>NC_072792.1:22913175-24163175 GCF_028583425.1 Eublepharis macularius | reverse complement strand
GTTCTCAAAAGCTTCCTCCTAAGTTGTTCTTGAGTGCTTAATCAACCTTCTGTTTTAGATTGGATGACGAGAAAAATCTCATCCTCGGTAGCTTAATGACATGACTGGCTTGGGTGTGTATTGAAATCCCCGCAGCATGTTGTAGGATAAATCACCCGGATTGGTTTTTCTTGATTTTCAGCTTGCTATTAGTGGTGCGTGTTTCTCAGGGAGTGGTAAAAATTGGGAGGGGTAAAACAGGTTCAAGTGCATTTTACTGTCAAGCTTAAGACACAACGTTTAATTCATTTTCTCCTACTCCCCACATAAAACAACTATGAATGCCAATGAAATGAACTGTGTCTTGCCCACACCTGCATTTTACTTTAGAATGAGCCACTGTTGTATAATTCTCTGTTACCAGGAAACATGTATTCCAAACTGCTTCTTTCATCTAATAGCTTGATACTCTTGAAGTTTAGCACATACACCGGATATTAGTCTTTCGTTACACCTCGGTGCAATGAAATTTACTTTTGAAAACAATATTTTGCATTTAAAGAGTAGACTGCTGCAACTGGCCAGTTCTTATAATATTCCTCTCCAAGGGAAATAATCACTTGTTCCTTAGGAACAATCCCATATTTTTCATCAACTCTTTATTGGAGGGACAAGGACCACTGTGCAGAAGATTAAACTGAGGCTGATTCCACACACGTTGGATAATGCACTTTCAATGCACTTTAGCTATCGTTTGGAAGTGGATTTTTTGTTTCATACTTGAAAAATTCAGTTCCAAATGATCTCTAAAGAGGATTGGAAGTGCATTATCCAATGTGTGCGGAATCAGCCTGAATGTCAGTTTTTGGGATAAAATGAATGTTAGGTACAGTTACTTACTGAAACCAGACCTGGCAGCACAGACATTTTATGCTTCAACCAAATGAAAGAAGGTAATGCTTCCACCAAATAGAAGAGAATTTTGGAGAATAACACTGGACAGCAACTCGAGCAATGATGTTTCATTCTTTTTTAGAGAATTTCTACAGTATTCCCAAGGTATATTATAAAACAAGAGAACATTAAATCAAGAATGCAGTCACAGTTTAAAAGACCCTAGATACTAATAACCATAAACAGGAAAACCACAACTGAGCCAAAATTATGGTCACCTGTACACAAAATAAATCTCCTCCAAAGGCTGAATAAACTTTAGGGGGGGGGGGGACTTTTTTTTATGGGCCTTCCAGATCTCAATGGGCCGCTGCTCCCAAGGCCTGCAGGCCACCATTGAGATATCATACCTGTCCTTACATGCAATTCTGAATGAGTGGGAAGATACATATGAAAGAAGTCGCACCCTCTGGTATCCTAGACAGGCCAGTGGCATAAACCATGTTAAAGGTAATAATCAGCACTCTGAATTTAGCCCAGAAGCAAATTGGCAGCTATGCAACTCACAGTGTTAGACTTGTAACACTAAAAATTAACTTGTCTGTCATATGTTGAATGACTTGTCGCTTGTGAATTACCAGCAAAAGTAACAGCCTCCAAGAAAGAAAACACCAGGGAGGTCACCAGGACAAGATCCAGAGGCGCCTTTGTAAAACGGGGAGCAGCCTAGCTTTCTTGATACAGTATGCTAAATGAAATCCCACAAGTTGAAGGAATTACATTTAGAGGACAGGTAACTAAGATTTTCAGATACCTGAACTGCTGTTACATGGAAGAAGACATGGGCCGTTTTCACATGGCCACGTGCCCAGAAGATCGCACGAAACTCATGGCATAAAAGTGTCTCTTCCTAGCGCGATTTCCCGACACAATCCTGTTTAATGGCACTTTTTCTGATGTCATCGGGCCATTAAAGGGGATCGTGCTGGGAGATCATGCGAGGAAGACGCTTCATGCTGTGAGTTTGTGTGATCTCCTGGGGCGCATGTGAAAACAGCCATGTTCTCTGGCCCTATGGGCAAGACTATTCTCTAACTACATGTTGTGTTTTCTCTGGGAACATACCTAATTCACCCAAGAGACACATGCTGGAGTTCCATACTTCCCAGGTACATGTGGACCCAATATGGATTGGGACCATGGCACACAGGGATCGGGAGTTTAGACCACTGCCCGTGCCATATTGCCTACCTGAAACACCCTCAGGGAGCCACTATTTGCCCCACTGGAGGCTCCACAAGTACTGACAGGCTGTTACATATTCTGTTTGTCCAGTGCAGCAAATAACAGTTTCCTGAGGCCATTTCAGGTCAGAAAATTGGTCCCGCAAACCAATCTGGAGACAACCCCAGGAAAAACATAACCTGCAGTGAGGACCTAAACCTGTCATAATAACATCTCCCTAAGGTGGAGTTACACCCTTTTAAGCCCATTTACTTCAATAGGCTTAGAAGGGCATAACTCTGCTTTGGAATGCACTAAAAGTTGTAACAATAGATTTTCACTGAACATGATTTCCTAATGGTTAGAGAGGTTCAACAATAGAACCAATTACCTGGGATGGGATTGGTCTTTCCCTTGCTGGCGGTCTTTAAGGAGAGAATGGACAGCCCTCTGTCAGGGATGTTCCAGCTTTGGATTTCCTGGATTGCTTATGACAAGGGTCCCCAACCTTTACCAGCTTCCAGGCACCTTTGGAATTCTGACACTGGTTGGTAGGGGCTCAACCCCAAAATGGCTGCCATGGGAGGCGAAGCCAACCACAAAATGGCTGCTAGCAGACACTGAGCCAACCACAAAATATCAGGGAGTGAGGTTATGTGGGAAGGGTCTGTGGCTCAGTGAAAGAGTGTCTTCTTTGCATGCAGAAGGTCACAAGTTCAATCCCTGGCATCTTCAGTTAAAAAGGTGATAAAAAGACCGTAACCTGAAACCGTGGAGAGCCGTTGCCAGTCCGAGTAGACAGTAATGACTTTGATAGACCAGTGGTCTAATCTGGTATAAAGCAGCTTCATCTGTATGAACTCTGATAGTAGATCTTCAACATTTCAAGCAGAAGCTCTGTTTTAACAGGGTGCCTTTTAAAAGTATCATATTGTTTACAAAAAGTTTTTTGCGTACACATAAAATAAGTATACTTATTGAGCTAGCTAAGAAACCCTTCTCTGGCAGTATCTACTTTCATTTTTCAGGTATCTAACACACTTACAAAAAAGGGGGTGAATCCTTCTCCTTTATATGAGCCCTCTCGTGAGCCCAGCCATTTTTAACGTGCACTATATCAGTTGTCACAAAGACAGCTGGTGCTGAAGAGCTGACAGCAAGAGCTCCTTGCACAAATGTACAGTTAGAGAGTGATTCTGGCCCGATTTGTATAGGAACATAAAATGATTTTTGAAAAGTGAAGAAAAATTCAATATAGTGATTAGGGGTGAGCAACCGAAAAAGATTCGGGTTTCCTGCTTTGGGTTTACCTGAAGCAGGAAAACAATTCGGATTAACCCGATTCGGGTGTTTAAACTGCTTCAGTATGCGCCGTAAAGATTTGGGAATCTTTATGGAGCACACTGAAGCTCAAAGGAACACTTTTCTTGGTGCTTGCAAGTGTAGCTTTCAAAGCTCAGACTTCTCACCCTGCCACTTTTTTTCACCTGATGGCTTGCAAACAGCAAGAAAACTGTAACTTTAAACTTCCTGCCCTGCTGCTTTTTTCACCTGATGGGAGGGGGAGGAGGGGGTTGCCTCCTCCCCCTCCCATTGGGAGAAAAAATGGCAGAGGAGGAAGTTTGAAACTTTTCTAGAAAAGTGCTGTGGGTGCTTCTGCTGCCGCTTTGCCCAAAGCTTCCCAAAGCAATACGAATCGCTTCAGAAAGCTTTGCTTCAGGATTCCCGAATTGACTCAGCAATGCTGGGGCTGATTCGGGAATCCCAAATCTTTCCAAATCGGGCCTGATTTGGGTTAAAAACCTGAATTGGAAACCCGAAGCATACATCCATAGTAGTGATGTTATTGTTATAAAAATACATGTAAACCGGAAAGATCTGACAACTTCAATAGAAGTTCCAATTAGATGCATTAAGTGTTTTAGCCATGCAGCACAATTGTGTTTAGTCAAAATTCAACCCCCTTGTGTTTTTAGAATTTCACCCTCCCATTTGCACAGGCAAAGTACTTTACATAAAACCACTGACTGCATTATGTCACAAACTTCAGAAAATTCAAAAAGCCGCACGTGGCTTTGTAAACTTTCTAGAACCACTTGGAAGATGCCAGGAAAGGTGTCATGGCACCAACTGGCACCACACTGGGGAACCACCCACCCCTAGACTAGCGTGTCGGACTGCAGAATCTTTCAATTCTAGGACTCTGTTATTACCATGGAATTATTCCCTCCTGACCAGAACTTGAATTGTGGTCTGCTAAAGATAGATTGTTTTTGAACACCTCTACTTATAAATCAAAAGTTATTGATGAAAGGAGACAATGTCAACAAAACAGCAACAATATCATTGTTTCTCAGATTCATACAAACTACATGAGTCACCACTTAGTATAATTTACTAACTAAACCACTAGATGGAAGCAAAGGAAGAAAAATAAAATCCTTTCTTACTCATGGTTCCTCATCACCAGGAAACCTCTTTAGCAGCTTCTGGAAATGAAATTGGGTGCTTTGCTCAGCCACGGAATCTATTAATGACAGGGAGGAGCTATTAATTAAGGGATTTTGTGCTGGTTTTAAAATCCAGGATGTTCCCTACAAAAAAGGTGTTATTTTTCTTTAATTACCATTAATGCAGTGATAATTACATGAATCTTCCTTTAGATATTTGGACTAGGCTTTTTTTAGCAGTGCAATCCAGTGACACCTTTCTAAGACTTCAGTGGACTTAGAAGGGTGTAACTGCTTAAGATTGGACAGTTTGGACTGTAAGTCACTCCTTGTTTGTTTTTCAATTAGGGTTGTCAGCTTTCGAACTATCCCTTAATTTAACAGGTGTTTAATTTGCAGCAACTAGCAGATGTATGTCATAGTATTCTAATTCCTGCATATATTGTAAAAGGCACAAGAACAGTCCAGGCCAATTTTTATGGCCATTTAGCAGCCCCAATTTTGATATTTTATAATATATTGTTATCATATTACAGCCACAAGAGACCCTGAGCTTTCTGGAGATTGTTTATGGATTTATTTGGAATCTTTATATGGTGCCTGTCCAGAGATCTGCTCTAGATGCCTCACAAAGTAAAAACAATGAGTATTGCCAACCTCCTGGTGGGGTCTGGATTTCTCCAGAATTACAGCCGATCTCCCGGCTACAGAGATCAGTTCCACTGGAAGAAATGGCAGCTTTGGAGGGCAGATTCCGTTACATCACATCCCCGTTGAGTTCTGTCCCCTCCCTAACTCCACTTTCCTCAGGCATCACCCCTGAATCTTCAGGAATTTCTCAAGTCATAAAGCCATAAAAAACAACAGTTTAAGAATTGTCAATAACAAAACAAGACAGAGGCACAGAAACAGCATTAAACTGCTTTAAGAAATGTAAAGAAACAAAGAACGTTGCCACTGTTGAAATGCACAGCTGAAAGTAGGGTTCCCAGGTCCCTTGAGTCCCCTGGCGGGAGACTGGGAGCCTAGCACTTACTTTGTGGAGGCTGTCCTCAGGAAGTGACATCGCCACACGGGTCAAGGGAAGCCCAGATTAGGCGGCCAGAAATCCAGAGAATGCACCATGGCAGGAAGTCCATGAGTTGTGGAGCAGGTGGCAATGCCTACTCCCCACATTGACCCAGCTGGGATCAGGAGCAGAGCAGATGGCAATGCCTGCCCCTTGCCTTCACCACCTGGGAACAGGAGTGGAGCAGGGGGAAATTCCTGCCATCCACCTTCACCCAGCTGGGATCAGGAGCAAAGCAGGTGGCAATGCCCAGCCCCAGCCTTCACCCTGCTGGGATTAAGTGCAGACCAGGTGGCAATGCCCGCTCCCCTGGCTTCACCCAGTTCAGATCAGAAGCAAAGCAGGTGGCAATGCCCACACCCCACCATCACCCAGGTGGGATAAGTAGTGGAGCAGGTGGCAATGCCTGTCCTCCACCTTCACCCAGCTGGGATCAGGAGCAAAGCAAGTGGCAGTGCCCATCCTCCACCTTCACTCAGCTGCAATCAGGAGTGGAGCAGGTGGCAATGCCCACCTCCCACCTTCACCCTGCTGGGATCAAGAGCGGAATAGGTGGCAATGCCCACACCCCACCTTCATCCAGCTGGGATCTGGAGCACACCAGGTGGCAAAGCTCGCCTGCCCTTCACCCAGCTCAGATCAGGAGCAAAGCAGGTGGTAATGCCTGCCCACCACATTCACCCAGCTGGGATCAGGAACGGAGCAGATTGCAATGCCTGCCCACCTTTCATCCAGCTGGGATCAAGTGTGGAGCAGGGGGCAATACCTGCCCTCCACCTTCACCAAGCTGGGATCAGAAGCAAAGCAGGTGGCAATGCCTGCACCCCATTCACCTGGCCAGGATCAGGCACAGAGGAGGTGGCCATGCCCACCCGCCCACCTTCATCTGGATGGGATCAGTGACAGAGGAGGCGGGAATGCCCACCTGCCTGCCCTCCCCTTTCTAGAGCCCATTGTATTTTTTCCCACAAGGGGCTTTGTTGCTTGTTAATTCATAATCAGCACTCATAACCACAGTGCACAATCACTTATCTTGTGGAACTCACTGCCACAGGATATAGTGATGGCTTTAAACTGAGATTAGACTGTTAGCTATCATGGCTAAAAGAGCTTCAATGTTGGAAGGCGGTGTCTGTCTGAACAAAGGTGCGCTGCTGATGATATCATTTCCAGGGAAACTGATTGGCTGCCATGGGGGAAAAAAGATGTGGTACTAGTTGGGCCATTGGTCTGCTAAAGCATCTCTCTTATCTGTTGTTATGCTATGCTGATTTTGATTCTTTCTGTATCAATGCCAGGTAACAGCTTAAGCCCTACAAGCTCTGTTTTTTAAAAACTTCCAGAATATTAAGGCTGAGTCTCCTCCTAATGCGCGAGTTTAAGATCTCAGAAAACCCTCTCTTAAAATAGCATTTGAGAATCACATGGGATTTTAAATGGCTGGTAGGAGTCGGCAGTCTGAATACGCTGGCCAACTGCTGCAGGCATTTCTTCATTGTCAGCTAATGAGGCACTTTCTCTGCAGGCTGACCCTTTTCTCTTGAGAATGAGCGCAGTACCAACATAACGATTCTGAGCACACTGTTTTGATGACATCAGTCCCCCACCCTCCCTTTTCCAATCCATCCTTTCAATAAGCACTGCAAAAATGGCATTTGTTCAAGATCAAAAGCATATTGGAGGCAATTGAAAGAAGCACGCCGTTCCCTAGGGAGTTGCTATCTTGTACCTGGACTAAGACAAAACATGGGATGGAAGTAAATGTTTCTTAAATAATGGATTCATGAAAAACAACCACTGAAACATTGCTATCAGATTTAAAAGGTGAATTCCTTTTGTTTGTTTAAAATACGAGAACTGTTTGTTCAATGCTAATTTCACCCAATGTGCATGTGACTACTTTGTAAGCCTGTATCGTTGTGCAAAGCAGGGTTGCCAATCTCCCGTTGTGGCATGGAATCCTCCCAGAATTACAACCGGTTTCCAGACTACAGTTTCCTTGGAGGAAATGGCAAATTTAGAAGGTAGACTGTACGGCATCACATCCCCGCTGACTCCGCCACCTCTTCAGAAATTCTGCAATCTGCAGTGGGCATCCCTAGTGCCAAGTAGCATGGAGAATCATATCACAGTTCTCCACTTGATCAAAAATCCAAGGAAGCAGGGAGACAGTAAGAATGTCCTCATCATCTGGCAGGCCAACTGACCGCATGGTTCTGTGTATATGCCAGGGATCCTCAACATGATGCCTGTGGGCTCCTGGATGAATAGGGACCCACTTGTGTCTTCCCCAAAGAAAAGAGCCAAACTTAGCTCTCTTATACTTCATTGGAGTAGAAGAGGCTTCAGAAGAACCCAGGAGGGGTTCTTTGTGTCTGCAAGGAACACCCATTTTGGAAACAAATTGCCTCCATCGTAGATGGACACTTGGCTTGGAGCCTCCTTACTGTTGTGGAACTTCCCAACATTATGTAATTGGACTCACCCTTCACGGCATTAACTTTGTGACTGGTCTTACCTCCTCCCACCTAGTCAGTAATTTTGTGGTAGTGCTCAGGATCTGTCCTCAAAATTTAAAAGGTTGGAGTCCTTTGGTCTATGCTACCACCTGGCAAATGGCCGTCTCTGTGTGCCCAGAGATATTTCTTTACTTACAGTAGAAGTAAGTACCCCACCACATACACCAAGCAGAGCCTGTCACACCATTTTGCTTGGGACACAGGGCCAGTTCTCCACTCAAGGAACAAGATGAGCCCCTGAGATTCGGGCAGTGCCTCTGGGGCTCAGATTGTCGCAGAGTGTCTGGCCATTTCCACACATCCTTAAAGTAACAGCCAACTCACTGAACACGGGTGGTTTTTCTCCTTCACTTCACATGCCTTCAATACCAAAGCGTTAGCAGGCTATTTGGCTTCCATTTTTGGCGCCTTTTCTGAGAACGCAATTTCCCACACATTCCTGCATTGCCAAAAAGGCACAGAAAAAATGGAAGCCAAACAGCATGCTGCCGCTTTGATATCAGAGGCATGTGAAGCGAAGGAGAAAAACCACCAACATTCAGTGAGTGGGCTGTCCCTTTAAGGACGTGTAGAAACGACCTCTATCTTCCTGCTCACATTTTATTTGCTAGCATGCCAACATCTTCACAGGCAGCCATTGCAAGGGTTTCGGCACTTGCCTAGCCCTGATTATGGGTTTCTTACTAATGTACTTAAAACACGGGAAAAAAAATAACTCTTTGTGTCTGACTGTGCATGCAGACGACTCCCTCTCTGTCAATTTTCAAAAAAATCTTTTGCTTATATGTTCTTATTAAATATAATCTTTATTAAAAATGATGTAAAGCTTCAATTGATTAACTGAATAATTGGTTCTGACAGGAAAGCTAAATTTTAAACAGGTGAAAAGCCCTGGAAGGGGAGGGTAAGGGAGGGGCAGTCATTGCTTTGAATTCAGACCAGCTAGCATGGAGGAGGGGGAAGGCACTACCCAGAGTACTTAACTGGCAGGCGCTGATTAAATATGACTCATCCTTCACAGCTGGAATGAACAGAACTTGATATTACACCAGTGCTACTGACTGACATCTTGCCAAAACACACATACACACACACATCAGAATGAAAAAGATACCCCAGACACAATCTATAGGACAAAGGCAGCTCAAGACATTTTGGTAGCCAGGGCAGAAAATTCACATAGCATCTCCATTTCCCTGGTAAAAATATTACATGAAATAAAATAATAATAATAATAATTGTTTAATAAAGCAAGTTAGAATTGCTGAATACTACTAAATAGGATTCCCCCATCCAGTTTAAAATACAGCTCCCTTTTCCTGCCCATTTTGCAGTTATACTTCATTTTTCATGAAGCACGCCTAAGCCAGTCTGAAACTGATTCAGAATGTCTGAATCACTTTTTAGAATTAGAATTAGAATTAGTAGCTGAACAAAACGGAACCGGAGAATTTGGCTGAACTTGAACCAGAAATAAACCTAAACTTGCTTTTATTTGGCTGGATAATATCCGAGGTATTTTCAGTGGAAATCTTCTCAGTAACATTGGACTTGAGTACCAAAAAAACAAGCCAACCATCCCTTTAGTTTCTGGTTTACCACCATTTAGGCAAAGTGACATTGAAGTCGTGTGGCCAAATTCCAACAGAAGACTGGACAGAAAATGAGCCAAGCCTTCAGGCCTTAGTCTCAATTTTTTTTCTATTACAGTGAGAACTGGTTTTATATTTCAAAGACATTGCAAGATTTTTAACCTCTAAGTTACACCTTATGCAAGCAGGACATTGTTATCTAATACCATCTCCAATCTAACCTAACTCTTGCAAAGAAAGCCAGCTAAAGGTAGAACCCAAACAATGAATTAATCCTCGCATGTCACTGTCGTTCATTCTACAAACACACCCTTGTGCCACAGATGGAAAGCTCTCAGAGTCAACACAACATCAAATGTGTATTGAATTTCTGGGTTGCAATTAAGTTTTATGGAAGAATTCTGGCTATAAAGATTTAATTTTGAAAGTCTTTTTAAAACATTTGTGTTTGACTTGCTTCATTTTATTTCTGCGCGAATTAGTTTCTGCTGAAGTGAAAAAAGAAAGGAAGCAACCACACCCATACAAAATTGATTGATGGTGCCTGACTGTCTGGTTTCACGAACCGCAGGTGAACGCAACGAACCGAGCTTCCAACGAACACCGGTTTGTTGGCAATGGACCCTCACGAACTGCCGGATCGCGAACAGACGATCATGCGGTTCGTGGGTTTTTTTGGTTCGTAATGTGGTTCGTGCCCATGTCTAACAGGAAGATCTGCCTATTTCTGCCATGAAAAGTAGAGGGCAGAGAGGAGAGGTATGAGCAATATAAGGCAAAATGATGTAGGAAATATGGTGAATATAAAGACTGTGCATTAACTAAGCCGAATACATATATTAAAGAAATGCCTCTTGTTCTGAGTCCTTTTAGGGAGCGATCCTAAGTAATATGTCCCATTTTAGGCAACAAGATGTACTCCCAGGAAAGTGTTCCTAGGAGCGCAGCCTTATTTACTTATACTTTGAGTCCTCCTGGAGAAAAGTGAGTTAGAAATGTTTTCAATAAATAAATGCATGATATTTTCCATCAGCATATTCAAGGCCAGGATAATCTATTTGTTGCTGAGCCCTCCAGAATGGATCAGCATCTTCATGATCACATTGAATAAGAAATAAAGCAAGAGGCAGAGGATTTTTATTTGGAGCAATCACTGTTTTAAAAGCTTGATGGGATGAAGGGTTGCAGTGCAGCTTGGAGAGGACATTGTAGTGGGAGGACATTGTAGTGGGAATGTTAGGTTGGATCATGTTGAGGAAAAAAATTAAAATTGGGGGAGGATTAAGCCAGGTGAGAAACAGGGTGAGGCAGCCTTTTGTTTATGAAAAGAACTATCTGAAGTACCTGTTCAACCTTGTAGGCAAGACAGCAGGTGGAGTTGCTAGGAGACAGAAAGCATCAAGCAACACATCAGGGCAAACATGAATTGCACTGCAGTGTCCAAACATAAAAGCCAATTAAAGAGAATAAACAACCGCTAATTACTGTTTAAAACCATTGCAAATGGGTGTGGCTTCGTTTTATGGCAAATGCTTGGATTTCTTAGATTTCAAAGACAGCAAGTAAGATGGTACTTTGGCTCGGACCAAATGGAGTTTAAAATGCTGGCTTCTGCCTCTAATCGCGCTCACTAAAACCCACTGGTTGCTCCAGAAAAAAGCTCTTGCTTTATTTCTTATGCAGCCTTATCACTAAGATGCTGGAGCACTGTAATGCTAACTGTTCTTCTGAATGCTACACACTACTTCTATCTTTATTCCTTATGCTTATCTCTTAAATCACTGATATTTTAAGTTGTCATTATTATTATTGGCTGATACAGTAGTGACCTATTATAGGTCTCTCTTCCCTAGGCTGTCAGAGCCAGTTTGGTGTAGTGGTTAAGAGTGGAAGAACTGTAATCCGGAGAGCCAGGTTTGATTCCCCACTCCTCTGCTTGAAGCCAGCTGGGTGACCTTGGGTCAGTCAGAGCTCTCTCAGTGCTCTCTCAACCCCACCCACCTCACAGGGTGATTGTCCTGAGGATTATAACACACTTTCTAAACTGCTCTAAGTGGGCGTTAAGTTTTCTTGAAGGGCGGTATATAAATTGAATGTTATGTTGTTATTATTATCTGGAATCCCAATCCCCTGCCTCCAGGTTACAAGAGCATCCTCAGCAGCCACTTTTCTACTGGCTGATGTGTCTCTGGTCTGGCTATCTGTTTAGAATATACTGAACCATCCTTGGAAGCTAAAGCATAGATAGCAACTTTCCTCTTTAGTTTGAAAATTTTCTACTCCTCAGAGGAGAGCTATCTATATCATCTAGCTAAAGATGGCTTCTGAAGTTCATGGCTAAAATTAGTTGATTACAATTGCAGAGAATTGGCTTGCCCCTCAAACTCTTTAACCAAATGGATTACCTCTGCATACAAACTGATTAAATCAAGTGTCTTATACTTCGACAAATGGAGTACTGTCTGCAGAGCTTGAAGAGTATGTTCCTTAAAGTACTTGGGTCTTTCAATCCCAAAGTCTCTGCCTGCTTATTGTAAGTTTCTAACGGTTCCTAAATCCTACTATATAAAAGGTTAAGTGTATTCAAGACAACTCACTTCCTAACCTGGTGCACCACCAGAGGGCGCTGCTATGGAGGGAAGCCCAGATGAGACAGCCAGACCTCCAGAGAGTGCACCACGGTGGAAGGCCCAGGGGGGGATCAGAGGCGGAGCAAGCAGCAATGCCCGCCCACCGCCATCACCCAGCTGGGATCAGGAGTGAAGCAGGTGGCAATGCCCACCCCCCACTTTCACCTAGCAGGGATCAGGAGTGGAGCAGGTGGTAATGCCTGCCCCCCGCCTTCTCGCAGCTGGTGTAGTGGTTAAGAGCGTGGGACTCTAATCTGGAGGACCAGGTTTGATTCCCTACTCCTCCACTTGAAGCCAGCTTGGTGACCGTGGGTTAGTCACAGCTTCTAGGAGCTCTCTCAGCTCCACCCACCTCACAGGGTGATTGTTGTGGGAATAATAATAACATACTTTGTGAAGGGCGGTATATAAATTGAATGTTGTTGAATCAGGTGGGGAACAGGAGGCAACGCCTGCTCCCCATCTTCATGCAGCTAGGATCAGGAGCAGAGCAGGTGGCGATGCCCACCTTCTGCCTTCACCCAGCTGGGATCAGGAGCAGAGCAGGTGGGAATGTTTGCCCTCCGCCTTCACTCAGCTGGGATCAGGAGTGAAGCAGGTGGGAATGCCTGCTCCCTGTCTTCACCCAGCTGGGATCAGGAGCAAAGGAAGGACAATGCCCACCCCTGCCTTCAGCGAACTGGGATCAGGAGTAGAGCAGGCAGAACTGCCTGACACCTTCCTTCACACAGCGATCAGGAGCAAAGCAGGGGGCAATGCCAATCCCTCTCTTCACCCAGCTGGGATCAGGAGCGGAGCAGGTATCAATGCCCACCCCCTGCCTTGACCCAGCTGGGATCAGGAGTGGAGAAGGTGGCAATGCCTGCCCCCTGCCTTCACACAGCTGATATGAAGAGCAAAGCAGGTGGCAATGCCAATCCTCCGCCTTCACCCAGCAGGAGAGGAGAATGTGGCAATGCCTGCCTGCCCTTCACCCAGCTGAGATCAGGAGGTGAGAAGGTGGCAATGCCCATCCCCCACTTTCACCCAGCTGGAATCAGACACAGAGCAGGTTGCAATGCCACCCACCCTTCACCCAGCTGTGATCAGCTGTGGAGCAGGGGGCAATACCTGCCCTCTGCCTTCACTCGGCTCAGGAGTGGAGTAAGTGGCAATGCCCACCCACCGCCATCACCCAGCTGGGCTCAGGAATGGAGCAAGTGGAAAAGACCATCCCCTCTTCATCCAGCTCAGATTAGGAGCAGAGCAGGTGGCAATGCCCGCTCCCCCTTCACCCAGGTGGGATCAGGAGCCTTCCAGCAGCCATAAAGCAATTATCATCTTGAAGAATCCTCAAGTGCACTGACTGCATCTATAAAACAGAAAAAGGTTTTGTGAAAGACTTTTGACAAGTTACTTATTCCTGAAAGTTTATGCTGGCAGTTTGCCTTATCAGCAGGAATTGCAACATCACACTTCAAGAATATTTCTGAAACTAGCAACAAAGCCCGTTGTGGGGAAAAAATACAACGGGTTCTAGAAAGGGGAGGGCAGGCAGGCAGGCATTTGCTTCTCCTCCATGGTGCCCAGCATGGTGCCCACTTGACATTAATTAGCAGGTGTTCTGAGAACTACTTTGCCAGAATGCACCTGGAATGCCCCCATACATACTTAATCCAACAGAACCAGTGTCACTCACAGAAGCCTGGCAGAACCCAGGCCAGTGGAGGAATGCTGCCTCCTGTCTCTGCCTTGCTCCCCCTCCCTCCTCTCCCTCCCCTCTGTGGAAAAAAAAAACCAAGCCTGGGAACCATCTAGCCAAGAGGCTGGTTGAGTTTTCAGGACCAACCCTGATCTATCTGGGCATCTTGATCCGGGTTCTTGGATTGGATCTGAGATTCTCTAATCTGATCTGAGGGTGCTGGATTTTGCCAGATCAGCTAAATCCCCTAGTTCCTGGATCCAAATTGCACCCCCCTAGAGATGAGTAAACTCTCACTAGCTTGCTTTATTTCGGCAGTTCTCTGTACCCATTTCTAGTCCATCCTAGAATTGTATTTCCCAGAATTTATGATATTAACTATCACACATTCTGGGAACTACAACTTTCAGAAGGCACAAGGAATGAGGAAGTATGTGTTTGTGTGTGTGTTTGCATGCACAACTGTGTGTAATATACTCACTGTATATGGAGTTGTGCCAGGTGCATTCTGGCAAAGTAGTTCTCAGAACACCTGATAATTAATGTCAAGTGCTCTGGGAACTACAATTCCCAGAATACATGGGGGACATGGAGGAATTAAAAGACAGATGGAGACACTGCAAATATATTCTGTACTCTTTGCAGGCACTGTATCCTTCCCAGTTAGCAGGGTACATAGTGGGGTGAGGCTGCAGAGGGAGGAAAATTATTCCCTGGCTCTGATTTGAATTCAGCATCTTGGAAGCTGGTCTCTTACCCTGTGCTAAAGGAATACAAACGTTGTCTGCATCTTTCAAATTAGTCAGATCTATTGATGAAACTGGGGGTGGGGGAAGAGACATAGGACTATCAAACTGAGGGTCTAAAAATCCAATAACTGTACCTCGGACAGCTAACGTGGAAAAAACATCTCTTTCTCCTTAGTGAAAGTTCCAGAGTCTTATGAGTGGAGCTGCAAAAATGAACATGGCTGTCTTAGTTCAATTCTTGTGAGGTTGCCATTGGCAACAAGAAACATACCATCTAGGCTGAATGCTCTTTGTGTGTGGATCTTACCACGACAATTTTTGTTGTTGTTTAGCTTTACAAAATATATAAATATATTGGGTCCCAAAAATCTGTGTCTAAAAATATGAACTTAAAACAAAAACCTTCATCGTGTTCATCAGTAGTTACAAAGAAATCATAAAGAACCAATTCCAGCAACAATAAATACCTGCCAGGCAGTGAAGTCTTTCTGCATCGGGCAGTGTTCCCAGATAGCACCAGATAGATTATTTTGATTACAGTGTCTAGGATGACAGAGGGGATGGGAAAAAACGTAATTTTTTAAATTAAAGGCAAACCTATCCTTTGACATGACAAAAATCTACACAAATATTTTCCTTTGTTATCGTTATAGAATAAAAACACATTGTCAACATTTAATATTAATAAGCACTTTATCCTTGCTAGGGTCACCTTGAGTGATCTACCCAGCAGGTTCCTCTGGGGTCAGGTGTGACCTGGGGAAGAGTGTGTGTGTTATGTGCCGTAAAGTTGCCTTCGACCAATGGCGACCCTATGAAGGAAAGACCTCCAAAATGAGTCCGATCATTAACAGACTGGAAAGGTTAATATATAGGTGGCTCAACATCAAAATCTCACTGCATGGCCTTACTTTGGCAAGAGTTGTCCCTTATTTCTTATTTTCCTTAAATACTTAGATCCTGCTTTCCCCCTAAACAGTGGAACTCAAAGGGTTTCCATGAAGTGAGTTTCATAGGCTGGCTTGGTGTTAGGGTTGCCAGCTCCAGTCTGGGAAATACCTGGAGATTTTGGGGGGGAAGCCTGAAGACTGTGGTGTTTGGGGAACAGAGGGACCTCAGCAGGGTATAATACCAAAGCAGCCATTTTTTCCTGGGGAACTCATCTCTATGGCCTGGAGATCGGTTGTAATTCTGGGAGATCTCCAGCCATCACCTGGAGGCTGGCTCACTTAGTGCCCACAATTAGGTTTGTCAGCTGCCCTGTAGAAAAATGGCCTGTTCCCTTCAATAGAGCCTTAATGGGATGTTATTTACCAAGTGGTTGTATTTATCTCCATGCCATGAAAAGGTTCAGCCACCCATTTCCACACATTAAGTCATTATTAGCAGCCTGAGTAGTCCAGACTAGCCTGAGCTCGATAGAGCTTGGAAACTAAGCATGGTCAGCCATGGTTAGTACTTGGATTGGAGACCACCAATGAAGATCTGGGTTGTTCTGCAGGGGAAACAAACCACCTCTGCTAATCTCTTACCTTGAAAATGCCATGAGGGGTCTCCATGGGCTGGTTGCAACTTGACAGCACTAAGTCATTACTGAGTTGCTATTAAAGGCAGAGGACATGTTTCTCCAGGCCAGTTGGCAACCATACCCACAATTCCTCCAGTAACTAAGACTTGGGTCCTGATTTATACATTGACCAGGCTGACTGAGGGCCAAGCTACACATGACGAATGGCACTTGAACGGCAAGTGTATTTCTCCCTGTTCACTTGCCCTCCACTCAATCCACTTGCCGTTCAAGTGTCATTCGTCATGTGTAGCTTGGCCCTGACAAGCAATTTTCACAAACTTTCATGGAGCTTGCTCCCAGATCACAGCCTTGCTTCAATTGCCATATGCCCAATATGTAGATGCAGATTTCCCTGGCCTGGAGGAAAATTCCTTCCTGACCCCAAAGTGGTGATCAGCATTACCCTGCACATATGAGAAAGGGTCATAAGAACCTAGCATTGGCTCATCCCTTCCTGTCCCCCCTCTCCTGACCTGCCTAAATTCATGTAGAGTCAACTTAACAAATTAACTTAATCTTAGAAGGGGACGGATCATAGACCAAAATCATGGTTAAAATTTGGACTAGAATCTGGAAGACCCAGATTCGAATCCCTGTTCTACCATGGAAGCTATCTGTATGATCTTGGGCCAGTCACACCCTCTCATCCTAACCTACCCCACAGGGTTGTTGGTAGGATAAAATGGAGGAGAGAACAATTTAAGCCACTTTGGGTCTCCACTGGGGAGACTGGCAGGGTATAAATGAAGTAAATAAATATCACATATTACCACTACTCACAAGAATCTTTTTCCATTAAAAAAAATTGCAATGCCCCTTCCAGCTTATGCCAGAGGAGATATCCTCCACTCAACTGCCCCAGATACTGGACCATAGAAGCTGGAGGGAGGGTGGAATTAAGGGCGGTCATGGGCAGGGCTGGCCTATCCATGACCTATTTTTAGGATAGGCTAGGGATCCCAGACCCCTGATGGGGGTGGGGGATTCCCCCGCCCCTGCTCCCCCACCCTGCCCCCACTTACCTAACTGGCGAGGGCACACGCACACCTTCCAAGCAGGCTCCCCCACGGCACTGCACGCTCCCACGCACAGCAGCCACCGGGATTGGGCCCGTTTTGGCCCGGATCGGGACTGCTGTGGAGCATGGGAGTGCTCCTGCACTCTGCAGCGCCTCAAAAACAGGCCCGTTTCAGCACTGATCGGGCCTGTTTTGAGCCCCTGCAGAGCCTGGATGTGCTCCCAGGGGCTGCGTGATAATGTCACTTCTGAAGTGACGTAATCGCGCCTGTGAAGATGCATGCATGTACCCCCTCTCCCCCAAGGTAAGTGCCAAACCCCTATCCCCCGCCTGGAGGTTGAGAGGAACTGGCAACCCTAGGATAGGCCCAGCATATATTATTATTTGTTAGCTGCCTAGTAAGCAGAAAAATGTGGGGTGTGGGAGCCTGCATTGCAGAGTGTGTGGGGGAGAGAGAAACAAATTTACACTCAGAGCCTTCCTTGGTTAAGCTTTAGAAAAGAAGTTAATCTGTCTGTAGCAGTAGAAAAGAGCAAGAGTCCAGTGGCACCTATAAGACTAACAAAATTTGTGGTAGGGTAGGAGCTGTCATAAACCACAGCTCGCAAAAAGAAATAAGAGTTCTTTATGGTTGGAACACCATAGCTATCTTGTCTAAGGATGCCAACAAATGGCAGGATGGGAGGTCCCGCATCCATGACACCAAAATGGAAAAGAGAGAGGAGAATGTGACAAAGAAAGGAAGATAAGGTATCACAAAGAGGAAGTCCCTGAGAATAGAATTCTACACATCAAAAGATAGTGCTGGGGCAGTAAAGAGCACAGACCCTGGCCTGGTGGTAGGTGGCTTGTAGTTGGCAGGTGATTCCCACCTTGAAAGAGCTGCCATAACCCTGCTGAGGTCCCTCCACTCCCAAACTCTGCCCTCCCCAGATTCCACCTCCAAAATCTCCAGGGATTTCTCCAGCATTGGCAGCCCTTCTTGCCATCCGCCCCTCCCCCCCACTGATATTGCTTCTTCAGAGAGAGGACTGGAATAAAAGTCACAACGATTGTCATGATTCGAGATGGGCATGAACAGAAAAAAAACGGACATGATGTTCGTTGTTTGTTACCATCCACGAACAGGGACTCATGAACAACCACAAACATGGCCCTGTTCACGAACATGTTCGTGGTTGGCTGTTTGTGGGGGCCAGCAGGCTCTCCTCCTGCCATCATCCAAGTTTGGTCAAGATCCCTATTGCACCACTTTCAGAAACCAGACCTGAGCAGGCACCAAGAAAGGTACCAATAATAAATAATAGCTTGGCCCAGAGCCTGGCCGCAGCCCTGGAACCTGAAGGGGTAGATCCCTATCCCACCACACACAAAGAAAATTCAAGCTCCAATGCACTCTCTCTATCAAAATGCCAACAGCAACTGTCTCTCCCTCTGCACTGTCTGAAAAACCAGAGCCTCCCTAGTAACAAATTTGGAGCTCCACACTTGAAAGGAAGACCTGCCTATCAAGCTAAATTGGGCTTAGATTGGGGTTTCCAGGGCAACAGCAGGAGTTCAGACAGAGTTCAGACAATCCCTGCCTAAATTGCCAAGGGAATTTATTGCAGGTGCCAGACTGTCTAGCTTGATGAACAGCAACGAACGAGGCTTGCAATGACCACCTGTTCGTTTAGAATGGGGCCTCACAAACAGCTTGTTCGTGAACAGCAGCTTGGGCTGTTCGTGGCTTTTTTTTGTTCGTATTGCTGTTCGTGCCCATCTCTAGTCATGATCACTCTGAGAGCAGCAGAGTCATTGTGAAATTGTCCTTCAGTACAAGAAGGTACCATTAAAATATTTTAAAAGCCTTCCACTATATAGAGAAAATGTGGTGGGTGGAAGATTTCAAATGCACATCAGATTAATCCTCCATTCCCACAGAGGTAGCTTTGCTAGTTCTTTGTAGCAAAAATTAACAGGATTCTAATGGCTCATGAAAGATTAATAAAATGTGATGTAAACTTTCACGAACTACAGCCCCCTTATTCATATGCAGTGAGTGGATCCTTGCTCAGGAGGCCTTTTTACACAGGAGGTATGACAAAGAAACAAATAGCATGGGCCGGGGCCTGTACAGGTTGAAATGTAATTATGTCATTTTCAGATCCAGTCGAGAAAAATACTGTTGCCTAGCTACTGTAAACTAGTTAGCGCCTGTAATGAATGGCAAGTCCCAGGTTTTGTCAAGATAGATAATATCTATAGAGGGTATGAAATTCCAAGTCCTCCTTAAACCTTAAACCATTCTCAAGGGAGGCTGAAATGTGATTGTAAATCATCCTTCCTTCTGCCTGATCAATTGCTTCAGAAACAACTGAATTCCTCTCTTTCACACATGCACACTGGACCAAAATTGGGAGAAGCTAAACAATACTTTCAAGCAGGGCTTTTTTTCTGGGAAAAGAGGTGGTGGAACTCAGTGGTGGAAGTCAGGACCACATAATGACATCACTTTGGGTCAGCTGGAACAAGGGGGGAGTTTTTTAAAGTTTAAATCACCCTTGGCGAAAATGGTCACATGGCTGGTGGCCCCGCCTCCTGATCTCCAGACAGAGGGGAGTTTAGATTGCCCTCTGCGCCGCTGCAGGATTTGAATCCAGTGGCACCTTAGAGACCAACAAGACCTCTAAGCTTATATCTTGAAAAATCCTGTTGGTCTCTAAGGAGCCACTGGATTCAAATCCTGATGTTCCACTGCAGACCAACATGGCTACCTACCTGAAACTATCCTTAAAGGATTTTCTAAGAAAGGTTTGGGAGGGCCACGCCCTTGAAACACACCTGGTACTTACTTTACTGTTCTTTAGGTACAAGGCCAAAATATTTCTCTTTACTCAGAGCCAAACTGTACAAGACATCCAACACAAGTTCTTCACATGTCAGGTCCTGCAAGGTTCCCTGGATAGTGTAGTCTTACAAAGAACAGCCACTCCATGCAATTCTCTGCCAAGGGAAGAGCAATGAGGGGGATTCTCTCTCTGTTTCTTGTAAAAAGCCTCCACTCAGGTTTTCCTGCGGGAGCTCAGGGGCAGGGGATGGAGGAGTGTGTGGACATAATAAGAAGCAGGAAATCTAGGGTGGCTTTGTGTGTGTGTGTGTGTGAGAGAGAGAGAGAGAATTCTCCCCCCACACACACACACACACACCGCTCTTCTCCTTGGTGGAGAATTTCATTGTGGATTCTCTTTCTCTTGCAAAAAGCCACCCTGAATTTCCTGCCTTCTGTTACGTCCACACATCCCTCCATCCCTGAGCTCCCAGAAGAAAACCCAAGTGGAGGCTTTTTGCAAGAAACAGAGACTCTTCCTGCTCTTCCCCCAGCAGAGAATTGCTGGAGCAGCAGTTCTTTGTAAGACTACATTGCCCAGGGAACCTTGCAGGACTCAACACACTCTCCGGCATCTCGTGTAGTTTCCCTCTCCGTCTTTTAACAAAAGGGTTCCATCTTGGTTGTGTGTGTGTGTGTGTGTGCTCGTGCGTGGACTGCTAGAGCAGATTTCTGAAGGGGAAGCATATACATTTAAAAATAAGCTCCAAATCTAGATTTTTTTACAAGCTCAGCAGCTGACTTTCAAGTCAAACTTGGTGTTTTCTCCCACAATAATGGGGAATGCAGGGTCAGTCAGCACTTACAGAGGAACAGGAGGGTGACATGTATAATCTTCCCTGAATCTGCTGATTTCCTGAAAACACCTCTTGAGACTGATTTTCCCTAATTTTGGAGGCAAGCCAGTGAGGAGACCCCCTTTTTAAAATAGTTGGTGGAGTATCTGTAGAGTAGAATTGGTGGACGGAGAAGGCTAATTGCATCCTACCACCCTCCAATGCTCCCCTGCAAATAGTCCACAGCCACTGCATTAGCATTATAAAAAAACACAGTATCACCAGTCCTTCTAATAGAAAAGGTGACAAGTGATTGCCTATCAGCAGGGCAGTGAAATGCAACTACCCCCAGACTGTACTCTATTTCCCAGTACTGCATAAAAATACTTTGTCAATTAAAATAAAGAGACCCAGGCCATTTCTTCACTGCCTTACTTTCGCACTTTTTTTCATGCCATGATGGCATTATGGGCGATTCTGCTTTCATGAGGCACCATTCACATGCCAGGTCAAATGTCTTGACTTGTGTGTCTGCGTCATGCTTCCAGAAGTTCACATGCACATAAAAAGTGCTATTATGGGTGGTGGATGAGCTCACATCAGAGTTGATGAAAGTGTATTCACGCCCATTTGGGTTTTTTTTTTTTTGCACTATATCAATGTTTCAACATGTAAGTTTGGGACAAGCCCTGCCCCAAGGAAGCCTGTGATAGGCTATTATTTTGCCCACCAATTACATTTAAAAGTTATTGGTGGCTCATCGTGGTGACCAATTTTGAAAAACTAAATATCAAATGTGCCCAAATGTGCTTGCAGTATCCACTGTAGGAGGGGACCATTATTTTCACAGGGTAATTTAAAAGTTAACTAAAAAAAACAATGTCCTGGGCTGTCTCCATTACCACTGAATGGAAAATTCAATTGGTTCCATTTAAGCGTGACATCGCAGTAGCGCAATAAGAACCTATTCTTTAAAAAAAAGAGGGGGAACTTTTGACCGGACTCTGCAGAGGCTGGTATGATTGCTGTTCGGGGATAGGAGAAAATGTTTGGAAGTAAGAGAAACTGAGAGAGGAATAGTGGCAGAATATGACTGGGCGTTCACTGGAGAAGCATTTCTAAGCATTCTCATGCATGCTGAAAAGAGCACGAAAAATGCGTTTCAAAGTGGGGAAAAGTGGGAAGTGTGTGTTCTTGGGCTGATTCCGCACACGTTGGATAATGCACTTCCAATCCTCTTTATAGATCATTTGGAATGGATTTTGTCGTGTGTGGAACAAAAAGTCCACCTCAAACAATTGATAAAGTGCATTGAAAGTGCATTATTCAACGTGCGCGGAATCAGCCTTGGATGAAGCGTGATTATAATGGGAAGATGATGGGATGTGCATGGCTGGATTATGAGGACGTGTGTACAACTAATCTGAGTAAAGCCGCAGAATAATGATAGTGTGCCACAACAATAAAGACATGGGGAAATGGCCCCAGTCAAGTATTTGGCCCTAAGAGAACTGAGCATGCTCACTGCACTCTAGGAGGCAATGGAATATTGAGAATCATTGTCAGAAACAGAAAGCGGTCTGCTCAAGCCCTCACTGCTTATAGGATCCTGGAGGGCAGGCTAAGGTTGGCGAATGCATGCTATGAAGCATTCATTCCCCTGACCTAATTTTCCTAATTCTGCTTGTACAAGACGATGTAAATATTTAAGTGATCTTGGCAGTTTGAAAAACACTTCCTCCAATCTTAATTAATTACACAGCAAAAAGGACAGAAGATCTAGCAGCCTCTACTACACTGGCATAAGGGATGAAAACCATTAAATTATTTCATTTATTTACATGATTTATAGTTTGCCTTTCTCACTGAGATGTTCAATAAACAGAATATGCAAATACAAAATTGCAGAGATTTTTTTAAAAAACCAAGCAGAAATCCAATACAGATCTGAAACAATACTGAAGCAGAGCATGAACAATTAAATCTGACATAATTAAACAACTCAGAAACTACCCAGCAGGACCACAGTTACATAATCTGTGAATTCCCCCCCAGCCCCTTCCAATCTCCTTGCCAAACTGTACCACAGAGCCCAGAAAGACACCCCTTTTGTGCTGTACTGCGCAGAACGCTTTTCTGATCATTTAGCCTTGAACCCTGGCTTTCAGGGAAGTTGTGCTGTGGTGTTAGACCTGGGGCCTGCAACCTTTTACCATTAAAGAGCCAAAACTATGTCAAAATTCAGAGTGAAAGAACTACAAAGAGCCAGCACAAAGCCTATTTGCAGAGCTGAAATTTAACACTACCGATAACTGATATGTTGATTAATAATCCATAACGTTTCTGTGACGTGGTTGTGCAAGTCCTTTCTCAGAAGGTGGCACATACAAGATCTCGCCATAATAAATAAACAAATAAACACAGGAACACTCTAGTTCGCTTGGATTACTGGGTCCCATTTGGTTCCCTTTCTGTAAAGCATCTCTAATAATGTCGAAGGCTTTCACGGCCGGAGAACGATGGTTGTTGTGGGTTTTCCGGGCTGTATTGCCGTGGTCTTGGCATAGATGCCAAGACCACGGCAATACAGCCCGGAAAACCCACAACAACCATCACTAATAAGCCCTTCAGCAGCAAACAATCCCCCCACTCCAATCTCAACCCACTATAAATCGAATTACTAATCTGTTCCTAGAACTCAGTAATACTGTACTATAGCCCCAGGGTGGGATTCGTTCTCTCCTGGATATCTTGGAGATCTAGTAGGCACAATAAGACTGTCCTACTCCACAGGGTTATTGTAAAACCAGGTAATGTAGGTGAAATGTTTTGAATGCTCTTGCTATATAAATGGAAGTAGTACAGGGTGGGTGTGCTGTGGATATTTATATCAATTATTTCAACAAGTCAGTTACTGAATTGTTCTCAGAGACTCTGTTCTCAGACATCCTATGAATGTGATTACGGCTGCCTCCCCCATCTCAGATGACTCCTGTACGTGATGTGCCTTAGAGTTTTGGTCTGATGAATTGCTTCCGTTGATGATATTGCTTTTATTCCTTTAAGTAAGCCACAATTACTCAGTGCACAAAGAGAAGGGACTGAGCGCACTTGAAGACTGGAGGCTTCTGCTGCCTTCTACCAGGGCCGGATTAAGATATGCTGAGGCTCTAATCTCGGTTAAGTTTAACCACCCCCGTGTAAAACTTGAAATTTAGTAAATTTTTGCATGTAGAAGCCCCTTGTAATCTGAGCCCCCAAATTATAGTGTCTGTAGCTCAGCCATAAATCCAGCTTTCGATGACTGTCCTCCTTGCCAATGCTTGAAAGGAGCCTTTTTACTCCAATTATTAATTACCATGCATGAAACTGCAGCAGTGCAGAAAAGGTGTCAGAGGCACTCTCAACAAATAAGTCAGACCATCTAGTCCAGTGCTTCTTATCTTTCCATATCTTGCGTCCCTCCAGTCAATCTATCAAAGAATTCCAAGAAGAACATTTATCTGTTTACAGATCCAGAGGAGTTAGCCGTGTTAGTCTGTAGTAGCAAAATATTAAAGAGTCCAGTAGCACCTTTAAGACTAACCAACTTTACTGTAGCGTAAGCTTTTGAGAGCCACAGCTCTCTTCGTCAGGTGCATGCATAAGGTCTTTTATGTTGCTACCTGATCCTTTCAACTGGAGATGCTGAGGACTGAAGTGGGACCTTCTGCATGCCAAGCAGATGTTCCACCTCTGAGCCACGGCCCCAAGGTTACTACGAGCATGCCAAAAGATTACAGATGGGCAGGGCCGGCTCCAGCGTCGCTGGCACCTGAGGCAGCTTAATGCTGCCACTGTGTGCGTGAGTGTGTGCAGTGTGCCAGACTGCGTGATGACATCACTGTGAGTGATGTCATCATGCAGGGCTGGCGCACGCACGGGGGTGGCCTTCCAGCCCTCCCGTTCAGTTGTTCTGTGGGCCAGGCACAGCCGGCCGCCCTAGCCACCGGCTGCGCCTGGCCCGTAGAGCAACTGAACGGGAGGCTGCCCGCTCAGCTGCCCCTTGCCGCCGCCTCCAGCATGCACTCCTGGCTGGGCACAGCAGCTGCAGGCCAGGAGTGACAGGCGACTGGGGCGGCATGCGGCAGCATGCATCCTCCCAGCCCTCTGGCTCAGATGTTCCGTGTGCTGCCCCGGCCACCTGCTGCGCCTGGCCCGCAGCTGTGTGCCGGTGGTGGCGACTGCGGTGGCAGCACAGAGCAACTGGGTGGGAGGGCTGGGAGGCTGCCCGCTCAGTGGCCCTGCGCTGCCGCCGCCAGCACACATTCCTGGCCAGGCACAGCAGCACAGGGCAATTGAGCTCCATGGCGCACGCCCCCGCCCCTGGGCCAGTGCCCCCTCCAGTGCTTTAGCACCTGAGGTGGCTGCCGGCCCAGCCTCAGTGGGCGGGCTGGCCCTGCAGATGGGTCACAGATTCCTGCCAACCAAGTAGGGTTAGTATAAACACAATTGCCACTCTGCTAAGGCTAAAATCCAAATATTTTTAGTAATGTCTACTGTGCACTTGTACTTACAATTATATTCGTACAATTTCTTAAAGGGATAGCACAGAATTCCAAAGGTACAAATAACTACAAAATTCCAAAACTAAATGTGAAGATAAACGAAGTCTCTTAATGTTTTTCTTTTTTCCCAACTTTTCAGTGACCAAACATACTACCAACGTGGGCATGTTTTCGTGAACTTTCTCAAAGTCGCTTAGCGTAAACAAAGGTCTTATGGAACCAAAGCCTTTATATATTATTTCCTGACGTCAATTTGCTCTCCATAGGATAAATTCCTCCAACAGTACAGGCAACTACCTTCTTCCTAATGTAATGGCCAAAAGGTTCTTCAAGGTTCTAAACCAGGTACCGTTGGCAGGAGATGGCACGTCACACTTTCAGGTGGACACGAGAATTGACAGAGAATGAACCATTTGTAACGTGCATTTCCACCTAGACTATTCCTGCATCCCACTGGTGTTCTACATACCACTGTTTGAGAACCACTGATGCGCAGGGCTGGATTGACGGGGGGCAGGGGGGGTAGTCTGCCCCCGGCGCTGCTAAAGAGCGGAGCTGAGCGGAGGGGAGGGAGGGTGCCCATGCCATTCGCCTGCCCCGCAGGACAGGGAGCAAGCGGCAAGCTGGCCACCCCCTCAGCAGGGCAGGCGAATAGCACGGGCAACCTCCCAGCCATCCGTGCTGCCGCTGCCAGCTCTGTGGCACACCGTACACTGGGACATCCGGCTTGCCGCGCTGGTGGCAAGCTCCGCCCCTGTGTGATGACGTCACAGAAATGACATCATCATGCAGCACCGGCAGCACACGCGCGGGAGACTGGACTTGGGTTGCCCTGGGTGCCGGCAACCCTAGATCCGGCCCAGCTGATGCGTTCAACAGAAGGAATAACTTCCCAATATGGCCTAATATTAGAACTTTAATTTAGTGTTTGTCTCTAATAAGAGAACATTCACAGTGCAATCCTATGCCAGGTTACTCCATTCTATGCCCAGTGATGTCAATGGACTTACACTGAAGTAGCTCTCCATAGGATTGCACCGTAAATGGCATGTGCCTGAGATCTAGCATGGCTGTAGATGTGTTGGAAACTATTGCAGAACGTGCTCTTTCTTTTCCTCTTTGAGATGGCATTTGAGAAAGTCCTATGGAAACGATGGTTGTTGGGGGTTTTCCGGGCTGTATTGCCGTGGTCTTGGCATTGTAGTTCCTGACGTTTCGCCAGCAGCTGTGGCTGGCATCTTCAGAGGTGTAGCACCAAAAGACAGAGATCTCTCAGGTGCTCTTTTGGTGCTACACCTCTGAAGTGCTTTTGGTGCTACACCTCTGAAGATGCCAGCCACAGCTGCTGGCGAAACGTCAGGAACTACAATGCCAAGACCACGGCAATACAGCCCGGAAAAACCCCAACAACCATCGTTCTCCGGCCGTGAAAGCCTTCGACAATACATCCTATGGAAACGTTCTTTGGCAGCTAACCCACATTACGACAATGCAGCACATTAAACACACAGGCAGGGACAGTGGTGTTGATTTGGGTTTAATATTTCCAGGAAAATCCAACCAAGCTGTGAAGAGTTCAGAGAATAGATGCTAATGTTATTAAAAGCTTGGAGCAGAGTGCCAAAATTATTTTCATTACAATAGCGTGGAGAACTTGGAGATTGTGCTAAGCAATCACAAAGAAGCAAGAGAAGTCGTTTAGCATCATTTGTGTCAGACGGGGTGCAGCACTTAGAAAGCTGGCTGGTAGGAAAACATTGGCTCATCTCCTTTCTTCTGTGCGGTAGACACTTGAATAAACAAAGCAAACCAGTTGTATTTGGGCTCAACATTTCTCTAACCTCAAAGAAAGCACACTGATCCTAAACATTGTTCAGAAGTACGTCCATTGATTTTAATAAAACAAGAGAACTTGCTTAGGGTTGCAGCCTGCAGTTCTAAGCACTCTTTTAAAAAGAAAGGGCCTGTTAATACACTGCAATAATCTCAGGAAGGGCATGAATGAATCAGGGACTGACTACTGAGAACTGAATACATGGTCTGTCCAGATCACTATTGTCTACTGGGCTCTCCAGGGGTTCCGGCAAAGGTCTTTCACAGAGGTCATTTCATAGAAAAAGAGCTGGATGAACTAATTAGCATAACTCATTAGCATATGTCACACTCCTTGACATCACCAGAAGTGTGTCATTATCATAACTGATTTGCATATGCCACACCCCCTGACATCACCTATCTTGGCTGTTTTGGACCCAATCCTAGCCATTCAGGGCTGAAATTGGGCCCAAAATGGCAAAAAGGGGCTGAAAATGGCTGAAAAGGGGCCCAAGATGGTCAGGATCGGGCTGCTGCTGAGCAGGAGAGTGATCCACCACCCATCAGAGGCCTGATCCGGGCCATCGGCCCCAATCTAGGCCAAAACAGGCCCAAATGGCCGAGAGTCAGGTGGGCAGGGGCACCTGACATGTGACCTCTTTGGGGAACTGCTGGAACTGCATTCCTGTGCGTTCCCCCTCAAAATGAGCCCTGGTCTTTCACATCACTTATTGCCCCTTAATCCTTAAAAATCCTTAGAAAATCAATCCTTAAAAAACAGCAGGGGGATTGAACCTGGGACCTTCGGCATGCAAAGGAGCTGCTTTATGACTGAGCACTCCTTATTCTAGAGACTCCATTGGATACAGGTAGAGAAGTCTACAGGAAAGCTCACCATTATCTGCCCCTTGTTTATTAAAGCTTTTATTATTTTTTTAGTGCTTTAACTTAATGGTTCCAGCCTGTGGTTGGCAACCACAGAATGGCATCACACATCACTGTGATGTCAACCTACATCACTATGCTGTGTGACGCTCTAGGAATTTAGCAGATCTTTATGGTAAGTTCATAGAGTGCCAGACAACACAGTGAAAACACTTCAGGGTTTTTCACATTGCAGCATGGCGTGACGTCGTTTCTCCCTTTTTTACTTCAGCTGCTCATTCAAGTGGGGGTGAGGAGAGCAAAGTGCGGTAGGTTGCCTGCCAAAGCCAGCATCCTGGCAGACCTAGTCAAACCAGATGGGAGATGGGAGACTGGGATTGGACCCAATCAGATGATACATGCCCAATCAGTGCTGTATATGAGGTGGGAATAGACAGTAATCGCAGCCTTCTGGTGTGCCTATCCGATTCCAATGATACCACCAGATGTCCACGCAATTTGTAATAGGAACATACATCTAGAAACCATTAAATCAGGTGGTTGATCTCCAGAGTTGATCAGCCGTGCCGGGTGGGCAGGCACACAACCTTTCCCAACAAGGGTACAGGCCTGCAATCTGTTCTAGTTTACGAGGAATATTAGCTCAAAGTGAAAATAGCAGATCTTCTATGGAAGCGTGCTGAGGTGGGTTTTTAAGCTGCAGCCTCAAGGTTCTGTGTCCAAACAAGCAAAACACACACAAACACTTCTTGCACCCTAGGATTCATAGTTTCAGGGGGGCAGTTTGGAGTAGAAGAGCAAGATTCGGGTCAAGTAGTACCTTAGAGACCAACTAGTTTTCCAGGCTGTGAGTTTGAACATGAAGCCGCGACCCCCGGGGGCCCCCGGCCCGCCGCAGGCGGGGCGGGGGGCGTCGGGGGGCGCGGCGCAGCCGCGACCCCCGGGGGCCCCCGGCCCGCCGCAGGCAGGGCGGGGGGCGTCGGGGGGAGCGGCGCAGCCGCGACCCCCGGGGGCCCCCGGCCCGCCGCAGGCGGGGCGGGGGGCGTCGGGGGGAGCGGCGCAGCCGCAACCCCCGGGGGCCCCCGGCCCGCCGCAGGCGGGGCGGGGGGCGTCGGGGGGAGCGGCGCAGCCGCAACCCCCGGGGGCCTGGCTGTCTTTGTCTTTGTCTTTGTCTTTGTCTTTGTCTTTGTCTTTGTCTTTGTCTTTGTCTTTGTCTTTGTCTTTGTCTTTGTCTTTGTCTTTGTCTTTGTCTTTGTCTTTGTCTTTGTCTTTGTCTTTGTCTTTGTCTTTGTCTTTGTCTTTGTCTTTGTCTTTGTCTTTGTCTTTGTCTTTGTCTTTGTCTTTGTCTTTGTCTTTGTCTTTGTCTTTGTCT
Organism: Eublepharis macularius; assembly: GCF_028583425.1. NCBI lineage: Eukaryota > Metazoa > Chordata > Lepidosauria > Squamata > Eublepharidae > Eublepharis > Eublepharis macularius. The sequence continues at coordinate 24,133,536 of NC_072792.1, read as the reverse complement.
TTGTCTTTGTCTTTGTCTTCGGGCAAGGGCAAGGGCAAGGGCAAGGGCAAGGGCAAGGGCAAGGGCAAGGGCAAGGGCAAGGGCAAGGGCAAGGGCAAGGGCAAGGGCAAGGGCAAGGGCAAGGGCAAGGGCAAGGGCAAGGGCAACCTCTTCTACATGCAAAACTTAAAGCTTTTGTGGTACCAAGTTGTAATGTTATAAAATGTTAAAAATTTCATAAAATTGTAATTTTACTAACAATCCAACTCAAATAAGTGTATAGATAATTCAAACAGTATAGCTTCTATAATCATATGAGGCATAAATATTAAACATAACTTTTAAACATTAAGTAAAAAGTATTAAATACTTGAAGGGTTGAAGGTTTTATCTGAAATCCTGAGCAGCTTGAAACCTTCAAGTGAGAACTGAAAACACGTTTCTCTGTTTTAGAGAAACTGTTTTTCAGTACAAAATAAACAGGATAGATGTTTTTGTTGCACTGTCCCAACCAGGAGACAGACTCCTCCTGAGAGTTTAATGGCTTCTTTCATTAACAAGCGCTAGTCTTTTTTATTAAGTGAGGTATCAAAATATAAATGTTTATTTAAATAAAACATAGAAAAATAGAACAGATGAACACAACAAGAATTAAGTTTCCTAACATTTCTTAATGAAATCTAACTCAGTCAGATTAACGATGAAATGCATTCAAGTTACCGTAGCACATATTACAAGGGTAAGTTCCCTGCCTAGATCTTCATGAGATTTCTTTTGGCCAAAACCCTGATCTCCTATTTGGATTACCATTTTTATATATTATCTTATGCAGAAATCTAAGATCTTTTCATATGATAACATAGATAAATATCAAACCAATCATAATTTAATTCTTTTTTACTATTTCCAATCATGTGACATTCTACCTAGCCCAGCTGCAAGGTAAGAGAGATGGATAGTAAAAATGACAGGAAAAGTTACATGACCAGATCATCCTTGGTCTCTCCTAACAATTACAGAATATTTATCTGATACTGTTCACTATTTTTAATTGGCTGTCAAAGATAAAGAAGCACCAGTTATACACCATACTAGAAAAAGAACTACAGTGAAGTTCATACAGCGTTATTTAGAATGCATGTTTCACTAAGTATGTGTTCTAAACCATAATCAGCAGTCTACTGGTTTGAATCCCACTACTGACATGAGCTCAGTAGGTGGCCTTGGGTCAGCCACTCCTCTCAGCCCCAGCTCCATTGTGGGGATAAGAATAACACTAACTTGTTCACTGCTCTGGGTGAGGCACTAATATGTGTAGAAGAGCGGTATATAAGCACAGTTATTATTATTATTTATATTTCCATGACACCATCCCTTGACCTGTGAAATTAAGTATTTTGATAAATATGAAAGTGATACAAAATATAAATGCATTGCATAATGTGTGAGTGTACATATACAAACTTTAAAAATTGTATTGGATAATACCGCAAAGCACGATTACTGAGAAAGCTGCTTTCACTGCTTTCAGTGTGGAGAGCTGCTTGTAGATCAAAACAACCTGACGAGCTGTCTTCTTGCAGAGTGCACTTGATTCTCTTGGCTTTCAAATCTGCTTTCGTTCAGCATGGGTAAATCAATGTGTCAGCAGTAAACATTTGTATCACTCCTCTCTGAATGACCTTTTAAATTTTACTGCCTATCGTGTCAAAGCAATTAAAATTAACAATACAGTTACTAAGCTGCTAAGATCAATTAATGGCTCTTAGGCTTTATCTATTGATCTAGTGACATCTTCAAAACCCACTGGTAACAGACTATGCATACTTCTCTTCTATCCACAATATATACACAAGGATTGATTACATATTCTTATCTTCTAAATTACATATTTAAATGACATATTCTTATCTCCTAAATTAATTAGTCAAACTCTTACATCAAGGATTGGTGACAAGTTGTGGACAGACTATGCTTGGACAGAATGTACACTGAGAATAAATGACATCAAACAAATTGGAAACTAAATAAATCACTTTTATTGAACAAATAAATTTCTTCTGAAGTCTCTTTAGAAATTAAACAATAGAAACAAACTATGTGGCATTCCTCAAATCCACGTGTAGGATGCTATGGAAGTGGTACTTGGAGGGAAATTAATCTCCGTTGCCTCCTGTCATGAAGAGCAAAAAGAAAACATTAGAAATGAAATGATATCTAGAATAAGAAAACTAGAAGATGAACACAAAAAAGGCCACCCAATCTATAAACTTGCTTGCATGAAAATTAGAGGAAAAAAACTCCTCACATTCTATACAAGCTATTAAAGGCACCCAGGAAAAACTCAAACTAATTCTGTAAAATTAGCCGATGTATTTGCTGAATACTACCAAACCATTTGTACAGCAGACAATCCTGACACTAATCATATTTTAAATTATTTATCATCACAGGAAATTATTTGGAAAAAAACTCACAAGAACATAAACAATATCTGGACCAACCAGTCACAACAGAAGATGTTACAGTCACTATCAAATCCTTGAAAAAAATAACAAAGCTTCAGACAGGGATGGATTCCCTGCCAAATTTTTACAAAAAAATATATTCACCTACTTTCAACTCCACTAACTGCCACATGCAACTCTGTTATGTTAGGAGGTAGCATCCCTCTATCTTGGTCAGAGGCTGAAATAGTAGTTACTCCAAAAAAGGACAACCATATTACAAATACTAAATCTTCTCAACCAATACCCTTACTGAATCAAGACCAAAAGATCTTTACAAGCAGATTTGCCAAAAGATTTTCTAAATTTAAATAACCAACCACATTCACCTTGACCAGACAATACACGTAACACTTTAACTATAATTAATTTCTGTGAAGCATACAAAACCCCTGCATTACTTCTGGCCTTTGATATAGAGAAGGCATTTGATTACGTGGAAATACCATATCTAAAACTTTTACTTCAAAAAATGGGTTTTGGCGACCAATTCTAAAATGCCATTAATGCTCTTTATCTTTCTCCCAAAGCTACAGTTAGGACTAACAATGTACATTCAATAGATATCCATATAGCAAGGGGAACTAGACAAGGCTGTCGCCTTTCCCCATTTCTGTTTGCCATAACTATAGACAGGGCCAATGCTACCATTAGACCAACTAGGCAGCCGCCTTGGGCACAGACCTCAAGAGAGGCATAGTTTTATACAGATTACTTTCTTGAAAAAAATGCAACTGAGAAAACCTATTGAGCACCCCCTAAATGGTCCTGTCCACAGACATCAAGCAGCTCAAAAGCTCACCGTAACTTTTTTATTTATTTATTTATTTATTTGATGTATACCCTGCCCTCCTCACAGATGGGCTAAGGGTGGCTAACAACATTAAAAAATACATTAAAATCACAGAAACATAAAATCAATAATATTTTTTAAAAAATAATTAAAATAGTCCAGGAGCAGGCTATTTAAACAAATATTGGGAGTCCGTATACAGGCATGGCAGATGGCTGAGGGCAGCTCCGGAAGAAATGGTGGTCTTAGATGGAAGAAGAAGGACACTCGCTGGCACTCAGCCAAAGGCCCAGCAGAACATCTCCGTTTTACAAGCCCTGCAAAACTGTAATAGGTCCCACAGGGCCCAGATCTCCAGCGGGAGAGCATTCCACCAGGCCAGGGCCAGGGCAGAAAAAGCCCTCGCCCTGGTTGAGGCCAGATGGATGTCCTTTGGGCCAGGGACCACCAGGAGTTGCTTGTCTGCAGAGCGCAACACCCTGCAGGGGACATAATGAAAGAGGCGGTCCCGCAGGTATGGAGGTCCCAGTCCATGAAGGGCTTTAAATACCAAGGTTAACACCTTGAACCGGATCTGGAACTCCACTGGAAGCCAGTGCAGCTGGCACAGCACATGATGAATGTGCGCTTGGATGGGCGTTCCGGTAAGGATGCGTGCCGCTGCATTCTGAATCAGCTGTAACTTCCGGGTCAGACCAAAGGGCAGTCCAGGATAGAGTGAGTTGCAGTAGTCTAGCCTGGAGGTGACCGTTGCATGGATTACTGTGGCCAGGTCCTGTGGTGAAAGATAGGGCGCCAGTTGCCTGCCCTGTCGAAGATGAAAAAAGGCAGACCTGGCAACAGTCATGACCTGGGCCTTCATTGAAAGTTTAGCATCCAAGGTCACACCCAGACTCCTCACCATCAGGGAAGGTTTCAATTGTACCCCATCAACAGCTGGGAGCCGGTTCCCAGCTCGATTGCCCCATGATCCAGACACAGAACCTCTGTCTTCAGGGGATTCAATTTCAGGCAACTCTGATGTAACCATACCGTCACAGCCTCAAGACCCTTGACCAAGGAATCCAAAGCAAGATCGGACTGGTCATCTGTAATGATTCCAAGTAAATGTGTGCATGTATCTTTAAATGCTTGATGAGATAGGTGAAGAGTGGGGGGTGAAGGAGATGGATGAGTGAGTGATATGTGTCAGGCTATGGCATTCCAGACTTGATAGTCTGTTTCACTCCCTTCTGCAAGAAGACGAGGTCTTTTGATTTCAAAAGGTTTATTGTGAAAGACAGCATTCAAGCCCAGATGTGCATATTCCAGGATTAGAGATCCTGGCCGAGCAAAGCGTTGCTAGGAATGAATCATAGAGCAAAGGTTGTTACATTTCACACTCCCGGAGCCCAGCCTCCCCCCCGAGTTCATACAGCAAAACTTCTCAGAGGTGCGCTGAGCTGGCCAAGGTCGAAACAGCAGATAAGACAGGATCCTTTCCCATGGAATCGGCTCCTTGCAGGTGTTGCCTGGAGGGAAAGAAGTCTAAACACTACACAATTAAATATGGCGTTACTTGGGTTAAAACAGTTTCTGACAATATGATTGGTTGAGGACTGAGAGGGTGGGTGGAGTGAATGCAGTTTGAGACTGAGAGTAGAGAGAAAATTTTTAGTCAGAAGAAAGCAGGCTAGCTGTGTGCCGCCTGAATATGTTGAAGTGTTTATGAGAGAAATATAACCTCTGTGGAACCTGAACTGAGCATGTTTGTGAAAGGACACTCAGTCAGGGAAAGAGAGGCCAGCTGTGTGAATGAGAGTAAATGAAGTAACTTTAAGAACCGAGAACTACGTTTATGAAACCGATACGCTTCTCGAATAAATAAAAGCTTATTTTTGTTTTGCTATAGCAAAACAGTGTAGCTGTCATTGCTATATCCCATTCCTATCTTCAGGGCCACATAGAACCACGAAGGAGCCTGACGCTTAGGAACGTTACCAAAGGGAAAATTTAAATAAAATATGTTGGAATAAAATATTCCGGGTGGCAGCAGACTACCCAGAGGGTTAAGGGATAGATTAAAAGAAAAATCTACCCTAAAGAAAGTAAAGGTCATAACACCATCCATCAGCAGATATTGCTGAGTGTCATCCGCATACCAGTGACAACTTAGCCCAAAGCTGCGGGCTAACCGGGCAAGGGGGTACACGTAGATGTTAAATAGCATCGGGGAAAGAATCGCCCCCTGAGGGATGCCACATACCAAAGAATGGTAAGCAGACATCTGTTCCCTGAGTGCCACCCTCTGTCCTAGATTGTGAAGGAAGGAGTTCAGCCATTGCAGGGCTGTTCCACAAATCCCCACATCGGCAAGGCAATGGGTCAGAAGATTATGATTGACCATGTCAAATGCTGCTGTAAGATCTAAAAGTATCAGCAGTGCCGACCCACTCCGGTCCAGGTGTCGCCGCAGATCATCTGTGAGGGCAACCAGAGCCCTCTCTGTACCATGGCCGGGCCTGAAGCTGGACTGGAATGGATCCAGGATAGAGGCATCACCCAGGTATACCTGCAGCTGTTCCGCTACCGCCCTCTCAATTACTCAAAGTTATCTCAGAAGTCTCAGTCAACTTGAGAGGAACAATCCTTAGTGAAACTACTCCTTTTTAGCTCTCCAGAGAGCCAGCTAAAAAGAAGAAAGCAAACAAATTAAGTAACTGCAGACAAAAGTATCTCCTTTTCAAGTACAACACAATTCTCTCTCTCATTGTCTCACAGCAAACATGAGAAGGGGGTGGGAGTAGAAGACACTCTGTTGTGCCAGCCAGGAAAAAGGTGGGGAAATAGCTTCCAATGCTACAAAAAGAAACTTTTCAGCAACTTGAGGAAGCCAAGCAAGAAGTGAGAAGGAAAACAAAAGGCAAAAGGTGGGAAACTGCCTCCAGAGCTAAGAAAAAAACCCACTTCATAGAGCAAACTGTATCCCAGCAACACCAAGAGAAGAGGCAGAGTGGAAAACACTAAAATCTTCACAGCTATTCTGCTGCGTCTGGAAAGAAATGGGCAGAAAGTCAGCTTCATGGCTGCAATAAAAGGGAGGAAAGTAGGGAAATTCTGCTGTAGCAATGCGCATAGCATACTTGCTGCAGAGGAACAAGTGCAGGGAAAAATACCTCTGCACTAGAACCTACCACTATATAGCCAAGCTTTTAAGGTTTCCACAAAATCTGAAAATCCTTTAAAGAGTTATGATGACCTCGTCCAATCCTTAAGGCCACTTTTGGTAGGTGCTCGAGAGGGAAAACTGGTCAAGACCAATTTGTCATCTAAACCTTGGTTTGATCAAAGCTGTATTTGTGCTAAAAATGCTTTAATCTATGCCTATAAGCTAGCACTGAGAGCTGATGAAAAGACCAGACAAGATGCATATCGTTCTCTTTCATTTTTAAAAAAGAAATATAAATCACTGGTTGCCCGCTGTAAGAAAGAACATACCAGAAAACTGTGGGCCGATATAATTGAAGCAGCTACGAGCAAAAACTCAGTGGTGTTCTGGAAACTAGTGTCAAACCGCGCCTCCACAGCCGCCTCCCCCTTGGCTTCCTCTATCCCCCCAGATAAATGGACTTCTTTTTTCCAAAAAATGTATGATGATCCTATTCAACCCCCTCCTGCCCTAACAATAGAAAATCTGGCCAAATGCCCCCAAGTTCATGCCGAAGAGGTAAAAGCTTATATTAGCCAGTTAAAGAATGCAAAAGCCCCTAGGCTTGATGGACTATCTCCAGAATTACTAAAAACAAATAAGGACTGGTGGGCAACTTTGCTAGCCTCCCTATTTACTTATATTGATGAAACCGGCTACATCCCCAGTGATTGGGGAATGGCTATAGTAGTCCCCTTCCATAAGAAGGGAAAGAAGGAGGATCCATCCAATTATAGACCAATCAGCTTACTAAGCATTGTAAGCAAGTTGTCTATAAAACATCTGCTGGAGAAATTTCTAGACTGGCTAGAACAGGAGGATATAATTGCTGATGAGCAAGCTGGGTTTAGAGCTGGCAGGTCAACAATAGATCACTGCCTAGTAATGCAACACCTTGTAGAGAAATACGCTACAGGAGACCAAGCATCACTTTACCGGACATTTGTCGATTTAAAAGCAGCTTTTGACACAGTCTCTAGAAATAGACTTTGGAGGAAACTGCAGGCCTCCTCTATTGGTAGGCGACTGCTGTTCCTTTTGGGGGCTATGCACAACCAAACTGCCCTGAGTAAGGTGCAGCCGATTTGGGCAGTTGACCGACCCCATTCAAACTTACAGGCAGGTGTGCCTTCTAGCCCCCTTTCTGTTTATCTTCTACATCAACAATTTGGTAAACCTTTTGAATGCCCCTGGATTGCAACCTCCCCAATTAGCAAATAGGCACATTCACGTACTGCTCTATCCAGATGATGCTGTATTACTTTCTAGGACCCCCATAGGGCTGAAACGAGCCCTAAAACAATTCTCCCAATTCTGTGATACTGAACACCTTCTAACTAATTATGAAAAAACTAAGATCCTGGCTTTTGGTAAAAATCCAAAGATCAGACAATGGGAGCTTCAGGGGCATCAGTTAGAACAAGTTACCAGCTTCAAATATTTGGGTGTAGTTTTGCAAGCCTCAGGTACCAAAACAACACATAGCAGCTTCATTGCTGATGTGGGAGAAAAAACAGCACACGGTATACTGAAATTCTATCGATCACAAGGGGGGCAGTATGTACCGGCTGCACTCAGATTGTTTAAAGCCAAACCATTGGTCCAATTAGTATACGGATCATTCTTGGGGCTGCCATCCTCCTCTTTCTCTCAGCTTGAGAGAGTACAGTCCAAATTCCTTAGAGCCCTATTACAAGTGCCCAAATGCATGCCTAACTCATGGGTTAGACTGGAAACAGCTTACTAAGGGTAAGGGTAGAGGCCAGAATCACCATCCTTTCCATTTTCAAATGGCTGTCAGGACGTCTAAACCCGCAAGGTCTGCTCCTTCTGTTATTCCAAGACAAATTTCAATCTAATTGGCAAAAGGCGACTCTGAAATCCCTGTGAAAATTGGGTCCTTCCCCTCAAAGTTTGCTAGTCATGGGGTTAGACCGAGCAAAATCACTCATTAAGCAGAGAGTGATAGACATTGAAAGACAAACAGATTTACTTAGAGCACCAGGTTTTATTTCTTCAGATACTACTAAATATATTGCCGCTCCTGCAGCCTATTTTTACTTTGGTTGTTGTGGGTTTTCCGGGCTGTATTGCCGTGGTCTTGGCATTCTAGTTCCTGACGTTTCGCCAGCAGCTGTGGCTGGCATCTTCAGTGTAGCACCAAAAGACAGATCTCTCAGTGTCACAGTGTGGAAAAGATGTTGGCAGGTCATTTATATCTACTCAGGAGGGGTGGGGTTGAGCTGAGGGCCAAGCTACACATGACGAATGACACTTGAATGGCAAGTGTATTTCTCCCTGTTCATTTGCCCTCCACTCAATCCACTTGCCGTTCAAGTGTCATTCGTCATGTGTAGCTTGGCCCTGAGTCATCCTGTAAGAGTTTCCCAGGGTGTGGAATGCTAATGGCGGCAGGCTTCACTGTATCCTGAGGAGGTTCTTTTGCATATGGATTGGTGCTTGATGTGCTAATCTTCTCTGCCGGGCTATTGTCGGGTATAGAATGTCAAACAACCAAGGAAAAACAGTCTCCTACAGGAAAAGTGTTTTTGCCATATATCAAAGGAATTACTGATCAGATGGGAAAGCTTATGAAAAAGCATAACCTTCAAGCAGTATTCAGACCCACCCAAAAAATACAACAGATACTACGATCAGCAAAAGACAGTAGAGACCCCCTCACCTCTGCAGGAGTATACCGTATACCCTGCAGCTGTGGACAAGTTTACATTGGGACCACAAAGTGCAGCATCCAGACAAGAATAAAATAACATGAAAGACACTGCAGACTTGGGGCCAAGCTACACATGACGAATGACACTTGAACGGCAAGTGTATTTCTCCCTGTTCACTTGCCCTCCACTCAATCCACTTGCCATTCAAGTGTCATTCGTCATGTGTAGCTTGGCCCTTGGACAACCTGAAAAATCAGCAGTGGCTGAACGTAGCCTAACTCAAACAGGGCACAGTATCTTATTCCAGGACACCAAAATACTGGACAACACTTCCAACTACTTTGTCAGATTGCACAGAGAAGCCATTGAAATTCACAAGCATAAGCAAAACTTCAACAGGAAACACTCCACACCCGACAATAGCCCTGCAGAGAAGATTAACACATCAAGCACCAATCCATATGCAAAAGAACCTCCTCAGGATACAGTGAAGCCTCCCGCCATTAGCATTCCACACCCTGGGAAACTCTTACAGGATGACTCAGCTCAACCCCACCCCTCCTGAGTAGATACAAATGACCTACATCTTTTCCACACTGTGACACTGAGAGATCTCTGTCTTTTGGTGCTACACCTCTGAAGATGCCAGCCACAGCTGCTGGCGAAACATCAGGAACTACAATGCCAAGACCACGGCAATACAGCCCGGAAAACCCACAACAACCAGTGTTCTCCGGCCATGAAAGCCTTCGACAATACATATTTTTACTTTCTTGAATCCAGTAACTCCAGAAGGGCATTTACTTTAGCTAGGAGTTCAACTCCACCCTCTGCCATTCTGGCAGGAAAGTTTAAAGCTGTCCCTTACTCTCTTAGGCTTTGCTCCTATCCCCTAAGAGAAACTGACTCAATGGAGCACATCTTCTTTAACTGCCCAAGTCACAGTAAAATTAGAGTGGAAACCATCAGTCCATTAGTAGAAAGATTCCCTGGAAGTTCAAATAAAATCAAACTTGATTATCTTTTGTCTGATCGGAATCACCAGACAACACATCAAGTAGCAAGATTCTGTGGCCAGGTCTGCAAGCAACGTAAATCGTATAAGGCAGACTGAATGTATTTTAACTTTTTAAACAACTAATTTATGATGATCTTATTTTTTTACTCATATTTATTCATCATTCTTCCCCTGTATCCAATCTCTTTTTTTTTTGAAAAATTTTTTATTGGTGAGTACATAAATATTACACATATTCCCCATCTTACCTAAATTATATCAACCCCCCTTCCCCCCTCCTTATAGACTTCCAACAGCTTTCCAACCCTTAACCCCTCTATTATTTAACTTGTTTTCAACTATATTCTTCTAAATCATATTTATATTATATCTCTTACTCTAAGCATATTCAAATTCTTTTATATTTCAAATCCGCTAATATATCCAATCTCTACATCCCTATTTAACCTATATATTTTTAATAAAGTTTTCTTAATAGTAATACTAGCTTAGATTAATCTAGCTTAGATTAATTAATAGCTAAATTTTCCCATTAATGGTAAAGTTACTTCTCCCTCCCATTTATAAGGTCACAAATTAATAGTTCTCAAACTGCCACAGTCCTCCTTTCACATCCCATTTTTTTTCTAAGTATTGTTTCAACTTCCCCCAATCTGCAATTTATTCTCCTGGATCACCCTGTATCCAATCTCGACTGTTTTTAAACTGATTTGCAAATGGTTTTATATGTACTGGTCGCAGACTATAATAATAAACGTGACTTGACTACCTCTGCACTAAGAATAGCAGAAATACCTGAACCTACTTCATGGGATGAATTATCCTAGCTACCACCAGAAGAAGCTGAGAAATGGAGAAAAGCGGAGGGTGTGGTGTCAGTGTTGAAGAGAATGATAGCACATTGAAAGAGCTCCGTCTCTCCCATGCCTGAAATTTAAAATTTATGTTGGAAGGGTAAAGTAAAAATATTTACCCTTCCAACATAAAGATACACTAAGAGATCCGAAAGGCAGATTCATATTTATTAAAGGCACTATAGAAAACCAAACTTACGCATTTGGCTCAATTTATGCCCCAAACCAAGACAGCCTAATGAAATTCTAAAACAAAGTTCATCAGAATACACATGTATCACTTAGTATAATGTGCTCTAAACCATATTTTCATGACAAACCCACAGAAACAGCAACAACATAATCTAAGAGTATAATGAAGAGCAACAAATAAATACAGAAGGATTAAAAGTATCCTACTCACTAGGTTGGAGGCAAGTTCTGACGACAACAGGGCCAACAACAAAGATTCTCAGGTCAAACTCCATGGTCAAGTAACAGATTCCAAAATCAAAGACTGTGACCCACCAAGGCTCAGGCAGCCAGAACCGAAGAGCTCACCAACAGCCAAGTTCAGAATACCACAATTGTGACTAGCTAATCCCATGCTAGCTGCGGCCTTATAAAGGGAGTTTCTCCTACAGGTGAGGCTGGGTTCATTAAGCTTCTTTCTCCAAGCTGGCTCATCTCTGCTACTCAGGAGGAGTAGATCAGATCCTGTACTGGCTCTCCTGACATTTCCTCAGCAGGGGGAAGGCCGTGGGCTGCCAGGCATGCGCTCCTGTGCTTGGTCCATGCCTCTGCCCTTACCCTCAGCCTTCGCTGCTCCTGGAGTTCTTTGGGAGACAGTGGCAGGTCTGGCAGCAGGCAGGTCCATGCTAAGGCCACCTGGCTTGATGACACTGTGGTTGCCAACCCTCCTGAAGATCCCCACAAATTACAACTGATCTCCAAATGACAGATTTTAACATTCTCCGAGACATGGAGGCTTCTTAGGCTGGCCTATGTGGAATTATACCCCACATAGGTACTACCTGACAATTGATGCCAACCCACCTAGAGAACTCCGAGAGTTACAAATGACTTTCAAATGACAAGTTTTAATTATCTCAAACAGAATGGTGGCTTTGGAGTGTGGCTTCTGTGGAATTATACCCCACTAAGGACCATTCATATTATGATTGCCGTACCTGGAGATCTCCTTCCATTTCAGCTGAACTCCATATGTCCTATTTTACCTAAATTGGAGACAATGGTGGTATTGGGTATTGGCAATTGTCTCCAATTGGAGATAGTGGGGTATAATTTGTAACTCTCGGAGTTACAGGTGAGGCTGGGTTCATTAAGCTTCTTTCTCCAAGCTGGCTCATCTCTGCTACTCAGGAGGAGTAGATCAGATCTACTGATCTACTCTGGCAGCATGGACCTGCCTGCTGCCAGAACTGCCACTGTCTCCCAAAGAACCCCAGGAGCAGCGAAGGCTGAGGGTAAGGGCAGAGGCATGGAACAAGCACAGGAGCGCATGCCTGGCAGCCCACAGCCTTCCCCCTGCTGAGGAAATGTCAGGAGACAGACGATAAACAGAAAGGGGGCTAGAAGGCACACCTGCCTGTAAGTTTGAATGGGGTCAGTCAAATGCCCAATTCGGCTGCACCTTACTCAGGGCAGTTTGGTTGTGCATAGGCCCCAAAAGGGACAGCAGTCGCCTATCAATAGAGGAGGCCTGCAGTTTCCTCCAAAGTCTATTTCTAGAGACTGTGTCAAAAGCTGCTTTTAAATCAACAAATGCCCGGTAAAGTGATGCTTGGTCTCCTGTAGCGTATTTCTCTACAAGGTGTTGCATTACTAGGCAGTGATCTATTGTTGACCTGCCAGCTCTAAACCCAGCTTGCTCATCAGCAATTATATCCTCCTGTTCTAGCCAGTCTAGAAATTTCTCCAGCAGATGTTTTATAGACAACTTGCTTACAATGCTTAGTATGCTTACAATGCTTAGATTGGTCTATAATTGGATGGATCCTCCTTCTTTCCCTTCTTATGGAAGGGGACTACTATAGCCATTCCCCAGTCATTGGGGATGTAGCCGGTTTCATCAATATAAGTAAATAGGGAGGCTAGCAAAGTTGCCCACCAGTCCTTATTTGTTTTTAGTAATTCTGGAGATAGTCCATCAAGCCTAGGGGCTTTTGCATTCTTTAACTGGCTAATATAAGCTTTTACCTCTTCGGCATGAACTTGGGGGCATTTGGCCAGATTTTCTATTGTTAGGGCAGGAGGGGGTTGAATAGGATCATCATACATTTTTTGGAAAAAAGAAGTCCATTTATCTGGGGGGATAGAGGAAGCCAAGGGGGAGGCGGCTGTGGAGGCGCGGTTTGACACTAGTTTCCAGAACACCACTGAGTTTTTGCTCGTAGCTGCTTCAATTATATCGGCCCACAGTTTTCTGGTATGTTCTTTCTTACAGCGGGCAACCAGTGATTTATATTTCTTTTTTAAAAATGAAAGAGAACGATATGCATCCTGTCTGGTCTTTTCATCAGCTCTCAGTGCTAGCTTATAGGCATAGATTAAAGCATTTTTAGCACAAATACAGCTTTGATCAAACCAAGGTTTAGATGACAAATTGGTCTTGACCAGTTTTCCCTCTCGAGCACCTACCAAAAGTGGCCTTAAGGATTGGACGAGGTCATCATAACTCTTTAAAGGATTTTCAGATTTTGAGGAAACCTTAAAAGCTTGGCTATATAGTTGTAGGTTCTAGTGCAGAGCTATTTTTCCCTGCACTTGTTCCTCTGCAGCAAGTATGCTCTGCGCATTGCTACAGCAGAATTTCCCTACTTTCCTCCCTTTTATTGCAGCCATGAAGCTGACTTTCTGCCCATTTCTTTCCAGACGCAGCAGAATAGCTGTGAAGATTTTAGTGTTTTCCACTCTGCCTTTTCTCTTGGTGTTGCTGGGATACAGTTTGCTCTATGAAGTGGGTTTTTTTCTTAGCTCTGGAGGCAGTTTCCCACCTTTTGCCTTTTGTTTTCCTTCTCACTTCTTGCTTGGCTTCCTCAAGTTGCTGAAAAGTTTCTTTTTGTAGCATTGGAAGCTATTTCCCCACCTTTTTCCTGGCTGGCACAACAGAGTGTCTTCTACTCCCACCCCCTTCTCATGTTTGCTGTGAGACAATGAGAGAGAGAATTGTGTTGTACTTGAAAAGGAGATACTTTTGTCTGCAGTTACTTAATTTGTTTGCTTTCTTCTTTTTAGCTGGCTCTCTGGAGAGCTAAAAAGGAGTAGTTTCACTAAGGATTGTTCCTCTCGAGTTGACTGAGACTTCTGAGATAACTTTGAGTAATTGAGAGGGCGGTAGCGGAACAGCTGCAGGTATACCTGGGTGATGCCTCTATCCTGGATCCATTCCAGTCCAGCTTCAGGCCCGGCCATGGTACAGAGACGGCTCTGGTTGCCCTCACAGATGATCTGCGGCGACACCTGGACCGGAGTGGGTCGGCACTGCTGATACTTTTAGATCTTACAGCAGCATTTGACATGGTCAATCATAATCTTCTGACCCATTGCCTTGCCGATGTGGGGATTCGTGGAACAGCCCTGCAATGGCTGAACTCCTTCCTTTACAATCTAGGATAGAGGGTGGCACTCAGGGAACAGATGTCTGCTTACCATTCTTTGGTATGTGGCATCCCTCAGGGGGCGATTCTTTCCCCGATGCTATTTAACATCTACATGTGCCCCCTTGCCCGGTTAGCCCGCAGCTTTGGGCTAGGATGTCACTGGTATGCGGATGACACTCAGCTCTATCTGCTGATGGATGGTGTTATGACCTTTACTTTCTTTAGGGTAGATTTTTCTTTTAATCTATCCCTTAACCCTCTGGGTAGTCTGCTGCCACCCGGAATACTTTATTCCAAGATATTTTATTTAAATTTTCCCTTTGGTAACGTTCCTAAGCGTCAGGCTCCTTCGTGGTTCTATGTGGCCCTGAAGATAGGAATGGGATATAGCAATGACAGCTACACTGTTTTGCTACAGCAAAACAAAAATAAGCTTTTATTTATTCGAGAAGCGTATCGGTTTCATAAATGTAGTTCTCGGTTCTTAAAGTTACTTCATTTACTCTCATTCACACAGCTGGCCTCTCTTCCCCTGACTGAGTGTCCTTTCACAAACATGCTCAGTTCAGGTTCCGCACAGGTTATATTTCTCTCAAACACTTCAACATATTCAGGCGGCACACAGCTAGCCTGCTTTCTTCTGACTAAAAATTTTCTCTCTACTCTCAGTCTCAAACTGCATTCACTTCACCCACCCTCTCAGTCCTCAACCAATCATATTGTCAGAAACTGTTTTAACCTAAGTAACGCCATATTTAATCGTGTAGTGTTTAGACTTCTTTCCCTCCAGGCAACATCTGCAAGGACCCGTTTCCATGGGAAAGGATCCTGTCTTACCTGCTGTTTCGACTTTGGCCAGCTCAGCGCACCTCTGAGAAGTTTTGCTGTATGAACTCGGGGGGGAGGCTGGGCTCCGGGAGTGTGAAATGTAACAACCTTTGCTCTATGATTCATTCCTAGCAATGCTTTGCTCGGCCAGGATCTCTAATCCTGGAATATGCACATCTGGGCTTGAATGCTGTCTTTCACAATAAACCTTTTGAAATCAAAAGACCTCGTCTTCTTGCAGAAGGGAGTGAAACAGACTATCAAGTCTGGAATGCAATAGCCTGACACATATCACTCACTCATCCATCTACTTCACCCCCCACTCTTCACCTATCTCATCAAGCATTTAAAGAAACATGAACACATTTACTTGGAATCATTACAGATGGCCAGTCCGATCTTGCTTTGGATTCCTTGGTCAAGGGTCTTGAGGCTGTGACGGTATGGTTACATCAGAGTTGCCTGAAATTGAATCCCCTGAAGACAGAGGTTCTGTGTCTGGATCATGGGGCAATTAAGCTGGGAACCAGCTCCCAGCTGTTGATGGGGTACAATTGAAACCTTTCCTGATGGTGAGGAGTCTGGGTGTGACCTTGGATGCTACACTTTCAATGAAGGCCCAGGTCATGACTGTTGCCAGGTCTGCCTTTTTTCATCTTCGACAGGGCAGGCAACTGGCGCCCTATCTTTCACCACAGGACCTGGCCACAGTAATCCATGCAATGGTCACCTCCAGGCTAGACTACTGCAAGTTACTCTATCCTGGACTGCCCTTTGGTCTGACCCGGAAGTTACAGCTGATCCAGAATGCAGCGGCACGCGTCCTTACCGGAACGCCCATCCAAGCGCACATTCATCATGTGCTGTGCCAGCTGCACTGGGTTCCAGTGGAGTTCCAGATCTGGTTCAAGGTGTTAACCTTGGTATTTAAAGCCCTTCATGGACTGGGACCTCCATACCTGCGGGACCGCCTCTTCCATTACGTCCCCTGCAGGGTGTTGCGCTCTGCAGACAAGCAACTCCTGGTGGTCCCTGGCCCAAAGGACATCCATCTGGCCTCAACCAGGGCGAGGGCTTTTTCTGCCCTGGCCCTGGCCTGGTGGAATGCTCTCCCGCTGGAGATCTGGGCCCTGTGGGACCTGTTACAGTTTTGCAGGGCTTGTAAAACGGAGATGTTCTGCTGGGCCTTTGGCTGAGTGCCAGCGAGTGTCCTTCTTCTTCCATCTAAGACCACCATTTCTTCCGGAGCTGCCCTCAGCCATCTGCCATGCCTGTATATGGACTCCCAATATTTGTTTAAATAGCCTGCTCCTGGACTATTTTAATTATTTTTTAAAAAATATTATTGATTTTATGTTTCTGTGATTTTAATGTATTTTTTAATGTTGTTAGCCACCCTTAGCCCATCTGTGAGGAGGGCAGGGTATACATCAAATAAATAAATAAATAAATAAATAAATAAAAAAGTTACAGTGAGCTTTTGAGCTGCTTGATGTCTGTGGACAGGACCATTTAGGGGGTGCTCAATAGGTTTTCTCAGTTGCATTTTTTTCAAGAAAGTAATCTGTATAAAACTATGCCCCTCTTGAGGTCTGTGCCCAAGGCGGCTGCCTAGTTGGTCTAATGGTAGCATTGGCCCTGTCTATAGTTATGGCAAACAGAAATGGGGAAAGGGGACAGCCTTGTCTAGTTCCCCTTGCTATATGGATATCTATTGAATGTACATTGTTAGTCCTAACTGTAGCTTTGGGAGAAAGATAAAGAGCATTAATGGTATTTTAGAATTGGTCGCCAAAACCCATTTTTTGAAGTAAAAGTTTTAGATATGGTATTTCCACGTAATCAAATGCCTTCTCTATATCAAAGGCCAGAAGTAATGCAGGGGTTTTGTATGCTTCACAGAAATTAATTATAGTTAAAGTGTTACGTGTATTGTCTGGTCAAGGTGAATGTGGTTGGTTATTTAAATTTAGAAAATCTTTTGGCAAATCTGCTTGTAAAGATCTTTTGGTCTTGATTCAGTAAGGGTATTGGTTGAGAAGATTTAGCATTTGTAATATGGTTGTCCTTTTTTGGAGTAACTACTATTTCAGCCTCTGACCAAGATAGAGGGATGCTACCTCCTAACATAACAGAGTTGCATGTGGCAGTTAGTGGAGTTGAAAGTAGGTGAATATATTTTTTTGTAAAAATTTGGCGGGGAATCCATCCCTGTCTGAAGCTTTGTTATTTTTTTCAAGGATTTGATAGTGACTGTAACATCTTCTGTTGTGACTGGTTGGTCCAGATATTGTTTATGTTCTTGTGAGTTTTTTTCCAAATAATTTCCTGTGATGATAAATAATTTAAAATATGATTAGTGTCAGGATTGTCTGATGTACAAATGGTTTGGTAGTATTCAGCAAATACATCGGCTAATTTTACAGAGTTAGTTTGAGTTTTTCCTGGGTGCCTTTAATAGCTTGTATAGAATGTGAGGAGTTTTTTTCCTCTAATTTTCATGCAAGCAAGTTTATAGATTGGGTGGCCTTTTTTGTGTTCATCTTCTAGTTTTCTTATTCTAGATATCATTTCATTTCTAATGTTTTCTTTTTGCTCTTCATGACAGGAGGCAACGGAGATTAATTTCCCTCCAAGTACCACTTCCATAGCATCCTACATGTGGATTTGAGGAATGCCACATAGTTTGTTTCTATTGTTTAATTTCTAAAGAGACTTCAGAAGAAATTTATTTGTTAAATAAAAGTGATTTATTTAGTTTCCAATTTGTTTGATGTCATTTATTCTTAGTGTACATTCTGTCCAAGCATAGTCTGTCCACAACTTGTCACCAATCCTTGATGTAAGAGTTTGACTAATTAATTTAGGAGATAAGAATATGTCATTTAAATATGTAATTTAGAAGATAAGAATATGTAATCAATCCTTGTGTATATATTGTGGATAGAAGAGAAGTATGTATAGTCTGTTACCAGTGGGTTTTGAAGATGTCACTAGATCAATAGATAAAGCCTAAGAGCCATTAATTGATCTTAGCAGCTTAGTAACTGTATTGTTAATTTTAATTGCTTTGACACGATAGGCAGTAAAATTTAAAAGGTCATTCAGAGAGGAGTGATACAAATGTTTACTGCTGACACATTGATTTACCCATGCTGAATGAAAGCAGAATTGAAAGCCAAGAGAATCGTGCACTCTGCATGAAGACAGCTCGTCGGGTTGTTTTGATCTACAAGCAGCTCTCCACACTGAAAGCAGTGAAAGCAGCTTTCTCAGTAATCATGCTTTGCGGTATTATCCAATACAATTTTTAAAGTTTGTATATGTACACTCACACATTATGCAATGCATTTATATTTTGTATCACTTTCATATTTATCAAAATACTTAATTTCACAGGTCAAGGGATGGTGTCATGGAAATATAAATAATAATAATAACTGTGCTTATATACCGCTCTTCTACACATATTAGTGCCTCACCCAGAGCAGTGAACAAGTTAGTGTTATTCTTATCCCCACAATGGAGCTGGGGCTGAGAGGAGTGGCTGACTCAAGGCCACCTACTGAGCTCATGTCAGTAGTGGGATTCAAACCAGTAGACTGCTGAGTATGGTTTAGAACACATACTTCGTGAAACATATGCATTCTAAATAACGCTGTATGAACATCACTGTAGTTCTTTTTCTAGTATGGTGTATAACTGGTGCTTTATCTTTGACAGCCAATTAAAAATAGTGAACAGTATCAGATACATGTTCTGTAATTGTTAGCAGAGACCAAGGATCATCTGGTCATGTACATTTTCTTGTCATTTTTACTATCCATATCTCTTATCTTGCAGCTGGGCATAGTGGTACTTTTGCCTAGGTAGAATGTCACATGATTGGAAATAGTAAAAAAGAATTAAATTATGATTGGGTTGATATTTATCTTTGTTATCATATGAAAGGATCTTAGATTTCTGCATAAATTAATATATAAAAATGGTAATCCAAATAGCAGATCTGGGTTTTGGCCAAAAGAAATCTCATGAAGATCTAGGCAGGAAACTTACCCTTGTAATATGTGCTACGGTAACTTGAATGCATTTCATCGTTAATCTGACTGAGTTAGATTTCATTAAGAAATGTTAGGAAACTTAATTCTTGTTGTGTTCATCTGTTCTGTTTTTCTGTTTTATTTAAATAAACATTTATATTTTGATACCTCACGTAATGAAAACAACTAGCATTTGTTAATGAAAGAAGCCATTAAACTCTTAGGAGGAGTCTGTCTCCTGTTTGGGAGAGTGCAACAAAAAGATACATCCCGTTTATTTTGTACTGAAAAGCAGTTTCTCTAAAACAGAGAAACGTGTTTTCAGTTCTCACTTAAAGTTTTCAAGCTGCTCAGGATTTCAGATAAAACCTTCAACCCATCTCTACTGAGTATTTAATACTTTTTACTTAATGTTTAAAAGTTATGTCTAATATTTATACCTAATATGATTATAGAAGCAATACTGTTTGAATTATCTATAAACTTATTTGAGTTGGATTGTTAGTAAAATTACAATTTTATGAAATTTTTACCATTTTATAACATTACAACTTTGTACCAAAAAAGTTTTGCATGTAGAAGAGGTTTCCAAAAATAAAATTCCCCATCCCCATCCCCATCCCCATCCCCATCCCCATCCCCAGAGACAGAGACAGAGACAGAGACAGAGACAGAGACAGAGACAGAGACAGAGACACAGAGACACAGACAGCCGGGGCCCCGGGGGTCGCGGCTGTGCCCCTCCCCCCGACGCCCCCGCCCCGCCTCCAGGACTACCTCCGAGTTACGATTTGCCTCACTCACGTTCAGAGGAGTTCCGTCCGCCATTTTTGTTCTTTCTCTTGCTTCTTCCTCGTCTTGGGATGTGGTTTCTGAGGCCGAAAAAAGCGGCTGCAGGTTTTTAACAATTCTTGAGTTGTTTTTCTTCTTTTTAGCAGTTTGTTTTTTCATACTATAATTATCTGAAGTTCGGTTATGTCGCTTTATTTGGAGAATTGGGGGCTGGGAGGAGCGGAGCTTCTCAGCACGCGTCCATCCCTGAGTCCGCGACGCCACGCCCCCAAATGTAATCTTTAAAGTTAAAAAAGAATTATCTACTCTCAGCCAGGTAAAGGTCAAGGTAGTCCCCTGTGCAAGCACCAAGTCATTACTGACCCATGGGAGGACATCGCATCACGACGTTTCTTGGCAGACTTTTTTATGGGGTGGTTTGCCATTGCCTTCCCCAGTCATCTACTCTTTACCCCCCGGAAACTGGGTACTCATTTTACTGACCTCGGAAGGATGGAAGGCTGAGTCAACCTTGAGCTGGCTACCTGAAGCCGGCTTCTGCCGGGATCAAACTCAGGTCATGAGCAGAGCTTGGGCTGCAGTACTGCAGCTTACCACTCTGCGCCACAGGGCTATTACCCCAGGCCAATGCTTACTGAAAGGACACAAGACCAATGCAGTAAATTCTGCTGAGACACAACAGACAACCTCTTTTGCAGATGGGTACTTTGGCTCATAGGCAATATTATTTTTTGATTTTTTTAAAATTTATACTCTACCTTTCTCACTGAGGCTCAGAATGGATTACACAGTGTAAAGCAATACAATCAGTAGAACGAGACCACTAATAAGCAATATAAGGACTAGGATTACAGAAACCTGAAAACAAAGCATTAAGTATTAGACATGATATGTTACACAATGCAGAAAAATGGTATTACATAAGTATAAAGCAATGCAGTGAGAGAAGGATAATACATACAACAAACAGATAATTCATACTATATACAGTGATACAGTCTGCGGTTCCACTCCTTTTGTAAAAAGCCTAGGGTTGCCAGCTCCAGTTTGAGAAATTTCTGGAGATTTGGGGGAGGAATCTGTGGAGAGCAGGGTTTGGAGAGGGAAGGGACCTCAGCAGAGTATAATACTATAGGGTCCACCCTCCAAACCAGCCATTTTCTCAAGGGGGTTTGATCTCTGTGACCTGGAGATCAGTTGTAATTCTTAGAGTTCTTCAGGCCCGCTTTGGAGATTGACAGCCCAAGTCAAAGCACCTTCCTGAACTATTCCATTACAATATAGCCACGTTATCTTTAGAGAAAGGCTCTTTTGAACAATTCTGTCTTACATAAGTTACAGCAGGGCTTTTTTTCAGCTGGAACATGGTGGAACGGAGTTCCAGAACCTCTTGAAAATGGTCACATGGCTGGTGGCCCCGCCCCCTGATCTCCAGACAGAGGGGAGTTTAGATTGACCTCCGCGAGGAGGGCAATCTAAATTCCTCTCTGTCTGGAGATCAGGGGGCGGGGCCACCAGCCATGTGACCATTTTCTCTGATGGGAACTCACTGAGTTCCACCACCTCTTTTCCCAGAAAAAAAGCCCTGATTTACAGAGTGACAGGAGCATGGGAGCCTTCCTGATCTCCTCAGGCAAACTAATCCACAAGCTTGGGGCCACAAAAGAGGGTCACTTTGAATGTTACTTACTTCATGAGTTCGCCACTGAGCCAACCCAGGTTCACGCAGACACACAGCAGCGTCTACATATGCCTGGGTTGGCTCCGTGGCGAACTCATGAAGGAAGTAACGTTTAGAGTGACCCAGAGAATACACGTGTGAATACACATGATAAGTGAGAATACACATGAAAAATGGAGCTGTTGCCGCCCAGGACACTAAAATTCTTTTGTAGCACCCTAATGTGTCACTGTGGTGTAACAGTTGAAATCAGATTGAATTCCTGCTTGCCCTGAAATTTATCTTGGGCCAGTCATTCGCTCTCAGATTGAACTTCATGCAGTTGTAGAGTTGCTAACTCATTCTGAGGAGGTTTGGGGGTAGAGCCTAGAGAGGGTGGAGTTTGCGGAGTGGAGGGACTCAGGTTGCCAGCAGGAAGGGGGACCTGGCACTTACCTCATGCCTCGTGCATGCTTTTTTTCAAATTTGCATGAAGCGTGCAAGCACTCCCAGCACTTGTGCAAGGACACCACTTCCCAGAATGGATATCATCACGCTGGCTATGGTATGCTCCTGTGCTTCACGCAGGACAAATTCGGCCCACTTGGAGCCAAACTGGAGTGTGAGAGCACACTTGCTGCTGACATGACATCCCTTCAGGAAGTGATGTTGTTGCGTCCCACTGGGAGCATGCTAGTGCGCACTTTCCCAGGTTGCCTATCAGTGGTGGGCAATCTCCGGGGAGCTTGCCACCTCTGGGCAACCCCCCAGGAGATTGCCCACTTTTGGTGGGCAATTGTGAAGCCTAGGGAGGACCTCTATGAGGTATAATGCCATAGGTCTACCCTCCAAAGCTGCCATTTTCTCCCGGGGAACAGATCTCTATGGTCTTGAAATCAGTTGTAATTCTGGGAGATCTCCAGCCCCCACCTGGAGGCTGGCAACCTGAGGTTGTACAAAAATAATAATGGAGGAAAGGGAACCATATATGCAGCCTTGAGCTCCTTAGGGGAATGCACAAAATAAATACTGCCCTAGTATATCTGCTTGTGATACTCCAATAACACCCTTGCAATAACATAATGGGGTTGGGTAAAATTCTCTTCTGAATCTTCCAATATATTTGCATATTTTTCGGAACAGTTCATGGGTTTGTTTTGGAAAAAAGGCATCATTAATGCTTTCTTGACTTCCTCGTGTGTCTAGCCTCACTGACGTCAAAAGGATTAGGAAACGAAAAGGTAAGAAGGTTTTGGTTGAAGGAAAATCTATTAGACAGCAGAATAATCTCCCTAGGGAGGTGAGAACAGGACAATTTAAGACAATGGCAACACAACGTTAAGCCTCCTACAGGCAATAAGCTTCTTCTATAAACTGGGTCGGCTGGCTGGCCCGTAACAATAATCTGTAATTTGGTATGAGCCAAGACACAATAAAAATGATTGATTTCCAACCTGTCGCTCCCTAGTTCACCCTGCTTTCTGTGTATAATGTAACTTCTTCCATTTTCTCACTTATAATGTCACCTATAAATCCATCCGTTTTCTTTTCCAAGATATTGCCTATTAAAATGCTCATCTCAACTTTAAGTCAGTGGTGTGTGTAACCTTTGTGGGTTAGCAGTGTTACACTGTTCTCTTCATCAGCGCACAACTCCATAGAACGGCATCTGTGGGAATATCACAAATGACAACCAATGAACTAATACCAAGCTAGATGATACAAATGAAATGTATTTTCTAGTAGCCCAAAGAGGCTAACTATCAATAGAACAATAAGAAGCTCTTGCAAATCAAATCAAATCAATTACCTTTATTGGCATTAGAAATAATAATAGTCTACAATCAGAGATAGGGACAGGCATAAGCATAAGCATAAACAAGCAATTAGTAACAGTTATTAATAAAATTAATAAACATTCAGCAATCAGGTGCTGCTATATGATTGGATTTAACTTTATAAACTTCTGCTAAAAATTTTGCAACACTTAAAGTAGCACAAGGGTTACGATCAAGGAGCTCTTGCAAAGAGCAAACTGGTAATTATATAGGCTGTATTGAGATATCATTTTAAATCAATATCATGTGCCTGAGCCCAATTTGTTGCCTGGCCGGTGCACATACCTTGCTGCTCGCTCCTGATGTGGAGAATCCTAGTTAGAAACAAACTCCATTTATCCATGATATCCTTCATTTTAATGGCAACATTACAAATGAATTTGTTACGTTTTAAAATATTTCCTGATCTCAGTCTTCCAAAGAGAGGATGGGTAAATTACAATAAATCAAAAAATATTTCATTCCAGCTAATAATTTATACAAGGTTGATTGCTGCCATTTAGTCCCTGCACTGACAATGATTGCAGGTCCCTCTTGTAAATAGTCTGAAACAAACCAGCCTGATTCTACCGCTTACACTTGTGGGTTTTTTTAATGAGAAGGAACCTATCACACATCACTCTCTTGCTTTTGACCTGACACCAGTTTGCTGTGTCCTTAGAAGAAGCATACCTCTTAGTGTCCAATTGTTTGTTTCCATTATTAGATTTCCTCTTCTATTCATGAATAGTAACTAGGGTTGCCAGGTGTTTGGTTTTTAGCTGGACAGTCCAGTATTTCGGGGGAAATGTTCAGGGGAAATGTTCCTCAAATACTGGATACCTGTTCCCTCCCTTTCCCCTTCCCCATCAACCAGTGGCCATAAGTCCAGGCACCTGGTGGCCTCCTGCAGCTGAGTGCACTGCCCAGGAGTGGCCAGCCAGCCCAGGTGCCCAGAAGTGGGTAATCATGATGACATCACATCCAGTAGTGCCATCAGCACACCGGATGGGAGCGCACCAGCACTGTGCATGAGATTATTAAAAGAAAAGTTAGTCCACCCCCCCCCCCAGGGTTTGGTATTATTCTAGACTCCATCTGGCAACTCTAATGGTACTAGGGTTGCCAGGCCCCCTCAACCTCCCAGCAGAGGATAGGGGCCTGGCACTTACCTTGGGGGAGAGGGGGTGCACACACGCAAAGCACGCACAACCCCCCCTCACAAGTGTGATGACGTCACTTCGGGAGGTTAAAATCCCTGCTCACCATAATAAGGAACCTTACTGGATGGCCTTGCTTTCAGAAAGGCAAACTATCAACACTGTAAAGAAATACATTCACAATGGAGAAGGTGAGAATTGTGTACCTTGCTCTGAGCTTCTTGGAGTGAGATTTTTAAAAATGCAACACATAAATCATGGTTTCAGGTCAATACAGCTTGTGCCTCTGCCCCAGGCTGGTGTAGTGGCTAGAGTGTCAGACTAGATTCTGGGAGACCCCAGTTCCAATTCCCTCTCAGGGCCAGGCTACAAGTGACGAATGACACTTGAACGGCAAGTGGATTGAGTGGAGGGCAAGTGAACAGGGAGAAATACACTTGCCGTTCAAGTGTCATTCGTCACTTGTAGCTTGGCCCTCAGTCACGGAAATTGCTGGGTCTCCCTGTTCCAATCACACTCGCTCAGCCTAACCTACTCCACAGGGTTGTTGGCAGGATAAAATCGAGAAGGGGAGAATGATGCAAGCTTCCTTGAGCTCTTTGGAGGAAAGGCAGGATAAAAAATAAACAAACCCCCAAGTGATTTATTATTTTCCTTAAGCTAACAGAAAGTGAATAGTAACTGTTATATAGGCTTTCCATGCGCCATTGACAAAATGGGACAGAAGCCTCCTTCCTCTTTTACACACAGCCAAGTCACAGGGGAACACAGGGGCAACCCGGGCCACGTCAAGAAGAGTGTGGGTGTGGCCAGAAAACAACCAAAGTTGTGACTTGACCCCTGCCATTATGGCATCTCACACCCTTCAAGACAAGAGCCTAGCTACTTACCACTCCATATGAAATAATCCCACTGGAGGCAGAATGTTGAGAGTGGAGGAGATGGGCCATCTAAGTACCCAGCATGTCCCTGGAGGGCTGCTAGCAGACAGCACCAAGCAGAACTAAGCCTCGAGCGGCTCCGCCAGCACTGTCAGTCTAGGGAAGACAGGATACGTTGAAGATGACTCACCAACCCTTGCAGCAAGAAATCCAGGCTCTTGAGTAAATGGGTTTTATTGAGATATCTAGGCCTCACCATGCATATGTCCATAGGATACACAGAAGCAATTTAAGGCATCCAGCTGTACACAGGTTCCTTGTTAAGAATGACACATTGAGTACGTGCTACACTCTAACTACCCCTCTACACGTCCCCCACCCACTTAGCCCATCAAGCAGGAACGTAATCAGTAGCAGGATGGGAGTATCAGGATGGAGCTGCCCCAAGGCCGCTGCGGCGAGCCATCCGAGATAAGGTCTCTGCCGTACAGGAATCGGGAAAGCAGCAGGGGAACAGGTGCACGAGGCAACATCCTAGCTAGACTGCGTGACAGTATGGAGGGGCTGTGGGCAACAGACCTGACAAGGGAGTCACTTGGCTCAGGCCACTCAGCAGAGCACTACCAATTCATCAGTTGCCTCTTCTGCTGTCCTGGTTCTCAGCCTAGCAAGGCCCGCTTGGCTTGGCTTGTTCCTGGGCCTGCCCCAGACTGAAGCTGTGTAATGGAAGCAAAATGTCCCCTCCCCTCCCCACAGCAGGCCGGTATTAAAGAAGCAAGCGCTCCCCCTCCTATTGAATCTGATCATCTTATCATTTAGGACCCAATTTTCAAGCCTTTTTTCCACAGTTGCCTACTGGCTGGCTGCTTGGCAACAAGACTGCAGAGACTGCTCTGCAACGAGAACGGTCAGCGTGGCTTTTAATCGCGCCTAATTTTCAACAATCTGCATTTGATTTCCGTGGGGGAACTCTCCTCGTTGCCCGCTATTCTGCACGTCAATTTTCGTACTTACTTACATGCTGAACATTACCTTTGTTTAATGCTTAAATGCTTACAATTGCTGGGCTGTTTTAACAACACATACGCTCCTCTAGTGTAACAACCACAGACTGCCTTCTCCACCTTCCCCAGCTTCTTAACGATCCTCGAGGGAACGTGCAAAGGCTGGCCTTATGGAAGAACACAGATTCTGACAAGTCGCTCTTAGAAGACCTGAAAAACTGGTCAGCTTATTGGATCTGACAAGTTGATAATTAATGGTGATTAAATAATATTTGCATTTTGTTGTCAAAGCAGTTCTGCAGTTGACAGCACTGTTAGGAAATATATTTCTTTCCCACTTAGGCAGCCACCAAGAAATTCCGCACTGCCTTTTGGTAGGGGGGAAAATATAGTTTGTGCTCAGAAAAGTCTGAAAGGTAATTTCTTTTCAGACACAGATTATTCAATAAGGGAAGAAAGGAATCTACGTAGACTGCTGATGCTGCTGAAGACTACGAAGAGAAACTGGGCTATTTTCACACATCTTTCCAGCTGCGCAAAATCGTGCAAAACTCCTGGAACGACGGCATCTTCCTGGCGCGATTTCCTGTCATGACTCCGGTTTGTGGTGCAAATTGCACCACAAACCGGAGTCATGACGGGAAATCGCGCCAGGAAGATGCCGTTGTTCCAGGAGTTTTGCGTGATTTTGCACGGCTAGTAAGATGTATGAAAATGGCCCTGGTATGGAAATCTAATTCATCCCATACGCCTGAAGCGCCTGCTTCCAAACACAATGAAACTAGCAAAATACTAGTCATTCCAATGGACATCAAGATGAGAGAGGGGCTCCTACATTTTGGGACACTACTGGGTAGGGACTACACCCAGTTCTTGGTCTCAGTGACCATAGTTTTTCCTTGTGGTATCACAGAGTCCATTAATAAAGATGTTGTGAGTAAAAAACCAAATACTAGTTTGACTTGTATATAACACTTGCATTTATTGTTGACATCAAAAGTAACACATAGTACATGTTTGCGATTTAATCTTGCTGTTGGTGCAAGAGGCTTACAGCAACCCCATCAATGGGTTTTCAAGGCAAGCGAGGAGCAGAGGTGATTTCTCATTGCCTTTCTCTGCAGAACAACCCCAGTCTTTCTCGGTGGTCTCCCATCCAAGTGCCTATCAGGACCAACCCTGTTTAGCTTCCCAGATGTGACAACCTCGGGCTATAACTTGCCACCGTCCCTCCTACTTGAAGATAACTAGAAAGGGGATATTCTGCTGAAGAAGTGTTGCTCTGCACATAAGAACAGGCTCGGTTCAAAAGAACTCTATGGTACAAAGTAAGAAGGCTGCTGTCTAGGAAACGGCCTAGCTTATGCTTTTCATGGGTCTAGATGACCCATTAGAATGAAGGCATTTTCACAGCCACTCATGAGGCTCCTTATTTGACAATGAAGGATTTATCACACATGAGACTCCTCATTTGAATCTTTATTAATGGATGCTCTGATACCACAAGGAAGGAGTGCATATGGATTTGTATTTATGATGGACTGTGTGCTATTTTGACTTGTTGATAAATGTATTTGGAGGTACTATCTATGCTTTTTCACTTTAGGGATGTATGTGTAATATGTTATAGACTGTTTGAGGAATTCCTTTTGAGACCAGTATTTGAGCACTAGCTCTTTACTAGTTTGAAATTAGCGATCTCTAGTCCAAACGGTTTGTAGATGCATATGGCACTTTAAGAGGTGTTTTCCATGTTAGTACCGAAAGAAAATTTTGAAATCGGCTTAATTGTATATGTTAATATAGAAGTGCAAGCTATGTTGTTTTGAGTAAAAAACCAAAAACTAATTTGACTTGTTTATAACACTTGCACTTATTGCTGACATCAAAAGTAACACATAGTAAGTTTTTGTGGTTTGATCTTGCTGTTGGATAATTGATCTCGACAATACTCTCTCTTGCAACTTGACTGCACACAGGCCTCTGGGCTTGTAAGTCAGAGATATTCTGCTAGGTCTATGGTAGTGGTTGAGGTTCGGGTAGGCTACTGTGGCCGTGGTTTAGCTGAGACATCTGCAGCCTACCCTCTCTACCCTAAAGAATTCCTGATGAGGTGTATTAACATCATCACACATTGCTACTTGGATTTTTTTTTTAATTTAAATCTTGTATTGTTTTATTGATTTTATACTGTATTTTATGTCATTGTGATATTATTAATGTTGTTATCTGCCCTGACCCTGATCACAGGGAAGGGAGGGCTAGAAATGCAACAAATTAAATTAATATATAGGTATCTTCAGAGTCCTGCTTGAGATGGCTTACAAATAAAATAATACATTATCAATATAAACAGAGCCTTTTTTCTGGGAAAAGAGGTGGTGGAACTCAATGGGTTGCCCTCGGAGAAAATCATCACATGGCTGGTGGCCCCGCCCCCGGATCTCCAGACAGAGGGGAGTTTAGATTGTGGTGCGGAGGGCAATCTAATCTCCCCTCTGTCTGGACATCAGGGGGTGGGGCCACCAGCCATGTGACCATTTTCAAGAGGTTCCGGAACTCCGTTCCACCGCGTTCCTGCTGAAAAAAAGCCCTGAATATAAACAACATAAAACTATCCATAAAACTGACCTCAGACTAGGTCTGGAAAGAGAAAAGCACTTAATTAAAGCCTGGATTTTTAAAAAAGGATGCGTTTTGGCCACCATTTAGCTAAAGTAGGTGCTAGGGAAGCCTCAGAAAAAATGCATTGTGACATTCTCTCTAAGGCATAATAAAAGATGAACATTGTGCTGGGGAAATATGTTGCTACAGCTGGCAGAAAGAGGGTTAATCTCTCTCCAAACCAGGGAAATGCTGTAGCTCTGATACAGAGAGAGTCCAGCCCTGAGGGAAGGAAACACTATACAGTGGGGCAGCTAACAAAGCCTCAAGAGACACAAGATAAGGAATTGAAGTGAGCAGTGGTCTGACAAAAACCCCTCAGACATCAAAAAAAATTCTGTTCCTCAGTGTGCCCAGGAAAACTTTATTTAAAAATAACTTCCCTTATGTCTTGTGAAGACGCTGTCTGTCCATCTATGCTCTCTTCTGAGGCTTTATGAAAAAACTCCTTCAAACTCACCAGGTGGTGAAAAAACGCCTCCAAGTCACCACAGAAAAGGCCTCCAAGGCCTCCAAGTATCATCTGTGTGGATTTGGCGGGGCAGAAGGATAGCCCTCTTGAAAGAACAAATTCTTCTGCCAGGCCGAGAATGTATTTTGAAAGGTTAACAATATTTCTGGAGGAGTTGCTGCTTCACCCTGTAGCATGCAAGAGGCCAGAAAGTTTCTTGTCTTTCTGTTTCTCCAGGGAGATGAGTTGTGAATTGCAGATGGCTTGTTTGCTTTTGCAAAAAATCCTGGTAAAGTGGTTGATTCTTTATAGAAAAGTCCAGTTCATCAAGGTTCTCTCTGATTTGTTTTGGTTTGCAGTACAAGACACTGATCAGATGTCTAAGCAGCTTCTTGGACAAAATGTGGCATAAATTTTCTCCATAGTTTGCAGGATAAGTGGTTTATAATGGATTTTTAATTCTCAGTCCCTTAGTTCTAATATCCAGTCTATTGCATTTGATAAGAAAAGTGAGTCTGTACAAGTGCAAGGTTCTTTTTTTTTTAGTAAGGTTGATGGATTGCCACTCCAGATGACTAAACGTAGTGCTTTCCATGAAGACAGTTTCAGTTGGGTAGTTGTGTTGGTCTGCAGTAGAAGAGCAAGATTTGGGTCTAATAGCACCTTAAAGACCAACTAGGGCCATTTTCACACTGCTTACTGGCCACAAAACATTGCACCAAACTCCTGGAACAACAGCATCTTCCTGGCGTGATTTCGCAGTTCTTGCACGAAATCGCGCTGGGAAGACGCTGTCGTTCCAGGAGCTTGGCGTGATGTTCTGTGGTCAGTAAGCAGTGTGAAAATGGCCTAGATTTTCAATGTATGAGCTTTAGAGAGTCAAAGTTCCCTAGTTGGTTTTTTAGGTGCTATTGGACCCGAATTTTGCCCTTCCCTTATGGTTGCATTCAAAATTAATCTGTCTTTCAAGAGTTTTTTTTTTTTAATTTAGGGTTGGAACAAAGCAAGGGAAAATCCAAGCAAAGATAGTGCTGAAATGTATTTTCCCCTTCCAGTTATTTTTGTTTGCCTGCGTCCTTTTGGAAGAGGATACAAAACAGCTTGTAAAGGGGTAAGAAGAAGGAATGATATCCTAGCGGTTGGGGCATCTGGATGCACTTCTAAAGGTAGATGTCCTTGTCTTGCATCCACACTATGGTGCATGCAATGGGACCCATGTCCCTGTCCCCAGGGGCACACGTCTGGAGATGAGTCCAGGTAAAAATCGTCTTGGGAAGTGTCAGATACGCCCAGTATATCTGCCATGATTGTCTTGTGTGTTTCTGGACCTCTGAGCATGTGCAAAGGGGACACCGTTGCTGCTTGGCTGTTAACTGCTTATCTTGTAGGTGTTTGGCTTTCCAGTGGCATCCCATTCCCATGGGGGTGAGCTCAGTCTCGTAATGGGGGGGAGTCCCCTTCAATCGGGACCCGTTCATCTGTTCAAATACAATGGGATGGGCAAGTTTACACACACTCAGCCCCAGTCCCATCACTAACGTGGGAGCAATTAAGTCTCTGGTGCACCCGGAGGCAATTAAGGCTCATACTCTGATGTGTGTTCCCCTCCGGGGGTTCACTAAGGTGACTGGCACATACAACAGGGCCCCTTTTGGTCTTACCTCCTTGGGTGTCAGTTCCTCTGTGACCTGCTGGCGGGGCCTCCTCACAGAAGGTCATTTGCGTTTCCCGCCAGCTGGTTGGGGTCCTCCTCCTCCCTGGACAGATCTCCACTGGACAGCTCCGTCTCTTCCCCCAACTTCAGGCTCTTGGCAGCTTTGCTGCTCGCTTGCCTTGGTCTCCGGGTGGGCTTGGAGGGGTCTGCTGGGGCCTTCTGTATTTTCCGCCCTTTTCCCAGAGCTTCCCCCTTTGATCTGGGGCAGTCAACGGTGAAATGGCCCGACCCGCCACATTGCAGGCATAGGCCCTGTCTCGGGCAAAGGGCCCACTCGGTGTCGGAGGAGCGCATCCTGGGGGGCTTCTTCTCTCTGGTCCTGGTTTCTTGGTGAAGAAACCCACCTGGTGAGGGCCCACCTGATGCTGCAGCTTTAGCAACTTGACCACCTGCTCCCAATTCTTGACCTCGCAGGCAAGCTGGATCCATCCCAGCAAGGTCCTCGGGTTGTCTTGCACCAAAGCTTTCACCACCAGGTCGGGGTTCAAGCCTGCGTGGAAGAACTCGATCTGGATCCCCTCCGTCCAATCTCTCATCTTGGCCACATATTGCCTGAATTCGGCTGTGTACTTGCGCATGGGATAGTTGCCTTGCCGCATCCGTTTCAGCTTGGGTCTTGCCCACTCCTCTTCCAGGGGGTCTTCAAACTGCGCTCTTAAGGCTCGGATGAATGCATCTAGGTTTTGCAGCTCTGGGGCACGTGCCCCATACAGGGTAACATACCACTTGGCTGCAGGGCCACCCAACTGCGATCCCAAATGGCTCACTCGGCTATGTTCATTGGGAAAAGTATGGCCCCATTCTTGGAAGAACTCCATTCCCTGGACTAGAAAGAACCCTAGTTCCTCAGGATCCCCCTCAAAGTGGGTGTCCAGCTTGCGCCACCCTTGTGGCAGGGGTGGTAGTGTGGAGGGTGCACCTCTGGGTCCTGGGCCCGGTACAGGAGCACCCATATTGGGAGGTGGCCCCGTGGATGGCCCTGGCTGGGGCAGCAGCTGCATCATCTCCCAGAAGCCTCCCAACAATGCTTCCCTTCCTTGATATTGTCCAATTCCCCCCAGATGGCCCGCATTTCATTTCACATCTCTTGGAGGGTTTCAGGTGGGTCCAGATCCCCCGGCTCCTCCTTTGTTATCTCGTCATCATCCCCAGGGGGCCCATCGTCTTTAGGATCACCTGGCTTTTCTTCAGGGACGACCCCGGGGTTGCTCAAACTTGGTACGAAGAGTTTACCCCTCTGCCTCATCTTCTCCTCTTGATTCCGGCAGCTGTCAGTCCCCAGGCGTGCCCATTCTTGGGGGGTGCTGCCAGTTCAGATGGATTGACCCCAGTTTGGGGCACATCCCCAGCTCTTTCGGCACTCCCCCCCCCCAGGACCCTGGGCTAGCAGGTAGTCCTTCTGGTGTCTCCAAATGTCCCTTGTCTGCTTCATCTGGCATGGCGCAGGTAGCGAGATTTTGGGTTCTGGTCCCAGGGATCTTTTAGGGACTTCTGCCAAAATGTCAGGTCTTGCTAGGTAAATCCCCAAGCCCTTCACTGCATCACTCAGGTGTATGAGTTAAAGTTACTTTATTGATGAGATATACCAGTATCAAGCTGTTCAGACAGAAGCATTGGCAGAAGTGATGCAAGGTGGACAAGCAATGTTAATTATAGGGGAACGTACCTGCCCCTGGGAAAAGAAGACTGTTAGGGTTTTGGTGCAAAGTGCCCAGGAGAAGGGAAAGGAGGGGAGGAAAGGAGAGATGAGCTCATCCTAGTTTTCAGGGAGGATGAGACGGCTCCAGCTGGAACTCCAAGGCCACATTCTCAAGCCGGCCGGGAAATGGAAAGCCAAACACCTGCAAGATAAGAAGTTAACAGCCAAGCAGCAACTGTGGGCCAAGCTACAAGTGACGAATGACACTTGAACGGCAAGTGTATTTCTCCCTGTTCACTTGCCCTCCACTCAATCCACTTGCCATTCAAGTGTCATTCGTCACTTGTAGCTTGGCCCTCAGTCCCCTTTGCACATTCTCAGAGGTCCAGAAACACACAAGACAATCATGGCAGATGTACCAGGCATATCTGACAACCAGTGGAGCAAGAGAGGAAGCACGGCTCAGTTTCTTGAAAAATCTCGATACGCTTCCTCCCCCATTCAGAGGCAAGCTAATAGAAGGCTTTCCTTTGCCTTCAAGTAACACTGTTGCATAACCACATCCGATGGGTTGCACGGTGCCATGTTATCTTCATAGTCACGAAATGATCCCTGACTGGCTGGGGTCAGGCAGTGAAGAGCAAGCCACACTATTCACACATTTTATCCAGTGGGATGGACCAGCTATTTAATCTACTGGGGACGTTCTCAGTGGGGTCCTGCTCTAGAGGAACACTGGAAGCCAGAAGCAAGCAGAGCTGAACCCCAGCACCAGCACCAGCGCCTCAAGAACTGCTTGGCTGGAAGTCTTAGGCAACGATGACGAGTGGTGTGTCAACACACCAGCTGCCCCCTCCCACTCCATTGCCAGTTTGTGGAAGGGGGCAGGCAACAGGTGACCATCATGGGGGTGACTGTTTGGGTCTGAGTTGAGTGGCCCACACAGTGCTGACTTGTAGAACAGCAGGGTCTGCTCCACTTGCCTTGCTTACAGTCCGTATTAACTTCCCAGTCAGCCCCTATTATCTGGTGTTTGGCTCCACCAATGGTCTTTTGCTTCATGCCAGGCCCAGGAGACACCAAGAGGCAGTGAGAGTCTTTGTGAACAAATGTAGCATTCTCTAAGTTCTTGGAAAAGATAAGCAAGTACACCATAGCTGATGTCGCCATTTAATGGAAGGGTTTTTTCCCTGAGAGGAGCAATGAAAATGACATATTATGCTGGATTAATCACTTTCTGTGAAACACAGGGCCAAACTAGATGTGACAGCGTCCTCATGTCCATTATTGTGATGGCGTAAATGGGCAGGTTGAGGCACTATTGTCCACCCCCCCATGCTTTTTCAAGTGTCAAAACATCTGCAGGGACAGCTATTTCAGTATTTGAAAAGATGGGGGGATAGTGGCTCAGCCTGCTGCGTGGCGGGCCTAGTCAGGATTGGATCCTCATAGCATTTCAAAATCACCTTAAAATAAAATAAAAATGGCGTCCTCGTGGTGAACACGAAGATGCCATCACTTCTAGTTTGGCTTTCAATTTTGCCCACAACACATGTCCTACTGAAGGAAATACATGTGGTGGATTTACATCTGTTCCGCTCCTGAAGACTTGCCCTGAGTAACAACTGTGAGCTAGAGAGAAACTCTCAGAAGAATACAATAGGTTGACCTCAAGCCCTATGAGGTAATCATCACATCTGGGTCAGCTTTTCTATTACTTTAACAGGCAAAAAAAAATAGTTACAGAGGAGGGAAGCTGTGTTCTGCCACAGCAAATGGAGCACTCTTACAGCATGTTTAAAGACTAACAAATGTCCTCTGGCATAAGCTTTTTGTGGCCAAATTCAATTCTATCAGATAAAATAAAGTGGTCACTTAAGTGATTTTATATAGATGTACTGAGAGAAGCAAAATATAAAATAATATGCTGTAGTGAAACAAGTAATGCAAGTATCAAACAGAGAAGGCTTTGCCCCACAAAGTAGTCTGTGCTAGATAATTGCACATTAGTTCCTATTCCAAAGCAGTTTCAGGCAGGTAGCTGTGTTCGTCTGCAGTAGCACAGGAGGATTTGAGAACAGTGGCACCTTAGAGACCAACAAGATTTTCAGGGTATAAGCTTTTCAGAGTCAAAGCTCCCTTCTTCAGATACAAAATCTTCCTTCTTCAAGTATCAGCTTTGACTCTCGGGAGCTTATACCCTGAAAATCTTGTTGGTCTCTAAGGTGCCACAAATCCTGCCATTCAAAAGCAGAAACCTAAACTGAATTAATGCTGAGCAAATGACTCATGACTGAGCAAATGATTCATCATGAAACATCACTGACATGTCCTCATCACCTGACAATAATCTTAAAACTTGTTGCTGCTTATCCCACAACTCTGAATATAATTTTTCTTTTTTTACTTCAGGAATGGAAAATAAGATTTGCAGCATCCCTAAGATTTAAAAGAAATCCAGACAGCACTATATAGTTCAAGAAGGCACACAGGATATCTTATACCTCAGTGTAATGAAGTATTTTTTATGATTTTTCCAAGCCATAAAAAAGAAACGTCTGTTGCCACAACCTGGTGTTGGCCTTTTGTGCTGCAGCACCACACTGCTGACTCATGCTAGCTTTGTTATTCACCAAAACAGACAAATTCATCTTGGAAGTGCTGCTGGTGCTCATATTTCATAAGACTTACACAAAACTTAGAACAGTTTAACACCAAGTTCAATGAGATTTACTTCAGGAAAGCACACACAGGGTTGAAGTAAGCATATTCTTTCCTATACATAACACCTTACATTTGTTCTTGCTCAAATTATTTTTCCTGAATCTGTCAGTCTTGTATTTGTGTATCTAAGGCTCACAGGAGGCAGCACTGCCAACTGTTCTAAGCAGGGCTTTTTTTCGGGGAAAAGAGGTGGTGGAACTCAGTGGGTTGCCCTCGGCGTGGAGGGCAATCTCAACTCCCCTCTGTCTGGAGATCAGGGGGTGGGGCCACCAGCCATGTGACCATTTTCAAGAGGTTCCGGAACTTGGTTCCCCCGCATTCCCCGTGAAAAAAAAGCCCTGGTTCTAAGCAAGGTCTTCAGCCCGTAGT
This sequence comes from Eublepharis macularius, assembly GCF_028583425.1. Taxonomy (NCBI): domain Eukaryota; kingdom Metazoa; phylum Chordata; class Lepidosauria; order Squamata; family Eublepharidae; genus Eublepharis; species Eublepharis macularius. Next base: position 24,097,178 of record NC_072792.1, on the reverse strand, counting down.
CCATGCCAACATAACCTCAAGGATAGATTATTGTAGTGTGGGGCTGTCCATGAAAATGGTTCAGAAACTTCAGGCGGTGCAGAAGGTGGCTACTTAGGCAGCTTCATTGACTACCTATTTGTTTCCAGGCACAATTTAAGGTGCTGGTTGTACCTGTGAAACCTGGGACCCACATATCTTGTAGACCAACTATCCCCCTATGATCCTGTGTATCAACTAGTGCTTTGTTTTTGACTGTACCCTCTGTCGGGGAGTTCCACTCATCCACAGTCCATGTGTGCTCATTTTCAGTGAATGTACATTCTCTTTGGACAAAGCTGCTGGATACAGGACAGAATGCTCCCACAATCTCTCTTCCATAAAAAGTATAAGTGGGAATTATTTTGACACACCTTTAGCAGCTGGTGGTGATATATGTTGCAGGAGTTGCAATTTTAACTTGATGTGCATTAATTGATACGTTTTAACTATTTTTTAACTTGGTCATTGCGGAAAGGCAAAGCTGGCATCCAGTGAGAGACTCACTGCTGGGGAAACACTTCACTGGTGATGCAGCAGTGTTGTCAGCGACTTGCTGACATCACTTCCAGCATGACAGGAAGTGACGTCAGCATGTTGCTGGCAATGCAGTAGCATCTGTGCAAAACTTTATGGCAGATTCAGAAACATCCCTTTTCCTGCTAAAGCTCTCTCTTGCCTTCTCACTCACCCTTTAGCCAGTTTACCCTCCCATCAGTCCTCCAATGCTCCATGTGCATTGACAGAGCTTTTCCTGTCCATTGATGAGGTCATAATGCTGGCTCCTCTTCCTGTCACCTGGTTGCAGCTCTGAGTGCTCCTTGCTGCTTCCTACGTTTCAGAGGTAGGGTTTGAAGACCACTGCTCTGAACTCTGTAACACAGAACTGGGCAAATTAACATGAAAGATTTGCTTAATGTCCAACAAATGTACTCCACCACTACCAAGTCCTTTAATAATTTTATTTCATTTTATAAACCAATTTCATTTTTTTTAAAAAGAAAGCTATATATGGTCCCACATTCTTCTAACTCTCTACTCTCAAAGCATCGTGTTTTGTGTTTCAAGCAGGGCAAAGCTGACAGTTATTTGGTTTATTATTTATTTAAAACATTTCTATGCTACCTTTCAACATGCAATTCCAGCTCTCTAAGGATGCAAACATCAAAACATTTCAAACATTAAAAAAAAATTAAAATACAAATATATGTCTCTCTCTCTGTATGTGTGTTTTTAGAACAAATAAAACATAATATAAACAAATAAAAATATAAACACAAAAACACACAAAAGAGGGAGGAAGGTTGATAAGAGTCATGACTAGAGATGGGCACGAACCGGAAAAAACCCAAACCATGTGGTTCGTGGTTCGTCAAATTTCACGAACCACAAACCACAAACTTTCACGAACCTTCCCTGGTTCATGAACCGGTTCGTTTGGTTCGTGAAAATGTCACATCCAGGTCAGAAAATCATCACTTCCGGGTCAGCAGAAGGTCAGTTCCAGGCCACCAAAAGTTCACTTCTGGGTCAGCAGAAGGTCTGCAGGAAGTCCATCCCCTGTTGCCTAGGAAATTGATTGATTGGCACCAGGCTGTCTGCAGTGACGAATCAAAAAATGAACCAACCTAAAAGTTTGTGGCGGTTCATCAGAAATGGGATCTGATGAACCGTGGTTCGCAAACCACAAACCGGCCTGGTTCATGCTTAATTTCGGTTCATATTTCAGTTCATGCCCATCTCTAGTCACGACCTTTTCATATAGCCTTTGTAAGCCGTTTTGGCTGCTGGTTGTGGCTGCTGGTTGTGGCCATGGAAATTTCTCAGCCACACGAGGAAACAAACCTAGGCTAATCCTTGCTCAAGAATGTTTTTGAAATATGGAGAATGGAGAGGACTCGTTTGTGACCGCTGGCTACTTTTAGATATGGGGTCTCTCCCATCAGTTTAGACACCTGGGATGTTCTTACGGATATTCTTTGAAAATACAGATGGTGATCAGTGATATGTAGAACAGTTTCCAGAAACACACTGGGTAAAGATAAGGCAGCAAAGGAATGCTATATGTTCACTGGTTGAGTTGGATTACTGATGATTCAAGCGAGTAGTTTTCACTTGAGGCTGCTGATCATGTTTGATTTACCATTTCCATCTACTCTTACATCTCTCCAGCCCCTGCCCTGAGATAAAGCAAAACAGACACATTCAAAATGCAAAAAGAGGAGACCCCCCCCCCTTTCCAGAAAATCCAGCAAGAAATATTGGACGAAAGAAAAGGACCCCACCAACGCGCATGTGCTGTCGGGAGTTGCACTCTCTAGAGGCGTGGGTTTTTTTTAAAAAAGGGCGAGGCCTCCCCTCGCAGGCGCAGTTTCATCCCAATGTCAGCGGTTTGACACACGGCCTAGTTCGTGCTTAATTTTGGTTCATATTTCAGTTCATGCCCATCTCTAGTCACGACCTTTTCATATAGCCTTTGTAAGCCATTTTGGCTGCTGGTTGCTAGTGGGGGTTTTGTGCCAGTTCAGACATAACCAGTTTGGCTGCCAGTTGCTGATTTTTTTCAGCCTTTTCACACAAAGCAACTTGTGTTCCATTTGCAATGTGAGGTTGAGTTGTTTTTTTTAAAAAAACCCTTTCTCCCATTCTCAAGAGTTCTGTGTGCTTCTGATTCACAGCAGTTCACGGTTTCAAATGTCTGTGGCGCTTCCACCAGCTCCGCGTTTTTATTTTCTTGCCTTTTCCAGCACATTCTTCTCTCTCTTTCAATGGATCGTGATTTTCACTATAGCACTACAGCGGTGAACATTGGCGTTGCACCTATGGTATGGTATCACCATGTCAGTGCACTGATACTATATAGGGTTGCTGCTCCCCCAGTGGGAGTCTCTAATTGGTATCTGTTTTTCTTCCAATTCATTGATGAGAGTTTCCAACTCCCCAGCGACAAACAGGTTGCCGGTTTTCATGTGCTACACAACACTATATATTTAAAATCCCTATTTAAAAATCCCTTATAACCACCTGTGTTATTAATCTAAAGCTTACCCAAGGCCTTTGAATACTGTTTCCTGACAGCAACTTGCTCTCCATAGGAGTAATTCCTCCAAGGATGAAGGTAACTGGGTCCGCATGGGTCAAAGGTTTCTAGGCTGAATGGTCACTAGCTGGTTTTTAATGGAAAACCTCTCTGTTGTGTTTAAAGTGATAGTCACATAATATCACCATTTTTACAGATTGTCATTTACAATCAAGTGTGTTAACATCATATCTATATTTTCCATAACATTACATGTACATAGCCCAAATATTGTTATTTATATATATGGTGAGAAGTCAACACTCAGATTAAGCTCATTTGGCTTACTTGTTCCGAATTTATGAATCCAATAGGTTTCCTGCTTCAGAAGAAATTTCTGAATATTAATCCTGTAAGGGTGTGGAGAGTAGCAAAAGATTACACAAAACCACAACTCTTCTGCAGAGTGGCACATCTCCAGAAAGTGGCTCACCATAGCAGCTTCAATAATTTGATTCTTGATGCGTGATTTGTGCTTCAATATTCTTATTTTTACTGGTCTCATACTGAAGGCTATGTACATTAATTGACAGGGACATGGGACTAAACAGATTTTTTTTTAGAGTTACAATTAGAGAAATGTTGTAATTGTATAGTATACCCATCTCTCGGATATACAAACTCCTTAAACTCCATTGTTAATGGACACGCTGTGCCAGAATGGCACTTATAGCACACTTTAACTTGTGATCCCCTTATAGTCTCAGGTCTACTCACATCAGATCTTATTAGCATGTCATGTATGTTCTTACCCTGTCTAAGGCTGATTCCTTACACGTTGGATAATGCACTTTCAATGCACTTTAACTATTGTTTGGAAGTGGATTTTTTGTTTCACACTCGAAAAATTCAGTTCCAAATGATCTCTAAAGAGGATTGGAAGTGCATTATCCAACGTGTGTGGAATCAGCCCCTGTCTAATCTTTGGTGGATTCCTGCATCCAGGTATATTTGCAACTAAATTCCAATCTTTGAATTGAGCCTGCCATTGTTGAATTTTGTAAGGCACAGACAATGTTATTATGTTCTGCCTTTTGCTTATCCCGGAGAAGGATTTTTTCTCTCAATCATATGTGCTCTGCATGCTGTCTTTTCTATAATTCTATTAGCATAGCCCCGTTGTGTGAACTGTCTCTTTAAAAGGTTGTTATCCATATAGTAATCCTGAGTTGCAGTTGAATTGCATTTCACTCTTAAGAACTGAGCAAATGGTAAATTATTGTGAAGATGCGGGTGGAAAGATGAGTAATGTGAAAAGGAAACTGTAGGTTTTACATAAGTTCTCACTGCCAGCTTTGGAACTTATTCATGTCAGCAAACAAGATGAACATATCATCCCAAGATCTTTTGTAAAGTAAGAGATCTTTGAAAAAAGGGTTATTTGCCTCTCTTAAAAAATACTGCTGCTCAAATCTGGTCATAAATAGATCTGCAACACTGGGTGCCATGGGTACGGTTGCCCGCCTCCAGGTAGTGGCTGGAGATCTCCTGGAATTACACCTGGTCTCCAGGCCACAGAGATCAGTTCACCTGGAGAAAATGGCTACTTTGGGGGATGGACTCTATGGAATTATGCCATGTCAAGTTCCTTTCCCTCCCCAAACCCCGCCTTCTCCAAGTTTCTCCAGGTTTTACCCCCAAAATCTCCAGGAATTTCCCAACTTGGAGCTGGCAACCCTAGCCATGGGGCTGCCCATTGCCACCCCACTTATCTGAAAGAAAAAAAATCACTGTCGTAATGGAAATAATTTTTTTCAAGTACCAGATCTACCATCTCCATTAGGACATAAATAGGAAGACTCTTATTTTGCCTACTTTCTAAGGCATTTTCAATAACTATAATAGGTCCAAAAGTTTTTCAGCTGGGCTCTTTACACGGAAGCATTAAATTTGAAGAGAAATTTGATGAAATGAAATTTAATTTTCTAGATACTATAGTATATAGAGCTCACAATAACAAGCTGACACTAAGGACTTATGTAAAACCTATAGAGTAGTATATGGGTAGGCAACCCTGCCCATAGATTTAAAGGTTGAACCAAAAAAAACCCTGTGTGCCACTACCCAAAAGAGAGGAACTGTTTAAAAGGCCACAGTGATTTACATGTGATACATAAATGGATATAAATGCTGCTTGAAACTGCTATCCCCACAGTTGCTTTACAGGGAGTCAGTGCAGCAATAGATAACAATTGGCAGGGCTTTTTTTCAGCAGGAACGTGGTAGAATGGAGTTCCGGAACCTCTTGAAAATGGTCACATGGCTGGTGGCCCCGCCCCTGATCTCCAGACAGAGGGGACATTAGATTGTCCTCCACACTGCCGAGTGGCACAGAGGGCAATCTCAACTCCCCTCTGTCTGGAGATCAGGGGGCGGGGCCACCGGCCACGTGACCATTTTCTCCAAGGGCAACCCACTGAGTTCCACCACCTCTTTTCCCAGAAAAAAAGCCCTGACAACTGGGTTACAAAGGCTGTGTGAAAAGGTCCTTAATGAGAGAATGCCAAACAAAACAAAGAAGCCTTCACAGTTGGAAGAAACAGTTCCACGTATAGAACAAAGAAACGAGAGAGACAGACTATGTAGTTCTTCTATTAGTGACTCTCATGTTTAAGTGGCTGTGAAAGAAAAAAAAAAAGAACATAGCTGGCCTGGCAGCCCCTTTTTGCCATTCTAATTCCTGGCAAATGCCCAGTAAAATAGGTTAGGAAAGAGACGATTTGTGCTGGCAGGCATATATGTGTTTTGCCAGAAGGGTGGCAGAGATGAGAATGGTTGAAATATACTGTCAACAAGCATATATTAGATAAAAGGTTAACAGAAACTGTGGCGCTGCTCGGCTGGGTTTTCTCGAGAGGATGATGTCATCAGCTTCCTCTGTCTGCATGACTCAGCAGCATTGGATCTGACACTTCAGTCCCGCAAAATACTCCTTGCACGGGTGGAAACAGCTGGGGCAATGAAAGCCACAGTCCTAAGGAAACTTTTCTGGGAGTAAGTCCCAATGAATAATATGGGGCTTACTTCTGAGTAGACCCATGTAGACTTGCTCTTTAAGACTGGTCAAAATTGCTCCCTCTTTATGCAAATTGGCAGACTATAGAAATTTGCAAATCTTAAAATGTAAAACAAGCTAGTTAAACAGCTTCATACTGTAGAACAGGGCTTTACGGTTTTTGCCTGTCGGGACTTGCCAGGTTGTTCCCCAAAGCACTTCACTGCATCACTTGGATGAAGTAGTTAAAATGTTTATTAAGGATTAATACCAGCATCGAGCAGCTCAGACAATGGAATTGGCTGGAATGCCCAAAGGTGACAGAGCATATACAGTGGTAGGAGGAAGTCCCCACCCCCAACATAGAAACCGCTCATTTTGGTGGGTAAGGTTTGAGGATGGCCGGGGAAGAAGGGAGGAGGTGAAAAGGAGTTCAGCTTCTCCAAGGTCGAGTTCCCAGCGTGGCAGGAACTCGAAATGAAAACACCTCTCAGACTTCCGGTTTGGGATTCATGGAGGTCTAACGCAGCTCCATTTGCGGAGCTGACCGGACTGCCGTTTTAACCGGCCGGAGGGGTGAAAATAACCCGCGGCCAACTGCTCTCAGGCGGGGAGCAGGCAAAGAACGCTCAAGACCCTAGGGTGAGCTAGATCTCGGATGAGGGGGGGCTCTACTCAAGGAGTCTCCCCCCAATCCTTGAGGTCCCACCTTGTGACGGGTCGGCTATAATCTCTGCGGCAGTTCTGGGGCCAATTCGGCTGGCATAAGACCTACATACCCAAGCTTTGATCGGGGAGGGAAGTCGAGAGGAGAATTTAAGATCGAAACAGCGATTACAACCCGAGAAAGTTGAAGAGAAGGTAAAGATCGCTATCTCTTGAAACGGGACAGATTGATAAAAACAGAGAGGAAAGAAAGTAGATTTTTAAACTGCAACAGATTAGTGAAAAGGAGGTGAAGACTCGGCAGGAGCTGTATTTTAAAAGAGACTAAATTTAAAGAAGTTATTGCAAAAATCGGACTATTGTTTTGAATACCTGTGGTTTTGGAGCTGTGGGAAAAAGACACCATCGCGAGACCTGCTGTGGGAAGACGGGAGACAGGAAGTGCGTAACAACAATAGAGTGGCTGGAGGGAAGCGGCCCTTGCCGACGGACAGGAAGTAGGGAATCGCCATTTTTGAAAAGGGAAGGGTCGCGGCTTCAGCGGAAGAGGAAGTAGGCCATCTTGGATTACAGTAACATAGAGAAACCATAGAGAAAAGACGCCCGACATTTTGGATACAAAAAATTAATTTTGGCAAAGATTGGGACATTTGAAAAAAAGGAAAACGTTTAAACATACGCCACGGAGCTAAGGAAGAGAGCAGATTCGTGGGAGCGAGCTAAAGCAAGCCCCACGATGTCGAAAAAAGAGTGGCAATCGGCAATAGAAAATTTGGACAAAAAGCTTATAGACATGATGAAAGAACTTAAGGACACGAAATTGGAGCTTATTAAAGAGGTCAAAGAAGTTACACAGACAGTAAAGTCGGAGCTGTCAGAAGTGAAAAAAGGCGTGGAAACGATTAGTAGTGAATTACAAGGAACGCAGCAGAGAGTTAAAACAGTAGAAGACGCGATGGAGAATTTAATAGAAACGCAACAAACAGAGATGAGACTGGTGAAGGGGAGGATGTCAGTTGCAGAAACTAAACACATGGAGAAGCAGCTTCGTTTTCGTGGTCTGCCAGAAGTGGAAGGGAAGTCAGCGCAAGAACAGATGACTGAGGTGTTGGCTGATTACCTGGGGAAGGAGGAGGAGGAAATTGTGGCTATCCTAGATGTGGCGTACCGTGTGAACTCGAGAATTGCAACCCAGAGGAAACTACCAAGGGATGTGATTGTGCAGTTTACAACTAGAAACATGAACGAGAGGATTGTGACAAAACAATTTCAAGATCCATTGGAGATTGATGGCAAGACGATTATCATAATGAAGGAACTGCCCAGATCAGTGTTACTGGACAGGAAAAAATATAGAGTGCTAATTCAAACTTTGAAGGACATGAATATCAGATACAGATGGGAGTTACCGGAAGGAGTGTCCTTTGAGTTTGGAGGGGCAAAAAAACGCATCAGATCTGAGCGGGAGATGGAGAGATTTATCAAGGACAATGAAAAAGACTTACCAACAAAACCATGAATATGGAGTGTAATGTATTATCTTGGAATGTAAATGGACTAAACTCACCGAATAAGAGGAAAAATATTTTTCATTGGCTACTAAAACAAAAATGTGATATTGTTTGTTTGCAGGAGACCCATATTAGAAAACAGGATGTAAAATATTTAAAATCTGGAAAATTGGGCAAAGAATTTGTAGCGGCCTCTAACAAGAAAAAAAGAGGAGTGGTGTTGTACATAAAAGAGGAGCTGCAGCCAAAATTTGTTATGAGAGATGTGGAAGCTAGATTTGTAGCGGTGGAATGTAATTGGAATTTAAAGAGAGTGTTGGTAGTCGGACTTTATGCACCTAACGGTGCAAAGGAAAGCTTCTTTGAGGATTTAAGGAAGCATTTAGACGATCTTGTATATGACCAGATAATTCTTGCTGGAGATTTTAATGGAGTGACAGATTTGGAACTAGATAAAAAGACTACAACAGCACAAAAGAAAAGAGGACTATTGCCAAAGCTTTTTTTTGAGTTGATTCAACAAGAGACTCTCGAAGATGTATGGAGGAGAGAATATCCTAAAACCAAACAGTTTACTTTTTATTCTGCAAGGCATCTTACATTATCAAGAATTGATATGATCTGGGCCTCAAAGGACTTAGCGTTATGGACTAAGGAGGTAGAAATAATGCCGATGGTAGGCTCAGATCACAATCCAATTATGTGGAAATTTGGAAAAAGGAGAAAAAGGAAAGCCTGGAGAATAAATGAGGACTTGCTACAGGAAAGTGAAAATATGGAAATATTGAGAAGAGAGACAAAGTTTTTTATACAATATAACGTGAATAAAGAAGTACCAACCAGTAAAGTTTGGGACGCGTACAAGGCGGTTGTAAGGGGCATACTAATGGACTTAAATGGCAGAGCAAGGAAAAAGAAAGAGGAGAAAAGACAAGAGATTGAGGAGAAAATAAAGGCCAAAGAAATACAGTTAAAAAAGAGACCAGGGAAAAAGAAAATACATCAGGAAATTAAAATTCTTCAAGAACAGTTAACAGCAATGAGTAATAAAGAATTGGAGTGGAACCTTAAAAGACTGAATCAAAAAGCTTTTGAGGGTGCTAATAAACCTGGGAAATATTTGGCATGGCAATTGAAGAAGAAAAGGGAAAAGAAAATAATAAATAAAATCTGTGAAGAAAATAAAACGTACCTGGAGCAGACTACCATTAGTAGAGCCTTTTATAAATTTTATGCTAAGCTGTATAATAAAAAAGAAGTAACCAAAGAATCAATAGCATCATATTTGGAGAAAACCAAACTTCCAGAGATCTCGGAAGCTTGGAGAAATAAGTTGAATAGTGAAGTAACTGATGAGGAAATAAGTAAGGCAATACAATCTGCAAATCTAGGAAAGGCGCCAGGGCCAGATGGATTTACGGCTAAATTTTATAAGACAATGGCCAACGAACTGGCACCATTCCTAAAAGAGGTGATGAACGGAGTTTTTAGGGATCAAAGAATTCCAGACACTTGGAGCGAAGCGAATATATCATTGATCCCAAAAGAGGGCCAAGATTTGACTAACGTGAAAAATTACAGACCTATATCACTACTTAACAATGATTATAAAATTTTTACGAAGATATTGGCGGAGAGACTGAAGGGGTGGCTCTCGGAAGTCATAGAGGAGGAACAAGCAGGCTTTTTGCCAGATAGACAAATAAGAGACAATTTAAGGACAGTGATCAATGCTATTGAATATTATGATAAGCGTTGTGACAAAGAGGTTGGTTTCTTCTTTGTAGACGCTGAAAAAGCGTTTGACAATTTAAACTGGGATTTTTTGTTTGCCACTATGGAAAAGCTACAATTGGGAGAAAGATTCATCAGAGCAATTAAAGAAATTTATAGAGACCAGACTGCAGCAATTGTAGTGAATGATGAACTGACCAAGAAATTGACGATTAGTAAAGGAACAAGACAAGGTTGCCCGTTATCTCCATTGTTGTTCATTTTAGTATTGGAGATTCTGATGATACAAATACGACAAGACGAGGAAATACGAGGAATAAAAATAAAGGACTATTCATACAAGGTTAGAGCATTTGCAGATGACATAATGTTAATTGTAGAAGATCCATTGGAGAACATGCCAAAAGTGATAGACAAGATCAAGGAGTTTGGTGACTTGGCAGGTTTCTTCATTAACAAAAAGAAGTCAAAGATATTATGTAAAAACATGACTAAGCAGAAACAACAATTGTTAATGGAAACAACGGACTGTGAAGTAACTAGTAAGGTGAAATATTTGGGAGTTGAGCTGACTGCAAAAAATATAGATTTGTTCAAGAATAATTATGAAAAATTATGGACTCAGATAGAGAGAGACTTGATCAAATGGAATAGACTGAATTTGTCATGGTTGGGCAGGATTGCAGCAGTTAAGATGAATGTGTTACCAAGAGTAATGTTTTTGCTACAGACAATACCAATCATCAGAGACTCTAAACAATTTGAAAAATGGCAGAGGAAAATATCAGATTTTGTTTGGGCAGGCAAGAAGCCTCGAGTGAAAGTAAAAGTTCTACAAGATGCAAAGGAAAGAGGCGGAATGCAACTGCCCAACCTGAGACTTTACCATGATGCAATCTGCCTAGTTTGGTTAAAAGAGTGGATGACATTAAAGAATAAGAAACTATTAGCCCTAGAGGGATATAAAAAAAAATTTGGATGGCATGCATACCTATGGCATGACAAAGTAAAGGTCAACTCGATGTTCCTGCATCATTTTGTAAGGAGAAGTTTATATACAATCTGGAAGAAGTACAGAATTTACCTACAAGAAGGAACCCCTTTGTGGGTGGTTCCATACGAGGTGATAGATCCGAGAGCTGTTGATAATGAACAACAATGTTTAACGTACAAAGAAATAACTAAAACTGAAGTGTCTAAACTTAGAATAAAGACGCAAGAGGAACTATCACCGAACTACGATTGGTTCCAGTATAGACAGATCAGAGATTTGTATAACTCGGACTCTGTAAAGGGAGGTATACGAACAGAGAATTCGGAACTAGAGCAGACCCTTTTTAAAGAGGACAAGAAAAGAATATCCAAGGTATACCAAGTACTGTTGAAATGGTATACCGAAGATGAGACAGTTAAAACACAAATGGTGAAATGGGCTATAAATTTTAATAAAGAAATAACAATGGAGGCATGGGAATACTTGTGGAAAACTACAATGAAGACAACGATATGTATTAATATTAAAGAGAACATTTTCAAAATGATCTATCGTTGGTACATGACACCAAAGAAGATTGCGCTAGGAAACTTGAACACTTCTAATAAATGCTGGAAATGTAGAAAGCATGAGGGCTCCCTCTATCATATGTGGTGGTCGTGTGAGGTAGCTAGGCAGTTCTGGGGGGAAATAATAAGAGAAATGAGTGAAATTTTACAGTTTCAAATAAATAAGAACCCAGAACTCCTGCTGCTAAACTTGGGAATGGAGGGAATCCCAGCCCACCATAGGACGTTGATATTTTATATGACTGCAGCAGCTAGACTTTTGTATGCGCAGAAATGGAAAGTACAAGAAGTGCCAACTATTGAAGATTGGATCTACAAATTGCTGTATATGGCTGAAATGGACAAGATGACAAGAAAACTGAGAGATCTGGACTCAGGGCAGTTTAACACAGACTGGGAGAAGCTGAAACAATATCTGGAGAAGAAGTGGGAGGTGGGAGGAAAACTGTGGCAGTTTGAGAACTACTGAAGTACAATAAAAGTATAAAAGAGAGGGGTGACTTTACCGGGGGAGGAAGAGAAATGTGAATTTATAAGCAGTTAGATTAATTAATTGATTGAGATATATATATATATGTAAAGGTTAATTGATAGAATATTGATAGAGAATAATTAACGGTTTAAACATGAGGATTGAGTAATTAACAATATTTTTTCTTACTTGATAAGACTTATATGCACCAAACTGAATGTATAGAAGAGTTAAAATGACTGACTATGTGATGAGTTATATAGAAATACTATAAAAAGAAGAAATGATTAATATAGAGAGAACAAATCAAATTGTTTGATTTAAATGTGGGAAATTTTTATGGTTTATGACATACAGAAATATTCAAAACTGGAAAATGGGATAAATTGTTTATCTAAAGAAGTATAGTTTGGATGTTTAGTAAGTAAAAGAGTTAAAGATGTACTGCTTAATATAATGGAGAATATATATTTGTTTTAGATAGAGGAAATTAATAGAAGTAAGGGAAAAGGGACAGAGGGTGGGAAAGCTGTTGGAAGTCAACAAAAGGGGGGGAAAGGGAGGGGGTTAGAAACGAAAAATTAGGGGATAATTGAATGCAATGTAATGTAAAAATATTAATGTTCTAACCCAATAAAAATTTTACAAAAAAAAAAAAAAGAAATGAAAACACCTCTCCTGTAAGATAAGCAAGTAGGCATCATAGCACATTAGAAATCAGCTTCACTCTGCACTTACTCAGGAACCCATTACCACAGCAGGACAATTCAAATGCAAATGCAACTACATGGCAGATATGCAGGGCGTATCTGACATTACCCCCAAGGCATCTGGAAATGGAATCACATGAAGGCTGCAATCCTGAACATATTTTCTGACTTGACTTAGAAATGAACATATTACTGGTGCATAATGCTGAAGTTATGCAGCACAACCCAACACAGGTTTACTTGGAAGTAAGTCCAATCGCATAGAATCAGGTTTGAAAAGAACCATGAGAGAAATAGGTCTGCTTTTGCAGTCTGATAAGATGGGCAACTAATATAAAACTAGCAATATTGCCAACATGTTGGAAAACATTTGGGAGTCAGGCACATAGTAAAGTTTGTTACAGTCTTGTAGGCTCTGTTCCTTATTATACCTAAAAAGCAGGGCTTTTTTTCAGCGGGAATGCAGCGGAACGGAGTTCCGGCACCTCTTGAAAATGGTCACATGGCTGGTGACCCCGCCCCCTGATTGCCAGACAGAGGGGAGCTTAGATTGCCCTCCATGCCGCTCCAGCGGAGGGCAATCTAAAATCCCCTCTGTCTGGAGATCAGGGGGCAGGGCCACCGGCCATGTGACCATTTTCGCCGAGGGCGATTTAAACTTTAAAAAACTCCCCCCTTGTTCCAGCAGACCTAAAGTGACGTCATTGTGCAGTCCTGAGTTCCACCACCTCTTTTCCCAGAAAAAAAGCCCTGCTAAAAAGTAGTGATTACATTTCTTAAGCCCTGACCTGGATAGCCCAGGTGATTCTGATCACTTCTGATCTCAGAAACTAAACAGGGTTGACCTTGGTTAGTACTTGAATGGGAGACCTCCAAAGAAAAGACCAAGATTCCAGAGGCAGGCAATGGCAAGCCACCTTGGTTAGTTTCTAGCTATGAAAACCGGGCCATGGGGTGCCATACATCAGCTATGACTTGAAGGCACTCTCTGCCATGCATTTTTCAGAACCTACAAAAAGTGAAACCCTAAAAAAAATTAAGATTTCCCAGCTTTATACCATTGCAATATGGTTATTATTTGCAAAATATAAAATATAACCTTTAATTCTAGGATCCAAAGAATGGCACGAATTCCATGTAATCAAGGGGAGCTTTGTGGGAGGAATCCTCAGCTGTGTTGAGGGCTGACAAAGGACAGCATAGTCCCGGGAACGTGGAGACGAAGCACTGTAAATATGTTTCTCCTTCTCTTCCTACAAACCAGTTGCCTGCCTTCTGTTTGGCTGACAAGCGCATGACAGCTCATTGCATAATAAAGATAGACTGTTTAGCTCTTATAACGTTCAGCCAAAGCAGATTCCAGTTCTGTTGTCAATGGACTTGGTGGCATGAGTCCCATGGATGTGACTATTGATGAAAGTAAGACATAAATCTGCATTTTAAGGTGGACTGTGCCTATTGTATTGCCTTGATTCGCTCAACTGCTGAGTAATATCTTAGTCATCAAATAGCAGGCAAATAGCAGCCTGGCACAGGAGCTACTCAGATCTGAGGAAAGCTCAGATCTGGTCGTCTCCGAGAGAGAGAGAGAGAGAGAGAGAGAGAGAGAGAGAGAGAGAGAGAGAGATAAAAGCATCCATCTCTCTGATAATGCAGAGCCTTTCCAATAGAAAAAATACAGAACCAGTACAATGCATGTGATTCTCATGGGTTCCAGGAAGAACAATCATTAGCCTGGATAACCCAACAATATCGTTTTAAAGTAGATACTCCAGGCTGGCATACTAAATGAATTTGCTGTGAATAAAACAAAAATATTGCCTAAGGACGAGACCTAATCATTTGAATGGGGGAAAGCCCTCAAAAGCTACCAACTCATCAATAACCTGCTTTCTCTGTAACAGAATTGCTACATCTAATTCTCAGCTAGATCCTAAAGTGTGGATCAGAAAATTCACAAAATGGAGTCAGGGACAGATGGAATATTTTTCTACAAGCCTGAGAGAAACGCTAGGTTTGTAGAAAAATCTAAAAAATATACATGGGGGCTTAAACCCCCCACATAATAGAGGCAATGGCTCTAGCTTATTTTTTTGTTTACATCATTTACACCCTATCTTCCTCCCCAATGGGGACCCAAAGCAACTTACGACATTCTCCCTCACAACATTGTGAGGTAGGTTAGGCTGAGTGTGTGACTCAGCTGGGTGACCAAGATCACCCAGCACACTTCCACAGCAAAGTGGTAATTTGAACCTGGGTCTCCCAGACCATAGTCTGACTTTCTAAACACTACACCATAGTGGCTTTCAGCTTAAAGAGATGAATGCCCACTGAGATCTTGGTAGCCATTTGAGGGGTTGCTAGGCAACCACAACACTATTTCGGGGCTTCCAAGCCTTGGTTTCTGTTAGTCAAACTGGGGGTGATGGAATGAAGATGGTAAAAGATAGAAGAGAGGGAAGGAAGCAGGGAAAGGAGAGAGAAGGATAAGCAGGAAGAAGAAAACAGAAAAAAGTAGTTAGGTGGGTGGTAAAGAAGAAATGGGAAGAGGCTGCCAAAGTGAGGAAAGGAAGGGGGCAGATGAAGATAGGCAGGTAGGCTGATGTATGGGAAGGAGAGAAGAAAGTAAGTAGGGCGGAGAACTGCCAGGAAGAATGAAAGAAGAAATAGGACAGGAAAGGAGATACAGGAGGGAAGGAATGAAATGCTTCCCATGAGTTCCCCACTTGAGTTCTGTATACCTCTAGAAGTGACTTTTAAAAATAAATAATAGAAGCTAAATTATGACAATATAATACATTGCAACACACTGCACTGAAAACAATTTTATTAATAAAGATGGCCATGATGTACTTACATAAGTCAATTTTCAAAATTCACCTGCAGTGGGTTATGATGGCTGCCAATCATAATAAGGGCCCAAACGAATTAATGAATTCAGACTAACGCTGCCATCAGCTAACATGTATAGGATCAAGTAGCATGCTTGCTAGCCAAGGCCCGAGGTCACCAAAGTATGCGGAGCCATGCTAAAGAGCATGCTGTTGACAGAAGTGATTCCAGAACTCTGAGAGGTCGAAACTGTTTAGGAGGCACCTACAAACAAGCAATTCCCTTTTTAAGTACATGATTTAAAAGAATATTGTTTCTGACAGGTTGCTCTTTTATTAATCTCTCTCTTTAAAAAAATTATATTGTGAGAGAGTTCTTGTAAAAACGTTATTGGCCAGAGGGGTCACTACAACACCAGCTTTCTTCAATTGCTGTACTGAGCAAAGCCTATTTGGCAGCTTGTGAAAGACTTTTAAAAAATTTACAGTATAGGTGATTTGTGCATGGTGGCACCCAAATGTGATTCCGTTTTGCCCCCTTTTCTCTCCACCTGCTTCTTGTATGTTTTATTCCTCTTGTATATTACAGGGGTGATATCACCACTACTTGAAGGTTTCTGTTTCCAAGACTGAATCCATTTAAGATAGAATTTAATACATTACAGCCCCCCCCCAAACACTGGCACATCGCACAATTCTTTCTCAGCAAGAAGTGTGTATGACTTACATTACGCACAACCCATTGTCCCTTCTCCTCCTCCAAACCATTTGATAGATTATTTATCCTGCCCTTTTCTCCAAGAATCCGAAGGTGCTGCACACAGCTCTCCCCCCCCCCCTCTGTTTTTTCCTCACAAACAATTCGGCGGGGAGGGGGGGATAGTTTAAGCTGAGAGAAAACGACGAGTCCAAGCAATTCTGACGGCAGGCATGGAATCTGAATTTGCAATGGCAGTAGAAAAGAGCAAGAGTCCAGTAGAAAAGAGCAGTAGAAAAGAGCAAGAGTAACAAAATTTGTGGTAGGGTATGAGCTTTCGTGAGTTACAGCTCACTTCTTCAGATATCATGAAGAAGAGAGCTGTGATTCACGAAAGCTCATATTTTGTTACTCTTATAGGTGCGACTGGACTCTTGCTCTTTAATACCGCTACCCATCTTGATCTCTTCTGCAATGAATTATTATTTCTATAATTGTTTAGTTGCCATTTCCATCTGTTCTTACATCTCTCCAGCCCCTGCCCTGAGATAAAGCGAAACAGACACATTCAAAATGCAAAAGGAGGAGACACCCCCCCCCCCATCCTTCCAGAAAATCCAGCAAGAAATATTGGACGAAAGAAAAGGACCCCACCAACGCGCATGCGCTGTCGAGAGTTGCACACTCTAGAGGCGTGGGTTTTTTTAAAAAGGGGGGGGAGGCCTCCCCGCGCAGGCGCAGTTTCGTCCCAATGTCAGCGGTTTGACACACGGAAGGGGAGTGAGGTGGAGAGGTGGAAAGGGTGGGGGGGAGGGGGGAGAGGAGCGCGCGCGCGCGCAGCCCCCGCCCGCGTGGCTGACGTCGCCCCGCCCCGAGCAGAGGAACCTGCGCGCTTCAACCCCCCCAGCCCCACTCCGTCCCCCTCGCGGGCGTGCGCGCGAACCAAAGGGGCGGGCCGAGCGGCTGTCCGTCAGACAGGCAGTCGGTGGGTGAGGCTCTGCCGGCCGGGTGGGCCGCTGAGGGGCGGGGAGGGTCCGGCGCAGGGCGGAGCGTGCGGGGCGCGGAGGGGGCCATGAGCGCCTCTGCCGCCGCCGCCTCCTGCACAGGCTCCCAGCCCCGCGCTGCCGCTGCCGGCGGCGGCTTCTTCCTCTTCCCGAGCGGCGCCGGCGACGAGGCCAGCCTGGCCATGGGGCCCGGCGAGAGCGCGGCCGGCCTCGGGGCGCTGCTGCTGGCGCCGCTGCCCCCGGCGGCCTCCTCCTCAGGGCTTCCCTCCCCGCCCGGCGGCGGCTGCCGGAGCCGCTACCAGCTGCTGCTGTCCGGCCGGGCCTTGGCCGAGCGCTACCGGAGGATCTACACCGCGGCGGCGCTGAGCGAGCGGGAGCAGGCCGGCCACCCGGGCAGGTAAGGATGCCGCCGCGCACACGCCCCGCCGGCCCCAGGCAGACCCTCCAGCTCCCCTCCGCCGCAGTCAGGAAAGGCGCAAATAATTTTTCAAAAAAAAATCTCCCCCCCCCCCCCCGCCCCGGGCCGCCCTTTCGGAACCGGATCTTTGCACCTTTGTCATCCCCCCTTTCCTGCAGCCCCTTGACGTTGAGTTTTGTTCCCGTGGGCCGGGCAGGCTGTGTCTATTGCAATGCAAATAGGGCTATCGTCACAACTGCACAACAACAACAAAAAGGGGTATTGTGTCGCGAACTTAGGCTCTAGGAAAGGTGTTGTTAAGCCCTGTGAATCTAAGCAGCTGGTGAAAGGGAAGGAGCCTTTGTACTTCCTTGTTAACACCCCCCCACCAAACCTGGGGGGGGGGACAGCAGGATTTGGGGCCAGGGGCACCTTAGACATCAACGAGATTTTCAGGGTGTAAGCTTTCGGAAGTCAAAGATATATTCAGATACATTATATATATTTTCAGGGTATGAGCTTTGGAGAGTCAGGGCTCCCTTCTTCAGACACAGGTTTTCGAAGGCCCCTCATGCTGTAGGCGAGTCCGGTACCTTGCACTAGCTTCCACGCAAACATCTAGGCAGGCACAACATCTGCGAGTAAGCAAAATCTTCGCTATGTTGTCTTGGGGAACATCTTACAGCCCTACAGCAGATTATGTTGCTCATCAGCAAGCGGTTTACCTCGTGCCGTTTGCCAGTGTTTTGCGATGCGTCCTTCCCACCTTCTTCCTGGTAAAATTGTAATCTGTGGCTGTGTAGTGCATGTGGAGTAGGGATGGAGGGAGAAACTAGAACTAGGAGTGGGTTGGGAGCTGCAGTTGAATAGCTGTTAATGAGAACTAGAGCCTTCCATCACCACACCATTGAACAAGATAGTAAGGGTTCTTCTGCTTTCGTGCCAGAAACCTTGAGCCTAATTCAGTTCAATTTCTTCCCATGTAAGAACACCTGTTGAGGAATATATTGTCAGAAAGACTGTAGGCGAATGTAAATTCAATTTAGATGGTTAAAGGGAATATCTTCTTTTGTTTCCAGAACGTGGGTTATGACTTTTCATAAGCCTTCCAGAATCCATGCCTAATGAGAGGTAGTGAGATAGGTATTTGCCAGGTAATAAAAAAGTGGATATGTTATCTTGGTATGTTAATACAGAATTTTCAGGCACATTGGCTGCAGGGATATGTCTTACTGCTGGAGATTCTTCGGTTGTCAGTGTAGATAAAAATTGGAGAACAAACTGTTTATTTTAGACTAAGGTCATGTTAGGCTAGACAATAATTACAACTTTATTGCTGAATAACCTGAACATCTGAAAGTTCAATTATCATGAGCAGTCATCAAAGATTTACTCTTATTACTAGGCAGTAACACCCCAAAAAAAGACAAACCGGGAGTTGGTAATCTTACCCCTTATTAGCTGCCATGCCAAACATAGTGAATGATAGCATAACATAGACTACTACTGTCAGAGTGTGTGTGTGTGTGTGTGTGTGTGTATGTATGTATGTATGCATGTGCGTGAGCATACACACAGTATATAAATTGAAAACTTTATATAAAAGGAGTAAAATAAGCAAAAATTAAAAGGTAGGTCTCTGCTGTGAGGAACTTACAAATGGACAGTGAGGGGAGACAAAACAGTAGAGATGCTGTGGAATGGAGATAAAGGGGCTGAAGACCACATGACTATTTTGGCAATAGGGGTTTATTTTTGTTATGTCATAAGATATGGGAAATATCCTTCCCTCACCATAGATTCTTTCAGGTGAGAGTGTAGTCAAAAATGGAATTAGGAGGTGCTCATATTTTATATGCTGTTTAAGAATCAAGCTGTTTAAGAAAAGCTGTTTAAGAATCAAGAAATTAAGGAGTTCACCAGCTCTGGACACCATCCATTTGAATGGTTTGTTTTCAGACTTAAGTCATGCCTGATGTTAGATGCTGAAACACAGTGTGTAATGTTACTGAGAGGGAGGGTGATGATCGGGTATACAGGAGCAGTTTGTAATCTTTCAAAGATGTTATATAGCTTGTGTGGCCGAAAATAATTATGTATTTGCAGTTCAGCTGAGCATATATCTGCATTTAATGTTGTTTGCAGTAGATGGCCTAGCTGTATGTTACTGTCTGGAGACCTCTGAACTATTGAAATAAATCTGATCTTCACAGGCAGAACTCTGTATAGGATGAGGTTGTATGTAGTATTTTATTGACTTTCCTCTAAACTGTTGTGCTGATTTTAACTTGTTTTGAGTGATTCTTGATGATCTGAAGTATTTTTTCAGTTGCTTTTTTGTGTTTGCAGATTCTAGAATAGGAATGCATTCATTTATTTATTTTATTTTCAATTTCCATTCCACCCTCCCCGAACTGGCAGGCTCAGGGCAGATTGCATTCTGTAAAACAGCACACTGAAAAACTTACATTTTACAGTTTTAAAACAACAATATAAAACAGAACAATATAAATATTTTTAAAAGTACAAGAAAGCAGCACACCAGTAATCAGTTAATCAATAGATCAGATTCGTTTTATTGTATATGGCCGTTGGCCTTCACAATATCAAAACACTCTCGAATGTCAGTATAATACATAATCAAAATGATCAGGCAATCAGACACTTCAAAACCACATAAAATGCCCTACTAAAAAAACCTTTAAAATTAATAAAACCTTCTAAAAGGAGTTAATCAATATGTCCGCCACCTAATCCGCCATATTAAAATTACTTGCGAAGTTGGTTAAAAAGTTTGACAGTGGATGTCTCTGTCGGAGGGTGTTCACCTCTATTTGGCCAGTGGGGGCCCAGATCAGCCTTAACTATCTGCCTGGCAGAACAGCTCTGTCTTACAGGCCTGGTGGAAGGATAACAGATCCTGCCAGGCTCTGGTCTCGTTGGACACAGCGTTCAACGAGGGTGTGGGTGGCTTCAACGAACGTGTGGATGGCTTCATAGAGTTATGTCACCTTTTCGTTCTCTAGTTGAGAAAGTACGTGTATTGCCATCCACCTTTTGAGCAGGTAATGCCATCCCAGTGCCCTGGTCAAGTTACTTGTTTACAGATAAATGGTAATACAGGTTCAAGCATACCCTTATGATCTAGATGAGGAGCTTTACCAGGGCTGGCCTAGTACTTGACTGCAGAGAAGTTCGTAGAAGGCCTAAATATTTGTTCTATTCTATTCATTGCCAAGTAGGGAGAATAATGAGGAGGAGAATAATGTTTGCTGAGCAGAAGTAAGAGCGGCAAAATGCAAGATGACACCTTGTCAGTTCCGGAGCCTGAAGTGGCATCTATAAGCTCCTAGTTGTCTTCTTCCAATGTGATTTTGTTGATAAGCCTTTTTCGTCTGTGCTGCTTTTATTTATGAATGAAAATAAGAATGAATATGAAATGGGAACTGGATTATCTTTATCTGCACTAGGTCTGTGTTCTTTGTCAACCCTGACATAAATTCCTGTTGCTGAGTATAAGCATTCTGAGGGCTTATGGCCAATTCATAGTTTATATGGCAGAAGCTGCATCACGTTGTGGTACCTTAATTATATCAGCCTAGCAAATATCCACTAATTTTTTTTACTAAACTGCCCACATTCTAGCTATCCTACTAGTTTAGCTTAAAGGTGAGCATTAAAGAGTTCCTCTGCCTGATCACCTGGAGGCAAAAGTTCCACAGATAACTAGAGAAGGGGCTGTTCACAATGAGCAGTACAAGCTAAGTTCCTGAAAGTAACATGGTTTTGTTGCTTCATTGGGCAAATGCCCAAAGGCATGATTTGAAGCCTAACCTGGTGTGATCACTTTCTTATTTCAAAAAGAAAAAAGGGGTTGGGCAGTTCAGTGCTTTGCACCCCATTCCAAGTCTACAGTACTGACTCAGTAATAGTGTAGTATTCTGAATTTGTTTCCAAGATGAAACTGGTAGGTCAGACAGAAGTGTGTATATGCATTTTGTTTTCTGACAAGTTTTGAGGCTCTATACTTCAATTGTTGCTTTGCATGCAGAAAGTGCCGGCTTCTGTCCTGGCGTCTCCACTTTAAAAGGATCTCAGATGACAGGTGTTAAGGAAGACTTCTCGACTGGAGACCCCAGAAAGCCATTATGAGTCAGTGGATAATGCTGGGTACAAGGCAGCTTCATCCTACTGTATAAAAGGCAGGCTGTATTGGCGATGACTCACTTTTTATCCCTGCCCAGATGTACTTGCCTGTCGGCGGGGATATATGGTGAGTTGTTGCAACATGGCCTCCCTGCTGTGCTGCCCTGCTCCCACTCTCCACCCCCCACTCCCGCTTACCTTGTTGGCAAGAGGAATGTGCCTCTCAGGGCACACTTCCTGGTGGTGTGGTGCACTCCCATGCCCCTCGGTAGGCCGATTCCAGCCAGAAACAGGCCTGAATCAGGCTGCTACGAAGCACAGAAGCACCCCAGGGCCCATCATGCCTCCTCGGCAGCACTCCTGCGCTCTGCAACGACCCGATTAGGCCTGCTGCGGAGCACAGGAGGACTCCCTGGGGTGTCATATGGCCTGGAATGACATTACGTCCCATAAGTGAAATCATTGCGTAGCCTGGGAGTGCACGTGCTTTGTGCACGTATGAAGGCAACTCAAAGGTGAGCTCCCGGTCTTCTGCCTGGAGGGTAAGGGGACTTGGCAACCTTACACCAGCGTCAGACCTCTGAGGGTCCGTGAAGGTGGCAGGGAGACCAAGTGTAGCAGCAGGGCCCTCCCAAGTCCTCACAGCGGCCACGGAGGCGGCAGAGAGGCCTGGTGCGGTGGCGCAGCCCCTTGAAGGCCCTGCAGCAGGGGCCTGCCAAATCAGTTTTCTAGAGACCATTGTATTTTTCCACCCAGTGGGCTCTGTTGCTAGTATGTTCATAAGTTGTATGTCCAAAAATGGCATTTTCTTGAGAAGATGCCACTTGAATGGTTGCCAGTTAAGGGCAGGATTCTAGTAAGAATGGCTAAACTTTGGTTCAGTGTAGTTCTGTGTAGTGAGTATTTGCAGGCTCTGGCCTAACCTAAAATAATGCTGGCTGAGCGAATCAACAATGCCCGCATGTGGTCTGTGATTCTCTAATGAATCGACCTTGAAGGCCTGTCTCAGAGAGTCTCTCTGTTCTCCTTAAGTTGTTCTCACAGCAGTAACGCTAATTAGCAGCTTGGCCCTGATTGGTTCCTAAGTTGCCCGGTGATGCACTGAGTTCTAGAAAAGCTGGCTTCTCAGTACACCAACCAACCTACCTCTGTTCTTTCCACCTCAGCGTGCCCCTATGCCAGACCAACCAGGCATGGAGGGGGCTCACATTCTACCCGATGGGTAAGATGTCAACCAGAAGGTAGTAAGCTCTTAAATTTTTAGATAGGCAGAATTTGAGTTAGCAACTGTAAGGCTTATTTCTTTCATGTCTGTTGCCTGTGTTTGAGTGCTTCATGCCTTGCAACACTCCTTAAAGCTAATAAAATCTATTTTAATTAAGCTGAGTCTGGAATTCCTGACTGATACATGGGTACATCCCAGAACGAACCCAGAGATTGGAAATCCGAATCTCTGGGAAGGTAGCGCTTTCAGTCTCACAAAGTAAAAAGGGTGGCGTGTCTTGGCCTGCCTGACTACTGGAGTGGCTGTTTTCAGCACCCAGGGTAGGAGGTTTTTTTTGGAGGGGGCTGTCCCTGTACCTGGAGCCCCATGGTGCAGAGTGGTAAGCTGCAGTACTGCAGTCCAAGCTCTGCTCTCGACCTCAGTTCGATCCCGGCAGAAGCCGGGTTCAGGTAGCCGGCTCAAGGTTGACTCAGCCTTCCATCCTTCCGAGGTTGGTAAAATGAGTACCCAGTTTCCTGGGGGTAAAGTGTAGATGACCGGGGAAGGCAATGGCAAACCACCCCGTAACAAAAAGTCTGCCAAGAAAACGTCGTGATGCGACATCCCCCCATGGATCAGTAATGACTCGGTGCTTACACAGGGGACTGCCTTTTTTAAAAAAATCCCTGTACCATCTTAATGTAAAAGTTCTGTGCAGGATGCCTTGATTGTTTCTAGAATTCAACTCTTATCATTTTTTCATTAATTTTCATTTTAATGTAATATGGAATTGCACTGATTAAATGAAGATGCCTGCTTGAAGAATTTATTGTTAACCCAGAGTGGATGTATAAATGCTTTAAATATTTTTCTCTGACCTCTGTATGATCTTCCAATATGCATGTTTTAAGTTTTCAGCAGCTACCATATTTTACTACTTTTCATTCTGCTTTCTTATTATGCATCTTCAACTGGAACTGAATATGGTTTTGAGTTACTTGCACACATGACTAGGAAATACAAAACTTTAAGCAGTCTTGGAGAATAGATTAGTTGTTTGTAAAGAGTACTTTTGATGTTTTAGAGTTTAAAGCCTGTTTAACTTTGGTAAACTATAGCTACCAAAATTACGGTGGTATCCCACTATATAAACAGCTAAGAATATTCAAGACAACTCACTTCCTACCCTAGTGTGCTTCCAGAGAGCGCTGCTGTGGAGGGAAGCCCAGATGAGGCAGCCTGACCTCCAGAGAGCATGCCACGGCAGGAAGCCCAGGCCAGGATGAGGCGTGGAGCAGGCAGCAATGCCTGCCCCCCCCCACCAAGCTGGGATCAGGAGCGGAGCAGGAGGCAATGCCCAGCACCCGCCTTCACCCAGCTGCGATCAGGAGTAGAGCAGGTGGCAGTACCAGGTTCCACTTGACCCAGCTGGGATCAGGAGTGGAGCAGGTGGCAATGCCTGCCCTCCCTTCACTCGACCAGGATCAGGTGCAGAAGAGGTGGCCCTGCCTGCCCCCCCTTCATCCGGCTGGGATCAGTGACAGAGGAGGAGGGAATGCCCTCCTGCCCACCCTCCCCTTTCTAGAGCCCATTGTATTTTTCCCCACAATGGGCTTTGTTACTAGTACAACATAATGTTACACTTTAAATGTTGTGAACAGTTGTAATGTCGGCCATTTTAACTGCATATGAGGTTGATAAATGCATGCTTATATGGCATTGGTACTTGAAGATCGTATGGATGATATGTAGAGGTGGAAAGGTCCAAGTAAGGAAAAGAATAACAAAACATTGAGTCAATTTCCTAGATGTTTTCCTGTTCTCACTCTCCCCAATTGTAAACTTTTAGAAAAAATTAAAACCCTTTCCCCTCTTATGGAAATATTGTACTTGAGAATCATGAATGAAATATACTTCTTAAAGCAGGAATTTAAAATTGTTATAACCAATTCACATAGGTGCAAATCACAAATTTTCAAAGGTTTGTATTGCTACCAAGTTTATCTCAAACATGATTCAGTTATGGTAAACCATGGCTTGCTACTACACAAACAAGCGTTGAACCATCTCACTTGTGCAGTCCCTGTTCCCCTGTCCCTTCATTCCCGTCTCTTGTGTTGGAATGAGTTAATTACATCTGCTTTAACGATAAACTGTTTTTGCCATTGTATCCAAATCAGCAGATTTTTGAACTTTTCCTGCAGGCCTGGACAGCAAACAGTGGTTTGATCCTGGTTTGGACCCTTGATTTGTAGAGAATTTGTAAAGCATAGCAGGCCAGTTTGGACGTCATGTGCTGCTGAAGTAACTAATTTACTATGTCCAAAGGAAGGGGGAAGGGCAGATCACACAAGGAAGCCCCTTCAAAGGTTGCTCACATAGCAGCAAACCGTCAATTGTCATTGCGTTGAACTATGCCACAGGGTTTAATGTTGGAAAGGTATTTTCAGATATTGAAGGATGTAGAGCATCTGCAGATATTTGGAACAGAAGTGCAGTCTAGATGTTGGCGAAGCAGAGTGACCTTGCAGCCTGGTGCTAAGGCTTTTGGTACTTCTACTTTTCGCTTGTTCAGAGTCTCCCGTCTTCTGCATCAAATGAAATAAACGAATGTTTGAAAATACCATCTGTCTCGGGATCAATAATATATGCAAGAGAGATTCATATCTGTTTAGAGCAGTACTCAGTTCCCGAAGCCTATGAACTTAGTGTGAAAGAACAAATCTGTAAGGCAAGGATTCTAATAAAATTCAATTATGCTAATAATTCAGGGATATACATTCAGTGAGACGTAGTGGGATAAATATAAAAGATCGCTGAGGAGACTTTGTTTTGCCTACATTTATTATGACATTGTTAATTGTAAGATACCTCAAACGGGACTCAGATGAGGTGACGTAGAAATTGCCTAAGTAAATATGACATTTATGGCCCTTAATGGGTCTGATTCCAAATAGGTTGCGGTCCTGTACACTTCACTGTACATGACCATAAAAACCATTGAACAATGGAATATCATCAAGCTTAATACACAAATTTGTTACTATTCCTTATTACTAATTATTCTCTTGCTGTAGGGATATTTCTTTTCTGAACCTTTTCATTAAAAATAGGCTTACGTTTTCTTTATGCATTATAATTATGAAATCTGCATGCTGTTTCTAAGTTGGTCTTTCTATTCACCGCAATGTTGGTGGCCTCTATGTTCAGCTTTTTCCTGTTTTCCCAACTGGCAAAAATTAAAATATACTTTGATATTGTAGGGCAACTTATACTTCTTTCTTCTATAGTGGACAAATTTGTGATTGTTTAAATAAAATTAAGAAATTTATAATTATATTTATAACTATACCACACAGTCAATTTTATGCAGTAACAGAAGAAAAAGGAATTGCAGAAAAGTAGTTCTGGTAAGAAAATGCTACATGTATGTCACTTTCTCACCTTTAGTTTTTCAAACTAAATACAAGTGGTGTTGATGACACACAGTACTGAATGAGTTAATAATAGTTGAAGAAAGGATTAACATGTTCACTTTATAATCTCAAGATTATTTGCATTTTGTTAAGGACTTTTAACTTTATTGATGCTGCATTAATGCCATTTAACTAGAGATTGTATATAACACTTTATCGCTAATAATAGAAGTAATTTGTTAACAGATTAACAAGCTGATCCAAAGCGTGTTTTCTTAGGAGCATGTCATGCTGAGTTCACTGGGCTTATTTAGTAAGTGACCTTTGCAACCATAATGTTACGCATGTTTAAATCAAACTATTGTATTTTACTTTTGTATTTAACTTTCTTCTTATTGATAGTGGGAAGCGTACAGATAAGTTATCTGCGGATCTTTGTCAGTTTGGCTTCTTAGAGTTTGTGTATGCAATTTATTTTGAGTCCTAGTTTAATAGTAACATCAGGATATAAGGAAAGTTCGGATGGATGTTGTTCTACTGATATCTGTAACAAAATTAAGAGAGTGGAATGGAGACCTGCAATGTGTTAGTCCAGTTGTAAGTTCAGCGTTGTGGTCTTCATCTCTGTTGTCCATTTATCCTAAATTAATGGAATTATAGATACCATTTCCCCTATATTCTGAGTTTGGTTGTTCATAAACCTTACTTCAAAATTTTATTGCTATTCCAAATTATTTAAAAGTTTGAATTTTTCTTCTGTGAATAAAGAAAATACATTATCAAACTAAACAAAGTTAGTTTTGTGCATTTCTGTGCAGGTTTAATCCATTGAAATCAGTGGGTTAAGCTTTGAATAATTTTGCGTAGGACTGCGCTATTAGTGAAGTGAAATGTAATACTGAGAACTACTGAAGAACAATAATGGACGACTAATCCAAATGTTATGTAGAAATACAATTGTTAGAATAGAGAAGCTATTTGTGTTCACCCATGGATTTTAGCTTTATGCAATGGTAACATTACAGGCTACAATATCGGGATGAAATCCCATAATGCACATATAGTTTATGCATGGCGGCAGATGAGTATATTCATTGCCATTGTTGGGAGTTACATATGGCCTATGATGCCCAATACGGGTATGGACTGAAAAAAATGGTATTTTTCAGGTTCCGGTATCGCGTAGATCAGTATTCCCCTGTATCTGGGTCCTCCATACCTGAATGGTATTCAGATTGGGGATTTAGTTGGCATTCTGAAATTAACCGGGTCCATTATTCCCTTTGGGGGACTCTTTGCAGGGATCTCTAGTGGCAGTTTTGGAAGCAAATGACACCAAAATTGCAGCAGAATAAGGGCAGCCTGTCTACTAAAGATCCCCCCCCTAAAGTTTCAAGAAAATTGAGTCAAGAGGTCCAGTTCTACAGGCCCCTGAAAAAGGTGCCCCCTGCTGGTCTTCCTTGTTTCCTATGGGGGGAAATCCAACGCTTTCCCAAGAGGAACAGAAGCTTTAACCAAACACATAAGAGCAACCACTGATCAAAAGCCTTCCAACCAACAGAACCAACACCAAAGCAGGGAATCCCAGCAGAACAAACCTTGCTGTAGAAGTAACACACAGACAGAAAATCACACACTCCAAAAAAAATCTCATCCTGAAGCTGCCCGCGGCCAGGCCATTCTCATTGCAGTTGGACAGACAGTTGAGCCCCCCATAATATTCGGTGCCATTTGCCTGTGAGAGTTGCGTCCCTCCATCCCTCTCCTTTTTTTTTGCCCGGGAAGCCTTCCAAAGCAAGAAAAACAAGCTGCCGCAACCTTTAAAATGCTGGTCCCAGTTATTCCTAAACATTTTCCGAAAAAATCAGGATTGCAATACTGCAAATATAGAACTGGATTCCTGAATGTACCCAAAAAATAATGTTAAGATATTTTTGAGTATATTTTAAAAAACGAGAAGTCTCAAATTGCACATCCCTAGTGCCCACTTCACCTCTGCTTTTTTGAGAAAGACGACTGAGTTTGAAGAAATCACAATATTTTTGTTTATGGTCCTCATCCTCCCCTCGGCCAACCACTGCTTGCTTCAAGATCACTTCCACACAGATTATTTGCCTTGGGTTTTCCCTGTTTCCCCGTACAGCGCCATAGTACATTTGTGCACTTCTCTGTATTTCCGTGGCTTTTCTGCACTTTCCCAAACCTCCCTTGCTGCAAAGTTTTGGGAAAGATCACAGCAAAGCGTTAGACGACTGTTACGTGGGTGGGAAACTTGGGATATTCTGTGTCCTGCCCAGTCATTTCCCCTGATCCTGCATTGGCTGTTTTCTCCCCTTGCCAAGAGTTGTGACAGTCTGGGGGAAAAAACTGGGAACATTCAGAAATTGTGTCTGGAAGTGCACAGCAGAGATGTTCTCGCTATGGTATGTCCAAGTTAATAAAGTGGTGCAGAAGTTGTTTTTGACCAAATCATCTTTTCAAAGATTTTTTTTTAAAAAATCCCAATTTATAACACGTTACAGCAATTAAGTCTGGATGTAACATGGGTTACTATGGCGAGATCCTTCTTTTTCCAAAAGGTTGAAAGCTAGTGTACCACCCACCCAAGCTGGTATAATGTGCTTTGAGCTGCTGATGCTTCCTCTGTGGTACGTCACGTTTACTCTGCAACCCCCAAGCTGCAAATGTGATCTTTTACGAGGAATGCAGTTGATTGAACACCACTTCCATTCTGTGACAAATTGCATAATAGTAACTCTGTCCTGCCTTATTCACCTTCCGCTTACTAACTTCATCCATGCCATTACAGACTCCATTCACATTCAGTTTCACAGTCTCACTTGCATCAGATGAGAAGCAGAAATGAAGTTTGGTGTCACCTGTACACTGACGATGCCTAGCCCCAAATATCCAGATGACCTTTTCCTGAGAGTTTAATATAGATGTTAAATAGCATCTGCAGAACACCATAGCAACAGCAAGTTTCACTGTACCATCTTCAGTCTGCCAGGTACAATGAAACATTACAGTGTAGTGCCTCTTAGTTCCAGTCCTTTAGGCAATCTGTGGCTCATAGTATGGGTTCTAGGTCTCTCAGTACTACCTTTAGCACCATGTTCTCAGTTTCTCCTGTCACGAGTAATCCCCCAAAGGATCAAGACAGTTTCAGTCCTAAACCCAGTTTGAAATGGCTTCAGATGATCTCTCATCCAAGAATATCTGGAACTAGGCTGCTGCCACGTTACTAAGATCTGCTGGCTTGGCAACTATGGTTTCATTTGATGGAAGGAGGACCAGAAAGGAGAAAAGCCATTGCTACTCAAGTTATCCTACTCCAAACGGGCATCCCTTTCCTCCATTCTGTCCTGTGAGTTCCAAAATGCATAATGTAAAATCAGAATAATAACGCAGCACCTCACAAAATACAAAGCACACCTCAACTTAGCTCTCCCTGACTTGCAGCTCTTACCTGGAGAACTCTTACCTTTCCCCTCTCTTTTCTTAGCAATGGGTCTTTTCTTGCCCATAACTACAACAAACCCCCTTAAACCCATGACAACAAGCCCTAAAATTCCAGGCCCTTTTCTCAGCCTCCAAGTTGTGACTGTCAGAGGTTCAAGATGGCGCATGTGAGCTTTGCTGTAAGAAGAAAACTGGCAGAAATTGTCCTCTCACTTCTGTATGAGTTCTTGCTCCTTTTGTGTAACAGCTTGAGCAAGGGTGGGGAGAGGCAATGTCGGCTGATTCCTTCTTGTTTCTTCCCTGCTCTGTATTTTGTGCCATTCCTGAACAGCTCTGTCTGAACAGCTTTGAAGGAAAGATGCAGAGGGTTGTGGTGAGAAAGGAAGGTGACAACGGTCTTTTCAATGAAAATTATAGTATTTAGGCTTTAGATCAATGAAAGTTGATAGAGCAGTGGTGAGTGGAGGAAGTAATGCCAGGGTACCTAATTGATTGCCGACTTCCTATACACACCTACTGTAAGTTAAGATCTTCATCTGAGGCATCTTTTTCCAATATGGGAATGAAATGAGCTTTTCAAGAGAGGGCTTTTCAGTTGTGCCACTCTGATTATTGAGCAGCTGCGCCTTGTCCATCTACCTGTTTAAGTTTAAGATTTCAATGCCAAGTGAACACCCAGTCATTTACTCAGACATTTTGTTGAGCGTGTACCTTTTTGTTGGTTTGAAGATACTACTTGTATTTCATATGGTGATTTGTAAGCTGCCTCAAGAGTTTGTATTGTCCAAAGAGTGTGGAATACACATTTTTTATAATCAATATTAAATTGTAGTGCATTAGTCCTTTTATCATTCTCCATGTAGTCCCTTTCTTGAATTCCTACGTTTGCTAGGAAATCCTCCTCTGTATACTTAACTCTTATTTCCTGCTGTGATCATCACATTGTTCTTCTGTTCTCTTTGACGGTTAACTGGCTATTGATAAGGTTGTGCATGCTTGTCATGTGACGAGTTTTCTCTCCAAGTTTTGTGGTAGTTTTACATGTACATGAAAATTGCGCATTCCAAGCAAGTGCTCCTTAATAGCAATACTAACACTGGAGATTTTTTAAAAATCAAATACTGACTGCAGTCTACCAGGCAGACAGTCCTGCGATATAGATAGACCTTTCAGCAGAGCTTGAAACCATCGTTACATAACCAGGGAGTGTTGCAGGTGGTTCATACTGCAAAGGGCATCACAAAAGGGAGTAATGGATAGAGATGCAAAGTTTAATTGGTAGATTAACTACAGTCTCATAAAACAAACAAGGGCTTTTTTTGTTTTGTTTGCTGTATTTGCTTCTAACTGTGAGCAGTGACCTATGATTAACTGTATCCCATGTATTAACTTAATGTTCATCATTGTGTCTTCTGTACAGTCCCACATTGGGACTGTGCACATGCAGGCCAGCCACAGAAAACGTTTCCAGAGCTTTCTAAAAGACTAGGAGAGCCCCTCTCTTCCCCCTTGGTGCTTTTCTGCCAAAACCATCACATGCCAGGAGGAGGGGTGCTGTTCCCTCAGTTCTCTTTTTGCTGCCATGGAGAGAGGCTCTCCAATGCCATTCTCTATTCCCCTCTCCCCATTTTTGAGGCTGAGGAGACTTATTTCTCTTACGTTTTTTTAAACTTGTCAGTAGTCATTCTAGTGAAGAATAAAAGTACATTTAAAAAAGAAAAGTTTGTTTTCCGTGTGTTGTTTTAGCTCAAGGGAGGCCTCTTCAGGATTGTGCCGGCTGTGCCTCTGGAGTGATGCTGTGTGACGCAGAGGTGCCTGTTGTAGCCACTGGAGTGATGCTGTGTGTGTGTGTGTTATTTGCCTGGGGGTCGCAAGATAGAGCGGCCTGCTCTTTCTGTCACCAGTTTGCCCTGAAGGCACACTCTGACAGAGGCCCTTTGAAGGGCTCTTGCTCAAAGGCTGTAGCTGCCCACCAGCCTGATTAAAGGGAGAACCTCAGTTCTGAGGCTGAGAGGCCCTTTCCCAAAGGCTGTGCCTGTATGCCACCCTGAATAATGCCCCCCCCCTTCCCGCTTCCTTGGTTGTGTTGGCTCCGGAGGCAGAAGCCTGGAGAAGTGGCTTAACAGAGCTCTCGGTTCTGAAGCTTAGAGGCTTTCCCCCAAAGGCTTTGGATGTATATCTGCCTGACTGAAGGGATCCCTCCTCCTCTCAGGCTGTCCTTGGTTCTGAGGTGAGATCCCTGGAAGAAGGGGGTAATAGAGCCAACACTGTGACACAGCAGGCTTGAACCCATCGATGTAATGATTGGGGCTCCTCAGCTGCTTCTGTTTTTACTTGAGATGATAAACCTGCACCTTTAAGCCCAATCCTTTTTTTTTCCTGTTGGTTTCCCCCCTGTTGGTTCCATATATGCCCAGACTCTTTTTTTCCCCCTAACATGGATTGGTTTTGGCTCTCCCCAGGGGTCTCAGTCTCATTGCTGTAAGATTCTGCTGTCATTCAGGAATATGCAGACTTTTTTAGTCAACATAGGAACTTTATTCAGCAGAAACAAAGAACACAAAGCCTAGCAGAGGTCTTCCACAGCAGTTCTTCAACCAGATCACAAAGACATGAGTAAAACCAGAGCTGGAACTGCTCCAGATTCTAGAATCCTGGGACTAACATGAAACGGACTCCACGGCATTACGATTGTTAGTGCTGGGAGAGAACATCTCCGATGGCAGACTGCCTCTGGGTATAAAGACAAAAGCCCAGTGACAGTCTAAAGACTAACATTTGTTGGAGACGAGCTTTTGTGGGTTCTGTTTACTCATTCAGATATCTATGTATTTCACAGCCCATGTGTACGTGTATGTGACAGTCTGTTCTTTTAATCTGGGCCAGTGTTTTATACTGCCTTAGTCCATGCTCGGGCAGAATGGGGATTTGAAACTTGAACCAGTACACCATCCTGGCTTTTGTGGGGTGGCTGCTGTTGAACAGTAACAAGTAGCCAGACTTGGGTGAGTCATGAAAGTTGAATGATAACAAGTACTTGGTGGTTGCTACCAGCCTGGAAAGTGCCCTTTAACCTCAACCTTGGCTTCTACTGACAGAAACCAAGACTTAATTTTTTTCAGGTTTGTAGACAGATCTGTCTTGTGTGTCCGTGGCCCCAGTCTCTAAATTGAAGTATCCACAGATGGAGCCATGTTGAGAATTAGATAAACTGATAAAACCCCCTCTCTTGGTGGACTGTAGAAGTCTCTAGAGATCTCAGCTATTGTTGTTTTTCAAAGTGTCAGGAGTTTATGCTTTAGGGATTGCTGGAAAGCATCCTTAGAACTTTTCTAGGTCTCCAAAATCTTGCAGGTCAATTAAGGAAAGTTTCCCATATGTTTACAGCCTCCAAGGATAGTAGGGGGAAAATGGGTAAAAAACAAGGAGAAAGAATGTTCTCTTCCTATCAGTGAACTTTCTTATATCCTATATCCCCCATGTATACTGCAGGTTTGTAGCAAACTTCACACTTGTTAAGAAATGATGAGGTTTTTATTGCTAGGCTGAGCCAGACAAAAAAATGAAAGTTTACTAGAATACTGTTTAACCCTGTTTAAAATGTAGTGAAGAGTGTGGTTAAATATAGAAGCATATTTCCAATGAAAGCCC
Organism: Eublepharis macularius; assembly: GCF_028583425.1. Lineage (NCBI taxonomy): Eukaryota > Metazoa > Chordata > Lepidosauria > Squamata > Eublepharidae > Eublepharis > Eublepharis macularius. Next base: position 24,063,619 of record NC_072792.1, on the reverse strand, counting down.
CATTTGGGAACTAACACAGTTATAAAATGTATCTTTTTATTTCGTTGCCTTATTCTGAGGCTGATTTTAATAGCTTTGTAGAGAGCATATGGTAGTACTACTTCTGTTTTTTTGCTGTGTATGGCAAAATGGGGTCTAAAGGCCACAAAACCTATTGTATGTGTCTTTACTGCAAAGTAATGTTTATATTTCTTTTTTACACTAGGTGTAAAAAAATATTAAGTAAGAAGAAATTAAAAAGAAAGCAGAAGACTAAATTGAAAATAAAAACGAGAAACAAGGTAAATCATATTCTATATTACTCTGCTTCATATCATATTGAACCATTTTAGTTAGAGTTCAAACATAGCAAATTGAAGCTTATTACAGAGGAAAAAAATGCTAGTTACTTAATAGTCATAGCTTGAAGAAACAAGATGTTTTTAATGGGGTTCCTTCTGGAAATCAACTAGATTTCAGTTGCATGGTCCTAACAGTTTTGCCCCATTAAAAGGCATTCTTTATTTGATATTTATCCTCTTCTTTCCTAAAGTCTGTGTGTGAACTGCATCATATTGAAACAATATAAAAAGAATTTAATGCATGGAACATCCATTCACGAAATCCAGTATAGAATAGCCCAACAGCCTTTCTTTATGTTTTAATTTGGCCAGTAAAACCAGTTCAAAAGGGAATTCATTACAATTGTATCTAATTATGTTAATTAAAAGATTCAGTAATTTTTTTGAATGTCAAATTCAGCCTCTGTTTGAACTTGGAGAGTTTATCACATCTGGCTTTGTTTGAATTTTGCTGGTGTCAGATACAAAACCTCATCTTGGATGTTAAATACTATATGCCATTGCATGTTAGATACCAAGATGACCTCTAAATTTGTGTGTGTTGTGCTGTGAACATCTGCTTTTTTGATTAGTAATTCTTCAATATGACAATGAGCATTAGGCCATACATTTTTCTGTGGCTCAGATATGCAAGCTGAGAAAATCAGCTCCTGTCCCTAACAGCTGCTTCTGAGCTCACAAAATGAGCCCAGGAGTTATGAGTGGTTTAAGAAGCCTTGAGAGGGCAGGACTTCTTTCTGATGAGTATACTTTAACAGGCTTTCTTCCCTTTGCATCTGGAAGATTTCTTCTATCATATCATTATCATGCTGTCAGTTATTCCTGCTACACGTCGCATATGCGCTCTTTGATATCAGATACGAAGATCTGTATTAATCCGTTCACTGACTTTTATTGATTAACCAAAACAAAACACACAAAATGCACAATACTCCAATACCCATAATATCTTAAAAACTTAAAGTTAAAAAATTAAAAACAAAGGGGAAATAACAAATTTTTAAGTTCAATTAATTCCACTGACACCCTTCTTAAATATAGGGGTTGTGTGAAAGATCCACACATGAAACAGGGAGGGATGTGATTTCTGACGTTTCACACACACACACCCCTCCAGTGATATAGCTCTTCTTTTGCAGTCATGCTGTTCCTGGGGTCCCCCATCCCTTCAGAAGCAGCATTTCAGGAGACATTTCATGTTGCCGGGGGGGGGGGGAGGTGGGGAAATCGTGCTTCTGTACTCTGCATTTAGCCACGATTGAACCCTATGCTTTCTATTAGGGATTATCTGTTGATTCCCTCTTCCCATTGTAGGCTTTTGATTTGCCCCTCTTGGCTTGTTTCTGAGGTTTGCTATCCACCAGGATCAGCATTTCAGGAGATCTGTTTGAGAGGGAAGGCAGGAAAGTTCTGTTCCATTGAGGGAAGCAGAAAAGTTTGTTTGAATTAATTAAAAGTATACACTTAAAAGATGAAAAATATAATAATTCAAGCTAGGGCCCTGCGAAGAATCAGTGAATGGAGGACTGGGGAGAAACTGCCAGGAAATCCTACTCCATTAACAAAAATCTCCTCCTCCCTGGATTCTGTAAGTTCTTAGGGCAGTGGCTTGTCTTGTCTCTCTTGGGTGCTCTTTCCCTCTAATTAATTAATTTCCTTTAATTTCCTTAGCTCATCATTCTGCGATCCTGGAGCATATTCCATCCACATCAGGCTTTTACAGCCTTCCTTTTTAAAGTTTAATTTACAAAGTCATATTTTTCTACATACCGGGGAATCTTTCATCTTGTATGTGGATGGCCTTAGTTTGCTTTTTTGTAATTGTCATGAAGGCCAACTAATTTAGTACTGTTAAATATAGCGATTAATGACCTTTTGAAGGTTTTTTAAAATTCAGGACCACATCTTGAGTGTATTCAGTGCAAGATGTTTAGAAGGACATCTCTCCTCAAAAATTGTGGCAGAGTTTGTCATATTTAATGAATGACTTTCATGTATATCGAATGAGAAGTTGTTGCCCTTTTTTGTCATAAGTGACGTTAAAGGTACCATCCAGGAAGACGCGGACTCCATTGCTCACTCCAGCAGCACAAGCTTCATGTTAATCCCAAATGTAGTAAGTCACTGCTGAGGCAGAGGAAATCATTCACTGTCTATTTGAAACAAAGGGGTTTCCTCCACTTGCTCTGCCTAGGTAGCAGCCCAGAAAAAGGCGTACATGCTTACACCATGGAAATGATCCAACAAACACGTTAAATCCCATCTGCCATTTGTGTTTGACTCAAGTATCTGCGTGTTCACTGTAGGTGAAGGCAAACTGTGTTTACATGGTATTTAGCCTCTTAAATGGAATAAGTCTGTCTTTTAAAGAATTAATATACTGATCTGGAACACTTAGGCGTCATACGTCTCAGTGTCGGAAAGCTTTCTCTCAAGCCTTCATGCCTTTGATACTCCAGATATGATAAACATGAGAAGTTTGATCTTTTGGAGGGGATGAGTGGTATGAGAGATTCATAAACGATTTTGCTTGCATGTTTAGGAACCATTTGATCACTAGATTTGCAGGCTTACAAGGCTTTTGGGAAATGTTTGGAATCAGATTTTAAAGATTAAAAAAAAAGAATTCATAATTATGAGTCAGCAATTGACAACTTTTCATATCCTCGTAAAGATGGTGATGGAACATGAGACAGTGGCCGTTTCCACATGCTGTTAAAGCGACCGTCTACTTACTGAAGGCTGGCGGTTTTTTTCACAGATTCCAGATGCCTCCGATTTCAAAGTGGAAGCGGGCAGTTTGTCTTGCGTCTAATCAGCGTCTTTTCTGAGACCGGGATTTCCCGCTCTTTCCTGTGCCGGGTCAAGGACGCTGATCAGATGCAAGACAAACGGCCTGCTTCTGCTTTGAAATCGGAGGCATCTGGAATCTGTGAAAAAAAACACCAGCCTTCAGTAAGTAGACCGTCTCTTTAACAGCATGTGGAAATGGCCACTATGGTCTCTAAGTAGTGTTGCCCACCTCCATGTGGGGCCTGGAGATCTCCTGGGATTACAACTGATCTCCAGATGACAGAGATCAGTTCCCCTGGAGGAAATGGCTGCTTTGGAAGGAGGACTCATTGGCATTACGTTGCTCTGAGATCATTTCCCAGGTTCCACCCCCAAATCTCCAGGAATTTCCAACCCAGCGTTGGCAGCCTTATCTCTAAGGCTCAGGTTGTTTAGATGTAGTAGATAAAAACTGGTATTTTCAGTTGTTCCAAAAAGGCGAGAAATGTTAGAACACTGATTCAATTTTCTGTTTGTGATCCACCTTCACCAGAAAGCTTTTTAAAAGCTGCACTTCAGACATCATTGACAAGCCCACAGGTAGAATATTAGAATAGATGACTGACGGTGGTGGCTGTGTCCAAATCAGGGTGAAAGTGATCATAGGGAAGTGTTCAGGTAGAACTGATAAAAAGCATTCTTGTCATCTTTTTTTTTTAATCACTAACACTACAAAAAGGGAAAAATGGGAACAGGGGGAAAGGGAAAAACAACATATAAAAACACACACACTACATCTACAGGTATTGCTTTCCCTTCATACTACAATTGTTTAAAGTTAAAACTTTGTAATATGCTATTAGATTGGTAGATCTTATAAAATACAAACTACAATCAGGATCAGGTCTTCTCCCCCCCCCCGCGTCTCGGTCGCAGCTCTCTCTGAACAGCTACAGTAGCTGTGCTTGCTCCCTCCTCCCCCCCCTTCAGCTTCTAAGTCCTCTTCTTGTTGGAACTCTTGATAGTTAGACACAAAGTCCCTTAGCTGTGCTTCCGACGTTATCTTGTGGGCTTGGTCTTTATAACTAAACCAGATACCTTCCGGAAATAACCATTTATATTTTATTTCACGCTTCCTCAGAAGAGCTGCAAACCTTTTGTATTTGAATCTTCTTTTCCGAGCTAAAAATGGAACGTCCTTCAATATCTTAACCTTGTTACCCAGAAAGTCCAAATCCACATTGTACGAATTATATAAGATGGTGTCCCGAGTCTTCTTAGATGAAAAGTCGATAATAATCTTGCGAGGCAGCTGACGCTTCGTTGCCTATTTTGAAGATGTCCGACGGACTTCCAAAATGTCGCTTTTTAACTCTTCTTTAGTTGCCTTCGCGGATGTCGCCAAAAGTTCCGACACCAAGTCCTTTAAATTTTCACTTTCTTCCTCCTTCACATTCTGGAGACGCAATACCGTCTGAGCACGATCCACTTGTAGCCCTATCAGTTGATTCTCCAAAAGCTTTACTTCTTTGTTTGTTGCCTTCATGAGTTCTGCGTTTTCCCGAGTAGACTGCTCTGCCCCTGAGGCTGCTTCCTTAATGGTTTTCACTTCGCTCTCAATTGAGCCAACCCTTTGACCGATTTCATTCAGCTTATCAACAAAGGGCTTTGTAGCTTCGATGACCGACCGCTTAACCAGCTCTTCAAGAGACTCTCCTTTCCCCCGCAAGGCAGCCGAAACAGATTTGCCCATACCAGGGTTCTGCTTTTTCGTCGCCATCTTAGGGGGGGGAATCCACCAACTAAGTTCCGAGACTCAATGAAGGGGAAGATATCCGAACCTTCTTAGCTTCAACTCCCACCAATCCTTCGCATACGCTTGAAATGACAGAAGGGATTCGCTACTTACAGGTTTTCACCTTAAATCTGCTTTTTGCTGTTCTCCATGGCTCGGCAGCACGCGATGTGCTGCGCAAGTCTGCCGGCCTCCGTAGGAGCAAACGGGCAATTTACCCCCTGCATCGACTTCAGGAGGCTCTTCCCGGCGCGCTCCGGACCCTGACCCCCTCACTGGGAATCCTGGGGGTTAACCCTCGCAGGTCAACCGCCCGGTCAGGCTGCTCGGGCGCTTCCTCCTGGACCTGCGGAGAGGAGTGTCCGACATGGCCGGGAAAACGAAAACGAATCAGCATTCTTGTCATCTTAGCAAACTGCATTTTTAGGTGCAGTGATTAGTTTAAAAGTACTCTAGAATTGTAAACAAGTGGCTTTGGGAACCTCCCCTCCCTCTTTTCTCAGTTGGATTTTTTTTTTTTTTGCAGCTTACAAATTTTCCTGTCTTATTTTATCATGATTATTCATTTTGGTTGAACAATTGCCTGAAAGGTCTTGTGTGTCACAGGCCTGTTCAATGTGTAGTATCATTAATAAGCTCTGCATGTTGATTGTGAGAGGCTTTTTACTAAAGACTTGACAGAATAGACTGAAGCTTCCTCGCGTGATTCAGTACTATACCTGTTTGTTCTTTTCCAGATCCCTCCCACCCTATCTCATATACCTGAACATGTGGCAAATGGAAATATGCGTTTTCTAAATGTAACTATCTGGGTTCTGGTTCAGCTTCCATATTGCTTTTCCTCTTCCTCTTAATTCTCTCTCATCTGGTTGGAGAGGAGGAAAGCTACCAGATCTTTCTTCTTTGACCCCCTTCACATTTTATGCCTTAAGTGTATGCTTTTCAGGGGTTTAATAAGAACACTAAGCACTTATAATGCTTCAGAATGTTCAAAGTGCTTCGCATACGTTACTTTATATTCCTTACAAACTTTCCTGCAAGTGTAATATGATGTCCACGTTGCAAATGAAGTATGGAGGCTGAGGGAGTGGTTTTTCTGAAGTTGCCTAGCAAGCAGGGGTGTGCCCGCCTCCCTCAAAATTTGGTAAACCTGAAATTATTTACTGAGAAAAATTTCAGAATTATTTGAATAAGCCACTTTGGGATTCTGGTATTTAACCTGCTTCGGTATGCTCCGTAAAGATTTGGAGCATACTGAAGTGAGGGGGAGCAAACCCCCCACCCTCACCCCCCCTGGGGCAACCCCCACCCCACTTACCTGGCAGGCAGGGAGAGGGGAGGCCGATCTCTGGGCGGCGGGGAAGCACAGAGCCGGCTCCTGCAGCCCGCGCTGCCTCCTCTGCCACTGCAGTGGCCAGCTGGGCGGCAGGGAAGCATGGAGCTGGCTTCTGCGGGCTGCTCCATCGATGCCAGCCGGGCGGCGGGGAAGCGCGGAGCTGGCTGCTATGGTGCTTCCTGCCTCGTTTGCTGATGGCTGGAGGGGGGAGAGAGCTTAAAGGGTAGAAGGCTCTGTGCGCCATTCTCAAATGGCACGGAGATCCTTCTACCCTTTAAGCTCTCCCCCTTTCCAACTGACTGGACGGATGGGGGAAGAGCTTAAAGGGTGTAGAGGGCTCCGCCCCCAGCTACCAGATAGCTCCCCCATAGTGACTTTTTCATAGAAAACAATGGCCAAATTTTACTGAATTTCCCCCCTGAAAATTCAGGATACCTAGTTTTTGGTTTGGAATACCAAGATTTTACCAAATCAGCCAAAATTTGGTATTTTAATCCAAATTCTGAACTGAACTGCACACCCTTACTACCAAGTTCATGGCAGAAGTCAGACCAGGGAATTTTCTGATTTGTAGCTCACTCTCATAGCCAATACTGAGCACCAGCTCAATATTTCCTGTCATATACAAATAACGTATGCTTAGCACTTAATAGTTTGTGCTGTATACATCTCTAGACATCACCAGGGAACTGCAGCCAATTGGTGTTGCGTGGTACTTCCAGAGAGTGTTTAGGACGTTTTACATTCTTACTGTGGTAAACGTTGTATCAACACTATAACCTCAGCAAGTACAATTTTCACAAAGTGTGGTTTCAATGGCATGCACCTTTACACTTGCACACTCTGTGACGGCAATGGAAGTGGCAGGGAAGGGCTCCTAGGTGGGCTGTAGTAGCAGGTGGGCATCCTTTTTGCCCTTAATTAAAAGCTGCTGCAGCTGTTTGACACGAGTCTTTTTGGTGCTGTGTCCCTGGAGAAATCGGCTGTGAAATCTGCTTAATGAGTGAACTCACGCAGTGTTACAGCTTGGCGTCCCTGCATCCGTTAATTCATAAGTGATTCCTGCAGGGAAGCTAAATAAGAAAAAGTTCTCGGCTGTGGATTATGTCAGGCTCCCACCACTGGTAAACATATTGCAACAATGTTTTATAAACCCCCTCCACTTTTACATTCTTTGTGTATGCTGAAGATTGTGTTCAGTTTTAAACCTGGCAATGGCATAGAACTTGGACCAATTTCTTGCTTTTTCTTTTGAGTTAAAACAGAAACGGTCTGTTCCTTAAGCAGTGCATGAATGTTTCCCTAATATTAGGTAGCGCTTTTAAGTGAAGAATAAAGACCATCTTGGCCACAGAAATGGTTGTGTTTTTTTCTTAAGATGTTAAGTGCCGTCTTATCAGTCTTGATTACAATAGTACGGCAATATGGACTCATAGAGTTTGCTCAACCCATTTTTTTTTGTGTTTTCTTGGTCCTTACCGTCCTACATGAGATATTTAATGGCTTTTCATTATGTTTGGGCGTTTGTCCTTGCTCAATTGAAAGCTAAGCCCTCTGAAGTACTGAATGGTAGATTTCATCATATTTCATATTCAGATCACCATTGATCTTGTGGACAGGGTAAAATTGACCCTGTGTCTCATAAAATATTGGAATATCCTCTTTTTACTGTTTTAGGAATAATTGAATTTGACCTTTTTCAACTTGTGCTCTGGTTAATAATTTTCAGAGGGAGATTCTTCCCTATCTGATGCTAGATAGTGATCCAAATATAAACCTGCTGGTTGCTAAATTTCTGTCTCGTATATTTTCCTTTAGAAATTAATTTATTATTCTGTTAGTCATTGCTCAAGATCATTTGATCATAGGAGCTCTGGAATGGAAAGGAAACAATAAATAGAACAGAAGGACGTTGCTGAATAGTTGATTGAAACCATCTCTTGTTTTTATCAGAGTGAAAACCTGGATAGTATGGTAACCATACCTGATATTAAACTACACAGTAACCCTTCGGCCTTCAATGTCTACTGCAATGTGCGGCATTGTGTTCTAGAGTGGCAAAAAAGGGAGACCTCTTTAGCTTTGGCTTCCAAAAATACTGTGCAGAGTGGTGATTCAGATAGTGATGAAGAAGAAGAGGCAAAAGAGCCCCCTATCAAGCTTCCAAAGGTAAGCTTGTGAGGGCAGTCTTTCAAGCTGCCATGACACTGAAATAATTGCCTTTGTAATGTTCTGCACTACAGAATCAAAGTACCCTTCTTTAATAGTACATTTCTCTCTAGATCATTGAAGTTGGACTATGTGAAGTTTTTGAACTTATCAAGGAAACAAGGTTTTCTCATCCATCTCTCTGTCTAAGGAGCCTGCAAGCTCTTCTTAACGTGCTTCAGGGTCAGCAGCCAGAAGGGCTTCAGTCAGAACCTCCTGAAGTTCTAGGTAATGCTTTCTGTGATTCTCTTTCCCCTCCTCCCTCAGGTTTTCCAAATAGTGGAATGGATCCAACTAACTTTTCTGCTGGTAAAGAAGGAAGGAAGGGTCCTCTTTTGACCACATAAGAAGTTATGCTGAGGATCATGTGAGATGACGATGATATTGCCAGTGTTTATATACCACTCTTTTAGACAGATTAGTGGTGAACAAGTTAGTGTCATTATTCTCCCCACAATACAGCTGGGGAGCTGGGACTGAGAGGAGTGGCTTACCCAAGACCCCCTGCTGAGCTCATGGCAGTAGTGGGATTTGAACCAGATGCAGCCAAACCAGTTAACCATTGTGCTGCAGCAGCTGTAGTAGGGAGGAGAATTGGGTGAGATACAGTGGATAAGCTATTTATTGGAAGCATATTCTACATTTGTCAGAGAATATAGTCCTTTTTTTTTTTAGCTAGTAGGGCATTCAGTGTTGGTTGCTGACTACAGTATTGCATTTACTATATTCCAAAAGCCTTTGCATTGATAAGGGTAATTTAAGAGGTCCTGATTTTAATTTTTTAAAATAAAACCAAAGATGTCTTTTTTAAATGGGTGTAGTTTTCACTTGTTACCTTTTAAGGTTCTACTGTTACTGCATTGAGGAATTGATCAACCCCCTCCCCCATCCCAAGACACGGTGTGTGAAACCTCCGTAAACTATTCTAAAAATATATTTTTATGAAATAGCTCCCCCTCATACAAATTGAGGCAGTGAGTAGAGGGGAACAAAATGGAAATAATCTGACAGACATGAGAGAAACATCCAGTAATGTTAGGTACCTTTCTGTCCTCATGCTCCTAAATGAAGATATTTAGGCCAATTAAATTCTGTGCCACATGATTCATGTGGAAGCCACCCGAAACTGCTTCTGTGTTATAATCAGAACATTACTAATATAACGCTCAGTTGTGAAAGTTGCTTTATCCTTTTTGTCTCATGGAGTTGCATGGCTTTCTGTCAGTACATTTATACATAATGAAATAAAAGACACAGTCTCATGACATTACATATTGGATGTTGCATCTGTTAAACTATTAACTGTTATGATGCAACTGTTTCCCATAGCCGAAATAGTAAGGCTGTATAAACCAGGGATTGTGTGAGGGGGCATTTCTTAATGCATTGCAGAGAATCACACTTTGCATAGAAGACAGGGATCCTCTCTCTCTGTTACCTGAATTGGTCTCCTTGTGAATAAGAGAATTGTGGGGGGAATTAGCAGCAAGGAAGACAGCTATGCGAGAGGCCGTAACTATCGGATCTTTTCCACCAATTTTTACGGAGTCCCTTCCCAGATAGCAGACGAGGCTGGTGCTTTAAATTCAAAGAGCAAACTTTTATGGAGGAGGAAAAACACATGCACACACAGGAGTAATTAATAAAATGGTTACAGAGAGAGAGAGAGAGTCCTAGGAAGCTAGTCAGAAGTTGGAATAGAGTGAGGGAGGGTAAAGTATATCTACCTATCCTGGAGCATAGTCCAGTCCGCGGAGGAAGAGGGAGTAGCTTCAAACATCTAGCATTCTTGGCCAAGAGAGCAAGAGGCTTAGGATAACCTCAGGGGAACAGCGCTTTGGATCTAGTAAACATGCTTGATTTGAATGGGGCCAGGGCACTACTTTTATAGGGTAAAACGTGCCCTGAGGTGGGAGGGCTCGCCTAGACGTTGGAACAAAAGTCCCAATGGTCAGTTCCTGGGAATAACAAAGGTTTGATTACCTCGATTTCTAGCTGCTGGGGCGTGTGAAAAAGAATGCAAGGTCTCTCCTGGAACTGCACAAAAGGGGCAGTTTGTTAATGGAGTCCACCGGAGCTAAGTTGATGAATTTAGTTGGGGAATGTACCTTCCCAGGAATGACTTATAAATACTTATGAATGCCAATTGATTTGCTCCTCAGTCATGGGCAGGAGATCTCATCACGGAAGGAGGGAAAGGAATGTGTTAAGTGGGGTGACTCTGTGAGACCTTTGTTGCTCTGGATTCCTTTCGGAGCTGGGGAGAATGTAAAACTAGTCACCAGTGGTCACTCTGCATTTACATGCGGCATTCCATTCATTCCTGGGTCTCCCAGGTGGGACTCAGCAACTGCTTGCTGGAATTCCCCTGTCTACAAACCAAACTGCATTTTAATCCCGTGGTCTTGTGATCTTATATCACAGGTAGCTAGATTAAATAGCTATTAAAGATGGTGGAGGCCGGGCTGACTGCTTACATCTTGTGGGTATTTACATGGAATTCAGAACTGCTCCTACTTGCCTGTCTTTTGCGCGTTGAATATTACCTTGATTTTGAGTTGAAGAGCTGGAAGAACAGTTTCTGTTGACATGTATAATTTTTTTACATTGTTCTTTAGATGCCTGTTTATTCCTTTGAAATTTCGGTCTGTAATTAAGTGTTGTTCATCTGGGGAAAAAAGTCGTAGTAATTCCTGTAGGGTAACATGACCCTTATTGTCGTTTTGCCCTGTTATTGCTTTCACTTCTCCCACAAAGCTTCTGTCTTGGAATATATCAGTAAGCATTTCTTTGTGCTAGTCAATTTTTGTTATGCTTCAGCAATCCCTACTTTGCACAAGTAACCTTTTGTTTTATCTTCAGAGTCTCTGTTCCAGCTTCTTCTAGAAATAACTGTTAGAAGTACTGGAATGAATGACAGCACGGGCCAGTCTTTGACAGCACTTTCGTGCGCTTGCCTCTTCAGTCTGGTAGCTGCATGGGGAGAAACTGGAAGAACACTTCAAGCAATTTCTGCTATTCTCACCAATAATGGAAGCCACGCTTGTCAGACTATCCAGGTGCCTTGATAAACCAACTCCTTGGTTGCCGTATTATTTTAGCAGAATTCTTATGGACCCGTTAGACAGAATTTTATGTTCATTTGTTACTTTCCAAATTTGAGATGGACAACTTTAGAGTAGGGTCATGCTGGAAGTATCCTGAGACAGAAGTCTACAGATACTATAGTTGAGTTCAGTGTAATTGGGTTAAATATAGCTTTTTTATTTTCATGAACTTAACAGATGCGTGCCCCCCCCCCCCCCCAAATTGACAGGTCACATGCCATCCTATTCTGAGACTATTCCAGATGAAATAAGTGAGTCAGCTCCTGAGAAATGTTGCAATATCTAGTTTGAAATCCTGAAACAGTCTGGCTTCGATCCAAAGAACTGCACAGCTAGCTCTGAAACCCAACTTGTGTTCTTTATACGGCAGCCTCTTGAGTGGCATGAAAAACTTGTTTTGAAAATTGAAGAAAGTTTTGATAAGTAGTTTATGACAAGGGGATGTACTACTCAGAGAGAAAAAAACAAAGTAGTAAATTCTCAAGCTTTGGGCATGGTTAATGAAGCTCTTTGGAAGCTATAATGAATTTGGGCTTTTCTATTCTTTCTTACCTTCTTTGAGATCACTGATTTGGGCTTCTGTCTGAAAGCAGCGGTTCTTCACATTCCAAGAGCTGCTTCAGACACCACAAGAAGAACAAGTAGATGTATGTGTGTGCGATTCTGATGCCTGTCATTTGAACTTTTTTCCTGCAATGTATAAGGGAAATGTAAAATGCTCTACACACACGCACGAGCACACACACGCACACTCTCCAAATTCTCTTTCAAACATTGCAGAAGTAACACCACTGTTACATCTGCTTGTCGGTACTATTTATAAAGTAGGGATTTTCTCTAGAAAACTTTCGGACTGTAAAGACCTCACTGGCACTATGTGCCTGTGTTTACATAACAGGAAATGTGATTGTGGGAACTCAGTTAAATCTCTCTAGGCTTTGAATATAAATATACTAGACAAAATGCATTCATGTTAACGCATGCAAGATGCTCATTCTGTCGTTCACGCTAAATCTGTTGGATGCTACTAACTTGATTGTAATCCTTCTAGTTTTTTTCTTGCTTGATATCGGTAGTTGAATGTTTCTATTAAGTGACAGTTGTGTGCTGTGTTTTCTTCCTTTAGGTGCCAACTATCTTAAATTCCCTCCAGAGGAGTGTGCAGGCAGTTTTGGTGGGCAAAATACAAATTCAAGATTGGTTTAGCAATGGAATTAAGAAAGCAGCCCTAATGCACAAGTGGTCATTTAAGGACATTTCTGTGGATGAAGATGACCAGTGTCTCCTTCAGAGTGATGGCTACTTCCTGTATTTATTATGCAAAGATGGTCTTTACAAAATTGGTTCTGGATACAGTGGAACAGTCAGGGTAATGTAGAGCTTGTGCTTGGTTGAAATTGATTTTAAAACTGCTTTAAAATAAGTAATAGTAATATAATAAAACCTGCATTGTGCATTTTTCTTCTTCTTTTTGTACCATTAGAGGAGATGTCAGACTAACCGTTTTGCTACATTACAGGGTCATATATACAACTCTACATCTCGCATCAAAAACAGAAAAGAGAAAAAGTCTTGGTTGGGTTATGCTCAGGTAGGAGAAATATTTGAAGCAGTATCAAAGAATTAATTTCACATTGAATCAATAAAACATGGGATAAACATGTATAACTTGTGATGCCATTTTTTGGGGTGCAATTGTAAAAAAGCGGTGTCTCTTCAGCCCACACTGGTTTGCATGTGATGCCTACATACGAAGTGCAGCTTGCTGACTGATAAACAATAGAACTACATTCAGTTTATGCTGCTCACAAAAAAGAATTTTGTACAGAGTTTAAGAAGGAAAAGGGAATGGGATATTTTCTGTTTTGAAAGAAACAGTATCTTAATTTACTTTTAAGGTGGCCATAAAGGGTGTTTGTGCATAGCCAATTTGACAAAGTGCACATTTGAAGTGGTCACTGTGTGATAGTATTTACTTTCATCACTCATTACTGGGAGGTAACCTTTATATTTTCATTTAAATATTTTTAATCTTCTATGCATATTTACCTTTTGGATCCCATAATGTAATTCCATGGTCAGAAGGGGGATGATTATTTTCCAATTCCCCCCTGTGGCAGATCTGTGATTCCCTGTCAAAACTTGGGATTCCTGTACCTTCCAGGAGCAGCATTTCAGGGGGTGTTTTAGAATGCAGAGGGAGGGGTTGGGTAGAAAGTTCCACTCCACTGATGAAAATCCTCCTGTCAGCAGCTATAAATAAACAGTTATGGCAGCTCTTAAGCCATAGCATGACATGGCTGTTGTAACATATATTACAAATGCACAGAAATGCAGGGGGATGTTATGGTAGTACACGTGGGTATCAAGGTATCAGAGTTTGCTTGGGTGTCAGTTCAGAGCTTAAGCAGTCAGTTTGTTAAAAGATGGAATGAGTGTAAATGCATGTGTGCATAAACAGGCTCAGTTAAAGATTTTCAGACTGCTTCAAAGTCGGTAAAAAGGCTAAACAAAATATTAAGCTATTGTATTACTGTGTGCACAGTTGTGAAATGTATGTGGCTATATCTGGTCTGATTTTTTTTTTACAGGGTTACTTGTTATATAGAGATGTGAACAATCACAGCATGACAGCCATAAGGATAAATCCCGAATCTTTGGAGCAAGATGGCACAGTAACTTTGCCAGGTACAGGAAAGTAGATGGGCAGTACTCCTCTTGGTGGGGCTCCTTAATATGAGCGCGGTGACAAATGTAATTTTCTCTAGATTTTTAGAAATGACTGAATCGGAGAATATTTCTGATTCCTAACTGCCTTATTAGAACATATTCTTTTAAGAGAAGTTTGGACTTCAAGGCACAAAGTAACAGAAAATTTAATACACCATTAAGTGTTTATTTTACTGATTTTCACTAGAGAAAGACGAAAAAGGTATGATCCAAACCCACATATCAGAACTTCCTACATATGATTCAGTTTCCATTGTTTTTGCCAGAGTGCAAGTGTTGTATGAAATTCCAGAGAGGACGCTTGCCTGCTGCTCGAGCAGTTACGTTGTATAAAAGCTTCCGCTACCTCTGCAGGCAGCTTGTGCAATGCCAACCCCTAAAAACATGTCAAGTAATCGACAACGGGGCAGCCGTTTTTACATATGAGAATGAGATCTGCGCTGTTGTGTGTTGTAGAATACTATTTTGGAAGATTAAAGGTATTATGCCCTGTCCGGGATCCAGTTAAAGGCGATAAACTTGGAGGGTGAAGTATGACTTAACATTGCCGTTCTTCTACACAGATTGCCAGACTGAAGGGCAGAACATCCTTTTCACCGATGGAGAGTATATTAATCAGATTGCAGCTTCACGAGATGTAAGTAAGCGTATGCCTTCTGCTTGATGTCTTGGCTGTGAATTCTTTAAGACAAGAAATGTAGCCTTCGACATACTCGTGCCATATTTTGATCTTATTTTAAATAGAAGCATTGTTAAATCATTGCAAAAAAATTAAATCTGATTTAAATTAAAAAAAAAAAGCCAGTTTAAAATAATCATTGCTGTTGGCTTCTCTCTCTTTCTCTCTCTTTGCAATTTGAAACCAGAAAGCTGCTTCTCTTTTGCTTAGCTGGATGCAAATCCATAGGAGGGAGAAACCAGGAAAATTACCCCCCCCCCCTTTCCGTCAATGGAAATATTAGGTGTTGTCCAACCCTTAGTCTTTTCTAAAGAACGTTGTTCTGCATCCCGAATGAGAAGAGAAGTTCAGGGGCTTAGTCGATAAGTTTAACACTTACTCAGTTGTTTGCAAGAAGGATGTTTGCCTGAGAAGGGAGGTGAAAGGCATGTGAGAGGCTCTAAGGTTTTTGATAGCATTTTGGTCCATCTGTGGTGTTGGCGGATTCGGTATGTGTTTGCTGCTTGATGCAGACAAGAGCAAGTGTTAAGAATGGGACGGTAGAGGTGAAGCTGGTAAAAATGGCATTCCTCATTTTACTAACAAATAAGCTAACATGTTTTTGTGACCTTATTATACTTTTGAGAAATGCTGCAGTTCTTGCTAATTTCCTGAACAACGAGTGCTGAATGTAACTGCTGCTTAGAAGCATCATTTTTTCCCCCTGGTAAACTTAATATATTTTCAGATTGCAGGAACTAAAGCTCATGAATTTAATTTCATCATCTTTCCATTGTTTTTTTTTCTGAAGATTTAAATATTTGACCCTACTTTTTCATATAAAATTGATGGTATATGTGGGTGCAGGGCTTATGAACTTCAGTTTTTTAATATCTAAAAAGTTAATTATCACAATAGCAGAAGGGAGGTGAATATATGTAAACTAACATTAAAATGCTTTGGGTGATAGAGCTGACATTTCTACAGTGTCATTTTGCTTGTTGTGTTTATACCCTTATTCAGGTTATAAACACTAAATAATGCCTTATTTAATAGCACATTCTAAAGAGCTGCAGAAGAGTCACAGTATAATTTGGAAAGAGTGGGATGATGCCGTTTCTCTGTGACAATAAATTTTAAAGTTATTTAAACAGGAATTGTATCTGTTTCAGGATGGCTTCGTTGTCCGAATATTTGCAACGAGTACAGAACCTGTATTACAGCAAGAACTGCAACTCAAGCTTGCCAGAAAATGTTTACATGCGTGTGGTATCTCATTATTTGATCTGGAGAAAGACTTGCACATTATCAGTAAGGCATCACTTTTTTTTTACTGTCATCTTTATTATGTTTTGCATAGAAAGCTTGTCAGGATGAAAAAGAAATCTGAAGATAAAATTTAAGTCTGAGAATATGGGCAGACTACTACCCATGTTCCACCTATGTCTGAGTTCCATGCAGTTAGTACGATGCCATTCAGTGTATTTACAAATCACACACTTGCTTTGTGCTTGAGCCAATGGTACCACTTTCTGCAAACTGTATGTCAAATATGATTTGTCAATTGATGATTACTTTTAACCTGTCAGATACAGTTTTGCAGTATCTTACTATCTCGGTGTTTGTAGATAAGTTTGCTTATAGCTAGAATCTTTACTGAGCACATTTTGATATTTCAGTGTTTTCGGCCCTACAGTCATTGCTAGTGACATTCACTTGAAAACACGCAATACTTTGGTCAAGATTTTACCTGAATGCTTGAATGGATGAGAACTATGCAGGGCTGGTACTGGTGGTGCATTAGAGCATGAGATTCAAACCACCTATGGTGTAAAAAAATATTGATGGCTAATTGCAGTTTTGTACTCTCAGGTACAGGGTTTGATGAGGAGTCGGCTGTTCTTGGTGCAGGAAGAGAATTTGCACTAATGAAAACGGCTAGCGGAAAGGTATTAGAAATGTGCTATTAACATTGGGCACTTAATGAAACTTTCTGTTTCTAAACAGTACTAACTTCATATGTGGACCAACTACTTATGAAGCTGGGTTGTATATCCTGCATTTTTTTCGGCTGTGGAAGCTGAAATCTGCAGCAGGTAGCCAGCATGGGATGGGGGTGGATGGGGGGCGGGGTGGCTTTCTAATGAACAAGCTGCCTGAGGGAAGCCCTTGACCTTCCTCAGGTTATAGCTTTTGCATCTACGTTTTATAATACAAGAAGAAGTATATACAAGAAGAAGTAAAATACAAGTAGAAGTAAAGCAATGTGTGAGTGTCATGTGTAGCTTGGCCCCGTGGTTCAATATTTACAGACTTTCACAGCTTGAAAGCGTCTGTGTATATGCTTCTATTTTTTCCTAAATAACAAAAACTTGATTAGGAAGAAAATTAGTGTATACCAGTATAAAATGGTTGGGTTTGGAACCAGTTCATTCTTCTGCAAGCAGAACAGCTCTTCCACTCGCCCAAGATAGTGGTGGGCATTTTTGTTGATTTCCCCTTTTCTCACTGGAGACCACCTCACTGGAGACCACCTCTTGTTAAGTCCCATGCTGTTTCTGAGGTTCTCCTCCTAATCCCCCAGAAGTTGCTTTTTGGGGAATGCAGGGACTATCGTGTGTGTTGTGAGCAGAACTCTACTTCTCCTGTTAGTAGAGTGCTGCTCACTGTACAACTCTTGCCAAACTGCTTTTTTCTTCTTCTTTATATCGATGAGTTACATCACTTCACTTTAAATCATGTTAGATTATCATGTCGCTTTTGTGGATTTTGTTTTCTAGATTTATTATACTGGGAAATACCAGAGCCTTGGAATCAAACAAGGTGGTCCTTCTGCTGGAAAATGGGTAGAGTTGCCAATTACCAAATCTCCAAAGATTGTTCAGTTTTCTGTTGGGCATGATGGTTCGCATGCCTTGCTTGTTGCAGAGGATGGAAGCGTGTTTTTCACGGGCTCTGCAAGTAAAGGGGAGGATGGCGAATCAAGTAGGTTTGGAAGTAGTATGTTTATATCTGTGTTGACAGCCATTAAAGATATCTTGAATGAATGTGGAAATACTTTCTAGTATTCTGGTCCTTTGTTTTGGGGCTCATCATCTGTCTCCCTTTGTGCAGTTTCTCCTTTTAAGATCCTGAAACATGGGTGCGCTTCTGTGAATGACCTTCCCAGTAGAAATGTTTTTTTGAATAGCAGTATAGCTAACTCGAATACTAGATAATGCCGTGCTATGAATGACCTTGTGTTGGTTTGTGTAAATAATGCCATTACATAGAAAAGAGCGAGTAAATTTCTTAGACACAGTAAACTGTTAACTTTGCTATGCATTGGTGCCTGATCCCAGTAAAGGAGGTCAGATTGTGTTTTTTCAAAGCGTTGTTTTCATTAAACATATTTGAAGAATGCAAAAACATGGTTGAGAACACATCTGAGGAACTCAGTATGTGAAATTAATGGGGAAGGAGGGGTAACCATGGTAGAACAAATCATCGCAATGTAAGAAACATCAAAATTCCATTTAACTGAGTCAGCAGTATAGACACTACCTAATCCACTGAGAAAGGTGCACTAGAATTCCAGATTCCAATGTTGACTTTCATATCTGCGTTCAGTAATAGCAATATGAGCAAAGTGCAAGAACTTTTTTTGCATCTGTGTTTGTTGAGGGATTTTGTTTTGATGTTTTTACTTTAGGATATTTTGCAGAAGTGTGCACTTGCACTTCGTTGTCGAGGTACACAGGTGGAAACAGTGTCCATGGGCGCTGTGCCTGTCACCAGCTTTGTCTGGTGAGCCAGCTCTGGCCCTTTGTGGGCAAATGTTTTTTTGCCGGTGTGGTGCACGCTCTGGTAACATATAGATTAGACTACTGCAATGCCCGATGGAGGTTTATCTGTCTTCCTGTATTAATGTCTTCAGCCAGCAAAGACTTTTTGGCTTTGATGGTTTCTTGCGAACTCTCATTGACCTCCCCCCTCCTTGTTTGTGTGTTGATGTGTTTAAATGTTCTGTTTAATTGTTTTAAATATTACATATTTATTTATTTGTATTTTAAACACTGTATTAATGTTTTGATTCTTCATCACCATGGGACCCTAAGTTGGTTGAAAGATGGCATAGAAATGTTCTAAATAAATACATAATATTTCTTACCTTACAATCTTGGAAGGTTGAGCACAATAAAAGAACCTAAATGGTTTATAGTTATAAGTGGACAGTATTTACTGCTTTTAATTGAGCCCTCAAATATCTGAACATGTTTGTATGACTTTGAAAGGATGAGGGGAGTAGATGACTCATACCTTCATGTTGGCACGCTCTTTTCTTTGATTTTGTGCAGAAGTACAAATAGGAGAAATATAGTAGATATTGTGGGAGGTGGAAAAAGGCTATCTGTTACCCCCCTCCCCCCTTGTGTCTAGCTGTTCTGGAACATCTACAAATCAAATATCACACTGAAAGTTTGATAATTCTGAACATTTGTCTAAAACACTAAACTCATTCATTTCCTCAGCTTTTTGTTAAAACCTATG
The DNA here is from genome assembly GCF_028583425.1 of Eublepharis macularius. Taxonomy (NCBI): domain Eukaryota; kingdom Metazoa; phylum Chordata; class Lepidosauria; order Squamata; family Eublepharidae; genus Eublepharis; species Eublepharis macularius. The sequence continues at coordinate 24,044,142 of NC_072792.1, read as the reverse complement.
TTCTGTAATGTGTCTTTCCTCCCACCTCTTTGTAGCCAAGAGCAGGCGGCAGTCTAAACCATACAAGCCTAAAAAAATAATCAAAATGGAAGGAAAAATGGTGGTGTATACTGCGTGCAATAATGGGAGTAGTTCTGTCATTTCGAAAGATGGAGAACTCTACATGTTTGGAAAGGATGCTATTTATTCTGATAGTTCAAGTAAGTTGGAACTGGAGGTGTGTTAAAGCAAGTAGAATTAATAATTTGGCAAGAAGAGCAAGGCTGGTGTAGTGGTTGGGTGGTATCTTGGTTGTGCTAAGGTGCTCACTCCACCTGGAAGTTCATTGTGTGACCTTGAGTCAGTCCCTCTTCCAGCTTAACATAGCTTGTTTGTTGCGAGGCTAAAATAGAGGAGGGGGAACTATGTATGCTGGCCTAATTCCTGCAAGGAAGTGTTGGGTAAGCGCAATTGATTTTGCAGTATCTTACGTATAAATGGCCAACTGAAATCTCTTTCTTAGAGGAATGGAAGTTACAGCTGAGATACTGTATGAAGTCAGCTGTAACTTCCATTCCTCTAAGAAAGAGATTTCAGTTGGCCATTTATACGTAAGATAAGTTACAGCTGAGATACTGTATGAAGTCTTTACCCTGACTGTAGGTTGTATGCTATTAATGTGTGGTCTATGACCGTAATAAAGATTGATTGGTACTGTATGAAGTCACTCTCTGGTTATATTTGTGTATACTCTGCTATTGAGGTCTGCCTTCTGCTTGGTACTGCCTTCTGTTCTACATCAGTGCTTCTCAAACTAACTGATGTAGCTGACTGGCTGTTTTTCTTCCCATGCGCCAGGGACCAGTACCATATTTATGCCATATTGTTATCGTACTTGCGTAGACAAGTAGCACATCAGATCAGAGAAACGTTTTCAATATATCAGTTGGAATGAGAGTGTGCACACCAAGTGTAGCATACTCTTGGAGACGTGTTCCCATTTACATACATCGAAGACCGATTGAAAGGCTGCACATTTGTGCGGATAGTATGAAATGTCTATTATTTATGATCCCAGGAACTATTATTTTAGTTACTTTAATCCCTAGTGAATAAAAATGTTAACAAAATATTTAATTTATATTGTCAGTACTTATATTCTCAGATCAGTAGGTTCAAATGGGGTTCCAAATGACAAATATAAGCAGGGTCCCACAACACAATTTTGTAGATTGTGGAGACAGTTGTCTCTGCCGTTGTCCCACCCACTCTTCCTTGTTACTGTTCTCTCCCCCCTCCCCCCCGCCGCCCTGCTTTTCCCTGTTGCTTGCCCCCAGGAGGCGCTGTTCCTGAACTTCTTTACTCCCTACCCTGGCAAAGACCCTTTGTCTGTTTTTTTGGTTTGTTTTTATAATTTAGGTATTGAACTGTCATGGAAACATATATGCTTAGAATGTGGAATAAAAATGTTTAAATATATTTTATCACAGTATACCAAATTTCTGGACTTTGGAAAACAAATGATTACATTGTGTCTTACCTCGCAGGTTTAGTGACCGACTTGAAGGGCCATTTTGCAACGCAGGTAGCCATGGGCAAAGCTCATACATGTGTGCTAATGAAGAATGGAGAAGTGTGGACTTTTGGAGTGAATAACAAAGGACAGTGTGGACGAGACACTGGTTCCATGAATCAGGGAGGGAAAGGTTAGTTCCTTACTCCTTGGCAGAGTCCTTATAGTTTGTCTTGCGGTGCCCCATTATCAAGGAAAACTGTGTCCCTACCTTTCACCATTTCTTCTTCCTTTTTTTCAGCTTTCCATTCGATATTGCATCTTCCTTTTGTTTGTTTGTTTGTTAATTTGACATCCTGCTAGGCCACTCCTATTGCCTGTACCCTGTTCAGTTGCCATTTAATCCTACTGCTTTTCTGTAGACTTTTCCACTTCCTGCCTCTTAGATTTCTGTAGTTTTTCTTTCCACATTAAAACCTAGTGAAAGGGAGATTTTAAAATATCTTTTCACCATATTGCTTTTTTTCTTAGATGAGCTGCTATAAAGTTATCCGCATTTGGTGGTGCAGGGACCTCACTTCAATTTTAGCTTGAAGCTGTGTGTTCCCTTAGTTCTAGAATGTGTGTACACTCAGGATGGAGTATGGAAATAGCAAAATTCCTCCCAAATTTAAGCCTCTGGGTCTTTTTTTTTTTTTTTTTGCTTTTTATACTTAATATTTTTTATACTTAAAAAGGAAAATGTTGCTGTTGTACTGGAATATTTCTTTGGAGAATGTATTTCCTGTGCAGGCATGTTCAAAAGAGGGAACAGAGGATACCTAGAAGGAAGGTGAAGCTTTAAGTAACTCAAAGGTTAGGGTGCATCTGGCTGAAAAGGAAAGGAAGACTTTTTGATCCTTGTCAGTATGGCTGTTGTCGGGGTAAAAAAACCTGCTTTTATCGTTGATAGACTGAGCCTGTTATTTGCAGATGAGGTAAAGAGCTTGGGAGTGATTTTGAGCCCAGGCTTATTTTTTGAAAAACAGGTTGGTGCATTTGCTAAAAGTGTCTTTTGTCCATTTTACTTTTCTGTCAGCTCTCCTTCCTGTTAGATACCACAGACTTGGTCATGCTGATCCTAAGCTATTGGAACACTCTGTATATGTCTGCCCTTAAAGGCAACTTTGAAACAAATTTGTGCAGAAATAAGGCTACTTGGTTTTCTGCTAGTAACCAGCGAGCACACATTTCACCTTATTTATGCAGTTGCATCAGTTGCTTGTTTGTTTCTGAGCTCAGTTTAAGATGCAGGTTCTTCCTTTTGAAGCCCTTTATGGTCTAGTGCTTATATATCTGAAGGACTCGCCCCCCACCCCAGTTAAGCCTTACATTATCCAGCTCTTACTTATGCCCCCCCCCAAGGATACAGTCGTTCTCTGCTCAAGCCTGGGCTTTCTTGAGCATGTGGCAGTAATGGGGAATGCTCTGCCAATGGAGGTGAGAAAAGATTCTTCATTGCTGATCTTGGAAAGAGGTGTAAGGCAGTGCTTGGTAGCGCTTGTCAGTGGTGGTTTTGAGTAGGTGGTAGGAAGATCGGAGCATCTGATGCTGGATGGGGGCTTTAGGGTGGATTAAGTGCTATGTTCCTAATAGAGTTTTTGTGTATGGCCATTGTTATGGACGTCATGGGACTTTCTTTTGTGAGCCACCTTGAACTTTTCCCCCAAAAAGATAGGATACTGATGTTTTAAAAGAGTGTGTTCATTCTAGATCATTTATTGAGAGCACCCCATAGAATTGTATGTGAGAAGAACATTAATTCTTTTAATTAATTAATTAATCTGACTTTAAAAATGGCAACATCCAGAAACCAGTGGGAGAACACTTCAATCTACCAGGACATTCCATCAAGGACTTAAAGGTCACCATAGTTCAACAGAAACCTTTCAAAAACAAAATCCAATGGGAAGCTGCTGAACTGGAATTCATATGTAAATTTGACTCAGTCAGCCATTATCAGAAGCTGCTTATTGCATCTACTCCCCCCTCCCCTCACCACCTATATATATCTGACCAGTTTCTTCATACCCTCCATGCACCTGACGAAGAGAACTGTGGTTCTCAAAAGCTTATGCTACAGTAAAGTCGGTTAGTCTTAAAGGTGCTACTGGACTCTTTTCTATTTTGCTACTACAGACTAACACAGCGAACTCCTCTGGATTAATTAAGTCTGTGTCTCATTTTTTGTCATTGTATGTAGTCCCTTGACTTTTATGTAGCAAATTGTGTGCTATAAAAAGGGATTTTAAAAAATTATGTTTTTGGAGTCTCAGACATGCCTTTCAGGCAGTTACAAAATTACTACTCTCCAAACTTATTTTGGAGTCTTAGACGTGCCTATCAGGCAATTACAAAATTACTGTTATCCAAACTTAGATCCGCTGTAAGAATTCTGCAATACCGCACCGGTTTCCAAAATTTGGCATGGATTGTTTTTTGATTCTCCCATAGGCTTTGGAGTTGAGAATATGGCCACAGCAATGGACGAAGATTTAGAAGAGGAACTAGATGAAAAAGATGAGAAGTCTATGATGTGTCCGCCAGGCATGCATAAGTGGAAGCTGGAGCAGTGTATGGTATGCACTGTTTGTGGAGACTGCACAGGTTATGGAGCAAGTTGTGTTAGTAGTGGGCGTCCTGACAGAGTACCTGGAGGGTAAGCAAAACTTTTTTCTGCTTAGCTCTGGAATCGCTGAATTAAAAGTTTTTGTGGAATGTAGTTGAGAATCGTTGACTTGTGTGGACACTACTATTACTATAGTGTGACTGCTCATTAACACTCATTCCGCAGCAGAAAATATAATCCATAATTACTTAAAGAAATGGTTGGAAGGCCTTGCGGTAGTTAAGAGGATCTCTCCAAAGCCTGATTGGGAGACCTCTTAGGCATCCCCTCTGTATGCCACCTTCAGGTGGGATACAAATACATAAGTAAGCAGTCCATTCCATGAGAGAAGCAGTTGCTGAATTGCTCATAGATATATTTCAATTTTATTTAAATATTTATATCCTGCTTTTCTCCAAAAATTACTCAGAGCCTCTTACGAGAAAAATGCATAAATAAATCAGGCCGATTCTGGGTTCATTGGCTGGTTTGATTGAAGTCGTAGCCTGCAGCCACAGGATTAAGAGCTAAAGGGCCACGAGCTGTATGGGTTCTGTAGGCTGAGAGTCTCGGTGGGTGGGCAAAAGTGGGAAGTCTTGAATTCCAGTACACAGGGGTAGCGTAAAGAAACTTTTAAAAAACACACTTCAACTCGATATGGTAACACTACAGAGAATCTGTTATGGATGTTTATACTTGTAGGCAACCTTTTTATGTTTCTGCTTTTCAAAACTAAGCTATTTGGTGGGGAAGTGATCCTTTGCTAGGGAAAGTCATTATTTGTCTTTTCCGAAATAATGGTAACCATGGCTTGATGGTTTGTAAACAACTTGACAATGGGAATGAAGTGCAGGAGTATGTGGGTGGATGTCAAATCTTTAGTCTTCCTCTTTGAAACAGATTATGCTGAAAGAGACACTCCCATTTCAAAGTGGGGAAAGCCTGTTTTAATATATACTTCAGTGTAAACTTCTCTCTGCTCCGTTATGCTTAGTGGTACTGAATACAGTAATCCAGGCTACAAGGAAATCTGGGTTTCAGTTGTATCAGTTGTATCCTGCTGCTGTCCAAAATCTGGGGACAGGGAGGGGTGGGGAGAGTCTGTCTGCTAAGTTTGGGGTTGAGATGCAAACAGCTAATTATGAGCAGTGTTACTAATTATGTCCATGGCTTGTAAAAAGTATTCCAGTGTATTCCAGCCGTTTTCATCTATTGTAAAAAAACAAAACAAGAGTCCAATAGTTTTGCTACAATAGATTAAAAATGGCTGCCGCCGTGGAATGCTTTTTAACAAGCCATGAACATTATTACTCCGGAGGAGCTTTCGTGAGAGGGAGCTCCTTTCTTCAGATACAGTAGCTGAAAGAAACCCCTTACCTCCGTTTAGCAGGAAGATTATAGAAAGGATTTGGTAAAAAGTATAAAATACTCTTTGCGAAGTTGGCGTGTGGTTGTGCTGAAATAAGATACTTACGATCCTGATGTTACGACCGTTCTGCGAGTGGTTGTCGTGGGGGGTCTATCCGTGTTTGGGTAATACCTTTCCCCCCGCATAGAATCTGCGGCTGTGGCTCTGGGGAGTCTGGCTGTGCGGCGTGTGGGTGCTGCAAGGCCTGCGCTAGAGAACTGGATGGTCAGGAGGCCAGGCAGAGAGGAATCCTCGATGCTGTGAAAGAGATGATCCCGCTGGACCTTCTGCTAGGTAAGCTGACATGAGACTGTGCGGAACCCTTGGGCAAAAAAACTCTTCCTGCCTCACTTCCTCTCTTCTTTATTAGCCTTCTCCTAAAGCCGGCTCTGCGCTGATCTTAAAACCAATTCTCTTTGTGAACCACAGTTCTTGTTAGTAGCTCAGAAGGCTTGCAGAGCAGGTTTAATTAACTGGGGATTAAATTGACTGAGAATCCATTTTACAATTGCTTGAGCTTAAAATTTTGTATGCGTTTAGATAATGTGTTCCAAAGTCTTGTTTTATCTCCTTCATTTAAATATATTGTCTAGTCCTGCGCTTCGGTGACATTGCACTGAGTGATGATGACAAATATTTTACTAATAATATAGTCACATTATTCATGATTTTGTTTAGGGAGGGGGGGGAGAGAGCGCACATGCAGACTTTGTGCATAAAAAGGAAACAGTATTTTTATTCTGTGACCCTAATATTTTGCAGTAAATAGCATTTATTGTTCACGCAGAACAAACAATACACTGAGAATAGTAAAGACCTCACATTTTCATTTTTCAGAGAATAGTTCAATTCCTTTCGAGACAAATGTAGTTAAAGTGCTACAATTTGAAATGTTTTAGAAATAGCATATAGACACGTTTTTTGTGTACTCATCTGTGTCGGCCATAACACTATATGTACGTTGAATATTGTTGTCTCCTAACTGATAAAGCTGTCCCTGTGCCTGGAGTTAATATTGAAGAACACCTCCAGTTACGTCAAGAAGAAAAGCGACAACGTGTGAACAGGAGACACAGGTTGGAGGAAGGGAGAGGTATGCAACATCTGTTTTTTCACTTCCTGTTAAATCAGGCTTCATGAATTAAGAATATTTTGAGAAATTTAGAGACGTTAGCAAATAAATTGTGAAAATGCATTTTATGTGAACTGGCTCGCCTTCGTTTCAGGGGAGGGAGCTGTGTTGGTCTGCAGTAGAAGAGCCAAGATTTGAGTCCAGTTGCACCTTAGAGGACCAACTAGATTTCCAGGATATGAGCTTTCGAGAGTCAAAGCTCCTTTTTTCAGATAAAAGGAATGGAAAAAGTTGGAGTCTTTATAATAACAGGCGGAGGATAGGAGTGGTATTACGAATTAGAGTGTCAGGAAGCCAGCGGTAATACATGTTGAAATTAGTTTGATAGAGCAGGGGTGTGAAGGGTAGAAAATTAACATCTGTAGTGCAAGAAAAATCTTATGTCCCAGTTCAACCCTGAGAGGTCCGTTGTTCCATATTTGCAAATAAGCTCAATTTCAGCCGTCTCTCATGGTGTAATTTCCCTTTGAAGTTTCTCTGTTTGAGAACTGCTACTTTTAGGACGGCAATGGAATGTCCTGGGAGATTAAAATGTTCAACTGTTTGTGTCTGTTGTAATTTTTGATGCCAGATCTATGTCCATTTATTCTTTTGGGTAGGAATAGACCTGTTTGTCCCAATGTGGAGAGCGGAAGGGCATTGTTGACAGCTGATGGCATGTATAACATTGGAAGATGAACAACCGAACAATCCTGAGATGGCATAACTGGCCCTTCTGCTCTCTACACTTGACAAACAGGTCAGTCCCTGTGCAAAAGAATAAATCGCAACATTAAAAAAATCAGTCGATGCATGAATTTTATTTGCAAAAAGTGTATTGTTCAAAGTGCAGAAAGTGAATGGGTTTTTCAAATGGAAGGTGAACATTGAGCAAAGCACCCTTCCTCTGCCTCTTTCATATTACTGGCCAGAAGGCTTTATGTGCCTCAAAAATTTCTGTTCTCAGCAAAAATGTGAGTGTCACTTGTTGAGGGTGAGCATAACATCTCTTAAATATCTTGAAATTATCCGAGAGTGGCCTCTCATGTTATATTTTGTTCTTGGGCATAGATACCAGAGCACGAAATGGATATCTAGTATACTAGTTAGATGAATGCATGTGCTTATGTTTTGGCTTTCAATGTAAAGAAGGAGTGAGTGAGCGGGAGAGACTGGAACCCGTTTCTGGGCATTTTAAAGAAGGGAGACTTGTTCAGTGACAGCTTAAAGAAATTGGATGCTAGATTATGTATTGGGTAGTTGGGATTAATCTGTGTTTGTGTTGTGACCGGTTCAGAAGTCCATCCCTTTCCCCACTGCTGATCATTCATCTGCTTCTTGGCAGTCATAATGGATCAGGAGCTACCTTGTGAGAGCAGCTTAGCTGTATTTGCTGTGCTGATGTGTGGCAAAGTAACGCAAAACAGAATTGCTTTTCATGAGAAAATGTGTCACCTCTGGAGAAGATAAGCCAGGACATCTGGTTCTTGTTTTCACATCACCTGTTTCACTTGAGGATTTCCTTCCTGTATCACATCGTCATAGATGCTCATGCAGAGGAATGTGTACCGAGAAGCAGCATCAGAAGCAGCCTAAATATTTAAATATTTTATCCCACTTTTTTCCGGCAAAGCAGGACTCAGAGTAGCTTTAAAAAGCCAAAAAAGAGTTGTTTAGATTGTTGCAGCCTTCATGAGGTGGGGCTGAGCAGAAGGAAGAACTTAACCCTGGATAGAATAGCTTCCCCTAGCAAGAAGCAGCACAATATGTCTTGGAATTGTCTACTTTCAATGTGAAATCAAAAGGAGACATACAAATTACAACTGCATACGAAACCAGAACACTGACAAAAAGACGTTACAGTGCAAAGGCCCCTAAGCAGGCCCTTATGTATTTTGTATTTATTTATTTATTTATTTATTTATTTATTTATTTATTTATTTATTTATATTTCAATGTATATACCCCCCATCCCCAGGGGCTCTGGGCGGTGAACAGTTAAAATCGATAAAAACAAGAACTAAAATCAATATACAAACAATAAAGCAAATTAACAAAGTGCAGACCCTATATCTGCAGAGTGCCTTACAGGTTTTTTGGTAGAAAATCTAAGGCTTTTCTATTTTATGGGTGAGTTTTATGTCAGATAGTAGTATACCTAAGGTAGGTTGTGTGAACCAGTGTTTGACAAAAAGGCAACACCAGGTAGTTGTGTCGGCAAAGGTGTAAACTGGCCAGAGATGCTTGGTTGTGTCAAATGAAGTGGAGTGGGAAGATGCTCGGTTGCGATATCTGGTGAGGTGACAAACCTGGAGTTATCGAAATGTACAGCAGGATCTAGATCAGAGGAGGTGACATATTCAGGAGATACTGGCTAAATGTATATTACTTAAATGTTTATATGGGAGGAAAAATTGCAGAGAGAGAGAGAGAGAATAGCACTGGGAGAATAAAAAAGTCAGTGCAAAAATAAAAAGCCATCGCAAAACTCTGTTCATCCCTTTCCAGTGCCAGGACTCCCTCTCTTCTGCTGAGAGGGGTCTTCCTCCGATGAAGGAAGCTTTCCTCTGGTGGAAGAAGGCTTCTCACTTAGCAGAAATAAGTCTTTAGATGGAACTTTTAAAAAATTTGCCTGTTGACATGTTAAAATATGGCAACAGTTAGTTGGTTTTCACATGGTTTGGTTTCCTAATGCTTTCTTTGTCCTGTACCAAGGGAAAGGATAATCATGGCTGGTGATATTGTAGGGGGGAAAGGGTTAGGGTGTACTCAGTTGCAGATATTCAAATTTAAGGAACATTTAATCAGTCTTATCATTCCATCAGCTTATTCTCAGCTGTAGATAAAACAAGTTCTCTTGTGTAAATGGTTTCCACTACATTCCTCATCTTCTAGTTCAAGTTAGCTACACGAAGCTTTGTCAGCTGCACGAACCCTACAAATCTTGGCCCTAATTTTTTTTCCCACTTCATACGCGGGTTTGTTAATCATGTGACTGAGAATCTTCAGAATTAGATGAGAGACGTGTGTATTGAATCTACATATTCTAAGAGACAACTGACATGCAGGTGCCAGCTGGGTCCACAGCATTGGTGTTATCCCTAAAGAGTCCCTAAAGAGTTTCTGTCCCTCCTTGTAAGTGGCTGAGAACAGCCATGGCTTTCTTGTGGGCTTTTTCTGTGCTATGCTATAGAACAGTCTCCTGAGTGGTGTGAGGAAACCCCCTGTTCTTACGGCATTCAGGAACGGCTGGGTTATTTAGAAGGAAATATCATGGCTCTTGAAATGCTGAACTTTGGAATTCTCAGTTTTTTAAAATTGGGGATGCATTTTGTGCTGTGCAGGATTTCAGTTGTTTCAGTTGTGGCTGATACTTGCTTTGGGTGTCTGTGTTAAAAAAAGGATTATAAATATTTTTAATAAATACATGGTTTATATTACATATTGTTTGCATATTTAAGATTGGTACAATAATGGCTTCTGCTAAGAAAGTAGACTGATTTGGACAATCACATTGGAGCTTGAGTTTTGATTCCCAGTCATACCATCCTGCATTTATTATGGTGTAATTAACATATACTTGTAATTTTAGTATCTTACTTGAAAGCATGAAATATTGACTACTGAATATTGCATTATGTTTCATAGTTTTATTTATTTATTTTTAACACACTGTTTCCATTTTGTGAGCTTTCCTATGCATGTGCAAAACATTTTCTCCTCAGGCCCCCTTGTATTTCCTGGTCCTATTTTTATGAACCACCGAGAGCAGGCTCTAGCCAGAGTCAGACCCCATCTTCCACAGCTAAAGCATAAACGGGACAAGCACAAAGGTATTTGGTCTTCCTTATTGACTGGGGTTGACATACACCTATCCTAAAAGTTATTTTCTCCCATCCACTGGGTATTAATAGAGAAGCTCGCAACATTTACTGTTTCTTCCTGCTAATCTTCTGTAACCTGAGGAGAAAGAAAACACATTTTCAGTGTTGAGCTGTTTGAGTGTGTAAAAATGTACATTTATTTTAATTTCCCTTTTCTTTAATGCATGCCATTGTTTTTTTGTTTTCCATTTTCTTAGATAAAACCAAGTTAAGAGGCAGGACAAATTATTCTTTTCAGTATTGTAGGTGGCTATGTGCTAGCTGGAAATTAAATGGTAAAGTTTCCTTTATATGCTGATTTTGAGTATTCTGAAATTGAGAACCACCAGTAAAATCCTCACGGGATGGGAAACTGGCCATTCCTTCTGGCCTCTGCAGAAACTCTTCTGCTTTTCCAGATTGTACAGATATCCAACAGGTGTGACTTTCCTTTATCCCTGCTTTGCAGTGTAGGATGAATTTCAGCTATCATATCTTCCTTTGCCATGCAAATTCCCTCGTGGTCAAGAGTTGGCCCTCAGTTCTAATCTGTTACTTCAACTTTCGGAGTCTCCTATTTAATGCTGGTAATGTTCAGGTCATCAGTTAAATGTATATGGGGGAGTGAAGTCACTGGCTTGTCATTTATTATCACTTGCCAGTATTACCTCTCTGATACCTGACTTGTTTGTCCTGGATAATCTCTGTGCAAAAGAATACGTGGGCACAAATCTGACCAAAAATGGCAAAGGAAGACTCGATAGGAAATTGCTGAATTATTCATCTAGGTCTGCACTGGGAGAAAGGTTTTCCAACTCATTAGAGGTGTTAAAATAGCTTAACAGAGCAAGGAAGGCTTACTGTCGTATAATTCCGAGAGGTAATCACATAGAACTGTCACAGACTCTCTTGCATTTCATGAGCTTTATTATCTGGCAGCTTTAGGCACCTTTTACTATTGCATCTTTATGGTAAAGTTAGGATAGCTCCACACCACTTCTTGTATGTTGTTCTGTAGTCTAAATGTGGGACCTGAATGTTGAGCTAAGCATTTGCTTTCAGGGTTGGTACCCTCAAGCAGATTGCCACAGTCCCTGGGTTGGCCAGTACTGATCTGACAAGCTGTTTCCAACACTGCTGCTCACCCTCAGATACAAGCAAGGAAGTGAAAAACACAACCAAGGGATAAAGCAACAATTTACCAATTTATACTAGAGAAAAACAATGTAATAGGTACAACCTACTGACAAGCTTATTAAAGTGACTAAGTACTAAGCAGCAGTAGATTCTCTGAGAGTACATTGATTACATACATGAAGCTATAGACCACTAAGGCAAACAGCCAAGTGCAAACATAGTCAGTAACTCCAATACATATTCACATGGAATTAGGTGAGACAACAACCACCATGCTGGCGCTTGCATGGCAAGGTCTGTTTGACCCCTGTTGAAGCATGCTCCTTGTAAACCAAGCGTCTTGATGACCGGTTCCTTGTCGGGTCCTCAGGCTTTGGAAGCTTGCCCTCTTTAATTTCTTCTATGAAAAAGGAAATGACAGCGGGTTAAACCTAGTGAAAATATTATTCCTATTGGACTCTGTTGTTACTCCCGGTTACCTAATTGGATTATCTGGTCTGTCTCACCTAATTCCATGTGAATATGTATTGGAGTTACTGGCTATGTTTGCACTTGGCTGTTTGCCTTAGTGGTCTATAGCTTCGTGTATGTAATCAATGTACTCTCAGAGAATCTGTTGCTGCTTGGCACCTAGTCACTTTAATAAGCGTATCAGTGGGTTGTACCTATTACATTGTTTTTCTCTAGTATAAATTGGTAAATTGTTGCTTTATCCCTTGGTTGTGTTTTTCACTTCCTTGCTTGTATCTATTCCAAGGGTGCTTTGCCTTTTTTCGCTCACCCTCAGATGGCAGAAGCAAGGATTGGTCTCCTGCCTTCCCCAGCCCCCAGGGAACAGAGTGTGGCATGGCCTCAGTTTAGTCTCTGTACCGCTCCTTGCTGCTGGTATCCACCTGCCTGTAAGCTTGACTCTTCCAGTTGCCACTGCCTTCTGAGTGGCTGTGTATCTGCATGATGTTGCTGGGGTGGAGGGGCAGCGCTGTTGCTTGCAGAGCTGCTGCTGTTCCTCGCAAATGGCAACGAGACACACCCTTGGTCTGAAAGTGCCCTGAGTGGTGACGGTGCCAGATAGACTGAATTTTCCTAGGCAGAGGTGAGCAGAGAAGTATTAACTCTCAGACCTAGTTTTGCTAATGGTGGTGAGCAAGAGTTTATTGACAACTCTCTTCCTTTCATTTTTGTACATTTATGTTCTGACTCTTAGGAATAAGGGTAGTGAAACGTGAGAGGGTGCATGGCAAATGAACAAAGTGGTGTTTGTCAGTAGTTTTATGAACGTTCAATTTCACTGAACATGTGAATCATTCCAGAGTGAAGGAAGGGTATATTTTTATCTGTTGAGCCAAGGAATGGCAGTGAGTGATTCCGCACACGTTGGATAATGCACTTCCAATCCTCTTTATAGATCATTTGGAACGGATTTTTTTGTGTGCGGAACAAAAAATCCACCGCAGATGATTGATAAAGTCCGTTGAAAGTGCATTATCCAACGTGTGCGGAATCAGCCAGTGTTAAGGAAACAATGTCTTGTTTTTCATCTGGAAAGCTGAGTTGCACAATGGTAGTGGCAGGCTCAGCAGAATTATCTCAAATGGGCTGATCTGATAATCCTGTTCTTTGAAGAAATGAGTTTGAATTTCAGCAATGTGGCTCTGTTATATTGAATGTACTAAAGAAGTGTCCTAAACGATGTAGGAGCTAAGAAACAGAATATCATAAAGCCAAGAAAGCTGTAAAGCTTCTTGGGGAACATGAATGTTAACACTTTCTATTTTAAAACATGAAAGCTACTCAATTAAACTAAGTAATTATGTTTGATTATTAACTGTAATAAAACACCATGCAATTTTCTTCAAAACACGCAAAGGTCACAAATTAAATTTAAATCTATTTCAGTATAAATGATTTTGTGTTTATAATGGAAAAAATACAAATTACTAGTTAGCTGTAATATGTGAACCACCTTCTTGACTTTTCTGTGCTATACCTTTCATAAATCTGTTCCGCATATATGCATGTTTCAGCATTTTATCTCTTCTGTAGTTAGTCTGAAGAAACTTGAAACAACTGAATTATGAGGTTTAGAAAATGTGGTGGGAATGGTTTTGCCAGACTTCTGTCTTGTGATCTGTTCTTAATTAGTTAGAATTAAACAATTTAGAAATTCTACCCTATGATGAAATAAGCATGACACTGCTGTGTGCTCAAGTTTGATAAGTTGTTTCTATCATTTAGTCCTAAACCTCCATAGTTGAATACTACAGGGTATTTTATCCTGACTGCTGAGGTATGAGGCAAGGTGAATCTAAGTGGTACAGCACAGGGATTTTCCTATGACTCCCTCTGTGTGCTCTGTAGGAGTTTGGGAGAAGGTGACTGGGGAAACATGTCCCTAGGTATACATCCCTATGTGCTAATTTTGTTCACTATTCTAGGATAATGTAAATTATTATAGGCTCTGCCACTGTAGCAGTTTGAAGCAGACAGTTAATTTAGAGTCAGAGGAGGCAATCGTCTTCCAGTCCTAATCCAGTTTCACCACCTGCAATGTCTTATCTTTAGAGTAGTCAAAACTCTTAATAGCATTTTGGACCTGGCTTTAGGGGCGGGGGTGTGCTGTATGCCTCACAGCATTCCCCAATTTCATTTTCTGAGATGGTGAAAGCTAAGCATGCCTTATACGGATACCAACCTGCAGTTGGGCAAAATCAACAGCTGCCTGTACACTAAGCTTTTGGGTACTGTCCACTGGTGTAGATATGTTCCTACTAGGGGTGTGCATGGTTGGGGGGGGAGGGTAAATCTGATTTTTTTTTTTTACTGAACCTGAGAAAAAATTCTGAATTCCCTGAATTCCAAATTGATTCTGTATTCGGTTTGAGTATTTCTAAAAAATCCAGCCATTATTTTCTATAGGAAAATCACTCTGGGAGATATATGGTGGGCTGGAGGAGTCATTTTTCAATCAAACTTCACTAAATTTGGAGGGAACCTACTCCTGACTGTCCTCTAAAGATCACCAAAGTTTCATGAAGATTGGACCTCGCAGGCCAATATGATGGGCCCCCTAAATAATATGCCCCCTTCTTTGGGAGTTCACAGAAGCAAACTGGAGTAAGGGAATGCCTTGTGCTTGTGGTTGGGTACTGCTTGTTTCTGTTCTGTGGTGTTTCCCCACTGGCTGAACCCAGTGTCCGGCTGCTGTGAATTACACTAGTTCTGTTGGGCTAAGTTGAAACAGTATTGCTTGCTTCTGTTTGGTTTAGGTGGCATGGATGTGATTTTCTGATGTGGTGCTGGTCTCCTTGCTTCATTTTGGTCCTAGAGGGATTCATTCTTGTGCTTCAGTTGGTTCTGTTGGGCTTTCTCTGGGATGAGCTCAGCTTGCATTTGGGAGTGTGCCTTGGCCATGGAGGCCTTGCACCAGTGTGTTTCTGCAATGGGAGTCAGCTTTGACCTTTCCCCCATAGGAAACAATGGAGTGGCTGGAGGCACCTTTTTCAGGGGCCCATAGAATTGACCCCCCCCCAGGGTCCAATATTCCTGAAACTTGGGAGGACTTTAGAGGACAGTCAGGAGTAGATTCCCACCAAATTTGGTGAAGTTTGGTTGAAACATAACACACACACACACACACAACCTTCCAAGTAGCTCTCAAATTTCCCCATAGAAAACAGTGGCTGGATTTTACCTTTTTTTTTTTTTTGAAAATTCAGTAAAAATTTGGGATACCTGTTTTTTTATTCAGAATACCTGGATTTTACCGAATCAGCCAAAATTTGGTATTTTAATCCAAATTCCGAACCAAACTGCACACCCCTAGTTCCTACTGGGTGGTTTCCATATTGCTAGTAGATGTCATTTTAATTAGTTATGCTTGATTTCCAGAAAGGTTTCATCTCTGTATCTTTGCTTTATATTTGTTTTCAAGTTTTCTGTTACCGTACCCTGTTGTATCTGTTTATTGAATGTCCGAACTACACATCATATTGTATTTTGCTCAGTGGGTGTCCTAGCTATTGCTTTTATTGTATTCACTTGCACTGTGTAATCCTCCTTAGGTCTCAGCGAGAAAGGCGGACTATAGATAGATAGATAGATAGATAGATAGATAGATAGATAGATAGATAGATAGATAGATAGATAGATAGATAGATAGATAGATAGATAGATAGATAGATAGATAGATAGATAGATAGATAAAATTTAAAAAACTTCCTCTCCCCCTCCATTCTTAATTGATATTCAGCTTCTCTCAACATTCCACAGCTCCTGGATTGTACTCAGTGCTCACTGGGACCCTTTGTGTTTGGAGGTGTCTCTTTAGGACATTCATTTTTTTCATAAATGAGGGAAATCCCCAGAGTATTATTACCCTTACCATGTGTACAGAGAGCTCAATTTTCTTTCTGTACTAATAAACACAGGACCAGGCAGTAGACTCTGGCTTTCCCTTTTGGTAGTGATGGCTCACTGTTTACGACTTTGGTTGTAAAGACAGTAATTTAGAAGCAGATCAGGATTGATATTGGGTTAGAGCTAAGAGTCTGTTGCAAAGCATGGCAAACCATAGACCATTTAATATAGGGTATTGGTTCCATGGGAACTCAAGGATATGGCTTCAGACCAGGCTGTCACTCAGTTCCTTCTTTTTTCGTGACTTAAAATTGTATGTGTGAAATGGCCAGATCAGTTCTCGTCACAGTAACATCCTTCTGATTGCATCTTAAAGTTTTTCTATTCAATATTGTCCTAATTTGGCGTCCTTCTGAAGAGCTTAGTGCAGCATATGTGGGCTTATCCTGTGATTTTCTTACAACGCCGCTGTGAAACTTCTCTGGCCTACCCAGCATGCCTTATGGCTGAGTCTATGTCTGAGCCCATCCTTCTATATTCAAGTCCAACAGAGATCCAGTCCCCTCCCCGTCTCCCTCTTTTTAATGAGTTAGTACTGGAAAACATTCAGTTTCTGCATGGTAGATTAATGTAGGTGTGGGTAAATGAACTTTTAAAATCATACTTGCTGAGTATGCAAAACAAAACCATTTATTTCTAGAGCCTTTTTAATGTGCATTCTGGATTCTCTTTCTGTGACCCTATTTCCCTGAACATACTATTTGAGTGGGAACCCGCTCAAGTGCTAATTCAGGCTTTCTGTCTGTATCACGCAGGCTCTTAACTCTTGCCAGATTTGAGGAATAATGGGACCAACCAGAGGGATTTGGAACTTGCATGTAGAAGAATTTTTTTTTTTTTGCTACTGTTGCATCTTAGTAGTGGGTAAAGCTGTTAGCTTTAAAATATCTTTTTGAAAATAATATTGATTAAATTGTTTATTGCTGTGACATATAAAACAGCTTCCCATGCATTGGTTCACTAAACTCAGCCTTCATTGCATGGGGCTTTGGTCCTGATAAAGGTATAACTTCACCAGCACTGTCTCTTTTGGATTCTTACTGTACTCAAAGCTGGAAAACTCTTACTTCCTGTGCTCTTTTTATTTCACCTTGAGAATAAATTTTAAAAACTTGATCTCCTGTCAATAGGACATAATTTCAGGCATGCTACGTGTGTGTGCGCGTGTGTGCGCACACATGCACGCAGGCACCATGCGCACATGAGAGAGATTTTGCCCTCAAATTATTCTTACGTTTCTCTTTTTTCATATCGTATCTGAATCTTCTCCTGACCTTTTGCTATTCCAAATTAGAGTCGTCACTTGGGAAAATCCCTGTGTAGCTAAAACAGGTTTCTTAGAGCCAAAACACACAAGAAGAAATACCTAGGTTCAGCACGTGTTCTCTTACCTCAAGGTTTGCCGGGATCTGTAGGCGTCCTGGAAGCTTAAAGTTTAGCATTTACAGAGCAGCAGGAAGGGAAATACAAGCGCCTGTATTTCCCTTCCCCTTCCTGCTGCTCTGTAAATGCTAAACTTTAAGCTTCCAAGACACCTACACTTCCCAACAAACCTTGAGGTAAGAGAACAAGTTTAGCATTTACAGAGCAGCAGGTAGGGGAAGGGAAATACAGGCGCCTGTATTTCCCTTCCCCTTCCTGCTGCTCTGTAAATGCTAAACTTTAAGCTTCCAGGACGCCTACAGATCCCGGCAAACCTTGAGGTAAGAGAACACGTGCTGAACCTGGGTATTTCTTCTCGTGTGTTTTGGCTCTTAGGCTACACTCAGACATCAACAATACATTTTATTTATAACAAACACAAACTTGGTTAAATTTGAGGTTTGTATTCTCCCTCATTCATTCCCCTTGTGCAGTGTGCTGAGACTGAAGACACAGCCTTCAGTCCACTTGGATCAGTTGTGATGTCTCAATGCAGGGGTATGATCCAATTGGGGCTAGTCTAGACTGCTCCACGCAAAAGGATGAGAGAGGGAGAATGCAAGTCTAACACTTAAACAGATTTGTGCTCTTTGAGAGAGGACTTGCTATATTCTCCTTCCTAGCAACTTGACCTCTTAAATAATAGCTCTTTTGCAGAATTCTGAAGTATTGCGCAGGCCTGTTCAGAATTCCAAATATACATGAAGTTAAGGTTGCCATAGCCCATCAATCCCTACCAGTCATTGGCTTCTGTGCAATACAAAAGAGAGGAGTTCAGATAATAAGATCAGTATACACTTGTGAAGGGGTAAAGGTCAGGCTGTTGCGATTCTGATCTCAGTTCAAAAGATTAAGTGGAATATTTAGTGTGAAAAGAGAACTTTGGAAGCTATTTCTTCCTTTTTTTCTGAATTTATTGAAAGCACGTGATGGGATTTAAAAAACTGAAGCAGTACATTAAGCCACCCTTGGTGAACTTCATTAAGTTGGCTGTACTACCTTTCATCACTATACACTTGAGCGTGGCTTTGGCTGCCTTCATCTCTCTATTAATCCCCTTTTATTCACATCCCTGTGAGAGTATGTAATATATATTCATAAAGAGAGCATTCAAGTTTAGCTTTGGATTTTGATTCATAGTGTTAAATATTCCAGTTAATACTTTGAGATCTTCAGAGCTTGACTATGTTGTGCCGCAAAGTTCTGGTCCCTCCTCCCCTAATTTGTGTTCAAATTAAGTTACATATATTACTATCCATGCAAAGATTTATAGGTAGGACTCTTGTGACACCTGAAAGACTAATAAGTACCAAGCACAGTAGTAAAGTATAAACTTTAGTGGATTAGTGGCCACTTTCTCAGATGTGAGTTCATCCATAAAACTTAGTTGGAAGAAATATACGTTAGTCTTCCAGGTGCCACAAGACTCCTGTTGGTTTTCACTGCAGAAAATTAACATCGTTCTTACGCTTGCCGATACATAGTTCAGCATTAGGCTTTGTAGAATTCAGCACATTTTGCAAAAAAACTCAGTGTCTGGAAGAATGACAGGAGTCTCTTTGGTAAAAGCAATCATGGCAGAGCAGGGTGAAGAAATATTAATTATGTCAGTGGGGCACAGTGCAGGCACATCCTGACCTTGGGAAGCGTAGAGCTATATCTGCTCTGGTTTCTTAACTTTTATGCTCTGAAAAAATTCTAATAGTTCATCTTCGTTCTTCTGTGCCTCCACACATGGGGACTGCGCAGGCGCAGGCCAGCCGCCGGAGAATTTTCTAGAGCTTCCATGGCTCCGAAGGGGCCGTTTGTCGCGCGCCTCAGCGACCGTTTTCCCGCCCAAACGGTCACGTGATCCTCCAGCGACCAACGGCCCCTTCCCCCAGTTCTCTTCTTGCCGCCGCTTGGAGAGAACGTGAGCTTCGTTGCTCTGTGCTTTTTTGTGCTTCGTGCTTTATTCTGACTGATTGCTTGGCTTTTGACTTCGGACTTCGTGACCTCGACTATTCTTCGGATCTCGTTTTGGACATTGTTGTGGACTCGGTAATTTGACTCGGACTGTTTTTGACCTTCCTTTCGCGTGCCCCTGAAGATGGCCTCAAAGGCTCTCTTCAAGCATTGCCTCCAATGCCACACGAAAATGGCCAAAACCGATGGCCATGAACTGTGCCTGTTCTGTTTGGGAGAGACCCATAATGTGACGGCCTGTAAAATTTGCCAGGGCTTCACCAGCAAGGCCCGGCAGGAGCGCAAGGCCCGATTGAATTCCTCCCTGTGGCAGAAGGTCATGTCCGGAGGCGCTCCGTTGCCCTCCTCCAAGGCCGGCCCAAGCCCCTCTGCCGAACGGCATTCCAGAGCTGGCTCAGTGGCCTCCGCGAGGTCGGGGTCGAAACCGCGTCCCCCGAGTACCTCGGCGTCGAGAGCGGCCTCTCCAGCGCAGGGACCGGTGCGGCCGCCCCGTAGCGCGTCATCTACCAGGTCGGATCCGAGACCAGCTTCGGAACCGAGGATCCTGGTACCGAGTCCCCGGTCGGAACCGACGGTCGGATCGGTTCCGATGAAGCCTAAGAGGTCGAAGCCGAGGTCCCCTTCGAAGGCGAGGAGCGCGTCGGTTCCGAGGTCTTCTTCGGAACCACCGAAGAAGAAGAAAAAGACCAAGCACCATCGGTCGCCGCGTCCCGCTCCTCAGGAGGAGGTCATCGTGCTTCCTCACACGCCTTCCCCTCACCTGGGCTCCCCGGAGCCAGAGGACATCTCCGTGCAGGTGCCGGATCCGATGGCCTTCGAGACGGTGCCCGCGGAATTCTCGTCGGGGCCGGAGCCGAGCCCGCACCGTCGGAGCCGACCATCGCTTGCCCTTCGGTCGCCGAGGCTGGAACCGAGCCCGTCTCCTCGTCGGAGCCGTCCGTCGCCTGTCCGTCCGTCTCCACCTCTGGTCGGTCGTGAGCGGCATGGTTCCGGGGACAGTGTCCGATCAGTCCGGTCCACTGCGTCCCGGCATCGGCAGGCTTCCTACCTCCCCTCGCCATACCGTTGCCAATGGGAGGGGGCACCTGCGGGCTTCTCCGTGTCGGAACCGAGGCCTTCGACGTCGAGGTCGGCGTGGGCTCCCCCTCCGCTCCAGGTTCCGGAATCCCAGCTCGGTTCCGATGAGGAGGATGTCGAGAGCTTTGGCGGCTACCAGTCGGAGTCCTGGTCCGAACCATCGCCAGCTGAGGAGCTAGTGCCATCTGCGGACTCGCCATTCGAGGACCTCCGCATCTACGCCGATCAGATGGCAAGGATGGCCAAGGCTCTCGAGATGGACATCTCTTCGGCACTTCCCCAGACCAAGGACAAGCTCCTCAAACGTATCTATGGAGATAATCTGGCGTACGTAGGCTTCCCCATGCTCGAGGGTATTGAGGAGATTGTGGAGAAGGTGTGGCAGGTGCCCTGTGATCAACCTCCAACGTCCAAGCGCATCGAGCAGCTTTACAAGATCAAGCAGGGCACCTGGCCGGCGTTGGTGAAACACCCTCCACCTTCCTCCTTGGTCACAGAGGAGTTCAACCCCCGACGATCGGGTCACTCCTCGGTGCCTGCCGATAAAGAGGGCAAGAAGCTTGATGCCATGGGCAGGCGCCAGTACATCGTCGCTTCGCTGGGTCTGAGGATTGCCAACTACCAGACCATCATGGCAGGGTACCAGCTGTACCTCTGGGAGAAGTTGGCATCCTATACCCGGGACCTCCCTCCTGAGCAGAAGGCTGTGGTGTCCCTGCTACAGACGGAGGCTGTGAGGCTGTCTAAGCAGCAGATGAACGCTGGGAGCCACGCTGCTGACACTGCTGCTAGAGGGATGGCGTCGGCGGTGGTCCTCAGGCGCCACTCCTGGTTGCGGTCTACGGCCCTGTCCCAGGAGGTGCGTTCCAGGGTGGAGAGCATGCCCTTTGAAGGGGACTCGCTGTTCTCCAAATCGACCGACGAGACCCTGAAAAAGAAAAAAGAGGACAGGCAGACGGCGCGGTCCTTGGGTCTGGCTCCAGCGGACAAGCCCTCCTCCAGGTCACGGTACGCTCCCCGGTCTGGCCCTTACCACTACCAGGGCAGATACCAACAGCAGCGGCCGGGCTATCATCAGTATCCTGCCTACCAGCAGCGGCCCTACCCTCCCGCACAACAGCAGAGGAGGCGTCGGCCCTTCAAGCCTCGTCAGGCACAGCAACCGGCCCTGCAGAAAGACCAGCAGGGCGCCGGGAGGCAGTACTGACAGGTCGCGCCAGCCGTACCCCCGAACTTTTCGGACAGACTTAGTCCACTCCTCTCTGAGTGGGAGTCAATAACATCTGACTCATGGGTCTTAACTATTGTTGAACTGGGGTACGGGCTGGAGTTTGTTGAGCTGCCTAGATGCAGTTCACCCCTGACAGCTGTCAATAACACTATGGCCGAGCTGGATGCGGAGATCGTGTCGCTCTTGGCCAAGGGTGCTGTGGAAGAATTGCCCTATGACGACTCTGTAAAGGGTTTCTTCTCTAGGTTCTTCCTGGTCCCTAAGAAGGATGGGGGCTTACGTCCCATCTTAGATCTGAGGGGCCTTAATGCCTTCCTCAAGGTGACCAAATTTAAAATGGTAACGTTGGCGGCTGTGATCGCCTTGCTGAAACAGGGGGATTGGTTTGCGGTTCTTGACTTAAAAGACGCATACTTTCACGTGGGCATACGGAAGGAGCACAGGAAATACCTGAGCTTTGTTTACCGGCAAAGGGTTTTCCGGTATAAGGTGCTCCCCTTTGGCCTGTCCACTGCCCCACGAGTGTTCACTAAATGTGTGGCCCCTGTGGTTTCCTTCCTACGGGAAGAAGGTTGTACTATCTTTCCGTACCTCGATGACTGGCTCATCGTGGCTGACTCAGAGTCTAGGCTGGTGCAGGACATTGGCTTGGTACTTAGCACGTGCCAACGCCTGGGGCTCCTGGTGAACTTGGAGAAATCCAAACTGGTGCCCAACTGCAAGGTGTCCTACATTGGTGCACTTTTGGACTCTGTGGAGGGTAAGGCCCTGCTCCCCTTGGAGAGGGCTCGGTCCCTAAGGGGTCTAGTGTCCATGTTTAAAAGGAACCGGTTCCAGTCTGTGCGCGCTATCCAGTGCTTACTAGGGCATATGGCAGCAGCCACCTCTGTGGTGCCTTTCGCTAGGCTGCGTATGCGCCCTCTCCAGAACTGGTTTGTGCGGAGGTACGATGCTCTACTGCACCCTCCGTCCCTCAAATTCTCTATCCCGAGGGTCATCCTCCCCTCCTTGGACTGGTGGCTGTCTGATGACAACTTGTTTAGAGGGACCCCTTTTGGGTATCAACACCATGACATCACGGTTACCACTGATGCCTCTCTGATGGGATGGGGTGCTTACTGTGGTGATGTGGCTGTGCAAGATGTCTGGTCTGACAGGGAAAAGACCCTCCATATCAATGTGCTTGAACTAAGGGCCATTCGTTTCGCACTTGTGTCTCTTACAGCACTGCTGAGAAATCGTCAGGTGTTGGTGCAGACGGACAACACGACTGCCATGTACTATGTGAATCAGCAGGGGGGCACAGTGTCCATGGCCCTGTGCCGGGAAGCCACACTCACTTGGCAGTGGGCTATCAAGAACGGCGTGTCGCTCCGTGCTATACACGTGGCTGGGTCAGACAATGCCCGGGCAGATGCCCTCAGCAGGGTCCCTTTACTGGAACACGAGTGGGAACTGAACGTAGAGTGCGTTGGGCCGATCTTCCAGATGTGGGGTCATCCAGTGATAGATGTGTTCGCCACTGCGGCGACCACCAAGGCCCACACGTTCTGTTCCAGGGCAGGGAGCGACCCCCTCTCTATTGGGGATGCCTTCCAGTTTACGTGGACGCAGGGCTTGCACTACATGTTTCCTCCGTTCCCCTTGATTCCCAGGGTCCTGTGCAAGATAGAGGAGGACGGGACGGACTGCATCCTAGTGGCCCCCTTCTGGCCACGGCAGGTTTGGTTCCCGAAGCTCCTGCGGATGTCCAAACGGACGTATGTGAGTCTGCCTCCTCGGCAAGACCTTCTCCTAAACGGGAGCCTAGTCCACCACGATCCCAAGCAGCTGCACCTAACGGCTTGGCGGATCGTTCCTCCCCGATAGGCTTTACTGACGAGGTACAAAGGGTCCTCCTGAATGCTCGTCGGCCATCCACTAGGCGCGCTTATGCGGCCAAGTGGCGCAGGTTTGAGCTCTGGGCACTTGCCAGAGGGGTGGTGCCTGACAGCAGTCCCTTGGGGGTTGTATTCGAGTATTTGTGCCACTTGCGTGGTATGGGCTTGAAGGTTTCCTCCCTCAAGGTCCACCTGGCAGCGATATCAGCTGCTCACACCCGAATTGAGGGTGCTACGGTGTTTTCTCACCCACAATCCCGCCAGTTCCTTAAGGGCATGTACAATCTTTACCCACCTGTGTCTGCGCCAGTGCCTCGGTGGTCACTGTCCTTGGTGCTCTCACATCTCATGTTGCCTCCATTTGAACCTATGGCTCCTTGGATATGCTATCCTACAAGGTAGCATTCTTGGTGGCCGTCACGTCGGCCAGAAGGGTCAGTGAACTGTCTGCACTGCGGTCTGACCCTCCCTTTCTTGTGTTTCATCCCAACAAGGTGGTCCTGCGTCCCTGCCTTGAGTTCCTGCCCAAGGTGGTGTCCGCCTTCCACCTCTCGCAGGATATCTCACTGCCTGCATTCTTTCCTCAACCCTCCTCTAGGGGGGAAAAGGCCCTCCATACCCTAGACTTGAAGAGGGCCCTAGCCTATTACCTGGATAGGACGAAGGGATTCCGCTCCAGTCCTCACCTGTTTGTATGTTTTGGGGCCAAGGACAAGGGTAACAGGGCTTCCTCACAGACCCTGTCTAGGTGGATTGTGACGGCCATTAGCAAGGCCTATTCCCTGGCAGGGGTGGCTTGCCCGCTTCATGTCAGAGCCCACTCCACGCGGTCCCAAGCATCCTCTTCGGCACTCCTCAGGGGGGTGCCCCTGGTTAACATTTGTAAAGCAGCCACATGGTCCTCTGCAGACACCTTTGTCAGGCATTACGCCGTTGATGTCAATGCGGAGCAGGATGTATCTGTGGCCAAGGCTGTCTTACACTCCCTCTTTTCCTGAGGGAGTTTTGGTATGACTTTCTTGACGTACCTGTTGGGTACCCTTGAGTGAAAGTGTGTATATATGTACCTGGGGGTGTGTATATATGTAAATATTGAGTATTTATGTGTCCTTACACAGTATTTTTACATAGATGTATATATGCATATCTATTTATTGTTGTTCTTGTTTGCTTAATAAAATTGTGTTGGACTTCACCCCCGCCTTCCTTATTGTGTGAAGCTTGGTACACTCCCATGTGTGGAGGCACAGAAGAACGAAGATGAAAACAGGGTTAACATACCTGTAACTTATGTTCATCGAGTTCTTCTGTGCTGACACACAACCCTCCCTCCTACCCCGCTGTGAACTCCAATGCACAATACTGTGTTGGCTGTAACGGAAATTGGTGTTTTTAAGGTGTTATGGCTGAAGTGTGTTGGTCAAGCGGCGGCAAGGGAGAACTGAGGGAAGGGGCCGTTGGTCGCTGGAGGATCACGTGACCGTTTGGGCGGGAAAACGGTCGCTGAGGCGCGCGACAAACGGCCCCTTCGGAGCCATGGAAGCTCTAGAAAATTCTCCGGCGGCTGGCCTGCGCCTGCGCAGTCCCCATGTGTGTCAGCACAGAAGAACTCGATGAACATAAGTTACAGGTATGTTAACCCTGTTTTATGATGAACTTTAGCTCTTTTTTGGATTGACATTCTGCAGTACAATGGGTTAATATGGTCATTTTAGAAATCAGATGAAATATTTATTGCAATTAATAAGGTTATTTATTTAGAAAAAAGTGTTTTGGAGTGTGTGAACTTGGTAGCAGACATATGATATCAACAGAAAGCAAAATATCTTTCTCCAGCTTTTTATTTTAAGTTGTAGAATTTGCTAGACACAAGACAGAGGTTGACATACCAATCCTTTCTCATATATACATAAACAACCACTTTAGCCAACATTTAAAATACAATTTGCATACAAATTAAGCTTCTTAAGAAATGTTTTTTATTTTCTTTGAATGTATGTGGAAATCTTTGTATATATTAACACTGCTAAATTAAAGCTAAAGAAACAAACTGCCTGGATGTTCCTTTTATCATCATTTAGTCTGATTTTAGCAAAAAGACTGATCTTTTGCTGAAGACGTCTCCTCAAATTTTTCACCTGTTACCAGTTATTGATATCCGCATTTTAAATACCTTATTTCTGTTGCTATATCCGGTAATCTCCTTTTCCTTCACCCTAATTTGATGATGATTAGTTATTGTGAAACATGTTGACTAATGGAGAGAGGTATAATTATGAACTACATTTCTAGATGGAAGCGGCGATAGAAGTGAAAAGGATACTAGCAAAATCACAACCTATCCACCTGGAGCCGTCCACTTCGACTGTGAACTCCGAGCAGTACAAGTCAGTTGTGGATTTCACCATTCTGGTAAAGAATTACAGCATTCACATACTAAAACCCTTGACTTATCTTTTCATTATAAGTGCTGTGGGTCGTTAAAACTTCCTCTGCTAAAAGCTTTCGCGGAGATCTTGTCATGCTTATAAAGTAACAAAGACACGTCCTGCAGTCCTTAAAATAAATACTTGGTGCCTCTGATCTGAGAAGGTTCTTCATTGGGATACATTAGAATGAATTCCTTTTGTGAACTCTTGTAGCATTTTCAGTTTATGCTTTTTACATTTTAACCCTTAGTTGTTCTGATGGAGAATGGTGATGTTTATACATTTGGATATGGGCAACACGGGCAGCTCGGACATGGAGATGTTAATTCCAGGTATGTGCATGGTTGAAGTGGAATAGTTGCACTTTTGTCTGATTGCAAGAACTAGATGGAAATAATCTCCCTAAACTTGTCTTAACTCTTTAGATAAAAAATTATTTCTGTTCCAAGAGATCTTGTGGAAAATTATGGTGGAAATTGTATCACAGTGATGAGTGTGTGTTTATCTGATGTTTGAACTTTCATGCTATGTCTCTCTCTCTCTCTACACACACACACACACACACACACACAGCAGACATATGTAACTGTATTCACCATACTAGATGAAGTTGCAAACATAAATACGAGTATTCTAGGAAATGTATGTGCCTCAGAATAAATCCAAGTTACAGTCAACTTCAAATAAGATGGTTTCCGTTCTCCTTTCTTTTCCCTAGTATTCTGGTACTCATCGCACCAGATGTGTGAGTGGGCACTTCTCTTGTAATGACAAATAGCAGATTTTTCACTGCTTTATCTTTAACAGAACTAAAATGAACCATCTCACTTAATTTCTTGTCTGACTATAATGAGGTGACTTATTTCATTTTTGCAGCTATGCCCACAATGAAACTTTAGAGGAGCACTGATTATCAAATTGTCACCATCCGTAATAACTGTGACATCTGATTCTGTGTTTCTGAAAAGTATATAACTGAAACATGTGCATTCTTTTGATGGCAAAGGTGTGGGGGGTAAAAAAGTGTGTGTTAATAGACTGATGAATCAGAAGTGGTTACTAATATTGCTTCATGTATCCAATGTATAAAGATAACCATAAGAACCATCTGGTGTATTTTGCTGTTGAGTAGTTGGTTGTAGACATGCCAGTTTTTAATGCATATCATACACATCTTGACAAGTCGTAGTTATTGGAAAATAAATCAGTCAAAAGCATGAAGGTATTCCTCACAACTGGAAAACAGCATAAATATTTAAGTGGCATTCAAACCACTAAATTGTGCAATCCTATATTATTCTAATGACCGTTATTCACTCTGATAATGGCTTAAATGCTTTCTTTTACTCACTAGAAGCTGAGTTAAATATGTATTTACTATTACATATTCTTGATTTAATTATACCAATGCTTTCTTACTCTCATGTATGATACGTATATAGATTGAATGTTTCTGATAGAGCATGAATGGATGCACTTACAGTGGCTTTATCTGACCTAGGGGATGTCCTACTCTGGTACAGGCATTACCTGGACCTAGCACGCAAGTTACTGCTGGCAGCAATCATACAGCAATTCTGTTAATGGATGGGCAAGTCTTCACATTTGGAAGCTTCTCTGTAAGATTTTTCTTTTTAACAATAAGCTGCTTGTTTCGTATGTTGTACTTTTTTTTGTTATATATACAGCAGTTCAGATAGGATGGCCTTAAAATTAGTGATGTTACCCAATTTGAAAAATAAGCTTTTTGAGTGAGCATAGACCGTACTGAAGTTTGGACCTGACCTGCCATGATTTCTCCAAACAGAAGGCCCTCCTCCTTTTCTTTCCTGCCCCAAATTACTTGCTTGTAGCAGCAGGGAACGAAATTGTGTTGGGAACCTCTGTGGTTCTTTCGGGGTTAGTGTGCCACTTGCAGCACCACCAGTGCCCTTGACAGGAACTCCATGGGCTGTCACGGAAGCCCACTTCCCAGCATTGCCAAAGCCATGCGTATTTGCATAGGAGAAGGGTTGGACGGGCTCACAGGTCGTGGTGGTGGTGGGCTCATTGAGGACTGAGCAGGGAGCTCTCCCCGTCTTAACGGGGCTGAACTTCAGTATGTTGATTCAGATCCATCTGGATACTGTCCAGATTAACTCATTTAAGACAAATCCATTCTAGATCAAGCCCAATTAGCAATTCTCAATTACTAACGAACATTTTAATCTATATACTAATAATACAGGTTATCTAATATAACAGATCTTTGCTATTTGTTGAACTGAAACATAGTATGTTTGTGGAAGCATAGGAAATGTAAGCAATGCCTGTAAAAAAAAAATCTTTGTTTTACATTTATCTAAATGCCACAAATGATTTTAGCAGCGCTAAGGATATTTTCCAATTCTTATTCAGTGTTTTGATTTCTAACTTGCATCTTTAGAAAGGGCAGCTTGGGAGACCCATTTTGGATATTCCTTACTGGAATGCAAAGCCAGCACCCATGCCTAACATAGGATCCAAATACGGGCGGAAGGCTACGTGGGTTGGAGCAAGTGGAGACCAGACTTTCCTTCGCATTGATGAAGCTCTCATCAACTCTCATGTGCTAGCTACTTCGGAGATCTTTGCCAGCAGACATATAATAGGCAAGGTTCATTTACTCTTTAATTATAATTGAAACACACCAATTATCTCAACCGTGTGCTGCTGCAGTGGCCTTCTCAGAACAAAATCCCTTGGACACTTTATAGATCTTTGCATTGTTGTCATTTTAGGGAATGAATGGAAGAGTATCCATGTAACTTTGGCTAATTTTTTTTCAGGTTTGGTACCTTCTTCTATATCTGAGCCTCCTCCATTTAAATGTCTCCTGATAAATAAAGTTGATGGGAGTTGTAAGACATTTAATGATTCTGAACAAGAGGACCTTCAAGGATTTGGTGTATGTTTAGATCCTGTTTATGATGTTGTTTGGAGGTATGTATAGGTCGGAGATAGATGTTGGAATAAAGCAAATATTTGTGGGGTGGGGAGAACTTCAAGTAGACCTTCTACTGGCATTTGAGATATTTTTCATGTTTAGAATGCTGATCCTTATTCATAGTTATAAATTTAATGCAGAACTAGTGAAGTGGTTAATGGGTTGGACTGGAAATCAGGGAGACCCTAGTTCAAATCCCCACTCTGGCACAAAGCTTACCGTGTCAATTTGGGCCAGTTATACTCTCTCACCCTTGCTTACCTCACAGGTTTGTTTATGAGGATTTATTTATTTATTTGTTTTTATCAAATTTCTATTCCACCCTCCCAGCAAGCAGGGTCAGGGTGGGTCAGATCATTTAAAAACAATACACATAATTTCGCAATATCCATACAAATTTCATTAAAAACACATTAGGGGAAAGAGTATTACTCTCAGTTCCTTGGAGGAAGAGGGGGGTGTACTAAAGTATATGCCTTTGGTGCTTCTGGAAAACACACCCAGGCAGTTACTAAAAGAAAATGGAAGACACCATTGAGCACAAGAAATGGAGAAGGATAACACATTAAGGAGAGCAATGAGAGAAAATAGAATAATAGGCATCAGGTTTGAAAGGGGAGCCTGAGGCAGGACATGCATTTTTGAGAAGATGAAATTAAAAAAAAAAAACATTCCTTTTGTGTGCAATAATGTGTTGCAAGGTAGGGCACATTGAAGGGTTTGGCGCAACTCCTTTGCAGCATCCATGACTGTACAAGCATGGCCTCTGATATGTCAGGGCCCTTCAAATTAGCCAGTCCTGTGCATGTTTACTCTGGAGTAAGTCCTCCTGAGTTTAACAGAGCTTGTTGGCTAGTAAACGTGCCAGGGATTGCAGTTTTTGTGTCCAAAAGAAATCCTCACCACCACCACCACCCTTCAAGGATTACAGAGTGTGGACAGCTGGTGCTTCAAATTTCTTTCATCACAGGCAAAGAGTATGTCTTTGTGTCCTCAGAATTTTCCATTCTTCTCCCTTACCTGCACAGAGATGGTGTAAAACTTAATCTGTTCAACATTCTGCTTGTTGAAGGGCTCTGGTGATCTGAGAGCCACCGTACCAATCTGTAAGAATAGTTTGGAGAAATGACTGTTGCATAGCTGCTGTTCTAAAACTTGTTACATAAAACTTTTGTTGCTTGATCAGGTTTCGGTCAAATACAAGAGAGCTGTGGAGTTACAATGCGGTTGTGGCTGATTCCAGGCTTCCCTCTGCTCCGGACATGCAATCACGTTGTAGTATCCTGAGTCCAGAACTTGCTCTTCCAACAGGGTCTAAAGCTCTTACAACCAGGTCACATGCAGCTTTGCACATTCTAGGTATCAATTTTAACTTGAAAAGAAAAAGTAGCAATTATTTTCCTTTAAAAATACACTTTTTTCCGTTCTGATACATTTATTAAAGACTCTGGATGATGAATGGCTACATGCTTTGTTAATCTGTGTTCTCTGAAGTGTTACCCAATAATGCCATTTAAATTAATCTGTATTCTGATTCAAGTGTATTCTAGTTGTGGATGAGATCTGGTCCCAGTAGGGGTGTGCGCTTCGGGTTCCCGGTTCGGAAAAAAACCCCATACCGTATGATGGCCCTGACTTGGAAATACCAAATCAAAGCTTCCCGAAGCAATTTGGATTGCTTTGGGAAGCTTCGGGGCATTTCTACTGGGGGAAGCCTCAGGCTGGAGGAAGACTTCAGGTGCTGCTGAACAGAGTGGCAGGATACATGCCATTTCCCTCAAGGAATAGCTTAGTTTATTCAAAGACAGTTACAGAATCAGATCAGATCCTGTTGTCCTTCCGATGATTTTTGGATTCGCATTGTGGCTTCTCTGAAAGCAGTGAGAAGGAAGTCTCTCTCCTTTTTCTTTCCACTCTTCCAGAGCCGTGACAGTGACCCAGGTGCGAGTTCATTTCCCATGGCTCCTAGCACCATGGTTGCTGTCGTAGCAATGTTTCAAGTATTGGGGAGAAGCAGGAGACCTCTTTTCCTGCCACTGTTTTCCAGCATCCAGGTGGGTGGGAAGGAGGAGTTCTCTTGGATTAAAATCTCAGTTGGAGAAGAATTTTAGCTGTCATATTCACTCCATGTTTAACCCAAGTATTACCAGTCAGCTTAAATTCCAGCTTTGATGACATCATTAATTCAAACGGGCTCTTAAATCCTCAATTGTCATTGTGTCTTACTGCTTGGTTAAGTTACTGAGAATGTGTTCTGCAGTCATTAGGATGAAAACTGGAATACCAGAAGGTCTGCCATAGGCATTTAGTCTACTTCTATTATTATTCTTCATTGTTATTCATTATTCATTATTATTCATTGTACATTTTGGAATCAAGAAACAAGATTTTATTTTCCACAATTGATAACCAGTTCCCTTTTCCTTTGTTTTAGGTTGCCTTGATACCTTGGCTGCTATGCAGGATTTAAAAATGGGTGTTGCAAATACAGAAGAAGAAACCCAAGCTGTGATGAAAGTATATTCCAAAGAAGACTATAGTATTGTCAACAGATTTGAAAGTATGTATCAGATACAGATTATTTCTACACCTCCCCCATCCCCCATAAGTAATGTATGAAACGTCGTACATTAACATTTGCAAATTTTTTTCTGTACAGGTCATGGGGGAGGCTGGGGTTACTCAGCCCACTCAGTTGAAGCCATCCGCTTCTGTGCTGACACTGACATTTTACTTGGAGGCCTCGGTCTTTTTGGAGGTAGAGGTGAATACACTGCTAAAATAAAGGTAAGAAAAATAATTTGTTGGGGCATATTGCTTTAATCTGAGTTTAGAGTGCTAAATTGTAAAAGGGGAGGACAGAGAGATTGTCAAGCAATGGAGAAAAAGATTTTTCTGTTATTACATTTTAATTATTACTGTATACATATCTAGCACATATAAAATAGACTTTGTAACCTTGATGCAATATTAGGTATGCTGTGGAGCACCATAGGAAGTTGTAGTTCAGTTTTTTAGCTTTGATCTACATGAGTCATATAGTTCAAAGAAGATTGTATAATGTAGACTTTAAGTACACTCTTACTAAGTGCTGTTGGGAAGGCAAAACATTGGCTGTAAGTTGGGGCAGGGAAGCCTTATTCTTATATTCCATTTCCTATATATGTATGATGGGTGATTTTTGACAACTTCAGTTTTTCAGTCTGAGTTAAGACTTGAAAAAGGCAGTATAAATATACCGTATTCTCCTCTTATTGAAGTAACTGGACCATATGTCCGATGTGAAATTTTAACATTTTGAGTCATGATTTAAAAAACAAAAACAAATTTAACACACCCACACACCCATATTGTCTTTGTGTGGAATAAATTTATGCACATCAGTTAAGACTGCTGAGAGCATAAAAGGCTGTCGGAGTTAAGATCTGCAGCCAGTAAAAATGGCAGTCCTTTATCAGCCCCCTCACAATCTAGATAACCCTCTCCCTGAAGGCAGTGGTTGTGACTGACTGTTTATTATATGATCCAGAGGAGTTAGCCGTGTTAGTCTGTAGTAGCAAAATCAAAAAGAGTCCAGTAGCACCTTTAAGACTAACCAATTTTATTGTAGCATAAGTTTTCGAGAATCAAGTTCTCTTCGTCAGATGCATAGTACAGAAACTGGTCAAATATAGAAGAGGAGGAGGGAGGAGGGGAGGGGAGAGAAGATGCAGTTACGGGGGGAGAGGGAGGGTGCAACCAAAACATTCCTTTGCTAGTAAATGTAAACATCTCCTTTTGGCGTGGGGGTCAGTTGGGTGAGGCTTCAAAGGAGTTTGTTGTGTTAGTTTGCAGCAGTAAAACAGCTAGACCATCCAATTCCTATGTAGTATAAGCCTTCGATAGCCACAGCTCTCCCCGTCAGATGCATCTGACAAAGAGAACTGTGGTCCCCGAGTTGTCAGATGCATCTGACGGGGAGAGCTGTGGTTATCGAAGGCTTATACTACATAGGAATTGGATGGTCTAGCTGTTTTACTGCTGCAGACTAACACAGCAAACTCCTTTGAAGCCTCACCCAACTGACCCCTGCACCAAAAGGAGATGTTTACATTTACTAGCAAAGGAATGTTTTGGTTGCACCCTCCCTCTCCCCCCCGTAACTGCATCTTCTCTCCCCTCCCCTCCTCCCCCCTCTTCTTCTATATTTGACCAGTTTCTGTACTATGCATCTGACGAAGAGAACTTGATTCTCGAAAGCTTATGCAACAATAAAATTGGTTAGTCTTAAAGGTGCTACTGGACTCTTTTTGTTTATTATATGGACAGAGCTCGGCTCTGCAAACTCAGTAGCGTCCTGAATTTAAGTCTTCATGGACTGAGTTTGTTATATATTCCTTGCCCTATTGCAGGCCTGAATGACTCGTGACTCTCCAAACAAAACACAATCCATCTAGAGTCTCAATAGGCATGTTGTATTTGCTGCTTGCTTTAGGCTGATAGAAACAGGGATTGAAAAGCTCTGGGCAGACTACGGTCTGTAGTGAGCGGACTGTGTTTGCTTTAACGCGTCAAAAGTCCATGTAGGCCTACTGCATTAAAAATCATGCAGCGTTTCTTGTAAAAAATGTTCTTCAGCTGTTGTGGCACAGTACCGTTACAGAGTTCTTTTTCCTCCCAAGTACTTGGTGATCTGTGGCTTAATGGGACTGTCTATGAACATTTTTTTCCATGCTGTTTGTTCTGATGATCCTTCTTAGTTGTATAGTTTGAGCTCTGCTTAATTGTGCTACACTTCAATAATAATCTTCCTGGGCTTGAAAGTGGTGGGTGGGTAAAATAACGTACAAAGAAGGCAGGGAAGTAAAACTCTTAAAGGCATCTCTTTTCAGTTGTTTGAACTGGGCCCAGATGGGGGTGATCATGAGACGGACGGTGACCTTCTTGCGGAAACGGATGTCTTGGCTTATGATTGCGCTGCAAGGTAAAAAAACCCCATGCCTTTAGCTTGTACTGAGAGCTGTTACTTTGCCAAATAATTTTAAACATATAATAATGAGCTTTTGGTTGGGTTTGAGTCCAGCGGCACCTTGGCGACCAAGATTCTCAGAGTATAAGCTTTCAAAGGTTAAAGCTCCCTTCTTCAGCAAACGACGTATCTGAAACTAACTTTGGTGATAACATATTTTTTTTTCTGAAGGAATGTAAAATACCAGTCAATGTAGAGAAATTCAAGATATCAAAGCAATTAACACCTAAGATTTGCCACCTAGGCTGGTCTTTTGACCATTCTCTTCCTGTTCGGAACAGAATGTATTCCTATTGCACTTTCTTTTTAAGGAACCATTGAGGCCAAGATCTAACAAAATGATATATATGGGGAGAAGTGCACCCTTCATCACTTCTGTGTATCTTGGTCCAAGTGTACTGTGAAAAGAGAACCAGTGCCGTTATAATTACATCTTTAATTTAACTTTGTATGCCAGTATCACTGGGATTGGACTTTTAGCCTGCCTCGTCCTAAAGTCTTGGGTCATATCCAAAGAGCAGCGGGATGTGTCCCAAGTCCACGTCTTACTTTACTTTGAACAGCAGAACCATTGCCCTGTCACAAATAATCTGAATCTTTACTTTCAACAGTGATTTGGTATGCTGCCTTAGACAGGGGGAGAGGAGAGAAGCCACTGTTTGAGAAACAGAAGTTCAAATTCACCTTGTGTGATCAGACCTCGTTGAGCTGTTCTGTGGATTCCAACCAATGTGTTAAAAATGTATAGAAAGTCAGAACAAATCAATTAAAGTTGAAATATTAATTGTTGCGTATTTGGTTGGGACCCCCCACCCACCCACTTTTTGGTAGGAGGTTGTGGAATTTAACTATCATTGGATCAGATTTTTCTCTGTTTCTTTCAGGGAAAAATATGCAATGATGTTTGATGAACCAGTTCTTTTGCAAGCTGGCTGGTGGTATGTAGCCTGGGCACGAGTATCTGGTCCCAGCAGTGATTGTGGGTCCCATGGACAAGCCTCTATCACTACAGATGATGGGTAAATGTTACTTTTTTTCTCTCTCTGTGTGTGTATGTGCTCGTGTGTGTATTGGGTTGAGAGGTAGAAATCTGAAATGGAGGATAAACTGTGTTTTCATTACTATTTCTTCTTTCAGTGTTGTTTTTCAGTTTAAGAGTTCCAAGAAATCAAACAATGGCACAGATGTCAACGCAGGGCAGATTCCTCAGTTACTATACAGGTAATTCTTTTCTTTAATAGAGAGGAGGTGGGGAGAGGCTGAATCCAGGGTTCAGCAAAAACAGATCCCCTGCTTGATGAAGGTGGAGTGGCTGCCCAGTGGTCTTTTACTATATTTATGATTGCATTTGTATGCACCCTTCTTGCAAGGATGATGGGGTATCATCATTCATTTTTGCCTGCCACTTCGTGAACTAGCTTAGGCTAACAGAGAATGGCTTGCTCAAATCCATTTTGCTGAAATTCATGGCTGAGTAGGATGGGTACCCAGATCTTTCAAGGAGGCAGCGGGCCTAGTCAGGGAATAACACGGCCTAACATCACAGTGTTTGAGTGTTGGACATGGACTGGGAAGACATGAGTACAAATCCAACTTGGCCTTGAATATGACAGACCCCGTTTATTACTGCTAAAGGTGAACCTGTTCTGCAGAAATATGTAGTATGCAAGTGTTTGTTTCTGTAAAACTAGCTTCTAGAGTGAAAATGTGTTACTGATATTTCATTCCTTTTTTCTACCAGGCTGCCGACAAGCGATGGCAGTGCATCAAAAGGGAAGCAGCAAACAAGTGAGCCTGTACACATTTTAAAGCGATCTTTTGCCAGAACCGTCTCAGTGGTGAGTAATGGCTGCAATTCCTCTTGTCTGTGTGTTTTTATACACAAGGGTCATCTTAGATGGGCGGGGCGGGGGGGAGAACCCAAGAAGCGAACACTGGCTAATAATAAATAAAATAAAAACTATTAACAAGCTACTAACATTACAACAATATACCTTTCATAG
The DNA here is from genome assembly GCF_028583425.1 of Eublepharis macularius. Lineage (NCBI taxonomy): Eukaryota > Metazoa > Chordata > Lepidosauria > Squamata > Eublepharidae > Eublepharis > Eublepharis macularius. Next base: position 24,008,088 of record NC_072792.1, on the reverse strand, counting down.
AAATGCCCTCTTGGCATGTTCTATTGTACATGTTCTCTGAAGGTTCTACTAGTGTAGGAATCTTCCAGAGTTTGCCAGAGAGGCCATTCCTTCAGGTGGGGGGGGGGGGCACAGCAGAAAATGCTTACTCCATTTTGTGAAGTAAGACGAAAGGAGCAGTTCTTCTAGAGTTTTCTTTCCCCCTAAACCAGCTTGGGATGCTGTGGGCTCCACAAATGTAGTGTGGATCAGTGAAATCCTCTGCCAGGAGTCATTCAAGCCACTAAAGAGGGGGTAATCGGACTCAAGGTTGTGGGCCTCCTTAGAGCTAGGTGACCCACACTCCCAAGGGGGCCAATCCCTCAGTTTGAGACCCTTTACGTGAATTCATTCCAGATAACTTCTTCCATTTGTCTTTCACATTTGGTCTACGACAGGAGTGCTTTGAATCTTTATTGAGCATTCTCCATTGGAGCTGGACAACCCTCATGCTGGGAGTAGAAGAGCTTCGCGGCTTGAAAGGGTTCCAGTATACAGCCACCCTTTTGGACTTGGAAAGGCTGCGGTTTGTAGGCACTTGTTGCTTAAGGCTACTGCGAGTCTACACGTGTGAGATATACCCTGTGTCAGGTAATAGGCTGAGTTCTAATATTTTTTAATGCCAAATTTGCATGTAACTGGATCGTTCGGCACACAATGGTAAATGCCAGACTGTGGAAACCTTGGCAGATTTTCAAGAAAAAGTTCTTAGAGGCTACGTATCCTAAATTTATTTTTCTTCCTGCGAACTCAGATCAAATTACTTGATTGGATGATTGTTAGCAAGTCTTGTTCATGTTCTTTTATGTCTTTCTAGCTACAACTAAAGCCATTGTTGATGAAACGAGCAAGCTGGCAGACTGCATTGGGAAGACCAGAACTTTACTAAGAAAAATTTTATCTGAGGGAGTCGATCACTGTATGATAAAACTGGATAATGACCCTCAAGGATATCTCACTCAGCCTTTGAGTCTTCTGGAAGCTGTTCTTCAGGAGTGCCACAACACTTTCACAGCCTGCTTCCATTCTTTCTACCCAACACCAGCTCTGCAGTGGGCTTGCCTTTGTGACTTGCTCAATTGTTTAGATCAGGTACCGGGGGGGGGGGCTATTCTCTTACTGAATGAGGTTTTCTTGCAGTCCTGAAATATTGCAGTTCATCCTCCACATCAGTCCTTAAAATTCTGTTTGATATGTGGCAGCTTTACCAAAAACACATAAAGTGAGTCTCTCTACATGAGACATCTTACATGGGGACACTCAAGTTTTAAAAGACAGCGACAAAGGCTCTGTCAGTTTCACCTCTCTAGGCTAGGGTAGTTTAAAAAGACAGGTGGTGGAGATCTCTGCTCAGATGGTTTGTTAATTTCATCTTCGCCTCCAGGAAGGCTCTGTCAATTTCACCTCCCCTTCAGGGAGACTCCACTCTCCCAAAATCACCCTGCAAAAGGTCTTATTCAGTGTTTTAAAGCCTGCCTTGCTTCATACTATTGAAAATATTTAGCTGAAAACTCCTTCAGTGATAAAGGAACTGTCAAGGAGAAATGAGGGACAAAGCAGAGTCCAAGCCTTCTGCCTCCCCCTTGACCTGTTTTGTGTGTGTGTGTGTGTGCTTTCCAGCTGTCCATTCCTAGCTCAGCTGCCTGCTCACACTGCCACCTGCAATCCTTGGTTCCCATTTCAACTTCAGGCAGCATAGGACCCCCCCCCCCAACTTCAACTCAGGCAGCATAGGACCCCCCCCCCAACTTCAACTCAGGCAGCATAGGACCCCCCCCCCAACTTCAACTCAGGCAGCATAGGACCCCCCCCCCCAACTTCAACTCAGGCAGCATAGGACCCCCCCCCCCAACTTCAACTCAGGCAGCATAGGACCCCCCCCCCCAACTTCAACTCAGGCAGCATAGGACCCCCCCCCCCAACTTCAACTCAGGCAGCATAGGACCCCCCCCCCCAACTTCAACTCAGGCAGCATAGGACCCCCCCCCCCCCAACTTCAACTCAGGCAGCATAGGACCCCCCCCCCCAACTTCAACTCAGGCAGCATAGGACCCCCCCCCCCAACTTCAACTCAGGCAGCATAGGACCCCCCCCCCCCCCAAGCAAATAATTGGAAGGTTTGGGCCTGGCTGCAGCAAAGCACAAGAAAAGTGTCTTATGTCCTCTTGAGTCAACAGATTGGCCCTGGAGGTCCAAGGACTAATGCCCGTGTGCGCCGTGTCGCCACTGGGGTGTTCCCTGTCAGCATGACGGAAGTGTGTGTGAAGAACCCTTGAATGGGGTTGGGGGAGAATTCAGACTCTCCCTGTAATTTTTCTGCAGAGGTAGAAGACGAATTTATTGCCTTCGACAATTCATCGAATCTATTACCATTGGTAAAGACCCTATTGATCTGCTTGTTCCCTCTTTTTTTTGCTGTCAGTTTTTTTTACCATGTGGACACTGAAAGTGGCCAATAGAGAGGTATTTTTGGACATAATATGGGTTTTCATGAAGCAGCGACACATTGCCATAGGAGAACGCAAGTGGCCACCGTCCTTCCATTTTTACCACTGTTCTGGTATGTCATTTTGACAAGCGTGTCTTTGTTTTGCTTGTTAGGATATCCAGGAAGCAAACTTCAAGACTTCCAGCAGTAGGCTCCTTGCTGCTGTAATGTCAGCCCTGTGCCATACCTCTGTGAAACTGACCTCTATCTTCCCTATTGCTTACGACGGTGAAGTTCTTCTGCGCTCCATGGTGAAGCAAGTCAGCACGGAGAATGACTCTGCCCTGGCCCATCGCTTCCCTCTGCTGGTAGCACACATGGAAAAACTTAGTCATGTGAGTGTTAGTCTGAAAACACCCTTGTGCAGTGTAATAAATAATCTGGGACTGGGACAGAAATTTCATGGTAAACCCTCAGAACCAGTGTCTTGATAGCATGCAGAGCAGAAACAAAAGTGGTCTATGGAAAAATAACCAAGAACCAGATTTTTTTGGACACATTTCCCTCCATTTGTAGTGTTGGTTTTCATTAACCCTGATTAGCTGTGTTCCAAAAAGGAAGGTATACTTTGTTAAGCAATAATCCACTCTTTATTTTTTTTTAAATTTGCTTTGTGTATGTTCACATATGGTGTGAGGTGATCAGTGCATATGTGAATCAGACTTGATTTGTGTTCGGACTTCATGCAAGCAGCTTGCATATAACACGTTGATTCATTTTACAGAGTGAGGAAAACATTTCGGGTATGACAAGCTTTCGTGAAGTGCTGGAGAAGATGCTGGTTATTGTTGTGTTGCCAGTCCGAAACAGCCTCAGGCGTGAAAATGAACTTTTTTCTGCACATTTAGTTTCTAATACCTGTGGATTACTTGCAAGTATTGTGAGTGAACTTACGGCTTCTGCACTGGGATCTGAGGTAAAGCAGTTCGTTCCGTTGCGTAGTGGCTAGAATGTTACATTAAGATGGCGGGGCGGGGCGGGGCGGGGCGGGGGGGGGGGTGGCGGCACTACAAGCCACTGTAAGCCATGAAGCTTACTACCTGACCTTCGGCCGCTGTCTCTCACTGACCTCCCTCACCTGGCTGTTGCGAAGGTGAAATGGTTCAGAAGAGAGAAGAAAACTATGTATGCCGCCTTGGAGGACAAGCAGGAGAAAATGTAATGGGGAGAATCAAACCTTTCTCCAGGGAGCCTTTCTCCAGCCTGAGGAAACTTCTTCAAATTTAAGTGGAGGATTTAAGTTGGAGGATTTAAGTTGGAAACTTCTTCAAATTTAAGTGGAGAATTTAATTTGGAGGAAGGCTTGACACTTTGTTCAGTTGTGTGGTAGGATAGAGGTAGGATCCACTCCATTTGGGATAGCCTCTGCGTATGCTTGGCTGTGTTTGTTTAAATGGTCTTATAAACTGTGTATTGGATTTTTTGCAAGCTTTTTTGAGTCCCCATTGGGGAGAAAAGCAGGAGTAACAATGCCTAAGGATTGCTGCCGTTAAGGAGATCTATACCTTAGTGAAATTAACTGTATATCAGAAAAATAGAGATATTTGCAGTATAGATCTTTTATGGTCAGAAGCAATACAAAGAACGGGACTAGCAGTTTTGTAACTGGAGATGGTATCGATAGCATGAGCCGGTGATGTGTGATTTTGCATATTGTGTATTTTTATCTATATCCTGTATTTCCTTTAGCGTATATATGTTGGCCCTTCATGCGTGTTTATAGTTTGTTAATAAAAGTATTTTTTAAAAGTGCCTAAGGATTGCTGCAGTTAAGAGTTGTGGAAGTTTCATAATTACCAGACTTGGTCTCGTATGCAACCTGAGATAAGCATTGTGGCTTGAGACTTCTTCCATACCTTGCAACGTAATCTGAGTTGGAGATAATCACTTCCTTCCCTCCCTCCGACTTAACCATCTACCTGTGGCAGAGAGGGGAGGGTGTTTTCCCCCTTCCTCCCTCATGCAATCTGAACACTGCTACTGGTACATTGTGGGAGGGGGAGTACCTCCAATATTTTTTTAAAATAAATTTGTTTAGAAAGTAGCATGATTTGCCAGGCCCATTCTAAGTTTATAAATTTAATGCTAGAAGTAGTACCCTAATTCAGAATAATGTGGCTCGGGTTTCTTCCATGCATTCCATTCTAACCGCTCCTTATCCTTCTTCCCAGAGTGATGGGCTTAACTCTCTGCATTCTGTCAAGTCAAGCCCGAACCGCTTCACTAAGACAAGCCAAGGAAGAAGCTGGAATACCGGGAATGGGTCTCCGGATGCGATTTGCTTCTCTGTGGATAAACCTGGTGTCATTGTTGTAGGGTTCTCTGTGTACGGAGGAGGAGGAATTCATGAATATGAACTCGAAGTGCTTGTTGATGATGTATGTGATGCATGTAAAAGTAGTGAATAATTTCATAAAGCACCACATAGTTTAATAATGAATTGCTTTCATTGCTGCTACTATTTCAAAATTCCACAGAAAACTGTGGGAATGTATTTGAGGCTTCCTAGTAATCCTTATAACCTGGTATAAATGATTTTTAATTATCTGATACTCCACTGGCAAGCAGGTAGCTGCAGAATCACGAAAATTACGATAAATAGTACGCAGATGGACTTTTATATTCCTGCATTCCCCATCAAACCACGCAGCCGTCTGAGAACTCGCTACTTGCTTTGGTACAGCCCTTCTGGAATCCTGTTTTAAGCTTCCTAGTAATAATACTCTGGGCCACTATTTAAAGGCCACCTTTTCTAATCTTCTCTGGTACTTGTGTGCTGGCTGAACTATCCTGGTTGAAGGGGGAACATGAAAGGCATAAAACAGAGCAGCGTATTTCATTTATAGAATTATTTTTATTTATCCTTTGATCATTAGAGGCATTATTAGTCAATAAGCCGGATGGAGGGATTTGTCATTGATTTTCTTTCCTAAACTTGATTGTGTTCATTGTCAATATATAAACAATGCAACCTGTGTGTTAAAGAGCTGACTCATACTTCTTTGAATACAGAGTGATCATACGGGAGATTCAACTCATTCTCATAGATGGACGTCTTTGGAGTTAGTTAAAGGAACGTACACCACAGATGATTCCCTGAGTGATATTGCTGAAATCAAACTTGACAAAGTTGTTCCACTGAAGGTAAGTTAAGCTTGCCGCGTTTCTTTGATGAATCCGCAAAGTGCTTTTGCATTGCGTGTGAATCTGATAGACTACTGATTTGGTGTATTTCAGAACTGTAAAGATAGTTTTTATAATAAATATTATATAGTTGTACATTAGATGATATTGAACAAAAGTCATTTGGAAGCAAGTGGTAATTCAAATGTTGCACTCTTTCCTGACTTTTAATTGGAAGGAAAATGTGAAGTATGCAGTCCGTTTGAGGAACTATGGCAGTCGCACAGCCAATGGAGATGGAGGAATGACCACTGTCCAGTGCCCAGATGGTGTTACGTTTACTTTCAGTACGTGTAGTTTGAGCAGCAACGGCACTAATCAAACACGGGGTCAGATTCCACAGATTCTCTATTACAGGTATGAGTTGACTTTTTAGCCAAGTGAGTTTTGTTTAAGAACTTTATTTGAAAAAAAGATAAAACCATGCAAATTCAGTCATAGTGCAAGGAAACATGCTTGTCTTCGTTGGTCTGGTCTTTAAAATAAGGCTTCTGTTAAGGATAGCTGTAACAGTTTGGGCAATTGTAAATTCTTTCGTCCTGTGGAATCAGTTTCAGTTAGGAAGTGGATTGTTCAGAAGGCCCACCTTTGCAAAAACAATGCACTTCCAAACTAGAATAATGCAAGGGGGGACCCGCAAGTAACGTGCAGGGATGCCACTCTTCTGCTGCCCCCCCACCCTCTTTCTTCTCTGGCTAATGACTTCACCCCTTCCCTGTTGCAGTATTGTTGCTTTGCTTGTTGTCACAGAAGAGCAGAAGGGGATTTATGTTTTTTTCCTTTTGCACTGACAGATGTCCTACTTTTCTTTGATGGAGAAAGAGGGTGAATCAGGAAGGTACTTAGTCATTTTGAAGTAGGTGGGCGGAGTTTGAAATTTGTAATCCCTAGAAAGAAGAGACAGAGTCAGAGACCCGTGCACACTCACATTTGCGGGGAGGGGAGAGAGTAGAAGCTCCCCCCCCCCCAAGTAGATCACCTCAGCTGCATGGTAAGGCTGAATAAATACCCTGGCCCAAAGAACTGTACACTGGCTAGGACGAGGTTGGGAAGAATCACTTTTTAAGGATACTCTTCTGCTTGGGTATTTTCCCATGTATGAGAGTAGCTGCTTTCTTTCTCTCCACAAGGAGAGAAAGAAGACTATCGCCACCAGCACCCACCTTCACACCTGCCTCCCTTCCATAACACTGCTTATTTGGATTGCTATGCAACCCTAAATGTGGGGTCGGATAGTGCTGTAAAACTGCCTTTACCTTCCGCCGGGCCTGCAAGACGGAGATGTTCTGCCAGGCATTTGGGGGCTAGGCTGTCCTCTCGCCGGCCATATCACTGAAGACCTTCCACCACCCATGCAGGAAAATGCTGTATTTTAATATACCTGCCAATTTTAATTGTTTTGATATAATGTTTTAATGTTTTTACTGTTTTAAACTGTTGTTAAACCGCCCTGAGCCCGTCTGACAGGGAGGGCGGTCTAGAAATGTGATTAAATAAATAAATACTGAATGTTCAAGCACAGACAACGCTCCTCTGTTGGAGGGAGATTTTAACTTCCCCATTAAACAATCTTTGGGGAATTTTTCTGAAAAACTGGGGGCCTCCCCGGGTCTTAGACAAATACCTCCTGTCTATATGTGACCTCTCTAATTGGGTTTTTCAGTTTGCACTAGTTGAGAGTTAGATATGTTTGTAGTGACAACATAGTTCTTCTGTTACAGAAAATAGAAAAGCAATGGCTATTAGTAACTACCTCAGATAATGATTTGAGAAAAAAATTATATGTTTAACCAGATACTTTCATGTTTAATCGGTGCTTCTGAATTTGATCTGATGTTATGTTTGTATATTAATTGTTCCATTTTTCCAGAAGCGAGTATGATGGAGATCTCCAGTCACAGCTCTTAAGTAAAGCCAACGAAGAAGATAAAAATTGTAGCAGAGCGCTTTCTGTTGTGGGGGCCGTGGTGCGAGCTGCTAAAGACCTTTTGCACAGGGCTCTTGCTGTAGATGGTAAGAATAAGGTGCAGAATGGGTGGAAGTACGGCCCTCATTCAAGATTCATTCAAGGTGGTGAGGCTCTGTACAGCAACTGTTTGCTCTTGCCTTGTAAGACCATTATACAATGGTGAACATGTATGTATACTGCGAAGATGATGCAAAAGTAATGTTAGAATGAAACCATCAGAACATTTAAAAGTCACACCCGTTTTTTACAACATGAAATATTAGCATCAGCATAAGAAGTGTTAGCATATGCAGTATTAACACTCGCACCTTCTCTAACCACACTTTCTGTGTGCAGTGAGATGGGTGAGTCTCGATGTGCTTCCCATACAACTTAACAGTCACGCAAGGAACATTTTAAGAGTGACTTCGTGATGTTCAGATGGTGAGGGGAGCGCGCTTCAGACCTTCAGTGCATTGTGTTCAGGGTGAACAGCCCTTAGTTTAGCATATAAAAGCAGTATTTGATTATATTAATTTGAGAAATAATTACGGCTTTAAATAACATTTTAGAAATAGCACCAAATATAATCTGACTAAATTCGCAGGACACAAACTGACCAGAGCTGAGTACTTTCCACTTTTTTTTTTCCACGTGGCAGTTAAGCACACGCCTAACTCTGTGATTGAAATGAATGGGATTTTACAGTGCTTAACCATAAAAATCATGATCTTTAGTCCTCCACACAGTTGTTGGCAATATATTTTTGCTGTTTAGGTGAGTAGATTTCTGTTATTTGTACATAGAAGAATATCTAAATCTTGCAATGTCTTCCTTTAGCTGAAGACATTCCGGAACTGCTCAGCTCTTCCAGTCTCTTTTCTATGCTCCTTCCTCTTATAATAGCATATATAGGACCTGTGGCTGCAGCAATTCCCAAGGTAAGTTCTTCACAACCTCCAGAGGCTCAATACTGTAAGACTTTAAGAAGAAGAAAAAACCTTAGTGAGCTGTTTACATTTTCACTGACTCATGGAGCAAACCATCTTTAAACTTTCTCGTGGTGTTTGCTGGCATTTTGTGGATTACCACACTTAACATTCAACATGTGAGCAAATGCTTGAAAACCTCTAGCTTGGAACTAAATGGCCGCATTTATTCTGCAGTTGCGACATGAAATTCTACCACAGGCATGCAGGGCCTATCAAAATTCTCAGGATGCAGTTATGTGAATAGAAACTTAACACTTGAGGGTCCCTTCTCCAGGATTTGTCTGCTGTCTGTGTGTGGGCTTTGCTCACCAGTTCGAAAAAGAGGGGCCTATTTGTAAAGCCAAAAAGGAACAATCACTAGGCGCACGTTGCTTCTTCTTGCAGTCTCTTCCTAGCCACGTCCTACCTCAGTAGAAGGTTGGCAGGTGACAGCTTTTTTGTGACGAGCGCCACCCTTAGAAGCTTCCCTTGGGCTTGTTCATCCAGGTAGAAGGAGAGTGTGGATAAGGGGATTCTGTGAAAAGAGTTGGGACTTCTGGTTTAAGGCTGCGCATCCGGTTCATTAATTGAACCAACAAATCAGCTAAATACCTTTTTAAGAGAATAGACCTGGTTGAGCATTGCAGGGGTCAGGTCTGGCTTGTAACTCCAGGCTCTCTCGGGGTCTCACTGGGAGCAGTGAGCTGCCGCACCGCCTTGTCGCTAACTGCTGCCACTAGCTGCCTCTGTTGGCACTCAGTCAGTGAGAGAGCTCAGCTTGCCACATAGTGTTCCTGCTCTAGTTAATTCACACTGGGAGGGGCCAGATGTGCTTGTGACAGGCAGCCGCACCTTTGTATGCTGCACACCAGATGGTGTTGGAAGAGAGTGAGGGAGGTGCAGGCAGTATACAGGGATAAGGGGACCAGGTCTCTCACTGTTGCAGGAGACGTCCCAACTCTGATTGTCTGATGCAGCAGAAGGAGAAAATGGGCAGGAGGGAGGTTACCATAGACATCTGGGGATTGCTAGAGAGACACATGTCACTTCCAGTTACATGACTGGAAGTGATGTTGTAGTGACACCTAGCCCTGCCTGTCAAAGCTCCCAGGAAGAGTGATTCTGGGAAGATATGAGAAGGAGGGAAGGAGCTACAGATCCTCTTCCCGAACTCTCGAGTCCAGAAAATTTGTTACAGTAATGTCTGTTGTTCAGAGTTCTTGGTTTTAATGAAAATCTAATCTCTCAACTACGTGAGTTTTAACTGTATTGAGTCGCAGTCCAAGGACTTTCAGTTTCATATAATACCTGGTCATATGCTTTGTTGCACTCTAGGTTGCAGTTGAAGTTTTTGGCCTAGTTCAGCAGTTGCTTCCTTCTGTAGCAATTTTGAATCAGAAGTATGCCCCTCCTGCCTTCAACCCTAATCAGTCTACAGACAGTACCACAGGAAACCAGCCAGAACAAGGACTGTCTGCTTGTACTACCTCTAACCACTACGCTGTTATTGAATGTGAACATCCCTACAAACCAGCTTGTATTACCCACTACAAGGTAAGGATTACTTTTAGCTGCATGAGACTTCTTAGACATAGTTAAAAATGGTTTTGTGCAGTGCTTGATTCTGGTGCAAAGCAGGCTGTCTTAGGATCGAACTAGATGTTACTTTTAACCAGATAGGAGCTGCCTTTGAAAGAACTGCAGGGGCCTGATACAGCTCAGGACCGTGGTACGTAACGCCTTTCCCTTGGTCATATTTTCTTGAGCCAAAAAAACCCTGATACGCCGTTCCAAAATGGGGCAAATACCTCCTGCGGCCATTTTGGCTCAGGAAATTTTGTTAAAAGTCATAATCTTTAGTTTGGGGCTCAATTTGTTTTATAAGCTGCTTCGTAACCTTTGTTGAGGCCCAAGCTAGGAGTGACCCAGGACATCTGTGACGAGGCTCTTCTGCAGATTTTTAGAAGGCTTAAATGTAGCTATGGGAGAACCATGATGCGGGGGGCGGGGGGGGCGGGGCGTGTTTCATGCCTTTTTCTTGGTCTAGCAAGAGCTACTTGCCTTGCAGTGAAAAACATACTGTATGTTTCCCCCTACCTGGCAAATAGCAGCTCAGGAACGGGATTGGTTTAGGAAAGTGTCATGGAAAAGATAAAAATTCTCACACCTTCTGGACCAGAGCCCCAGTCCAAATTCCCATACCTGTATCACAGCAGCTTTTTGAAAAATGTGGGAGAACCTAATTTAGATGTTCTTCATCGGGTTGGCTCCTAAAAGGATGTGAATACAGCATATAACTGTTAGAATATATTAGCAGCAATTACATGGTGCTATAAAGGAAGGAATATCTGCATTGTAAACATAAGGAATTGGTTTAAATATGTGTATGTATCTACATTTGTACATGTGTACGTATCTTCAATTAGTGGATGTTACATTGCTTTCATGTTAAGGTACTTTCAGATTTTTTTTAAAGCCTCCAGTTCAGACACATAACAAAACCTCAGACACTGTTGAGGTTTTGCTATGAACAAGCGGACTTTTGTTACCAGAGAGCTCTTAACATTTATGTTACTGGTAAGGCGTTGCATTGCTTCTTATTTTAAGGATAGTTTATGTAGTGTTAGTTTCATGGCTTGTGAAAGCCTTTGAAACAGCTGCTGCCTCTCTTTTTCTATTTTGATTAGCTTTTTATATTGCTGTTTTAAAGCATATAGTTCTGGAAGAATAAATGGCAAGTTCTGGGACTTTCAACAATTATGCTTATCTATTAGCTTTTTTTTAACTGTTAGACATTCATGATCGAACCACAGTTGAGAAAAAACGTTTGGCTTAATTATAACCAAGCCTTATATTTAAATGCTGAGGACGGCTCTTTGGCCAAAGGTTTGTGCGTGAGGATTGCCACTAGGACTTCCACATGGTTAAGAATCTTGTTTGTCTATTTCCCTCCTTGATCATTGTTTTTATGTAATTTACATTGCTCATTGCAAAACAGATGGCAGTATTATACAGGGAAATGGGGAAACAGTCTAGTAAACCAAGTATAAATGGATTTTTCTGTTACTCTTTCATGGCTAAAACACAAGGGTATAGAATAATTTGTTCCCCCCACCCCACTCCTGCAATCCTATTAATCGAATTCAAGGATAAGATGGATGCCTATTTATGTACTGTGTTAATTTTTTAATAGGGATGTTGGTGCCTCTGGAGTAGCAGAGATTAATACGATAGTAAACAGTTGTTAGGACATGAAACCATTTCTTAAAAGATTCTGCAGCTTAGAACTGCTTTAATTTTTGCTTAATACCTGATTCTGTTCAGCCCTAACCCACAAAATCTGTGTCCTGTAACTCAATGGGAAAAGGCATTAACTTCTGTGTTCTCACTTTTGTTCAGGTGACTTTTCCAGAATGTGTTAGGTGGATAACAATAGAATTTGACCCTCAGTGCGGAACAGCTCAGTCAGAAGATGTTCTTCGCTTGCTCATTCCTGCCCGAATTCTCCAGAACTCAGGATTTGGACCAAAGCAGACTTCTGTCCATGACAATCTTAACTCGTGGATAGAACTGAAGAAATTCTCAGGCTCATCTGGATGGCCTACGATGGTCTTAGTGCTGCCAGGTAAGTACAAATGATTTTTAAAAATTATCTTTAATGGCTGGCCAACATTAACCTACTGTTTTAAAATATAAATTCTCTGGGTTCAAGCTGATGAGAAATTCTGAATTGCGTAAATGTGCGATTCAAAGTAAAACTGCGGCAGAATTATTACAGCCCGGTAATGATGGACGGACAGGGGATGGGGTGAGAGCTCAACAACGAAAACCCACTGACACAACTGGCTGGAGTAAAAGAGGCCACAACTTTATTGAATTACAGCTTCTGGAGCATTGGCAATGCATAAGGGTAGGATCTCAAGCATCAGCTAACCTGCCTGCCAGCCAATGAACCCCCCACGCCCCCTCAGACTGTTGCTGAGGGGGGTGGGGACCAAGGAGCGGCAGCCAGTGGGATACCACGTAGGCGTGCACCCCTGAGTGGATCCCTGCCACCTGGTAGTGAGTATGCCCAGCAGCCCCCAGCTGGGCATGTACCATCATAACTCACTCCCAAGGTTCCTTAACGGAATCCCCTTATTGAGGAGACTGGGCTCCCCATCTCCCCCCGTAAGGATCCGATCCCAGTGTCCAAATCACTAACCAAAAGTTGTGACAGGAAAAGAGAGCATACAGAGAAATCTGCTTAAACACTCATTGCATGCAAACAAACGATGGTCAAACAAACCAAAATGGGGAGGGCAGGGTTTTGCCGCCCAAGCATGAAGTGAGGAGGGGCAGGGCTGGTGGCCGTTAAGAACCACGCCACCGGACCTGAGAGAAAGCACCACCTCTCTAGTTTGGTGCCTGGCCCTGCCTCTTGGACAGCCCACCTGGCTGGACCTCATTGGCTGGCCAGGGAGTTTGAACTTCCCGGGCGTGGGCCTCCTAGCAGAATGGCAGCCGCCATGCTTCACGCCCCTCAGCATCTTTGCAGGCTGCAGTTCAGCCACCCGGGTGAGTCTGAGGGCTGTCATTTTCAAAAAGTAATGAGTAAATATCTGAAATAATCTTCTGCCCTGCACCATCTGCATCTAAGGTATGTGGCATTGTTCTAGGAGAGAGATCAGCAGGAAGATGTGGCGCTCTCCCTCCAGGTTCTGTCCCTTAGCACCCTGTTTCTTGAGTGGGGTGCCCCCAATATTCTTTTAGATCGCCTGTAGAAAGTTCTGAATGTTGCTGCGTATAAACTAGAGTCCTGTTAGCACTCAAGGAACACTGGTTAAAGAGCAGCCTGATCTGGGCCAAATCCATACAATTAAAACACAGAAGGCTCAGTACCAATTCCAGGTAGGCTACACATTTGCTTTTAAGATGAAATGGATAAGATCTTTTTCATTTCTCTGCTAAATTTATTATTTCTTTTTAGGTAACGAAGCACTCTTCTCACTTGAAACTGCATCAGACTACGTGAAAGACGAAAAGGCTACTTTCTATGGTTTCAAATGTTTTGCAATTGGCTATGAATTTAGTCCAGGATCTGATGAGGTAAGGCTGAGTTTATAAGTATAGCAGCCTTCGAAATAATTTTTTGAAGTTTAAAAATAAGCACTTACTTATTTAATAAAATTTATACTCCACCATTTTGCCCTCCTAAATTCCACCAAGGCAGTTAACAAGTAATCATATACGTAATAAAATCACATTTAAACCACTCCAAACAACACATCATTGAGCAGTTAAGCCAGAGCTAAAAACATACAACAACATATTGGGTAGGAAGGAGGGATCTCTGAGGGAATGCCAAAAGAAACAAAAAAGTCTTCAACCGTTGGTGGAAAATAGCAACAGAATGGGACAGATGAATCTCCCCAGAGAGAGAGTTCTAGCATGTGGGTGCCACAACCAAGAAGGCCCTCTTTCAGGTCACCACCTGCCTAATCTCAGATAGTGGGGGCACCATCTGAGAGTGATGAGGATAAAGTTCTTTCTCTTGCTCATTGGATCAGGTGCAGTGCTTGTCACCAGATTGAGACTACAGGAACTTACTTTATTTAAGCAAGTTCTATTCCATTGTTCTCAACCTATCAAGGTTCTAAAGACATCTAATGTAAACATGATAAAACCATCAGTAACAGCAGATAAATAGTAGCATGCTCATAAAAATAATGATTAAAACTGGAGCTTAAATAAAACAAGAATAAAAAAATACTAAAACTAGCACAGAAATGGTAAAGCCAGGGAGCAAACTTGTAGCAAAGGGAAACCCATTTTCAGCTGGTACCTGAAATTAAGATGACTACGAGTTGGATTGAGTTTCAGAGGAGATAAGGTACCACCACAGAGAAGGCACTGTCTCAGGTAGCCACATGCTTGACTTTTGAAGATGGGTGCATGCTGAGAAGGTGGGTGCATGCTGAGAAGGGGCACATGCCCCCCTTGCGGAGGGGCACGTATATAGAAGATCCATTATGGTCCAGTATCCTCGTTTCAGGCTGTTTAGCGCTGCTGTAACATAGTGGTTAAATGGCTGGGCTCTGGGTCAGCACTGCTGGTTTGACTCCCACTACTGCCAGGAGCTCAGCAGGTGGCCTTGGATAAGCCACTCCTCTCAGCCCCAGCTCCCCAGCTGCATTGTGGGGATAACACTGTTCACCAATCTGAATGCAGCAATAATATGTCCAGGAAGGAAGTGTATAAGCACACTGTTGTTATAACGTTCTCGTTAAATTGTGCTTTTTGGAAGAAGGTGCTCCTTGTATTCCTGACAGCAACCATGCAGCTGTGTTTTATACCTGTTGAAAACTCTCCTCAAGGACAACCCTCCCCAAAGCACAGTGCAATTTGGATAAGATCAGAGAGCATGAATAATGCTGTCCGAAACAACGTGTGATCCTCTGTTACTGGAAGATTTCGGTCTGGTGTGAATTCTGTGTGTTGTATATGCTAGAACATGTATCTTAGATCCCTGCCTCTCCTGGCTGTTGAAATCTTACTAGGAGAAGCTGATGGAACCACTTTAAATATCATTAATTTATTTAGAATATTTTATCCTGGCCTTTCTCCATGCAACTTGGGATGGTGTACATTTTTTAAAAAAATATTTTATTTTAAAACATTACATTACAAATACAAGGCTGCTATAAAATCAATATTGTGAATCAGCTTACATTAACACTAGTATAGTCTACAAGATAAGAGATAGTGTAACGTGATTATAATATCTAACAGCAGATGGAACATTAGTGATTAGAGTGCAACAGGTTCTTTTAGTTTAAAGATACAGAGGAAAGGTGCCTGGGAGGATAAATATCATTGCATGTTAAGTATTCAAAAAAAGGGAACCATTTAGAGAAGAAAACAGTTTCTTTTGGGTAGTGTTGTGATTGATACAAGCGGGATGGTGTACATTGTTGTCTGCTCCTCCATTTTATCCCCTAAACAAACCCTTTGAGGTAATTTAGGCACTGAGAATTACTAAAACTCATTCTAGAGGCCACAAACTGTTTGCCTTCCCAGAACAATTAGAAATTTGAAGTTTGATTTTTTTTAAAGTTACCTTTTATTGTGAAGTAGTTTTAGTTTTGGTTGTCAGATTGAGATGCTGAAAGGATTTGAGCTTCTAAACCTAAGTTTAAAACGTATTTTTGTTGTGTTTGTTTTAAGGGAATCATTCAGCTTGAGAAGGAACTAGCCAACCTCGGAGGAGTGTGTGCTGCAGCTTTGATGAAAAAAGACCTGGCGCTTCCCATTGGTACATGTCCCTTAGAGGGAGAGTGGATTTACCCTTATTTGTAGAATTCATCAGAGAGTTGCAGCTACGGCTTTGGGGGAGGAATATCATGTTAAAGATAACAGTCACAATCCAGAAAGCCTTTGACGCATGCTCAAAAGCTTCTGCATGCCCAGCAGGGCTGCACCAGACTTTGTGGGTCGTATCCAGATTAAACGGACTCTTTTCGCTGATTATGCCTTTCCATCGTAGAGTTTACATGTCATTCCCCAGGAGCAGCATTTTGTAGAGATCAAAGAGCTGCAGTGGGAGGGACGAGGCAGGAAATAATCAGTCTGCCATTGGAAAATTTAGACTGGATCCAACCCTGTGAATAGCAGCTTTTAATGCTGAACCATAAACTGCTGTGGAGAATCTCCCAAGCTTGAATAGTGGTTTGCTGTGTAGCATGTAGGATTGCCTTTCTGATGAAAAGCCAAAATTCCTGCTTAACTGATGGAGCGTCTAGTCCTGTCATTCCCTGGACTGTGGTCAGTGGGTATGATCTTCCAATCACTATTTGGTTTAATTCAGTTCAAGATGGCTAAAAGAAAATTCTGGAATTTTATGCAACTTCACAATATTTGTTCTGAAGCCTTTGTGCTGTCAAATGGTTGTTTATTACGTTGTCAGAGCTCAGAAGCTAAGCAGGGTCAGCCTTGGTTAATAATTGGATGGGAGACCACCAACAAAGACGAGGGTTGCAGAGGCAGGCAATGGCAAACCACTTATATTAGCCTCTTGAAAACCCCACAAGGGGTCGCCATAAGTCAGCTGTGACTTGATGGCACTCTCCACCACCACCAATTTTATGAGTGGGGAGTGCCATCAAGTTTGGTAGTGGGGTGGTAGCGTGACTAGAAAATTTTAATTTTATAGTTGCCCTGCTTGGTTATTTTTTTCTTCAGGATTTGTTAGCGTTAGTTGGTTAGGAGTCTTGATCTTCTAGAGATAAGGAGTGGGAATTTCATTTCAGAACTGCTCGGGTTTAGTGCTGCTAGCAATTACATCCAGGCAAGAGCCACTTTACCAGTTATCACATTTACAGGGATTGTGGGGGCACTTAAAGACAGGGGAAAAAATTCAATATCCTTTTAAAGCTTTTATTATTACGTTGATGTCCTAATACTGCGTACTATTTTGTTAACAGGCAATGAATTTGAAGAAGATCTTGAGATACTCGAAGAGGCTGCTCTGCAGGTAGGCAATTACTGCTCTCCTTTCAAGATGCACTTTCGAGATACTTTGCTAATTGGTGGATGTGAAAACAGTAGGGAAGTGGCTGTAATTGCTTAGGAAATCATTTCATAGAATTGATAAATGTCTGCACCCAATGAAATAAAATATCTCAAGGGAAACAAGCGTTGCTGTAACTGGAGGCAAGGGCTAGGGGCACGAGGAGAAAGGACGAGATCTGCTGTGCTGACGTCCTAGACGGGGCCATAGTGGCCACGGACAGTATCTTACAGCTTCTGTGACTAGTCTGTACACCAATGAAATGTGTCTTCTGAAGGCTGGAAACCTGCTCTTGGGGTTTTCATTAATTTCTTGGGATTTTCAGGTAATTTCCTTGAGCTCCATCAGTTTCTAGATGTGTCATACTCTGTAATTTGCTTTATAACTTCATATTGAGCCTTAGAGGAAAAAATAACCTTTTGAACATAGCCTCATTTATAGTTGGCTTAAATATAATGGTGATCAGTATATCTTTGTATAATGTTTATAGTATGGCAGTACTTGTTTAATAGCATTTTGTTTTTCCAAATGACTGTACAAATAAGATGGACTGTTATCCAGTGAATTGTCATAAAGTACATGCGGCAGTCTGATTTTTTTTTACCTGCTGCACCTTGTTGTGAAGCTTTGAAAGGTTCTAGCTTCATAACCATAGTGGATATGGGAGCGAGTATTTTTCCAGCACCAGCACTTACATAAACATTATAATGCCTGTTGGCAAGGAAGTTACAGCTTTTTTTCCTCGAGTATACCCTCTATGCAAACTGAGCGATGCAACATCATCTGGAGCATTCTATAAAGCAACTTAGTTAGCATGTCCTGACTTTTGTGCCCCTGTTTACCCCAGAAGAAGGAAATTATGTTTTAATGTAATTTATAGCTTGCCCGTCTTCCAAGCTGCTCAAGGCATATCACACGTCTCTCTATTCTCAAACAACTCTGGGAGATGTCTTAGTGTGTGAGAGAGGAACTGAACCAGAGTCAGAGATTTCAGTCTAGATCTCCCTGAGCAAAGTTGGACGTTCTGTCCACTGCATCACATGCTTTTCACACTGGCCAAAGACACAGCCACTTAGATGCATGTTTGGATTTTCTGTCCATCTTTCCAGGGCAGCAGGATTGGGGATCAAAACTAGAGTCCTTCCACTGGGCACATTATCCTTGCGCACACACTCCTTTTACGTAATTATTTATGCCATTCTGGTTCTGTACAGCCAGAGTAAGTTTTACATGCATGGCTCAATGTGTGAACCTGAACCCTTCAGCATGATATAGACTGTTAAAACTACCTTGAGTTCTAGGAATTGGAGAGGAATTGGAGGTGGCAGCTACTAGTTGTTGAAGATTCCACCCAGAGGTGATATATTAGATTTATTGCTTTTTAGGAGGGTTGTGAAAATAAGTTTCAGCCTGGCTTTTGAGCTATAGAGTGCTGGGATTTAAAATGTGGTTTCAGCTGTTTGCTGCTCTTTTGTGATTTTTATTTTATTACCTTCAGGTTTGGAATGGCAATGCTTTGTAATAGCATCACTGTATTTTGTAACTGAGAGCCTTTGGGGGGGGGGGGGCTTTTCAGTAGGCCGGATGTATGTTTTAAAAATGACATGAAATGATTAGATTAATTATCCTATTTTTAAAAAGTGATACATTTGTTTAGAAACCAAATTAATGTTTTTACCGTCTCTGACCAGGTTTGTAAATCACACTCTGGCATCCTGGGAAAAGGTTTAGCCCTGTCTCACTCACCGACTATCCTGGAGGCACTTGAAGGGACTCTTCCGCTGCAAGTACAAAGCAATGAACAGTCATTTTTGGAGGATTTTATTTCCTGCGTACCAGGATCAAGTGGTGGGCGGCTCGCAAGGTACTTTAACTATTCTGCTACTGTCCATGACCCCTTCCTATTTGGTCATTTTGAACAGAGAAATGTGGCATGCAAATGCTTTTATCTCTAGATTGTTTCCTGTCTTATGACTAGCTTTACTTACATACTGTACTTTGGAAAAAATGCATTTTTCTTCTTCTAGTATACTTGTATTTAAAATTTTTAAAGAGTGCAGGAAAGTACATGCCATTTTGATCCCTGAGAATTTTGAATATATATATTTGTTAAGCGGGCATAGTTATATAAGTATGCCCTGAATCACATAATGGTTGAAGTATGTTGTCTTCTGTACAAACAGACAGAAGTCTTCTATTTTTATGCACATGTATAGCAAGCATTGTTGCAAAAAGATAAAAATATTGTATTTTACTATAGAAGTAAGTACCTAAGACCCTTTTTCCCCTTGGAAGCTTTATCTTTCTTCCTGTAATACAAAAACTGTCATATTCTAGACCCTCCTCTTTTGTAAAGAGATGTGAAGATGGAATGTGAAGATACAGGGAATGTCAAATGATTGAACTTGGTTTTTAGGTGGCTTCAGCCAGATTCCTATGCAGATCCCCAGAAAACATCCTTGATTCTGAATAAAGATGACATCCGATGTGGTTGGCCAACTGTTATTGCTGTGCATACCAAAGACCAATATGGTGAAGTTGTGCATGTGCCCAATATGAAGGTAATAGTCTGTGAATTTAAAAAGGCTCTGACATTAGCAGTATACTTTTAAAGTAATACTGTATAACTTGTAGATGTGCGGCACATAAAAGTGTGTTGAAATTAAAACAAAATACCTGTCCCTTTCTGAAGTGCCTCTTAATTTAAGGCTGGCTTCTGTTACTTAGTTTTTATATAGTTTGGGTCACAGCTTGGCCCATGGTAACAATTTGCCCTTCAGATGGAGCTCAGGGCTGGTACTGGAATAATAGCAAAAACAGCAACACTTGCATACTGCTCTTCTAGGCAGATTAGAGCCCTACTCAGCACGGCAAACAAAGTAAGTTTTATTATTATCGCCACAATACAGCTGGAGAACTGGAGCTGAGAGGAGTGATGATGTATCCAAGGCCACCTACTGAGCTCAAGGCAGTAGTGGGATTCAGCTCAGCGGAGTGATGGTTTGCAGGTTAATCGCTTAACGACTATGCTACAACGGCTCCTCTAGAGCATTTCTTTAACTGTTAAATATATGGGTAGTTTCTCAGGAGAACCAGGCTAGCTTCCATACCTTAAAATTTAATAAGATTTAAGTTTAATTAAATAAGATACATTTCGCTATTGCTGGTTATTTTTTGCTTTCTTTATTATCATCTTACTGTGGTTATTGAAATTTGGCAGGTGGAAGTCAAGGCGATTCCTGTTTCCCAGAAAAAAACTTCCTTGCAGCAAGAACAGGCCAGAAAACTCCAGCGAGTACCAGGCAGTCCAGCAGGTGCATCTGCTGCCGCTGGCACAGATATGACATTTGGAGGACTCCCTTCTCCCAAACTGGATGCTTCATACGAACCAATGATAGTCAAAGAAGCTCGTTATATTGCAATTACAATGATGAAGGTATAGTAGGCACTCTGAATACTGATCTCTTACTGGATGCCTATGAAAATTGCAAGAATAACCAGAATTTCTGCCTGTTTATATGAATGTTCAGATACAGATGCGTGCTGAGTAACGATATCAGCTAACCAATAAATTACTTTCCTTTTAGAATAGAGTGGAGCAGCTTACTCCATTGCCCATTTTTGATCTGAGAAACAAAGATACAATTGGTTTAATTGGTATTAGAACATATTCGATTTGATATTGCCTTACCTTTCAGGTATATGAAAATTATTCTTTTGAAGAATTACGCTTTGCTTCACCAACACCTAAAAGGTAATAGGTTTGTATGAAATTTAGTGTGTAAACGTAATTTTATCTTCTGTAGTAGTTAAGTTCTTCTTACCAGTGGTGTTCAGATTTCAGTGCTTCAGAAAGCACTGTATCTAGGAAAAACTAGTTATCGCACAATTTCAATTTATTTGGCAAGCTGTATCCAAACTTGTAGTTCTGTGGCTGATTCTTCTCCTGAATTCACTCTTGCATTTTGTATATGCATTATGGCTGTTAAACACCACCTTTCCCAGTGCCACTTTCCTAGGCTGATTCCGCCCCCCCCCCCCGCCCCCCCAGCAGCCATTTCTAATATGCCGGGGTGGGGTGAAGTAGAAGGTACAATTTGTCATTTTTTTCAGCATCTTCTCTGATTTGGCTCTTAGTTGCACAGATCTTAGGTCTTAGCTAAAGCTAGCATAAACTAATACAGAACTGACATGTCAGAAGGCAAAAGGTTGGGGTAGTCTTTATTTTAAATGCCTGTGTAGAGAAGATGGCATTTTCTAGCTTTGATTTTTAATTTCAGTTATTTTATCATTTAGATTTTTGAAGCATTAACTGAAGGCTTAAATGTCAGCATTGTAACAATACGTGGGCTTTTGTGACTTTCATTATTTCCTTTTTCCTAGACCAAGTGAAAACATGTTAATAAGAGTTAACAATGATGGTACTTATTGTGCTAACTGGACTCCAGGAGCAGTTGGTCTCTACACCATTCATGTTACAATTGATGGCATTGAAATAGGTACATTAATTCATTTCTTTTTGATGTCCTTGTTTTTATGTGTTAATTTTAGCAAGTTAATTTTTAGCAAGCTAAAGCTTGAAG
Source organism: Eublepharis macularius (assembly GCF_028583425.1). Lineage (NCBI taxonomy): Eukaryota > Metazoa > Chordata > Lepidosauria > Squamata > Eublepharidae > Eublepharis > Eublepharis macularius. The sequence continues at coordinate 23,986,349 of NC_072792.1, read as the reverse complement.
AGAGAATTTAAAGTTGGAGAACAATTTATGACCACGACTGACTGTTCAGTGCCTCTTCTTTCATCCACTTCAAAATTCTGGTGACTTGCTGCTCTGCAGATGATGATGATGATGATGATGATGATTCCTCCTTTCTCACTGAGATCTGTGCAGATTACACAGTGAAAGTAAAAATACAATATACTCAGTAGCAAAGGACAATAATGAACAAAAGTAAGGTCACTCAATGAAAGAGGTACAATATGGTATGGTAGCAGAAAAAGCAAGCATAAAACCAAGCACAGAGATGAAATCTTTTCAAAACAGTGCATAACTGTTTAGCAATGTGGAAAGCCCCCTAGTAGGCATGTGTCTATATCAGCAACAGTACCAAACAAAATAGCATATGTTTTTACTTCACAATTGTTTGCTAATTTTACAGATGCCGGACTAGAAGTCAAAGTAAAAGATCCTCCCAAAGGAATGATACCCCCAGGGACACAGTTGGTTAAACCAAAAGCAGAGCCTCTGCCAAACAAGGTATGAGAACTCAAATCCTCTTTTTATGGTTAAACTAGCATTAGTGTATGTAAATGCATGAGCTGTGTTAGCTGATATATTTAAACTACTCCTTTGGTAATGAGCCATATTTAGAGGTGGAACACCAGCTACATATTTGGAGGGTCCCAGAGTCAGTTCCTGGCATTTTGAGCTAAAAACATCTTCCGTGGCAGTTCTAGAAAAGACACCCACCTGAGAGCCACTGCCGGTCAATTTATATAGATTCTGGCTAGATATTTTCATATTCTGAGACAACCAATAAAATAGTTTTACGTTCTGTCCTCCACTGTCTTTACAGGCATGTGCAGGTTAGTAACTCTGGACTTGGTTCTTAGCGGTACCCAAGACTTGGTACAGTGTGTCGGTGTTGTTGCACCAGCTGGGAACAGTGACTATGATGCTGTTAAATTCAGCATACATGTCCATGGAAATGGGTATTACAGTGCTACAGGAAGAGCACAGAACTGTACCCCAGCAACTGAAGACAACAAGAGCAGCACTTGAACCAGCCAATAGGAGCTGTGGGCTAGGAAAGAGAGAAAATCTGACTAAACATTATCCTGTCCTAAGTTAGATTTTGAAAGGTTAAGAGTTAGAGGTTGAAAGCTGAGAGTGAGAGAGAAGGGTTAGGATTAGAGATGGGCACAAACCGGAAAAAAACTAAACCATGTGGTTCGTGGTTTGTCAGATTTCACGAACCACAAACTTTCACAAACCTGCCCCTGGTTTGCAAACTGGTTCATTTGGTTCGTGAAAACGTCACATCCAGGTCAGTAAAATCATCACTTCCGGGTCAGCAGCAGGTCTGCAGGAAGTCCATCCCCTGTTGCCTAGGAAACTGATTGATTAGCACCAGGGTGTCTGCAGTGACGAACCAAAAAACGAACCAACCTAAAAGTTCGCGGTGGTTAGTCAGAAATGGGATCTGACAAACCATGGTTTGCGAACCACGAACCAGCCTGGTTCGTGCTTAATTTTGGTTCATATTTCAGTTCATGCCCATCTCTAGTTAGGATAACAGGGGGTGAATTAAAGACCTCATATCTCCACAGATCTTTAATTCATACTGCTGTTAAGATAAACTTTCTGTCTTCAATCACAATTTCCAACCTCTAACTCTTGTGATAAAACATGTCCCTTTCAGATCTAAACCTTCCCCAAGACACAGTTCCTTTTGGCTGGTACAGAACACTGCTGTCATTGGCTTCAGTGTTGCTGCAGTATAAATACAAAGTGCTATATTTATGTGTTATAAACCTGCCTGAGTGTTTTTCCTTGGACGTGTGTACCGTTTGAAACCTAACATCCCCAGCTTCTGGTTAAGTGTCAATATATACCTCAGTTGTGGTAAAAAAAAAAACACCCTTTGTTCTTGTTCACTTTAAAAAGCATATCAGCTTATTCCTGTCAGTTTACCCCTCAGTTACCAATGCAAGCTTCAGCAGGTTTATATCTCGGCCCAGATACCATCCCCTTGAAACTTTTAACATTCCCACTGGGACCACGGTGCAGTTGGGAAACTGTGTGTCAGGGAAAATGCTTAGGGGTGGTGTCTAGTCCTCTGGAAATCTGTAACAGATCGATTTGTGAAGGATAGCTACTAGCTGTGGTGACTAAGGGGAACCTCCAGATGCGGAGACATTAAATGTTAAAAATAAAATAAAAACTTGTTTGGTGTTAACTGATAAAAGATTCTTATATTTTATGTTGCGGGGGGAGAAATTTGTGTAGAGAAGAGTCCAGAAAGATAAAATAAGTTTAGAAGAGGGGCTCAGATCAAAGTATTAGGGGCAAGAACACCCCACGTTGCTTTCTTTGGGGGGGGGGTGCACTGCATCTTTGTTCTGTCCCCTATCTTCCATGCTGTTTAAGCTCCATCCAGACAAGACTTTGCTGTTGGTTGATAAAGCCGTTCAGGATTAAGTAGTCAGCCTGTCCTAGAAGAGGTTGCATTTCCCTTAAAGAGAGCAGGTTCATAGCTTGGGGGTGCTACTTGATCTATACCTACAATCAGAACTGCAGGTTTCTTCCGTAGTACGTAGTGCCTTTTAATGCTTCAACTGGTATGTCAGCTGTAGCCTTTCCTTAGGAAGTATGACTGGACACATGTGATCTATGCTCTGAGCTCATCCAAGATGGATTACTCTAACGCACTCTGTGTGAGATCAACTTTTGAAAAGCTGTTCAAAAATCACTTGGTACAAAATACAGCAGCTTGGTTGCTGGGTATTACGAAGGTTAAGAATAATAATAATGTTTGATTTATATACCATCCTTCTGGACAACTTAACGCCCACTCAGAGTGGTTTGCAAAGTATGTTATAATTATCCCCACAACAATAATCACCCTGTGAGGTGGGTGGGGTTGAAAAAGCTTCTAGAGGCTGTGACTAGCCCAAGGTCACCCAGCTTGCTGCAAGCGGAGGAGCGGGGAAGCAAACCCGGTTCTCCAGATTAGAGTCCTGCGCTCTTATCCACTACACCAAACTGGCTCTCTCAGAGGTTGCATCCCCTCCGTGTTAAATGAATTTAACAGGATGCCAGTTTGCTTCCAGGCACAGTCCTGAGTGCTGTTCCTTATTTATAAACCTCTAAGTGGCTTAGGACCATATGGCTTCTCCCATATCATCTCGTGCGCCAGTTAAGAGAGCAGCTCTTCTTCTTAGGCCCTGCTTCTTTGCGTCTTACCCTGCAGAAATCAGAGGCAGAACTTTTTACGGGGGGGGGGGGGGGTCCCAGAGACAATGTTTATTTAGCAGTACTTTTGACTTTTCCTGAATTTAGTTTCACTAGATTTCTGCAGAGAAAGCTCATGAATATACATCAGTAAACCTGTAATACCACCATCTAATTGTTTTTATTTATTTACTGTTATTCGCTGCCTCTCTTGGAGGCAGTAAGCTGCTCAAGGTGGCCTTCAAAATATCAAAATAACACACAACCCTCAGTTAAAATAACCAGCTCCAAATCATAAACCACCCTGCCCCTACAGCTGTAAGGTGAAAGCCATACTAGCAAACTTTAATAAAATCATAGCAAATCAGCACAGAGCCAACAAAACGAAACGATAAAGCAACAATGTAACAGCAAAAAAAGATCTCACTAGTGTTGTCTCATGACCAAAATTATTAAAACTGTAGACTAAACAACGCAGTATTGTTTCCAGCCAAAAATAAATGTTGACATACACATTGGCGAATTTTAAAAAGAAAAGCACTGAACTTCATCAAAAGCTTAGGCCATACAAAAATGTCTTAACCTGGCGTCAAAAAGTAGACACCATTATTAAATGGGGAAAACATTCTTGGTATGCCTGTAATATTAACCTTTTTAAAATGAATAAACTGCATTTTACTGTGTATGTGTTAATTTTTGTTTAAAGTTTAGGTATTATTGGGATAGCTATGTGTGTTGATCTTTTTTTGGGTCTGTCACTTTTAAGGTGCCAAAAGACTCCTTTTTTTATATTTCATTTGCTTAAATATAATGATTCTAAAAAAGAAATCCTATATGGTTTTTAGATGAATGTATATTTGCAATAAGCATCTTCTTAGAAGAGGAATTCCTTCTTTTCCTTCACACAGTCACACTTGCCTTCTGCAGAATTCACAAATAGTTGTATGAAAAATAATGGAAACTTAAGAATACAGAGCCTCTCTAATCAGGGGGAGCCATTTTAGTTGCTTGAAAGGGTTAGCCAGTGAAATGTTGCAGTCCTAATTTGGGAGTTGGGGGGGGGGGTTTAAAATAAAACCCAGAGGTCATATTGCTCCTTACTTAAAACTTGTTACATGCATTATGATTGCAGTTATACTGTGGTGTAATACTGCAGTGTAATATACATAAATCTAATTTGCTATTCAGTTATGTTTCTGCAGCATAGTTTTTACACCTCAGAATATTTAGAATCCAGTTTCTATGATCCATGAGAATGATTCTTGGCAATAAAAATGTTAGCCAAATAATATAAATTGAGCTCTTAAAGAGTAATCCATAATAATAGAATAGTTTTTTTAAAAAAACAGTGTGTATGAAGAACTGAAAAAGTACTTCTGAAAAGTCCCATCATTTGGTATTTTAGACTTGAGATAAACATTTGTACGTATTTATTATTTGGCATACATTTTTCTCTTGAATTAAGTAATTTCTGTGTGTGTGCGCGCTCGTGTGTAAAAGAGAGAGAGTTTGAATTGAGCTTATTTTTCTCTACGCCTTAATTTTTTTTTCACGCTGGAAGCATTCTCTATCATTTAAGGAAGGTTATAGTTGCTGGGAAGCTTTCACTTGAGTGCTGTGGAATTTCTTAATCTGTACTTTCATGCTATTTTTTTCAAGAACTCTGTTCCAGATTTCTCTGATTTACTGTCTCTTTGCTTCTCTTAGGTTCGCAAGTTTGTGGCCAAGGACAGTGCAGGGCTGCGTATCCGTAGCCACCCTTCCCTTCAGAGTGAGCAAATAGGCATAGTAAAAGTCAATGGATCCATTACTTTTATTGATGAGGTAACTTAAATCTTGCATTAAACTGAAATCAGGGTTAAATTATCACTTATTTATACAGGCCAATATCCAAAGAACTGTTTCCATATGGCCGCAGAGTTTGGGCCTTGAGTTTCTCCTCAGCAGCCCCGTGGCTTAGGGCCAGTCTGTTTGAAAGTGATTAGAGTTTTGAGGGGTCTGAAGAAAGCCTGAAAACTCGTTGAATGCTTACAAGTCCTTGGTTGCACTTGGACTACAGTTGCTCTTTGGATCTTGGCTAAAATATTTAGGTAGATGAACAGAAATGGCATCATATTAACCAGCCAATTATGCTTTCAGTGTTGCTTTAAATTTGTGCTACAGACTATGAGATTGCTTTTTGGAAAAAGTGAAGTAGATATTTAGGTTGTCCAAATTTCCTGTAAAAAAGTATGCTAATTTCCCCCTCAAAATGTCACTGCTTTTTGTAACTGGGAAATTAGTAAGTAAAAAAAAAAAGCAAATTGTTACAGATATAAATATGAAAAACCTTACGATGATTTGAGTGCATGGCCCAAGCTTGTTTACTAATACACGTTATCTTTATACATTTCCAGTCATTCTTTTTCACTTCTTAATACAAATTATTTTCATAATCCAGCAGCCTGATTCTCAGACCTGCCATGCTGTGTCAAATTACAGTTTTTAACAGTGATATATCAGCCGTTTTTAAGAACAGTGTCCCATATCACAATGTGATAGTGGTGTAGGGTCTTCGTCTTTTCATACAATCCTCCTTGTGGCACTTGGGTCTGCTTTTCACAACCCCTTTTGGTCTTAATCTGCATAGCCTTGAAGTTGATCTCCTGTTCTAAGCCTGAAATGCAATCTTTTAGCCTCTGCTGCCGAAGTAGCCTGGCTTGTGTGTGTGTTTCTTCATCATAGATCCACAATGATGATGGTGTATGGCTACGGCTGAATGATGAGACAATAAGGAAATATGTCCCCAATATGAATGGTTACACTGAAGCCTGGTGTCTGTCTTTTAATCAGCATCTTGGCAAGAGCCTTCTGGTCCCTGTTGATGTAAGTAAGAGGTGCTTTGGAAAGATGTTTTAGTGCTCTGTCACGACAAGGATTTTTTTTAAAGGTTGCCACTCTCCGTTCATACCATTCATAGGGGTAACTATTTCCACAAACTAATTACAGGGCTTATGATGATGTTGGGATGTAGAAAGAATTAAGGGCCTTAAAGTTGATCTCTTTCTCCAAAGAAGAAACAGTCTTGATCTGATCTCTTTAGTAATGCGGGGGAGGTCTATGACCTGCATCCTTTCATTGAGTATAATTTATTTTTAATATTAATATGCCAATTCTGTAGTTTTGACAGAGGGTTAATGTTGACTTAATGGTATGTTGTTACTGGAGGTGTGTTTTGCTTTTTTTTTTTCAATTTGGTACCCTACCAGTATGGCTTCTGAAGTTTATACTTTTTGGAGTCATTAATAATTTTAGTGGTTTAAAATGAAAATGCATAACCTATGAGATGTGTTTAGGATAACTTTTTAAAATAATATTTGCAGAGGCTCATATCTGTGGGCTGGTGCATACAGGTGGCTCATCCCTTAACTGTGTTACATTGTTGATATTAAACCATGGCTTCAAAGCTTAGCTGAGATGGAATCTTGATTAGCATTAAGCATGATCAATGGTGACCCTTAACCATAGTTAGGGCTGCCAAGGAGGGAGGGGATTTGTCCATGAGAAGATGAGTGAATGTTTGGTCCTATGGCTGAATTACATCTGCATTGAACCTTAGTTACCACACTGGAACAGTAATTACATCAGTTGCATTTGTCAATACAGTTTGAGTTAAGGTGAAATTGGTGAGAGATACTTTGCCTCGGCCACATGGTTGACTTATGGAGAAGACTCAGTGTTGAAGCAGGTGGTGGCATATGAATAATGAATTGAAGGCAGGGCGAGAGATGTTGAGAAGGAGCACCGTCAGAGAGAGAGACAAGCAGCCCTATGCACCTTTTGTATGTAGAGATCATACAGAAAGTGTTGCACGTTCAAATGCATATGCAGATAGACAAAGGTGCTATAACAGAACAGCAAGGTTGCAATCCAGAAGTTGTTGCTGCATAGAAATAAGGTTTTTCTTAAGGGAAAAATACAGTGCAGCACATGAAAGTATGGAAACTATATGCTTCTTCAGGAGGTGGCATACAGGTGAGTCAATTGCTTTTCTGTGATACCTAGGACAAAGCTGGAGAAAAATCAGTAGCTTTTTAAAAAAAAGGTCAGCTTTCCAGCTTAATAATAATGTACGTGATACTTAATAGCTAGGCTAATATTATAGACTTGAAAGCAAGCACAGATTTAATCATACCATATATGATACATTTTATAGATGTCTCTTTTATTTAAACTGGCCAGAGCGGGGGGGAAAGTTACACAGCTGGGCGTGTAACTTTCTTTTACTGTTATGAAAGGCGTATTTCTGTTACTGTTATGAAAGGCGTGTAGATAAGGTGCACTTCAGCTGCTGATAGGAAATCTGTTTCTTGCTGTTGTAAAGAGTTTTGCTGAGTCTGTCGGACAGGGTTGAGGAACCTTTGCTGTGCTGCCCCCATGGGATGAGTCAACCGAGGCTTGTGTTATGCTGCCTTCTCAGGCTTCAGCGTGACTTTGCCCCTGGGGCAACCCTTTTGATTTGATGAGTCAGGTTATTGATGGTTTGAGGGTAAATTATTGTGAAGCATATTTTTTCCAAGAAATGATTTTAGATACCGCTTCTCTTAATAAAACCATTTACCATACATTTTATGGACATTTGACTGTATAAAACTACCTACTTTTCCAAGAAAAGATTTGAGATATCCTATAGCTGTTATTAAATTGTATCTCACATTCATACTGATGCCCCTTGGTGTTCAGAACAGTGTTTTTGGAACTACTGAAACTGTTAAATTTAACGCACATACAAGTGCAATGTACAGAAATGTTTAATAACTGTAGTAAACATTTAAATGAACTATTCTAACACTGAAATTTATTTTAAACACAAAGGTTTGTTTATTACTGCAATAATGTAAAGCACAGGTTTCTCTTCAGATAAAAATTTGTTGATAGCACAAGCAAGATGTAATTATTCCTGCAATACTGTTAAATAATCCACACAATCTGTCCAAAGGTAAGCATTCTGAAGCCGTTCCTGTTTCAGTGGGGGTATTAGGCAAATGTTTAAATTTGCCATGGTAGGCTGTTTTCACACTGCTTACCAGCCATGGAACATCACGCCAAGCTCCCGGAATGACAGCATCTTCCTGGCGTGATTTCGTGCGAGAACGGAAATCGCACCAGGAAGATGCTGTCGTTCCGGGAGCTCAGTGCGATGTTCTGTGGCTGGTAAGCAGTGTGAAAACGGCCGTAATCAGCGGAACTCTTCCAAGCATCTTGTGTCTGAAGAAGGCTCCTTCCACTGGAGAATGTTGCTCTACCAGTGGTCCAGATTCATGGGAGCCAATCCAATATTTCCTTATCAGCAAAGTCCCTAAATTATGGATTAATGCTGTTTAGTATCCCCTCATCTCTCAGATTTGCCTGTCAATATTTGGAAAATAATTTGTGGCCACATGGGGAAATGTGCATGGCAGTTATAGGAATTTATAGAACTCTTTGACCATGAGCTGCCTCTCCCCCCCCCCCCGCTGCCAGAATGGCTAAATCACACAGAGGGGGGGGGGAAAGCACCTTACCTGAAAGTATTCTCTTTGCCGTTGGCCCAGAGGGGTTTTTTGGAATTGCATGAACATCATTGGGTTGAGGCAAATTGTGATAGTGAGTGTGGGAGAAATTTATGATGCAAAAAAACATTTATCAAGAAGTACGAGAGTGAAAAGGCACAGTCAGATGATCACTGTATCCTCATGATATATCCAAATGCCCAGTATGTAACTAGCTTACTCCTCAGGGCTGAAATACTGGACCTCCTCATTTGAAGCCTGCTGTCTGAGGAAAAAAACATTAACAGCAAGTAATACTGTTGAGCTAAGTCAGCGATACTTGAGAACAAATTCAGTCCCATTAATTCTGAATACAGACATGAGCGTAGTCCAAATTTATTATTACTATTACGGTCATAGACCAGCAAGCGAGATACAATACATAGTAAAACCTATGGATCAATAAAACAGTATAGTAAAATATCACATTAAAATTATTTTAAAACCTAATACAGCATAAAAACAGAATTAAGAAAACTCCCTTTAGATAGTAGTATAATATCCCCTGCTCTTCATTGCCAACCATCTGAATTTAGTAACCTTGTATGTTACATCCTGTTTCTTATCCGACAGCATTTTCGAAAGAAGAAGAGTTCTTTGTCCTCCTGGGCACGCTGCAAGTGTAGGCATTATATAGACTTCTCGGATCTGATTGTACATCTTAACACTAAAAAATAACATGTTCTAAAGATTCTGTTTTCCCATCAGCGCAGGGGCACAGGCGTTTTTCTATCGGAATTCTTTTGTATCTGCCTTCAAGTACAGCGGAGGGCAAAGCATCCCATCACATTAACATGAAGGCTGTCCTGACTTCCTGATTGGCCAAGTTGTAAAGATAAGGCTTAGGTGTTAGTCTGTTCAGGGTATCTGAATCAAAATGGAACTTTTTGACTCTGTTTATGTCATGTTGCCTCTCAACCTCAAGTATTCTCTGCTTAATAAGTCTTTTTGCTTGATCATAACCCGTACTAAGCAATAATTGTTGCAATAGACCGCAAGAGGCTAATTTCCTATCTAGCATTCTGGCCCAAGATGGAGTACTAGAGTCAGTTAACATTAAACTGATAAGGCCTATGGGAAAGAAAATTAGCTTTAACCAGTGTAATATTGCTATGATCCATAATCTGGCCTCCACAGTTGTCAGACCTGTGTCGAGTCGGATTGCGGCATTTGTGACGCTGACGGGGACCTGAAATATTCCTCTCAGGAATTTTGATTGTGTTATTTCCATTGGGGAACAGTTAGATTTAATACTAAGCAACGCGTCGTATGTAAGTTGGGCTAAAGATTTTGCACTGAATAATCTGAGCGCAGCTGTCAGGCATCTGCCTCCTTTTGTTTTTTATTGTAAAGCTAAGTAATGTAAAAACTTTTTGTTGTTTTAGAAATAATGAAGCATTTTATATGTTAAATAAATATTGTCGGATAATTTAATAGTTCCAAAAATACTGTCTTATACATGACAGGGCATGGGTAACCATCTAGTAGAATCAAATTTGTACAGGGAATAACACTCCTTGAATCTTGTTTATGAGAAGAGTAATACTTAGTTTAATACACAAGGGTTGGATCCAGTGCAGTCATTTCTGTGGGCAGAATGCAGCTTTTGCAGCTCCAACTCCACATAGAATCATGCTCCTGAGGGAGAGGAGGACGCCTCGGACCAGCTTCGGGGGGTGACATTTCAGACTGTTCCCTGCTGTCATGAAAGTCACGTTCCTTGGGCGGAAGTTCTTGCACCTGTGGAAATGCTGTGCTGGATCCAATGTGCATAAGAATATATTTTAAACATTGTGCTAAGACGAGTGTCTTCTAAAAGCATTCCATGGAAAACTATTAGTGCTAAAGTCTAGATTTTGTTCATTCATTTTGGCCCCAATACATTCTTGAACTTGTCGTAAATTCAAAGTATTGTTTGTTGATCTGGAGCTTTTAAAGTTCCTTAATTTTCTTATTTTAACTGTTACAAGAGATATTGGAGATCCTGGGTGGGGTGATTTCAGGTCACTTTTTATGTGTGATCAAGTACATCACGCCTGAGTATTTTGATATGTGGTGCTTTTGATGTGGCTAGCTTGCGATAAAGCTGTTTGAGCTAGCTTATTTTGTCTAGACAGGCTGTAAAGGTTTCCTTTGTTTGTTCTTCTCGGCTACTACACTTCGCTCTTTGGGTGTGAGGGTTTGCTTTATCGTCTGGACTGCATGCAGAGTCTTCCCTCTTACCGTAGTCCCTCTTCCTGGTTCTTACTTGGTTTCCCTCACTACAGCCATAGCTTATATCATACCGTTTTATTATTGGATTGTGGTCACTTACTTGCATGTGTTTTCAAATCTTTCAGTCTTGTCCACAAGACAGTAGTTATTTATTTTACTTATTTACGTCATTTATAGTCTGCCTTTCTCACTGAGACTCAAGGCGAATTATCAAAGACATTTCAAGATACATGTAATATACATGTAATATATGCAATTTTGCAAAATGTAAAGAAAAAGAAAGATTTAAGAGTGTTGGAACAGAGCATAAGCAAGTTCCACTATGATATATTAAACAACATAGGAACTACCCAGTGAGATCATACTTATAGCAATAGTAGTGAAGTCTGTAGTCCTTCACTCTTTGCAGCAATAGTGAAGTCTGGTCCCTCCTTATCCCTTTACAGATGGATTTCTTGAGATCCTTACAGTCCAGCCTTCCCATCTAAGCAAATTGTCCTTTGAACAATTCCGTTTTGTATAGTTTACAGAAGAGTGGGAGCTTTCCTATCCTCCTCAGGTAGTCCATGCGATACAGTGGGGGCCACCAACAAGTATGCCCGTGTATGGGCAGCTGTTGATTTTGCCCATATGCTGGGTGGCACCTGCAGAAGGCCCTGTTCAGAAGAGCGAAGTTGCCGTGGGGGAATATAGGGAGAGAGGCAGTCCTGTAGATATGCTGGACCAAGGCTGTGAAGAGCTTTGTAGATGAGAGCCAGTACCTTGAATTGGGCTCGTTAACTGATAGGAAGCCAATAAAATGGCTGCAGAATGGGAGTCATTTTCATGGTTCTTCTAGTTCTCCCAATAATAGCCAAGCTGCAGCATTCTGCACCAGCTGGAGTATCATTAATCTTTTATCCCTTTGAGGAAAGCACTTGTGAAAGTTGTTCTAGTTTAAGCTGTCCCTTAATATATATATTCCGCATTTATGGTAATATACCAAACTAATTTCTGGGTAATCCAGTACTCAACAAAGGAAAGGACAGATTAACTTCCCAGACAGCTTGATTAGTTTCCTTGTTGAGCTTCCTTATTAGGTAGGTTGTCTGCCATGACCAGACTTACCAAGGAGAAATATCAGTCTGGGAAGAGCCTTGTAGATGTATGTGCCCATCTTCTGGCATTCCTCACTGCCCTTTGACATTGAGTGATTCCGCACACGTTGGATAATGCACTTCCAACCCTCTTTATATATCATTTGGAACAGATTTTTTTGTGTGCGGAACAAAAAATCCGCCTCAAACAATTGATAATGTGCATTGAAAGTGCGTTATCCAACGTGTGCGGAATCAGCCATTGACAGAAATGTCACATTCCATATTCGGGTGCAATCAATGTGGTATAGCTTGAATCCAGTGTTGCTTTCTTCTGGCAGTTCAGCGGGAAAAGAAAGCTGAGAGAGCCCACAATTCTTTCTGAATTGAGATTTCTTCCTTAAAAACTTGCATACTTCAGGCAACATGTATTGAATTGTGATGGGGGGGAAATAAACTGCAGGTGTCATGAAAAACAAGACAAAATAACGTTTTGTTGTTCAGGAGCTTTATACACCTTTGGAAACTCAGGCAACAAAAAGAGTCTCTCTAGTCTGGTTTCTGAATAAAAATAAAACTTTACCATGTCGATGTATACAAAAATCACAGTGCAATCCCAAACCAAGTTAATCCAGTCTAAGCCCTCCTATTTCAAATGGGTTTAAATTGGAGTAACTCTGATTAGGATTACACTGTAAATTTAGCAAAAATGGAGGTATAATTATGGCCAGAATTGCTTAGACTCTAAAAGAATTAACGTATTTCTGGCTGATGGTTCACAAAGAAGTAGAAATTGATGCCAAATTGATTTGTACTAATAAATGGGAAATAACAGCTGGTTTGCTCACTGGTTCAATTGTCAGTTCCATATTAGAAGCTTTTTGTTATGATAAAAGCTTGCATATCAGTGGCAGAGAATGCCAGAAGAACACTAAGCACTTAAGTTTCCAAAAGAAAGAGAGAGAGAATAAACACATTGCTTTTCTCTATGCAGTGTTGCACAATCTCCACGCCTCATTGGCTAATTTCATCATCATTGCTTTTTATATAATTCATATCTCACAAAATAACATGTTTGAAAGAGCACTGCAGAAAAAAATATTTCGAAGTTGTTTTGTGTGGGAAGTCTGCAATGGAACCTGTTATTTCATTTTGCCATTGAATCTAAATTTGATATTACTTACTCATAACGTCAATTGTTTAGATGTGTGCAGAATTTATGCCATTGTCTCATTTGAACAACAAGGGCATCAGCCACCTGTTTTGTTTACGAATACTGGATCTATTACACGTTAAAGACCAGGGATCAAACAGCTCTCTGCGGAAGCAGGAAGTTTGTGTCTGCTTGTAGTGGGAACGGATTCTGATTTTTTACTTTCCAACTGAAGTCTTTTTTTGTCATGTTGAATCCCACAATAGTGAGAGACAATGCATAGTAGTAAGGAATGAGAGCAGAAAGGCACAGCTCTCTGGCACCCATCCAACACGGATGTTCTGGACTGTTTTACATACTTGTTTACAAACCTAAACTGAATTTATTGTCGAAGGCTTTCACGGCCAGAGAATGATGGTTGTTGTGGGTTTTCCGGGCTGTATTGCCGTGGTCTTGGCATTGTAGTTCCTGACGTTTCGCCAGCAGCTGTGGCTGGCATCTTCAGAGAGATCTCTGTCTTTTGGTGCTACCCCTCTGAAGATGCCAGCCACAGCTGCTGGCGAAACGTCAGGAACTACAATGCCAAGACCACGGCTATACAGCCTGGCAAATCCACAACAACTAAACTGAATTAGTCAAATTTTTAGCCCCAGATTATATATTTGGATAAAAATAATATATGAACTAAAGACGTGTCGTTGCAAGTACGTGAAATGGCAAATTTCTAAGTGTTGGAATGGCTTTTTAAAACTTCTTAATATTTTTTCCCTCCATTTGTTTAAATTTAACTTCACCCCTCAATAATAAGGTTAGAAAATGGCATATCTAAGCAAAACTCAACACTGGTGCAATAGTAAAGGACTGTGCTTCGAAGCGAGTGCTGTGAGTCTTTCCCTCATCAGCAAGTACCTCAGATGGCCCCAACATGTTTGAAACCTCTGGGGATGCGTTCTTGCACCTCTTTCTAAAAATCCGCTCTAAAATATTCCTCTAATGCTTTTTGCGGAATAGAACAATTCTGCCCGCTCTAACCCTTCTGTATTGTCTCTAATAATCAGAAAGTTGTTTCTAATATCCCAAAGTGTGTATAGTCCAAAGCTATTGAATTTTTTTACTTTCCTAGTTCGAAAACTTGGGCATTTTTCATTTTTGAAATACAATGGACTCCATTGAACCCATAGCAAATTACCAAAATCATTGTACTTTTAAAGAGCACATCATTTTTCATATTTCACAATGTGGTTAAATGCTTATTTCTAAAAATCACACGAACTCTAGCACTCTATTTCATATGTGGCTGTAATTTTTTAATATGATTGAGATGTATGGCGTTAACATGCTTTCCAAAGTTCCCTGAGGATTGCTCATCCCATTCTGAATTTTTCCAGTTTGAATAGGTGGCTGAAAGTCTTTTTCATCGCTTTAAAAAATATTCACAAAGTAGCAGACTGTCTTTCATAAAACAAATCTGGCTGTGATAGGACTGGTGTCCTCGTTCAGACAGAAGAATGGGGATCACCTTGCACAAAATGTGATAAGCTTTATAAAAGTATTTTCAGTTCAGTGAATGGCATGACACACTACATCGTTTAGAGCTTTTTGTGTTCAGCAGAATTTTCCATGATGAAATGTGGGCTATGTATTAATTTTAATAATATTTTTGGAAAAAAGAAATGAATCTCTTAACAAAGATGCGAGAAAAAGCGCGCTCTAATTTCTTTAAATTTCTTCTGCTGATGTCTTGATATTCCAATTCCCTTTTGATATTTATCTGTCTTAAACTTTACATAGAATATCTTTAATGCTAGCCAAGGAGTCAGGGATTTGGACTTATTTTCCTGGACTTCCAAACCTTTTCTCCCTCAGGTGAGTTTCCATCTGTCAGGATCAGTCTCTTGTGCACCAGTATTTTTGGCATGTGGTATGTGACAGCTGTACATTTCAACCAGCGGTTTTCACACTTGCTGTGGTCAGGAAGCTTTTTCTACGTCGACATCCCTGCCATAGAATTTCTGTGTATTTCCAGAGACGACAGGGTATGTTGTAGGTTGCAATCTTTGTCATGCCTGATTTGGTCCTGAGAGGTATTTTGGAATATACCGAACACTTCCCTGCGGCTGCACACTGCGGGGGGGAATCTCGTTAGGGATGGAGAAGTTGTCACAGGGAGATTATCCATCATTACGGATCTTCTCATTCAAGAATGCCTAATAAGCTCTTGAGGAACTTGAGGCTTCCCTGGAACTTAGTTTGAAAACACTCATTCAAACATCCAAAGCTCCTTGCTGATCTGGCAACAGTATCTGTTCACAAAGTCTTAGAATTCTTTAGGAACGTTTAGTTCTGAATTTTTTTTTAAAGCTGGCTTTGATATTAAATCTTTCCACCCATCGTATTTGTATGTTGTGTCTCCCTTCCATTCTTACGTTCTCTTGCATGAGTAATTCTATTACTAGGTCATAGTCTTTGTGTGCCCTTTTGTGTAATGGTGATGTGGAGAACTGCTTGTTTGACATTTCCGCGTTTTCGTTCTGCAAACAGTACTTCTTTTACAAGCATTCATATTTTGTGTTCAGTAGTATTTCAGTGAGACCTGAAGTTAAGGGACCTGACTACATGTTCCTTTTCCTCAAGTCTGCACAATCAAATCTGTATTGAAATTTCTGTGTCAGGAACTTAATCTAGGCCACTCGCAAGCCTAATTTGGATTAGGACCATAACACACAAGGAAAGAAGACTTCAGCTTTTCCTCACGTGCTGTTTTCCTGACCTGAAATTACCCCAGGGTGTGCTTTTTACCCCGTTGGAGAAAATCAGCTGTTGCCCATCAGTGCTCATGGAGCCCTAATGGGGCAAATACTCCCGCCGTACCCAGTCGCCATTTCAAGTTAGGACTCTGGTATGGTCGAGAAGCTAAAGTCCTCTCTTCCTTTACACCATAGAACTAATATGAACTAGGCACACCATGCCTTAGATTAAGTTACAAGCATAGAACTTGCAGTACACTTTTTATAGACTGGTGAAAAACATAATAAGGGTTTAACCTACAGTTGAATAAATGTTCTGACCGATTTGGGGGAAGTTGTTAGACTTCAGTTGTTGCAGCTTTAATGAAGAGGTGGGCTTAGCGGAAAAGTGGAAAGGCATTATTAACAGGGTTTCTTTTGTTTTTTGATTTTTTTTTTGTTCTAAAATTTTCAGGAGTCTAGATCTAATGCAGATGACTTTTTCAAAGACCTAAACTCACACTGCCCTCAGGAAGCGGTAATGCAGGAGCCACCAGATATGCCGTTCCTTCGTGGTGGGCCTGGAGTGTATAAGGTAGTGAAGACTGGCCCCTCAGGTCACAACGTCAGAAGCTGTCCCAACCTTAGAGGTATCCCAATTGGAATGTTAGTTCTGGGAAACAAAGTCAAGGCAGTGGGCGAGGTATGGATCCTTGTAGCTTCAGTTATTGTCTTCATAGATACTGGGTTTAATAATCATAAGAAAAGCAGCTGTGCTACGCAAGGTTTGCTTTTCCATCCTGGGTTGCTAAATGTTAACTCTTCAAAGGTTGGTTTTATGTTGTAAATATTTATGGAAATCAGTTTTGTCTTGATTATTGTATTTCATTAACTGGCATTAACTTTCTCGTACATGTGTTTCTAGAATATTGTTGATTCATCAGAGAATGGTCTCATATGTTTAATTGTATATTTCAGAATTTGTTAATTGAATTATTTCTGGGAATGCAACAGAGCTCAAAGATTATCTTCTTTCTTGGTATTAATTCAGCTGTTGCTTCTAGCGCTCAGGGTTTGGTGCTCTACTGCTATGGGCTTGAGGATGTAGTGTGTCATGCTATTATTTTTTTCCAAACAGGACAAAATAGCAACTTTGTGAATGTTGAGAACATAGTTCCTGTTTCAGCAGGCTTCCAAAAATCCAACCCTTGCATACTATTGGGTAGCAAATACTGCATGTTAATTGGGGGCTGTCTATGTGATCTAAAGACTGGATATTCTTTTCTTGTCCTTGGTATAATCCAATAAAGCATGCTGAAAACACTATTGATCATAAATGTACTAGAAATGCAAACAGTTCTTATTCTGTCTTGATTCTTTGACGCTTATCTTGACGAATACCTTTTGTTGATGGGAAAGAGGCTGTTTTTCACATATGGAAGCATGCTGCTGCATCTCGTTGATGGATGATTTTAAAAATAACTTGAATGTGCTTTTTTCCTGTGTATGTCCCAGGTGACTAATTCCGAAGGGACGTGGGTGCAGATGGATAAGAACAGCATGGTGGAGTTCTGTGAAAGCGATGAAGGTGAAGCATGGTCCTTGGCCAGAGACAGAGGAGGAAACCAGTATCTCCGGCATGAAGACGGCAAGTTTTAATACTTTCTACAAAGCTGCCTATTCTTGGTTCTTGTAAACTAAGCCTGTGAACACCACCCCTCTGGCTGTGAGCAATCTTAGCAATTCCGGGTATGTTTTGGGGGCAGATGGCGGTGTAGTAGCCTTGCTTGAAGTTAAGCAGAACTGGGTCTGGTAAGTGCCTGGAATGAGAACCGCCTGGGAAATCTCCTGTAGGCTTGTGTATAAGTGTAATAAATGAAAGACAATAATCTTATTTGCATTGCAATTCAAGTTTATTTTATAGAGGGTTTTTTTCAGCGTATTGGTCAAAAACATGACCAATTTTAAGCTGTAGTCAAGGTTGGTTTTAGGTGGTTCTAAGTGAGAGAGCCAGGCCAAGGCACCTAATGGACACATGGGGTTACATACTGGGCTTTATGATAGTTCTTCCAAGATACGAGGTGGAGAGGATTTATAGATGTAATCAATCAGTCAATCAGTCAGGAGCAGAAAATGGTTCTGCATGGCTCTGTAGGACGAGCCTGAGACTGGATGAAAGACAGGAACTAGAGTGAAGGTGAGGTATTGATTCTGAAGTGAACCCAGGAAGTGCTTCGGTGTGTACCTGCTGACAGGTAGAAGTTTGTATCGGATGAAGGAAGGCCGTCTTGTAGGAAATGGGAGGAGCAAATCATAGGATCGGTGAAGGTTCTTGTGACCCAGGTGGTTTTCAAAAGTGCTTTGGGAAACATATCCCTGGACTGAGATTCTTTGCAGCTAGTCATCTAACACCAACAATGATTTTTTTTTACTATTTGTGACAATTTTAAATGTTAGCATGGTAATACTGTCTTTCAGGTCCTTCAAGAATAATTGTGCAATAATGTGCAGAGCAACTTGTTCATTTTATAGCTCAGCTTTCCCACTATCCAAGCTAGTCTTGGAAAACTACCATTCCTAAGGGATGGGCACTTCAGGTTTTTAAGGATATAGGGCCTAATCAAAGCCCCAGGAAATCATATTAGGGCCTAATCAAAGCCCTGCACATCAACTGTTACTGTTCATTGCTGCTGGAAGTTACGGTTGGGGAAAGATAGGAGGGCAGGAGAGACTGGGAGGTGTCCAGATCCCATCGGAGATAGGGCAGACTCGTGTTGGGATGGGGAGTCATCACCACAGCTGATTTCTCAGTTCTCCCTCTTACAAGATATGCTTCAGAAAGGGAAGGGAAAAAGGAAATGGGCTTTGGGGAAAGCTTGAAACAGCAGAGTACTAACAGGGAAGCATGTTGAAATATACCAACTCTTTCTGAAACAGATCAGAAAATGTTGCCATTCCGAATTGGGGGGGGGGGGGCACGGGTTCCACTCACTTCCAGTTTAATATATGTAAACTTTTAGTGTAAACTTAGCTATTTTAGAGCTAATGAGGTGGAGTACGTAAATTATAACAGGGTTGAATCCTGTGATTCCCTTCCACAAAGTGGGAAGTCTTCTTCTCTGGACTCCTCGTTTAGCAAAAGGAAGTCATAGGATCCAGCCCAATTCGTTTATTTTTATGTTATTAAAATACAGGAGCTCAGTAATTTAACATCTTTAAAGATAGCGCAAAATAGTATAAGCAGTTTAGAACGCCAAATGCTGTATTATGCTAATCTAACGTTATATAACCTCAGCATGGAATGACTCCTAATAGCTTATAAGAATGAATATCCTGACAATATTACATTTTGGTCATTGAGATGAAACCTTTTAATTTTAATAGAAAATCGTTCTGGAGAATGTGGTTTATGAATTGGAACCTACAGCCCTTGTGTGCGTACATTTGTGATGTAATTAAGTTCTAAAGCAGCTTTTTGTTTTACAGAGCAAGTCCTTTTAGATCAAAACGGTCAGACTCCACCGCCAAGTCCTTTCTCATTGCAGACTTTCAATAAGGGGACTGGGTGTAGTAATGGACAAGGATTTGATTATGGCCTTGGAAATAACAAAGGTATATTTTATGCCCGTCATTTTCCTTTTTTACCACTGTCTTCACTGAGTGTGTTGAACATTGCATTACACAGTACCCATATGAGTGTGTGCACGTGTGCGTGCGGGTGTGTATTTCAGAAGATCAGTTAATTCAAATGTATTTTGATATTTTGGATTTTTTTTTCTTACACCATGTAGAAGCTCTAGATACAAAGTCAGGAAGGATTGGGGATTAATGGCTTGAGCTGCAGAATTATAACAGGAAAAGGCAGTTGCTTATTATCATGATTAGAATAATGATACATTCAAGCTTATTCAACAGGATGTGTTTGAGAATAATAGTTGCACCAGTTGTTGAAGAACTGCCTTAAAATTCCAAGCGCTTCTAGCCTTACAAAATGCTTGCTTCTGTTGAATTTGCTCCACATTTATAAGCATTTATGGATCAGAACAAACATTTCTGAGAACTCACATGACAGATTAAATCGCAGCTTAATCCTGTGAATCATCATCGCCTACCACCACACAATCCATGGCCTGCTCAGCCAAAACTAAAGCTGCATCCTTTGTGTTGATGGTTCCACTTCTCACTCTATGCCCTGCAAAAGCACAAAGACATTAACACAGTGATTACAATGGTGGGTGCTGTGCCAGTACTTGACTCCTTGTTGGCACTTCCTTGTACTGGCATGGAAGGCTTATGAGAAACCGTAGGCTGTCAAAGTTTTTGTTGAACTTGGATCTATGAAACTGCCTTGTACCAAGTCAGCCCCTTGCCATGTCTAGCTCAGTATTGGCTACTGGCTGACTGTGGCTATCCAAGATCTGAAGTAGAGGACTTTCTTGACACCAGCTACCCAGATGATTGTAACTGAAGATGCCAGGGAATAAACCTTGGACACCCTTGACTCAAGGCATGTATTCTGCCAGTTGAGCTATGCCTGCTGCCTCAAGGTATAGCAAGATTTCAATCAGAATTTAGTATTAGTAGCTGGCTATTGCATTGTGGGGTTGGGGGTATTTTACTGGTATAATGCTTGAACATACTTTATAGATGTCAAAGGCTAAAGTCTTTACACTTACCCATGTTTAACTCCCAATGAAACCAGTGAAGCTTTCATGTGTGTAACTATGTACAATTGTCTCCAAAAACTGGTAATCATATTAGCGACTATGGATTTTGTTGGTGTCATTTAATAATAATAATAATAACATTCCATTTATATACCGCCCTTCAGGACAACTTAATGCCCACTCAGAGCGGTTTACAAAGTGTTATTATTACCCCACAACAATCACCCTGTGAGGTGGGTGGGGCTGAGAGAGCTCCAGAGAACTGTGACTCGCCCAAGGTCACCCAGCTGGCTTCGTGGAGGAGTGGGGAATCAAACCCGGCTCTCCAGATTAGAGCCCCGTGCTCTTAACCACTACACCAAACTGTATACCTCTTGAAGGTAGCACTACGTCCCATGTAGAAAGAATGCAAAAACGTTAAAAGATGGAATGAAGTGTAATAAATAGATGGAACTAGATACTAGAGAAGAGCAGAAAATAAAGATGAGACTATTAATCTGAATGTTCGTAAGGCTTTTCAAAATAAGGAAATGGTGCAGCTAAAACGAATCCTTGTAAATTTCGGGGATTCACTTAATGCCCTGAATTTGTAATAAAGTTCCTGCCAGCTGTCATTACATTAACTTGGTATTGCTTCAAGTTCTATGTTATGTCCTTGTGGCAAAGTCATGAAACGGGTTTCTTTGAACATAATTTTACAATATTCAAATACTATCTCTGTAAAATAATACTCAGACTTCATGCTTGTATTTTATCGGTAGTGTCATTAGTAGTGTTACCTTCATTTCAGTTCTTCTTTAGCTTCATTATTCCATGATTACTGGAGACCTTTTTTTAATCTTTTGTTGAACAGATCTATGGTACATTTGTGGCAGAGTCCCTTTTTTGCAGTTTTTATTGTTTTGTTTTGCTCTTTGCGTCTCGCTCTGCCCTCTTTATTTCTATTGCTTGTGCACAAAGTGGTACAGCGACAAGAGGTCTAAACCAAACTGTTTCTGCTCATTCAAGTGGCAAACTAGTGTGCCTTCTTGTGAGTAAACTTATAATAGATGTCGCAGCACACATCTGAAAGGTACATATGGACAACGCTTCCTTAGCCATTGGTGTCCATATATCAGGAGCAGTAATATATCGTTGGAAATTTTTAACCTATTTTTCTTCTGAAAAGCATGGAAGAGAGAAGTCCCATTTAGGGGCATCAGCTAAGATGAGATGCAGGCTGCTCAAAATATTACGTCCATGGACATAACGTGCTAAATCTAATTATGCAGACATGCTCTCGGGAATCTTTTCATGCTTTTGCTTATGAAATACGTGAGTGGCTTGTTTCAGCTTTTGGGCTGTTGTTCATATGCTGCTTTTATGCTTTTAGTTTTACAAATTAGGTAAATTTCACCTCTTTCTAACCCATATTTATGTAGCTGTGTTATGGAATGTCATATCACATCTGTAAACCACTTTATAGCACTCCTTTTTCTAGTCCAATAAATGATGGAACTTAGAAAGCTTCATTGGGCCTTTTGGGAGGTTGTTTGCACTTCAGAGTGGAACATACAAAAAAATTAAGACTCTAAAGAACAATTCGGTATTACAAGGGGACAGACAGTGGGAATTACCTATGCTCTGTGGTATATTATCTAAGGACTTTTAATATAGATTAAAATAACGTATTTTTTATTGAAGGAAGGGAACAAGTGATTCTCCTATTAATGACCAGAGAGCAGTCTTCCACGTCTAGAATAATGCTGCTGGTTAGCGAATTTGAAGTCATCTTCTGACCACCAGATTAGTCTTGTCTCCTAGGCAGATATCGGAGTTTCTCTAAACCCCTTCAGAGCTCAGTCTGCATCCAGACATCGTGAAAAACCTTAGTTTCATAAGACCCTAGTAAGGGTGATACCTGAATGTGGAGGATCCAGCAAGCTATGGATTGTTGGCCAGCACCAAACTGGGATTTCAAATTAAAGTTTGTAGCTGGCTTGTTAGCCACAGTATATCCTCAGGGGCATGAAATGCGAAAGCCTTCGCAACTCGGAAAATCTCAGGAAGGTAGAATTACGCAGACATGATGGTGTTGAAGAAGTGATTTCATGACATCACTGGCAAGCACAGTAATGCCTTTTGCATTTGGCAGGGTTTGTTGCACATTTTCTTCCATTTGCTTCCTATCTCCTCCATAGTTTTATAACTCCCATCCTCCCCAGTAATCAGTAGAGCTCTCTTGGCTCTGGGAGGGGGAATTGGAGTCCTTAGGCAAGATTTGAGAAATCCCGAGTGCCAGGTCACTGTGGCACCTAGTATTTTTGACAGATTCAAGCCGTTTGTCTCTTACTGTGTCTTAGCATGGCTGCTGTTGCCTCTTGACAGCTCTTGTCGTCACTCCCCTTCCCTGCCTTTAATTGGAGGGATGTATCAAGCTTCAGAAAGCTCCACCCTTAGATAGATGAAAGCCTTTCTGAAGCTAGCAGAATCCTCTGTCTGCTTATGGAAGGGAGTAGATAAAAGCAGTTAGGAGAGCGAGAGAGCATGTTTGTAATTTAACTCCTGGGTCCTGTTTTTTAAAGAGTTCTCTGGTTCTTCAGAAATTGGTGTTTATATCTGGATTAAAGGTTTCCTTTTTGTTGCTGTGTTGGCAACCATGGCTGCCCCCTGTATTTATATCTTACAACATTTCAGTCAGAGCATTAATAAACTAAAAAGAGGTTAAGATTAAGATTTTGCAATTAATTAGAAATGCAGTCATTTTCATATTTTTAATGATTGCTTTTCTAATTATTGCTTGACGGTTGAAAAATGAGTCTGGCTACGAGATGCGTCTTTGATCAAATCATAGGAAAGCTCAGACAAAGTTCAGAGATCATCACACACGTGAAGAATTATCCTGTGGAGGCTCTTGTAATAAGATTTAGATGCCTGGAAGGATGTGCTGGATGTCTTATCCTTTAAGCAGTGTTGCATGATATGCATTTCCTCAGTTTCCCACTTAAGAGGTTCTTGCAATGGAGGATGCAAGGCAGAAGTCACTCTGATGCTTCCAAATTGGCCAAGAAGAGGTTCATTAACAGAAGTGCTGCCACTGTTGTTCCAGTGAGGGTCTGAATTGGGGGTCCGATCTGCCAGTAAGGAATTGGACACCTTCCATTGCACTGAATAACGTTCTGATTAGGTATGAATCACCATTCGTGTCTAAGATTAAATTCCTGCAGCCCAGAACTCATAGTGATTCTTACAGCCTCCTGATAAACTTGGGGCAGAAGTTACAGAAATCAAACTATGCAATGCTCTCAGATTTTATTGGAGTGGCATTCAGAGAGTTAATCTGAGGTTCTCATAATTTGGTCACTGTTTTCTTACTGTCAAAGACCATGTGTTCAAGTGGCATTCTGGCAGTTTACTGAGCATTAGTTAGAGTTCTGTTGGAAAGTGTCACAGGACACACTGCCTTGGGTCCCACGTACATGAGAGGCAACTTCTGCTGCAGAGCGTACGTCTTCTTGTGCTAGCACTTCTGTTCATTGAAACTCACCACTCTTGTGCAAATAGAAGGGCTAGTGCAAGAGGAAGCACAATTCACAGCAGAGGCTACCTAGTGTGCACAGAACTCTTTCATTGAAACCCAGCCTCTGTGTGGAGAGAAGCAAATTTCAGCAGCCGGTGGGAGTTGATTCTCTAGGGAAGGGATCCATTGTGCAGCCACTTGAGTAAATCCACAGCTTTCACTAGACATTACAAGGTGAACCACCTCTTAACTTTCTGCAGCCTTGAGGAGCAGAGACAGGTAAAAGAATATCCTCTGCTTAAGTTGGAGGAAGGTTCCGAGGCTGGAGAAGGGTTTCACATTTTGGTGAACGGAGCGGTAGAGGATGTGAGCTACTCAAACCAAAAGGTGGCACCATCTCAGCCAGGAGAGAGTACAGCCCCAGAAAGGAAAGACTGCCCTCTGGCCATCTCTGTAGGAGGATCCAAAAGAAAGTTTTAGTATATAAAAAGTTTTAGTATATGAAGTTTAGTATATAGTCTGCAGTGTTTATGCAAAAATTGTATAATAAAGGAGGAAAGCCTTAGTGAGCCCCATTTAATTAAGAGTAAAGGTGGGGGGGGGGAGATATCAAACTAAATAAGTAGTTTTGCTCTTCTAAATGAGTGTTTTCTGAGAAATAGGGCATAAGGATAATTTAGAAACTAATATTGCTGAATAGAGAAAGACACTGGTTGACCTTACTACCTAAATGTGGTGTTACTTTAGCAAGTAATTTCATAATAAAAACCTTTGTAATCATCTTAAAATTTATTTACCTGAATAGCAGCCGTCAGAGTTTTGCATATTCTAGTTTAAAAATTCTTTTTGCTATTATCTAATGCCCAAATTTACATTCTTTTTAAAACAGTGTCTGAACACTGAAAAATTATGGTTTCCAGTTCAGTCATTTGTGAGTTTCGTTTTAGTTAATGATAAATGTTCTCGTTTTCAAATAGGAGAAAAACTGGAACAAAAGTGGGGGGAAAGAGTTACAAGTCATTTGCACATGAGTCATCCCTTACCCTCTCCCTCGTGAAAATATTTGGTTGAACTATCCATGCATCTACCAAACATTCCTTGGTAATTGCATCACTTTATAGACTGTGTCTTGTTACAGAGTCATTTTTAGTTACAAGATTGCAAACCAGCGCAGACTTTTAACTTTCAATTAAAATTTCATTCAGAACAATTTTTTTTTTGGAAAATTTCAGGTTGTAGTGTTGACTGTTTTGCCCACTGCAGGTGACCAACTGGGTGCCATACTGAATTCCATTCAGTCACGGCCTAGTCTCCCAGCTCCTTCCATCTTTGATCAAGCTGCAAAACCTCCCTCTTCCCTAGTCCACAGCCCATTTGTGTTTGGACAGTCCCTTTCCTTCCAGCAACCTCAGCCACAGCTTCCGAGTAAGTCTGTCAGCCTTTCCTGCCTCATCAGTCCATTTCTGAAGCTTTGCCATTGCTGTAACTATCTTAGTTGCTTACCAGCTACTGATCATCACTCAGTGTACCTTTTGATTTCTTTTTTTTCCTTTTGTGTTGGCTTTCCATGACTTTGAAGCAAGCTCCAGTTTTCCCCACAATTAAGGATTGCTGCACCAGTCTTTATATGTGTGTTCTGTAGAGCAGAAGATAACATTTATACATCTTTATATATATATATATATATATATATAATTTTATTTTATTAAAAAGGAAGTACAGAAGAAAAAAGGGGGGAAAGGGGGACAGATAGAAAGCGGTGTGCCACAAGGATTGTTAAAATACAGAGTACAAAAATCATAACCTTTGTCGATATTAGAATAATAATTAAAATAATAATTAACCCTGATTAGTATATAGTTTTCCACATATACTACACATGCAAAGTTCGAACCTGTTTCTACTCATTATTTTAATGATGAAAAACTCATTATTTCATTATTGCTCCAACTTATCCTTTCCATTTTTTAACGATAACAGTTGCTAACAATAACATTGCTTATTACTTAATGTAACTGATTATCATAGCCTTTAAGAATATTGATATAAAGTACTATTAAAGATTCTGACCTATTTCTACTCATCTTAAAAAATGAAAAAAAAACCTTATTTCCCCTCTGTTTATCATTACCTTATACTTTACTTAACAATAACAATGTTGGCTTTTTGCTAGTATTTCTATATTATACAGTCTGTTCTACCAATCATCTTTATATAACTAATTATCTTATAATCAAATTATAAAATGTATCAATAGGCAATCATTTTCAGATTTACAGAACTAAGGCATCTTACAAATTTTATCCGTTATAAGCAAAATATTTTCCCCATTTCTCTTCAAATTCTTTAATTGGCCTTTTAATTATGTAATTTGTCAATTTTGCCATCACCGCGTATTCTGACATTTTGTCCTTTCAAATTTCCGTGGTTGGGCATTCTCCTTCTTTCCATTTATACCAAAATAGTGTTCTATCAACATTATCTGATATTATTACATTTATACATTGTTGTATACATTTGAGGTGTTGTATACAATGTATGCACTCTATATGTTGTTGTATACATTTATACATTGTTTTTGGTTCTCCTTTGGGTTAATTGGGTTAAGTGTTTCAAAGTACTGGTGTTTCCATAACACTTGAAATAATTCAGACTGTGTATTGGAGAAGCCTCTGCCCTTTCCACCTGCGCTATTTGTTTCTAGGGCTTTGTCATAAATTCCAGTGTTGCCTTCGAATACCGTGATTATTGCTGCAGTTTTTCCCCTTCAACAGTCTCTCTCTTCCCTTACATTTCTGGGAATTGTACATTAGGAGCAAATTTACTTACAGCGAAATAACACTAAGATCTTTTTTCATTTAATTGGGAGAGATTGTGTCTTGCATAGTTTTGGTATAACAGCTACTTTAGTTATCCTCAGGTCATCTGAGTATGTTTTTAATGTGTTAATATTTTTTTACATTAATTCTAGTCCACTTTTCTCACTGAGACTCAAGACGGATTACACAGTGTAAGTCAATACGATCAACAGTAAGGATTCAATAAACAATGCACTAGGGTATGCAAATGCAAACATGGCAGACATCTGAGAACAAGCAGAAATTGTATATAGAGCTGAAACCAAGCAGAAGTAATTAAATATAACATAATAAACAGCACAGAAACTACCCTGGAGGAACCTGCTTACAGCAATAGACAGTATACAGTAGGATAATCTATAGGCTCAATCCGTAGGCCCTGTCTCAGTGCACCTCTGAACCATTTCCTTACAGTACAGCCCTGCTACCCATGTAAAAAGCTTTCCTGAATAATTCAATTTGTGCACAGCTTGCAGAAAGCCAGGAGAGTGGGAACCATCAGGCCTCATCATGCAAGACCTTAAATCCCTTACCAATTGACCCAGGGCTCAGTTATCCACTGTTTTATCCTACAGTTCAAAGATGACTCCCCAAAGGTTCAGGGCTCAGAAGCAATTTCATAGGATGATGATAAGAAGTGATGCTAAGATTACAGCTAAAGAATAAATCTGAGATGTAGGAATGTAAAATGCCATCCCCATCCCCCTGAATAGCCTCCATAGTTTCCCCCCATTATTCCTCCCCATAGGGAATAATGCAGATTGGAAGTGGCTAGGGCACCTTCTTGCAGGGGGGGAGGCATAAAATGTCACATTGAAGTCTGGTCTTCATGAAACTTGGGGGTCATTAGAGGACAGTTAGGAGTAGGTCCCCAGCAAACTTGGTAAAATTAGGTCCAAAAATGGCGCCCTCAGATCCCTGGAAAGCCCTGAATTGTGTTTCCTATTGGAAACAATGGCTGAATGTTACCATATTTGTTTTGTATAGCCAAGCCAGATTGGAGAATGAATTCAGCATTTGGGCAGTGTTGAATTTTTTTTTCCAGTTCAGTATACCGAACTCAAGTCAGCTGGATTTTTTTTCAATGTGCACCTCTACTGTGATGTGCAGGCTGCTGTCGTGAGCGGCTGTAGCACAGTGGTTAAGTGGTTCGGCTGTGAATCAGCATTCTACTGGTTCGAATCCCACTACTACCATGAGCTCAGTAGGTGGCCTTGGGTAAGCTACTCCTCTTGGCCCCAGCTCCCCAGCTGTATTGTGGGGATAGTAATAACACTAACTTGTTCACTGCTCTGAGTGAGGCACTAATCTGTCTAGAAGAGCGGTATATAAGCGTGGTTGTTATTATTACTATTATTATTTTCTTACCTCTCCTTCGTTTTTTTAGTGAGTATAAAGAAGGCCCTTAAGGAGACTGAGACTGCATTCAAACTATGGTTGACGTTATGGGAACAGCCTGTAGATGTCCTTAGGCTTGCACATTCCTTTTCCTCTCCTGGTACACGGCTCAGATATTGAAGACTTACTGATTTACAACAAACCACAGTAATCATTTTGTAGAATTTAGAACATCACAGGAAAACTGGCTAGTTCTCTTGTCTATGAACCAAGATCCCAGCAATAGAATAAACTGTTAGCTTGTTGTTTGCTCTTGAATGAACAGCATAAACCAACTTTTTTTCAAACTAGTAAGTCTTCAGTGTCCATGCCAGATGAGAGTGTGAGGGAGGGTAAGCAAATGCACTCAGGGACCTCCAAGGCTCCCATAATGGTTTACCATCATGTCCAGATACAGCCCTACTATTCAGGTTTTTATAATTCTTCTACGAAGAGGAGGGGAACCCTCAGCTAGAGGATGCCAGAGGGATGATTACTTCCTTCTCCATTCTAGCAAATATGGTTAGAAAAGGTGGGATCAAGTGCCTTTAGACACTTCTCAGAAGAGGTGGCTGCCTTTTCCCCAACCCAAAGGGTAGACTTCAAAGCAACTGCTGCTGTTGATAAAAATGTAGCAGTCCCAGAGATAAGAGAGGCTTCGACAGATTTTAGCAGTCATTAGGCTGAAAGTGAATTGTGCTGGTCACTAGTGATAGGAATAGGAACTTTTAGACCTCTTCTAGATCCTCCGTTATCAGAGCACGTGCCTCCTGGCAAGAGGAACCCAGTTTTCCCATGATGATCCTGTGTTTTTGAAAATTTCCATGATACCTTTAGTTGGATTTTGTGGGAAAGGTCCATGTGCCTTAGAGGGGGATGTGATTTTTACTGATTGTGCCCCTACTGCAGCAGCCCTTCCTCATGCTAAAGCATTTCAGGGGCATTTTAGACTGCAACAGGAGGGGAAGGTGCTTTCACCAAATTTGGATGTGATCGAACCCTTTATATGCAGTCTTGAGTCTTAATCTGACAGCAGTACTATCCAGTAGAGATGGGCATGAACCAAAATACGAGCCAAAATTCGTGACGAACCAGGCCGGTTCATTGTTCGTGAACCAACGGTTCGTCAGATCCCATTTCTGATGAACCGCCACGAACTTTAGGCTGGTTCATTTGGTTCGTTTTCCAGTTCTGCACTGCAGACAGCCCGGCGCCGATCAATCAGTTTCCTAAGCAACAGGGGATGGACTTCCTGCAGACCTTCTGCTGACCTGGAAGTGACCTGCTGACATGGAAGTGACCTTCTGATGACCTAGAAGTGGTGATTTGCTGGCCCAGAAGTGACATTTTCATGAATCAAAATGAACCAATTCGTGAACCAGGGCAAGTTCGTGAAAGTTTGTGGTTCGTAGGGGTGTGCACCCGAAAAATGTTCAGGTTTCCCGCTTCAGGGTTTCCCGAAGCAGGAAAAAGCTTTGGGGAAAAAAACTGAAATCCAAAGCGGCATGCCACTTCGGATATGAGTTTCTAAGTCGCTTCAGTATGCTCTGTAAAGAATCGGAGCATACTGAAGTGATGGGGAAGGGGAGGCCCCCACCCACCCACCACATATCTTGTCAGGCGGAAGTCTGGAGCCAACACTGCGCTGGCTGGCAGAGAGGACCTTCCCTGCCATTGCTGCTGCGCAGCCGTGGCTGGCACGGCCAGCTGGCTGACAGAGAGGGCCGCCACCACTGCTGGAGGTCAGCGGGGAGGTGGGAGGGCCACTTCCTCCAGCACAGTGCCAGGTAAGTGGGGGTGGGGGTGGGGGGGTTAAGAGTAGGGAATGGGAAAGTTTAAAGGGTCCTGCCGTTTGCAAAAGGGCCCTTTCAACTTAACCCCCAGGGCCCCGAAGCTTTGATTTGGGTATTTTACCTGAATCGGATTCCCAAAGCGCACACCCCTAGTGATTCGTGAAACATGACGAACCACGAACTGGTTTTTTTCTGGTTTGTGCCCATCTCTACTATCCAGTGGTGTAGTTGACTGTCAAGTCATATCTGAGATGGCAGTAACATATTATGGCAGTCGGCTGAACAGATGGTAGATGTTATAGTGGAATAAATGGGGGTAGAGGAAAGAAAAAGGTTGTGGCATCAAAACTAAGAATTTAGATGATAGACTCACATTTCTATAGGAAATTTTGTTACCCTGCAGTACATTTCCTAGCTTTTCAGGGTAGGCAGGAGTCTTAAAACATGTGTTGTTCTTCCTCTTATTCAAGAACTGGATCTGGTGAAAGAGAGAAGGCTATGGTTAATTGTGGAAGCATGGAAATGCACCAAAACTAGCAAATAGTTTTCTGATCCCAAGTATAAGTGAATCTAGGAAAATAAGAAATTATTCCACAGTTATTCAGTCAGCAGGAGGCATGTTAATCAACATAGGTGAAAAAGTCTATTCCTCAGGGTCTCTAAAAGGGAATGTTTTTAGCAAGGGAAGTATTTGGTTTCAAACACCTTTGCTGCTTGCTTCATTCCACATCAGTTCTTTCTGGAAAGAAACTGTTACATCCACTGCAGCAACTCAGGTGGGGCAACTTCCTTTCTTCATTAGATCTCAGAGAGGAGCGTCTGTGCATCGCTAGATTATCAGACTTGTTCAGGTTGTCGGTGTAAAGTAATGCTGTCATTGTGTGTCACCCCAAAGATCCTCTGTCAAGGTTGTGGTAGCTCTGCATGTTTGAAGATTTTGTTTGCCTTTTGCTTAAATATTGTTGACATCACCTGGCTCCCGTTTCATAAACAGTTTTCTTCATCTTTTTTTTCTCCTCACGTAGCCAAGTAGTATTGTTGTTTCCAAGTATACAGACAGCCAGGTTCAAAGTGACAGACAATTCATACCAGTCTTAGATGTTCATAACCATATAAGCTCACTTAAGAGCTTATTATTAGCATCTATTCTAGTACTGATCCTCTAATTCATTCTGAAACCTCTTTTTATAGTTGAAATGTAATAATTAAGACACATTATTTTATGTAGGTAAAGGTGCAAGCACTGAGTCATTAGTGACCCATGGGGGGACCCATGGGAGGCACAAAGTTTTCTTTGTAGACTTTTGTTCCGGAGTGGTTTGCCATTGCCTTCCCCAGTCATCTACACTTTACCTCCAGGAATCTGGGTACTCATTTTACTGACCTCGGAAGGATGGAAGGCTGAGTCAACCATGAGCCCAGCTACCTGAACCCGGCTTCTGCCAGAATCGAACTCAGGTCGTGAGCAGAGCTTGGGCTGCAGTACTGCAGCTTACCACTCTGCGCCACGGGGCTATTATTTTATGTAGTCTATAAATATTCTGCTAGGTTTACAGTCAATTGTCTAGATGGCTGATATTTCAGGGTTGTTGTTTTTTTACATGAAATTGGTCTTATTTGCAGCTGAAGCAAAGCATTGTTTAGCTTTGACAAAAAAAAAGCCCAAAATCACCTGATACCTTAAATTCTAATAAATCTGTTGTGGCATATGCTTTTATAGGCAAGAGCCTTTTTTCATCAGTCACGTATCTGATATAGACTCTTATTTGTAGAAGCTTACGGCATAAGATGGTTTTTGCCAACCATCCTTGTTATATGACAGGATTAGCTGAATGCATCTGTTATATGGAATTCGTTCTGGCAGTAGTAGTGAAAAATCACTGACATCCCACCATGCATGTCCAAAGACTTAATTTCTAAAGGGTAGCTGTGTTAGTCTGATGTAGCAAATTAAATGAGAAAACTGATGGTGCCTTAAAGACTGACCAAGTTTATTCCACATAGATTTCAGTGAGTCAGACTTCACTTCTCCAGACTTCATGTCATTTAAGTGTTCCAAAAAGGGGGAAGGGATTTCTGTTGATTCTCCTGTTCCAATGCAAACCCCAGCTTTGGCCCTGATGCCACTCTCGAGGGTTTGTCGATCCCCAGAAACAATACATTGGCAGGCTTGAGGGGAGGGGGAAGTGTCAGTAGACTACAGTGGAAGGTGGAAACAGGAAAGATACACCTCACTGCTTTTTGGAAAGTGTTGTTCCTCAATTGAAATTTATCATTGGCCGGACTAAATGCTGGTGTGTCCCTCCATGAGCCCTCGTTGAATCTGTTTCCTGTTCCTATTACGAGTTTGGTTGTTGATAATTGTGAATGGGCTTATCAGTATAGTTTAGCTCACCTAAATCAGACCCTTACCAAAAGGAGGTGGAATGTCCTTAGAGGTCTACTGTCTGTTTTCAGCCTGTGGAATGTGAAACCATTCTGTTTGGGAGAGGGACAGAGAGACTGCTAGAAGTTGTTTGCAATTTGAATTCATATGTGTAAGGCAGGGAGTTGGGAATGTTTAGTTAAAATTGAAATTTCCTTGAGTGTAGTTCCTTGTTAGCAGCATGAAGCACAATTTGCAGTTGTGCTGTCTGCGTATGCAAGTCTGTTTGCTTTCACTGTGTTACGAATGTTTGTCAGTAGATTTTACAAAGACATCACAAGTCTTCAGTCTTAACAATATCATATTTCTAATTTAGCCCTAATCATGCTTCTCTAAATGAGACCCTGCTTGGAGTTACTAGTAGAGATGGGCACGAAACGGGGAAAAAACTAACCCTGAGTTTCGTGGTTTGTCATGTTCCACGAAACACGAACTTACATGAAATTGTCCAGTTTTGCGAAACGATTCATTAGGTTCATGATTTATCAAATCCTGGGGCCCTACAACGGCCCCCTTCATACCCAGAGATGCCAAACTTGCAGGGAGGCTTCAGCAGGCTCTCCCCCAGCCACCCTCCAAGTAGCTCTCTTCAGGCTCTCTTTGCTGACTTTTTCCTCCTGGCCTCCTGCTTTCTGCCACTGCTGGAAGAAAAGTC
Organism: Eublepharis macularius; assembly: GCF_028583425.1. NCBI lineage: Eukaryota > Metazoa > Chordata > Lepidosauria > Squamata > Eublepharidae > Eublepharis > Eublepharis macularius. The sequence goes on along the minus strand of NC_072792.1, from coordinate 23,953,120 downwards.
AAGCGGAGCGGATCTGCTTGGGTTTTCCTCTCTTCAGTTTCTCTTTGCTGACTTTTCCTTCCTCCCATTCTGCTGCTCTGACATTCCCTCCCCCTACCTCCAAGTTCTCAAAGGAAAAGCCGAGCAGAGTGGATCTGCTCCGGGGATCTTGGGGGCAGGGGATGGGTGGGAAGGCATGTTAGAGCAGCAGGAGGACGGGAGGTAGAGAGTCAGGGAAGGGGTCCTGAAGCTGACAAGCAGCAAGCAGCAGCAGAAGGAGCTGCTGAGGTTGCTGCCGCCGCTACTCCACCATCCCATTCTTAAAAACGGAGAAGGGAAACAGAGGGGAAGGAGTCTCTGACTGCAGTTGCCAGGTAAACTTGTGCAGATCTGCCACGTGTAATTCGTCATTTGTAGCTTTGCTCAGCTCTCAGGTTGGCCGGGAGAGCTGCCTATCAAGGTTATGTGAGCAGCTAAGATTGGGGTTTCCACAGCAACAGAAGATCTGCAGCCATTCCAGGCCTATGTTGCCTAGGGAATCAATGGATTGGCGCCAGACTATCTGGCATCATGAAGCATTCACGAATCAAACAAATCGGCCCCAAAAGTGGAATTTGTGAAAAACGCGGCCCCACGAAATGTGTTTTCATGATACATGAATTGGCCCGATTCGTCATGAAATTTTATTCGTATTTTGATTTATGCCCATGTCTAGTTACTAGAATAAAAATCCTTGTCCTCTGTTTCAAACTTTGGTGTCGGCTTCTTTGTGTAAGAATAGGTGGTTCCAAGCAAAACCCCCATTTTTTAAAATTACTTGGGCTCATATCAAAATCGAGATTGGAGAAGATGCTTCTTATTGAAAGCAGTCTTTCCCCCCTACATTCCCTGCACATATCTTGCCCCACTGACAAGACGTAGAGGGACTGTCTTATGTTTGGAACACAAAGAAGATTCTAGACAATTCAAACCTCCTTTGCGGCAGTGGAACTCTGTTGTCCTAAAATGTGGGAAATCTGTCAAATAAGCATGTGGGTATCTTGACTTCCTTCTGGGCAGCATGAATTGTGGGAACTGACTTTTGCTGAAGTGTATCATCCTTGCTTATCCTAGGAATTAATCCCATCAAATGTTCTGTAAGACTATACTCTCCAAGGAGTATTATTGGAAAAATAATAATAGATAAATGAAAAACGGGGTGGGTTGGAAATAGTTACTCTGACTAAAAAGCTAATATATCTTAATAAATATTGATGGATCTGTAAGCTTACAAATAGTGCTAAATATGTAGAACAAGCATAATTTTCTCAGAGCTTAGTGTATTAGAAACAATAATAGCGAAGAACAATCATGAGTCAAACACAACCAAACCATTCATTAATTGCTGGTTCATTTTTTATTTTTTTAAAACAACCATTTGCCTTCACCATAAGAATTTGCAGTTAGGTTTTCCCTTAGGTCTTTATTGAAAAATAATACCGATTAATTCTTTTGGAGAAAGGGTAGCATCTAGAATGATTATTTAGTTTTGTAAATCCTTAGCAGTGGAAGAAAAAAAAAACCCATGTGAATATGTCATGGAGTTAGATGTGTCTCATCTGAATTGCTTGCTTTGCTTGTTTTATCTTTGCTATTTTTTCCATTGAATCTATGCTGCTTCTGTGCCACTGTTTTCCACTTTAGAAACTCCATCCCGCAGCCTTGCTTCTCGTGAGCGCATTTACAAAAGTAATGATGTAGCTGGTCCTGCCTCTGCTATTTCATCTCTCTCTCACAAACTAAAGGGTGGGTATGCATGCCAAAGTGGCGAGAGGTTGTTCAGAAGTTCTTAAAAGAAAAGATGTTATCTGTACTCAGTCCATTTCATTCCATTCACTTAAAGATTTTGCTTAGCATTCTGTTGATTTTGTGTATAGCAATGATTTAGTAAGATCCATAAATGTGTGGGGATGTATAACTTTTGATTTAGGGCTATACTCTTCTTGTTGAAAGGAAGTAACATTTTATATCTGTGGATTTTATTATAAATATGAGTCAGGACCTGATTTATATCAAAGCAAAAAATGGAGTAAGATTTCTTATTTTGATCACCTCTGTGAATTTGATTTTATTTGGGAGGGGAGGGACAGATAAGGAGCATTGTATGTCTGTGTCTAAAACTTTTGGGTTCGATCCAGTGATCTGTCAGATGAAGGTGCTGAGGAATGCTGACCACCTACCCTACCCCACCCCAGCAATCGTATCAGATGCAAAACAGTGGTCCTCAGAGTTGCAAACATTGCATGGAGTAAAAGATGCATGCAGGTCAGACGGCTGCAGTAAAGGCCGTTCCTCCCTTTTCCGCTAGCAAAGGAAAGAGCGGGTGATTTCAGCCCTCACCCTTCCATAGAACTCCCTCCATCCCACGTGGTTGTAAATCTACACAGGTCCGGCGACCCCCCCAAGAGTCCATTTACCCATGGTCAGAAAGGACTGCTGAAGGGAAGGGAACAAGGAAAATATTCACAGTTGTTATGCCTGTGCTTTTCTGGATCTGACCAGTTACATACACACATGAGTGTGACTGTTGCCCAAACATTGATGTAATGGACAGTTTCTATAGATTTTTAGCTGGAGCCAAAGATGGAAAAAAACCTCATTCTGCGATTTGCCAGAAATGATCAAATAAGGCTTAAAATAGTAGTTTGGGGTATTTTAATCTAGGTAAATCCAGTTAGCAATACAGTGTGGCGCACGTTAGCATCCTCCCAAAAAAATCCCAATTATTATTTCCTTTGTTTCTTGTCTTTCAGAAATTGTGGTTAGCATATCAGATTTTCACACAGTGCATATTAATAAGCTTCCTTAGAACATACGTATGCACTACTCTGGGAGACATTCAGGGATCATTCACCTCAACCCTACAAGGATGATTTGTATGTAGAAATTGTGTTCCACAGATGGATATCTCCTGTTTTGGATCATGCGTATGCAGAAGAGTGCCGCATGCACCCACATCCGATATCCAAGACTGCATTGCAGTACATCTTGTTCAGTAGGGGTTCCATATGCTCTCATGACTCGTGGTGTCAGATCAGGCGGTGCTCGACAACCTACATGGGAGTGGAGATGAAGGCAAAGTTCTCTCTGGACAGTCAGCCCCATCAAAGCTGATAACCGATCAGCAGACTCAATCCTAACTTGTAGGATTGAACTCTGCTATATGTAAACCTCTCCTTAGATCTCTTCCTTTAGTTGTATTATCTTTATGATTTTGAAAAATCTGATGGATTTGTATGTCTGTTCACCATTGTGATTCTTGGAATAGCGAACAAACTTTCCTTTTTAATAATGTCTTTATAAAATGTATCAAACAGGTGACAGAGTGAATTTTACTGCAGCTGCTAGACCAGTTTCTCCTGCAGGGAAATCAGACACGGCATCAAAGTACAGAGCGGATAGCAGGCTGCTTAAATCTGATGGGCGTATGAGCCACAGTGTTGGAGACCAGAAGAAGCCCAGGAATACAGAGGGCTTATCTGCTAGCGAATCTCTGATGCTGAAATCTGACACTGGAAAGCTTAGGTCAGATTCTCATAGCAGGTCACTGTCTCCAAATCATAACACTTTGCAAACTTTAAAAACTGATGGAAGGACAACATCTGGTTTGAGAGCAGAATCTCCAGGGCCAGGTACCCGATCATCTTCACCAAAGACGCTCTCAGCAGGTAAATCCTGTACATCTGGTGTTGGTTCTCGCCGGTCGTCATCTCCTCATGACAAGACTCCGAAACCCTCAGCCCCTGTAAAAACAAAAATTGACCCTCCTCGGGAGAGATCTAAATCAGATTCTTATACATTGGACCCAGATACTCTTCGCAAAAAGAAAGTGCCCCTAACAGAACCAATAAGGGGAAGATCCACTTCACCGAAACCAAAAATTATGTCAAAAGATGGAAAACCTGTGTCTGAAACGGAAAACAGGGCCCCTTCTCCTCATGTGGTACAAGAAAATCTTCACAGCGAAGTTGTTGAAGTCTGCACTTCAAGCACCCTAAAGACAAATAGCATCACGGACACTACCTGTGAAGATAACGCTGAGTACAAAAGTGTGGACGATGGCACTAACAAAGTTCATTTCAGCATAGGAAAAGCGCCGCTGAAAGATGAGCAAGATATGAGAGCATCTCCGAAAGTGAGTCGCAAATGTGCAGGCAGGCACACCAGACCCAAAAAGGAGAAATCTGTCTGCCTTTTCAAAGGTGACGGCGCCAGATCCGTAGAGCCTGCCAAACAAGCCATGTCTCCCTCTGTGGCCGAATGTGCGAGGGCTGTCTTTGCTTCTTTCCTGTGGCACGAAGGGATAGTGCACGATGCCATGGCCTGCTCGTCTTTTTTGAAATTCAACCCTGAACTCTCTAAGGAGCACGCCCCAATTAGGAGCAATCTGAGCCAACAGCCGGTAGAGGAAAAAGAAACGAAGCTGAAAAATAGACATTCCCTGGAAATATCTTCTGCTCTGAATATGTTTAACATAGCCCCCCATGGGCCTGACATATCAAAAATGGGCAGCATAAATAAAAATAAGGTCCTGTCTATGCTTAAAGAGCCCCCTCTTCACGAACGATGTGAGGACGGCAAAAATGAAAGTGCCTCTTTCGAAACTTCTAGTCACCATACCGTGAAATCCAAGTCTCCTCTTCCCTTAACGTTACAGCACCTGGTGGCCTTTTGGGAAGACATTTCTCTGGCAACGATCAAGGCAGCTTCTCAAAACATGATTTTTCCAAGTCCTGGGTCCTGTGCCGTGTTGAAAAAGAAAGAAAGTGATAAAGATAACAAGAAGTCCAAAAAGGAAAAGAAGAAAAAAGAAAAAGCTGAGGCCAGACCGAGGGGAAACCTCTTTGGTGAAATGGCTCAGCTTGCGGTGGGGGGACCGGAGAAGGATACCATCTGTGAGCTGTGCGGAGAATCCCACCCGTATCCAGTGACCTATCACATGAGACAGGCTCACCCAGGTAAGGCAAAGGGTCTTTATGGCCCATGAACAAACAAAATGTTGCTTTGCGCTACGGCTTGACCCTAAGCATCTTTATTCAGAGATGTTTCCCTGAGTTACTTTTTTTAAATCAAACATGTTGAGCCTCAAGCAATTTACTTGTTATATTTGAAAGCCTTTCTGTAGAATAACAAGTGACACCTACCCTTACCCCCGTATTCAGTCCTTTATTATAATCATAGGCCTGATACAGCAGGCGTGTTGCTAGAAGTGAAAGCAAGATGTAGAGATATGGGGGGAAATGAGAATGTGCATGCCTGTGGTTGACAGTGCCAGCCAGTGCCCTAAGACCCGCTTTCTCCTGTCTGCTGAACGCAAGTGAATCTGTTCTGCTATGCAACCGTGACATTAACTAATACGACAGTTGTAAAGGTGATTGTCTATACATCTGAAGATCAGTATGGAAGGCTTTGAAATATGCTTGATCCTCTCTCTAGTACACGGTATAGCAAAATCAAAAAATAGATCGTAATCTGAAACATAACTTTTTTCATGGTTTTAAGGGTGTGGCCGGTATGCAGGTGGCCAAGGCTATAACAGCATCGGACACTTCTGTGGAGGATGGGCTGGTAATTGTGGTGATGGTGGTATCGGAGGAAGCACATGGTATCTAGTCTGCGATCGGTGCAGAGAGAAGTACCTCCGTGAAAAGCAGGCAGCAGCAAGAGAAAAGGTATCCATTTGTTCTGTTCCTTCCTGTATTTGATGAGGATTTGTAGCTGCTTCCCCAAGTTACACTGCAGCCTTTGCAGTACTCTGGGTTCTCTGTGAGCTGTAGACTGTCCCTCTTGCTGGCAATGTTGTCCTCTTCAAGTGCACTTTATGCCAGGCTTATAAATAAATGCTTACCAGTTTGTTTGTGGCAACTGTGAATCGCTTTCTGGGAAACTTTTTTGAATTTGTTCTCTCTCCCCCCCCCTCCCCCCATTCCCTACCACAATTGATTAGCAGCAACTGGGGGGAAAAAGTTGTTTTAAATAGTTTTAGACACTCCTGTTGCTGTCTTTTTTTCATTGATAGAAATATTACTTAGAAATATTGCTGTCTTTTCCCATTTTTAACTGTCAGGTTTTTAGTACAGTAAAAGATTTTGATCACTGACTCTTGCAGTCGCAGATCTGTTAGCTGGGATGTTGTAGGCCTCTTGGTATTCCCATTTCCTTTGTGCAACTAGGAAAGGGGAAATTCTGTAGGGTCTTGTTACTAATCTTGAGTGCAGTTGTGCTCCACGTAAGCCTGATGTTTCGGTAATAGAGAGCTAATAATAATGAAGAGGGGACAGACGGACAAACTTGGAGCAGGAGAGCTCCAGCATGAAGCACCGGGTCTGCCATAATTCTCTGGAGTGGCAAGGCTGGACTACAACTCTTTGTAGGATCCTACCCTCCTTAGCGGTATTCCATTGAGATCCCTTCCTTTGGGGCCTGAAGTTCATGCAATTATTTATTTATGATCCTTTTAACCCACTTTTCTCCAGTGGCCAACTCAAGCAGCTCTTTTGTGTACCTTTGTAGGTCAAACAATCTAGGAGGAAGCCAATGCAAGTGAAGACGCCTCGTGCCTTGCCCACCATGGAAGCTCATCAAGTGATCAAAGCGAACGCGCTGTTCTTGCTGGCCTTGAGCAGTGCGGCTGAGCCCAGCATCTTGTGCTACCATCCTTCCAAACCATTCCAGTCCCAGCTTCCCAGTGTCAAGGAAGGCATCTCAGAGGACTTCCCTGTTAAAATGTCTTGTCTCTATCTTCAAACTTTAGCCAGGTGAAAAAAAAATTGACGAATTACTGTTCCCGCTCCGTGTTCATGGGTATAAAAATAATTATGCTTCTCTAAAACTTCTGTAGTCAGTATTGAGCAAACTTAAGTGGTTACGCATTCACATTATGAATATTTCCATTATTTCTATCTGCTGTGATATAAGCAGTATATTAAAACTATCAATAATCATTGCAGTTGCCTTCCTCTTTGGGTAAATAATCCAACATACAGGCAACCAAGTCTCAGTTCCTCCAAGCGTAACTAAAACCTGTGGCTTAAAACCTTTGGCATATACAGGTATCACTTAGTAGGCTTGTACTTGGTCTTTCCTTGCTTCGCCAGCCACCCAACCCAACATACTATTACCTCTCCAGAACACGGGGAGATCCAAGTAACTGGGTCTAAAATAAGTCTTCAACTGAGTGGGTAATTTCAAAAAATTCCCAGGTGAATTAAATCTTAAAGTGCTGGTATTTAACCTGAGAAGTAGTTAAGGTGGTCCCACATTGGGGGAGGGGGGAGTTAACTTTTACTAATGCCTGTTAATTTCTGTGAAGTTTATCCATTTAGATGGCCGATAAGAGCCTGGATGGAAAGATTTAGTTTTAAGATAATGTTCTGTAACTTATTTTCTTCAGGCATCATCATGAGAACTTTGTGGGCTATCCAGATGACAACCTCTTTCAGGATGAGATGAGATACCTGCGCTCCACTTCAGTACCTGCACCTTACATATCAGTTACTCCTGATGCCAGTCCTAATGTTTTCGAGGAGCCAGAAAGTAACATGAAGTCTATGCCACCAAGGTACTCCAGCATCCATATTAATATATGTTGGTGTGCTAGCTACAAAGGGTTGTTTTCAGACAGCTTAGCATTTCTTGCATGTTGCTTCTTCGTAACCAGTTTTTTAAAAACAGCCACAGAACCTACATTAATTTTACTTGTGGGCAGTAAAGATACTGTCATGTGTATTCATCTGTTCATCATCATCACTTCCTTAACATTTCCAAAGAGGATGTATGGATTTTTGCACTACATTTAATAATATCATCTTTAAGCCAGAGGAATTTTAGTAGAAGCGGTAATGTCAAGTGACTGCACTTCTAAAAGCTTACCTTCTCTATCATTGTATCTGAAATGCAGAAACAGATTTATCTTTCGGTCAGCTGAAATCCTGCTATCAAATACTTTTAAGAGTTTTCAAGGCAAAGGAAAATATTGTACGGGCTGGTTTGGACATAACACTTTCTATCCATTAACTGTCATTGGGGGAATGAGGAATATACCAAAGGATGACACCTGTCATATATGTCTGTCTACATATCTGCCATGAGTATTTTCTGTGTTCTGTGCTGGGTAATGATCCTCTGAGAGTACACGAAATTGCCTATTGATAGTCTGCTTGGCTGGGAGTTGCTTATCTCGTAGGTGCCTATGGTGGCATCTACTTTCATTTTCACAGCCACCTGAGAGAGCATCCTTGAAGGCCGGCTGAGCCTGGGAACTGAAAATGACTTCATTTTTAATATATTGTTGAAGGCTTTCACGGCCGGAGAACGATGGTTGTTGTGGATTTTCCGGGCTGTATAGCCGTGGTCTTGGCATTGTAGTTCCTGACTACTTTGTCAGACTGCACAGGGAAGCCATTGAAATTCATAAGCATAAGCACAATTTCAACAGGAAAGAAGAGACTTTAAGAATGAATAGAGCATGGTTTCCAGTTCTGAAAAACACCAGGCTAACAAAACACTCTACACCCGACAATAGCCCTGCAGAGAAGATTAGCACATCAAGCACCAATCCATATGCAAAAGAACCTCCTCAGGATACAGTGAAGCCTCCCGCCATTAGCATTCCACACCCTGGGAAACTCTTACAGGATGACTCAGCTCAACCCCACCCCTCCTGAGTAGATACAAATGACCTGCCAACATCTTTTCCACACTGTGACACTGAGAGATCTCTGTCTTTTGGTGCTACACCTCTGAAGATGCCAGCCACAGCTGCTGGCGAAACGTCAGGAACTACAATGCCAAGACCACGGCAATACAGCCCGGAAAATCCACAACGACTTCATTTTTGCCTTTCTCCTCCAGTCCCTCTCCCCCCCTGTCTTGAAAGCCCTTCCTCCCCCTCCTGACCCCTTTGTGCCAGAATCTCAACTACCCTTATCCCAACGACGGGAACTTTCCCTATAACTAACCCCTCCAAACTCCCATACCTCACTTCTGCCAATGACCTTGTCTGCGTATGCTGATACTGATGGATCTCTAATAAAGTTACTTTAACTCATACCCTGGAGTGTGTGCAGTGGAGTACTATGGGGATTTAACCGCCAGAACCTGACAACACCTTTCTTTTCCCCTGGGCCTTTCTGTGAAAATTCCTGCCACGCTTCATCCTTCATTACTGTTAATCATGATCAACCAGGGCTCAGATCATCACGCAGGATTTGAAGTCAGTTTCTGAAGCTGGTTGCAAATCTAGCAGTCCTGGTTTTCCATTTGTTAACAGGGTGTATGTGTAGCTTAGTCTTGCACAGCATCATTAAAATGCTTACACTGACAATATTTTAACTGGCTTCCAACTTATTTCCAGTTTAGAGACTAGCCCCATCACAGACACGGATCTTGCAAAGCGCACAGTTTTCCAAAGGTCATACTCAGTCGTGGCCTCAGAATATGACAAACAGCACTCCATTCTGCCTGCACGGGTCAAGGCTGTCCCCAGAAGAAGAGTGAACAGTGGAGATGCGGGTAATGATACAAAATAATATACTTTCTCTTTGGGTTTTGGGGTTTTTTTTTGTCCTTTTCAGTGTCTCTGCTGCTTTTTGATAATAAAGTAGAATGCTGTTTCGATGAAGCCTGGGAATTGCTATTTAGGCGAACAGAGGGACTTATGCACACTATGAGTGGGATTTTTAACTGTTCTTCCAACAGCAGACAACCACCCCCTGGTATATCATATATACTGGTAGGGTGGACTTCTATTTCAGAAACAAAAGTCCAAATTTAGTACATAGGAATAGTTACACATTTCTTTGGATCTTGGCTGCAATCCACATTTACAAGCATACATCAAGTAACTGCTTCGCAACCTACTGGACTCTTTACTGTTTTGAAATTCAGGTGATTATCTTGAGCTCTGAGGTGTTGTTGCCAATAAGACATGGCACAGTTCAGATACGAGCCTGGGAGACCTTCAAGCTTGTGTGTGCACCCTCTCTTCATGCAAACCTTGCTAATTAAAGGCTTTTGCAGCAAACCAATGTCATTATCACAAACGATGGCTTGCTTCTCATCTTTGGATCTGGCTTAATTCTGCTTTGAAAGGGGAGAACATGATGCTGCTCCCTCCCTGCTCCAACGATGTTGAGACAGGGGAATCGGGGGGGGGGGGCAAGCGGGTGGCCCACATAAGGAAGCCGAGTAGCGGTAGCAAAAGGTTTGCTGATGCACAGCAGAAGGTCAGCACTAGGAACACCTTTTTAAATCCCACTCCCCAGTTGTTGCTTTATGGACAGGGAGAAAGGATATGGCACACTTCCCTCAAGCATCAGCCAATTTTTGGCAAAGAGGAGCCAAGTCAGAACACACACCTGACTGCTCTGGACTTTGGAGCCAGGTGATGGTCCCTGCAAGACAGGGATGCAGAGAAAGAGGGGGCCTGACATCTTCTGCATCCTGCGTCCTCTTCTTACCTGCACTGTGATGGAGTAGTGTGTGAACTGCTGTCGTTGGCCATTGCCGTGAATAAATAATTTGGCCCTTGGTTCTCTCAGAGAATGGCATCGGCTGTCCTCATTTCTGTATTCACCTACCGGCATGGTTTGCTGCAAAAGCCAGAAAGCTTTAATTATGAAGCCATGTCTTGGTTGTGAGTGGGGGGGTGGGGGGGGGAGAAGCATGATGGCAAAGCATGGTTTTTCTGAGATGCCACCTTGCGTGGCTTCGATCCACAGTGTAAAAGTACTGAGTACTGGCACAGATCATTTGTACAATTTCTGTTTTGAATACTAATATACTAACATTTACATAGCTGCGGAAAAGTTTAACCGTCTAATGTGCACATATTTTTATGCTTTTAAATAGAAGTGGGGTCCTCTCTCCTGAGACATCCGTCTCCTGAACTTTCTCGGTTAATCTCCGCCCACAGCTCTCTTTCCAAAGGAGAGAGAAATTTCCAGTGGCCTGTTCTGGCATTTGTAATCCAACATCACGACTTGGAGGGACTTGAAATTGCAATGAAACAAGCTCTAAGAAAATCAGCATGCCGAGTGTTTGCTATGGAGGTATTTAGTGCATTAATTCATCTTCCTGATAAACGTCCACCCAAAAGTTAATCCCCCATAATAGTACTGCTAGTCAAGAATGTAGTTATGTTATTCTTATTATGACAAAACTTGAGACCATCAGGAACATGTTGCAGCATATTTTGAATAGAATGTGTTCCTGCAGTCTCCACATCTGCTTGTATTTATTAAATGTATTTATTAAAACCTTGATACCTCACCTTGCTTTTTGGCTCAAGGCATGGCATGAGATCCTCAAAGCATAAAGGTGGGAGGGTATAAAAACAGAGTGGAGGAGGAAAAAAGCAATCTGAAGAAGAAGGAGGGAAGTGGAAAGAGATGGGCCAGAGAGAGAGCGAGAGCGAAAGAAAAGCCCACGGTCATCGTAATGACCCAGCATTTTAGAGTTACAGAAAAATGTCATTTCAGAGTGATTTGTGTCTTTAATTAGATTGGTTGGACAAGAGATGAGGGAACACTTGGCTTCTCCATAATGCCCAGGGTCCAAAAATCTTTATTTTTGTCTATCCATATCCCATTCTGTTTTCTGGGTTATAATCACAGAGGGCGAACAGCTTCCATCTGGCGCTCCTTTCTTGAACTATGATAAGATTGACCGTGATCAACTGATTTCAGTAGTTTTCGGGTGGGGTAATTCTGCATAGGATTACATTGTAAGATGCCCTCACATCTAGAATGCCATTTCTTTTCCACTGCTCTGGCAGCATCCTTGCCTTACATTGCTGTCAGAATCTTGCCCCTTTTCTCTAACCTTGAGTTTGATTAACAGCCATTTATACAATTTATTCCAATCATTGGTCCATTTTAAGTGGTCACACATCTCCCTATAGATTTTAGATGATGTTCTGCCTTTCAGTTCCATCGTTAAAGCCCATCCTATTAATTATGTTTTTGTTTTCCTTATCGCGTCTAACCTGGGCCAGTTAACTGTGAGCAACTATCAAAGGGAATGCTGGGTCATGTTCTGTCTTGATGTAATGAGCTGCTCAGTCTGCATGTACTTTTTTCAAAATATTATTAGATTGAAAAATGTGACCACTCCTCTTGAACTTTCTTCTGTCCCACTTTTATTTCTAGGCTTTTAATTGGCTTCTCTGTAATGTCATTCAAACAACCTCTCTCCATGATATTCTGTGGCATTTCGTGGCTTCTCTGACTCCTGCTCCAATGGAGGCAGAGGAAGAGGAGGATGAGGAGAACAAAGCGAATAAGGAAAATGCAGAGCAGGTAAGTGGAGGCAGCACTGGACTCGATCTGTTCAGAATTATGGAGGTGTAGGAAATATAATGGCTTTCCTTATCCAGTTTTTAGCATAGCCCAGCTTTTCATCTATAGTTCCAAAAATTGCTGTTGATCTTGAAAGAGGTTTGATACTGCAACAGGACTGATAAAAACTGAGTAAGGAAGAAAGAATATAAGTGATGTATTTCAAAAATGTTCCTTTGGAAACTCCTTTTCAAGAGTCCCATAAGTTGCTGCTTTTTAAAATAGCTTAGGCTTCGGAAGCGATTTGACTCAAATCGAATATTATAAAACCTTTATATTTCCTTTTCTGTTAGCATTCCCAATAACCACCTGATGACCGTTAAAACAGAACCTGTTGTAATTCAGGGAAGCAAAATTGAAAAGTATAATTTTTTTTTTTACAGTTTTCTTCATAGCAGAAGAACAACTGTGTTGGATCAGACCATGGATCCACCTAGTCCAAATAGGGCCAGCCAGTTGCTTTCAGGAAACCCACCGCCCAGGAATTGGGCAGTATCCCTCCGCGAGAGGCTTGTTGCCTCTGGATCTGGAGGCTCCAGTTCGTTGTTAGGTCTCTCGGTAACTAGTAACATTCAGGGTAGAAAGGGTATCATCTTAGCCAGCGACCGTCATGATGCAAACAGGTTGGGTACATCTTTTCTACGATGACCTTGGCAGTCTTGAAATAAATGTGAATAATGAGTAATGAAATTAAACCCACCCTCCAGTTTATTTTGTCAAGATTTGGGGAGACAATTACAAAAGCTTCTTATAGGAAGTCTAGCTTCTAATCCTGTTTTTCTGCAAGGGAAATAGGAAACGTTATGCAGACCTACTGATTTCTTTGTTCAAAAGGGCAGTGAACTGTAATTCATTGTTTGTGCAGGAAAAGGATACAAGAGTCTGCGAACATCCACTGTCAGACATCGTGATCGCTGGTGAAGCAGCTCATCCTTTGCCCCACACTTTCCACCGTCTGCTGCAGACAATCTCTGACCTTATGATGTCCCTCCCCGGTGGAAGTTCGTTGCAACAGATGGCTCTGAGGTAGGTGCCGCTGGTAGAACAGCCTCTTGCATTGCGGGGATACACTGCCGTGGGTGGAGCGGAATTGTAGGATGCAGTCCAGAAAAACTCTTGACGCTTTTGTGCAGTGAGCAGTTTCACAGAACATGGGTGGGACTTCTGAACTTTTCAAGGTCTGCTATGGAAATACAAAAGACGTGGGTTGGACCCACCATTAGGAGAAGCGCGCTGATATCGACCATCAGATATTACAGTACAAGTGCTGAATAGCCGAACAAAGGCTGCCTTTCCCTTTGTGTGGTGATGTAAGCTCTAGCAGCGTCGGCATGGATGGTTCTAAACTAAAGAAGGTCAATCTTGTCTTTCAGGTGCTGGAGCCTTAAATTCAAGCAATCAGACCACCAGTTCCTGCACCAGAGCAACGTCTTCCACCACATTAACAACATCCTGTCCAAATCTGACGATGGGGATAGTGAAGAGAGTTTTAGCATCAGCATACAGTCCGGGTTAGAAGTCATGAGTCAGGCAAGTCTTATCTTCAAATACTATCAAAGTTATAGATAAGCATATGGGGAGGATAAAATGTATAGCCACATATATACAACCGCATTTGATGTGCTGAAATAATTTGTTTTCACAGACGAGTTTTTTCTGTGACCCATCCAGTTATTCAAAAATCTTGGTTTGAAAGCTTCAAGTAGATTCACCTGATTTTTGGTCACATTATCCAGTCTATGCCGTTATTAATTGAAGAGCCTTTATTTCGGTAGTTTTAAGATAACTGAAAACTTTACAGATTCAGAACAGATTTTTCCATCCATTACTGTCCTCCCCTACTTTGTTACCTTGCTTACATGCTGTTTATAATTGTCATGTGCACATTTAAATGAATAAAGGAGAGGAATAAATGAAAGGGGGGAAACGCACTCTGTAATGTTTACTTCTCTTCCTTGTCTACCAAGTCTGTTTTTTCTTTCAATATTTTACTTGTCTATCTCTTGAGCCCACTTTTATCCTGCTCTTCTTCCGTGGAGCTCCAGGCAGTGTACCTGGTTCTCTCTTTCCCATTTTACTTTCACAACAACCATGCAAAGTCAGCTAGGCTGAGTGTTCACACCATGAACTTCATGGTAGTAGAGTTTTGTACACAGTGGAGACTGGTATTTGTTGACTTGCATCGCCTCTTTGACTCTGAAATCTTGTTCTTTTGACAGGAGTCATGTATAGTCATTTGTTTAAAAGACTTGACCAGCATCGTTGATATTAAAACATCAAGCCGTCCTGCCATGATCGGTAGTTTGACAGATGGGTCAACTGAAACCTTCTGGGAATCAGGAGATGAAGATAAAAACAAGACTAAAAATATTACAATTAATTGTGTCAAAGGAATCAATGCTCGCTATGTGTCCGTTCATGTTGACAATTCACGAGATCTTGGGGTAAGATTTCAGCCTTATTCTGTTGAAGCAAAGAATAGTGGAGCTCACATGTTTTTCTCTTACGTGTTCACTGCATCATAGCATATGGTTTTTAAAATTATAGGTTTGGTAATGGAGACTTGGTTAATTCAGTAACTAATAAGGGAATCCATTATGCCTTACTGGATGTTATATGTGAAAAGCACACATTATACTGAAGGTACCATGCTGCAGGCAACAAAAATGCTGAATATAGATTTTTAAAATTCCTGAGCAAAACATTTTAGTTTTCATTTTTTGCCAAATGTTTCTGCCATTCTTCACAGTCCTTAGTTGTCAATGAAAAGGCACTCTTATTTATGTACTTTATATTAAACTGAACCGGACAGTTATAAAGTGCTTAACTCTTTTTTTTTTGGCAGAACAAAGTTACTTCAATGACTTTTTTAACTGGCAAAGCAGTCGAAGATCTTTGCAGAATAAAACAGGTGAGTGATTGAGCCTGTTATTTCTTATGGGAAGGGGATATATCGTAAGGCTTATGCGGTACTTGTTTTGCAGTTCAGCACAAGACCTCTTTGCCTCTTTTCTCTACTGTGCCAGTGAAAGAAACATTGTGGGGAAAGAATGGATATCTCCCCTTCCTCTATATTTAATTTCCTGATTGACTGCCTGTAGGTTGTTGCAGAGGTCAGGGGTTGCCGGGCATTCCTAACTGTCTAGCCCTGCGTACACATGGTACCACGGTCAAGCTCACCTATAATAAAAATTAATTGTATGCTGATGGACCTAATACAAGCAGTGATTTCTTATATGTTTGCAATAAGCAGTTCACAATTGCTTAGTAAGTTTCAGAAACTGCGTTTAGCTACATTGAGTATTGAAAGCAAGAATTCAGAGCTTTGTCTCAGAAGATAACGGTATAATAGTGTTGTTTGTTTGCCAGATACATTCAGCCAGGAAGGAATTCTTGAAAGGTAACATGCTCAAGACAATGGCTTATTCTGTAGTGTCATACATGCACGAATGTGATATGAGCTGACTTTGCACTAAAAAGGTGACATGCATACTGAAATGTCTAACCGACATATACTATGAACCAATCGTATTGTAATTAAGTACACTGATATTGTGAAGTCAAAAACACTATAAAAACTCTACTGCTCAAGAGAGGAGCCAGAGGGAAACAGTTTTGGGGGGCTTTTAATGCCTGGTTTCCCTCCCACTGTTGCAACAACAAAATTAATCTAACCCTCTTCTTACTTCTGGCCTCCAGTGTCTTATTGGGTGGGGCACTAGATGAGAGAGCTTTTTTCAGGCATAACACACAGGAGAAGAATCGTTTTGCTTTTGGGGATAGATCATGTATAAGGTTATCATTTCATTACGCTCATTCAGATGCTGGAGTTGGCCTTGACTTGATGTTTTATCTGTAAAGATGGCTCATTCACACCTGCAACTCATGACTTTATGCTCCAGCTGGTGAATGATGGGCACACAGGTGTGAGTCTGTCCATAAAACCAAGCCTTGTTTTTGCTCCAGTTGCTTACCGAGGCAAGCCATAGAGTCCTGGGTTTTTTTTCCTTATGCGAATGTTTGTGTTTCTGTTTGTATGCATTAGGTTGACTTAGATTCAAGGCACATTGGCTGGGTAACAAGTGAACTTCCGGGAGGCGATAACCACATCATCAAAATTGAATTGAAAGGACCAGAGAACACTCTCAGAGTTAGGCAAGTAAAAGTGCTGGGATGGAAGGACGGAGAAAGCATCAAAATAGCAGGCCAGATCTCTGCAAGTGTCGCTCAGCAAAGGAACTGTGAAGCAGAAACGCTGCGAGTCTTCAGGCTCATCACATCTCAGGTGAGGCTCGGAATCACGTCGCAGCAATTAGTGCTTGGCATTGTGAATGTGGCTGTTGTCTGAAAAGTCAGGAAATGACCTCTGTCTTTAAGACTAAACAATTCTGGACGTGTTTGGACGGGGAGAACCCAAAGAATTAGTTGAATGCCCTTCTGAACTCTTTGGAAAATGTAAATACAGTGAAAAATTTGGCTTCTTAAAAATTAAAAACTTCCTATTTTATATATGGATGCTTGCCTGAAATTTGTTTGTCTTGTGCCTAAACTTTGGTTTGTATATGGTTCTGAAAGGGCCCACTGCTTCAGAACCATATTTTCCTACTTTTTTGTAGTCTTGTTTTTCCCCATTATTTGCACTTCTCATATATTTCCTTCTAAAACTGCATTCTTTTCTCTTCAGTATCTTGATTTTCACAACTCATATTCTTAAGTAGAGTATGCGCCTGTGAATTAAAAGAACCTGTAATAATCAAACCCTTAGCTAATGCTGAAGTACTGGTTTCAGTTAAAAATGTGAATACTTAATAGCTGCAAATGCCTTATTTTATTTATTTGTCCATGCCCAATGCTGCTCTCGTAACATTAGAAACGTCTTGATTTGTAGGAAAGGAGACCATCAGTCTTTTTAAAGTAATTTTTATATATCTGTTCAACTTACATGTAGAACATATCATAAGGAAAGCTGGATTAGATTTAGATGAAGGTGAAGTGAAAATTAGTGAAAGGAAAATTAACAGTTTGAGATATGCAGATAACACCATATTACTGGCAGAAAATAGTGAAGACTTGAAATGTCTACTGATGAAGGTTAAGGGAGAAAGTGCCAAAGTAAGATTATAGCTGAAGGTCAAGAAGACAAAAGTAATTTCTACTGAGGAATTACACCATTATAAGGTTGACAATAAAGAAATTGAAATTATTAATGACTAACAACAAAGCCTGTTGTGGGAAAAAATACAATGGGCTCTAGAAAGGGAAGGGCAGGCAGGCACTCCATCACTGATTCTAGCTGGTGAAGGAGGGAGGTGGGCATTGTTATCTGCTCCACAACTGATCTACATGATCTCGGCCATGTGAAGTGGTGGTGGGCTTTGCTGCCTGCTCCATGCCTGCTCCATGCCTGGTAAAGGGGAGGAATTGCCTTCTGTTCTGCGTCTGACTTCGGCTGGGTGAAGGGGGGCAGGCATTGCCACCTGCTCCAAGCCTGATCCCAGCTGGGTGAAGGGGAGAGGGCATTGCCACCTGCTCCACGCTGGGTGAAGGGAGGGACAGTCATTGCCTCCTGCTCTGTGCCTGATCCTGACAGGTAAAGGTGGGTGGCAGGCTTTACTACCTGCTCTGCTCCTGATCCCAAATGGGTGATGGCGGGGGGTGGGCATTGCCACATACTCCTCCACTAATACCAGCTGGGTTAAGGCATGGAGGAGGACATTGCCACCTGCTCTGCTCCTAATACCTGCTGGGTTAAGGTAGTGGGTGGGCAAAGCCACCTGGTCTGCTGATCCCAGCTGGATGAAGGGGGGTGGGCATTGCCAAGTGCTCTGCTCCTAATACTAGCTGGGTTAAGGTTAGGGGTGGCATTGTCACCTGCTCTGCTCCTAATAACAGCTGTGTTAAAGTGGGAGGGGAAATTCGACCTGCTCCACTCCTAATACCAGCTGGGTTAAGGTGGAGCGAGGGCATTGCCTCCTGCTCCGCTTGTAATACCAGCTGGGTTAAGCGGGGTGGGCATTGTCACCTGCTCCATTTCTGATCCCAGCTGGGTGAAAGGGGTGGACATTGCCACCTGCTCTGCTTCTGATCCCAGATGGGTTAAGGGGGTAGGCATTGTCAAGTGCTCCACTCCTAATACCAACTGAGTTAAGGTCAGGAGTACATTGCCACCTACTCTGCTCCTGATAACAGCTGTGTTAAGGTGGGAGGGGAAATTCCACCTGCTCCACTCCTAATACCAGCTGGGTTAAAGCAGGGGTGGACATTGCCATCTGTTCTGCTCCTAATACCAGCTGGATTAAGGCTAGGTTAAGGCGTGGAGAGGGCATTGCCACCTGCTCCGCTCCTAATACCAGTTGTGTTAAGGTGGGGGTGCTCCACTCCACTCTGCTCCACTCCTAATATCAGCTGGGTGTAGGCAGGAGGCGGGCATTGCCACCTGCTCCCATCCTGCTCCCGGCCTGGGCTTCCCACCATGGCATGTTTTCTGGAGGGACATGGTGCCTTGCCTAGGCTCCCCTTTATGGCAGCGCCCTCTGGTGGTGCACCAGGGTATAAAGTGAGTTGTCTGAAATACGCTTACTCAATTATATAGTACGTTTTTCTATTCCTTGGCTCAATCTTCAACTAAAGGGAGAGCGCAACCAAGAAATCAGAAGGAAAGGAAGGCAGGCTACAGTCCTAAAGACACTTTCCTGGGAGTAAGCCTTATTGAATAATATTAGATTTACATCTGAGTAGAACTGCTTAGGATTGCTCTGTAAGACTTGGAAAGGCAGCTATGAAAGAATTAGAAAGGTGAAGGATAAGGATGTGTCGCTGGGCACCAAGATCAAGATCATCCACACTCTGGTATTTCCCATTAGTGGGTACGGCTGTAAAAGTTGGACAGTGAAGAAAGCTGGCAGGAAGAAAATGGATTCATTTGAAATGTGGTGCTGGAGGAGAGTTTTGCGGATACCAGGGAAGGCCAAGACGACAAATAAGTGGGTTCTAGAGCAAACCAATCCTGAATTCTCTCTAGAAGCTAATAAGACAAAGCAGGCTATTGTACTTTTGGTCACGTCTTGAGAAGATGACTCACTGGGAAAGGCAATATAATGCTAGGAAAAGAGGAAGATCCCAAATGAGATGACTTGGCTCAGGAAAGGACGAAATGGCCTCCAGTTTGCAATATCTTCGCAGGGCTGTTAAGGACAGGAGGTTCTGGAGGTCCTTCATTCATAAGGTTGCCCTAAGTTGGAAGCGACTTGATGGCACATGATACACACACACATTCAGCTCAAGTATAATATATTTCAAATGCTTTGTTACTTTGCATTTTTGTATTTTTGCATTTTAAAAGTTAATGTTCCATCAGCTGCAAACGATGCATAGAAATACTTTACTCTGTAATGCAGTGTTTGAAAGGTTATGAATTACATACAGGCTTTAATGATGTCTTGTCTTTCATGCTCCCTAACAGGTATTTGGGAAACTCATATCTGGAGATGCTGAGCCAACCCCGGAACAAGAAGAGAAAGCTTTGCTGTCTTCACCTGAAGGAGAAGAAAAAGTACACAATGTATTTATTTGTATTCCACAATTACTATGGTTCTAAAACTAATAATTCAAGTTCTGTTACACCCTGAAGTTGCTATGCCTGGCTACTTTCCCCTTCATCAGATATTCCTTAACGGTGTGCCTTCTGCCCATGCATTGCTTTAAAACAGTTTGTGCTCAAGGCTACAAATATTCCTTGGCAGGGGTCATTTCGTAGAAAAAGAGCTGGAGGAACTCATTAGCATAACTCATTAGCATATGCCACAACCTTTGCCATCACCAGAAGTGTGTCATTAGCATAAAAGATTTGCATATGCCACACCCCCTGACATCATCTATCCTGGCTGTTTTGGACCCAATCCTGGCCATTCAGGGCTGAAATTGGGCCCAAAATGGCTGAAAAGGGGCCCAAAATGGTCAGGATTGGGCTGCTGCTGAGTGGGAGAGTGATCCACCACCTGTCAGAGGCCCGATCCGGGCTGTTTCGGCCCCAATCCAGGCTGAAACAGGCCCAAAATGGCCGAGAGTCAGGTGCGTGGGGCCACCTGACATATGACCTCTTTGGGGAACTGCCAGAACTGCGTTCCTGCGCATTCCCCCTCGAAATGAGCACTGTTTCTTGGAATGATTAAATTTTATACCAACAGTTGGAAAATGTTTGGCAGTGTTCATAGTAAGATCTATAACTTTTTAACATTTTGTTAGAATAAAATTACAATCGAATATAATAGCAAAAACTATTCCTATTTTGTAATAAAAGCTGGGTGGTTTATTCCAACAGTGAGTGAAGGGATTCCACTTAATTTAACTGGAAAGGAAAAACCATTCCTGTACTATGGTGAGCCAAGAGATTTCATGTTCTTGATTCAGCATTAATTTAACAAATGTGCCAATCTTATTATTTCAGCAGCCACTAAATAAAGGCCTTGTCTACACTTTGATTATTGATATAACGCTGTAGATCTGACAACCCACTGTCCACACAAAACAGCAATACATAAAATAGGTTTACTTTGGAGTAAGCCCTGTTTAACATTTAGTACACCTGCAGCTGGAAACCTAGGTAGAAATAAAATTATCCTCAGCATGGAACATTTAAAGGGGAAAGGTGGGTGGAAGGACAAAAAAACTACTGTCTAGAATCTGCTAAATTCAAAGGCAGGAAAAAAAATTCTTTGTTTCAGTGTCTTTAAATTCAATAGCAGCTGCTGTTGATTGAAATTAATTTAAAGACACATCTAGCCAGCTTTTTTACTCAATCTTACCTGTTTCTTTGCTACAGTCTTTGTTGCACATGGGGGCCCATCATTTCTTGCATAGCCATTTTTGGTGGTCAAAGAGAGACCCATCTTCCCTTTTTCACTAGCTGAAAAACTGGTTCGATCCAACCCATGAGATCCAGTCCTGCAGCTCCAAGACTGCCTTTGAAATGGGAAATTTTGGAATTTACCCTCCCCCCCATCATACACACAATTTACCCCTCCTTCATCCTTCCAATCAAATGAGGGGTAGGAAAGTCAAATAATTTATTTTTTTCCATACCTTTGAATTCAGTGGATTCTGAAGGTCTGCTTCTTGTTGCTCCTTTCCCCCTCTCCCTTTAATGCTTCATACACTGAGATGTTGCTGCCTAGTTTGTTTTCAGTTGCAGATGTGTATTGTAATAGCAACATGGACAAATGTAAAGTGCGTTTTGAAGAAAAACAGACTCCATTACAGAGCATTTTAATGGCAGTAAAATTAGAAAGTGGTGGGGCACTGCCGTCTTCACCAACTAAGGGCGCTCCTCCGACCATGCAAATTGATAAAGAGTAGGCTAGTTCTGCTATTTCATTCAATGTAGGAAAAAATCTGCACAGAGGAGGTCTGAGAAAAGGCTAGGTTGTAGCTCAAAAACAACTGCCCTGCAATCGGTTACCAACAGCTGTTGGTGAACTTCCCTTTAAAAATAAGTAAATGGATCATGGCAAGTCTAGACTGAACAGCTGGCCTGGATAGGTCCTAGCCAGTTCTCTCTGTCTGATTGCTGGGTGCTATGAAGAATCCTTCATTGCTGATTAATTCTTCTTCCTATGGAAAGAACACAAGGTTGTACCTTAGTGGAAGGAATGAGCCTGCAGTTAGAATCAGAAGTTCCACAAAGTTATACCTTTGAGTGCAGACTATTTCAGAAACATTTTATTGCCTAATGGAGATGCTCATCTGGAAAGAAAATATGTACAGTATATGTATTATTCAGCAGATTTGTTTTGCCTAAGTATTCCTATGTTGTGCTTTGTACCAATATTTGTTGGGAGAAAATTATTAAACGCTTTCCTTTGCTAAGGTTTTCACATTGCAGAAATCAAAATGTGAAACATATACTCACACCGGATGTTTATATATATATATGTATGCATTTTGGTTTAAAGGCAACTTCAGATGCAGATCTGAAAGAGCACATGGTGGGGATCATATTCAGCAGAAGTAAACTGACAAATTTGCAAAAGCAGGTTTGTATAGCCTAGTATTCTTTTTTTATAGTGCTGGATATTTGCATGCATACATTTATATTCATTTATGTTTAGGTAGGAAGAGAGGAAGTCCAGCATGATGAAGAGGGCCATGCAGCCTGTTCAGCTAGGAACTTGTGCTGTGTCTTGCAGATAGTACCAGACCCATGAAGGATGTGTCTCTAACACCTTCTAAAGGAAAGCATGATGCACCATGCAACATAAATCACCTGAATTTCTAGTAAAGCAGGGCGGGGTGGCACTGAACCCCTTTACCCCAGACTGTGCCACGCCCCCATGATTATGAGCCTCCTGTTTATGTGTAGAGAATGCTTGTGGGATCTGCATCCAGCCAAGCCCCCAGGAAGTTCTAAAATCTGGAAGGGGTGCCCACATAGAAACCAGCAAAACTCTCTCCAAAGTCCTTTGCATTTACTTGAAAGGGAGAATGGAAAAACTTTTTAGCAGATCCGAAAGTGTACTGATGGGACTCGAAGGAGAGCAAAGAAATCATGCTGCCTATTTTCACATTACAAAAAATACCATGAACTAATCCTTGGTGCTGATCTATTGAGTGACATGTTTGAGCCAGTTTGGTGTAGTGGTTAAGAGCGCAGGACTTTAATCTGGAGAGCTGGGTGTAATTTCCCACTCCGCTTGAAGCCAGCTGGGTGACCTTGGGTCAGTCACAGCTCTCTGGAGCTCTCTCAGCCCCACCCACCTCACAGGGTGTTTTGTTGTGGGGATAATAATGGCATAGTTTGTAAACTGCTCTGAGTGGGCATTAAGTGGTCCTGAAAGGGCGGTATATAAATCAAATGTTGTTGTTATATTATTATGTGACCCTACTGAAAAATGTGCCTGAGGATATACAGCTTCACAATAATATCACAAGAAGATAGCCATTAGATGCAGCGTAAAGACCATAATTCATGCAGACTGAAATGCTAGTCAACTTGCTTTCTAGTTTACATTGGAGTTGTCCTGTGATTGGCTGTAGTTTCACCCGTGACTCTTGCGTGTGTTTTCTTCTTGTTAGGTTTGCGCTCATATTGTACAGGCTATCCGAATGGAAGCAACGCGCGTGCGTGAAGAATGGGAGCATGCAATTTCTAGCAAAGAGAATGCCAATTCTCAGCCCAACGATGAAGACGCCTCATCGGATGCTTATTGTTTTGAGCTGCTGTCCATGGTGCTGGCACTGAGTGGTTCCAACGTAGGGCGTCAGTACTTGGCTCAGCAACTCACTTTGCTCCAAGATCTCTTCTCGCTGCTACATACTGCTTCTCCCAGGGTGCAGAGGCAGGTGAGTACAAAATAAAGCATGATGCAGGGACAGGTGTCATGGTCTTTTACTCTGACTGAGAAAAAGTAACCAGCTTCAGTTCTTTTGCTAGGTAACATCCTTACTGAGACGTGTGCTGCCAGAGGTCACCCCTAGTCGCCTGGCTAGTATCATAGGGGTCAAGTCACTACCCCCAGCAGAAATAAGCGATATCATTCATTCAACAGAGAAGGGAGATTGGAATAAGCTGGGGATCTTGGACATGTTCCTAGGCTGCATTGCCAAAGCACTCACAGTACAGCTCAAAGCCAAAGGAACCACCATAACCGGCACAGCGGGTACTGCTGCTGGCAAAGGAGTTACCACAGTTACGTTGCCAATGATTTTCAACTCCAGGTTAGTCAAAGCTCATAAGGCACAATGTTCATGATCTTCAGAACCATAAAGGAAATGTTCTTCCATTTCCTACTGTTCATGAACAGTTAGACCCTTTTAAAGATGTGTTCAAAAATAGCGTTCTTGGAATATGTTTGCTAAAAAACCATATAGCTGATTTAAATTTAAAATATTGCTAGTTTGCTCCCCGCCCCCCGTTCTTTACAATCTTCTAAAAATATTTTTCCTTTCTAGCTATATTAGGCGAGGTGAAAGCCATTGGTGGATGAAGGGTTCAACTCCAACACAGATTTCAGAGATCATTATCAAGCTCATTAAAGACATGGCAGCAGTAAGTCTAGAATGTGTACAGTCCGTTGCCACCACTGCACGGCCCCCCCGCCCCCCCGATTAATACAGATGCATCACAGGGATGAATTTTCTTCTGAATGGGGTGAAAGAATATTGGTTTTCTGCTCCCTGAGGGCGGATCTTTTCCTGCTTTTCTTCTCTCCAGCCGCCTCCTCCCCGTGATGCCTTAAAATCCTCTTC
This sequence comes from Eublepharis macularius, assembly GCF_028583425.1. Classification (NCBI taxonomy): domain Eukaryota; kingdom Metazoa; phylum Chordata; class Lepidosauria; order Squamata; family Eublepharidae; genus Eublepharis; species Eublepharis macularius. The sequence goes on along the minus strand of NC_072792.1, from coordinate 23,928,521 downwards.
TGAAGGTCAAGAAGTCATTGTGAAATGTACCTGCCATGGAAGCTGCAGTGAGGAGGAGGAATAGGAATTCCCACCTCCCTATGAGCTTTCCATTGCTTCAATGGAAAGCTCATAGGATCCAACCTATAATAAAGAAACTACAATATTCTGTAGCGAAAATTCCAGGCTGTAAACAACCAGCTTTGAAAACCGCTGTATATCTTATGACAGTAAAGAAAACTGGTGGCTAAAATCTTTAATTTCCACTGTGGAATTTTGGGTGTGTTGAAGTAAGATTGATGGGATGTGACAACTAGAAAAGGTTTGGGGTGAACCATGAAACTCTCAATAAGATTTCTCAACTTCTCACGGCTTACACATTTAGTTTGGATAAGTCGTCGTCTTCATATAGCAACTGCAAATTGGACTTTTTAGTGTTTTGTGTATAAATTTTAGTTCATGTAAGCAGTGTTCTTTTTTTAAAGGATGTTTTCATTCCAACTCCTGCATGATACATTAATCCTCATGACCTAACCAAAAATTGTAAAGAGGTCCCTCTTCCGTAGGGTCACTTGTCTGAAGCTTGGTCCCGTGTAACAAAAAACGCTATTGCTGAAACAATCATCGCTTTGACCAAAATGGAAGAAGAGCACAGGTCTCCTGTACGGTGCATTGCAACAACTCGGGTAAGAGCATCTTTGTTCAGAGAAATACTAACACAGAGATATTAATACTATACTATACTATAGACTGTATTAATACGATACTATTAATACTATATCTAACATCACCTTCCGCCACCTAGATTGGTTTTGCTCTCTAGATTTCTAGTCTTTAATATTTCAAATCCAGGGACCTGCCATTAAGTCCATTCACTCAGACTTGTAGTGTGGGGCTCACTTCTAATATTATCTGTAGTTTTCCTTTGCTTCCTTTTCTCTGTTGCTGTAGCTCTCTCTCTTATTTTTCCCTGTGTTTCTTTCTCCTAAAACCTGGAAATTGTGAAAATGTAACTGATCCACATTGGTTTGGGATGCAGTCCACCAGTTGAAGACCAACACTGTTACGTGTCGTGTTTTGTAAAAATGGATGCATCTAAGATCCTTTTAGTTAACTATGACAAGGCGCATATCTTTCATTTGGAATGCGCTGTTGTCACGTAGGTGATCTTGTATGGCAAACTAGGAGAGAGAGCGTGTGTGTGGTTCCCATTCTATTTTGACTATTCCAGTCTCAAAACTAATCGTAAAACTTTTAAATTTTACCGTTAAAGTACAAATATGAATTTAAATATAGTTTCACTTGGAAGTGTACACTGATGCTCGCCTAGCAGTTTTTCCCTCGTAAAGATTCATGGTTTGCCCAAGTGTGGATCCGAGTAACAGGGAAGAATTGTCTCATTTTGCAAAAGTTTAGAATCCAGAGCCTATATTTTGTAGTTATGCTTAACAAATAGATCTGATTCCACATAGATGTTGATTCTTTTAACAAAAAGGAAATACCGTGGCTATGCTACATACTGGATTTTTGTTAACTGTATTTTTAACACCAGATCATAATTTTAGAAACATTCAAAGGTAGGAACTTAAGAATACATGCCAACCTGCCTCCATGTAGTACTACTAAAAACATCAAACCTGTCGGTTCATGTTTTTGTAAAGCAAGAATAATAAATTACAATAGTATCATGGTGAGTGCTTGAACTTGAGCAAGTGGCACCTGCTGCAGGGCATATCAGGGAGCGTTTGACCAGTGAACAACAGTGAAATGTGTGTATGAAACAACAGTGAAATGTGTGTACGAAAAAGACAGAAAAAGAGAGGTTGCCAGAGAATAAAGCACAAAGAGAATTGTTAGTTAAACATTACCTTTGCTTTGCCAGGATGCTAGTATAATATAAGCTTATGTATTGCCAGGGCTTTTTTCCAGCTGGAACGCGGGGAAACGGAGTTCCACAACCTCTTGAACATGGTCACATGGCTGGTGGCCCTGCCCCCGATCTCCAGACAGAGGGGAGTTTAGATTGCCCTCTGCGCGGCACGGAGATCAGGGGGCGGGGCCACCAGCCATGTGACCATTTTCTCCGAGGGCAACCCACTGAGTTCCACCACCTCTTTTCCCAGAAAAAAAGCCCTGTGTATTGCTAAAACAAAAGGAGCCTTCTGTGGCACCTGACAGCTTTATGGACGTATAAGCTTCAATGGACTAGAGTCCTGTTTGCCAGGTGCAGTTTGATACATCTGACAAAGTGGGCTTTAATCTATGAGAGAGCATAATAATAGTCCATCTGGTAGTCTTTAAAGTGCCACGAAACTCCTCCTTGTATTTTGCTGCCACCAACTTACATGGCTTTCCCACCGGATGTTGCTAAAGACCGTGCAATTTTGTCTTCTGTGCAGCTCTGGCTGGCTCTTGCCTCTCTCTGTGTGCTTGACCAGGACCATGTAGACAGACTCTCCTCCGGAAGGTGGATGGGAAAGGACGGACAGCAGAAACAAATGGTGAGGAGAGTACAGGAATCAAATTCTGCTTTCTTTTCACTGTTAGGTTTTATTGGGTGTAGTTTTTTGGAGCAGAAGTCACCAGGTACCAAAAAAACCCCAAACCCTTCAAAGTTCTAAAGGATGAAAATATAAAAGGTCAGCTGCACAGTTCATGAGACCAGGTCCTAAAGAGAGGCTGGACAACAAAGTGTTGATAGTTTGGGAAGTTGCTAATCTTGATGACTGTTTCAGCTACGTAAAGAATGATTACATTCTGAAATGAGAAGGGCAGGAGAACAAATTACAAACTTCCAAAAAATTAACCCAGACATACATTTATCCACTAGTATATGACGTCATAATACTCATACTCAAAGGAGGTGCTTTTGAATATCTGTATTTGGCCACCTGTTTGACTGATTATCTTGGAAAATATAGTAATATCTTGCCTTTTATTCAGTTTTTTAAAGGCAAGTGGGGGAATTACTATGCTGATTTGCTATGCATTTTTGTAAGACCTTGTACATTTTCCCAAGGCTGGAGCTAAGGGCAGATTGCCCTTCTCAGCCTTTATTTGTAGCATTACTATAATTACATCAGAGTCTTCATAATAACTGATCGTTATGGTGTTGGCTGTGTGTGTACGCAGTGCTTTTCAACTGTTTCTCTGGGCACCCTTGGTTTTTGTGGGAAGCTTATGGGTGTTTTTTCCAAAGGGGAAATCTCTAATGGCAAACAAGCTTTCCTGAAAGACAACCTGCCCAGCGTGAACATTTTTTCACTGTAGTGTTAGTGTGTAGCCACAGGAGGGTGTGTGTTAGGACAGGCACACATTTCATGTAGGCTGACACTCAAACTTCCTTGTGAACTTAATTGAATGTGTGTCCTGATCAGGCCTGGCACGTCCATGGAGGCGGTGCCAGCAGCCACCTCGAGCGCTGAACTCTGAAGGAGCTACTGTGCTGGCCCCCAGTGACCTCCCCCTGACCCAGAAGCGGGCCGCATCCTCACTCACCTCTCTGCCCCTTTACTGCTGCCACCCACCTTGGCTTGGCCCCCGGCGAGCCAGGAACTCTGGTGGTGTGGCAGCAAGCGAGGAAGCGGGCCGCCTCTCTGCCCCTTCGCTGCTGCTGCCTGCCTCAGGTGAGGGGGACGCTCCTGCGTGATAACATCACAAGTGATGTCATCTCTCAGGGCCGGAGCGCACACACGTTTTGCACGCATGCACGGGGCAAGAGTTGCCACCTCCTGCCCTGGAAGCCCTACGGCCACGCTACACCGCTGCCCCTCCCAATCACCAATAATACTGAAAGCAGGCTGGAAAAGGTATAATTTTTTAGATGTATTTAAAATTCATCATTTTTAAGCCTACAATATCAAGTTGGTTAGCAGGGGGGGAGGGGCGCAAGTAGGTATCTCGCCTCAGGCGCCAGAAACCCCGGCACCAGCCCTGGTCCTGACATGCCCATAACCTTCTGCTTTGAACAGAGTTTTTAGGGCAGGGGTTCAGGGGTTCCTCAGCTGATTGGTTGAAGCAGAGAAGTTTGTTGGCTTATTAAAATCAACAATTATAAAATCAATTTTATAATTGATTTTAAGCTGTATTTTAATCCATGTTGTACCTTGCCCTGAGCCCGCTTGCGGGGAGGGCAGGTTAAAAATAAAATAAATAATAAATAAAACACAGGGCCAGGTGAGCTGTAACGCCCCCAGTCTATTCGTTTTTTAAAAGCAACTGATTGGGATTTTAAAAAATTAACAAATATAGTCCTTTGGTTCTTTATTGTTCAACATTCTTCAGTACATTTTCAAAATATCTGCTTAAAAATTATCTTGTAGCATTTAAAACGACAAGCACACTTTGATCTCTCTTTCTGAATGGAAAGGAGGTTTAACTTTAGACTGAACCTTTCCATTTTTCCCAGCCTATGTGTGATAACCACGATGATGGGGAAACCGCTGCCATCATCCTGTGCAATGTCTGTGGGAATCTGTGTACAGACTGCGATCGATTCCTCCATCTGCATCGGCGTACAAAGTCACACCAAAGACAGGTAAGAAGCAGGGTTTTTTTAAAAAAACTAGGATGGAAAAGGTAATCCCATGTCCACAAACATCATCCTAAATTAAACATTGTTTTGGTCAAACCTGGCAGGTATTCAAAGAGGAGGAAGAAGCTATCAAGGTTGATCTTCATGAAGGCTGTGGTAGGACCAAACTGTTTTGGCTGATGGCATTGGCCGATTCAAAGACCATGAAGGCGATGGTGGAGTTCAGAGAACAAACAGGTGAGAGATTTTCACTTCATCCTTTTTCACTCTCTGCAGGGGGATGTCGTTGCTACTGTGAGACAGAATGTTATTCTCCAGTTGATTTTCATCAAAGAAAATGTTATTAGTTCATTACTGAGCACAGAAATCTCCAGAAGATAAAGTACATAACTAAGTTACCATTTATGAAAGCAGAAACACTGCTAAGTATTCACTGGGCCTCCAAAACTGTTTCTGTCTGACTCTTTGTTTAGTCTGATGAGGGAAGTGATGGGAGGGGGAGTTAAATAGGAAATGCCGGAGGAAAGAAACCGGGGGCTCTGTGAAGAGTACTTTCAGAAATCTGAATACTTACAGAAGTGGAAGAGATACGAGGTTCAGTTTTTATAATTCATGCAAGTTTCTTTTGAGTTTTTCTTCTTAAAGCACATAGTACACTCAGTCTTGTTCATAGTAATGCTACCCTCAAATCTGGTTAATTCATAGGATTATCTCAACTACAATTTAGAGGCAGAACATATGCTAGGATCCCTAAACTTCCCGTTTCAATCCCTAGCATCTCTGCTTAAATGATCTCTGGGATCAGGGCTGGCAAAGAGAGTGGTCTGATCCAGTGCCATGTGAAGCTATGTGGTTATTCAGGAGGGGCCGTAGCTCAATAGCACGCTACAAATTTCACATGCTGTAGGTCCCAAATTCAGTCCCTGACAGCTCAGGCATCTGGGATGGAAAAGATCTCTGCTTGAAACATTGAGCAGCTCCTGCTTAGAGCAAACTCTACCGGGGTAGAATGTCTGACTAGTTATAAAGCATCTTGTTCAACCAGCATGTTTCTTCCATTAACAGTGGTTATATTTACCTGACTGCTTGTTTGATCCATTTCTGCACCAAAAAAAGTCGGCTTCATCGAGTGTATAGCAGTTTCATAACAATGAAATAGCATTAAGTTCTAGGAGTCCTAATCAGGTTTCCTGTTTATCTAGGCAAACCCACCTCAAGCAGTTCAGAAGCATGTCGTTTCTGTGGTTGCAGAAGTGGAACAGAACTATCAGCCGTGGGCAGTGTCTGTTCTGATGCTGATTGCCAGGTGGGTGTTGTTGTTAAACCCTGGAGTCGCTGAACTCCATAGTAGGAATCCAAGAGGCAAGTTAGCCCGAGAAATGGCATTTTGGTTTGCAATTGAAAGGCTCAGCCATAAGCCACAGAGACATGTGCAATAAACTCCTGGAGGCCTGGATTAGAACCCCGTGGCATCTCGCGATTGTGAATATGTGGCTGGAGGACGTATATTAGTGGGAAAGCGTGGGCAGGGGAGGATCAGCACCCTCTTCCACCACTATTTTGCTCTTCCAAATGTCCCCCTCCCAATGCCTCTTTGAAGTGAAGAAGAGGGCATCTGGAGCTTCCTCTTATACACGTGTGAATGACGTAAATCTTAGCTGGAAGAGCCAGAGACTTGGGCTCCGTTCTCGGGCACCACCAAACTTTGTTCACGATGAGCACAAACCTGGTTAACTGTCACATTCACACTCTCATTCTGTCCCCATCCCTCACACTAGATTGTCTTCCATCTTGTCGTGACTACCAAACACGGACAACTTGTCTAGTTTCTTTCTTACCCAGTATTAGGATTCTTAAACCACAATTTAATCCTGGTCACTGAATCAATAACAAACCTGAAACTGCCTTGAGGATTTGTGGTGGTCTCTTTGGAAGAATGACAAGATACACACTTAAAAATAAGTAAATAAGTTCTTAAGGTGCCTGAGTCCATATGCTGGAATATGTTGGAGCTATTTGAAAACTCTGTGTTTGGTCTCTGCATTGTGTGGGTGGGGTATGTAGAGCCCCCAAGCTCTCTTTACGTGATCAGAAAAAGTTCTGTTTTGTTTGAGAAGTCTGAAGTGATCCTTACTCATCCAGTTAACTTGTCAATAAAGGATACGCAAACAATGTACATGTTCTCCGTCTCAGAGATCACATTAAAAACGTACAGATGTGTATTCAGCAGTAGGAAACAAAAATGATTTCTAACTGCCACCTTGGCCGTTACAGTTCATTTCTTAGGGGAGCCGTGGAATTTCCTTTTCAGGAGGATTTTAAGGAGAAATTGGATTAGCATTATAAAGGGTTGCTTTGTAGCCTGTTCCTTTTTCCGCTTCTAGTTTTGGGATAAGTGGGAGAACCTGGCAGCACTGAAAGGTCACAAGTCCTTGTTTAGTCACACACCCACCAAGCACAGGCCTCTCCCCCTCCCCGTCTGCCCTGTGCTCGCTCAAGCACTTCTGCAGACGAAAAGGGGAGTGGCTGTTTTTATAGATCAGAGGAGCATCCATAGGATCCTGACGGCCGTCTGTTTAGTGTCAGCATCTATAGCTAGACGCTCTTCGTAGGGTTGCAAGTTGGTTAATTTTACGGCGTCCGTTTGTCATGTCTGCCTTTCGTAGGAATACGCGAAGATAGCGTGCAGCAAGACTCACCCTTGCGGCCATCCCTGTGGAGGCGTCAAGAATGAAGAGCACTGTTTACCCTGCTTGCACGGCTGCGATAAGAGCGCCACCACTCTGAAGCAAGATGCGGATGACATGTGCATGATTTGTTTCACGGAAGCGCTTTCCGCTGCACCAGCTATTCAGGTTTGAATTGAATTTTTAAATACATGAAATCTTCTGAAATTGTGGGGCATCTACTGTTTAAATGGGAGGATCAGTTTGGTAAAAAATAAATAAATATGCCAGCCCGCGTATTTAGGTTTTGCGGTATTGTGCTTTCCCCCTGTTTATACTGAAGCATTTTAATACATACATTCTCATTCTCTTGTCAGACTGATTTTTCTCTCCTCGAGGCTGTGTTTATAATGTTCAACATCATATTACCTTCCTATTATTGGTCGGTTTCCTGCAGAAATCGACCTTAGTGTTATATTCAGCTGCTTGCCGGTATGATTGGGAGTCCAGTTGCCTGCATAGTGTTGAAGGAATGCAAATACGAGATTTGCAGCTACATTTTACTATCTGTTCTTTACTGGCTTCGAAAATCGGGTTCCAGTGCCGGATTGAGCATGTCCAGTCCTATCTCTTAAGTGCCAAGGGCCCGGGAAACAGAGTACTGGGTTGTGTACTGAGATCATGAATGGGCAACATTACAATTTCCCTCCAAGAATAGAAAATATCTGGCTCCTAATAAGTTGTGTAAATTCAGAACTGAGCCTCTTTGAGTGTGTCCCTGTGGGTTAGATTCAGCAGTCTGCTGGCTGAAGGCACTAGTAGATGTTCGCCACTTTCCCCTTCCCATTCAGTCCTTTCAGACCCTTGGAAAGTTGATTCCCAGGGTCGTATGATCTGCATGGACCAACAGCATTCACACCGGGGGGCTCCTTGCTGTGTGGGCCCGGTGCCTGTTGGTCCACACAGGTCCCACAAAAATCTGTGCGCCTTCTACTGAAGAGATTGCTGGATCCAACCTTGTGGGGTCCCTATTAAGATCTTATGAGACCAACTACATTTGTGGCAGTTGCTATGTGGCTTAATATGTCTCTGTGCTGGCATAGTTGTTTTGTCTGGCAATTCCTCTATGATCCCTCCTTCGTGCCTTATGTTTTAATTACTATTTTTCTGTTTTTTAATTTTGTTTTCATGATGTGTTTTTATAATGTTTGTTTTAACTGTTAACCACCTTGATGGCCTTGATAGGACAGAAACATGGGGACACATTTGGTAAATAAATAATGCTTAACCAGGTTGTTTGTTTTAATGTGTTAAGCATTGTATCTGAGTACCAAAACCTTGGTTGTTTGGCCACAAATAGAACATGAAATCCTGATTTAAGTGGATTTTAAGTGGACTTTAAATCCGTGGTGTGTGTTAACTCTGAATAAATGTTAGATCTCTTTGTTTACAAAATGGCAAATGAGTTTCACCGTTGTCTCCTTATGCACGCTTTCTGGTACCAGGGCTTAGTTTGGCAGACTAAAACATGGTTTTATTACGCATCTTAAATGTAATTAAGTGTTACGTCTGTTATGAGGCTACTTAAATTTCAGTCAGGGCATTGTGTAACAGATTTCTCCCTTCCTGAATAATCAGATTTTTAATATCAACTGTTTCTCATCTCCTAGCATTGAATACATTGTGCCTTACCTAAAAAGCACCGGTCTGTTGGTCCAGGGTGCATGTTTCTTAAGATTTCATTGAGGTTACTGCACTTCATCTGAACACTCGTGAAAACCAGTTTCTAAAATGTATTTGTGTGTGTGAAAATACTGTTAACAAATGAATTTGCAGTTTCCTCACAAGCTGTTTAAGGCAAAGCTTAATATATTATTAGTTTGCCCACAGTAATACTCCTTGACAAGAATTGTAAATCTTTCTTTTGCAGTTGGACTGCAGTCATATATTCCATTTGCAGTGCTGCTGCCGAGTCCTAGAAAACAAATGGCTGGGACCGCGGATAACATTTGGGTTCATGCTGTGTCCGATTTGCAAGGTGAGTCCGCTGAGTCCAAGGATGCTTTTAGTATCTTCAGAAACATTTGGAATGAAAAAGGGATAAGACTTGTCACATGATATCAAACTAGGAGGAATTGTAATCATTACTGTGGATTGGGCTGAAATTGATCAACTTTATGAATTGCAGTGCTGGCTATAAAAAAACACACACACAAAGAATACAGAACGCATCCCTTGGGGTCAATGTGAAAATTCCCATTGATGTAGTAGTTCTCAATTTTTAAAAAAATCATTTGAGGGTATGTTTAAATGAATAGTTTAAGCCAGTCTTGCCTTACTTAACATTAATATTACTTTTGAGGTTATAGTGGGCTGCTGCTGCTACTAGGAAACTCTCTCGCACAAAAAATGTGGACAGTTTAAATAGGTAATTCATGTATATCCATGTAGTCATTTAAAAGTTACAGGACATTTTCAAAGTGATTGTTTCTTGGACAGAAATAAAGGTTTGATAATGCTTCATCTGCCTAACAAGCGAACAGATTGCTGGAAAGCATCAAAATTGTTACTAATACGCATAAAATGTGTATACTATGTATTTTTCTGCAGAGGTCAAAAAAGTAGTTTAACAGGTTCAGCTAAAAAACCTTTGATAAAGAAAAGCTCCAAGTTAAAGTGGCACTGCACACTTTTACTTTTCAAACACATGTAATATTAAAACCATTCAGATTGTTTATTTATTTATTTAAAATGTCTATGTACTGTCTTTTCAGAGAGCTGCTCCAAGTCGCTCACAAAGTAAAACAAGATAAAAGTTGTTAAAATTAACCACCATCAAAACCCCTAAGAGCATAAAATACCTAAAATTCCAGAGCACAAAACATTTGGTGCCCCTTAATCATTTTCACAAGAATCCTCAAGTTTGAAGCAGATTATAAGAACAATTAAAAAGATCAACCTTGAGTTAAAAGCCCAGGTAAAAAGAAATGTTTTGGCCTGGCACCAAAAAGAGAGTAAGGTGACTTGCGGTGACTTTGGAAACTGGTCTTGAGAGTAGAGCAAGTTAGTAATGTGTACTTTGGAAAAGCTAAATTTTACTTAATTTTACTTAATATGATAGTGAGGAGACATCTTGTGAAATTAACGTACAGGAGGTTTTTAAAAGGATTTTTTAAAAAAAATACTGCTGTGGAAGACACAAGCCAGTGTTACTCACCGTTAATGATATACTTTCAAATATTTAGACATATTAAGGACTTGATGATATAAGAAGTTCTGTGTCCATGAATATAATAAGAGTGTTTCTAAATATTGCTCTAATCAAGGAGTAACACAATACTTTATTTTCGCACAATCTTTGTATACCCTGCACTAGTGTTACAAGAGACCTCAAACAGCATTGGGGCTCTCTGTATTGTAAAACAACCTTGCTTTTGTCACCGTTTTCATTTGTTACAAACTGGGTATAAATACTCATGGGCTAAATACTGCTTTCTCTTTATTTTATGACAGAACAAAATTAATCATACGGTATTAAAGGACTTGCTTGATCCAATCAAGGAGCTTTATGAAGATGTGAAGAGGAAAGCACTGATGAGACTAGAATATGAAGGGCTGCACAAGAGCGAGGCCATTACCACGCCGGGCGTTCGGTTTTATAATGACCCTGCTGGATACGCCATGAACAGATACGCTTATTATGTTTGTTTCAAGTGCAAAAAGGTACGACTTGGTGCCTAGACTGATTTTGAGGATTAATCAGAGAACAGACTGTTGAGAAGCAGCTGCTTTATGAATCAATTTTGGCCTCATTCAAACGTAAACAACGAGCCACGGATCGTTTGTTACAAGAGTGAATCTTGCGAGCCTTTAGGCCCATCTCCGATCATGGACGGCTTAGATACTGAAGATTTCCTACTCCTGTAATATGCCTTGATGTCCAGATTGGATGAAGCCACAAACTGTGGTTCGGGCTCTTATGTACGAAGCAGGATTTACTGCCGATCCTTGCTCCATAGGCAAGAGAACAAACTTCAGCTGCTTGTTTCATCCAATTGGGACATCACAGTCACCTCTGGTTTCTTTGGAACTGATAAGTCTCCAATATCTGAGCTGCACACAAGTGGAAAGGGTGGGCCCAGCCAGCCTGAGAATGTCTAAGGCTTTTTCTTTCAATGAACAGACAGACGGACTCACATTCTAGGACAGATGGGCTCACGCTCTAGCTGTATCTGAAGAAGTGAGCTGTGGCTCACGAAAGCTCATACCCTACCACTGATTCTGTTAGTCTTATAGGTGCTACTGGACTCTTGCTCTTTTCCAATTAACAGTCAGTTTGTTAATCTGATCAGAGTCCATGTCAATTGAGCAGGAGAGAAAATCTACCCTGCATGATAAAAATAACTCACCATTGCATGTGTTTGAAAATGCATGTGAACTTTTAGCATTAGCTGAATTACGAGCCGATTTGATTTATAAATCTTTTCAGCTTTGAATCGAAGTAAGCATTTTAACAATCAAATGTGTTATATAGACTGCAGTTTTAAGTCTTAGCAGTCTGAACCTTGCTGCTAACATTTGCTCTCCCCTCTTTTCCCCTTGACCTGCTCTGTTCTCATGCTCCTTCTGCCGCCCCGGCTGCTATAAAGTGCTCAGCCAGTAGTAGCCAAGGGGACCCTCTTGGCCGCTCAGCCCCTTTGTGACCTTGAAAAAACATTGAAAGTTCCGGACAGGTTTCCTGGTGAATGTAAACAGTAAACTGAAGCTCAGTCTAGGCAAGACTGATGTGTTGTTGGACAAAGGCCTTTGAGAAGAGAGGAAGTTAGCCAGCCTGCCGTGGCAGGGGTCACACTCCCCACGAAGGAACAGGTTCATAGATTAGAGGTGCTGCTGGATCATGGCCTGTAGTTTATGGCATCAGCTTCACCTGGTATGCCAGCTACAGCCGGTCCTTAAAAGGAGTGGCCATCATCGTTCATGCACTCTACATGGGGCTCCGTCTGGAAACAGTCTGGAAACTTCAGTTGGTCCAAAATACAGCAGTTAGGCTGTAGTCAGGAGCTGGATACAGGGATCATTCCAGTATCGGTACTGTGCTGAGAGATCTATAATAATAATAACAACAACAATATTGGATTTATATACCACCCTTCAGGACAACTTAACGCCCACTCAGAGTGGTTTACAAAGTGTGTTATTATCCCCACAACAATCGCCCAGTGAGGTGGGTGGGGCTGAGAGAACTCTGAGAGAGCTGTGACTGACTCACGGTCACCCAGCTGGCTTCAAGCAGAGGAGTGGGGAGGAATCAAACCCAGTTCTCCAGATTAGTGTCCTGCCTATCTTAACCACTACGTGAACCTGGCTCTGTGCTGACTGCCTATCTGGTTCCAGGCACAAATCAAAGTGCTGGTTTTTACCTTAATACTGGAAGGACCCCATCCTCCCGCATTGTCCTGTCTGTCAGTCAAGATGACATTTTCAAGCTCTGCTCTCTGTTCTCTGCCTGCAGATAAAAGATGCAGCTTTTTTTAGCGTAGTACCTGGCCTTTGGAACGTCCTCCCCCTTTGAAGCTTGCCTGGCACCTGTCTTACTCCCTTTTATGTGCTGGGCCAAAACATTTATTTTAAGGAGTTAGATTGTTTCATGTTCTGCTTGTAGCCTGAAGACCACATTACGAATATCCTTTTTGTGGCTGCTTTGTACTTTTCTAACAGCTGGTTTTATGGCTTTTATTGACGACTTTTGTGTGGTTGTTATGACTTTGTTTTATTTTGTGAATCATGGCAAGGAGGTCTCCAAAGAGGTAGCATATACACCATAACACATTTCTAAACCATAATAAAATAGAAACTTCACCCAGTCACTGCCAGAGGTCTAATTACCCTCCCCACCACAAACCCTTTAGTACATTTACAGCTGAGATGTTTCCGCTCAGGCTAAAATCTGTCCATCTTTAAGGATGACAGTTGAAATCCTAGACAGCAGTAGGCCTGTTCTCATTGCCCTGGGGGGCTAACATTGACTCGGCTTTATAACAATCATTTCAAATTACAGAATAAATCTGAAAAGCGTGATAGATTAAAAAGCCTACAACTGTGTCGTTTTGCTGAGCAGGGAAATGAAGAGAGAAATAAAAATAACACAGCCAATCCAGCAGTTTGCTTCCTCATTCTTGCTTCATTATATCCTTCCAACTACCCCCATTTATAATGGGATGTTGAGACAGAAACAGCTTAAATGCCGTTGTTCATTGTTGCCACACCCCAATAAGTCTGGAGAATGTGGGACAGACACACAGAGAGACTGTACATGATGATTACAAGCATCACCAACTTCCCATTTCAGATACAAATCACTTTGGAGATGCCACAAGCTTAACTCCGTCGGGCTTCGCGTTTCATTTCTGAATCATTCTTTGTGTTTCTTCCTTAGGCTTATTTTGGCGGAGAAGCACGCTGTGATGCTGAGGCAGGCCAGGGAGACGACTATGATCCTAGAGAGCTTATTTGTGGTGCCTGCTCTGATGTTTCCAGGGCTCAGGTAAGCAAGCGTTTTTACAGAGGCCCGGTTTCTGGGAAGCAAAAGAGAGAGAAATGCCACTCAGTTGAGATAAACCTGTGGGTTTTCCTCTCTCTCCCCCCCCCCAGATGTGTCCAAAACATGGTACAGATTTTCTGGAGTACAAATGCCGTTATTGCTGCTCTGTGGCTGTGTTTTTCTGCTTCGGGACAACACATTTTTGCAATGCTTGCCATGACGACTTCCAAAGAATGACGAGCATTACTAAAGAAGAACTTCCACATTGTCCTGCAGGTAACCTTTTAATGTATAGCTAAGATACAGAAACTCTTCGGGAAACGGCCAGCCTGGCAAATAGTTTGGTCACCTTCTCTTTTACTACAACAAACACTGTATCTCCCTCTCTTAATAAATACAACGAACTAGTAATAACTTATTTACTCGAAATGTGAAAAGTGCAAAAGTGCTCAGTCAGTCCTATGTCAATACATCTACCAAAGGGTCAGTCTCGATAAATATCAATACCATATCACACATTAATCATTTCTCAAAAGATACATACAGAAGAACACATTTATAATATATGCACAATTCCCAATTGAGCGATTCAGTCCCAAGAGGTCTATGAGTTGGTTAAGTGCCAGGTGCAGTCTCTACTAATTCCTCGAGTCACAGCAACCCCACGATATAAATACAACGAATACAGTCAACAAGGTAATTCCATATGTTTGTAGCCAAAAACTGTGGGGTGGGGAGGGGCAACCTCCACCGTGCTGGCCCGGTTCTGGTCCGGTGCTGGCCCAGCAAATGGCTAGCGCTCTTTGTTTCGCAGAAGTCGCTTCCTCAGGGGCCGGTAGTTAAGCTTGTAGAGACACCTAAACACAGAGACTCCTCCAGCTGAATATGACAGCTACTGCCTGGCTCTTCCAGAAGAGTTTTAATAGCACTGAGAATGAAATTCCTTTCCTTACGCTATTGTGTCAAGAAAAGAGATGACTTATCCTCCTTCTTGGAAATGGAAAAACTATCTGCCATCTTCTGTGTGTCTCAAGCAAGAAACTATTAGCAGAATAGAGGAAGAACCATGACTGGGTCACGCTAAGGGAGGGTCCTGCCCAGTGTTCAGAAGGATTCCCCAAGGAAGCTTAATGGAATTCTGAACCATTTGGTCTGAGAACACGTCTCTGTATGCTAATATTTCCAGCTTTGCTAATGTCTGGACTGCAGTGTTCTTCCTTTAAAAGTGACCTGTGAGTTCTGTTCGGCGTTAGGGAGGGATGCATGGTTCGCTTGTAATGACAAAGCATGGCTTGTGGCTATGGGAAGAAGCCCTGGAAATCCACAGGCAGGGGTGACTCTTCTTCCTTCCCCCTTTTGTTCTGGTCCCTACCCACCTGAAACAATCCTGGTTTGGAATCTTGTTTTAAAGAAGAACCCACAATTTGCAATTTGGGTGAAATAAACTGGTTTCCCATAGCAGGGATTAATTTTCAAGCTGCATGCAAAAAGGGAGTGGGGAGGGAGAGTTTAAACACAAGGATTTCCAAGACTCATTCCCAGAACAGCAAACCATGTGAGTTAGATCAGCTTCAATAATAATTGCTTCCTGCATATTTTCAAAGGGAGATTCTCAGTTTCCTGGTTTCTTCCACTATTAAATACAGAGGAGTTAGCCATGTTAGTCCGTAGTTGAAAAATAGTAAAAAGTCCAGTAGCACCTTTAGGACTGACCAATTTTATTGAAGCATAAGCTTTCGAGAACCACAGTTCTCTTTGTCAGATGCATATGATGAAGAGAGCTATGGTTCTCGAAAGCTTATGCCTCAATAAAGTTGGTTAGTCTTAAAGGTGCTGTTGGACTTTTCACTATTAAAGGCTCCTCGCGCTCCATAACTTCGTCTTGAACATTATTCACTTCTGGGTGTTTGTGTACGGTTGTTTGTTTGTACATTTGTTTTACAGATGTCATTTGCATTTAAACTCTCTTTCTGCAGGTCCCAAAGGCAAGCAGCTTGAAGGAACCGAATGTCCCCTTCATGTAGTCCATCCACCCACTGGTGAGGAATTTGCACTAGGCTGTGGAGTCTGCAGAAACGCACATACGTTTTAGACTTTTAATTTGCAAGAAGAAAACAATGGCTGTCATTCAGTAAGTGTCCTCTGAGTTAGATACAAATCATGGCTAGAATGAGGAGATGGGACCATTTCATAATCCAGAGAAAGGAACTGTTTGCAGCGCAAGGAGGGTGCCAGACACCACCTACATCATCCTTTGCTATGGGGAAGTTGACATTTTGACTCGAGACATCAGGCCTTGTAAGGTGTTTGCATGTGGCCATTACGCTCATCAGCTACAAAAGCATTGGACACTGACAAATAAATAATTGCTGTCAAGGAAGCGTTAAAGGGTCTCTATTTCCATGGACTCCAAAAGATGCTGCATATCAGATGAAGAAAAAAGTTGATAATTATATACTGACTTTTTTTGTAATCCTGTACAATTGTAACTGCATCACGGGTAAGGGTGGAAAAGAGGAATATTCTGGTTTATTTCTTAGACTGTTATTAAAAAGAAAAGTGTTAGGGAGGCATAAGTGTAACCAGTATCACGCTGTATATAAAGATATCAATGTTTGTCCTGTATAAGAATTACTAAATCGCAAAACAGCCGTTTCATTTACACTTCTGGGTTTATGTTTGAGCCTGAACTTTTAATGAAGTGCAATACTGAGTGTGCCTCATATCTCTTGCAGCTGTAAACATGATGGAATGTACATGTCAATAAAGCCGCTGTACATTTTTATACAGTGAAAGTCTAACAAATGCGCGAGACCAGTATTTGAGAGCAACTAAAACATCTCTCTCTCTCTATGTTAAACCCAGTCAGAAATGAAATTTTTTAACGGGCTGGCTTTACAAAAATGGAAAATGTGTGGCAATGTAATAATAGTTAGAATCATAGAGTTGGAAGGGGCCATACAGACCATCTAGTCCAACCCCCTGCCCAGTGCAGGATCAGCCTAAAGCATCTCTGACAAGTATTCATCCAGCCTCTTCTTGAAAACTGCCAGTGAAGGGGAGCTCACCACCTACCTAGGCAGCTGATTCCACTTTTGAACTACTCTGGCCGTGGAAAAAGTTCTTCCTAATGTCCAGCCGGTACCTTTGTGCATGTAATTTAAGCCCATTGCTTCGGGTCCTACCCTCTGCTGCCAACTGGAACAGCTCCTTGCCCTCCTCCAAATGACAGCCTTTCAAATATTTAAAGAGAGCAATCATGTCCCCCCTCAATCTCCTCTTCTCCAAACTAAACATTCCCAAGGCCCTCAGCCTTTCCTCGTAGGGCTCAGTCTCCAGACCCCTGATCATCCTCGTCACTCTCCTCTGCACCCTCTCGATTTTGTCCACATCCTTTTTGAAGTGAGGCCTCCAGAACTGCACACAATACTCCAGGTGTGGCCTGACCAAGGCAGTATAGAGAGGGGCTATGACCTCCTGCAATTTGATGCTATGGCCCCTTTTATACAACCCAAGATTGAATCAGCCTTTTTTGCCACCACATCACACTGACTGCTCATATTTAGTTTACAGTCCACTCTTACCCCAAGATCCCTTTCACATATACTACTGCCCAGAAGTGTATCCCCCATCCAGTATTTGTGCTTCCCATTTTTGTGGCCCAGATGTAATACTGTGCACTTGTCTTTGTTGAATTGCATCCTATTCACAGCTGCCCACTTCTCCAGAGTATTCAGGTCTTGTTAGGGCTTGATGCTAACAGGTTCATTATGTCATACCAGAAACTCTGTGCTGTCTCATTGCAGCAGCATAGATTTACAGTGTAATCCTAAACAGAGTTATTCCAGTCTAAGCCCATTGAAATCAATGGGCTTAGACTAGTGTAACTCTGCTTAGGACTGCACTGCTCGTCTCCAATCTACAATCGTGGTTTTGAGCAAAAGTCTCTATATCTTTCAAACAACACGAAATATTAATGATACAGAGAAAGATCATGGAATTCCCCTTCCTTGTACTCATGTACTCCTCTGGATGTTGTGAACTGAACGTCATACGACGGAACAGACCTGCAAATAGCAAGCTTGTAACAGATATGGGGAAGGGGCTTCGAGTCAGAGTTGCTGGTAGGCGTGAGCCCGACTCTTAATAGGTCTGCTTTACTTGAATAACTATCTCAAGGAAGACCTACAAGTTTAAAAGGGGTGCACTTTTCCCACTTCTCTAGTAACCCACACGTTCCAGCAAACTCCATGCGTGCCGGGGAAAGGCAGCATGCTTTATTCATCCATTAATTTACACAGTTGGACATTTAGGCAGTACTATGTCACTGAAGGACTAAATGTTTTCTGTATCAGATTTGGGAGCTGAGTCCGTTTTTCCAGAGGAAGAGGTATGGAATATCGGCATTGAATACTAGAATAGAACTATATGGACTTGTGTTAACATTTTTTAAAACCTATTGTGCTAGGAATTGTTAAAGTTAGTTGTCAAAGTTAGGAATTGTTGTAGGGATAGCAATTTTGCAACAAATAATCTACTGTTATAACAGAGGGATTGTTCCACAGGTAAAAACAAGCCTTTTGAAAGAGATCTAGGTATAACACATCTTGGGGGTGGGGGGACAGAAACCAGCTTGAGCCACAATTATTGAGAATGATTTCTGTCTTTATTTCCCAGCCTTCTTCCTTTATTCATACAAATCACAAATTGCATGCAGCTCTGCCATCAAAGAGCAGGGGGGTTTCAGCTGCAGGGTGAATACCGCTTCTCCGCCCCCCCCTTAATGATCACACATGCACCCCACGATCAAAAGCACACACACCCTTCTTCAGCCCAGCCGACCATTATTTTCCAGGTGCCCAGCACATTTATCCATTCAAACATTTGTTTAGCACTTTATATTTAAAAAGAGAAAAGCTTTTTAAAGGAAATAAAGGATAAGATTTGAGCTGGTAGAACCAAAGAGGTGGTTTTGTGCTAGCCAATAAATAAGGGCATTTCTTGGAGGTACAAAACAGGCAGGGCCAAGAAGGTTGCTTCATCAGTAACATGAAGGCCAACCGATAATCACTACGTAATCTGGCCTCTTCGGAGAAGGTGTGTCGTGTATGCTCCCACAGCAGACTCACTCTGAAATCATGAACATAGCACACACCTGTTTTTTTTTTAGGGCAGCAGTGACCATAAATGAGGGGGGGGGGGGAGAGAACAGCTCCAATATAACGGCTAGGTCATCGTGGCCATTTGCCTTCTACAGTAGAGTTTTCAGACCTTTCAGCTCAACTTGGTAATCAAGGTTGGGTACTAAAACTAGGCACCAAGGCTAAATGCAATAGAGGTTTTTGTTTTTTAAAAACAGTATCTGGGATATGGATGCAAGGAGGTGGAGCTACAGGGAAGCAGACTTGGTAAGCAGTGAAAGGATTGGAAGGGGTGAGTAGAGAACAGATGAAGCAGGACTGCATAATGATGGAGGAGGGAAGAAAAGACCACAAAAGGGAGGGGGGAGCTGACGAAGTGGGACAGAGAAATAGGGGCAAGAAAGGGTTAACGGGGAGGGAGGCCAGGACGCAAAAGACCTGGAAAAGAGATGATGGATTTTTGTACATTGACCATCTGTAGGGCCAGGAGGAATTGCGGAGGAGAATTATTTAGCAAATCTACCCTCCCCCAAGCTTGCTTTGAGCCCCCTCTCATTCATTCTCCCTGCGCGCGCGCACACACACACACACACACAGCTTTAGTTGATTCTCAGGTGTGTTCAGCGTCCCATGTTCCTGGAGCATAATTTGTGTTCATCAAGCCATCTCCCTCCCCACCCCCCTTTGCTCAGTTTTCAATGCTACATTTTCCTGCATCTTGCTGGTTCATTACTCTCTGGGGGTGGCCCCATTGGGCTCCTTTTGTGATTGGCATAGGGACCAGCCAATGGACTATTAGCTACTGTCATTTTAAATATTTTTTTTAATGTTTATTTTATGTCATTTATAGTCCACCTTTTTCACTGGGACTCAAGGCAGATTACATAGTGTCAGATTGGTACAATCAGTATCAAGGACATTTCCATAAACAATGCCATAGGGTAAATAAACATAACATAAGCAAGGATCCAATACAGAGTTGATGCTGAAACAGAACATAGTCAGCTCTAGGACTGACATCAGACAACATGAAGCAAAGGTAGTATATAGGAGTACATATTTAAAGCAACAGGTAATATGTAAGGCAACATAGGGGTGAAGTCTATGGTCCCTAATTCATTAGTGAAGCATCTGAGGCCTCCTCCTTACAATACAGCCCTCCTGTCTTGAGTAAAAAGTCTTTTTGAATAATTCGGTTTTGCATTGTTTGCAGAAAGCCAAGAGAGAAGGGGGGCTCTCCTGACCTCCCCAGGCAGGCCATTTCACAGAGTGGGGGCCACCACCAAAAAAGCCCGTGTACAGGCTGCTATTGATTTCGCACCTGAAGGAGACCCTGTTCAGATGAGCGACGCTACCGTGAAGGAACATAGGGAGGGAGGCGGTCCTGTAGGTATGCTGGGCCAAGGCCGTGAAGAGCTTAATAAGTGATAACCAACACCTTGAATTGAGCATGGTGACTGATAGGTAGCCAATGAAGTGATTGCAGGATGGGAGTGATGTTCATGCTCCTGCTAACGGTTGAGCTGCAGCATTTTGCACCAATTGGAGCCTCCTAGTTAACTTAGATGAGAGACCAATTTATAGTGCATTACAATAATCAAGTTTTGATATTACCATAGCATGGGTCCAGGTGGCCAAGTTAACCGTGTCAAAGTAAGAAGCCATCTTCCAGGCTAGAGTAGGATTGTAGAACGCATTTTTTGTGGCTGCCTTAATTTATTTTCCTATAGTAGCACTGGATCCAGTATAACTCCTAGGCTCTTAACCGAGTCTGCAAGGGTCAGACAAACTCAATTAAAAGTGGGGAATACAATGTCCTTCAAGGTCTCTCTGCCTTCCCAACAAGCATCACTTCAGTCTTGTCTGGGTTCATTTTCAATTTATTTTTCAGCCATTTCACCATGGCTGTCAGGCAGTGATCTAAGATTTCTACAGCATCCTGTGGGGACCTGGATAATGAGACAGAATTGGGGGTCACCTGTGTATTGATGACATCCAACGCCATAGCTGCAAATGAGTTCTCCTAAAGGTTTTACGTAGAGGTTGAATAACATGGGAGATAAGATTGCACCATGTGGAACCCCACAAGATAGTTCTCATTCTGGAGATAGCTGATCTCCGATGGCAACCCTTTGAGTCCGCTCCATGAAAAATAATTTAAACCAGTCCTGGGCACATCCTTTGCTGCCCACTTCTGTTTCTAAACGCCTCAACAGGATGGCATGGTCTACTGTGTCAAAGGCTGCAGATAGACCCAGGAGGAGCAATAAGGAGGTATGGCCTTTGTCTATATTCAGACGGAGATCATCCACTAACACTACTAGTGCTGTCGCTGTCCCATGCCCTGGTCTGAATCCAGACTGGAAAGGGTCTAGAGCACTGGAGTTTTCCAAGAAGATCTGGAGTTGGTCAGCTACTGCTCTCTCAATCACTTTGCCAAGAAAGGGTAGATTAGAGACTGGGCAATAATTGGCTACATCAGTTTTGATGGTTGTTGTGGATTTTCCGGGCTGTATTGCCGTAGTCTTGGCATTGTAGTTCCTGACGTTTCGCCAGCAGCTGTGACTGGCATCTTCAGAGGTGTAGCACCAAAAGACAGAGATCTCTCAGTGTCACAGTGTGGGAAAGAAGTTGGCAGGTAATTTATATCTACTTAGGAAGGTAGGGTTGGGTTGAGTCATCCTGTAAGAGTTTCCCAGGGTGTGGAATGCTAATGGCGGGAGGCTTCACTGTATCCTGAGGAGGTTCTTTTGCATATGGATTGGTGCTTGATATGCTAATCTTCTCTGCAGGGCTAATTGTCGGGTATAGAGTATTTTGTTAGCCTGGTGTTTTTCAGGACTGGAAACCATGCTCTATTCATTCTTAAGGTCTCTTCTCTGCTGTTGAAATTGTGCTTGTGCTTATGGATTTCAATGGCTTCCCTGTGCAATCTGACAAAGTAGTTGGAAGTGTTGTCCAGTATTTTAGTGTCCTGGAATAGGATACTGTGTCCTGTTTGAGTTAGGCTATGTTCAGCCACTGCTGATTTTCCTGGATGGCCAAGTCTGCAGCGTCTTTCATGTTCTTTTATTCTTGTCTGGATGCTACGCTGAGTGGTCCTGATGTAAACTTGTCCACAGCTGCAAGGTATGTGGTATACTCCTGCAGAGGTGAGGGGGTCTCTACTGTCTTTTGCTGATCGTAGCATCTGTTGTATTTTTCTGGTGGGTCTGAATACTGCTTGAAGGTTGTGCTTTCTCATAAGCTTTCCCATCTGATCAGTGATTCCTTTGATATATGGCAAAGACACTTTTTCTGTGGAAGACTGTTTTTCCCTGGTTGTTTGATTTATCCTTGGTTTAATAGCTCTGCTGATTTCATTTCTGGAGTAGCCATTTGCTTGAAGTGCGTGGTTTAGATGATTAGTTTCCTTGTTGAGAAAGTGCAGTTCACATATCCGTCTTGCACGGTCTACTAATGTTTTTATTATGCCTCTTTTCTGTTGAGGGTGGTGATTGGATTTTTTGTGTAAGTACCGATCTGTGTGAGTTGGTTTCCTGTATACATCAGTTTTGTCTAGGGATGTTTTTTTTTAATTAGAGGATGAATAACTGCTTATTTGAATGGCTGGAGGATGGTGCCCTGAGTTAGCAATTGATTTACAATAGATCTCAGTGGTTCACTTATGTGATCTTTACTTGATTTTAACAGCCAAGATGGGCAAGGACCGCATGCACAAGTAGTGGTTTTCATAGATGTCAGGGCTCTGTTAAGATCTGTCATTGTAATTGGTTCAAAGCAGTCCAATTGTAGGCCAGATGGTGTATTAAGCATTTCTTCTGTCTCATTTGTATTTCAGCTAGCATCTGGATCATAGCATATTCGTGCTATTTTATCAGCAAAAAAACTTAGCAAAGGCTTTGCAACTGACTATCTGTTCTTGGGACTGTAAAGGTTCAGATTTAGGGGTTAGAAGGTGTTTGGATAT
Organism: Eublepharis macularius; assembly: GCF_028583425.1. NCBI lineage: Eukaryota > Metazoa > Chordata > Lepidosauria > Squamata > Eublepharidae > Eublepharis > Eublepharis macularius. Next base: position 23,905,690 of record NC_072792.1, on the reverse strand, counting down.
CCTGAACAAGTGGGATGAGAACTAGCTGATGCAATAATTGCTGAGAAATAATGTTTCCTTGCTGCTTTCATTTCCTCTTCATAAGTTTTCCAGTGTGTTCTGTGGCAAGCCCTATCAGCTTCCATGCGAGTTTTTCGCTTGTGTCTTTCTAGACATTGACTCTCTTCAGGTCAGCCAGCTCCGTGGTAAACCACGGTGCTGGCTTCCATCCCAAGGGCCGGAGGGGTTGACGAGCAATGGTGTCAATATCTTCAAGGAGCTTTGTGTTCTATGTTCCTACAACAGCTCCTGAGGAACATGTGTCTGGAATTCTAAAATCCCCCGAGGTACATCTTGAATTACATAGCACTGCCTGTATCAGAGCTTCTACTGTTGCTGCGGTTTAAAAATAATTTATATCAAAGAAAATGATACATAATGCTGGACATTATCTAGAAGCTTCATATTCCAATACATGATGAAGAGTATCCAGATTTTCACCAGTCTGTTATCTTGATTCTTCTTTCTTTTGTTTTTAATAAGTTAGTTTTGCTAACAAAGTGATACTCGTCTATACCATTCATCATCGAGGGAGAGGTTTCAGACTTCCATTTGACAGTGATACACACCCTTGCGGTTACAACTTACACTGTGATTAGTTCTACATTGTCAGCTCCCACACAGTTTTTAAGACAGCCTAACAATATCACTTTTGGGTCTCTGAATATTACATTGCCTGTCATTTCTCCCATCACAGCTAAGAGCTTGACAACATCAGCATTTTGCTGTGGCTAATCTATAAATATTTTGCAGCCTTAAAGGGTGAATCATAATATACACGTTAATCACATTCTTGATAATGTTGCTGCGGATCTATTCTATTGATGCTTTATGATTCTCAAGCAGGCAAAAAGCATAGACATCTTTCAGAAATGCTATTTGGGCTGTCCCTGGCTTGAGATTGTCTAGTAACTAGGAAAACTGCTGGCTAATCTGCTATAACTGCTTACCCCTAACAAGTGGAAAGAAAGGGGCCATAGCCGCATTAGCCCATGAATCATAAGAACAAACGTACAACTTATAGGTAAAGACTTTAGTTTTAAAATTGATGGTTTGGCTTTAGGCCAGAAATCCAAGAAGGCAACTGATGAGAATCTTCTCGAACTCCAGTGTAATGCTGAAAGCAGCCTTGAACAAAACAGAAGAATATGAAATATTGCCAAGAAAACACAGCCTCACCCAAGTTGAAACAGGACAGCGAGCATAAACATGTTTTGGATGCACCCCTGACTAAAAATAAAGCAGGCGGCTTGGTTGCTGAATGACTGTGTTAACACATACAAATTGCCACCATATTAAATCAACTACATTTGTATACAGTAGAGAAGAATAGCAAGTTTTACGGGATTGGATTCTTGGTTCTGTCTGCTCATCTTTCTTGCCCGTGCTACAAAGGGTATTATTAAACCGACAGAAGAGCAATTCTTTTGACTTCTGTGCATGTCTGGAGCCCGTGCGGTTTGGGAACCCCTATAGTATGACCTGCTCTACACATGCAGGAGAACGCAGAGCCCAGAAGTGACAGAAGCAACTGTAATGTTTCAGAGTGCAGGTAATGGATTCCAGTTTTGGACAGCTGAAACATTCCCAGTACACAGAAAAAGCAGGGAACTTGCAGAGGAGTTTTTAACATGGGTGTATTCCAAAATGTGAGTCCATGATTTTCTACCCGCAGTCTGAAGTGATACAAAAAAGAGGAATAAAAGCAGATTTTAAGCAGATTTTTCAGGCCATGGTGTTAAGAAGACCTCCCCCATGCAAGTAAACGGTGGATTTGCCAACAGGCAAAGCAGAGCCAGCTGTCAGGTTGCTGCAGACCAGGGGCCATAAAATGACTACCTGATTTGGCTTTAGTTGGCTCTATGTACCTCACAGCATCATAAATTCATCTCCTGAACACAGAGACTTTCAAGCGATTTCTCCTGCTCTTCCAGAAAGAGGACTGAGTCTCGCTGGACTGGGGAGGGGGGAATTAGAGGCTTTGCGGGGAGAACTGTGGCTACAGAGTTTTTACCTCTTGCTTTTATTATATACTATCAAGCTCCCTAATGCAGGATTCTAAGTGGCATCAATTGTGACAAGAACTGTGTGGAAGAAGCTGCCTTTTTCTGTGCTCTCGTTCCCGGGTTGGTCTGAAGAATGGGTGTTTTTGACGAGTGTTTCAATGTGGCCCTTGCCTCAAGTGCAGCATGGACAGGTGTAGTTAGAGGGAGTCTACTTGTTTGTTCTCGCATGAGGAAGCTGCATGTGGAAGCCTGCCATCGGAGTGCCTGAATCCTCCCTATCTTCCATCTATTTTTGTCCCGCCCTTCCACCAAGTTGCTCAAAGCACCGTAACCATTCCTCTTCTCTTCCATTTAACCTCACAACACAAGTAGCATTTATGACAACTCTGTCCCTTGATCTGGGCCAGACTGCCTTTGGGTGAACCACATGCTGATCAGCTCCACTGACTATACGCTAGAAGGACTACAGGACGTTGGAGAAGCAAGTTATTGCGGTTTACTGTTCAGGGAAGGAGTCTGGCTTAATAATTTTGCATCTGTTTAAACCAGCACAGCCACCTGGTTCTCACGCTAAATAGCGGCCAGTTTCCTAGATGCCAAGGTAGGAGAGGTGGAGATGGACCGGCCCAAAGTCACCCAGAGATCTTCAAGGCAGTGTGAGGACTTGAACACGGGATTTTCTTGTCCTACTTTGGCACTCTAATCATTATGCTACACTTGCTCTCTCTAAAAAGTGGAGAGCTGGGTAATAAATCTTCAAAAGAAATAAATACATTAGACTGCTCCGTGCATGCTGCTGCCTGAAAAACTTCTGTCCTTTTAAAGCAAATTTCCTCATATTGGCTGATTCCGCACACGTTGGATAATGCACTGTCAATGCACTTTATCAATTGTTTGAGGTGGATTTTTTGTTCCACACCCAAAAAAATCCGTTCCAAATGATCTGTAAAGAGGATTGGAAGTGCATTATCCAATGTGTGCGGAATCACTCATTGAAGACCCACAGTGCAATCTTGTGCATGTTTACCCGGACGTAAGTCCTGTTTTATTCAGTGGGGCTTACTTCCAGGTGAAGGTGCATAGGAATACACTTCAGTTTAGGATTTCACTATTAGTCTATAGGTGCAGGGGATAGGCTAGATTACCCATTTCAGACTACAGGAGTGGGGAGTAATGCTATTTTTTAAAAATACTGTTCCCACATTTTTAAAAACTGCTGGCAGTTGAACAACAAGCAGCCTCAGAAGAAGATATTCAACCTAGACTGCTGTGTAGTTTTCTACTTACAGGAACCTTCTCCCACTGGAAATATTCAAATATATGCGGTTCACCCACCTGCAGTGGCGCAGTCTATTTTACCACCTTAGCATTCTCCTGCTCAGGGCTTTTTTAATGGGAAAAGAGGTGGTGGAACTCAGTGGTGGAACTCAGGACTGCACAATGACATCACTTTGAGTCAGCTGGAACAAAGCGGGAGTTTTTTAAAGTTTAAATCATCCTCGGCGAAAATGGTCACATGGCTGGTGGCCCCGCCCCCGATCTCCAGACAGAGGGGAGTTTAGATTGCCCTCCACGCCATGGCGCAGAAGGCAATCTAAACTCCCCTCTGTCTGGAAATCAGGGGGCGGGGCCACCGGCCACATGACCATTTTCAAGAGGTGCTGGAACTCTGTTCCACCGCGTTCCAGCTGAAAAAAAGCCCTGGCTACAAAGTTTACATAGCCCCAATAGAAATTCCCTTAATCAATGAACAATTGGGAAATAAAACTCTTCTTTCTGCCAGCATGATGGAAAAAAACTCACCTGGCTTGCACTTTGATTGGGGAAATCTCCCTTTTACTCTGTGAAAGTAGTAAAGAACATGATGGGTTGCAGTCCATGATCCATCACAGCGCAAGCAGCACTGATTTTTTTGCACATTCCCCTTCCCCAGGGAGCTGCTGTATCATAGTGGTTAAGTGGCTGGGTTTCAAATCAGCACTTTGCTAGTTCGACTCCCACTCCTGCCATGAACTCTGCAGGTGGCCCTGGGCAAGCCACTCCTCTCAGCCCCAGCTCCCCAGCTATATTGTGGGGATAATAATGACACTGACTTTGTTCAGTGCTCTGAGTGTTGCTCTAGTCTGTCCAGAAGGGCAGTATATAAGCACACTGTTGTTGTTAATAAAGTTGATTCCTGGGATCACAGAACCCATATGGGTTGGGAAGCTACAGTGAGGAGAGGCAACAACGTCTCTCCTCCCAGAAAAGACCCCCCCCCCCAATTGCAAACCCTCCCCAACTTGAGGGACCTGAAAATTCAGGAATCTTTGGTGCAATTAAATAATGTTTAATCATACAGAAAAAGAATCATATTCTGGGACATATTTACAAACTTTTACTTCAATATGATAACAAGTTAAAACTCGAATGATAAAATGGATGCAAAATTTTGGAAAAGAAATAACATTTCAACAGTGGGAAAATTTATGGATTAAGGGCAAACAATTTACAGCAAGCCAAACACTCAAGAGAAAATTGGTGTAAGATGTTTTTAAGATGGTACATAACACTAAAAGATATTTTAAAAATGGACAAGAAATATGTAGGGTCATGCTGGAAATGTAAGGATGCAGATAGTTCTTTCTTTCATATCTGGTGGACATGTAAAAAACTTAAAAATTTAGGAAAGATATACATGCTGAGATTCAGTAGATTTTAAAAATTAATTTTGCTATGAAACCCCAGACCGTGCTGTTGGGAATTATACTGGACAATGTGGACAAAACATTACATGAACTATTTTGATATTTGTTGATGGCGGCAAGAGTGGTAATGGCAATTGAATGGAAAGAAGGAAAACGCCCAACCAGGAAAATTTGGAAAGATAAGATGTCAGAATATGCGGTGATGGCAAAATTGACAAATTACGTAAATAGAAGGCCAATTAAAGAATTTGAAGAGAAATGGAGAAAATATTTTGCCTATAACGGATAAAATTTATAAGATGCTTTAGTCCTGCAGATTTGAAAATGATTGTATATTTGACAACCTGATTGTAAGATAATTAGTTATATAAAGATAACAGGCTTTATAATATTGAAACATTGGCAAAAGGTCAGCATTGTTACAATTATGTAAAGTATAAGTAAAAGGTAATGAAAATATGGAGTAGAAATAGAATTCTTAATAGCACTTTATCTTATGGCTCTTAAAGGTTATGATAATCAGTTATATTAAGTAATAAGCAGTGTTAGTGTTAATAATTGTGTTTTTATCTTTATTATTACTAAAATAATTAGTAGAAATAAGTTTGAATTTTGCACACACTGTTTATTTTGGAAAAATATTTAATCGCTATTTTAATATCTACAAAGGTCATGACTTTGGTATCTTGTATTTTAATAATCCTTGTAGTATACAGTTTTGCACCTGCTTTGCTTGTCCCCCTTTCCCCCCCTTCTTTTCTGTACCCCCCTTAAAAAATAAAAAAGAAGAAGATGATGATTCCAGACTTAATGATCTCATGGAGGGGATGTCTTTCTTATTTTTCAATATTTATTAAAATATGTATACCCCCTTTTCTCTTAGCTCAAGGCAGCTTACACATTGAAATAAAAAATACAAAACGCATCACATAACCATCTCCCTTAAACGCAAAGCTATAGCCTGCTTTTTGTGCCCCCGCTTACCGATGGCAATTTAACACAAGCCTGGCTTTTCTGGAGTTGTTTTGTTGATTATTTTAGGTGATGTAACAGAGGGACACTGTTTGCAAAGTGCGTCACTTGCAATATCTGTATATTGCACATCCGTATTGAAATGTAGGTAAAGGACCATGTTGTTCCATGAGGGGGGGCAGTTGCATAACAAATTGCAACAGTTGAATAATACTTTTATTAGGAACAAGTGCAAGTAGACAAGTCAGTGATCAAATTCACGACAAACATTCTTGATAAGAACTTGAAAGCTTGCTTATTACTTTCCGTTCCTTTAGTTGGCACTAATAAAGGAATTAGTTTGTTCTTGTTCACTAGGTTAATTGTTTTACACCTTGGTAAGATGTGTTTATTGTATATTTATTTATTTAGGTAATTTACATCCTAGCCATCTCTCCCGAAGAGCACTCGGGTGATTTACAATCAAATTTACATAGAACAGAACTAAAACTGGTAATAAAAATATAAATAAAAACTAGTATCAATGAAAGTAGTGGATCTCTAATACAATAAAATGCAATAAAGATCACCCAAATCACCAAACTAAAATATATGCATTAAGATTATTTGAAAGTAGCAAATGATTAAAACAGGACAATAACCAGCTAAAAATGTCTAAGAGCACCATAGCAACAGGCTAAAAACATCTAAAAGACTTCAGTTGCACATAAAACACCGAGCTGGTCTTTAAGTTGCTCTCAGAATAGACAGGTTTTCAGAGTATGCTAAAAGGTCATAAGAGAATGGATTAATCATACTTGCAAAGACAGAGAGTTTAGGATTGCCAGCTGTGAGTCTAAAGCTATTCCTGGAGATTTTTCCCTTGGCATGATGTAATGGTATAAATTATACTGTTTAACCCATACACAGCGCCAAGCCATTATTTTACTGTGTGGGGGTGTACAAGTGTCACTGATTTATATGTATAAAAGAGGTGGATCTGGACCAGTGAACGCTCAAGGGGAAAGGAAAATCCCACCTCCCGTTTGCTGGGACCTGCTTCCTCCTCTTTTGATAGTTTCTCCCTTGTCCACCTACCCAATCACTCATTTGCTGCCCCTTCTCCAACCTACCCAATCGTCTGATTTCCAATCTTTACTTTTTTTAAAAAAAGGCATCTTAAATTGTTAGCAAATGAAGATGTTGGATGCAACGTTTTGTCTATTTTATTGTTCTAATTGTTTCTATGCTGCCTTTTCTCTAGCATTGCCAACCTCCAGGAGCAACCTGGGGATCTGCCGAAATTATAGCTGATCTCCAGACTACAAAGCCCCTTGAGAAAATGGGCTGCTCTGGAGGGTGGACTCTATGGCATTATACCTCACTGAAGCCCCTCCCCTCCCTAAACCCCAACCCTCACCAGGCTTCACTCCCCCCCCCAACAAAATCACAAGGAATTTCCTAACCCAGAGATGGCAACCTTCCACCCAACTCAGGTAGCAAATATTAAAACCAGCATACTATTATCCCATTGCAAATTATCTAGTGATAAATAAATTGTTATGTAGGCCCCAGAAACCTAATTAAAGGATTCCATGTAAGGGCCATTAGCAGAGTCTATCGTTTGGCATAGGAAGTGTGATTATAGGGGGTGTTGTGAGCTGGTTCTACTGGCTGGTCAGTGTGTGCAGGAATGAAAATAACAAAATCATACATGTGCTTTATATTTTGAAAAGAAATGAGAGTTCTTTATTGCAGGAACTCCATACTCTGATAGGAAAGGAGGAGAGATAGACCCTAATTACCTATCTAGTCTAAGGATGGACATGGATGGCAGGACAAGGCCTGCATCCATGCTGCCAAGATGGAGGGAGGAGAAGGAGAGAGGTGTTACCTGGAACAAAGCCAGGAAGAGAAGTGAGAGGGAGGAGGTCAGGAGGAGGAAATCCTGAAAATAGCAATCTACATATCAAAGGACAGTCAGAGCAGTAAACAGTAAACAGAGTGCCCTGACTTCTCTGGTTTGTCCCCCTCTGAAACCTGAGGAAAGGGACAGCGTTAAATCCTCCGTTTTTTGTCCCTCTTCCCTAAATGCGAGAACGTTAACTATGGACAATACTGCATTAAATGCAGGGCTCATTTTGAGGGGGAACATGCAGGAACGCAGTTCTGACAGTCCCCAAAGAGGTCATATGACAGGTGGCCCTGCCCACCTGACTCTCAGCCATTTTGGGCCCGTTTTGGCCTAGATAGGGGCCGAAACAGCACGGATCAGGCCTCTAACAGCTGGCGGATCACTCTCCTGTTCAGCAGCAGCCCGATCCTGATCATTTTGGGCCCCTTTGGGGCCATTTTCAGCCCCTTTTTGCCATTTTGGGCCCAATTTCAGTCCTGAATGGCCAGGATTGGGTTCAAAACAGCCAGGAAAGGTGATGCAAGGGGGTATGGCATACGCAAATCAGCCATGCTAATGACACACTTCCGGTGCTCTCAAGGGGCGTGGCATATGCTAATGTTGTGCTAATGAGTTGTGCTAATGAGTTCCTCCAACTCTTTTTCTATGAAATGACCCCTGATTAAATGAACAAATAAGCCTCACTTCACACCCTCCTCCACTGCATCACAGGGAAAATAATCGCTGACTATACTAGGGGGCTTTTGCAAGCCATTATCTGCCCCTGCTATCCACAATGTTATTTATTTAAAGGTAGGTAAAGGTAGTCCCCTGTGCAAGCACCAAGTCATTACCCAGGAGTGGGGGGACGTTGCATCACAGTTTTCTTGGCAGACTTTTGTTACGGGGTGGTTTGCCATTGCCTTCCCCAGTCATCTACACTTTACCCCCAGGCAACTGGGTATTCATTTTACCGACCTCGGAAGGATGGAAGGCTGAGTCAACCTTGAGCTGGCTATCCGCCAGGAATGAACTCAGGTTGTGAGCAGAGCTTGGGCTGCAGCACTGCAGCTTACCACTCTTCACTTATACTCCACCTTTCTTCCCAGGGTGGACCCGAAGCAGCTTACACTGTACTCTCCTCCATTTTATCCTCACAACAATCCTCTGAATTAGGCTGCCTGTGCTAGGACTAGCCTAGCCCTCGGAGGGGACATGGGTGGGAGACCTTGGCCTCTTGAGCCCTGTTTATTGGCCCTTGTCCAAAACAGGACTCCAGACTAGATGCTTCTGGTCCAGCACAACACCTCTGAGGGTGATTTGTCAGACAGCTACGGTTACCAGCTCCAGGTTGAGAAATTCCAGATTGGGGGGGGGGGGGCTGGGAAGGGCAGGGTTTGGGGATGGGAGGGTATAATTCCCAAGAGTCCACCCTCCAAAGCAGCCATTTTCTTCAGGGGAACTGATCTCTGTTGTCTGGAGATCTGTGGTAATTCCAGCAGCTCTCCAGCCACCACTGGTGCATGGCAGTCCATTGGTGTTTTGCCAGTTGAAGTTTGAAATACTTTTTCCAGGACATGGGTCGAATCCACATTACTCATTCTAAGTCGCATGTTCCCCGCATTCCCCACGCAATCCCGAGTGCCGGTCACATTACCTGATTAAACAGACGCATTTCATTCGCATTTCTCCCGAATATGTGGTCACAGGTTTTCAACGGGAGTTTCACGGTGGCTGTGAACGGGCCAATGCGCAATTTATGCGGTTTTTTTAAAAACCACCCCCCTTCCTGTCTCTCCGGCCGTTCCGAGAGTTCCTATTGGCTGATTCAACTTGCAAGTGCTCCGTAGTCTGCAAAAGACTGTTTTTGACTTCATAGCATTGGATTTATTGATTATGCTGTTTCTGAATCAAATCTGGTAGTTTGAAAAATCATTTTAGGGTGAATCCATCCTCAGAACGGACTCGCGAAACTTCCTTTTTAACTGTTTTTTATTTTTTTTATTTTATATTACTGTAATATCGAAATTATGAAATATTGAAATAATGACACTCCAAGGAAGTGAAACTTCAGTAAAATTCAGGCACTGAACTGTCCTGCATAGGAAATGCCCACGAAAGCATCCCACATGCTTCCAAATTTCCAAAAAAGAAACGGGAGAGAGCCATCAGTGCTGTCAGTGGGGGAAAGAGAGGCATCATTATCTTCAATGATGTTTCTTTATAAGGCAAGATCGAAATAACGGAAAAGTGCACTCAAAAAAATTTAAAAAAATTGGCGGGGAAAAAAGGTCCCGCCCAAAAAAGCGGTTTTCGAGCGGCCGTGTGACTGGAGGGACGCGCGAGAAAGACGGATTGGAAGCAGGAATGTGAACGAAGAGGAAAAAATCGCAGATTGGAGGCAAACGGAAGATATCCGATAAACATGCGGGTAATGGGTGAATGTGGATTCGACCATGGTTTAGAAATAAAAGAACCTATATTGATGCCCTTGATAAAGTTTTAATCCGAAACGAACTGAATATAACAGTTGGCTCCTTGTTGGGCTGGGGGGCTATTGAGCACATATCTCATAACCCCCGACGTCTTGGTCCATTCTGAAAAAGAAAACACAATAACTTTTGTGTAGATTCTTGTCTTGGAATTCATGTCTAGAGTCTACTTACAGATCGTTCCATGGAGAGCGGCATGAGAATTCTTCTATGGCGCACCTGCAAGAATAAAAAAGAGACATTGGTATATTACAACACAGGACTTATTTACTATTGTTTACTGTGATTACTTACGGCCGCTGTTTATTGAATGAAGTTGTTGTTCATTGTATATATCTTTAAATGTTGATATGACTATGTAGACTTTATATTGATGGATAGGACTTTTGAATGTATTTTAGGACTATTTATTGTATGATTATTTATTGTATGCACTAGTCACCTTTAGAATTCACCATATTCATTCAAATATTTAAAAATCATTCATAAAATTTCATCAGTTGAACATAAGTTTTCTTTTGGATAGTGAGAATTCCTTACATCCCCAGGTGTGGGTTGTTCCTTGGTTTTGTGTGTGTACCACCTGGAGACTGGAAACTCTACCAATGGGGATAATAATAGAATAATAATAAAAAATAACACTGATTTTGTAAACTGCTGTGAGGCACTGCTCTGTCTAGAAGAGAGGCATATACGCACAGTTGTTGTTACTACTACTATAGTATTGGACTAGGACCTGGGAGACAAAATAGCGAACCCCCCCTTCTGCCCTACAAGCTCGCTAGGTGGCTTTGGGCCAGTTTCAACCTCTCACCTACCCCGCAGGGTTGTTGTGATAATAAAATGGAGGGAAGAATGATGTAAGCCTCTGAGCCCCCGTCAGGGTATAAATGAATAAAATAATCATCATAAAATCTGCACTACTATTTGTAAACGTTTTCTTTAAAAAGTTCTAATCAACCTTTTCACAAGGTTGAGGTTGAACGCTCGTCTTTGCTGTCAAACCTGGAAGAGGCCCCGCCCCCTCGCCTCTAGTCCTTTCTGGCGGCGGCGAAGCGTTGGTACGGCGGAGCGAATCCTGGCCGCTGCTGCGCATGCGCCGTGGAGGCCGCCACCCAGCTCGGCGTCTGAGGCGGAGCGGCCGCCATTTTGGCTTCTCCTTCCCTCGGCGGCGCTTCCGCTCCTCAGCGGCTGAAGTAAACAAGGGGGCGGCGGCGGCGGCGGCCGGAGCGCGAGGCCGGGCTTTCTTCTTCCCCTCTCGGGGCAGCCGAAGGCGGTCGGGGAGTCGGGCTGAGGAGCAGCTGCCCGTCTGAGCCGGAGGGGGCCACTGATGAGGCGGCAGCAGAGGAGGCGGCGAAGCGGCCCCGGCCCGGGTTAAGTGACGCGCGGGACGCAGCTGACGGCGGCAGGTAGGAGGGAGGGAGGGAGGTGGAAAGCGGGGCTGCCCCCCTCCCCTCGTGGCCCCCCCAGCGAGGCGGGTTTTCTGTCTCGGGGAAGCGCCCCCCCCCCCGTTTGTCTTCCAGCCGCGCCCCGCTCGGTGCTTTCCCCGGGTCAGGCGAGCGCCCAGACAGGCAGGGGTCTCGGGTAGCAATCGGGCCCTATTTGGAGATACCAGGGTCGGAGCTAGGGACCGGTCAGCTCTGTAACCGTACACGAACGAACACGTGAAGCTGCTGCCTTAACTAGACCTGCCGAGGCTGGCATCGTCTAATCTGACCAGCTGTGGGTTTGTCGGGTTCGTGCCACCCGCCACCTGATACTCCTAATTAGGAATGCTACAGATTGAATTTGAGACTTTCCCGAGCAGATTTTTTGCTTCCCCTTCCTTGCTATCCGTCTCTTGTTTGCTGCTGCCCCCTTTCTCCCATGGTAGCTCCACTGCTCATGTTGCTCTAGAACTTTCCCCCAAAGGAGTGGGTTACTTAGACCCCTTGATCTTCGTATGCACTGAGATGGGAATCCTGCAATCCCCCCCCGCCCCCCCGGTCACTGAAGCCCTGGTCTAAAAACGATCCTCCTTGTCCTTCAGGCACTGTACAGGCTTATCATATGTATTAAGTCTCGGATTTCTTTTTTCTCCTTGCTTGTGCCAGTCTCAAGTGCAAGGCACTTGCCTATTTCTCACCATATGTTTGCAGCCTCGTATGTTGCCATTTCTCCATCTAAATAAAAAGCCACCATCTGTCTTTCCTTTGCTGCCAGTTCAGGTATGCTCCCAAACAATTCCGTTAGGTCTGTTCCTCTGCCCATGTTGCTGTGAAGGTTTATTTTAGTGCCTTTGAGATACTGTTGTCAGTAACACCTTGTCGCATAGAACCATTCTGGCAAAGTGCAGACCGGCAGAAGTAGGGCCTATATCTGCTTAAACCTCACAAGGCAACATAAGATGCTTGGGTCCAAGATGGACAAGTTTAAATTTTTATTTACAAAATTATACACACTTAAGTACATACTGCTTGAGTGTTAGCCTGAATCGATCTCTCTCACCTGCCGAGTTCCATGCCTTTCTTCTATTCAAAATCCACCCTCCCTCATAGGCACTCTGCACTAAAGAAGTTTATCTTGATTTTTCTGGCTATATCCTATATCTTGATCCCCTTTCATGACCATCCAATATATGTGAAGGAATGTTTTTTGTTACAGCTGGCCACACATCTTCCTTTACCTTTGATGAACAGTCAGCTGCAGAACAGAGAGACAGTTTAATTTGTAAAAGATTGTAATATGTGAATGATCTATAAATAATCTACAGTGGTAAGTTAAGAATAAATTCTTACTTCTGAGCCAGGGAAACTATAGATCTGTGCCCTTATGCAATGCCAAAAATGTGCACGTTCTTTACTCCATTTTTGTGCCAATTTGCCTGCTTAGAAATACTAGTATACCAGGTACAGATGGCAATGTACAACACATACATAATGTTTTTTCTAATAGTATTCCTTTCACTAATGGATAATGTTCCTGTTACTGCCTAGAGCACATGGTTGAGGAGAGTAATATAGGAAACCTGTGTAACTTGGTATTATCAAGCTCTTACTAGCTTTGGTGCTGTGGAGTCTTTACTATGTCCAAGGTGCCAGGGAAACAACTAGTATTGTTTTTCTCCCCTCTGCTTTCAGACTGTTTCTGAAAAGGCAATTAAAAAATCGGATAGTAACTGTTTGGCTTGCTTCTGTGTAACAAGTCTCCACAATGTAAACAATAATGAACACACACTGCTCGTAGATAGGCCTAGTATATTCAAAACAAGCTCCAAAACGCACCTTTGTTTATCAAGTGAAGGCTGCCTGAGCTCTATGACTACCTGTTATTTAAGTTGCACCCAAGAGATGGATTCTGGGAAGATCAGATGAAGCAATATATAATGAATCTTTGTAGAGCCCAATAACTGAACAAAGCATGAAAATACAAAATAAAACTTGAGATTTTCATACGATGATCTTGTAGCCATAGTTTAATCTTGATTTGAAAGAATTCCAGTTGATAGCAAGAATCAATTTGTTAAAGTGCCCAAATTCAGGCATCACAACAAACTAGTTAGACTGAAGACCCCCCCCAAACCAGGAACTTCTTAATTTCAGTATGAACATTCTTGTCATGAACAAATAATGGCTTGTTCTATAATAGAAATATGCATATTATCTTATGCAGTGTGCATTATTATAAATACATCATTTATAAATGTTGTGTTTATACTACAGAATGACACAAACCCAACAAAATCAAAAAGAGTCCAGTAGCACCTTTAAGACTAACCAATTTTATTGTAGCATAAGCTTTCGAGAATCAAGTTCTCTTCGTCAGATGCATGACACAGAGATGAAGAGAACTTGATTCTCGAAAGCTTATGCTACAATAAAATTGGTTAGTCTTAAAGGTGCTACTGGACTCTTTTTGATTTTGCTACCACAGACTAACACGACAAACCCAACAGTTGGTCTCATAAGAGTGTATCAGATTTGACATGTGAAGCTTGTCAGTTGTCTAAACTCAATATGAGTTGGATCTTTTCTACTAGCTTTGCCACCAATGGGAGGAGGATTCCTTTTTGACCAGCTAAATGGCTATAGTAAGGTTTGTGGAACCCATGTGGACAAAAGTCATGTATGATAGGGGAATCAGTTGAGATCAAGTGGAAGGCTGGTGGGATCCAATCCAAAGCAAATGCTTTAAAATTATATTGCAGTAAATATTACATTTTTACCCTTAAAAGTGTTATTTTCTATATCACATTTCAGAATATAAAGAGTTATAAAATAACTCTAGATGAGCTTTTCCAGAATGAAAAAAATTATTCTGCATTTCTCACCTTTTGAAAATTCTCTTTGCTTAAGTATTGTATCATGGGAGAGCCTCTTGTGAAAATAGTATTTAACTTGTTTGTGTAAACATTTGCTTATCTTGATAGAATGAAACGAGGAAGAAAAAACAGCAAAGCCAGCGATCATTTGCCAGACGAGGAGAATACAGCAGATGGCAAAAAGCTGAAGACAGCAGATGAAGGGTCCGCTGGAGGGCTTCAGAGCCCCGATTGGGGGGACCTCATTCCAGACATCGTCCTGCAGGTGTTCCAGTATTTACCTCTTCTTGATCGTGCTCATGCATCGCAGGTCTGCCGTAGGTGGAACCAAGTGTTCCATATGCCTGAACTCTGGAGATGTTTTGAGTTTGAACTGAATCAGCCGGCTACGTCTTATTTGAAAGCTACTCATCCGGAGCTCATTAAGCAGATAATCAAAAGGCATTCCAATCATCTCCAGTATGTTAGTTTCAAGGTAACTACGCTTTAAAAAAAAAAAAAAGAAAGTTGCGTATTTTGTAGATTTAGATTGCTGTCCCTGTTCCAACTCCAGGTGCATGCATCAGCCCTAGTAAAATAATCACAGTGGTACCATTCAGTTGCTTGATAGGGAGAAACTAAACTATTTGCCTGTCCTCCGCAGTTAATTAGTGTGTCTAAGGAGATGGGGAAAATTGAAACAACATATTTTGCAGTGTGGTAATACTTTTGCAGTGCTGATAGGCTTGGTTCCAACGGAGTGTAGCGTGGATTTCTTGCCTCGTGCTCCAGCCCAAAATATTCCATGAAATGCTACTCCTAGGGTCTCCTGTCCTCTTCCATCAAAGCTTTTTGAGAGGCATTTTGTACTGTGGCAAAAAGTGGGAACCAAGAAAGTTATGCTGATGTGCCCCACAGGTGGAAATCCTCCTGCCCAAAGAAACTACGGTAGGTGCTCATTTTAAGTAAAAAGAAAACATCGACATGATAGATCCTTAGACTACATGGCAATGATTTTGGACCTCACAAAGAACCTGAAAACTAAGTTGACTTTAAATTCTTTGTACAAGTTCGTTAAGCAAAGGGAGAAGGGGGAATTCTGGATTCAGAACTTGCCATTTCTGTTTGAGCTTACTAATGCTTTCTGTTCTTTATAGTACACTGTTTATTGGCCAGAGTTGTCAGAGTGCAAATTGGACAGCCAGGCTAAATGAGTAGAGTGAGAAAAGTTAAAGATGGTCACTTTCAGAAGGCCAGTTGGTGCAACGTCTGTGTCTGTCGAGTGAGTTCATGTTGACTGTAAAGTGCATGAGGGTTTCTGCTTAAATGTTACAGTCAGTTGCTAATTCCCATGCCCAAAATAGATGTGTGTTGTGTCCTGTGGGAATGGAATATTTATATTGAGCTTTTAAAATTTCCTTTTAAAATATGTCACGGCCCCGTTTTTTTCTTACTCACCGGGAAAAGCAACAATTTAACTCTTGCTGTTGGATATTTGTACTAGGATACAAAACGTCTTGTAATAAGAAGCACTTAAATGCAGAGATGATTTTAAAAAAGAACGAAGAGATAAATTGTCTATTTGCAGAAGTCCTTGGTGAACAGAGTAGGAAATGGCATGTAAACAAAATTTGGACAACAAATCTTCTAGCTGTTACTCAAATGGGGGTGCCAAGAGGAATGACAGCTTTCCAGTGCATTTCACGCTGGATTTTCTGAGAGACACTTAATTTGATGTGGGTTGGGAAGGAGGAAGAGGCAGGATTATAGCTGAGCGATCCAGTCTCCTAAGCAGAGATGTAGAGAAATCACTAAAGAACTCTGAAAAGTGCTTGCAAGTACCAGAACTGGAGACTCTAGACCACAGCTGAGGTGACGCTGCAGGATTTAAACATCATTCATACATAATTCTAAATATGCAATCTTGGAGTTGGGGCATAAAACTGAATTACCATTTAGTTCAATGTGATATGTATCTATAGAAGAGCTTATTTTTTATATAAGAAGCATTATCAGATGAGGGATTAAATCGGTCCCTCTGTGCCGCTGTTAAAGTATTTAATGATTTGGAAAATAAGAGTCTTGTTGGTCCAGTAAGTAATAGCAGCAGGCAAATGGAAAATAGGTATTTAGAATTACTATTGCTTCCACTTGTTCCCTAAAACACTTGGCTTGATTACAATGCGAACTGTCTCAGTGGAATTTTATGGGAACAGAGCCTCAAGTAACTGAACAGTAACACAAGAGTGTGAACCCGACTAAGAGTGGTAGTTCCATAAGAGTAAAATAAATATACAACCTTCCCCTTCTCCCCCTCCCTTTAAGAATAATTTTTTCCAAATATTCTGGGGATTCTAGGCACCAGAGTCCAGATTCCTAGCAGCATATTTTTAGGAGCCCAAACAACTATCACAGATCCAGGCTTGTGTCTGACTGTGTATGTGTGGTAATTATTTTGGTTCTTTTTCAGCAACACGCAGTAGCAGCTCAAACTGAAACTGCAGTAACAGATTTTTTTTTCCTGAACAAACCGATTACTATCTCCAGCTTTTGTATCGGAAATGAGCGCGCCATATCCCGGTGTCATAAGTAAGGGAAGAAAAGGGTATTTTAATATGGATGTTTAAACCTGTTCAGAAGAATTTTGCGCTTGCATCCACCACAGAACCATTCCAGTTCTTATTTGAATGTTGGTTGCCTTGGTATTAATGCAGATGGCCATATAGACTAAGAAATGCACAGGTTTTTAAAATTATTTTAATCCTTGGAGATGGAGAAGCTTCTAAGGTTCAGAGAACAGCTCAAGATAATTATGCTGTGTGTGAACGGGCTAATAACATGTTCCCAGGTAACTTCCATGTTTCCTGTGAACAATTTGTACCTGCAGAAATTATTTTCTTGTAGTCCATAGTGCAAGGCTCTCGTGACTGCAGTATGTTCAGTCTTGTTACCATTTAACATCTTTCTGAGTTAACTTATACTGGCACATATTATTCAAGAGGGTTGGCTTACTTGAGATATGTACAGAAATAGCAGAGTGTTCCTTGGAAATGCATTCTGTTGAAATGCTGCTTTACTTGCTCTTCTGCATTCCTTCTGGATGAAGAGACTTCAGAGGGTGAAGAGGCTTTAATAGCTGTGGTCAGATTCAGAAAGGAACTAGAGAACTTTAGAGGAATAAACTCCTCCACAGTATTGCTATGGGTGGAAATAATAGACCTCAGAGGTAATTTAATATCATGCCTGACTAGAACTCTGATCTTGAGGTGGAGGTAAAGTGAGAGAGGTGATCAAAGAGAAAATGTTGTAATAGTGGACTATTTAAACTATTCTCACACTGATTGGTTAAATGCATGTTTGGGTTGCAACCAAGAAATCATTTCTAGATACCATAAATGATTGTGCCTTGGAGCAGTTAATCATGGAACCAGCTAGAGGAGTGTCCTAGTCATCATTACAAGGCCCTGATTATTGTTCAGGATCTAGTTGTGTGAGATGTGGTGTTGAACCAGAAGGGAACAGTATCAAGTTTAATAGAAAGTTATCTCAAAAGTTCAGCATTTGATTTCAGAAGAAGAAAATACTGAAAAACTAGGTGGATTCGTCAAAAAGGAAGTTGAAGGAGAGAATAAAGAGGGTCAGTCTCTTCAGGATGCTTAGAAGTTACTTAAAACTCCAGTAATTGAAGTTTAGAATATCTACTACAGATTAGGAAAAATAACATCAAAACTAAGAGGACTGCCATCATAGTTAATGAACAAAGTCAAGGAAGCCATATAAGAAGGCTTCCTTTAAAGTTTGGTGCACTGTAGGGAACGGGCATGATTAGAACATCATAAAATTGTGCACAATGTGGAAAAAGTGGAGAACTTGAGGACATAGATTTCAAGACAGAGAAAAGGAAGTACATCTTCCTACAATGTATTAACATGTCACTCACTGTGACAGGATATGGTGAGCACCAATGTAGTAGGTGTCTTTAAAATGATATTAGAAAAATTCATAGGGGATCTGTGTCCAGAAGTCGTATGTTTCTAAATACCAGTTGCTGGATGGCAACAACATGGGGTTGGGAGTTTTGGCCTCTCCATCTGCTTCTGACCCCTCTGAGACATTTGGATGGGAAACTGGGTGCTGATGTGATCCAGCAGGACTGCCCTTAGGTTAAGATGTGCATGTATGTAAAGAGAGTACCTTTTGATATGTGCATTTATTGCCCTTGGACTAGGATGTTTGGATCGTGTTTTGAGTTGAAAAACCTGTGTAGAGAGTGTGAAGTAAGAGAATATCTCACTGCTCAATATATACGGCCGCTCTTTGCCAGTTATAAGTGATAGCCACCATTTGAGAGTTGAGGTGGCTTCAGGGTTAGCAAAAGGGAAAATGCAGCTATGCCTGGAACAATGGTTCCCTTCCCCGTTTTGTGATGGTATACAATCTTGTATGAAGGTGTGTTGCCCATTATGGCTTGGTTTTCTGTTAACTCTTGGCGGTATTTAATTGCAGTTAAGCAACCACAATTTTAGCAGATTAATCTCTTGGTCTTTAAGGATGCCTTTTGGAGATAACTTTGATTCTGTGTTGCTATGATAAGGAAATAATAAACTTGGCCTGGCTTTCTAAGGAAGGGTTGTAACTTTCTAAAGGTTGCTAGTTATCTGACACTTCCTTAAAATATTCTCCCCAAAAGCATCTGGGTTTAGGTGGTGGTAATGTGCTTGTTTTTTCAAATGAAATGGAATTATTAAATATATTTGAAAGCAGATGATTGCTCAATTATAAAATGTTTTTACTGATTGAGAGTCCTATTTAGCTTGTTGTGAAACGTGAGCCAGCATGACCATAGAAAAGCAGCTGACAAATTCAGCAGGATGTTAAAAAAACAGCAACCCACGTGAATTCCGCATGCAGGTGTTGAGTGTTGACATCCATGTTTAAAGCTCTGCTTTGGTCCTCCCCAAACCCTGTGCTTTACCTGCCATGACAAAGTGCTAAATGGGTAACATTTTAATCAGTGTGTTAACGTCAGCAAGCCCGTCCATGCATATCTTTATATATTCTGTTACAAACGTTACAGTTAGACTTGTAACCTAAGGACCCCCATTTTGACTTTTAAAAAGTCATGGGCAGCAGCAGCCATGACCTTTCAGAATTGGGGGGAAGCTGTTTCCCTGTCCCCAATCTTAGAAAATGGAAAACTTCCATTTTTGGATTCACTGGATGGCACAAGAAGGGTTACCATTCTGTTCATGTAAAGGATTTGTGGCTCCCCCAGTGGCCTTCAGTTTGGGAAATGCTGTGAAAAGAGATTGTTTGTAAACCCGTTCTGTTTCCTCAATTGCTTGCACTTTAGTGTCATGAAAGCGACAGCTAGTTCAGGAGATTTGAAGTGATATTTATGAAATAAAAAATTATCCAAATTGGATGTATTTTCAGTTGCTGTTTTTCAGAACAGAACGTAATACCATTTGATTTCTTGCAAGTATCTCCAGTTTATGGAGAATAGAGTATAAGTGCACTGAATGGATAAATAGTGGAGGAAGCTTGGCATTCACTGTTTTATTTCCTTTTGAAGGTGGACAGCAGCAAGGAATCAGCTGAAGCAGCTTGCGATATTTTATCACAGCTTGTGAATTGCTCCTTAAAAACTCTTGGATTAATTTCCACCGCTCGACCAAGCTTCATGGATTTACCAAAGGTATTAATTGTTTACTGAAATCAGAAGTGCTTGTTTTCACACTGTGATAAAAGACAAGATTTCAAGTGGATAAATGAATTATTGTCTTGGTATGTGGTGACTGTGAAGCCAAAGAGATGGTACTGTAGGATTTAGTTGATCTTTAGGGGACAAGGTAGAAAGTATTACAAAAATGATGCAGTTAGCCTACATATCTGCTTACCTCAGTGCAAAGACTTTTGTGTTGCTGATGGAATTAGGAATGGTGCTCCACAGTATTGATACAATACATTTTTTCCCCTGAGAAAAATCATCTAAACTGTGGGATGCCTTTATGGGGATGTTCAAGTCTCTTCCTGAACTTTGTACTGGCGTTATCTGACTGGTCCAGAACAATAGTGTGTAATTTTACTAACTCTCCTCTCCGGTCATTGCAATACTACAGAGTATGTGTGTTCTCCTTGTCAGTGCTGGTATATGCTTTCTACAGTCGTGGTGGCCTCTTCACAGACTGTACAGGGAGCTCCAACAATCTCTTCCGTTTCTTTCCATCTGCTGGTGTGTGCTCTGAGGGTGAACATGGATGTTGCTAGGAATTCTGTCTTGCTTTGCTTGCACTTGTGAAATCTTGAAACATTTCTCTTTCAGCTGCAGCTTATTTTGACTTTCAGCCAAGTAGCAAACACATGCCCCTTCCTTCATTTTTCTGCCCATTAGTCTGATTTTTGCATAACACTGGCTGTTTTGGTGGGGGGAGGGAAAAGGAACAATATAGCACAATTACTGCTGCATGTGTGGGTGCTCTTCTGGGAGTAGAGTGTCTGTGCACGCCTACATCAGCTAGCACTGCCTATGGTACAGTTTCCCTGGCTGCAAGAACAAGGAAGAACATCAGAGCAGAGGCAGGCCACTGTGCCTTCTCACTTATTTACGAAGCAGATCTCGCCTTTCTGCTGCTCAGGTCTTTCTTCTTCCCCTGCCTACAAGCTTTTCTTCCCATGTTTTAAAATTAATTTCTCTTGTTTTCTGTTTTTATTCTTGAGCTCATGCATCTAGGAGAAACTCTAAAAAGCATAAAACCATACATATTACCAAACAGGGTGGCCTAGAAGGAACATTGCCATGGCGCTATTTTGAATGTGTATTGTGCTCACCACAGTATTTTTTCCACATAGCAAAAAATCACTTCAAGGGCCAGAAAATAAGAGAGGCTGCAACATCTTAACAGGATGCTGCCAACAACTATTTGTAAAAGCTATGGAGAATGGAAATTTCAGCTGCTTGGATTTTGCCAAGAGTAACCCATTGGTTGACTGTTAAGTGCATGTTAGTTTTTCTGTTCCTTTTACTGCTTTTCGAGCCGAAGGCTTTCCATCTGCCATGGAACCAGCTGCTTGAGGAGTTGTGTTCATTGGCTTCTGTTGCTGCAAGAATCTCTCCTCCCTATTTCCTAAAACAGTGCCCAAAATGATGTGGTGGGTCGGCCTTCACTTTGCTAGGTCATTATTCTGTTGTTTGTAGATTCAAAAAAGTAGTTTCTCCCTCCCACCACTTCTTTCTGACCTCAGGTGTGGCATTACTCAGCAAGGCCAGCATGGTGCTGGTGTGGCCGTTTCTCCAGCTGCACCATTCCTAACCTTACTGCCAAAAATGGGGTGGACTGCATCACTCAGTTTTTCTGACTGTGCTCATAACTCTATTGCTGTACGGCATTCTACTATAATAATTCTATAGTTATAAGTTTCCTGACAAGGATTATTGCAAGTTTTTCTTTGCAGAAACTCCCATCTTTTTGATATTTGCAGTAGTAGCCTTTAAGGCAGAAGGGAGACACACTCCCTAAACTAGCATCCTGCCTCAGTTTTTATTTTTATTTTGTATACAACTGGAAGCAGATGTTTTTCCAGCTGATATGTCCTTTGAATTTGGAGGCTGTTGTAACTTGAGAGTGGCAAACTAAAAGCTTGTGATAAATACTCAAAAAGAGCTAGTCAGTCTCAGCCATGTGGTCTATTCAGGAGCATCTGGAAAATAAGTTACTTGCCCAGAAATTTTAAGTAACCAGCCAGGTTGTCTACTGTGGATGAAATGTGTTTTGTTGTGTGGATATTATGTTTCATGTCTTGACTTCACCATTTTCTCCTTTCTGCAGTCACACTTTATTTCTGCGTTGACGGTAGTGTTTGTAAACTCCAAGTCACTTTCTTCACTTAAGATAGATGATACGCCAGTAGACGATCCATCTCTCAAGGTACTAGTGGCTAACAACAGTGACACCTTGAAACTGTTAAAGATGAGCAGTTGTCCTCATGTTTCTCCAGCAGGTAAGCTTGCTCTCAAATGATTATCTGGAAGTATCCCAGTTGGTCAAACAAGCATTTACAAAGATGTTTGTCTAGCCTTTTTGAAATTCTAGGTATATTGGATTTATTGACACTTTTTAAAATTCACTTGGTGGCATCAGGGGTTTTCACTACATATCGTACAAAACTATGTAAGGTAATATATCTCTTAATGGGCTTTTGTGGAGAAGGAACTAAAGCAAACTAGTGTACCTGGTGAGTAAGGGCTGGATTCAGTGATTCTCCCCCCCCCCCAGCAGCCCTTTCAGTCACAGAAAAGTTGATTCTTAGGGTTGCAGAATCTGCATGAGTAATACATAGATTGATGGAATGCAGTGAAGAGGGACGGCATTTCCCTTTTGTCCTCTTCTTATTGTAGCCCACCAAACTGTGTGACTGTTACTCCACATGGGTCCCACACCACCAGGAATCAGCTTTTCTGTGATCCGACAGGGCTGCTGGGGTGAGAGGGAAGTGTGGAAGATCTGTGATGTGTTCATAAGTGGATCACTGGCTCCAACCCTGACACTCATTCCGTTGACTTGAGCTGCCTTAACTGTAGGTTAAATCACTATGGGTGGTTCTTGGTTTGGAGTATAAGGTACATGACCATTCTCAGATGACCAGTAGGCTGTTGACCTGTAACAAAAATAAATATTTATTCTGACTTTTCATTGTAGTGACCGAAACCAATTTTAAGTAACTGGCTGTGTTCTGTTGTACATTTCAGTAACTTTAATTGGAGAAATCCATTAAAAGTCTTGTTTTTTAATTCTGCTTGGTATCAGTAGAAAAAATATTAAGCATGTTATAAGAAACTTTGCCTTAAGGCTCATTAGTCTGTGAAAGTGGAACAGGGCTTCAGCCATTCAGAGGTAGAATAAAACTAAGTTTTATTTATCACAAGACAGCAAAGAACAGCTTCCAACCATTGTTGTTCTCTACCTATGGGTGCTGCATGTGGAAAAGAGATGGCCTGTCTTCCCTAACATCAGGTGGAAGTGAGACCTTAAGTCTGTCCAGTCAGTCCTGTGGCTCCAGAGTTGGAATTGGCAGACTATGCTGGAGCACGCTTGGACTCAGCCAGTCCTTGTTGTTTGCCTTTCTGAAATCCTGTCGGACTGGTATACATGTCACTACCTGCACTGTCCTTCCTTTCTTTAACGTCTTTGATCTGTGGAAGCCTTTTATGCGCTACCTGCTTCCAGTTGTCCCCAGTAATCCCTTCACATACATTGCCATAATAAATATTCTGTTTAAATATTTGTTCTGCAAAACACAATTTGACGAACAGTGGAATTCTCTGGTGAATAGTATAGGACACATATTAATGACCAAGTGTAACCATTCTCCTGGACTTTGCTTCCTCTTTCTGTGGTCAATACTGAGTTCTGTTAATTCTGCATTGTTCTGATGTGCAAAGATTAACTGCACTAGGAGGTCAGCAACAAAACCTTGGCATTGGAGGTAAGAGCCATTTACACAAATATTTCTCAAGGAGCACGGGTCTCTACCTCTAGTCTGTGCTATAGATTAAGTTCTCCTGCGGACAGGCATTCAGTATGTGTAGTTTTTCCCATAGAAATTAAGAGGATTGCGGTGCTTGCCTAAGATACATTATGCACAACATGTTGAGTGCAAAATTGGAGTGCAGAATGCTTGTTCTTTCCCTTTGTGTTTTTTGTCAGTCACCCCTTCTGGTCTAAAATACTTGGATGGTGGGACAGGGAAGGAAAGATCTAGTTTTCCAGAGAGCTAAAAAAAAATTGCACCCCCCCCCAAAAAAACATGGACAAACATCTTGTTTAAAACTCAAGACCTATTTGCCATTGGCTTTACAAAAATAAAAGTATAAAGTAAAAGTTTGTGTTTCATGTGGGACCATAATTCATTATGAGGTAGTTGGTCTTCTCCCCTGCCCCATTCACACTTTACAATTTGAGATAATGGGTGTGCACAAACATGCACAAAATATTATGGGTACAGTCCTATCAAATCCCCTGAATTTGGATGGTTAGCCAGATTCTTTCTGTAAGATGGAAAAGACGTCAAAATGCTGTGTATCTCTTCTTAGCAGCATCCCTTTCCAATGATTGCAACTTGAAAGTGTGTGTAGGGGGGGGCATACTCACTTGCCCCAGTTAGTAATATGTGTCACCCTGGCAGAGTTATTTAAATTCTGCTTAGTAGATAATCACTCCTTTAGTCACTTCCACAAGAGAACCTATGTGTTGGCAGTGTTTCACCAATCTAACGGTACAGATTTAAAAAGAGCGTGAATTGTTTTTTGTTAATCTATACAGAGTGATTTAATTAAAAAAAAAACACTTGAGTTCTTCATTCACAAAGTGAAATTTAAAGTCAGGTCTTCAGTTGCGCGAGAGGCTGGGTGTGAAGGCAGGTGCTAATATTTAGTCCCCTTTTCCAAGGTATCCTCTGTGTGGCTGACCAGTGCCATGGCCTCCGTGAGCTGGCGTTAAATTACCACCTGCTGAGCGATGACCTCCTCCTTGCTCTGTCATCAGAAAAACACGTCCGGTTAGAACACTTGCGCATAGATGTAGTCAGCGAGAATCCTGGACAGACACACTTCCATGCAATCGAGAAGAGCAGTTGGGACGCTTTCATCAGACATTCTCCCAAAGTAAATTTAGTCATGTATTTTTTCTTATACGAAGAGGAGTTTGGCCCGTTCTTTCGTTATGAAACACCGGTCACTCACCTATATTTTGGGAGGTCAGTAAGCAAAGAAGTTCTTGGCAGAGTTGGAATGACATGTCCGCGGCTGGTGGAATTGGTGGTATGTGCCAATGGATTGCGGCCACTGGATGAAGAGTTGATTCGCATTGCAGAGCGCTGTAAGAATCTGTCAGCTATTGGCCTTGGGGAGTGTGAAGTCTCCTGCAGTGCCTTTGTGGAGTTTGTGAAGATGTGTGGTGGCCGTCTTTCTCAATTGTCTATAATGGAAGAAGTTCTGATTCCTGACCAGAAGTACAGCTTGGAGCAGATTCATTGGGAAGTGTCAAAACATCTGGGTAGAGTCTGGTTTCCAGATATGATGCCCACATGGTAAAGTCTCTGAAGACTTCATGTGGAATAGCACCTTACACTTTGAGTATACCATATTGCAACTTAAACCATATAAGCTTATTTAACACCATAGAGTTTTGTTGTAATGTGTTGTAGAAATATTAATGTACTATTTAATGCTGGCTTTTAAAAACTAGGTTGAAGGGAACAATCTAAGGATGTTCAGAGCACTTGTCCATATTAAAACATTTTCTAGTTATGTTCTTTTTTCCATTGAGTCAGGCCTCTAATGTATATAGAAAATTCAACAAGCGGACTCACATGCAGATTCTGTTGTTCCAGTTTTGCAGACACGCATTAGAGCAATGATCCCCTGGCATGATTCCTGCCGTTATGTTTCCTTGGCCCCACTTGCTTCTTCCCCTTAGTATCTTCCCCCATAGGAAAGAGCCAGTCTTGGCTTTTATCTACTCCCTTGGAGTAGGAGGTACTTGAGAAGAGCCAGGAGGCATCCCCTTTGCACCTGCAAGGAACACTCATTTGAAAACAGCTGCCTCCATCATAGGCAGATGCTCGGCTTGAAATGTGACATTTTGTGAAACCTCCTAGCATTTGGGGTTGGTAGCAGCCATTCAAAATGTGCCCACAGATTCAGCCCTGCTGGAGACCCCTGCATTACGGTATTTTATTCTGCTACTTTAGGCTCCATTATTGACTGAAAAACAATTTGTAGGGAGAAGGATTGTTAAAAACTTGCAGTTGCTAACAGCATCTAGGTTGTAAAACAATCAGCTGTTTAGACTACAAAGCATATTTAGGTTTATTGCATAGCATACAGTAATCAATATGCTATTGAATATTTTGATAAAACTAGAAAGACAGAGCAATACAGCTGTATAGTTGGACATAAATCTTGTATGTAGAAAAAGTAATTAGTTGTATGCTGCCTATTAAATTACTTTAGAAAATACTGTTTCCAAAGGCTTTTTTTCCCTCTATGCATTTTTGTAAATTTAAATTTGACATTTGTAGAGAGTTGATCCATATATAAACCTGTTTTAAGGTGTTAATGCTCAGGAAGCTTAAGTATTCTGGCAGAACTATACTGTATTTTGACGAGTCAGATTTGTGAGTTTTCTCAAGTTAATTGTTTTACAGGATTTACTTTAGAAATGACATATATATTTTCCAATAACTAAGGTGTCCTGCTTGGACGGCTTGTGTCTTTTGTAACACTTCTTGACCAAGACTTTAATCTAGAGTCTTAAGATAAGATCTAAAGAATTGTTAAATAGGTGCCGGGGAGGGGTGGGGCGGATTTAGACTTTGATTGCTTGAACAACAGTTCTCATACACTGCATGGGAAGACATGAAGTACATATTCAAAGTTTGAAGAATGTTACCAGTTTTAAAGACCTTTTCTTTGGTATTTGAAGAGAAACATGATTTTATTGGTAAAATTTAACTTTACAAAACAGCAAATTTATGTTTCCCTATAAACATATATGGACAGTTGGAAGTTTTTGTACTTTTATTTGGTTTGATTTTTCTTATTTCATAATACTGGGTTGGATCCACCCATCCCCTAAGAAAACTTCCTTCGACTTACGTAGCTTTTCTGTTGGCGGGAGATCCCTTAATTTGGAAGCTTCAAGCCTGAGCCAAAAGGAACGATTTAATACATCAACCTTGCTCAGTAGACCGGTAGGATATGGGTAGGATCCACCCACTTCTCCCCCTTTCCCCAAACCAACAGACATATATGACATGATGAACACATGGAGTAAATGATAAAATTTTACCCGCCCCCCCCCCAACACCCCTTAGCCTTATGAATATGGATCTTTTATTTTGGTACAAGATTTTGTAAGTAGTAAATGCTTATTACTATATGCGTACTGTATGTAGAGATGAATAGGAACTGTGAGATGTTCTTAAGAACAAGAGTATAATTCCAAAGAAAACTTTGCTCAGTGGACTGGACATCTTCATATAAAAGATGCATGATTCTGTAAAGCTGAAAGATCACTTTATTTCAATTTGTTTAATGTGCAGTTAATGTCCTTCCGTTCCAAAAATGTTCGTTCCAACTTGGTCTGTGTATGTTAAAAAGACATAAGTAAGTCTGGCTTCTATAATTTGGTATTTAACTTCTGCTTGTATGTGTACCTTCCAGTACTTGGTTCTTTGATAACTGTGTGCTCCTATGGAATTGCTTGACTATGGCATAACTGAACTAGCATACTTATTCACATTTTTTTTTGTAAGAATTTTCGGTTGATAGTTGCTGCTCTTTGATACTCTGCTCTATTTCAAGAATATTGTTGGATGCAGCATGAGTGTGTGTGTGAGAATCCACAGGCCTGTTGTCTGGATCTTGGCCAAAATTACCCTCTCAAAAAATTACTAGCTGAAATGGCAGAAAAGGGTCCCTCCCTGTTTCAAATGTTTGGTTGAGATTGCAAAATGTTGAGCCTTGTCTTTTAAAGGCTGAGTGGCAGTGAAGTCTTAGTTGTACTTAAGGGAAACAGATACTTGATTCTCATTATCTGTGTGATGCTTCCTCCTTTGTCCAAAAAACAGGGTTAACATACCTGTAACTTATGTTCATCGAGTTCTTCTGTGCTGACACACATGGGACTGCGCAGGCGCAGGCCAGCCGCCGGAGAATTTTCTAGAGCTTCCATGGCTCCGAAGGGGCCGTTTGTCGCGCGCCTCAGCGACCGTTTTCCCGCCCAAACGGTCACGTGATCCTCCAGCGACCAACGGCCCCTTCCCTCAGTTCTCCCTTGCCGCCGCTTGACCAACACACTTCAGCCGTAACACCTTAAAAACACCAATATCCGTTACAGCCATCACAGTATTGTGCATTGGAGTTCACAGCGGGGTAGGAGGGAGGGTTGTGTGTCAGCACAGAAGAACTCGATGAACATAAGTTACAGGTATGTTAACCCTGTTTTCATCTTCGTTCTTCTGTGCCTCCACACATGGGAGTGTACCAAGCTTCACACAATAAGGAAGGCGGGGGTGAAGTCCAACACAATTTTATTAAGCAAACAAGATCAACAATAAATAGATATGCATATATACATCTATGTAAAAATACTGTGTAAGGACACATAAATACTCAATATTTACATATATACACACCCCCAGGTACATATATACACACTTTCACTCAAGGGTACCCAACAGGTACGTCAAGGAAGTCAAACCAAAACTCCCTCAGGAAAAAAGGGAGTGTAAGACAGCCTTGGCCACAGATACATCCTGCTCCGCATTGACATCAACGGCGTAATGCCTGACAAAGGTGTCTGCAGAGGACCATGTGGCTGCTTTACAAATGTTAACCAGGGGCACCCCCCTGAGGAGTGCCGAAGAGGATGCTTGGGACCGCGTGGAGTGGGCTCTGACATGAAGCGGGCAAGCCACCCCTGCTAGGGAATAGGCCTTGCTAATGGCCGTCACAATCCACCTAGACAGGGTCTGTGAGGAAGCCCTGTTACCCTTGTCCTTGGCCCCAAAACATACAAACAGGTGAGGACTGGAGCGGAATCCCTTCGTCCTATCCAGGTAATAGGCTAGGGCCCTCTTTAAGTCTAGGGTATGGAGGGCCTTTTCCCCCTTAGAGGAGGGTTGAGGAAAGAATGCAGGCAGTGAGATATCCTGCGAGAGGTGGAAGGCGGACACCACCTTAGGCAGGAACCCAAGGCAGGGACGCAGGACCACCTTGTTGGGGTGAAACACAAGAAAGGGAGGGTCAGACCTCAGTGCAGACAGCTCACTGACCCTTCTGGCCGATGTGACGGCCACCAAGAATGCTACCTTGTAGGATAGCATATCCAAGGGGCATGTAGCCATCGGTTCAAATGGAGGCAACATGAGACGTGAGAGCACCAAGGACAGCGACCACTGAGGCACTAGCGCTGACACAGGTGGGTAAAGATTGTACATGCCCTTAAGGAACTGGCGGGATTGTGGGTGAGAAAACACCGTAGCACCCTCAACTCGGGTGTGAGCAGCTGATATCGCTGCCAGGTGGACCTTGAGGGAGGAAGCCTTCAAGCCCAGGCCACGCAAGTGGCACAAATACTCGAACACCACCCCCAAGGGACTGTTGTCAGGCACCACTCCTCTGGCAAGTGCCCAGAGCTCAAACCTGCGCCACTTGGCCGCATAAGCGCGCCTAGTGGATGGCCGACGAGCATTCAGGAGGACCCTCTGTACCTCGTCAGTAAAGCCTATCGGGGAGGAACGATCCGCCAAGCCGTTAGATGCAGCTTCCTCGGATCGTGGTGGACCAGGCTCCCGTTTAGGAGAAGGTCTTGCCGAGAGGGCAGACTCACATACGTCCGTTGGGACATCCGCAGGAGCTTCGGGAACCAAACCTGCCGTGGCCAGAAGGGGGCCACTAGGATGCAGTCCGTCCCGTCCTCCTCTATCTTGCACAGGACCCTGGGAATCAAGGGGAACGGAGGAAACATGTAGTGCAAGCCCTGCGTCCACGTAAACTGGAAGGCATCCCCAATAGAGAGGGGGTCGCTCCCTGCCCTGGAACAGAACGTGTGGGCCTTGGTGGTCGCCGCAGTGGCGAACACATCTATCACTGGATGACCCCACATCTGGAAGATCGGCCCAACGCACTCTACGTTCAGTTCCCACTCGTGTTCCAGTAAAGGGACCCTGCTGAGGGCATCTGCCCGGGCATTGTCCGACCCAGCCACGTGTATAGCACGGAGCGACACGCCGTTCTTGATAGCCCACTGCCAAGTGAGTGTGGCTTCCCGGCACAGGGCCATGGACACTGTGCCCCCCTGCTGATTCACGTAGTACATGGCAGTCGTGTTGTCCGTCTGCACCAAGACATGACGATTTCTCAGCAGTGCTGTAAGAGACACAAGTGCGAAACGAATGGCCCTTAGTTCAAGCACATTGATATGGAGGGTCTTTTCCCTGTCAGACCAGACATCTTGCACCGACACATCACCACAGTAAGCCCCCCATCCCAACAGAGAGGCATCAGTGGTAACCGTGATGTCATGGTGTTGATACCCGAAAGGGGTCCCTCTAAACAAGTTGTCGTCAGACAGCCACCAGTCCAAGGAGGAGAGGATGACCCTCGGGATAGAGAATTTGAGGGACGGAGGGTGCAGTAGAGCATCATACCTCCGCACAAACCAGTTCTGTAGAGAGCGCATACGCAGCCTAGCGAAAGGCACCACAGAGGTGGCCGCTGCCATATGCCCTAGTAAGCACTGGATAGTGCGCACAGACTGGAACCGGTTCCTTTTAAACATGGACACTAGACCCCTTAGGGACCGAGCCCTCTCCAAGGGGAGCAGGGCCTTACCCTCCACAGAGTCTAACAGTGCACCAATGTAGGACACCTTGCAGTTGGGCACCAGTTTGGATTTCTCCAAGTTCACCAGGAGCCCCAGGCGTTGGCAAGTGCTAAGTACCAAGCCAATGTCCTGCACCAGCCTAGACTCTGATTCAGCCACGATGAGCCAGTCATCGAGGTACGGAAAGATGGTACAGCCTTCTTCCCGTAGGAAGGAAACCACAGGGGCCACACATTTAGTGAACACTCGTGGGGCAGTGGACAGGCCAAAGGGGAGCACCTTATACCGGAAAACCCGTTGCCGGTAAACAAAGCTCAGGTACTTCCTGTGCTCCTTCCGTATGCCCACGTGAAAGTATGCGTCTTTTAAGTCAAGAACCGCAAACCAATCCCCCTGTTTTAGCAAGGCGATCACAGCCGCCAACGTTACCATTTTGAATTTGGTCACCTTGAGGAAGGCATTAAGGCCCCTCAGATCTAAGATGGGACGTAAGCCCCCATCCTTCTTAGGGACCAGGAAGAACCTAGAGAAGAATCCCTTTACAGAGTCCTCATAGGGCAATTCTTCCACAGCACCTTTGGCCAAGAGCGACACGATCTCCGCATCCAGCTCGGCCATAGTGTTATTGACAGCTGTCAGGGGTGAACTGCATCTAGGCAGCTCAACGAACTCCAGCCCGTATCCCAGTTCAACAATAGTTAAGACCCATGAGTCAGATGTTATTGACTCCCACTCAGAGAGGAGTGGACTAAGTCTGTCCGAAAAGTTCGGGGATACGGCTGGCGTGACCCGTCAGTACTGCCTCCCGGTGCCCTGCTGATCCTTCTGCTGGGCCGGTTGTTGTGCCGGACGAGGCTTGAAGGGCCGACGCCTCCTCTGCTGTTGTGCGGGAGGGTAGGGCCGCTGTTGGTAGGCAGGATACTGCTGGTAGCCCGGCCGCTGTTGATGGTATCTGCCCTGGTAATGGTAAGGGCCAGATCGGGGAGCGTACCGTGACCTGGAGGAGGGCTTGTCCGCTGGAGCCAGACCCAAAGACCGCGCCGTCTGCCGGTCCTCCTTCTTCTTCTTCAGGGTCTCGTCGGTCGCTTTGGAAAAGAGCGAGTCCCCCTCAAATGGCATGCTCTCCACTCTGGAACGCACCTCTTGGGACAGGGCCGTAGACCGCAACCAGGAGTGGCGCCTGAGGACCACCGCCGAAGCCATCCCTCTAGCAGCAGTGTCAGCAGCGTGGCTTCCAGCGTTCATCTGCTGCTTAGACAGCCTCACAGCCTCTGTCTGCAGCAGGGACACCACAGCCTTCTGCTCAGGAGGGAGGTCCCGGGTATAGGATGCCAACTTCTCCCAGAGGTACAGCTGGTACCCTGCCATGATGGTCTGATAGTTGGCAATCCTCAGACCCAGGGAAGAAACAATGTACTGGCGCCTGCCCATGGCATCCAGTTTCTTGCCCTCCTTATCGGCAGGTACCGAGGAGTGACCCGATCGCCTGGGGTTGAACTCCTCTGTGACCAAGGAGGAAGGTGGAGGGTGTTTCACCAGCGCCGGCCAGGTACCCTGCTTGATCTTGTAGAGCTGCTCAATCCTCTTGGATGTTGGAGGTTGATCGCAGGGCACCTGCCATACCTTCTCCACGATTTCCTCAAGACCCTCGAGCATGGGGAAGCCAACGTATGCCGGGTTGTCTCCGTAAATGCGTTTGAGGAGCTTGTCCTTGGTCTGGGGAACTGCCGAGGAGATGTCCATCTCGAGAGCCTTGGCCATCCTTGCCATCTGGTCGGCGTAGATGCGGAGGTCCTCGAATGGCGAGTCCGCAGATGGTACCAGCTCCTCAGCTGGCGATGGTTCGGACCAGGACTCCGACTGGTAGCCGCCAAAGCTCTCCACATCCTCCTCATCGGAACCGAGCTGGGATTCCGGAACCTGGTGCGGAGGGGGAGCCCACGTCGACCTCGATGTCGAAGGCCTCGGTTCCGACACGGAGAAACCCGCAGGTGCCCCTTCCCACTGGCAATGGTATGGCGAGGGGAGGTAGGAGGCCTGTCGATGTCGGGACGCAGTGGACCGGGCCGATCGGACACTGTCCCCAGACCGACGTCGCTCACGACCGGCAGCTGGTGAAGATGGACGGGCAGGGGAAGGACGGCTCCGACGTGGAGACGGGCTCGGTTCCAGCCTCGGCGACCGAAGAGCAGGCGATGTTCGGATCCGACGGCGCGGGCTCGGCTCCGGTCCCGAAGAGAATTCTGCGGGGACCGTCTCGAAGGCCATCGGATCCGGCACCGGCACGGAGATGTCTTCTGGCTCCGGGGAATCCAGATGAGGGGAAGGCGTGTGAGGAAGCACGATGACCTCTTCCTGAGTAGCGGGATGCGGCGACCGGTGATGTTTGGTCTTCTTCTTCTTCTTCGCCGGTTCCGAAGAAGACCTCGGAACCGACGCGCTCCTCGCCTTCGAAGGGGACCTCGGCCTCGATCTCTTAGGTTTTACCGGAATCGACCCGGTCGTCGGTTCCGATCGGGGACTCGGAAGACGGATCCTCGGTTCCGATGTCGGTCTCGGATCCGACCTGGTGGAAGATGCGCTACGGGGCGGCCGCACCGGTCCCTGCGCTGGAGAGGCCGCTCTCGACGCCGAGGCACTCGGGGGACGCGGTTTCGACCCCGACCTCGCGGAGGCCACTGAGCCAGCTCTGGAATGCCGTTCGGCAGAGGGGCTAGGGCCGGCCTTGGAGGAGGGCAACGGGGCGCCTCCGGACATGACCTTCTGCCACAGGGAGGAGTTAAGACGGGCCTTGCGCTCCTGTCGGGCCTTGCTGGTGAAGCCCTGGCAAATCTTACAGGCCGTTACATTATGGGTCTCCCCCAAACAGAACAGGCACAGTTCATGGCCATCGGTCTTGGCCATTTTAGTGTGGCATTGGAGGCAATGCTTGAAGAGAGCCTTTGAGGCCATCTTCAGGGGCACGCGAAAGGAAGGTCAAAAACAGTCCGAGTCAAATTACCGAGTCCACAACAAAGTCCAAACGAGATCCGAAGAATAGTCGAGGTCACGAAGTCCGAAGTCAAAAGCCAAGCAATCAGTCAGATAAAGCACGAAGCACAAAAGCACAGAGCAACGAAGCTCACGTTCTCTCCAAGCGGCGGCAAGAAGAGAACTGAGGGAAGGGGCCGTTGGTCGCTGGAGGATCACGTGACCGTTTGGGCGGGAAAACGGTCGCTGAGGCGCGCGACAAACGGCCCCTTCGGAGCCATGGAAGCTCTAGAAAATTCTCCGGCGGCTGGCCTGCGCCTGCGCAGTCCCATGTGTGGAGGCACAGAAGAACGAAGATGAACATGGCGTTGCTAATTCAGAGTCGACGTCTTCAGGAACTAAGCCAGCTCCATGCTGTAGAGCAGGAGCCAATTATGACAGGTGTCACTCATGTCATTCTCGTAACTTCTGAATGCGGTAACAGTGAGTCTCTCTACACGAGACATCTTACCTGAGGATGCTCAAGTGTAGGGAGACGAAGTGTAGTTTAAAAAGACAGAGCCAAAGAGACTGTCATTTTCACCTCTCTACAGGAGAGCCTGCAGAGATTGCTCAAGAGGGTTTGTTAATTTCTGGAAGGCTCTGTCAGTTTCCCCTCCCCTTTGGGGAGGCGAAGATAAAATGAACAAACCTTCTGAGGAGTGATCTCCGCTGACTCTTTTTAAATTGCCCTTGTGTAGAGAGGTGAAATTGAACTATGCTTCCCAGCTAACATTGCATCTCCCTACACTTGAGCGTCCCCATATAAGAGGTCTCATGTAGAGAGACTCAGTATGGTCTAGGTGAAAGATGCAGTTTTTCCACAGCTGAGGGGGGCAGGGAAGTGGGAGGATATGATGCTTTTGTGTAGAGGAACTAAGTCATTTGCCCCACCCATATAATTCTTTTATGCAGTCATCACTGTGATGCAAGAGTTTACCCAAGAAGTAGCTCCCATAGAGCTTGTAAATAGCGACTTACCTGGGCCTAGTAAAAAATGCTTCCAGACAATCTAGCATTTATAAAAGCCCCCCCTTCCCCCCAGCTTGTAGTTGACTGACATCCTTTTGTAGGTTGTCTAATTTGCTTGTCTATCTGCAAGACTTCTAGTAAGGAATTAGATGGAAATCTGGTATTCACCCATCTGTCCCAAAAATACTATGGAAGTAAGAACTACTGGGCTCATATATCAAATATGAGAGCAGACAGCTTGTTGTTGGATAAAAGATGTTCTGAATGAAGTATTCTTTGTATTGTCGAAGGCTTTCATGGCCAGAGAATGATGGTTGTTGTGGGTTTTCCGGGCTGTATTGCCGTGGTCTTGGCATTGTAGTTCCTGACGTTTCACCAGCAGCTGTGGCTGGCATCTTCAGAGGTGTAGCACCAAAAGACAGAGATCTCTCAGTGTCACAGTGTGGAAAAGATGTTGGCAGGTCATTTATATCTACTCAGGAGGGGTGGGGTTGAGCTGAGTCATCCTGTAAGAGTTTCCCAGGGTGTGGAATGCTAATGGCGGGAGGCTTCACTGTATCCTGAGGAGGTTCTTTTGCATATGGATTGGTGCTTGATGTGCTAATCTTCTCTGCAGGGCTATTGTCGGGTATAGAGTGTTTTGTTAGCCTGGTGTTTTTCAGAACTGGAAACCATGCTCTGTTCATTCTTAAGGTTTCTTCTTTCCTGTTGAAGTTTTGCTTATGCTTGTGAATTTCAATGGCTTCCCTGTGCAGTCTGACAAAGTAGTTGGAAGTGTTGTCCAGTATTTTGGTGTCCTGGAATAGGATACTGTGCCCTGTTTGCGTTAGGCTATGTTCAGCCACTGCTGATTTTTCAGGTTGTCCAAGTCCGCAGTGTCTTTCATGTTCTTTTATTCTTGTCTGGATGCTACGCTTTGTGGTCCCGATGTAAACTTGTCCACAGCTGCAGGGTATACGGTATTCTTTCTCCTTAAAAGGCCCTCATACAGACATAGCTCAACCATGGTTCAGGTTTTGCTGCAGTTAGGGCGCCTTTTTCAGTTGTTCTTCATGCCTGTACTATAGCAGCCGTACACACACTCACATTATGAACGACATGGACAGCAACCCTCTTGACTTCTTTCCCTTCCCCAGTAATGCATAATAACCCTCATCTATGTCATGCTGCTACTATGTTTCGTATTTCCTCCCCCCCCCCCCTTATTATTATACAACTTTGGGTAATGGAACATTCACAAACATGGTAAAAACTGTACACGTGAATCTTGCCATTTGTGTTTTTGTCATTCCTTCTCTGTTCTGAAATAGTAAATGAGAAAGTTTTTAATCTCTTTCTTCCAGTCTGTCTCTAGGTGCAGCCTCTTTTTTTGATTCTCTCACTTTTTATATCCTGCAATCAGATTGTGACATGCACACCTAGTGCAAGCTCTAGAACTTTAGATCTGTTTAAAAGAGGAAAATTAGCATGGTGAATGGGTGGGCACCAGGTGGTTCTCTTTCTCTCATGTATGCACTCTTGGCTATTGCACATGCCCAGCATTGCCTTCTGCTCAGGCAGTGTTCTTTGGATCCTGGTCCATGTTGAATTGCTTGATACCTAGAAGCCAGGGTGTTCTGGATCCAACACATACTCTGTGTACACCGATCGAGAGGAGTTAGCTGTGTTAGTCTGTAGTTGAAAAATAGTAGAAAGTCCAATAGCACCTTTAAAACTAACCAACTTTATCGAGGCATAAGCTTTCAAGAATCACAGCTCTCTTCGTCAGATGCATGACGAATACTATATTATTTATAGTAAATGTAATGTAATAGGGTTCTTGTAACTATTTTCAAGGGCTGTAGTACATATTAGCGTACTTAAATCATTCTTACCCGAAGGCATTTTCCCCATTAATGCGAACGTTTGATCAGAATAGCGATAGTGATTCCAGAGTTTGTTGTGACAGGGGCGTGTGTGTGTATGTGTGTAAATATTTTTCAATTTTCTTTATATTTCTTTGTGAATTTTGCTCCAGCAAACATTATAGGTAAGGCTGTATTTGAACTTTGCATATGAATACTTGTGTAAATCAACTGAATTTGGGCAGATAGACCATATTGCTTTAAGTATTCAAAGAATGTGAGATGAGGGGGCAAGGACTAAGGTTACAGAAGGGAGGGGAGGATGTGGAAGTCATTTGGAGGTGGTGGTATAGTGGTTAGAGTGTCATACCTTGGGATACCAAGGTTTGAATCCCTGTTCTTTCATGGAAGCTTGCTGGGTGACCTTGTTCCATGCACACACCCTCAGCCTAACCTCCCTCATAAGATTGTTGTTGTTATGAGGATAAAATGGAAGAGGGAATAATGTAAGAGCTTTGGGTCCTTAATGGGGAGAAAGGCAGGATATGTGAGGTAAAGAAGGTTTATGGGGTGAGGACTAAGAACATTGGCCAAGGGAGCAGACCTTTATACAGTCTCTCACCCAGCGCCTTATCAGTTCCTAAGCCCTTCAGTAAGCACTGCAGGTCACTATGAAAACTCCAGTTCATAATAATGAGCACTCACAGTGTTTCTTTTCCGCCTAAAGTTATTACAGTTAAATTGTACTAGGTGCCAAGTACCCATGGTTGATCCTGTGTACCCTAATAGCCATGCAGTGTGTTCCATATAATAATAATAATAATAACAACAACAACAACATTCGATTTATATACCGCCCTTCAAGACAACTTAATGCCACTCAGAGCGGTTTACAAAATGTTATTATAACCCCACAGCAATCACCCTGTGAGGTGGGTGGGGCTGAGAGAGCTCCAGAGAACTGTGACTCGCCCAAGGTCACCCAGCTGGCTTTTGTGGAGGAGTGAGGAATCAAACTGGCTCTCCAGGTTAGAGTCCTGTGCTCTTAACTACTACACCTCACTGGCTCTATCCTAAACAGAGTCAAACAAATAGTGTTGGTGCATATTTAACAGGAGTTCTGTGCTCATGTGTGCTTCTCACATAGGCCTTAATGAGGGAATCAGATCTGCCATGTACAGCTTTCCCTGGAGTTCCCTAAGAAACCTCTGTTGAGAACAATGCTGTTGATTCATAAAACGGGAGGTGATCCGTTTGCAGATGATACCAAATTGCTCATGATTGTGACGACACAAGCAACATGCCAGTAAACTGTGCATTGGGGCAAAAAGATGATAGTAAAATTAGTGAAAACACAATGGTCACAGGATGCAGTTTATAGGGTGGGGGTTATAATCCTGTACTGCCCATCATGTTCTGTGGGTAGAATGCACAAGTATGTTAGCTTCGACCAGCTTGTCAGTGAGCATTCCAGAAGAGGGTTTAGGAGTACCGTCTTGGATTACTGCTGAACCACTCTGCAGACAGCGTTTCTTCTTTTGTTGTCTGTGATAACCGCCTGGGTTGTACTCTCTGTGCAGTCCCACAATTGGTTCAGTGCCTGTACTGAGCAGTTGTTGGTACTGTCTGCAGCAGCAGCATCACAGAGCTTCCTTTTTGCTGCAAGTGCACATGTGTTACAATGGGGGTGCCGTGTCATCTGCCTCTTTTTCATGTGTGCTGGGAGGGACGAGGATGGTACGGTGAGCTCACTCGGGGTAAAAGGGGTTTTTTTTGTACAGGTGAGCTGAGAGCCTTGCCAAAAAAATGGTCTTCTTTATCATGCCCCCCACCCCAGTCTGACCTCAAATGCTCAGCACACATGCTTGCAGTAGTCCCTCTTCACTGTAGGTCTCATCCCCCCCCGCCCCTCCCGCAGTAGTCTTTCAGTGCTCCATACAAGTACGTGACACGCAGAACATCCCCTCTCAGAAAGCTGCAAGTGTAGGCAAAGAGCATTGGCTGAGTGGTGGCAGGAGGAGGTTGTTGGGATCAGGGGTACGTATGATGAGGAGAGGAGAAAGCAAGTTGAGCTGTCTTGTGTGCGTGACACAGAATGAAGTGGCTGGTCCCTCCCTGCAGCAACCTTGTTGCTCACCTTGTGTGTTTCCTGCCTCTCTCGGTCTGCTGCTCATGACCTTGACACTAGCAAGGCCAGAACTGGTTCCTCTTTCTGTCACGTGACTTCCCATCGCGTGTTGCAGCCCAGTGGACCCCATACTGCCGCCCAGGAGAGAGGCTGCCAAAGATGGCTCTGTGGTGACTGTTGTGGCAGAGCTTCAGTAAAAGAGCATTTCCTCCTCCTCCTCCTCCTCCTCTGCACATATTGTGAGGAGCAGAATTAGATGCTCAGGTTCTTGATTGTTTCGGATAGGTATGGGACAGATTGTTAGAGTGTACATGAGTGCATGGCTATGGGGGAGGCACTAGAATTACCAGGTTCCTGTCATAAATCCTGCGCCTCACTAGCTAGGGCCTGATGATGTCATGGGAGCATAGTAATTTTACATGTTATTTGTTTGGAACCAGAAGCCCATAACTTTGGAGAAATGACATATTTACCAGGCAGACAGTGCAATCCTAAACAACAACATATCCTTCTGTGTCCATTGGAGTAGGTGGGCTTAAATGGGTTTAACTCTGCTTAAGGTTGCACTGAAAAGAAAAAAAGGAAATTAAATGTAAAATGTAGTTGAGCTTTGAATTTCCCTTATATTCTGTTGTCCCCATTTTACACGTGCAGTGGTTATCACAAGCAGGTAAGCTTTAGCGTCTTAAGAGGAAGTTCAGGTATCTGCAAGGTGGCACACCACCGGCTGTCCTGGGAAAAGTGATTTATGACCATACTTCGCTGATTTAATTACCTTCCTCCTCCTCCCAAGAGATGCTGCAGGGCATAAGATGCAAGTAAAATTTGAAATTGTTGGGAAAGGGGGGTGGAGTGAGGTAGCAGTTAATCAGTGCCTTAATTGCTAAAACAGCAAACTCCTAAACTGCTCCTTCCTGCAAATCGTTTCCTCCAAACGAGAAATTATTCCCTAATGCCAGGTAGTTAAACGTGTGTTGTTGCTGTGTGCCAAGGGAAAAACATGCTGTGGAGTATTCCTGTCACATTTTTGGGAGCTTGCCAATAACCTGTCTGTAGTGTAGGGAAGAGGCTTGAGGCTTCCTGGCTGTTCTGCCCCCCTCAAACCCTTTGGCCTCCTACTTCTACTGTAGTGAAGGTTTCCGGAGTTTAAACCTGCTGGGTTATTAACATCTCTTCAGGCCTTCAGACTCTTAACCCCCGTTTTGGGAGGAAATGAGGACGGGGGCTTGAGAGAGTTTAAAGGCATCCATTCTTTCATACAGTGAAATTAGTCTGAAAAATGAGCACTGACGTCAAAACCAAACCGCCAAGCGGCTTCTGAAGCCTTTATTCATAGTTTCTTTTCCTTGTGTGGCAGGGTATGCAGAAATGGGACTTGTGAGCATGGCTGAGTGGGAAGTCGCATTCCATAAGCAAGACCTTTTGTGTGAAGGACAATTGGAGAGAGGGGTGTACACAGTAATCAATGTGCAGGCATATTTATAAGGAGGCTTTTTTTTCTAAATGAGCACACTCCCCAAGATCCAAACCACCACCACGATTCAGCAGCGTGGTTCTAGATTACAAAATAATTAAGGGGACTTACTTTTGTCCATTTTCTTGGTTGGGCCTTGATGAATGTTTTCTGCAGGCACAAAGACTTCCTCCTGTGGAACATCACGATCCCACACCTCCCATGGAGACAACCTCAGAGAACAGGATTTCAGGAGGTATTTTAGGCTGCCACAGGAATGGGAGGCAGGAAAGGTGCGCTCCACAGGTAGAAGCCCTTGCATCTGTGGAAATGCCTGTATCCATGCTCCTGATCCAGAACCAAAACTCGAGTCTCATGTCCAGCTGTCACTGTGAACAATCTAATAACCCCATTGTTTAGGAAGTCCTCTCATGAAATACTTACATGGGCCAATTCTGGTTTGAGTACTTTTGAGTTGCCATACCAGCAATTCTGCAGCGTATAGGAGCAAGAATGAACGTTGGAAACTCTTTAACATGTGAATAATTCTCCTCCAGGCCTGCTGGATGGGTTTTAAACAATTGGCCCCAAATTAGAGGCAGGGCACCATTTTGGCAGAGTACACAGCTTTGGTGAAGCACACCTTGCCAGCATTTGGCATGGTCTGCTGTCTTACAATACTGTACATGTCAGTCAAGTTAGTATATAAAAGAATCTTCTGTTCCCAGTGCTAGACAAAGCAGGTTGATTGTAAGTTAGATCTTCCTCCCAGAGCTCTTTTCAGTACTGACAGAAACATATTTACTAGTACTGGATTTCACAGCAGGGTTGCATTTGCTGATGTCCTTTGCGAAGGATTCAGTCTGCTGGTGCTTGAACCAGGTAATGGGATTTCCTCATAGGCTATTTTGACATAAGGGTATTTCAGGGGTAAAAACCAGTATTCTAGGTTGTAGAAGAAGTAAAATTCATGTTTCAGAATCACTTCATTGAATATTCTCCAGAAGTTTATAAAGAATTCTTTGAAGGAATGATAAGGTTTGAACGGAGAATAGAAGTCTCTGATAGCCATAGCAAGCGTTTTGTTGCTGCCTTGGGGTCCAAAGATGGATGTTTCATTCCCAAGGCAAATGGGCTCTCCGCTGAAGAGAGTGAGGGTGGTGTAATTGGTTTGTATCTTTTTGAAAACCGCTCCTAAATCTGCCAGTTTTTGATACATCCTCAGGACAAATTTGGAGCACTCATAGGCCTCAAACCACACTCTGGCCTGCTCCTCTGGACTCTCCTTGACCATCCAGGTCTCGTAGTAAATTCCAGTTCTGTTGTCGTATTTCACCCATTTGGCCATCTGATTAAACATCGCTCCTGGAAGGAGGAGAGGAACAGAGAACATTTCAATAGTATCACTTGAGAGCGAGAAAAGGCAGCATCCCTCCCTCTGAAATCTTCCTGATCAAGCCCTGTGCCCTCTGCACTTTAAAACAAAACGGCCCAAACAGCAGAAGATTTCTAGCAATGTGCTAGTTTGCATTTTTTTTTCTTTTTCTGAACGTTGCACCTTGCTTTTTCCAGCCATAGAGAAGGGCTAGGAGCCTTGCCAGGCGCTAAAGCCCTGCCTACTACATAATAGATACCTGATTCAGCCACTCTTTTGCATGCATTAGGTTTACAGCAGACACCTGCTGTTGGTCTTAATTGTTTGTCTCTCACTTGTACCTTTTTGAAGTAAAAACTGTGACAAGCAATGTATCTGTAGGAATTTACCCATGATCTTTGTAGCCATAAGGACTAGACTCTTGCTTAAAAAAATAAAGCTGGAATTCTCAACAAGCTGAATACAAAACACTTTTATTCTTTGTCACCACCAAAGCACTGAATGCCACAGTGCTGTGCTTTGGCATAGTGGCTTCGAATTGAGCATGAGCCAGTTTTACCAGAAGCCTGGCAGCTTGCCACTGAACTAGGATAAGTCATCATTCCTTCGGCATGAAGAGCTTGCCTGATCTGCTGTTTAGGCTGCCCCATGTGACAGGTAAATTACAAGTGACTGCCACAGAAACACAAGTATGGGAAAGAACACTGCATTTTGCAGATTTGGGGAGGTTTAGAAGGAGCTTTTCCTCACTGAAACAAAAAGAGCCCTATTTTAACTCTTGAACGCCCTAAAAGAAACATGTCAGGGTTCAGGCCAGTAACGACAAAAAATGTAAATGCTTCTTCCACTTACTAATGTTCAGACGATCTCCAGCTAAACAGGATTTGGGGTTATAATCCAAATCAAAACACAGGCTCACTAAAAACATCTAATTCTCAACATGGCCAAATCTGTGGTTACTTATAGCCAGAAATTGGAGCCTTGAACAGACAAGACAGACAACTTGAAAAAAGTCCCAGGTTTATTTAAAAAAAAAATCTGGAAAAAAAAATCAGGAGGGGTTGACCCACTCCATAACAGAAGCAGCACCTGTAGCTTTAAGAAACACC
The DNA here is from genome assembly GCF_028583425.1 of Eublepharis macularius. Classification (NCBI taxonomy): domain Eukaryota; kingdom Metazoa; phylum Chordata; class Lepidosauria; order Squamata; family Eublepharidae; genus Eublepharis; species Eublepharis macularius. The sequence goes on along the minus strand of NC_072792.1, from coordinate 23,863,061 downwards.
CTCAGAGGTTGTTCTTGGCAGCCATGACAGTACTGCCAGATTTCTAGCCTTGATTTCTGTCAGTAAAAGGAAGGGGGAAGGCAGGGCCCTTTCCGGAGCTGTTTTAGCCTCTGAGGGAGGATTTCGCCTGCCAGCAGCCACCAGGTGACTTGATAACATGCACGTTCCATGACTTGCACGGGCCCAGCTGCTTGCTACTGATCAGCCTGAAAACCGGTGTGGTGTAGTGGTTAGAGTTTCGGACTGGGAGACCAGGGTCAAATCACCACTTTGCCAAGGAAACACACATGGTAACATTGGGCCATTACACATTCTCAGCCTATTTCACCATACAGAGTTGTAAGGATAAAAAGGAGGAGAGAATGATACAAACTGTTCTGGGTCCCCCTGTGAAGAATGGTAACGTATATGTGTAAATAATAAGAAACTGAAGACAAGGGAAAGGTAAGACATGGGAAGGAGAGAAGGCAGCAGGGAAAGTTGAGGGTCTGAGGGTTGCCTGGAGGAGGGAAAGAGGAAATAGTGGGGGGGGGGGGGGAATGTACACCCAGGAGGTCCTTCTGAATTCCCCATCATGCAACTGATCCCCGTCCATTGTCTGGCACTGCACAGGTGGATCTGTGCCAGCCCCATTCAACTGGGCTACAGTTTTCCTGGGTAAAGAGTGGCAGAAAATACTTTGCCCCCCTTCCTTGACACGATCCCCAGGCCTTACGGGCACACCTGTTGTTCTTCATGCAGAAGAATGTATGAACAGCCTGCATTGCGTATCAGTGTGGTGGGTTTACAGAAACGTTCACCCTCCCCTGTCATATGGCCAGGAGGGACCTTGCAGCTAAGTGTGTGAAGTGGCCTGAAATCTTCCATGTTCCCTCCCCTCCCTCTGCCTCTCTGGGAAGCTGCCAGGTCTTCCTTCTGTCTCCTCCTTTCCTCCCTAACTCCAGCAAGCGTGAACGAGATCCTTGTTCCATACAGGCAGTCACAGACGTTGCTTTTTGAGATGAGTTGCTGAGGGTGCACACATAACAGGGGCTGCCTCTAGAAGATTTTCCTCCAGGACTACAAAGCAGCTATCTGATTGGAATAGGAGCTATGTGGTTAAATCTCTCAAATTGAAACCTTTAGGATTTAAGAGATTAGCTGTGTTTTCTTTTGACACCTCGGTTTCCCGGATAAAACCAAAGCCCCAGATCCTGCAGCCCTGAAGATCTCGGATGTTTATGTTCTTTAAAGACTTAACTACAGTTCAGCTGTACTGACTTTGTGTGGTTTCTGAAACCCATCATTATGGGATTAACATTTCAGTACCTTGTGAGACATAAACTTTTGATCTTATGTACCAAAACACTGCTTGAAATACTAGGTATGCCCAAATGATGAAGGCGCATGAACCTGCTTCTTATTCCCCACCACAAGTGATTCCCCAGCCAAACTTGACAATTTGGCAGTGCTCTTCAAGGAAGAGCCCTCTCTGCTGGACCCTCCACTCTTCCCGGGCAGCATTCTGTCCCTCCTCTTAAAGAGTTCTTACATGTCAAACAGATTATATGGAACAAGAGTAATTCCGGGATAACCCTTGACCTCGCTTCGGCCTCTTTTTAGACATTCAAGAGGTAAGTCAAAGATCCACGAGTCAACACCTTTGGCAAGGGCGGAGGCTTTTATGCATCTCATCCTGCAACTGTGATCATGGAATCGGTGAGTGAGCTACCTCTCGATCGCCTACTCTGATTTACTGCCGGGTGTCTCCTGCCCTCTAAGAGCCACACAACCACCAATTATGTTTAGTCCAGTGGTAGTTTAGTGATGATACCTCTAGTCTAGGGTGTTTGAAAGTCTGCCCAGACAGTTTCAAGAGCCAAGCAGACCTAGTTCCATTGTGTAGGATGTTTTGAAATGCAGAATCTTTTCCATGTTCCCATATTTATTGCAAAGGATTGTGAGAGAGCCACCACGTTTCTAGGGGGAAATCAACAAGGGACAGCAGTCACAAAGAACCAACACAAAAGTAAGGAACGTCACTGCTAGAGCAAACTGTTGCTATTGGAGGGTAGGGGTTACTGAACAGGCTTCTGGAGACCTTCACAGTTCCACATAACATGGAAGTGCCTTAAGACCTACACCAGTGGTACTCACGCTGCACCTCCCAGAGCTACATCCACAATCACCATCAACCAAAGCAGCCACATTTACTTCCATCTGTGGCGTGAGCCTGAACCTCATGAAGGCTGGGACTTTATCCATTCCTCTGGTGGTAGATATTTCAAGGTGGGGACCACCTGCCACCAAGGAAAGTGCCTTGCCCATAGGACAGTGCTGAGAAGACCCATGTGTGTTTTGTGAGCAAGGTTCAAGGCCAGTATCTCTCTCTGTCAGAGTTTAACTCAAAAGCTTGTATCCTGGAAGCTCTTGGTTGGTCCTTAAAGGTGCAACTAGACTCAAAGCCCTGTGGACTAAGGCTGACTTGGTACCTGAGATAGTGGTGACCAGAACCAAGCTTCCGTTCTCCTTCCAGTGGGCATCGTTGATTCCTTCATAAAAACAGGCAGCCCCTTGATTACACCAAAACGGCGCGAGCCTGTCAGGGCGGAGATGCGGAAATGTGCAGTTTCCCAGCTGGAACAGTTCATACCATTCCATCGTATAGTTCCTTCCCGTTAAAGAGCTCGTGAAACCAACAGCGTCGTGCATGATTCTCTGAAAAGAAAAGAAGAGCCAACCCACTGTAGGCCTGACGGAAATGATTCAAAATAGGATGTGGTTGCTTCTTTATGATCTCACACCAAAACTGAATGAAGCTCCTGCTCAGAGACGCAGCAGTGGCCAGTGCATGCCCAAAGGGGAGAAGCTGTGCCTACCTGCGCAGTTCTCCACTGCCCACTGAACCAATAGCATTGCTCAGGAATCTCTCTCGGAGCTTGCTTCTCAGAAGAGCTCACCACGTAGACCTCAGCCTCACCCAAGATGAGGAGCAGAAACACGGACTGAAGTTTTCCCTTGCAAACGTGCCTGCCCCATCGTCTGAGAAAATGCTGGTTTCACAGTTGTGCGGTTTTGTTTCTTTTTATATTCATATGCTTAAATGCTTAGTCTGAGAAAAGCTATTGATCAACTCAGTGGCAACTTACACCCCAATCCTGTGCCACATTAAGTATGCTCAATTTTAAAATTGTATTTTCATGTTATTTATAGTTTGCCTTACTCACTGAGACTTTAGGCAGATTGCACAGTGCAAGGCTGGGACATCCAATAAACAATACAATGGAAATTTGAAAACAAGCAGAAATCCGATACGGAGCTGAAACAGAACATAAAGGGACATGAAATGCTTTAAAATTAACAGGCTTAGATGCACCAGCTCTGCACAACGTTGGCCTGTTAAGGAATTAAAATAAGTTTTTTAATGCATGCCGGCAGGAGGAGCAAGCCAGTTTAGAAACAGGATTTACAATATGCAACCCCTTCTATATGAAGCCATCTTTCACAGGGTCCAGTTGTCAGAACCACAGAGCCCAAGGATTGCGATCTCAGGCAGGGCCCTTTCAAATCCTCTAGTCCAAGGTCATCCTTTAACTGGAGTTGCCAGGAACCAAACAAAGTACCTTCTGTGCATAAATCGACATGCTGCCCAACCGCTCATACATTTTCCTAAGGCTCAGGAATACTGAGACCTTCTACGTGTCTAATTTTTTCTGATCTCATGTATGTTTGTTCTGAGCTATGTCTCAGTGAATTCAAAGAGCTCTGCAATCGGAAAAGTATGCAGACGCCTGCAGATGAAAAAACAGAACCTCCGGGCTATAGTTATGCTGTAATCCGATAAATGTGGTGTTTTATTGGGGGGGTTTGTAGGATGCCAAGTAAGATACGAACTTTTTAAATAACATTTGTCTAAAGTGGCAGAGTCCTAGGAAGGCTGTACCTTTCTGATTAATGTGTAGACAAGCCCTAAGCAAAAGGAACAGCAATAGATATCAATGGGCTTAGACTGGAGAAACTCTGTTTAGGATTGCACTGATTTGATACCGAAAAAACTGATCAATTCATAGTGTTACTGTACCTTGGCAGAGATTAGCATGGCCCACAGGAACAACTTGTAAATTATGCTGAAAGTTTAATGTTAAAAATGTAAAGGGTTTCTCTTGTTTTTTGTAACCCCAAAATGTGAGGAAGATTCCTGAAGGGGCCAGGAATACAACTAAATGAACCAGAAGTTTTGTGGCATTTTAGAGACTCACAATTTATTCCAGCATCAGCATTTGAGAGTGAGCTCACTTCATTAGATGCATGAAGTATGCATCCATTAGGGAGATGTGTTGTCGTTTTTGATTTTAATGTTAATTTTGGGTAACAGTGAAAGGATAGGGAGGGAGAAGAGACAGCAACTTACCAGGTGACCCAAGAGATCTCCATATTTGAACTCCCAGACAGGCGCTTGCAACCGATACACCTCAAGGACATCTTTGTCGCTCATTATTGGAATGGCAGAGCCAGTGGGGCAGAAGGTGTAACGAGCCTGGCAATAAGGATCTGTTGGAGGGCGGTCATCAAAACGCCTGCATTAAATTAAACACGTTTGATTAAAATAACACTTAAGTGTGCATAATGAGGGTAAAAGCTGGAAACTACCACTTGCCTGCACAGCTCTGAATTATCATATGGGCACATTGCGCATGCCTGTAAATAACCTGAACACTCAACATTTTGCTGACCCCCCAACTGAATGCATGAGGGACACATCTTGGAAAACGTAGAGGAGCAAGCCGCTCCAAAGCTCCTCCATGCATCCATTGGTGAGCACTAACAATACATCTTAAGGAGGCCCAGGACTATCAATGTTCAGGGCAGGCCACTCAAACTAAAGGATTGAGGGGTTGGCAGCTTACCTTACAGGCTGAAATCAGGAACAGGAAGAGGGGGACCCGCATGCGGTAGGGATGAGAGCATTCATCTGGGAGAGCTGGGTTCAAATCCCCCCTCTGGGTCAGTCACACACACTCAGGTACTCTAAGGTACCCCCTTCTGGGGGCGTGAGGACAAAGGAGAAGGAAAACCTGCCCTGATCTTTGTGGAAGAAGGGCAGGGGGCTGTTTTGAATGCACTACATAAATCAAGGCAACAATTTAACAACGCTCTCGCTTGCATCTCTACATACGAGGGAAAGGAGGGCGGCAGGACCCTCGCCAGCCGTTCAACAAGGAGCTTTTCACGAGCGACCAGCGCTAACTGCCCTGAATTCCATCCCTTTAAAAACACAACTGGCGCCCCGGCTGGAGGGCCTGGCTGGTCCCCCTTCCCCACCACCTGTTTTAGGCAACTTTGCCCGTCCTTGCGCCCGGCCATTCTTGTTCCCGATGAAGGCAGAAGGGCGAAGCAGCCAAGCGTCCGGCATCCCCGCTCTTGCGCCAGCCCCCCGGAGCCCCGCTGCGTCTGCAGCCTCACCTGTACGGCACGGGCCACCGCAGTTGCTGCGGGCAGCCGGCTGCAAAGCCCAGGAGTGCCGGCCACAGCAGCAGCAGCCGCCAAGGCTGCCAGACAGCCCCGCTCGCACCCATGGCCAGTCCCGCGGGAAGAAGCGCGGGGCTCCCCCGGCGCCAGACTTTTGGGGTCACTTTCTCGCAGCCACGCCCCCCAGTCAGCTGACTGGAATTCGGTCCGTCACGTGACAAGAGACCCCGCCCTTGCGCACATGCTCGTTGCAGACGTTGAGGCAAGGCGAGAGAAGGGCGTGGGGCATCGCGGGCTTCCCGCAGTCCTGCGCGTTCCTCCTTTGGAGCAAGCCTTATGGGACGCAAGGGGACTGCCCAGCATGCTTGCGTAGGATTGCGCTGCCGAGCTGCAAAAGTCCGTAGGGCATCCCTGTGCGATTTGGCTGCAAAGCTGGTTTGCAGGTGGGGCCTGGCGAGCTCCCCAAATTATAACTGATTGCCAACTCTGGTCTGGGAAACTCCTGGACATTTTGGGCGATGCCTATGGAGGTGAAAATTGGGGGAGTAAGTTCATTTACACTCTATAGGATAGAATTTACACTCTGGAGCTGTCATTTCCTCCAGGGGAACTGATCTCTGTAGTTTGAAAATCAGTTGTGATGCAAGGAGATTTCCAGGCCACTCCTGGAGACTGGCAACCGTATAAGAATCGAGGCCAGCTCCCCTGACTGCTTTGGAGGATGGACTGTGTGATATGCTGTTACAAATAAATAAGTAACTACTGCTGAGTTTTCTCCCCTCCTCAGGCTCCACCCCCAAATCTCCTGGAATTTCTCAGCTTGGTGCTGGCCATCCTAAAACCTGCCTGATGTACCTCCCCTCCCCAGGAAATATCTGCGGAGGAGCTTCCTCCTCCATCCCCCCTTGCCTGATGCCCCGGAGTCCCCCCTCCAAAGCAACCCCCTTGTGGCCCGGAGATCAGTTGCAATTCTGGGGGATTTCCAGCTACCACCTGGAGGTTGGCAACCCAAGATTCTGCCCCGGAGGGGAAGCCCAGCCCTGCCCTGCTTCTTCAGGCTAACATTGTAGCCTTGCTGTTCTTTGTGTCTCTTTGGAGCAGCGTTTGTTAGGGCCCAAGGGCGCAGGAGATACGCCCCCTCTGCAAATGTCACAGCACTTCCCGCTGTTGCAAAGTCATTGCGTTATGAGAAGTGTTTGTTGCCTCGAAAACTATCCGCTGCGGGGTACTTCCTTTTGGAAGCCCTTTCAGAGTCGCTGGCCAAGCCTCGAGGGTGCTGATCCCCTTCCTCAATCTCCCCGCTTGCAGCCAGGCGTCTGCCGCAAGATCTGGGTCCAGCAGCCCCTTAAGGACCAACTGGATTTCCAGGGCTTTGACTCTCTAACGCTCATCCCCTGGAAAACGAGTCGGCCTTTAAAGTTTTCCCAGGTTAGGACCTTCCTCTTCTCCTGCATACCAACACCGCGCTTTCGAGGGTCAAAGCTCCCTTTGTCAGCTACAAATCAGGCTAGCATCTGACGAAGGGAGCTTAGACTGTCTGTATGCAGGAAATCTCTTTGCTCCTTAGGGGGCTTCCGGACTGCAATCTTGGCTCTTCTTCAGTGGACCACGCGGGCATACCTGCAAGGACCAGCGTGCAAAGGCGCGCCTGCTCTGCGGGGAGCCTCTTGGGGCCGACTCCCGAGTAAGCACCCCGATCGGGCCCGCCAGGAAGCCCCCATCCCTATGCACCCGGGGCGTGCCAGAGTCTCCTCCTCCGCCTCCTCCCGTAAGCGCGGCAGCTGCGCAGTAGCGGGAGGAGAAGGGCAGCCCGGAGGCGGCCATGGGGAAGCGGGTGGCCCTGGTCCTGGCCGGCTGCGGCGTCTTCGACGGCAGCGAAGTGCACGAGGCCTCGGCCGCGCTGGTGCAGCTCAGCCGCGCCGGAGCAGAGGTGAGGCCGCCGCCGCCGCCGCGCAAGCACCAGCTTGGCTTCTTCCACCCGCGCCGCCCGTTTCCCTAATTGGGGCAAACCCCCGAGCCCTGCGCGGGCGTCTCCGGCCCCGGGATCTAAGCTCGCCAAGCTGCCTTTGCAGGTGCTTCCAGGCTGGGCTGTTAAGTTATTTCCAAAGGCAGATTTTAATTTCTTCCCAAAAAAAATATTTAAAAGAAAAACAGACAGTGAACAGCAATACAGTAACAATAGGAATATAAACCATGCACAAATTAAGAATAATAAGCCGGGCACAAACCATGCACAAATTAATAAGCAGTGGATAAAAGAATGCATGAACAAAATAAGCAACAGTTACATTTAAAAAAACCATAAAAATGACTACAGACTATTTCTTCCCTCCATCTTATTACTTGCATGTGCTCAGCTTTTTATGTTCAACATTTTAAAATTTTAACTTTACAGTGGATCTGCTTCAACTTAGTTCTTAGTTTTTCTTAATTTTCTGCTACCTGTTCAAAATTTCAATTTTCTGCTACCTATTCAAAAAAGGTCTTTCTCTTTTTTCTGAAATTCTAAGATTGGTCTGTTATACAGAAAAGTAGTTACATCAGCGATAGATACATATTCATAGTATAATACTGCCGGGTAAAATATCTAATAACATTTGTAGGATCCAGCAGAAGTTGAGACTCTAAACATATATTCAACATTATATTCAGCCTCATAATATTTAGTATATTAGCTTATTAATTTGACTATTTATCTTAACAATCTATGTTAATATCAATTATACATTTTAAATTTAATGAATTGACCTGTTGTGTATATAAAAAGTTCATCCAGTCATAGGCACATTTTAATTTAATTTAAAGGCAGAGAGAACACCCTCTAAAAAAGAGAGCTGTATCAGTGGAAGAGGAAGATCCAATTCTGGGAGCACTTTAAAGGCCGACTAGTTTTCCAGGGGATGAGCGTTAGAGAGTCAAAGCCCTGGAAATCCAGTTGGTCCTTAAGGTGCTGCTGGACCCAGATCTTGCTACCCTATAAAAAGGTTGCCTGGAAGCCTGTAGAAAGTGTTTTGGGTACCTGAGGTAAGAGGTTTTTCCAGGCCTCTAATAAAACTGATTTTACAACACTGCAGGAAGATACTACTTTACGCTCAGTTCTTTGATGTAGCGCAGCAGGACACTTAATACGCTCAGCAGTCCCATCTTTTCTGAAAGTGCAAGATTAGCGTCCAGGAGCAGCTTGAAGACCCATGAGACTTCCATGGTATAAGCTTTCGAGAGTCAAATCTCCCTTTGTCAGATACAAATCAGGATAGCATCTGACGAAGGGAGGTTAGACTGTTGAAAGCCTATCTGTATGCTGGAAATCTCTTTGCTCCTTAAGGGGCTTCCGGACTGCAATCTTGGCTCTTCTTCAGTGGCCCAAACTGAAGCTCTCTTCTGAAAGTGTTGCCTACTAATGGAAAGTCCATGGGTTATGACCCCCTTTCTTTTTCAGTTAGATTTTTCCTTTAACCCTCTTCTTACACCCTCTGGGTAGATTGCTGCCACCAGGAATTATATTCCAAAATAGTTCATTTAAATTTCCCTTTTAACAATATGCCCAAGTGTCAGGCTCCTGAGGAGAGGAATGGGATATAGGAATAACATATACTCTGGGATGGAAAAAAACAAAACAAAACAAACATTTATTTTTACAAGAAGCGTGTAGGTTTCACACTAATACTTACATTGTATTTCACACTAGTATTTATATTGTATTTATTATGTTTTAAATTGTGCTTGTAATTTTAACGTCTATAAATGTGATCTGCCCTGAGCCTGCCAGTGCATGGAAGGTGAAATACAAATTTAAACAAAAAAAAATACTTAAGCTTGATGGTTTCAAAGATAGTTATCAGTTCTTAAAGTTTCTTTACATGGGCTCAGTCACACAGATATACAAAAACTTTCTCAGGCGCACACACAGTTTGCCTGCTTCAGATAGATCAATCTCTCACTCAAATATACATAGACTTTCACTCTCAGGTGCACACACAGTTTGCCTGACTAAACCAGAAAGCCTAATGAACCTTTTTTCTCCACTCGGTAACTAAAAACTGCAGTTCACTCCACCCACCCTCTCAGTCATCAGCCAGTCATCTCACTCACTCATCCCTCTCTTTCACCCCCACTCTTCATCTGTACAACACCAAGCATTTAAACGCACACATTTAAAATCATTGCATCATGTATGTTCCAAAATACAGGCCTCCTATATTAGAGATGGTAAACAATATGAACATGCAGCTGCTACTTTTAAGAGTAGTATATTAAACGCTAAGGGGTAAGCAAAAGCAAATCACTTCAGGCTGCAGGTACTACCACATCAGTAGAGCACTGTTTTTTGAAGTATTTATTTACCTATTTCATTTATACCCTGCCTTTCCCTCCAGTAAAGACACAAAACAGGTTCTATTGGTTTCCTCTCCTCATTTTATCCTCACAGCAGCCCTATGAGTTAGGCTAGGTTGAGAGAGCGTGACTGACCTGGAGTCATTCAGCAAGCTTCCATGACAGGGTCGGAATTTGAACCCGGGCCTCTCAGCTTTGAGCCTGACACTCTAACCACTCCACCACATGTGCCTATTGAAAGTTTATTCATGTTTTCTAAAGGCGGATGGCCTAGAATGCTGAAATTTCCTGACGTGTTGTACTTTTCTTAAAAAATCTTTTATGTCAAAATTTAAAACAAACCTAGTACAAAACAGAAATAGAAAAATGACAATAGTGGCGGGTCTACACGTAAACATCTATAAAAGGTTTTCAGATATCTAAAAAGTCCATACGCAGTGTTGACTATATATCATATGTTCAAACATTGATAAAGTTGTACGGTCCTCAATCCATTAAACTACAGAAGGTGGGCATTTTTATCTCCGGTGTTGTGATATAAGTCTTTTGGCTACAGTAAAGGCACAGAGAGTCTTGTTTTGTTGACAGTTAGCCTCCAAGAAACAGGCAAAGAGTTTATAAGTACATAAGCATCCTTAAAAATCAATGAATATTCTAACACAAAGTTGATCTGAGTAATGACTTCCTCCCCCAAAGACCAAATAATTGAATATCCTCAAAGTGCATGTTTAAGAGATGTATCCTGTACAATGCCAGCGAATAGACACTTTATTTAGTCCTTTACTAAAAAGGTGCTGTGGTGTCCAATGTATCCTAAACATACTTTAGTACAGCTTGAGATCCATAGAAATTACATAGAAATTTTAAGACCGTATCCTGTTGCTTTGGCAAAACTGAGCAACCTGTTTCATTCCTGACACTGCATATCGTACTTATTAATCAACATCAGATATTTATAAACAAATATTGTAGGTTTCGTTTTCTGCATAGATTCTATGATAATGCTGCAAGGCCATACTTAGATACTAACAGATGTTGCTGCTGTTGTGAGGGACTGCGCTTTTTAAAAGCTTAGACGGGCTGTACAAACCGCTGAAGGACTGAAGGGTTAATGCTTCACAGAAACAGAGAGCTTTGAGTGACAGGCCACTCCAAGGAATCTGGGTAGCAGGGGTTGAACAGGGGGAAAGTTGGCAGGGAAGTTTGGGAAGAGGGTGCAGACTCCCATTCAGGCCGAAGGACGGGAATAGATCTTCTAGTGAGAGGAAAATTTCCCTACCCAGTCAAACACGGAATTAGCTCTGAAGAGTGAAGAGATCTTTGGTCTGGTGTGGTTAGAAACTGGAGGCCTTAAGGATCAGTTAAAACTCAAGACAAGTACTGGTGTTTGAAGAGAGGTTTGGGTACTGGAAAGAGAGTAGCAGCCTTCTGGAAACCAAAAAGACTGAGAGAATACTCAAAGAAAGTGTACTAGAGTGTTTGGGGAATCACTGGAACAAAAACCTCTCAACATAAAGATTTAAGTAACTGTGAAGAGCTTAACAAAGTCCCGTTAGCCTGAAACGTAAGAACTAAAGCCTGTGCATATACTGATTTTACCTCAGATTTATCTATATTGAGTTACCTCAGAAATTTTCAACCCTGATTTCCCCTCTATGTTAAATAAAATAATTTATTTTTGAATTTAAAACTGCCTCAAGGGCCATTTAAATATTTACAGCTTTAATGCCCCCCCCCCCATAAATACTATTATCAAGCAGAGGCTGGCAAATCATACCTAGACCACCGCAGAGAAAATGACAAACAATCATTATCATAGGCTATTGTTAGGGAATTTTTAATAAAGGCCCTTACCATTTTAGTTTTGTGAGCAAGAAACTTTGCCTGGCATGTGAAAGTTATGGAAAACACCTAAACAGTGCATTCCATGTCTCTTTTTGTGATTGTTGCTATGCTGTGAGTTGGTATGACACTACACAACTTTATAAATACATAACTATAAGCAATTTTTATCTAGAATAAGAGTTCCACATTCAGCCTTGGACACTTCATCTTGCAGATGGTTTATGTTCTGGCCTTACCACAGGGAGCCAGAAAGGATTCTTATTTGTATTCAGTATTTTGATTGTATCTTGCCACTCAAAGTAATGGTGCCATCATTCTCTGTAAGAGGAAGTCTAAGTGAACTGTTTGTAACAACCTTTTTGATCTTTTGATTCATTTTGTTCTGTAAACAATTCAGCATTAAAGTATTTAGGCATAAGGATAAAGTAGCTCAGCACACATCAAACCCTGGGATAGGGTTCCCAGGAGCCTGCTGGTGGTGGGCAGACTCCTGGGGATTTGCCCCCTCGTCCACCAATCGGCCAGCGATCGGCAGACATCACCGGCATGGTGCCGTCACTTCCAGAAGTGACATCATTGCACCGCCCACAGAAGTGTTTCTATGCTTTGTTTGGGGCCAATTTGGGCCTCAAATCGGCCCTGTGTGGAGCGTGCTTGTACAGCCGGTGCAGCAACATCACTTCCGGAAGTGATGTCATTGCACTGCCTGAAGGATCGTTTCCGCACTTCGTTTGAGGCTGATTTGGGCTCAAATGAGCTGAAACAGCCCTGTGCAGAGTGCCAGAGCGCTCATGCGGCTGACAGAGCAGTGTCCCTTCTGGAAGTGATGTTGTCGGTCTGCCCGCGGGAGCGTTGCCGTGCTTCCTTCGGAGCTGATTTGGGCCCTGAACTGGCCGAGTGCGGGAGCGCTCGCACAGGCAGAATGGGGCCGTCACTTCCAGAAGACTTCACGCGCTGCACAAGGTAAATGCCAGGTACTCCACCCTCTTGATGGAAGGTGAGGGGTACCTGGCAGCCCTACCCTGGGAACCTCATGTGCCTGAGTTTTGCATAACAATAAAACATATTTCTCTGTATCACTGTGGTTGGTGTCTTGGATTATACTTGGGTAAGTGGTAGAAGGGCAAATTTATAATTGGCAGCAGAATACTATTAAAGACATTTCCCTGTCAGTTATACATTTGCCCAGGGTAAAAATCCCCCTATCTGTCCAAGCCTTCCATAAAAAAGTTACATGCGCTTGACAATACATTGTACTGTATGTAATGCAACTGTTACTCCTTATCTTTCCAGGTGAAGATATTTGCACCCAATATCGAGCAGATGCATGTCGTCGACCATTTAAAAGGCAGCCCAAGTGATGAAAAGAGAAATGTGCTGGTGGAAAGTGCCCGACTTGCGAGGGGCAATATCCAGGATTTGGCAGAGCTGAAAGTGGGTGAATTTGACGCAGTCATTTTCCCCGGTGAGTCTTCTTTCCCTTTAACAGCAACCAAAACAAAAATCCTCATTCCAAAGGGGTCGCTCCAACTCTCATCCTGTGCTTGTCTTTCTGGGGCATGGAAGTTTGGTGTCGCAACCCTCCTTCATTTTAACTACGAATGCTGAACCAGCCCTTCTTGTCTTGCAGAAAATGGAGTTAAATGAAGTTGGAGCAGTAGTCTGTAGCGTGTTGTGTCTCTGACTGTCAACTGCTTCTGCAGTACGCCCTCAGGGCTGGTTTGGAAAAAAGAGGTCAGCAGTGCTAGGGACATTGGGGGTGGGGGCAGGGTGGCCCTGCCCTTTTGTTTACTGAAGAAAAAATGTGCCGGTAGTACTCTACGCACTGCAACAACTAGGTCAAACAACACCTTTATTTTTTTTGAAATGTAATGTGATTATGAAAGCACTTTGTGTATCTACATTATTATACGAAAGGATTTTGTGTATCTAGACTATTTGCTCTTTGGGCTTAAGAGTCTTCCCTTTGACACTCTCACAGCACACTTTCTGACCTGCTCTGCCAATTTGTGCTTTAAAAAGTTTCTCCAGTGACCTTGAGGTTGTTGGAGAAACCTGTAGAAAACTTTGGTCCTTCAGCTCAGCATTGCAGGCTAGAAGGCTGCCCAAGCTTTGATCACTGGAACCGTGGCCTCGGAAGCACAGATTTCCCTCAGGTACTTTGAAACCTGCCCTGCTGCCTCAGGAGAGAGGCAGGTAGGGAGGAACAGAGCGGCGGATTCCCTCAGTGTCAGTACAGAATTACTTGGCTAGGAGCACCTTCCAGGGAAACGGGGCATACGTATCTTTGTAACTTCATTGGGCCTTTCAGTTGGCTTTATTAAAAGTTTAATTAAATTTGACACTTTCAATTTGTGCTAGGTGAAGAGCACAAATGTGTGTTGAAATTAAAAATGTCTTACGACCGAACTGTATTTCCTGCTCACCCCACTGACGTTTTGTTGTCTGACTTCTGAGCAGTTCGAATAATCTGACCCATCCATTGAGGCCAGATAGTTTTCTAATCAAGTGAATGCCATATATGCCTAAACCACAGTAATACACCACACTTTGTTTTAAAGAAAGCTTCCACGGATTGGTTTAACATAATCTCTATCGGAATTTTTTTTTTCATTTTAAAAAATTGCCTTGAATACCTGTGTCTGAATTCCACGGCAACCTGAACGTTTTTGTAACGTTTCCAAATTGGATTATCTGGTAACAGTATTTCTTGGTCGTCCTGTCTGCTTGCAGGGTTTTTTGTTTCCTCATAAGGTTATCTTTTCCTGTAGTATAACCCTGTAGCAAGCGATGGAGATTTTCACGTCACTCATCACATGTGACAAATGGGCTCATGCTATCTGATGACCTATTTACAGTGCTGGCTCAGTATCCAACCAACAAATTGCATTCCTGTTGGGAATACCTATTCTGTCGCCTGGTGTAACCCTCAAATTCTGGAATAATGAGCACCGACAAGATGGTTGCATATTTGAGCATCCAGGCAAGGCTGTTCTTGATAGGCGCACCTTTTTTTCACGAGTCTTTTGTAACAATAGGATTGTGACTGGTGGTGTGTTTGCCTTTTTCACAACCACAGAGGGGATACCAAATTGGTATTTTCTCCACCAGCCCTTCTTCTCCTACTTTGAGTGGCAACATTTAGATTTTAGAGGTAGAGGCCTTGAATCCATCTCTAGGATGCCATTTATTCAGAGAACAGTGCCATGTGTTAAATGGGAAGGCATTAATTTGACCCGAAGGGAAGACTCTTTTCCCCTGGAACCCGTTGCATCAGAGAGTAAATCCATATCCCCTCCCTGTTTTTCTTTTCTTTTCAGGAGGTTTTGGGGTAGCTAAGAACCTGTGCTCCTGGGCTGTGGATGGGAAGGACTGCACTGTCAATCAACTTGTAAAGTCCACCCTTGAGGCGTTCCACAGTGCAAAGAAACCCATTGGCTTGTGCTGTATCTCCCCTGTGTTGGCAGCTAAAGTCTTCCCAGGATGTGAAGTCACTGTAGGCCATGATAAAAATGTAGATGGAAGGTAAAAAACTTACCAAATTTTTTTTTTTTTAGATGATCACCTGTCCTTGACCTTTTTCAGCCTGGCTTTAGTCATAGATGGCTTTGGTTACTCTGGGCATTGATTTTGGTTTATCTGCTGATAAGGGAGGTGTTTCCCTATTAAATGTTGCTTGACTTCTTGGATGCCTTCAGCACAGTAGACCTCTCAATATTTGTTGAAGCAATTGAAGTTGGTGTTGATATTTGGAGGAAAGCACTTGAATGGGTTAAAGTCCTGTTTGTTCTTGCTTAGAGGGAGCACGTGTGTGTGGCTGTACATATGTACACATGTGGGTGTGTCTGTGTACATATGTACACGCATGCATGCTCCCATGTAGAATTGTCTTCTTGGGGCTTGCCCTATGGGGCACTCAAAGACTCATTGTTGCCTCCCATGTTATTGAACAGTTATATGAGATCATCCATAGCTTTGGAGTTGGGTGTCATCACTATGCTGATGAAAACCAACTATACATTACTTTATCGAAGCCTCCAGAAGCAGCCGTCTCCCTCCAGTGGTCAAGTGGCTGAGATGGCAATACAAGTGGAAACTGAATCCAGACAAGACATAGGTGGTACTTTTTGGAAATGGTTGTGCTTTTGATGGAATTAAACTATCTCTGTCTGAATCAGTTAAGAGGGTTGGGGGGGGTGTTAGATTCTGCCCACCCTTAGTTGCTAAGAGTGCTGCTTCATCTTGTATGGAAACTGGCTCCCTTTTTGGACCCAGCTGACCAGACCATGCTGATCCATGCTATGGCAACCTCATGGCTAGACTACTGTAATGTGGGCTGCCCTTGAAAACAATCCAGAAATTGCAACTGATACAAAATTCTGTGACCCACTTGTTGGTGCTTGCTGTTGCACACGTATCTGTGCTGCGAACGTTGCTGTAGCTGCCGGCGTGTTTTTGTGCTCAGTCCAATGTCCTCTTCCTTTCTTCCAGATTTCCAGACTTTGATACAGCTTCTGCTATAGAAGCACTTGGGTGTAAGCATGTTTGCACAGAGGTGAATGAAGCCCACGTCGACTCTGCCAATAAAATAGTCACTACTTGTGCCTTCATGTGCAAAGCCCCTTTGCACGAAATCTTTGATGGAATTGGAGCAATGGTTGGTGAAGTCATGAAACTTGCCTGAGGTGGGAAACTGTGCTCACCTGCATGCTTCATGTCTGTTGGTAAATGCACTATGAACGTGGCTCAGTGATTTGATGAAATGAATAAAACTATTTACCTGAGTTAAAAAAGAGTCTTAAATGGCAGCTGTTGGTGCTTTAGACATGGTTTATCTCCTTCCCTTTTATCTTGAATTAAATAAAATGTTGGGTAAGCCTTTTGTTAGCAGCTGGTTTACTGGAGGGAAGGGTGCCACAGATGCTTCTCTCTGGACACATGCTCTCTTGCCTTTGGCCTGGTAACTACCGGGCCAGATTTGGCCTTGAGAGGTCTGGGTGCTGATTTCTGTCTGAAGCCTTTAGGAGCTCACCTACTCTGTAAGTAGTAGGTGGGTGTCCCTTGAGGCAGAACTGTGTGCACCCCACATTTAAAATACCAAAGCTCTGTTCCCAGGTGATCTAAATATGTTGACCTGTACAAACTACACAAACATGCACATAGTTCTGTATTTTGAAAACTCTTTTGCACAATTTATTTTGGTTTTGTTTATAATGAAAGGGGAAGGAAATATGTAGTACACGTCATACCAAAGAACAGTTAATCAGCCACCACTGTTTGTCTTTTCCCACAAGACTTATTCAAGCATATCTTATAAGGATAGGGGCCCCAAACCTCCTGCTTTGGGCACTGAGAACAGCCACACCAACAACCAACAACTCTTTAACTTTTATGGAACTAAGAACTTTGTTTTCCCCGAGGTCTCGGCTCGTCAGTCTCCGGATTCGTTCTGGAGTGTACCCACGTCCCAGGCAGTGATTCCAGACACAGCTTAATTAAAATATATTTTATTAGCTTTAAGGAGTGTTGTAAAGCATAAAGCACTTAAGCATAGGCAACAGATACAAAACAAATAAACCTTACTGCTGCTAGCTAAAAGTCTGCCTATCTAAAACTTAAAAGCTGACTAACTTAAGGATCTCTGGTTGGCATCCATTAGTTGTTGATCTTACTCATCTGGTATAATAACAACATTCGATTTATATACTCGATTTATATATTCAGGATAACTTAACACCTACTCAGAGCAGTTTACAAAGTGTGTTGTTATCCTCACGACAATCATCCTTCAAGGTGTGTGGGGCTGAGAGAGCTCTGAGAAGCTGTGACTCACCCAAGGTCACTCAGCTGGCTTCAAGCAGAGAAGTGAGGAATCAAACCTGGTTCTCCAGATTAGAGTCCTGCCGCCCTTAACCACTACATCAAACTGGCTCCCCATCTGGTAGAACAGGGGCGTTCTCCATGCCTCGCTAGAGCAGCATGAAGGCATGCCAAGGTGGACAGAATAGAGAAGGGATTTTTTTTGGTTCACTGAGAAGCCATAGTTTCTAGAACACCGTGTATTACCTGGCTACTCAGGAGCCAATCAAGGCAAAGCAACCAATTAACATTTCAGCCATGAAAAGAATCTAGGGAGGGCAGATAGTGGCTCTGTGAGACAGTCTCTTAAGGTCGAATCTCCAGCGAATGGAGACTGCTCTGCACAGCCAGCATTTTGATCTAGGCCAGAACCTCAACAACACTTCTGTACCAAAGTTCAGCCATTTCACAAAAACCTGAGCCTGAGATTTACAAGTTCCTTCCTTATCTCTGCAGTCATAAAAACTAGAAAGTTAACCAGTACTTTGTTCAAAAGCACATGTTTAAAATTGGGTTGCACTGACGTTCCAATATAAGCAGCTATTGCTGGGTTTGATTCTTGAAGTTATCAGTGCATCAAGCTTCTTTTTTGGGGAGGTCTGTATAACTCATTTGGCAGTGATTAATTTTCAGTTTTACTGTGTGTAAACTGATGCACAAATGTCCGAGGATCTATTCAGATAGCAAAGTCTTATTTCCAGCAGTGCTAAAAATGGGTTGGGCCAAAGACTGTGGGTCATTGGTCAGTCTCTACCGTGCCTGTTTTCAAGGTGTCTTGTGGGTAGAATCCCAAGAAAATTTCTGAAACAGCCATGCATGTGCTTCCTTGGCAGCCAGCCACCCAGAACAGCTCTTCTTTCTGAATCTAGCACAAAATCCAAATTACAAGTTCCTATTAAGTACTCGAGAAAAGCAGTAGTTGTCCCATCCGGAAGAATGGGCCTGGAGAAATGATGTAGCTTAGGGTAAAGGGGCTGAACAATGAATCAAGAAGTCCCCTTTTCAAATTGTGCCTTTTCAAATTGTGCCTCTGCTGTGAACCAAGGTACAAAGGTAAGCCGCTCTTCACCTGATAATACCAACCTCCTTTACGTGGTTGTTCGTAACAATGACAAGATACTGTGCTTTAAATGATCCGAACATTTGAAAGCACGATGCAAACACTAAGCATTATCTATCACACTTTTATCCCACTGATCCTGAAAGAGCTCAGGGCTGAGTAAGCAGGTCTCCCATCTTCCATTTTATTTTCACAACAGCCCTATAAGGTAATTTAGGTTGAGAGAGAATGAGTTGCCCAAAGTTACCCAACAAGATTCATGGCAGAGTGGAGGTTTGAACCAGAATTTTCTTGAATCGCTATTACTCCCCACGATTCTGGCCTATTGCCTTCTCCCTCTGGAGCTTTGATAGGTAGGATTTTGTGTGATCTGTGGGCTAAAAATACTACAGTCTGATTGAGAAAAGCTACATTTTATGTTCTGAAGGCTGCACAAATTAGCACTTAGATTTTATTTCTTGGGTTTCTAGACTTTTTTTTAAAAAAGTGTTTTACAAATTTAAAAAAGCCATATTAAAATGATCCAATCCATAAAAACAGCACAAAAGAATGTTTTCATATAAATGATCCATCAAATTAAAAGACATCATGTAAAGCTGTCAGTTAAAACCCTTGCAGAAAAAGATCAAGAAGATCCTAGAAGATGACGGCAACATACCCTCCTCACCCTCAGGATCCTCTAAAGTAAGGAGGTTCGGGAGTCTTAGGATGGCTCGTACAAAGTTTCTGCTCCCATTGTTAATCCGAGATTCAGAGCACAATGTTCTGCTAGCCTGGGGAAGAGCATTGAAGCTCCTGCCTGGTGAAGTATGTGCTGTTAATGAGATCTTGTTTACTCAAGCCATGGGAAGTTTCAACTACCTATTTCCAAACATTAAGCCTCCATTGACAACTCTATCCTGCTCTGACTGCAGAAGATCCTACTTTGATCCGTCATGGATCTGGGGATTTTACCAAACATTGCAATGGGACTTTTAAGCCTATGCTCAAATTCATAATGACTAGAAACCTTTATTTAAAAAACAAAACCTTGAAACTTGAGTCTCTCTCCATGCTGAACTCCACACCCTGTATCAAATTCTATAGTTCTCTGTGCTGATCATGGGTTACCAACAGCCTGGAAGCTGATAGGTAGCCAAAGCCAGTGTTCCAGTATGGACCATATTCCCTTGTTTTTGGAAGTCACTTCTTCCTGAAGGGACTATAAACTATTTGCATTAAAAACTCCTTGCTCTTGGCCTACATGCAGCTGAAAACTAATTACATTTTTGTTCTGTTCGATGAGCCGTCAGTGGATTCCTAAGTCGAGTTACACCCTTCTACATCCCTGGAAGTAAATGGGCTTAGAGGAGGGTAAACCATGTTTAGGATTGAACTTTTCTGTATATATAGAATGTGCTGTCTTCCAGGAATGGAAACTGGCTCGAGAAATGGTACTGTTTTATGATTCTTTGGAGACTTGGAGGACTTAAGCATGGGTATTTGCCCCAGTTTGGCAGCCTATTGAGAATGGGTTTTTCCCTGCTTCTGCATGCCATTGTTGCGCCTCTGCACACTTCTCAGGTTTCCCCTGGCTTTGCCGCGTTTGTTCCGAAACCACTGTATCCATAAGTTGTTTTGAAAAGAATCCATCAAAGCCGGGGCAGCTGCCACGTGGATAGGAAAGTCTGGATCTTTTCTGCTTCTGCCTACTATGACGCCATTTTCCCTGCCCTGTTCCATGCAGCTATCCCCCCCACACACACACACACGCACCACTATGGTGGGAGTTTAAATCAGTCACTGATATATCACATACAGTGACACTGATGTCAGTAACTGGTTGCCCCTCTCCATCGCCTGTATCCTTTTAAATGCCTCTTCAGCATTCTCTGGACTAAACTCCTAAAGGCTCAGTTTGATACAAACGGCCTTGAAGAGTTTTATTACTAGCATTTATTTTCAAAAAGACGAAGACAATACATACAGGATAAAAAGCCGCAATCTCTGTACAAAAACTAATTTCCAAAATGTAGATATGTTCATATTGTCTTTAATTTTTCTGACGGAAGTTTGTGCAATCTTTTGTACAAGGTGAGGGAATACGCTGAATTATTATTCCAGTATACATTTTATTGGCAGGCCGCCATATTTCCATACTTCCACTCTTTGGTTAACAAGTAAATGTTAACTAACTAGTAGTAAGGGTATCAATTCCCCTCTTTCAGTATTGTGGTATAATAGAAGTCAGGCCAAAATCCAGTAGTTATCTTGCCAGCCAGTTTGGTATAGTGGTTAAGAGTGGTGGGACTCTAATCTGGAGAGCCGGGTTTGCTTCCCCACTCCTCCTCCACTTGAAGCCAGCTGGGTGACATTAGGTCAGTCACAGCTCTCTCAGAGCTCTCTCAGCCCCACCCACCTCACAGGGTGATTGTTGTGGGGATAATAATGACACTGAAGGGCCATATATAAATCAAATGTTGTTATTGTTATTATTAAGCCCTGTCAGTTGACCAAGGAGTGAAATATATGCATTTATGTGCTTGGGGTCCTTAATCAGCTACACCCTTTGACTAGAGTAGGGAAGCCGGCTGTCAAGTTGTGGGCTAAGCACCTCCCCCCGTCAGCAAGCAATTCTGGCCCTGCGCCCCTCTCCCCAAAACACATCTCTTTCAGTTTTGTATGCAACGCTTCTGTGCATCTTCTCCCCAAAGATGAAACCCTGGATGAGGATAACGTTGTTCTGAAGCTGACGTCTTCTGGAACCACTGGAGGGTAGAGGGAGCCCAGAAACGTTAGACATCGACTGTACGTGCACGGAATGTTTTAGTTCAGTACCCTGGGACGGGATTTAATAACAGTCTATGATGCTTCTTGCAAATGCAGCAAAGAGCTTCCCCTGATCCCTTGCACTGTATACGGTGTGGGTGGGCAGGCACGGGCCACGGTGAACGCAGGCATTCCACTGAGCGGGCTCCAGGAGGTGATGAAGGTGTATCTTGTGGGCTTAGGCATAACCACTGGCACTTTTTTTCTTTGATCCTTTCCCCGCCTCGACCCTGCCATGTCGTTTCCTCAGAAGTTTGCCATGGGGTGCCAGAGGCTGCTGTTTGTGGAAACAAGCCTAAATTCCCACTGGGGCACTGAATCACAGATACGTTCTTTTCCTTTGGTTCCAACCATTGCATTTTTATACATGCACAAGTGGCCCTCCCCAAGAATCGTGGGGCAGGGATTCCCCTCTGACCCATTTGTGTGTCACCATCTCAAGGACAGCAGCAGTGTTCCCTACCCAGTAGAGCTCAGCTGTGCTGCCAGGAGGGTAGCAGTGGAGCTCCCTACACTTCCTGTCTGGCAGAATGCATGTTGACTGCAGCAACAGTGGCAGCTGCATCTGCCCACCACCACCTGGGCGAATCCATGTTCTCTGTCTCATTGGAGGCAGCAGCAATGGCGTTCCCTCCTCAGCCAACCTTCTCCCAGGCTCACTGCAACAGCCGCAGCCTCCCTCCCACCCCTGCCTCTTCAGGGAAAGGAGGAAGAGGAGGAGGTAATTGTCTGAGCATATGCAGACAGCACAGTCTTGTTTCGTGCTGGTTTTCAAAATTCTCTGCAACTCTGGGGGTTCCCCAAGGTTGCAGAAGCGCTTGATTTGTAGGCAAGTGGCTATGATCCACAGATTTATGGATCCGCACAGGAGGGCCCACTTGGCTATTAGATAGATGATGTATAAACATAATGCAGCCAACAGACTTCCATTCACTTTGCAGGATGCCTTAATTTGTCCATTCTGGAAGACCTTCAAGAAGAGATATAATAAAGCCCCTGGATCTTGGAAAGTGCCTAGAGGCTGCTAAGACACGGCAAGTTTGACAAGTCAAATCTGTGCACTGCTGCGTTTTAACAGCTTGTTTGTCCGCTCATCCCCCTGGAGAAGGGAGGTCAACACACTGCAGTCTTCTAGCTTTTCTAAGTTATCGACGATTTCCACAATGCTTTCCGTGGCTTCCAGTGAAAGAGCAGTGGTGGCATTAGACTGGAATTTTTTCACCAGATCCCCCTTGCTTAGCGGCTTCCTCCAGTGCCCGTAGAAAGTGTCGCAGCGCTCGGTCAACACCCCCCCATCCTGAAGGACGATTGTCACTTCACAGTAGAGGTTCTTGAAGCTGGGCTGGTTGTCGGAAGAGTGCTCCAGGTTTGTCTTTCTGAGCAGTTCGCTTAACTCGGGCCTGGAGATGTTCTGCTGCTGGAAGGACTCCGCAGAGATGAAGCCATCCAGAAGGGCGGTGCAGGCAGCAAACTGGAAGGAGTGTCGGGCTTCGTGCTCTGAGGCGGGGAATGGCCTGTTCACATACTGAATGTCTGGGACTTTCAGAACAATTGTCTTGATTCGGCCACTTGGGAGGGATTCTCCACTCTTGGCCAGGTGCTTCCTTACGGCCAAGGCTGCCTCAGCCATCCAGTGGGTTCCCAGGTGTGCTGGAAAGCTCTTGATAGCGACATCTTGTTGATCCAGAAGCCATGTATAGGATTGCAAGCTCGGCAGAGGCTGGGGTAAGTAGTCTGCATAAAAGGCGCCAAAGCCCGATTCAAGGTCCAGGATCAGCTTGTTTGCTTGAAGACCTGAGGACGCTAAGAAGGCTGCTTCCAAGCCATGCCTGCCTGCATTGCCCATGTGGAGGGGCTTGGTTTGTGTGGCTGCATTGGCCAATGGCGCCCCAGCATAAGAGGCAGCGATAGCCAGTGCCTCCTTACCCTTGAACTGGTCAAGGCCCAGAAGTTTGGCAGCAGCCGCAGCACTTCCCAGAGTGCCAACAATGGATGGTGGGTGGAATCTGAGGAAAGACCACAAGAGGAACAGATGGTTAGCAGCATTCCAGAAAGATCCAGAATTTACTCGCTACTAAAATCACTATTAGAATCAGGAGTTGCGCATAACGCAGCTGTTTTGTAATATTATTTCATCACAGCTTTCCTCTGAGGAAGGTTTAGGTGGTGCTCACGATTTACCTCACAGCTAGAGATGGGCATGAACCGGAAAAAAACCGAACCATGTGGTTGGTCAAATTTCACGAACCACGAACTTTCACGATCCTGCCCCTGGTTTGCGAACTGGTTTATTTAGTTTGTGAAAATGTCACATCTAGGTTAGAAAACCATCACTTCCGGGTCAGCAGAAGTTCACTTCTGGGTCAGCAGAAGGTCTGCAGGAAGTCCATCCCCTGTTGCCTAGAAAACTGATTGATTGGCACCAGGCTATCTGCAGTGATGAACCAAAAAACGAACCAAAACGAACCAGCCTAAAGTTCGTGGCGGTTCATCAGAAATGGGATCTGACGAACTGTGGTTCACAAACCACGAACCGGCCTGGTTTGTGCTCAATTTTGGTTCATATTTTGGTTCGTGCCCATTTCTACTCACAGCTAGGTCTGAGGTAACTTCAGACTGTGTGACAGAGACTGGCATCGTAAACTGAAGAGCAAGATTTGGGCCCAGTAGCACCTTAGAGACCAACTAGATTTCCAGGGTGCAACCTTTTGAGAGTTAGAGCTCTCGGACGAAGGGAGTTTTGACTCTCAAAATCTCACACTCTGAACATATAGTTGGTTTCTAAGGTGTTACGTGACTCCAGTATTACTCTTCTACTACAGACCAACATAGCTGCCACCTGAAACTATCATCATAGTAAGCTGAGTGGTTATTTGAATGAGGTCTTTTACAAAATGTTCAAGCAGAGACAAAATGTGTAGTTCCATTTCACCCCAGTTCAACTCTTAAAAATTGACTTCTTGGTGGGTTGGGATAGACTTTGTGTGCTACAAAGAGAGAGCTAAAGTCCACAGTCCTCTGTGCAGCAGGGGTTTTCCTTAGTATTTTTTTTAAATCTCTCATTTCAAATAAAGTTTCGTTGCATTCACAATGCCTCATGTGTGAAGCTCTTCTGCATTAGTGTTGCAAAGTTCCCACTTCTGCATGTTGTGGAATGTGTGTACACGTGCTTCAGGTTACATGGAAAATGCACAGGTGTGTTGTAGCAGAATTTGTGCTACAGACATGAATTGTGAGGTTCCCAGTTTCCCTTTTAAAAAGTTCTGGTTTGGACCTATATCTTGTGAGTGGGTGTTCAGTATACTAGCCACTGTATCAACTGGCTCTCTTTAATCTATTTGTTCCATCATCAACAAACATTGTGCATAGGATTGCCAGCTCCAAGTTGGGAAATTCCTGGAGATCTGGGGCGTGAAACCTGGAGAAACCTGGATTAAGTGGGGTTTGGGGAGGGAAAGGACCTTGGCATGGCATAATTCCATAGAGTCCACCCCCCAAAGTAGCCATTTTCTCCAGGTGAACTGATCTCTGTGGCCTGGAGACCAGTTGTAATTCCGGGAGCTCTCCAGCCACTACCTGGAGGCTGGCAACCCTAATTGTGCACCCTGAACCGGGTATGTTTTTTCAAACTGAACAAAATGAGTCTGTCTCACACTGTAGCCGACCTACAAGACTTATACCACCATTAAAAAATAAAACCAAAGGGGAGACAGTTGAGGAAATCTGAAACATGCATAGCAATCAAACAACCCAAATAAAAACAGCAAAAATTAAAGACTTGTCAAATCAGATATTAGCCAGCCTAAATGCAGAGAATTATTTAAACTCACCCAGTTTTTAAAATTAAAACGATTTAATCAGTTAATGGCTCTAATTTAATGTTTTAAAGGCTCTGCAATCTAAACTAAATTGCAGTCAGGATGAGAGCCACAATTATACCATGAAATTGGGTTGGTTGGGATTTTTATTCTTCCGCCTTGTTGGATGTTGAGAAAAGGTGACGGGTGTCACATCAAAATGGCTTCCACATAACATTGGGTGGTTCCATAAAATGCTAGGATGTTCCGTGCCAGCTGTCCTTGTAGGATGGGGGCACTTTTTTCCAAATGGGTTAGGGATCCCGTTCCCCTGGTGGGGGTGGGGGATCCCCTGCTTTCACCCTCCACCCCCTGCTAGGGTTGCCAGCTCCAAGTTGGGAAATTCCTGGAGATCTGGGGAGTGAAACCTGGAGAAAGTGGGCTTTGGGGAGGGAAAAGACCTTGGCATGGCATAATTCCATAGAGTCCACCCCCCCAAAGTAGCCATTTTCTCCAGGTGAACTTCTCTGTGGCCTGGAGCCCAGTTGTAATTCTGGGAGATCTCCAGCCACTACCTGGAGGCTGGCAACCCTACCCCCTGCCTCCATTTATCTGGCCAGTGGGAGAGGAAGGCACAGGAACTGGCCTCCCAGGCGCACTCCCAGGGCAGCATGAGAGCACTCTTGTGTTTTGCCACTAGCTGATTTGGGCCCCAAATGGGCTGAATTAGGCCTGTTTGAGGCCTAAATTGGCCTGCGGTGAAGTGCGCGCACACACACACTCCTGTTCCTGCGTGGTGATGTCACTGGAAGTGATGTCATCATGCATCCACGGTGTGGTACATGCTGCACACGCACAAGTAAATCATGAAGAGTGGAAGGAGGAGGTAAGAGCCAGGTATTCCTGCCCCCCTCTTGCCGGGAGGGTAAGGGGACCTGGCAACCCTAAAATGGGGGGTTCTTGCAGTCACAAAGGTAATGGCCCCTGGCCTCTTTTCAAGCATCTCCTGCTCAGAAGAGGTGGGTAAGAAGCCAAGATGGCCTCTTTGCTTTGGGGGAGAAGCAAGCAAGTGCCAGGAAACATCAGTGGCCTACGCTATTGCGGAGGAGGGATCCAGCTTTACATTTTTGAATATATTGAAAAGAGGAAATGAGCAGAGGCGAGGAGTGAGGTTCTGCTCCCTTCTCTTTGCTTATTGTGCTGATTTCCCCCTTACTTGGGAATTTTAGCATACAGGAACTGAAGTGTCCAAGATCCTCCACCGGTAGTCTGAATGAGTCCCGCCCATTTTACCACCTCATTCTCCTACATGTGTGAACCTTTGGAATGGTTTGCATGCAGGTCCCCTGATCAGAGCCAAACATTCAACCCCCCCCTTCCTCCAAATGGGGCAGCGACCTGTAAAAAAAACACAGCATACCTTTTAGGGACGTTGCTGGCCTCATTGGAAAAGTGCATCAGTCTGCCTTGAACCTCAATTCCGATGTTGAAAGCCAGAAGCAGGTCGAGGCCAGAAACCTTCTGCTTTTCAGGCAGAGCTTCAGAGACTGCGAGGAGAGCAGGCAACACGGCCCCGGAGGGGTGTGTGGTGGGGTGCCACGTGTCATCAAAATCCATGGAGTGAACCTGTTCCGGTCAACAGCAAAAAACCCCACCAATATTCTGGTTTTAAATCAAAGATTTAAGATGTGTGTATTTGTGTTTACCTAAAGCAGCTGGCTTGGATCCAGCTGTCCTCCCTTGCATGAATGAAAAGACACTTCTGCTTATGCTAAAGGGGTTGGACTTTTGCCAGTTCCCTCATTCTGCTGCAGCTCTCTTATGCTGCATCCACACCATTTCCCTGACTGGCTGATCCGCTGATGGTGCACTATTGGGTTCAGGGCTTTTTTTCTGGGAAAAGAGGTGGTGGAACTCAGTGGGTTGCCCTCAGAGAAAACGGTCACTTGGCTGGTGGCCCCGCCCCCTGATCTCCAGACAGAGGGGAGTTGAGATTGCCCTCCGCGCCACTCAGCGGTGCAGAAGGCAATCTCAACTCCCCTCAGTCTGGAGATCAGGGGGCGGGGCCACCAGCCAAGTGACCATTTTCTCAAGGTTCCGGAACTCCGTTCCCCCACGTTCCCCCTGAAAAAAAGCCCTGGGTGTAGTACCATAGCTGTCATTTGCAACTGTGTTGCCTTGTTCGCACAGCAAAATCCAGTTGCAACTGATAGCTGCAGCGCAATATTCAATAATGCGCAGATTCCTGCAATATTTTAAAATGTGAACATTCCATTTCCCCCCCTGTAGTAAAAACATTGTCTGTGTATATGTGCATGTATGCTTTTATTTATTTAAATTTAACCTGTTTTTCTCTACTCACTTGAGGACTCAAAGCAGCTTACAATATTATGCCATCACCACCCCACAGACAAAACAGAATCTGTATAACATCTGTCAGTTCGTCACCTGCCCCACAGTTTATAGTTAGGTTTTAGTGAGGGAAGGACAATGTGAGTGCCGCTAGATTTTATAAATGGAATCTGGTTTTATTATGCTACCTGTTTTACATTGTGACGTAATCCGTTCTGAGCCTGCTCTGCAGGGAGAGCGGAATATAAATATAATAAATAAATATAATAAATAAATAAAACATTTAAAACCCAGTGTAACAACACTGTATGTATGTCAGTGTATGTATCATCTTTGGCTGCTATCCAAAAAATGATGCTAGTCCCACATAACCTATTAAGCTGTGTGTTTTATCAACAGCCCCTCTCAATTCTATATGACCACCAATTTTTAAACAATGGGACCTTTCAAAACACTTTCCAACATGACACACAGACTTGCTATTTAATGGGGAGAGATTCTGAAAACCACACTGGGCACCCAAACCTAAAGTAGCAAATTGAAACCTGAATTTTGATTTCCTTGCTTTCACTAGCTATATGCTTATCTAATTCTCCGCCATCTTCAAAACCGTCCCCCTCTAGAAGTATATTTAATATTCAGAGACTATCCTTACCGCTACTCCGTTCACAAAAGTTGCATACAGGGGAGGAAGCCGGATAGCTGGGTGAGCCCAGACAGTGCTGGATGTATCAGAGCTGTAGATCTGAAATAGTTCAGGAGTGCTTAAGTTTGTACTTGAGCATCAAACAAAACAACGCTATCGTTTTCTGATTTGCAGGGTATATGAATTTGAGAGGCTGTGCTTCAAAGCACGGAAATAGCCCTGGGTTTTACTATGGTGAACTTCATGGAAGCAGAAGCTAAGAACCTGGTATCTACAATCACATGGAAAGACAAGAATTGACATATAATAGCAGATTCAAAAGCCAATTTGTTCGGTACCAACCAATGTGCAGCCTGTTGCCATTCATGTCTACTCAGGTGGTTTGGCAAGAACACAGAAAACAAGCATAGTCAAAGGGAAATTTCTTTAATAGTACTCTGCTGGCAATTACAAATTTCCCTTTTACCACTTACCCAAATATAATCCAAGACACCAACCCAGGGCTGGATCGAGGGGAGGGCAGGGGGGGTAGTCTGCCCCCAGCACTGCCAAAGAGGGGACGCCGGGCACAGCTGCTAGCCGCTGGGAGTGCGCCGGCGGCAGCGCAGGTGGCTGAGTGGCCGCCCGTGCCATTTGTCTGCCCAGCAGGACAGGGAGTGCGTGGCAAGCTGGCTGCCCCTTCAGCGGGGCAGGCGAGTGGCGCAGGCAGCCTCCCAGCCGCTGGCGCTGCTGCTGCTCCGCTGGTGGCATGCCCACCCTGCGTGATGATGTCAGAGAAGTGATGTCATCACGCAGTGCTGGGAGTGCACATGCGCACAGTGGGCAAGAGAGAGCGTCCAGAGTTGGGTTGTCCCGGGTGCCGGGAACCCTAGATCCAGCCCTGCACCAACCACAGTGATACAGAGAAATATGGGTTACACAAAATTCAAGACGCATGAGGTTCCCAGGGCCTGATGCGTATTGAGCTACTTTATCCTTATGCCTAAATACTTTAATGCTGAATTGTTTACAGAAGAAAATGAATCAAAAGATCAAAAAGGTTGTTACAAACAGTTCACTTAGACTTCCTCTTACAGAGAATGACGGCACCATTACTTTGAGTGGCAAGATACAATCAAAATTCTTAATACAAATAAGACTCCTTTCTGGTTCCTTGTGGTAAGACCAGAACATAAACCGTCTGCAAGATGAAGTGTCCAAGGCTGAAAATGGAACTCTTATTTTCGATAAAAATAGCTTTTAGTTATGTATTTACAAAATTGTGTAGTGTCATACCGACCCACAGCATGTCAGCCATCACAGCTAGAGGGTTGCCAGCCTCCAGGTAGTAGCTGGAGATTTCCCAGAATTACAGTGGATCTCCAGGTCACAGAGATCTGTTTCCCTGGAGAAAATGGCTGCTTTAAATGATGAACTCTGCGGCATTAGACCCTGCTGAGGCCCCTCCCCTCCCCAAACTCAGCCCTCTCTATGCTCCACCCCTCAAATCTCCAGGAACTTCCCAACCTGGAGCTGGCAACCCTAGACATGGAATGTGCTGTTTTGGTGTTTTCCGTAACTTTCCTATGCCAGGCAAAGTTTCTTGCTCACAAAACTAAAATGTTAGGGGTCTTTATTAAAAAATTGCCTAACACATAGCAGGAGAAAAGTTCTATCCAATCCGTGCCTTGCGTCTGCCTTCACCTGCTAGCCCTTGAAAGCACACCAACAATGCGTGTTGAGATATCTAAAGGCACAAGTGGGGGGAGGGCTCAGTACGATTTTCAGTGGCCAGAGGCAGACTATTCATTTAGATCTTTTATACCACTTCCTAAATGGGGACCCAAAGCAGTTTGCATTAATTTCCCCTCTTCCATTTTATTATCACAACAACCCTGAGAAGTAGGTTGGGCGGAGAGTGTGTGACTGGCCCAAGGTCAGCCAGCAAGCTTCCGTGGCAGAGCAGGGATTTGAATCTGGTCCTACTGTCACTCTACTCATTACACCACATGTTGTGTGTGGTGCTCTGGACCTGGGTCCAGATCTTAGCCCTGGAGTTAACTGGGGGAGCTTGAACAAGCAATTCTCTCTCAGTCTGACTTGCCCTCATAGGGTTGATGTGAGGATAAAGCAGGGGAAAGGAGAAGCAAGTCCCACTGGGAGCTTAAAGTAAATAGAATAAATTGTGCAAAACCATTAGCATTGTTTGCAGATACATTTATTGACATGCATAATTTTATACAGGCTGCTGAATTGAACTTTTCTTGGATAATTGTGTGTTCAAGTTTTCTTTTTGGATGTAGCACAGAATATAGGAACACACCTCCTTTGACCTGGAGACATTAGGGATTGAACCTGGGACCTTCCGCATGCCAAGCAGATACTCTACCACTGAGCCACAGTCCCTCTCCATACAGCTGATGAAGTGGACTGTAGTTCAAGAAAGTTTCTGCCTTACAAGATTCCTTTTCGTGTTCTCTGCCAGGGACTACTCCACTAGAAGCTACAGTCTGGTTAAATGTGGCTTTGGGGGGATTCCCCTCCACCACCAAAGGTTCGCCCTTGCCTAATGTGTGATGGCCTCTCAATAAGCGTACCTTACTGTACTGAATTGTTTTTTGGAAGACGTCTGTTCTGGTGCCCAACAGTCCAACGCCCAAGGTATCAAGAATCATCCGTTTGCTCCTCCGAAGGACCACGTCGGTCAAGTGGCTGGCCTTCAACCCGTGGATCACATTTGCAAAATTTCCAGTAATATTCTGGGAAAAGATTTTTTTTAAAAACCCCAATCTGTTAGTAATCTAAGGTGCCCTATCTCACTTCCTGCTCATTTTGTGGTCATATTCCAGCCTTCAGCAGAAGGGTCACACCTGAAGTTTAATAACTACCTGCAGTTTCGCATCTGACCATATTTTCCCTTGCTTCTCCAGCCACCCATCTCAGACTGGAGACAACAAGAGATTTTAGCAGAGAGCTGCAGGTGAACTGGGCAGGGCCTGAGCTACCTGGGGCATACAGATACATTCCCATCAGCACCTCTTTGTCCTTGTTTTGGTAAAGCTTCAAAAACCTGCTACACCTGTTTGACCAGAGGCGACAGGCTTAAGTGTCTGCCCCAGGTGCCCATCCAGCTGAACTCAGCCATATATTGTGGCTGGCCAGGTGCTGGCAACCACCTTTGGGCAACCAAAACAAAAGGTTTGCCAAGCCCTTGATGGGCTGCTCACCACAGCTGGTAAATTTGGCTTGGGTGGCGCAAGGCAGGTGTATCCCATGGAAAATAAACTGCCCACAACAAACTGGCTCCAGTTATCTTCTAAAAAAAATTGCCTGCTTTGGTCTCCTTCGTTAGGCCACCTGGAAGTTGGAATTTCACCCAACAGGTGCCCTAGTGTTGAGTTGGCCTTTTGCAGTCCATCCTTCCTCCTCATCTACTTCCTGTTGGAAGAATAGCCTCAGCATCTCTTTCCTTCTATTCAGAGAAGTAAATCAGTACCGTACCTTTGCCCACATGGTGCCACGAACAGCAGTTTTTCTTCTGGACAAGAAACGTGCACCAGAGAAATCTTCTTGACAAACCTTAGGGTGGGACAGATAGTCCCTTTTATACCATATGAACAGTTGTGCAGGGAGTTCTTTCTCACGCTGTCCACTCCTCCTTCCTTTACCCAGAAGTTTCCCCCTTTCAACATTTCCAACTTTCCTCTGACTAATTTCAGCCGTACTGCAGACGGCTGGCACTCCGGATTGCAGCAAGATGTGGGGCAATTCCTGTCACATGCAAGCTCTGCATAGGTTACAGATGGTTAAACCGAAACAAAGCCTTGCTGCAAAGGTCTGGCTGCTGCCAGAGAGCAGATAAGGCAGTCCTTCTCAGACTGGGTCCTGGGGAACTGAGAGCACACTGCAAGAAGGAAATTGATTAAGTAATCCCGGCAGGGCCAGCCCCAGGTTTTGGGGGGCCCTGACAAAACAGTGCCCACACGGGCCCCCCTCTGCCTACCACCAGGGACCCCTTCATGCCCCTCATGGCTGCCACCATGCCTGCATGCCCCCCACCTGCCCGTGCATTCTTCTCCAGCTTACAAGCCCTCCCACCACCCATGCTCATTGGCCTGCGTCACCTGCGCATCTTTTCCTCAACATCTCTGGCCAGTCTATTACAGCAGGGAATGCTGCTGCCGTTGCCACCAGAAATGCCACCACGGTGCGTCACCAACATGCCCTTCCTCGATGAAGCTGGGCCGTTGGAAGCATGGATACAGGTGGGTGGCAGGGGAGCTGCGTGGGTGGGGGTCAGCAGCAGTGGGCCCCACCAGAAGCCCTGGGCCCTGGTGACAGCTGCCCTGCTGTGAGTCCATCTGTCCTTATACCTTGGAGGGTGGAGTGATTACAGAAGCCGAATGGTAATAGTGAATGACAATAGCAGGTGTGATTGGATAGAGTGGGGTATGCAGAGGGGTAGTGGGTATGGGGAAACCAGCGTTGATAATGTGACAGGAAGTCTATGTCTCAGTTCAGTCCAGGTGGATGCATTGTCTTGAGCTTCGTTATCAGTCGCAATTCAGCAGTCTCTCTTTCTAATCTCCCTTTGAAATTCCCCTGGAGGATAACTGCTACTTTTAGGTTAGCAACTGAATGTCCTGGAAGGTTAAAATGGTCCCCCGCTGTTTTTTTTAATGTTTTGGTTTCCGATGTCAGACTTATGTCCATTAATTCTTTGTTGAAGGGACTGGCCAGTTGGTCCAATGTAGAGAGTGGAGGGGCATTGCTGACACACGATGGCGTAAATCCCATTGGAGGAGGAGCAGGAGGAGGAGCCCGAGATGGTATGGCTGGTGTTGTTGGGTTCACTGATGGTGCTGCTTGGATCTATATGAGAGCAAAGTTGGCATCTTGGTTTGTTGCGGGCCTTGGTACCAGAGTCCATGTTAGTGTTAAATAGTTTATCATTGTGGGTGTTTCAGGTTAGCAGGCTGTCTTAAAGGCAAGAAATGGTCAGCCCCCCAGTGCCTGTGTGAGGAAAGTGTCATAATCTAGCATAGTTTTGTAAGTCATTAATAATACGTTGGACCAGCTTGAGTTGTGACCAACAGTGGTGTTCTGTTGTTATTTTCTTTGGGCTTGCCTTGTAGCAAGCTGTCCCTGGGTGTCATTCTGGCCTTCCCAATCATCTTTCTCACTATGTCAGGGGGATTCTGTCGTTGCAAAAATGTCTGTTGCAGATCATTCAAGGGACTGCCTCTGTCTGAGGGGCTGGAGCAGATGCGACTATAGCGGAGGGCTTGGCTATACACAATGGATGGCTTGATGTGGCTGCGGGGGTGGCTCAAGGCATGTAGATACGTTTGCCAATCTGTTGGTTTCTGGTATAATGTGGTTCTTATGTGTCCCTTATGTGTCAGCAGGATTACAGCTGAACATCAAGAAGACAAAAGTAATGGCTACTGAGAAATTACACAATTTTAAAGTTGACAATAAGGAAACTGAAATTGTTCAAGATTTTCTATTCTATGGCTCAATAATCAACCAAAAGGGAGACTGCAATGAAGAAATCAGAAGAAGATTGAGACTAGGAAGAGAAGCTGTGAGGGAGCTAGAGAAGATCCTTAGAGATAGAGATGTCTTTCTGGGGACCAAGATCAAGATAATCCAGACTATGGTATTCCCCATTGCTATGTGTGTAAAAGTTGGACAGTGAAGAGAGCTGACAGGAAGAAAATTGATTCATTCGAAATGTGGTGCTGGAGGAGAGTTTTGCGGATACCATGGATGGCCAAAAAGACAAATAAGTGCGTACTAGATCAAATTGGGCCAGAGTTCTCCCCGGAGGCTGGAATGACAAAACTAAGGCTATTGTATTTTGGTCGCATCGTGAGAAGAGAACAGGAAGAAGGGTCTTGCGCAAATGCAACCGTGAATTCCTGCTGCGAATGTTTAAATTTACAAAACCCCACCTAAAACCAAAACCAACATTTCCTTGACATCAACAAAGTTCATGCTGTAACTTAATGAGCTGCACAACCAAACAAGACCGGTTAACTTCCCCACCCCCACCCCCAGAACTTCTCCTTTCATTTTCAACTTCTTCAAAGCCAGTGTCGGGAATAACCCTTCAAGAACAAAGATCCTAGGTCTCTGGATATATGATATGCTCTTCCCTTCATTAAAAATATTTTTATGCAATGTTACTCAATCACAAAAGGAAAGTTCACAACAATTTTCCCACCCCACAATATGCCAATATTGCATGTTGACTGGGAACCAGCCTGATTTTCAGTGACTCTTCCTGGTAAATCTGGGCCAATTGGATGCATTTAATGGCTCCCAAAGGACGTAGCAGATTCTCAGGAAGTGGGACAGGTGACAGTGCCATTTTATACATGGCAATGTGCTGCTTAATGTGCGGCTGGATGTTTTTACTCTGCCAGAGTGACTTTTGCTGGGAGAACAAAAAAGAACAAAAGTGGAGGAGAGGCAGTGTTGGAGGAGAAAGCAGGAGTGGCCAAAAGTCCAGCACCTTCTCTGACCTGCCCAAGCTGTTAATTTAAGTGTCCTCTACCCTTCAGAGATTAGTGACTCAATTCAGACACAGGGGTATGCCACCATTAAATCTAATGTGGTCCTAAGGCAGGAGACCTGGCAAACCTACTGGGCCGGTGGCTCTTGGCTTGTGGCTGTGCTTCAACTGCACAGTGGATTTAGGACAGGCCCAGGAGCTGGTGTTGTATATTTTTGGTTTCTTTATTTATTCAAACAACTAGCAACAAAGCCCATTGTGGGAAAAAAATACAACGGGCTCTAGAAAGGGGAGGGCGGGCAGGCAGGCATTCACTCCTCCTCCATCACTGATTCCAGCTGGTGAAGGAGGGGTTGGGCATTGTCATCTGCTCCATGCATGATCTGCCTGATCTCGGCCATGTGAAGGGGGGTGGGCTTTGCTACCTGCTCCATGCCTGATACATGCCAGGTAAAAGGAGGGACATTGCCTCCGGTTCAGCACCCAACTACGTCTGGGTAAAGGGGGACAGGCATTGCCGCCTTCTCCGAGCCTGATCCCACCTGGGTGAAGGGGTGGGCATTGCCACCTGCTCCCCACTGAGTGAAGGGAGGAAGAGGCATTGCCTCCTGCCCCATGCCTGATCCTGACAGGTGAAGGTGGTTGGTGGGCTTAACTACCTGCTCTGCTCCTGATCCCAGCTGGGTGAAGGGGGTGCAGGCATTGCCACCTGCTCTACTCCTGATCCCAAATGGGTGATGGTGGGGGTTGGGCATTGCCACCTGCTCTGCCACTAATACCAGCTGGGTTAAGGCAGGGGAGGGCATTGCCACCTGCTGCACTCCTAATCAGGGGTCATTTCCTAGAAAAAGAGCTGGAGGAATTAATTAGCATAATTCATTAGCATAACCTATTAGCATATGCCACGCCCCTTGCCATCACCGCAAGTGTATCATTAGCACAACTGATTTGCATATGCAACACCTCCTGACATCACATGTCCTGGTTGTTTTGGACCCAATCCTGGCCATTCAGGGCTGAAATTGGGCCCAAAATGGTAAAAAGGGGCTGAAAACAGCCGAAAAGGGGACCAAAATGGTCAGGATCGGGCCGCTGCTGAGTGGGAGAGTGATCGGGCTGAAACAGGCCCCAAATGGTCAAGAGTCAGGTGGGTGTGGCCACCTGACATGTGATCTCTTTGGGGAACTGCCAGAACTGTGTTCCTGCGCATTCCCCCTCAAAATGAATCCTGCTCCTAATACCAGCTGGGTTAAGGTGGGGATGGGCATTGCCACCTACTCTGCTCTTAATACCAGCTGGGTTAAAGCGGGGGGGGGGCATTGTCACCTGCTCCACTACTGATCCCAGTTGGGTGAAGGAGGGCAGGCATTGCCATCTGATCTGCTCCTGATCCCAGCTGGGTTAAGTTGGGTGGGGTGGGCATTGCCACTTGCTCCGCTCCTAATACCTGCTGGGTTAAGGCAGTGAGTGGGCAAAGCCACTTGCTCTGCTTCTGATCCCAGCTGGGTGAAGGGGGTGAGCATTGCCAAGTGCTCTGCTCCTAATACCAGCTGGGTTAAGGTTGGGGGTGGCATTGCCACCAGCTCTGCTCCTAATACCAGCTGGGTTAAGGTTGGGGGTGGCATTGCCACCTGCTCTGCTCCTAATACCAGCTGGGTTAAGGTTGGGGGTGGCATTGCCACCAGCTCTGCTCCTAATACCAGCTGGGTTAAGGTTGGGGGTGGCATTGCCACCAGCTCTGCTCCTAATAACAGCTGTGTTAAGTTCGGAGGGGAAATTTCACCTGCTCCGCTCCTAATACCAGTTTGGTTAAAGCGACAGCAGGCATTGCCACCTGCTCTGCTCCTAATACCAGCTGGGTTAAGGTTGGGGGTGGCATTGCCACCTGCTCTGCTCCTAATACCAGCTGGGTTAAGGTTGGGGGTGGCATTGCCACCTGCTCTGCTCCTAATACCAGCTGGGTTAAGGTTGGGGGTGGCATTGCCACCTGCTCTGCTCCTAATACCAGCTGGGTTAAGGTTGGGGGTGGCATTGCCACCAGCTCTGCTCCTAATAACAGCTGTGTTAAGTTCGGAGGGGAAATTTCACCTGCTCCACTCCTAATACCAGTTTGGTTAAAGCGACAGCAGGCATTGCCACCTGCTCTGCTCCTAATACCAGCTGGGTTAAGATGGGGGGTGAGCATTGCCATCTGCTCCGCTCCTAATACCAGCTGGGTTAAGACAGGGGGCGGGAATTGTCAACTGCTCTGCTCCTGATCCCAACTGATTCAAAGGGGCGGGGCGGGCATTGCTACATGCTCCACTGCTGATACCAGCTGGGTTAAGGCGGAGATTAGGCATTGCCACCTGCTCCGCTCCTAATACCAGTTGTGTTAAGGTGGAGTTGGGCACTGCCACCTGCTCCACTCCTAATAACAGCTGGGTGTAGGCAGGAGGTGGGCATTGCCACCTGCTCCCATCCTACTCCCAGCCTGGGCTTCCCACCATGGCACGTTTTCTGGAGGCACATGGTGCCTTGCCTAGGCTTCCAGTCATGTCAGTGCCCTTTGGTGGTGCACCAGGGTATAAAGTGAGTTGTCTGAAATACACTTACTCAATTATATAGTAAGAATATTTTTCTGGGTATATTTTTGGTAACTGGCTTTGAGTCTCCCAGTAGGAACGCTGCAGGTAAATGCCTAAATATATATGGTGCCTTTTATGCCAAGAAATGAGGCTGGTAACTAGAACTGAATGGAGTCTTTCCTCTATTTGGCTGGCAACCTTCTTACCCTCCTCAGATTGGTCAGTGTATGTCAGTGACTCGGTCGGTGTTTTATTTTGCCTTTCTCCTGTCCCGTGCCCAGCTGGACTCAATTGTTTCTTTTCACCAAATGATTTTAGGAAACTTCTCCTTATATTGTGTGTGTTTGTCTTGCTTGGGCCTGGGAACACACCTTCTATTGATTCCTACCTACCTGTTCAAGGCACACAGCCTGGTCTGTAAATCAAAATCTAAGATGATCAGGGTTAATCCATAAGGAATTGAACACTTTGGGTAAATAGGGATTAATGACAGCAATTTGCCAGTAAACTGTAGTCAAAAGTAGGACGATCAGATGCAAAGCGGAAAAGAGGCTCCCATTGTGTGGGAGAAAAACACAATTTATTTGCTTATTTAGGACATTTCTGTGTCAACTCTCCAGAGAACCTGCTCAAGGAAGCTTACATAATAAAATTATAACACCACAAAAGTCATTAAAATTAACAAACTATTTTAAAAATACAGATTTAGAAACATTCAGCACCTTGAAACGAGTTTTATGAGACAGTTCTCAGTTTAGAAGCAAACTGTAAAAGCGATTTTAAAAGATCAACCCCTCAATGAAAGAAAAGATAATGGACTGGTGCCTAAAAGAGAATAGGGCAGGCACCAGGCAAGCTTTAAGGGGGGGGGTACTCCACAGACAAATTGCCACCACTGAAAAGGCCCTGCATCTGGTCACAGGCCACCTCTCCTCTGAAAGAGGGGTCCGAGAGAGCAAGGATTGGGAGAAGGATATTTTTCTCCCTTGAGTGACCTGATATCCCTACCAAAATATTTTTTTTACATAAACTGTTAAAAGCTGCGTCCTAACATCCCTAGAAGAAAGCCTCAAAGTACTGTTGGTCTTGGACAGGGGTCATTTCGTAGAAAAAGGGCTGGAGGAACTCATTAGCATAACTCATTAGCATATGTCACACCCCTTGACATCACCGGAAGTGTGTCATTAGCATAACTGATTTGCATATGCCACACCCCCTGGCATCACCTATCCTGGCTGTTTTGGACTCAATCCTGGCCATTCAGGGCCAAAATTGGGCCCAAAAATGGCAAAAAGGGGCCCAAAATGGTCAGGATCGGGCCGCTGCTGAGTGGGAGAGTGATCCACCACCCATCAGAGGCCCAATCCGGGCCATTTCGGCCCCAATCCAAGCTGAAATGGGCCCCAAATGGCTGAGAGTCAGGTGGGCAGGCCCACCTGTCATGTGACCTCCTTGGGGAACTGCCGGAACTGCCTTGCTGCGCGTTCCCCCTCAAAATGAGCCCTGGTCTTGGAGCACTGATAAAAAGCCAAGCCAGGGCTTTAGATTGACCCGGGTGAGGAAGTAAGTGGTTTTCAAACTCTGTTCTGGGGAAACTGTTTCTTGGAAACTTATCAGGAACGACTCCGCGAGAAAATAAGTAATGACAGACGAGCTTTCCTGAAAAGACATCTTGGCCTCCACTGCTGATCTTCCATTGGGAAAGAGCAAGAGTCCAGTAGCATCTATGAGACTTACAGATACCATGAGCTGTGGCTCACAGAAGCTCCTACTCTACCACTAATTTTGTTAGTCTTATAGGTGCTGTTGGACTCTTGCTAGCTTGGTACCAATTCTGTGGCGATGTCCTCCCTGGGTTGTTTTGTTTTTTCCATCCTCTCATCATCTCTCCCCGCTTGTAAAACTTCTGCTTTTCTGAGTTTCATTTCCCTTACTTACGATAAGTGCCAAATTGTATTGTTCTGTGATTGTTTTGAAATCAGGGAAGCCCTCTGTCTCCTAGACATGTGTCTGTATGAATTAGGTCCACTTTCCAGTTCAATCCAAATTCGTTCTGGGGAACCCATAGGGAAGAAGATTAATGGCAGGAGACTGAAAAAATTTACTGGAGGGGTAGCAGAGGTTCATTGGCTGTTTTTCCAATCAAAATCTCCCCGTCCAAAGCTGATTGCCCACCAAGGGGCAACATATGTTGGTACCTATTTATTTCCCAAGTCGTTCTCACCGTCATGGGAAAGTTGCTTGCAGAAGGTAATTGAAAAAAACAGGCGGTGGAAAAAGCATTAAGCATTTCCTCCTCTGATTAAAATTTGCCTCCTGGGATAACTGCTGTTAGCCATTGAGGGTCTGCTGTGACCAGAATGCTGACGGGATTGGCTTGTAGGGACCATATACCACTTCAGTCTTGTTCCATCTCCAATAGCTCCCAGTTTGCTTCTGGACCTAATTCAAGACGCTGGTATTGACTTTTAAAGTTCTATACTTTATTTATTAGTTTGATTTTTTTTAGCCACCACTCACCATTGGGTCTTGAAGTGACTTACTATATGGCTTAGGGTTGCAGGTCCCCCAGGCTTGAAACTGGGAAATGGGGGGCGGAGGTTTGGGGGGGGGCATGTGCCAGGAGGACTTATTTCTCTTGCGCATGCAGTGTGCTCCAGACTAGAGCACTCCTTTGTCACTCTGGGAATGAAGTCCCAGTGTGACATGGAAGTGCTCTGGAGCACAGGGGCGTGTGCTGTGGGGCTCCCAGGCCCGTTCCCACTCCATTCCTCCCCACTGGCCAGGTAAGAGGTGGGGGAGCAGAGGCTGGGAGCAGGGGATCCCCCACCCTCACCAGGAGAATGGGATCCCTATTCGAGCCACCAACATTAAAGTCCACCGTCTCCCCTATAAACGTCACTCCAGTCATCTTTGGAGGCCCCAGCCACCTGAGGCTAGATGGTTGGCAATCTGAAGGCCAAGCTACAAGTGACGAATTACACTTGAACGGCAAATGAACAGACTCACGTGTATTCCTCCTTGTTCACATGCACTCCACTTGCGCTCCACTTGCACTTATGTGATCGAGTGGAGTGCAAGTGGAGCGCAAGTGAACAGGGAGGAATACACGTCAGTCTGTTCACTTGCCATTCAAGTGTAATTCGTCACTTGTAGCTTGGCCCTGAGAAAGGGCGTTCTAGGTGGTGCCTCTGAACCTTTGGAACTCCCTCCCCAGGGAGATTTGTCTGTCCCCTTCTATTTCTGCCTTCTGCCAGCGGGTGAAGACATTTTGTTTTGTTTGGCATACCCCCAATGACTGTTATCGGTCCTCCCTTCTGTTCTTAGTGTTGTGAGCTTGTGTGTGTCTTTTATTAAATTATTTTTATACTATTTAAATGTTTTAAATTTTTTAATGTTCACTGCCTTGGGAGTCCCTGCTTGGGTAGAAAGGCAGAAAATAAATATTTTAAACATAAACAAATAAAAATTATCTCCTCCAGTTCCCACTCACTTGCATGTGGCCACCATGTGACTCATCTGTGGCGTCTCATCATGCATTTCTGGTGGCAACCATTGCGTCATGGTGACTGCTTAAAAATGTCACATTCTAGGTGTGGATATAGATCCAGAGGCGTGAGTAGGTGTGGATAGTTCACCACAAGGATATTGTTTTGAGCAGTATCATTATGATAACCCTGACATAAACACTCTCAGCCTAACCTACCTCACAACGTTGTTGTGACTGTGAGGGTAAAATGGAAGAGGAAAACAATGTAAGCTTCTTTGGGTCACTAAAGGGTATAAATGAAGTAAATAAATAAATAGTAAATAAACTGTCTCTCTAGATCTAACGGATTATGCCTTTATTCTTTTGTCTAGTGGCCATTTCTGACAGGAATTTTTCTGAATTTCTCCACAAACAGTAGAGTAAGATATTGATGTGATTTTGAGGTGGGATCAACTGCCACCATTTGTTACTAATTATCCAGTTTGGTATAGTAGTTAAGAGCAGCAGGACTCTAATCTGGAGAGCCAGGTTTGATTCCCCACTCCTTCACTTGTAGCCAGCTGGGTGACCGTGGGTCAGTCACAGCTCTCTCAGAGCTCTCTCAGCCCCACTCATCTTGAAGGGTGATTGTTGTGAGGATAATAATAACAAACTTTGTAAACCACTCTGAGTGGGTTTTAAGTTGTCCTGAAGGGCGGTATATAAATCGAATATTGTTGTTGCTGTTTTCATCATCACCACTACCACCACTATTGGTATTATATATTTATTTATTTAGCTTGTTTTAAACATATCCTTCTTCCAATAAGCTCAAGGCAGTGAACATGAGGTAGGTTAGGCCTGAGAGAGAGAGAATACTCTCTTGTCAGCCAGCAAAATTCCATGGCGGAGTGGGGCATTTGAACCTGGGTATCCCAGATCCTAGTCCGACTAACCTGATTGGGGTTTCTAAAGGCATAGTTAAGTCTCTGCCTTTGTTTGAGAGCCCGCATTGGGCAGGTGTAGAAAGATCCTGACTTTTGACCTAAGAAGCTAAAATGTTGCCTCTGTTAAGATACTTCTAGGCAAGATGTTATCTTCTAGCTGCATCTTCCCACTCTATGCAATAAAGGGCTGGCGTTCTGGATGGCCTTTCCAAGGATCACTGAAAGAATAGGAAGTGCTTTGACCTCTCAAAAAGTGCTACAGGAATGCTAAGTAGTATTACTATTATTTACTGCTGCTGCTGCTACTGTGTATGTTATGTGCCATCAAGTCTCTTCTGACTTATGGTGATCCTATGAATGAAAGACCTCCAAAACGTCCTATCATGAACAGGTTTTCTCAGATCTTGCAAACTGGAGGATGTGGCCTCTCGTGCCATCTCGTTTGGGGTCTTCGTCCTTTCCTACTACCTTCCACTTTTCCTAGCTTTATTGTCTTTTCCAGTGAGTCTCGTCTTCTCATGATGTGACCAAAGTACGATAGCCTCAGTCTCATCATTTTAGCTTCTAGGGAGAATTCAGGCTTGATTTGACCTGGAACCCATGTATTTGTTTTTTTGGCTGTCCCTGGAATCCACAAAACTCTCCTCCAGCACCACATTTCAAATGAATCAATTTTTCTTCCTGTCAGCTTTCTTTTACTATTACTCAGGGGTCATTTGGTAGAAAAAGAGCTGGAGGAACTCATTAGCACACCTCATTAGCACAACTCATTAGCATATGCCACGCCCCTTGCCATCACCGGAAGTGTGTCATTAGCATAACTGATTTGCATATGCCACACCCCTGACATCACCTATCCAGGCAGTTTTGGACTCAATCCTGGCCATTCAGGGCCGAAATTGGGCCCAAAATGGCAAAAAGGGGCTGAAAATGGCTGAAAAGGGGCCTCAAATGGTCAGGATCTGGCCACTGCTGAGTGGGAGAGTGATCCACCACCCATCAGAGGCCCGATCCGGGCCATTTTGGCCTCAATCCAGGCTGAAACAGGCCCAAAATGGCTGAGAGTCAGGTGGGTGGGGCCACCTGACATGTGACCTCTTTGGGGAACTGCCGGAACTGTGTTCCTGCGTGTTTCCCCTCGAAATGAGCCCTGCTATTACTACTATATTCATTCAAATACTTGTACCCTGACTATCTCTAGGCTCAAGGTGGCTATTGTTCTCTATTAGGCGTGACCTGCAGATTGCCTACCAACTGGGATTGCAGGATTATTCCTGCCCAATTTATGATCTCTCTCTCACACCCTTCAGGCTCAGTGTAGCTCAGCAGTGACCCCAAAGTGGTTTGGAAACTCAACTGCTGCAGTCCTCGGCAGGCAGGGGAAAGAGCTCCTCGTAGCCATAAGTCAGCATTCAGAGGCTCATTTGGTTTGGTGTGTCACAAGTTTTGCCAGCTCAGGTTGGAGCATTGTAGGAGGAACCTGCCTTGGTACACCTTGGTATAATGAAGTGAGAACATCTGGAACTACTGGAATTCCCCATTCTACATACTAATTAATTATATTGGATCCTGTTCTTTGTTATTAAATTGTAGATGGAAGAGGAGAACAATAGGCTGCCAAGGGTGCCAAAATGCTTAAGGGTGGCTGAGGGTAGATGCCGGAGTTTCCTGCTATTTGTGAAAGCTCTGTATTTATTTTTGATCTTCCCCATGTGAGCCATCAAACTCAAGGTGGTATCACCTTGTTTATTTGAAGAACTCAGAATCAGGGACGACAGCGCCACCTGCTGTTTCTGAAAGTTTGGGCCACTCTGGCAGGAAAATAATTCCGAAGGGAGTAGCTCTGTTGGTCTGTGGCAGCATAATAAAACAAGAGTCTGGTAGCTCCTTCAAGACTAACAAAATTTATTCCAGCATCAGCTTTTGTGAGGCAAATTGAGTCTTTAAGGTGTTACTGAACTTTTTAAATTTTCTTGTGAGGAAAGTGTCGTGTCAAGAACTTTAGTACACTTTCGTTTATCTTCACCCCGTGAGAGAGAAGCTAGAGCCACTGACCTCTCTCATATTCTGTTATGTATAACAACTTACACCACTGAAGTCCTTGATCCAGAGAATCACACCTGATTTATGATGCCCGGCCTCTCTGTGCCTAACTCTTCCCCTTTCCCCCCTCCACTTCTGTAATTTTCTGAATAAATATGAGGGAAATTTTCTTTCTTTCTTTCTTTCTTTCTTTCTTTCTTTCTTTCTTTCTTTCTTTCTTTCTTTCTTTCTTTCTTTCTTTCTTTCTTTCTTTCTTTCTTTCTTTCTTTCTTTCTTTCTTTCTT
Organism: Eublepharis macularius; assembly: GCF_028583425.1. Lineage (NCBI taxonomy): Eukaryota > Metazoa > Chordata > Lepidosauria > Squamata > Eublepharidae > Eublepharis > Eublepharis macularius. Next base: position 23,819,102 of record NC_072792.1, on the reverse strand, counting down.
CTCTCTTTCTTTCTTTCTTTCTTTCGTTCGTTCGTTCGTTCGTTCGTCCCATTGCATCTAAAGAAGTCAGCTTGATGGAATAAATGCTGTTAGTCGTTAAGGTGTCACCAGTGGACTTCTGCTTTGAGATGCTAACCAACCCCATGTCTTTCTGTCCTGGCTACAAAAAACCACGTGCCTAGCTCAGTGCACTGTGGGGCTTTTCTTTAATGCTCCTGAGATGGATGGGCAAAAGCCCTGCCTTTTTTGGGGGGGGGGGGGGAAATCCCAACAACAATCTCCTCTGGTTCTTTCTGGTATGCGAGCGGTGCAGCTAGCAGCTAGCAGCCTATCAGGATCCACGGAAAGGCTGGAGGGTGAATGAAAGAAAAAGGAGTCTCACTCAGTTTTAGATAGGGTCTGTGACTCCAGAGTTAAAGGTTGGAGAGACCTGTCTCTCATCACAGAGTCGGCCTTTTGAGCAAGGATGGGCCAAGAAGTGGAGATCAGGTTTTGCCTCCAGAGGAGGGGGCTGAAAGAAATCCTTTGCTAGGAGACTGTGGAGTCTAGTTGCTGTGGAAAATATGGCTGTTAACTGCACCCTGCACTCCTAAATTATCAACTGTAACCTTGTAATTGAATGGGCCCAGCAAGACCATGCTACAATTGTAAATACTGTCTATCCTCTTTTTGGAACCACCTTATTCCTCTATCCCTGGGAGTAAATAAAGGGAGCTTTGACTCTCGGAAGCTCATACCGTGGAAATCTAGTTGGTCTTTAAAGTGCTATTGGGCCTGGACCTGTTTCCTTCTCTTGGTGCTGGACTTACTACGTTTGGAAGCTGCTTAGGTTGCCAGGTAGAGGGCTGGGGTAGAGATCCCTGTTAGTTAAGACCCTGGCCTTCACACACACACACCACAAACCCACGTTCACTCATACATACACTAGTGCTTGTTTCAAACTACTTTTGAAACTCAGAGCGGGACCACAAGTGACGCCTGACACAGGTTGGACACTAGTCAGCTTCCCTCAAGTTTTGATGGGAAATGTAGGCATCCTGGTCTTGCAGCTTGACTCTCCGATTGCTGTCCAATGGACTTTTCAACTGTCACTTATCCAACATTCCGCCAAGCTGCCTACATTTCCCATCAAAACTTGAGGGAAGCTGGCAAGTGTCCAACCTGTGTCAGGCGTCACTTGTGGTCCCGCTCTGAGAGAACTCCAGAAGCAGTTGGCGACTTCCACAAACCGACAGCATTCTAGGGCTGTGTTCTCCTGTAGAAGTCTCGGGATTGTGGCATCTCGTTCTTCATTGTAGTTTAGCTTTGAAACATGGTCCACATAGCAGTGAAATGGATTGGGTAATGGAAATGCCGTATGAAGCTCTCCTGCCAGCTTAAATTCTTTCCCCCTTCCTTGTTTCCCTAGCTGCTCCTTATGCCCCGGAACACCTGCATGTCAGTGTAACTGCTCTTGTTCACGTTACTTCTTGGTTGCATTTCCTTTCTCTCTCTCGTTTCTATTGCTTCTTACTTTTGATAAGACGTAACTAATCTTTCCTTCCCTCCCCTCCTACTGTTTCATTTTAGCTTGTAACCCCCTCCGGGAAAGGACCCGTCTCTGGGTTTTTTGGCTCCTGTTGCTCTCTGTAAAGCACTGTAGGCTGACGGTGTTTTATTAAGAAAGGCGGAATTCAGATTTCTGCCTCTCTAATTCTGCCAATGTGGGTTACCGTAAGAGTTAAACCAAATATTCAGTGCAAAGAGGACACACAATGAATATTTTGAAGTTTCCTGACATTGCCTTTTCGTTATTGATGGACCTGCAATTTGCAAAACCTTTACTGACAGCGATCTGTATCTGAAACACACCGAGCCTGAAGGCGGCAGTGCATTTTCATATGGATTTGCATCCTGTAAGGCTAATTTGAGCATCCTTTTCATTACGCTGATGGATGTTCAGTCACAATTGCTGGACATGCTGCATTTGTTTTGTGATGAAAGTATTCTAACAAAAGGAGCTCATTGTGAACATCCTTCACTTCCCCAACAATCTTAAATAGCGGCTTGCATGCCTTTTTACTTTTCTGTCTTCCAACACCAATCATTCTCATAATTTTTTTAACATTAACATTTGATTTATATACCACCCTTCAGGACAACTTAACGCCCATTCAGAGCAGTTTACAAAGTATGTTATTATTATCCCCACAACAATCACCCTGTGAGGTGGGTGGGGATGAGAGAGCTCTAAGAGAGCTGTGACTGACCCAAGATCACCCAGCTGGCTTCAAGTGGAGGAGTGAGGAATCAATCCTGGTTCTCCAGATGAGAGTCCTGCCGTTCTAAACCACTATTATTATTATTATTATTATTATTATTATTATTATTATTATTATTTATTCAATTTATAGCCCATCCTCTCCACGAGCTGCTACACCAAACTGGCTCTCAATTTCCCAATTAGAGATGGGCACGAACCGGGAAAATGGCAGTTCATCATGGTTCATTGCATTTCATGAACCATGAACCACGAACCAGCATGAAATTGCCTGGTTCATGAACCAGTTTGTTTGGTTCATGAATACATCACTTCTGGGGCAGCAGAAGGTATGCAGAAAGCCCATCCCCCAATTACCTAGGAAACTGATTGATTGGCACCAGGTTGTCTGTAGTGATGAACCGAAAAATGAACCAAACGAACCAGCCTAAAAATTGTCGCAGTTTGTTGTGGTTTGTTAGAAATGCTCTCTGATGAACTGCTGGTTCACAAACCAAAAAAAAAAAAGGCCCAGTTCGTGATGAACTTTTGTTCATATTTCGGTTCGTGCCCACCTCTATTCCCAATCCATTTCTGCAGTTATGAGGACTGGAAACTTGCTTTTAATATGTAGAAATATCTTAGTTGCCCAGGAAAATGGATAGACTTCATATAAAGTATAAAACTTGTGTACCTTTTCTCAACAATGTAACACTCCTATTTTATTAATACTTGCGTTCAGTGTCTAACTAAAGATTCTCGGGAGCAAGTCCTACTTACATATCACATCTTTGACCTGAAAATCCTCCCCTCAATCCTAGATTGTAAAAAAAAAAAACCTAGTCAGACACAAATATCTTCATTTCCTTGTGAATACAGACTTATCTATTAAAATGCAAGCATTTTTGCCATACTGGAGAAACAGCAATTAATCAGTGTCATTGATCGGAAGAGAAGAAAGTCAAGAAATGCTGTTTTCTAATCCCATTTCTGAATTCACTGCATTTTCTGTTCGCTTGAGAAGAGGACACTTCTTTACTCAGTAAACAGCGAAAGTCATTTACAATTAGAGCTCTAGAGTGGGGTTTTTTTGCTGCAAATGAGTGATAAATATTTTGCTTCAAAATCATTTCAAGTACACTTACAGGTGTTTGGTATTGATTAGAATAATTTCAGAGGTGCATAATCGTTCTAAACCTGTCCCTGTCTCTCATACATGTTTAGATAATAAATCCTATTTGCCCCTGTGGACTTCTTTGAACTAGAAAGGAACACACCACTTAAATGCAATGAATTAAATTTTTATTTATTCATTAGGCATATGGTTCATCAAGGCATATAAACACCACAAAATAAAGTAAAATACACTGCTGAGAGAAAAAGAAAAATAGAAGGGGAAAAAACCAAGAGAGAATCCACAAGTCTTTTATATGACACAATGGCACTTGTATGGCATTTGAGATGGAGGCTCCCAAATCAATTAGTTTATCTCAGGGCTTTTTTTTAGCTGGAACGTGGTGGAACAGAGTTCCGGCACCTCTTGAAAATGGTCACATGGCCAGTGGCCCCACCCCCTGATCTTCAGACTCAGGGGAGTTTAGATTGCCCTCCGCGTGGAGGGCAATCTAAACTCCCCTCTATCTGGAGATCAGGGGGCGAGGCCACCAGCCATGTGACCATTTTTGCTGAGGGCAATTTAAACTTTAAAAAAACTCCCCCCCCCCTTGTTCAAGCTGACCCAAAGTAATGTCATTGTGTGGTCCTGAGATCCACCACTGAGTTCCACCACCTCTTTTCCCAGAAAAAAAGCCCTGAGTTTATTTATTGGCCATTTTTCTCCCCTAAGGGACAATGTACATCAATAAAAACACAAAGAATAATATAAGAAAAATGACTTTTATATATACAGGCAAACAAGATAACCAACTGTGACATAGGCCAGGCCTGCCATCAGCGGACCAGTTTTCCAAAGACTCAGGTTAAGAGTCAAGAGCTTTGATATGGAAAACAGAAAAGCCAGTTTCGATCCAAGATTTTCATTTCTAAACTGTTTATTCCTATTTAAGTGATTCAGAAGCTCACTGCTGTATCCTTTTGCTTGGGGATCTTTTCAGAGTTGCAACTTAAAATCCAGGCCGCTAGATGTTCCCCTTTCCTTGTAAAATTCCCCTATCCACCCAGAACAAAGGGGTCTTGGATAGAAGAAAGGATCTTTGAATCCATATGTCGCCCAGTGAGGCCTCCGAGCACAATCCGACAAGCGTTCTGCTCTCAGCTGGTGTTTCGTGAAGCTTGAAAGAAACTGATCACATCACAGCCCAACGGCACATATATTAAACCGTTAGTGTTTTTCAGACAAGGTAATTTTGTATCGGTATTGGGGTGCATTTGTGAGTATTTGGTCGAAAATGACTTTGAGGTCTCTCTAGCTCTTCGGTGCTATGAATACAAATAGCATCCAACATTGGGCTGTTTGATTTCTCGTGCTCTATTCAGTCTGAAATGGTAGCCTGAAGGTTCACACTACTGTGTCTATGAAACTCCAGGCCATCTGCTTAAACTGTAAATACATTCTTGCAGGGAGAGGGGGGGGGATTCATTTCCGATTAAGCCATTTAACTCCAGGGGTGGCATCTTTGAACATTCAATCTTTCTTTCTTCGACAGTCTGCTGCATCAATTGATTTGCCAGCAAAAGATGCGGAGGTAATTACGACCGTGTTATATAACATACAGCGCCAGCCTAAGCACAGTTACCCCTTTGTAAGCCAGGGTGGAAAATAAGCTACTAAGAGCTGGTACTGAGAGAGAGTACTTGTAAGAACCTGTAAGAACTCTGTTCTAAGTCAGCTGAAGCCAATGGGCTTAGAAGGGTATACTTTGTTCAGGACTGCACTTTTATTTATTTTATTTCATTTATTTTGTTAAGTTTATAACCCGCTCTCCGTGCAAGTGGGCTCAGAGCGGGTAACAACAATCAAAAAGCACATCAAAAACCATTACATATATTAGTTACATTAAAACCATAAAAATCGGTGCAAGAAGCAGCAACTTATAACAGCGACCCACATGCCAAAACCCGATCTAGTGCTGCTAATGGCTAACAGAGTAGGAAATATATTCCCATAGGAAAAAGCTCCCCCATTCCTCATTCAAAATTGTACATGCTTTTTTTAAAAGGAAAAGTTTCTGTACAAGTTTCGTTCAATAACATTAAGTCAACTAAAATTATCTGATAGGGTAAAATCTTTTAGAAATTGATTGAAATCCCATGAAACAGTGCTAGGATCTAAGATTTAATTCCTGTTTTATATGAAAACAAGTCAACAAGTATTTTCCCTCTGTGAAGACTTATTAGAGGTCAGTTCTTGGAATTCAACCAAAGATCCACAACAGCTGAATTCCCTTAGGAATTTGTCAAATCATCAGTTGATTTGCCAGTGCTATCCTAGTAGAAGTTAAATATTCACTACCAAGTCAGTATCCCAACAACACACGGTTGGATGGAATTGTTCTGCTAACAGTAGCATCTTCCATCGATGCAAGAAGCTCTTCCACTAGAACCTCTTCTCGGGAAGACATCTTCATCCAGAGGAAGGTGTTACAATCAGTGTACCAAACTCATAGGATCCAACCCACAGTGTTTATTGATAAAATGTCACTTTTTTTGCACTTTCCTTCTGAAAGATTGAACTTCAAGACATGATAATGCTCAGAATCTCTGAACTGCATTTCTGATATAAAGGCATTTTCAAGCAGTCACCGTGAAGCAATGGTAGCCACCAAAAATGCATGATGAGACTCTACAGAATGGAAATGACTCACATGGTGGCCACATGCAAGTGAGTGGGAACTGGAGTAGATCATTTGTATTTGTTTATTTGTTTATGTTTAAAAGATTTGTTTTCTGTCTTTCTACCCAAGTAGGGTCCCAAGGCAGTGAACATTAAAAAATTTAAAGCAACATTTTAAACAATTTAAATATAAAACAACATTTAAACAGTATAAAAATCTTCTTACTATATAATTGAGTAAGCGTATTTCAGACAACTCACTTTATACCCTGGTGCACCACCAGAGGGCGCTGTCATGGAGGGAAGCCTCCAGAGAAAAGTGCCATGGTGGGAAGCCCAGGCCGGGAGCAGGATGTGAGCAGCTATTTCAGGCTGGGGGAAGTTCCTCCAGCCTGAGATGGCTTCCACCAAGTGGCTTTTCCATTGGAGGAAGAGCCATTGAAGTGGGAGGAAGGCTTCTTAGGCCAAAGGAAGACATGGGCCATTATATGCCAATCAATAGTCCACCCAAGCCTCAAGGATAATGGGAGATGCCATGCGTTTAAGCTGTATCTTCTAAAAACCCTCCTCCATATCAATAGCAATTGAGACTTGGAGCTTGTCTAAAAGATCACTGAGAGGTCATAAAATATCCTGCTATTTATAGAGTAACAGGTGGGAGCACATTTCTAAAACGCACAAGGATAGTTAAAGAGGCAGCCTGAAACTGCACGTGATCAGTTCTTTGCTTAGGCCAAGCCAGGTAGGCATCTTGGGAACTCTTCTATGCACTTGAGTCCAAAGAAGAAAGCCAGGATATAACTAATAAGTAAAACATATACCACTGATCCAGCCTTCCCCTTTGAAAGATTGCCCTTACCCATGAAACATGGAGAACAGAAGAATGTAAGAAGAGCCAGAGTGGATCAGATCAAAAGCCCATCCAGTCCAGCGTTCCATTCATATGGGGGCCAACCAGCTGCCTCTAGGAAGCCCGTAATCAGGATGTAGCAGCACCTTCCTGCCCGTTGACACCCGCAACGGACATCAAGAGGTTTACTTCCCTCTGGCATGCAAGGGAGTAGATGAGGACACACATACTGTTCTCGACTGAGACTTGATTCATAAATGCACTATATCCTGTAATAAGTGTAACCTCAAGAGATGACTTGCATGAGTGAATGGTTCTTTCCCAATACCGTGCTTTCCAGCCCGAGCTACATGCCATGGGGAGGCCTACAAGTGCTGCAACCTGGGTCTCATCCTTCCCTTTCACCTTCCCAACAATGTACAGTTGAAAAGAAATGTGGAGTGATGTCATCCCATTGTAAACAAGTCAATGGACCAGAAGAAGGGCAGGGGAAGGCTAATAACGATAACTGTGCTTATATATTCCTTTTCTAGACAGATTAGTGCCCACCCAGAGCAGTGAACAAGGCCAAATGTTATTATCCTCACAATTCAGCTGGGAAGCTTGGGCTGAGAGGAGTGGCTTACCTAAGGCCACCTGCTGAGCTCATGGCAGGAGTGGGATTTGAACCAGCAAAGTGCTGATTCGCAGCCCAACCACTTAACCACTGGAGTCATAGCCCATGTTTGTCGGCTACATTGTTTTGGGGAAATTAGTGTCACCAGCCCAGACAGTGCTTCTCCCCATTATCTGTGTTTTGGGCTTCAGTCAATTCTTGAATGGGAGGGCAAGGGACACCTAGTCCCCTACCTCTTGTGTGGGGCCTCCTAAGTGATAGCTTTCAAAGGCTTGGTTGTGTGTGAGTCTAAGATTTCCCTTTCATCTCTGTTCAAGGATTCCCCTTGAACCCCATTTCTGAATTGCTCCACCGTCATATGAGTTATGAGCCAAGGCTGCCAAGGGCCGTCTTATCTGCTTTGCTTACTCTTCCAGCTCTTCAGGTCGGATCTTTCTTTAGCCATCTGTTTGCTCCTCTCCTCCTGTATGGTGGCCAGACACTCCGCCCCTGTCCATCAGAGCCTCTTTCTGCCACCTCTTCTGGAATCTCAGAGCCAAGCTACAAGTGACAAATGACACTTGAAAGACAAGTGAACAGACTGAGGGCCAAGCTACAAGTGACAAATGACACTTGAACAGCAAGTGGATTGAGTGGAGGGCAAGTGAACAGGGAGGAATACATGTGAGTCTGTTCACTTGCCAGGCAAGTGTAATTCATCACTTGTAGCTTGGCTCTGAGATGCTAAGAGATGTAAGAGGCATGTCCTGCCTCGTGGCTCCAAGGTGGAGAAGAGAAGCGAGGACAGAGAGGAAGGTGAAGATGGAAGGAAGGTCCTGAGAATAATACCAATTGACACTTCAAAGGGATAGCTCCAGACCAGGAAGAGAAAGGATGGAAAGGTCCTGGCCCTTCTATATAGTCTCCACCTCTGCAGCCTGAGAGTCAGGCTACAAGTGACAAATTACACTTGCCTGGCAAGTGAACAGACTCACATGTATTCCTCCCTGTTCACTTGCCCTCCACTTGCGCTCCACTTGATCACTATGCAAGTGGAGCACAAGTGAACAGGGAGGAATACACGTGAGGGCCAAGCTACACATGACGAATGACACTTGAACGGCAAGTGGATTGAGTGGAGGGCAAGTGAACAGGGAGAAATACACTTGCTGTTCAAGCGTCATTTGTCACTTGTAGCTTGGCCCTTAGTCTTTTCACTTGCCATTCAAGTGTCATTTGTCACTTGTAGTTTGGCCCTAAGTTACTTTAGAATCTGCATTGGCTGAGGGCACTTTCCACCTCAAGTGTAAGCCTGTACTGGAAAAAGGGTTTGGGGCCTGGGGCCTAGGCCTGATTAATAGACTGCAGATACATAGATGGACCAGACTAACAGATAACTGAGCTGTACCTAGGGTTGTTTAATTTGCTTGTTTAGCAAAGGCCCATGGGGCATGTATATTAAAAAAAGAGGTCACCATGACTAAGAGGAGTGGTGTTATACAGGACTAGGCTAGCTGGAAATACTAGAGAAAAGAAGAGCTGAAGCTGCTGCTTTTTGGAAGGCAAAGATTGTTTCCAAGCTTTGGAGCTAAGAAGATCACAGAGCGGAATCTGCTAGCTGGAAGAGCTGAACCCTTCTCCTTGGGAGAACCGCAGTAACTGACAAGAGCTGAAGGAAGAAAGGAAGAGCAAAGAACTGGAATTGCTGGCAGCTGAACTCCTTGACTCTTTGAGACCAGCACCCCAGTACAGAGCTGCCCCACTTCATCTTGCGAGGAGAAAAGGGGAACTGCTCCTAGGGCAACAAGAAAGGTCCAGGATTCCGACAGCATCTTCACAGAGTCCTGCTGTGGCAAGGACTTTTGGATATTTCGGACTCTGTTCCAGGCACAGCCTCTGGCCAAATCCACAGAACTGTCTGTGTACTTTACCAAGGGATTTTGAGTAGGACTTGGCGCTGGGGTCACTGGTTACTGATCCAGTATTGATAACTTTGGGAATGTTTCATAGTTGTGTTTAAATAAATTGCATTTATATTTTGAATTGATAAATGTTGAACCTGGTCCTCTTGACTCTGGGGGTTACACAAGGAACTGTGGCCCCAGACGAGCGGGGACTATTCTTTAATAAATTCTCCCAGGAACTGACCCCCAACTATGCCTTCCGTATGCCTTTATCTCTCTTTCCTTTGTCCCCCGCTGTGCTGCTTTTGCTGTCCACATGGGGAGGCAGGCATTTACAGTCACATACGGTATGCCAGAGGGCCTTGCTGCACTTTATACTGCTTCCTGGCCCTAACTTTCTCACTGAACTCAGTGTCTAAATGACAAGTTGCCTTTGGGCTGATTTCCTTCTGCCTGCTGTCGGTACACTTGGCAGCTTGTGCAAATGATCTGATTCACAGAAACACTGTAATGTGAATGGCAGGAACTTAAAACAATATCTGGCCATCGACGCTGGAGGCGTTTGAGCCGTCTCCAGCTCATGGAAGCTGAATGAGAAGTGTGAGTTGAACAAGAAGAGGTTGAATATGCAGATGGGTTAGAAACAGACGGCATGTCATTGAATTATTCTAAGGTTGCTCCCGTAAATTAGGAACCTTCCATTTGCATAGAGAAGTATGTTTGTGGGGGGCAATCCTTTGATTCTTGGGTACCCTAGATGCCTGTCCATAAATCTCCATTGAACGAGACCTATCTGCTGACTCAACATTTAGAAATCAGTTGCATAAGAAATCTCCCTGTAACTGACCTTATTTATAGATTCAAGCATTATAAGCTTAAACAAGCTTACCTCTTCAGTTGAACTGTGGCTTTGGGGGAGAGACTGTGGATGACTGGTAGAACCTCTGCTTTGCATGTAGAAGGCCTCAGGTTCAATCTCCATCATCTCCAGTTGAAGGACCAGGGAGACGGCAAGGTGAAAGACCTCTGCCTGAAGACCCTGAAGACCAGCTGTCAGTCTGAATAGACAATGCTGACCTTGATGGACTGATGGTTTGATTCAGCATAAGGCAGGGTCATGTGCGAGTCTGTTCAGACTACTCACATGAAACTAAGTTTTATATTAACTGTTAATCAGGGAGGGGCCTTGGCTCAGTGATACAACATCTGTTCCGAAAACCTAAAGGAGCAATGCATTTGTTTATGCGGCAGATCAGTAGAGGACCTTCTTCACTATGTTCTGGCTTATCCTTTGCATGTGGAACCAGGAAAGAAATTCCTGGACCCTAAATAACATACACTCCTTCTCTGACCCCTATAAATTAGTCTACATATTATCTGACGTAGATCCTTCTGTATTCTATAAAGTGGCACTTTTTGCCTTGGCCGCTAGAAAAATAAGAGCAAGTGCGGTTTCTAAGAAAGCATCTCATCCGTCTGAGCAGTAAATCCAGGTCTTGCTTGTGTTTTGAATAATTTTAATGTTGTCTGATATTTTAGAATTCTTTTTAAATTTTATGTTTGTAATTTGTATATATGTTTTGTTTTGTAAAAGCCAATGACCATGTACAATAAATTGACCGACCTACTACAACATCTGCTCTGCATGTAGACGGTCTCAGGCTCAATTCTCAGCATCACCAATTAAATGGTAGTAGTTAAATCGAAAAGCGTCCAGTAGCACCTTTAAGACTAACCAACTTTACTGTAGCATAAGCTTTCAAGAACCACAGTTCTCTTCGTCATATCCATCTGATGAAGAGAGCTGTGGTTCTCAAAAGTTTATGCTACAATAAAGTTGGTTAGTCTTAAAGGTGCTACTGGACTCTTTTCGATTTTGCTACTACAGACTAACACGGCTAACTCCTTTGGATCTATAGTAGTCGTTAGTAGGTGATGCGGAAAACCTTTATCTGGGACCCTGTAGAGCAGCTGCCAGTTTGAGTAGACAAGACTTGCCTTGATGGACTAAGAATCTGAGTCAGTATCAGAAAGCTTCATGTGTGCCTGGCGGGCAGACTCGCCCATGACTTTGTTAATTTATTTTCTGAAGTTCGCATCAGATAATGATAATTAAAAAAGCTCCTTATACTTGTGTTCACTTGTGTGAAGCTATGGCAACCTTAATGGAGATTAAACATACAAATAACTTCCTCTCTTCCAACAACAGGTCTTTTCCCTTGGAAACTGTGAGCTTCATGCCCCTGTGTAACTCCTACTCTGAAGGAAGATTGTTGAAAATATAAATCAGGGTTTCGAGAGCAGAGGCGGGCAGCTGGTTGTGTTCTGAAAGCTATTCTGGAAATGTAGTGTGGGCCAGGGGGGAGCTGAAGCTTATTTGAATGCATAAATATTCTGAGTTGAGATAATTGGAACAAATGTAGGAGATGCTGGGCTAAAGGGGATGGGATATATTGGCTGGGGGAAAGAACAGCCACTTCAATACAGCCCTGGGGTTTAGTGGTTAAAGCATTGCCTGGAAATAGAGAATCACTTTGAACCCTGAGGGTGCAATCCTGTGCGTATTTACTCAGAAATAAACCCTACAACTCTGTGGAATTTGCTCCTGGGTGTGTGTAGGAGTGAATGAGTGCCCAGTGTACGAACACCGAACACCGGGCCTGTATTTTCAACATAACAGCTATGCCCTTGCGGATTCGCTGGCCAAGAATTGTTGTGGGCTTGATGTCCGTGTGGACTAGTCTACCCACCCCACCTTGGAACCAAAATGAGAATATTTCTGACTCTGAGTGATTGTTTCTGAGCCGTGGAAAAATCATCTGTTGCAAATCTGTTGTTTCTTCCACCTCCCCTGCCTTGCCTGTAGTAACTGTAGATCAAAAGGCTTGAGCGCTCTTCGCTGTTTGCAAAAATACGCCAGAACACCAAATGAGAAAAATCTGGAGGTCTTTATTGCTCACCAGAGAGAAAAATATATTGTTATGTTGTAACACCAATCTAATAAACCCAGGCTTAATACCCAAAGCAAAAATCCAGTCTGTCTGCTTTCTTTTTAAAAAGCGATCCTTTAATGCTTGCAGAGGCTCATCTTTCTTTTAGAATCCGCCACAGTTAATGCTTCAGCTATGTTCTCTATGCTCATTTTCTTCTTGACCCAAAGGACATTTATTGACTCTGTCATTGATCCTCACTTAATTTCCTTTTTCCTCTGATCTATCATTCCCACAGGGCTCCTATTTAAACTGTCTTGCTTGCTTCCCCGCCCGCTCCTTTGCCAAATATTTCTCTCTCATGATTCATTCCTTTCCAGTCTACCTTCAGTTGATGTCAAGCATATTTAGGTCTAATCACAACTTTACAGCTCTTACATGTCCTGGTAACATTTATCGGGACGACCGTGAAATGATCTATGAGGACTACTCTTGAAACCCTTTTTGGAAATGTCAGCTGGGTGAGTGTATGGCTGAATCCATACACTCACCCAGGTATTATGCCTGCTCTACAAGAATGGCTACCCATTCGTAAGGGGGCAGAGTAGAGATGTCAAATTTCTGGAAATTTTGAAGCTGCAGGAAAGGTTTTTTTGGGTGGAGGAAGATGGAAATTTGGGGGGAAATGGAAATATATGCAATACTTACTGACCTAGTAAACCTAAACTAATTTTACTGCTTTAACAAAATAAAATCCATCCATTATAACATGCAGGGCTTTTTTTCTGGGAAAAGAGGTGGTGGAACTCAGTGGGTTGCCCTCAGAGAAAATGGTCACGTGGCTGGTGGCCCCGCCCCTTGATCTCCAGACAGAGGGCAATCTAAACTCCCCTCTGTCCGGAGATCAGGGGGCGGGGCCACCAGCCATGTGGCCGTTTTCAAGAGGTTCCGGAACTCCTTTCTACCATGTTCCTGCTGAAAAAAAGCCCTGATAACATGAAGTTGCAACATTTGATGTATTTATGGAATTTAAAATTATAACTGCCTTACAGTGCAATCTTATGAGGGGGCACGAAAGTGCTCTGGTAACTGACTAGGAGGTATGATGGCATATCTCAGAGTTAGGCCATCGTAAAGCCCACGTATGATGGTACAGCGCCCAGCTGCCAATTTACCTGGATTCCCTGCCAGTGCCTGGCTGCTGCAATGAGGTGTAGGCAAATCTGTAGTGTAAATCCTTGTGCTGGTGGGCTGGGGTGTGTAGCACGGGGTGGGGCATGAATTAGTTGGTTCCCTAAGCCGTTTTGGGCTTGGGAATGCCTCTTGTGTTGGCAGAAAGTTACGCCATGATAAAGGTGGCTTAGCTCACAGGTGCCCCTGTTACAAGGGAAGCAGTCCTCCCCACCCATGCTCGGCCTCACCTAAACAGCCCGGAGGAGCGTAAGAAGCCAACTAGAGGTGCGACCAATCTGCTCGCGCCCCCACGGTGGCTGAGCCCCCTCGCTGGCACCCAATCACAGCCCCACACTCTACACAGCCTCCAGCTGGGGTGCCTGTTAACTCAGGTAAGTGGGGGAGTGGCATGGGGCTATGCCTGAGAGCCCTCTGCTGTGGGGACTTAGAGCTAAACTACAAGAGACAAATTACACGAGGACACTCATGTGAAGGGAGTTGCAATGTTAGCCCGGAAGCTGAGTTTTAAAAGAGATTGGAAGGCTTTGTCAATTTCGCCTCTCTACAGAGCCAGCAAAGATCACTCCTCAGAGGGTTTGCTAACTTCCTCTTCACCTCAGAAGGCTCTCTCAGTTTCACCTCCCCTTCTCTGAGGTGAAAAGGAAATAAACAAACCCTCTGAGGAGTGATCTTTCCAGTAGAGAGGGGAAATTGACAGAGCCTTCCAATCTCTTAAAACTTGGCTTCCGGATTAACATTGCGACTTCCTTCACGTGAGCGCTCTTGTCTAATTCATCTCTTGTAGTTTAGCTCTTAGAGTGTGAGCACCTTGGTGACTGGGAAAGAGATCAGAGGGGGCACTTTGCAGAATTTAGGGAGCACTTTGCACTCACACACAGTGGGAGAGCTAAGTCCAGAATGTCTAACATCTCCCATCCGAGTTCCCTAACAGGTTCCCAGTCTCCAGAGTTGTCATGTATGCCAGAATACCTGCCATGATCGTATTCTGCATTTTGTACTGGTCAGTGCTGTTTGCCAGAGTTATATGCTATATTCTGTGTGGAACATCGGAGTGTGTCTTAACTGCTAATATTTGCCAGAGTTATATGCTATATTCTATGTGGATCATCTGAGAGTGTCTTAACTGCTAATATTAATTGCAGTTATCTGTTGAAAATATGTACCTTCACTTCTTCCAGCAAGTGTCCTTGGAGGAGAGCTGCTAGCAGCGCACATTGTATCTTTCCCCAGAGACTGGGATATTTTGCTCTGTACTTCATGTAGTCTAAACTAATCTGTTCCCATGCAACCTCTTTGGGGGTTTCGCGCCAGAATGTCAACAGACCCCAAAGGGCGGGAAGTTTCCCTATAATTAGTTATGCCTTTGTTTGAATTGTCACTTCTGCCAATTGCCACATTCAAATGAACACCTGTACTGCATGGATCTCAATAAAGCTACTTCAACTGGAACACCTGTGTGTTAACTGTGGAGGGCTTGAGGGTCCTAACTGCCAGGCACTGACAAGAGTCTTGGCTCGAGGGGGTGAGGACGAGCTGACAGGTACAAAGGAGCTCAGGAGCTGGCTGCCCCGGCTCGCTCATCCATACCCGCCTTCTTCATTTCCCTCACACATGGACTGGAGCCTCCCCTCAAATGCCAGCCTCTGCAGTTGAGGCTGGAGGCAGCAAGAGAGAGGCTGGACCCTGCCCTTGAGGCTCCATGGCCCATGCCCGGCAATGAGGCAGCTGCCCAAGGAACCATGCTCCATGGAGCTGCCTTGCTCTGTAGATGCTTGGTGCGAGGATGTGGAGGGAGGGTGGTGAGGGAGATTGTGAAGTGATGTGCCAGCCAAACTGATGGATTTTAGGGGCACCCCATCAGCAAGGCCAGTCCACTCTCCCTTTTGCTGTTTTTTGGGGGGGCAGACCTGGGGCTCTGGCCCGCCTCCCCTCTGCCCTATTGGGGTTAATGCCACGAGCACCAGCCATGCCACCCTAGTGCCTTTCTACTGCGCCACGCTGAACAGCGAGATATTCTCTGTTTGGCCCCAAGTGGCTGCTGCTGATGTCACAGAGTCACAGAGATCGCTCCCATCCTGCCTGACAAGCCCCCTGGCAGCCGCCTCTCCTGGCTCAGAGACTTGTGGGCTCTTCCAGAGTGTCAGGAGCTGTGGGTTCAAGTCTGGCCATATATTTCTTAGTCCTGCTGTCTTACTGATTCTACTTTTCCGGGAGACGGGTGCACATGTCTTGGAGCAGCGGCAGTGATTGGCGGGGGGTGATTGGGTGGGGGGGGAGGCCTTTGAAAGCAGGAGGGGCTCTTGCTGTATATTCCAGCATGCCCACCTTGTCTTTAAAAGCATTTTGCTCATTCTAAAGGAGAAAATATTTCACAGGAAGTTTTTTTTTCAGCAGTTGCCAAATTTTCCAATTTTTCTATAGGAAAACTTGAAAAAAAAAGATCTTGGAAAAAAATAGAAAAAAAGCACCTCGCCACCCCCAATTTCAGAGTTTTCCCCCTGGGCCTTTGCATCTCTAGGGTTAAGGAAGCCTTGGTCATACTCTGCCTCTACACTTTCTCGAGAGGTCTGGCTGACCACAGTCAAGAGGCAGGATGCTGAACTGGATAGATGGTCTGATCCTGCTGGGTGAACCGTATGTATCGGCTCCAAGTTAGTTTCTGGTTGTAATCCATGTGCTGGGTTTAACTATTAAAGCCTTGTTTGATCTGGGTTCAGGGAGCTTAATAGAACATCCCATATGAGATGTTCCAGTTTTCAAATGGGTCTCTGCTTGAGATACTTTTGATCACTGAATTCAGGAAAGAGGGGAGAGAAGCAGGGCCTTTTCAGTGATTGCACCCTGCTTAGGAAAACCAACCAATCTCTCTCCCTGATGGCCTTCAGGAGGCTTGTGAAAACATGTTTGTTATATAAGGTGTTTGAGTAATCACTTGGATGTTTTCATTGTGGTTAAATTATAGCCATTGTTCCCTGACCCATGTTAACAGTTTTAAATGGCGAATGGTTGTTTCGAATGTTTTACTATCTTGTGAGCAGTGTATGTGTGTGAGCTTGTGTGTGTGAGCCTGGGGTGCCCTGGATTGAACTGACTTGCAGCAGTTCATTAATAAACCATAATTTACTTCAATGATATCCATCACCACCTCTTTCTTTTTTGTACCTCTGAATGGGCTTTGGCTCATAAAAGCTGAAGCTACAATAGATTTGTTAGTCTTCAGGGTATCACAAGACTCTTTGTAGTGTTTGCAGCAACAGACCAACATGACCTGCTTCTCTGTAAGGAGGCATCGCTTACAGAGACATACATGTACATTTCCTTCTGTAGCTAATTTATTTTCTCAGGCTTCGAGGGGATGGCATCAGTGAGGATGTTTTAGATGCATTTTTTAATAATTTAGAGTACTTCCCACCGCGTGGTACAGCAATGCATAAGTAAGCGTACAGCATTACTTCTTTACGAAGACGATTCTGCTCTATTTTACTGAGAGGAAGCATTTCTATCCCCAAAGAATAACAGCTGAGCAGCCTGACGCAGCGATTTCCCTTTCTGTCACTTGTGAAACCCAACAGTACCTAAAAGTGTATTCAGGGCTTTTTTTTCTGGGAAAAGAGGTGGTGGAACTCAGTGGGTTGCCCCCAGAGAAAATGGTCACATGGCTGGTGGCCCCGCCCCTGGATCTCCAGACAGAGGGGAGTTTAGATTGCGGCGCGGAGGGCAATCTAATCTCTCCCCTCTGTCTGGAGATCAGGGGGCGGGGCCACCAGTCATGTGACCATTTTCAAGAGGTTCCGGAACTCCATTCCCCTGTGTTTCCCCTGAAAAAAAGCCCTGAGTGTATTACATTCACCAATGGTTGCTTACAAGAGACAACATACAGCCATCATTTTTTATATGCGTGCGGGCAACATACAGAAACTCTCAACCAAAAGCACGGCTTATCTGTGCCCTGTTCCCCAGGACACCAGATTATGAAACCAAGAAAGCTCAAATATGATGCATATCTGGGAGAAATACAGAGAACACTATGTAATCCGCCTTGAGACCTGGAGCCAAGCTACAAGTGACGAATGACACTTGCCTGGCAAGCGAACAGATTCACGTGTATTCCTCCCTGTTCACTTGCCATTCACTTGCGCTCCACTTGTAGCTTGGCTCTCAGTCAGAAAGGCGGACTATAAATGTCATAAATAAAATAAAATAGAGAAATAAAACTCTGGACCAAGTGTCAAATGTTTGCTACGAACGGCATGAAAAGTGGCGAGAAGAATGTTATATCTGCAGGGGTCCAGGAAGGTAGGAAGTGATACAACTCTTCTCATCATCATCTTAACAGATCGTCAGTTTACCCCATTTTATCCTTTCAGCAACCCTGAGAAATAGGTTAGGCTGAGGGAGAGAGGATAGTGTGTTTGTGTGTGAGAGAGAATTTGAGTCTCCCAGTCACAATAACCTCCACGTTGGCCCCAATTCCAAATTGACTTCATTTACTTAGTGGGAGCCCAAATGTTTTGCTTTGCCTTTTACCAAAAGTTTTCAAAGAAAACATAAAGAGAGCTAAGCAAATCCCACGGTGTTGGGAGGCGGTCCGGATGCTCAGCTTGGGCCTGAGACACGGCGTTGCATCCTGTGGATCTGATCTGCTAACTGTGGTACTTTCCTCCACAGGAAATATACAAGGGGCTTCTCTGCTGGAGGCACACTTGGAGAAAGGCCCCACCTCTGTGGGTGGGATCCAACCCAACAATTCAAGTCAAATATCGTGGAGCAAGGCCTCAGTTTAATGGATAGTTCTCACAATGGATCAGTACTGGGGCTGGGGCTCTTGAATGGGTTCATAAATGATTTGGAAGTGAGGGTGAGCAGTGCCTTGGCTAAGTTTGCAGCTCAGTTCTGCACAACTCCTTTCTCCACAACAGGGCCATCCTCAGGGCTGGTTCCAGGTTTGGGGGGCCCAGGGCAGAGAGTGCTCAGGGCTCTCCCATGCCCACTACTAACTCCCCTTCTTGCCCTTCCCCCCCACATGCCTGTGCATTCTCCCTTTGCCCGCTTGCAAGTTCTCTCATCACCTGCAGCCACAGCTGCCCGCACTGCCTGCATGCCCTTTCCCTGAAGGTGTTGGGTGCAGCTAGGAGTGCTGCTGCCATGGCCACCAGGAATGCTGATGCTTTGTGCATCACCTACATGTCCCTTCTCCAGCAGCCGTGGGCAGCACATGCAGCTGGGAGCAGAGGTGACAAAGACTCACAAGCAGGCAGTGGAAGCATGTGAGTGCAGGCATCAGAGATGTGCAAGAATCACCAGCAGTGAGCCTCACCAGAAGCTATTGACTGTGGCAGCTGCCCCACCTCTCCAGGTGTTGAAACTGATAAAGAACCGTGTGTATTTGCAGAGTAAAAGCATTATGTGGAAGATCAATTGTAGATTCAGGAAAACCTAACTTATGAATACCCACCACAAAATATTGGACAGTGGTCTGGCCCAGCAGATCTTACACCCTTTGAGAAAGTAGTTCATTCAGGTGACCACAAATGCTGCTATTTGGAACATTTCAGCAGCCCACAGCTGAATAATTTTCAGTCGCAGCAGTAGCACATTTCATGCATCATGAATCACAGCCTGGTTTATAATAAATAGTTAAAAAACCCTTTAAGCACAGAATTAAGGAAGTGTCCCATGTTCTTAAAAAGGAAATGTAAAATGGAATAATTCTTGCCCTCCTTTGCTAACCTAGCTTTCCAATTCCTCTGATTATTTGCCTGAGGAGGATTTACATGGAAAGGCCACTGACTCATTGGAAGTACCTGCTTTGCATGCCGGTGGTCTTGTTCAGTCTTTGCCGTGTCAAATTAAAGAATCTCAGGGCTGGCAAAGCCCTCTGCCCTGAAGCACTATCAGAGCAGACAACATCGGCCTCAAAGGGCCAATTGTCTGACTCAGTGTACGGTCACTTCATATGAGGGAGGGCAAAAAGAAAAGGGTCATAAGAATGACACAAATCTGTAATCCAGAGGAGTTAGCCGTGTTAGTCTGTGGTAGCAAAATCAAAAAGAGTCCAGTAGCACCTTTAAGACTAACCAATTTTATTGTAGCATAAGCTTTTGAGAATCAAGTTCTTCGTCAGTTCTCTTTGTCAGATGCATCTGACGGGGAGAGCTGTGGTTATCGAAGGCTTATACTTCATAGGAATTGGATGGTCTAGCTGTTTTACTGCTGCAAACTAACGGGGCAAACTCCCTTGAAGCCTCACCCAAGCCAACTGACCCCAAAAGGACACCAAAAGGAGATGTTTACATTTACTAGCAAAGGAATGTTTTGGTTCCATCCCTCTCTCTCCCCCCGTAACTGCATCTTCTCTCCCCTCCCCTTCTCCCCCCTCCTCTTCTATATTTGACCAGTTTCTGTACTATGCATCTGACGAAGAGAACTTGATTCTCGAAAGCTTATGCTACAATAAAATTGGTTAGTCTTAAAGGTGCTACTGGACTCTTTTTGACAAATCTGTAAGGCATTCTACACATTCTGAAAGGTAAACTGAGGGCCAAGCTACAAGTGACGAATGACACTTGAACAGCAAGTGGATTGAGTGGAGGGCAAGTGAACAAGGAGAAATACACTTGCCGTTCAAGTGTCATTCGTCACTTGTAGCTTGGCCCTGAGACTTCTAGTTCATTAAGAGCAGGAATTCTGGGAGCTCTCTCTCCATGGACATCGGAGGAAGAGAGGCAGAAATGTACCTGGGAAAAGGCTAGTGTAACAAAGCAAAGGATGGCGTGAAGACGTTATTCAAAGGCAACTTGACAGCTGTCTTTCAATAGGCAGCTAACATTAAGAGATTACATACACGAGAAAATAAAAGCGCTGCTCTAAAAGTATACCGTTTCTTTTCAGTATTCCTATCCCCTGCCATATTCATTGTGTGGATACAGCCCAGTTAAATATAATGGGCCTTATTTATGCTTTTCTTTTCTCTAGGAAATACCCTTTGTGCTCCTCCATCTTCTTCAATGGGATGTTTGTGGAAAGATTGCCAGCTTGCTTCTACTGGCTTTTAACAAGGGTCTGTGACACTCAGAAATGCCAAGAAAGGCTTCATTTTTTAATACGCTAATCTTCTTTTGAAGGCATGGGAGAGAGAATCTGTTTGTTTACAAAGTAGTGTCAACACTACGAACAAGATACCGGTGTAGAAGAATTACACAGTTCAATTAATTATGAATTTATAATATTTTTATCCCTTCAAAGTGCAAAAGTGCTAAGTGTTGTATGAAACATAAATACCAATAGTACAATAATACATCTGGTATCAAACATATATAACTAAGTCCTCAGACATGAAAAGTTCATGGGTCAATGAAAATCTGTATCTTCAAATATATTGCACAATGGCCCAAGGTGGCCTCCAAGTCCAGAAGTCACTGCAGCCAGCATAAAAATATTATAAATTCATAATTAATTGGACTGTGTAATTCTTCTACACCGGTATCTTGTTTGTAGTGTTGACAGTTCTGTATCCGGTGCGCCCTGTTCTGAGTTTTTGTCTGTTTACAAAGTAGAGCAACTTTAGTTGGTAGCCCGACATATCCATTTTCACTTAAAATCTTGGTCCTCAGACAAAAGTACACTTTACGTGGTACTCCCAGCAGGGCATGGGAGGCTCATGCAGCCTGCCCACCTATGTATAAAACCTTCAGTGCCCAACGATGCCCACTTGCCTTAGGTGCTGGTTCGTAGCTCTGGTTGCCCTTGAAGGAGGCAAACTGCAGGCTCATCTCAAGAGCAGAGCTTATGTAAGCTCTTTGGGATCACTTAAAAGTGTTCTCGATTTGGTGGGCGATGGTGTGTGAGCCCACGGCTTGTTCTCATGTCTCACATATAGAACGTAAACTCTGGACAGTATATATAAGCTGCGACCCATTTGGTACACTTGTGTCTGTTTTCTTGGGGTGTAAATTCAAGTGTAAAACCATTCCACCTTACAGTTTTTATTGGGGTGAGGCATTTGTCGAAGAACTCTGGAAAAGTCTCTGACTTCATAAAACTATGAGGCAGGGATCCCCTTTGCTGCCCTGAAACCCCTTCACTGTCCTTCTCCCTACTGAACTACAAGGCCTAACTGAAACTGAAAGCCAAGCTACAAGTGACGCCTGACCCAGGTTGGACACTTGTCAGCTTCCCTCAAGTTTTGATGGGAAATGTAGGCATCCTGGACTTGCAGCTTGGCTCTCCATTAAAGCTGCAAGACCAGGATGCCTACATTTCCCATCAAAACTTGAGGGAAGCTGACAAGTGTCCAACCTGTGTCAGGAGTCACTTGTAGCTTGGCTCTTAGCGTCACTCTAAAAAGTGAGGGGGAGAGCGTTTCTCATTTCATTTGCTCCACATGGAGGTATTTTGCGCACATGAGGCACCCTCACTGTTTTTGCAAGGGGGGAAAAACCATGAGAGAAAGGAAGGAACTCTCCCTCCCCTGGTGGCAGCTTTCCAAGTCCATTTGAGTTCTCCTTTTTTTAATGCAAGCCATTCCCCAAAGCTGCTGTGCGGTGCACAAGCATGACTTGGCTCCATAGAGAAGGAAGTAACATTTCGAGTGACCTTAAGGTTTTCCCCTGGTTTGTAACTGGATGAGAGACCTCCAAAGAAAACCAGGATTGTTATGCAGAGGTAGGCCATGGCAAACCATCTCTGATAGTCTCTTGCCTTGAAAATCCCAGCAGGGGTGGCCGTAAGATGGCTGCGACTTGACGGCACTTTTGTGGGTATCCCCTCACAACTTTACACACAGAGACTGAACCACAGTGTTAAAGCTACGGCGCAGCTTGGCAGTTAAAAGCCCTTTGAAGGGCTGGGGGAGGGGAGAATGATGTGCAGTAGCCATTTTGAAAGTGGGCCTTAACTCAACTCCCCTCCCCTTACTGGCAACTGACTGTTCACATGGACACCCTCTGGATTCCCCTTTGATCCAGATTACAACAGGCTTATCTCCCCCCCCCCCTCTGGTTTAAAGGAGAAAGCCTTGGGAACATCACAAATTATGCTCATTATGCACATGAGATCATGGGGACATTTGCCTTTGATGTGGGGAAAATTGGAAGCAGCCTGACTAAAAAATTGCAGAATACATTGCGATAGGCCTTCTAGTTTTGGAAACCACTTCCTCCTGCTGCACAGGAAGCAAATCCTTCCCCCTTTCTTTATAAGCTGAAACCAAACAAAAGCTCTTCCTCAAAGCAAAGAGGCGATCCTGGCTTTGTTCTGCATCTTTGGGGCAGGAGAGCTTCAAAAAAAACCCAGGAAGCCCCATCCTTCTGTCGGTTAGAGTTTCATTCAGAGACAGCGGACTCCACAGTAGGACGACGTTTGCCTTCAGTGGCAGCCACTTTGTGGTGGAGCAAGATTCAGGTCCAGGAGCACCTTCGAGATCAACCGTGTTGGTCTCTAAAGGGCTACTGGATCTGAATCTTGCTCTTCTACCACAGACCAACATGACTACCCACCCGAAACCATTTTGTGCTGATGCCCATTACCTTTTTTCAAAATGCCTAAAGTTCCCACAGGCTCAACGGTGTTACAGAGCTCTGCTGCAAGCTCTTATACTGGATTTTAAGAGGTTTCCGTATACCCAGTTTTTTGAAGTGGGCCTCACTACTAAACTTCCTCTATTGGGGAGCCTACCGTGAAGTAACTCCATGGTTTCCCTCTCCCCAACATAAAACACAAGAATGCCACGTCACTCAATGACAAACAGGTTTGTAAATTGTTTTTCAGGCTTGGTCTTTATAAACACGTAGAATTCCTTAGCAACAGGTTGCCTTGTATGACCATTTCACACATTATGTAGAAGCAAACTGAAATGTACTACGGGAGGCCCCTTGTCCCAAACCTCCTTTCCCAGTCCCTGCTCTCACTTGACCTTATGACTTACGGGTGACAGAATCATCAACCACTTTGGGTCCTGACCGTGGCTGATTCCGCAGACGTTGGATAATGCACTTTCAATGCACTTTATCAATCATTTGAGGTGGATTTTTTGTTCCGCACACAAAAAAATCCGTTCCAAATGGTCTATAAAGAGGATTGGAAGTACATTATCCAACGTGTGCAGAATCACTCCATATCAGACCATATCAGTGTTACCTACCCTTCCTGGCCACAGTAGAGATGACAAGACCACTAACTGACATCCATGTTTGGACACCATCCCTTCCCATCTAGAAGAGCAAAATTTGTATATTTTAAAGAAAGCAATTCTAACGACATTTTCTAGGAAGCAAGCACTATTGAACTCAATGGGACTGATTCTGAGTAAATGTATTTAGGATCTGCCTCAGAGGAACCCTCGAAAAACAATATTAATAGCTACTTAAGCACATCGGCATGCTCACAAACTCTCAAAAGACTCATCTTTTCAAAAATATGTGTTTTTAATTGTATTCTACTGTTGAATGCCTGGCTGGCAGCGCTGCAATGTTATGACTGCAGCGCCCAAGCAACCGACTGGCTCCAAAGTGAGCCCGGGGTTTGAATAGATAGTAATGTATATTTACAGATAAGCCAAAGGCAGTAACCGTTTGGTGTGGAATTGCCTATGAAAAACGATAGCATTCCTTTGAATTAGTACATTATTCTGCACTAATTAAGACAGAGGAAGGCTCAGAGAACATGTGAAATTTTTGCCAAAGACCAATTTGAGTTAATAAGCTTAGATTTCAGAGGACTTTGAAAATGATTGTGTCGAAACCTGGCAAGCAATGCATGTCTTCTGTTCGCCCTGAGAAATATAAAAACCTGTTTAGAAAAAGAGAAGCATGCAAATAAAGAATAGAGGATGTGTGGAAGATGAATTTTCACAACTTCAACATAAAAAGAAGTCTGCCTGGAGATATCAGAAAAACACATTCCCCCCCCTCCCCCTGCTTCCCCAAACTGGAGCGAGGCTTCCGTTGCAAAACCACAGACTGCACAAGAGCGTCCTCCGTGTTGGGGAATTGCTCAGAGGTTTGACTGCTGCCTGCAGCTAAAGAAGACCTTGCAGGGAGGCTGCATCGGCTCTGTTGCCTTGCGCTGATGCACTTTCCCTGTGACGATCAATGGCCATCGCCAAAGCAAGTGGCACAAAGAGCCAGAGCTTGGCTTGGCTTCAGCGGCGCCTCTTGTAAGCTGTCAGTTCGTGACCAACCCCCACCAAATCCCCGTCGGTCTGATTGATGCGTCTCTCGCTTCTTTGCAGCAGTGGATCTAATCCACGCCACTTTCCCTCTCCATTCTCACACCAGCCACTGCACTTTAGTTTCAATAGGGCTACTCTAGAAAAAAGTTCAACATCCCTTGACCTTATACTCGGTTGTCTTGTAGCTACAGAAACTTCACCCTTCATGCAGCTGGTTTGTACCATTTTTAATTCGCCACACACCAGATTTCTCTGCTCTAGATCTACCTCTTCCCCAATGGGACTACTCCAGAGCAAGTGAAGATGATAGCAGTAGCCTGCCTGGGGGTGGGACTGGCAGCCACTAGGGCTCTGCCCTGGGATGTCGTTGAATTTAGCAGGGATTACTCCTAAATAAGGGTGAACGAGATCCCAAACTTCAAGGCACTCCTGCAATCCTCCCTCAGCGGGTAAGTCCTGTAAGGAACCTGGAGCCCTTCTCAGGTCTCTAAGGGGTAAGCTTTCTGTTTTGCAGAGCAACTGCCTTAGAAATCCACCAGGTATCTGAGGGCCAAGCTACACATGACGAATGACACTTGAACGGCAAGTGTATTTCTCCCTGTTCACTTGCCCTCCACTCAATCCACTTGCCGTTCAAGTGTCATTCGTCATGTGTAGCTTGGCCCTGAGAAAGGGAGCGTTGACTCGTGAAAGTCCATACCCTGGAAATCTAGTTGGTCTTGTGTTACTGAACTGGAATCTTGCTCTAGGGAGATTGTTTTCGGAGGGTAGCATCTTTGCAGCATAACACCAGGGGCACTTTAGAGACCAACAGATTTTTCCCAAGGATCTAAGCTTTCCAGAATCAAGCTCGCTTTCCCAGAGATCTGAAGAGGGGGGCTCCGGCTCTCCGAAGCTCACAACCTGGCCTCCAAGGCGCCCCAGACCCAAATCTTGCAGCTGTAGGGGAAACGCGAGAGAGCCGAGCAGCACTCCGTGGCTGGGAGCCTGCCTGGCCGGGGGCGGCGACGGGCGGCTGCTCGGCGAGAGTTGGCTGGCTGGCTGGCTCGCTCTCCGTGCACCCCTCCCGCCCGGCCCGGGTCCCGAAAGGGGGTGGGCGCTGCGCGCTCCGGCTTGCTCGCCATTGGGGAAGGCGGCGACGGGGAGGCCGAGCCTGGCGTCGGTGTCAGCCCACCGGCCGGCCCCCAGCCCATGCCCGTGCGCTTCCCCGCGCCGTCCGCCTGCCTGCCTGCCTCCCCGCCCTCTGCCGGCTTCCAGCCGCCGTACATAAACACAGCCCCGCTCGCCGCCAGCGCCTCGCCGCCCGGAGACCAGGGGGCACGGGGCGCTTCCCTCCACCGCCAGCCTCGGAGCGGACGGCGCCCGGGGCAGGAAGCGGCGCTCGGGGCTCGCTGGAGCGGCCGGAGAGAAGGGGCGGCGGAGCGGAGGGCGCGGGCGCGCCATGGCCTTAGCCGACAGCGCTCGGGGGCTGCCCAACGGGGGCGGCGGCGGCGGCGGGAGCGCCCTGCGCGGCGGGGCCCGCTCGCAGCCCCAGCCGCCGGCGCCCGAGCTGGCGTCGTCGTCGCCGTCGTCGGGCGTCCCGGAGATCGTGGAGCTGAACGTGGGCGGGCAGGTGTACGTGACGCGGCGCGGGACGGTGCTGTCGGTGCGCGGCTCGCGGCTGTGGCGCCTGTTCTCGCAGCAGGAGGCGTCGGAGCTGCCCCGCGACGCCAAGGGCCGCTTCTTCTTGGACCGCGACGGCTTCCTCTTCCGCTACATCCTGGACTACCTGCGCGACCAGGAGCTGGTGCTGCCCGAGCGCTTCCCCGAGCGCAGCCGCCTGCAGAGGGAGGCCGAGTACTTCCAGCTGCCCGAGCTGGCGCGCCGTCTGGCGGCCGCTCCGCCGCGCTTCGCGGGGCTCCTGCGCGACGCCTCGCTGTGCGCCGACGAGCCGCCGGCCGGCCTGGC
Source organism: Eublepharis macularius (assembly GCF_028583425.1). NCBI lineage: Eukaryota > Metazoa > Chordata > Lepidosauria > Squamata > Eublepharidae > Eublepharis > Eublepharis macularius. The sequence continues at coordinate 23,792,480 of NC_072792.1, read as the reverse complement.
CTACCTGGAGGCGGAGCTGCCCGAGGCGGCCGGCGCGGCCTCGCCCACCTCCAGCCGCAGCCCGTCGGGGGGCCCCTTGCTGGCGCCCTCGCTCTCGCTGGACGCCGGCGGCGGGGCGGCGGCGGGCGGGCGCCGCTCGGGCTACATCACCATCGGCTACCGTGGCTCCTACACCATCGGGCGGGAGGCGCAGGCCGACGCCAAGTTCCGCCGCGTGGCGCGCATCACCGTGTGCGGCAAGACGGCGCTGGCCAAGGAGGTCTTCGGCGAGACGCTCAACGAGAGCCGCGACCCCGACCGGCCCCCCGAGCGCTACACGGCCCGCTACTACCTCAAGTTCAACTTCCTCGAGCAAGCCTTCGACCGCCTCAGCGAGGCCGGCTTCCGCATGGCCGCCTGCTCCTCCACCGGCACCTGCGCCTTCGCCGCCGAGCAGGGCGGCCCCGCCGACGACAAGATCTGGACCAGCTACACCGAGTACGTCTTCTGCAGGGAGTGAGCGCGGGAGCGGGCCCGGGCACGCGCTCCGTGGCGTTGCCAGCCTCCAGGGCGCGGCTGGACATCTCCCGGAATGGCAGCGGATCTCCCGGCCGTGGGGATCAGCCCCCCCCCCGTCGAAAACGGCCGCTTTGAAGGGTGGACTGGCGTTATACACTGTTGCTGCCAAACCCCACTCTCCCCAGGCGCCACCCCCCAGATCTGCAGGAATTCCCCAGCCCCTAGCTGGCAACCCTAGCACATGCCTCGCCCTCGGCCTTTCGGAGCTCCCATGGCACGTCTGGAAGGGCCCTGTGCAGTTTCTCTGTCAGTAAAGTTGCCAGCCTCCAGGGGGCCAGAGAGATCTCCTGGAATGCCAACTGATCTCCAGGCGCTGAAGGTCAGTTCCTCCGGAGAGAAGGGCTGCTTTGGAGGGTGGCTTCTATGGCATTATACAAAGTTGAGGTCCCTTTCCTCCCCGAACCCCGCCCTCTCCAGGCTCCATTCCCCCAAATCTCCAGGAATTTCCCAACCTGGATCTGGCAATTTGGCCTTTCAGACTTACGCTGGGAGTTCTGTGTCTAGAGCCCCCAGGGCACGCCTGGAAGGGCCCTGTTCCATTTTATCTGTTGGATTGCTGCCTGGCATGCTGCTGTTCAAGCCGCAGATGGCTTTGGCCCAGTTAGTGTGGCGGCGGCGGCCTCTGGAACCTTGAAGAGCTGCCTGGAAGGGACCCTTCTGCCCGTTGCGGGGTCTGTAAGGCCTGATTGACTGCGATGCTTTCCAGGTGCAAGAACTCACCTGTGTGGTGCTCGCACGGCATCTCCTTGAAGGCCCCCATGAAACTGGAGGCCGACTAGTCAGAATTGCCCCTCTGCAGTGCAACCCTACATAGGCTCAGGGCCCCTGCAGCCCATGCCAAGGGCTTAGTTGGCCCTTATAGGTATTCTGCTAGAGTATTTAGTGAACAGGGAAGAGGTCACAGCCCCACTGAAGCGAGTGAGAGAGACTCGGAGGTTCTTGGCTTCACCACCCTTGGTTTCAAATCATGCCTCAGCTCAGCCGCTACCTTTGCAGAGTGTTGACAGGTGCTTCACTGGCACATCAGTGTGGGCACCATGTTGGCGATGGCCCTTAAGCATGTGAATTAAGCTCACGTCACTGCTTTGCCCTGCTTGCAGGGGTGAATGCCCAATTTCAGGGGCGACGTCTTCTGCCTTCGCCGGCGCCACATTTAAATCAAACCTAGTATGAAAAAATATCTCTGTATAGTCAAGTGACCCCTTCAGTGCAACTCTGCAAGGTACAGATGCTCTCAGTCTTGCCAAGGCTGTCCTCACCTCGCCGTCGTTGAGAGGCCGCAGATTTATTGTCTCTTTAATAGTTCTGCCTGCTTCCACACAGATGCAGTTCTCCATGTAGCTCTTGCAAACACAGAGGCGTTCACAGTGGCAACAAAGAGCCCGTGTAGCAGCTTGCCTTGTCTTGCTGTCCTTGCTACCTGAAACTATCTAGAGGGTTATAATGCAATAGTGCTATATCTATTGCAGCCAGTTCTCAGCTTTCGTTTTTTATCAAATGCAAGCTTTTTCATTGCAAAGTTATAAAAGGAAATGTGCAACTTGCACATCTTGCCTTATAACTTCTCAAGGAAAAATGGCTAGATATTTTATAGTTTTTTTTCTCAAAAAATGGGAACGACTACATTGCTTCTATAGATGATTATTTTATTTGTATTTTTACATGTATAGCCTATTATTCCCCTCTCGGTGAGCTTATCGCATCTCTTTGCCTCCACTTTTTTCTCACAACAACCCTATAAGATGAGGTTAGATCAGATCATTGTAATGAGATTGTGCTATGGCTATTGGTCAATTATCAGACCTTTTAGAAAAAAATCCCTGAAAATCTCTTTGGGGTGTGGGAAGGAGGTGGGACTGAAGTAAGGAAAATAGCGCCGATGGGGGCCAGAACCTGCAAAGATACGCGCGTTGCCTGTGATCTTTCAAAAAGCGACACAGTAAACCAGGTTTAGGAAAGATTGCAGCAAAGTCTGTGTTTGGCAGGGAAGAGGGGGCATGAAAAGTAGGTGATAACATCATGTGGCTATTTCCTGAAAGCTGTGCCTGTAAGGGTGCCAGGGCAGAGCAAAACATCCGTGTGGAAACAGCCTCTGTTTGGTAAACTCCTCTATCCCTCACTCGCATATCCAAAGAATTCCTTCTGTACACAGGATTGCAGGGAGGTCCTTATTCCACGCTTCAGCTCAATGACCCTTGTGAGGGTCTGACCCCGTGACCCTCTCTGTACCAGTGTGCTGTGTGTCTGACACTTTTCAATGGCTGCCTTGCACGTGGTGTGGATGTGTAATGTGTGTTCTGGTCACTTGTTCTCGCGCATTATACATTACTGTCACATCACACTGTCTTCTTTTGCATATTCGGTCTGCCCTCTCAGTTGGGGGAGCATAGCCTGTGGATGCCTCCAGAAAAGACAGTCAGTCCCTTTAGCATGCATGCGGTGCCCTCCATGTAGCCCTTGCACCTTGGATGTTTCCCTTTCTCATACCCCCCTGTCACACCTGTTTTCCCAAGATGTTCCTCTCATGGCCCTCTCATGTCCTGGGAAAACATTCAAGGCTCCTTTTATGCCTGGCTCCCTGGGTGAATGAACACAGTGCCCTTCTCATGCCGCTTGGCCCATGTAAAGTGCTCTACTTCCTTCCTAAGATGCCGGGTTCCTGCTTCCACTGCTGTCCCCCATTTTCCAGCCTCTCCCTCATTTCTGCATAGTGCTGAACCATCTGTTGTGTGATCCGTCCCTTCGCCGTCTTTCCCAGTCCTCCCAGGAGCACAGAACAAAGAGCATCTTGTGCCACAGCCACGTTGGTGGTGAGATCAAGCACTTTTCCTCAACTTGATCCTAAATTGGATGTAATGGATGGAACAGAACACTGTTTTCTTCCCTTCCTCTCATTTCCCCTGCTTTGGAAGCGCCTACCAGGAAGTGTGTTCAGGGGCTCTTTGATTTTGTCAGCCTCTCGACCACTTTCCAAAGCCTCCCTCTTCAGATCTCTTGAACTGAACGACATACGTGGTGGGTCAGCGCTGCCGGTTCTGGTCAAAACCAAGGTTTTTGGATAATTCAACCACATGAACCGCTGAAACCTCTCCTAGAGGAGCAGACCTCATCCCAGACATCAACAACTGCTTCTTGCAATCTGCAAGTGCTTGTAAACTTACATAGGGGGACCTGCGTACATTTCCGTATACCGATAATTATGTGTGTGTATTATATAAAATGTTCCATTGCACATTGTTTAAATATCCTGAAAGAGGTGGGTGGTCTACTTCCTGAGACAGTCTCTTGAGTTGATGTTACGCCACAGTAATGGATCCCGTGTCCTTTTGCATTTCTTACATTTTCCTGTTTCTTGCTGTCTTCGGGCCTAAGGCTTCTTGGAAGAGTATGTCCCCTCCCCCTCTCCTTGTTCCTTGGGCAAAAAAAGAATGGCAGGTATGAATTGACTAGGCTGTGCTGGTAAACAAGTCGATGGGTGAACTTTCTGAGCAAGATTTGGCCTTTTTAAATTTTCAGAAGTGGGTTTGGTTCTACTATAGCAAGAATGATTTCTGTGTGTTCTTGGTGGGAGTTGCCCCTCATGTGTAGAGAATGTAGTCCACATGTGTGTAGAAGTTTAGGCAGGTATGGTTTCAAAGGAAGTAGCTGTAGCTTTCAGTGGCTCAGTGACCTATAAGCACAAGTTTTTTTCCCTCTGACATTGCAGCTGAAGACCTAAATACAAAAAGCACACTGCACTTCTTAAAGTGTCACCCATTTCAAGCTGCAACCTTAAAAGATAGAGATATATACTGCCACAATAATCCGGTGATTTTTGAGGTGGTGTACCGTTAAAACTTGCCCGTTTACTGATACAATCCTGGTTCAGAGTTATGAGTATTTACATTCTAACCAAAGAATTTCCTCACAAGGTCTACTTTTAATTATTTCCCCCGGAGTTTTTGCTTCAAGTAACAGAAGCAATACTGGATATTTCTGTCTAGTAAAGATCATATTGTGCTGTTTGGTGGGAGAGAGAGACTTCCTTTTTAGCAAAATGTACAGCTGCAGTTTAAACCATTTATCCAGCATGCTCCTAGAGCTTTTTATGAAATCAAGCAAGACTAACGTCTCATACCGATCTTTCGGTGAAATCCTAAGCAGAGTTACTTCAGGCTAAGCCCTTTGACAGGACTTTTTTTCTGGGAAAAGAGGTGGTGGAACTCAGTGGGTTGCCAGCTCAGGACCACACAATGACGTCACTTTGGGTCATCAGGAACCGGGGTGGGGGGTGTTAAAGTTTAAATTGCCCTTGGCGAAAATGGTCACATGGCTGGTGGCCCCACCCTCTGATCTCCGGACAGAGGGGAGTTTAGATTGCCCTCGCGTGGAGATCAGGGGGCGGGGCCACCAGCCATGTGACCATTTTCAAGAGGTGCCGGAACTCCGTTCCACCGCGTTCCAGCTGAAAAAAAGCCCTGCCCTTTGAAATCAGTGGGCTTAGACTGGTGAAACTCTGCTTAAGATTTCACTATAAGAGCATCACATGTCGCTCTGTTGCAGATAATTGTAAAATGACATACTTTCCAGAAAGAGAGTGAGCGAGAGCTTCAACTAAGGACAAGCAATAAGCTATCAAGGGAAAGCCAGTGAGCCAGGAGAGAAGTGGAATCCTCGTCGTCCTATGCCTTATTCCTAAAACAATTCCATTGTGCATAGCTTAGCTATACTGCAAGTGAGAGGTAATTAATTGCAATTAAATATTGAAAATGTCATTCCCAAGAGTCAGTTACTGTCTTTTTATAGTTTGTGTTGAGTAATTCTCTGAAGTATGTTTTCTAAAATTTTGTATACAATCCAGTTTTCAGTAAGTGCTTAAATTAGCTCTAACTAGATATTTTCCTTTAAAAAATGAATCTTGTACTGTAGCTTACTAACAGTGCAATCCTATACAGAGTTGCTTCCGTCTAAGCCCAGTGAAATCAATGGTCTTAGATTGGAGGAACTCTGGATAAGATTGCACTGAAGTCTATCATAAAGAGTTATGAATGGGGCAGTTTTAAATTGAATTTGTGACTTAGTGTGTATATACAGTGTATAAACATTTTACACGAATCATTTAGTTTTTTATTCATTTACTAGTGCTATACAGATTTTCATATGCGGTACCAGGACAGAATACTTTCATATTACGCTATGTTCTATACCTATTTATATGGGGAAAAACCAAGTATGAACATCAGCAAAATTGTAGAAGTATCTTTGTCTATACTTGCTTGAATGTGAGTTAAAAGCTAAATGCCCTGTTGGCTAAAACGCACCCCTCCAATGAAGATTCTTGTATTTTGATTAGTGAATGTTTATTTGCTAGCAGGCTACCTTAAAGCACCTATTATTTTTTAAACAAGGATGAATATAATAAAATGAACTAACTAGTAATTTTTTTAATCGTTGTGTTCTGTCTGTGTCATTATCAGCTTCCAGAGCAATTATTGGTGTGATACAAGGTTTTCATTAGCAGCTGAATGGTTGAGAGGTTTAATGGGGGCTTTAATTTAGTAAAAGAATTCCACCCCAGGGCCCTTCCATTTCACGTGGGTTAGTAAACTTGTCTCCAAAGTCAGTGGAGATGTAGAGCTATAGTGGTATATACAGTGTACCACTATAGTGGTATAGTGGTACATCTCTCCCAGAATTATTTAATTGGGATGGATGAAAAACAGATGATTTTTTAAAAGTTGGAGTTTCCATCATTAAAAAAAGTTTCAGCATCTACACATTTCTCTTTTAAAAATCACTTGAAAATGGAACTGAATGCAATCGCAGACTTGCTTAAAATTGAATTTATGGCCCTAGTATGAATTTGTGAAAGCCTGTTTTTGTTTGGGAAGGAAAAACTAGAGGGACAACGCCACTGTGAATCACAAGAGAGCGCAGTAGGTTGTGTATTATATGACTTGGGGAGGGGGGGGGGGGGAGAGCAGTGACAGGGGATTCCCCAAAGGGATTGTCCACAAATTGACCTGTATGATACCTTCTCTTTTGAATGAGATTATTTGCTTGTTGATGGGATGGGACGGAGCAGGACAGTTCTATGACAATGCAGGAGGGGCCTGACAAAACCCAAAAGGACCACTGGAAAGAAGAAACCGCTTTGAGGGTTGGTTGGGAGCAGTGCTTGTTTGTCATAGCGTACAGATTGTAAGGGACTCCCTGCCTAGAATCATGAGTATTCATTTATCGAAAAAGAAGCGACAGGGTGGAATGAATGAACTTTTTTTGCTCATTCTTGTTCAGTTCCCCTGCCCCACGTGGCTTTTGTCTGGGCAGGTCTCATGCGGCCCTCAGCATAGCATTTTTGCTTGCCCAACGGGGCCTTTCTCCTTTTTTTTCATCAGCAGAAAAGCAGGTTGGATTCATCCCAGGTTGGATTCAGCCCATCTTGGATCCCACCCAATGTATATCATTTTTAAAAAAACAGTAACAATATTATTAAATATTTAGGAAACATTTCCCTGAGGTTTTAGAACAAATTGTTTAGCTTTAAATCCATGTTTTTCTGCGCCTAGCAACCAATTCGTATGCACTTTTACTTAGGAGGTATCTAAATATTAATGGGAAATGTTGATTGAAATCAGTGATTTAAATTGGCCTTTTTCTCTTGGTGATTGATTTCAGTCTTTGATTTTAAATGGCCTTGGATTTAAATCCAGCCACTTCAGTGTAATGGTTGGGTCCTGTGTGGGAGAAAGATGGACTGAAAAGGCTGAAAATAGATAATCTGACAAGCACTTCTCTTAGGCAGAGCTTTTTCCTAGTCCTATCATAGGAGATTTTAAAAAACAGAAACATTGAACCTGGCTCTTTCAGCATATAAATCATGTGGTCAGTTCCACCATCTTGACTTGTATTATCCAATCTGTGGTCAGGAATTCTCCAGGCAGAGCTTCCCCCCAGCACTTTTGGCCATGGATTATTGTCACCAGAGATGCTGAGGTGAGGGGGATAGAACATGGAAATGTGTGCTTGCAAACTGGAAACTGACTCCTCTATGACAGAACAACATCCATCTAGGGGTCTTTCCCAGAGAAATAAATGTGTCTCACTACTAGACAAACTGTGTTCAGACTCCGGCTGTACGATGAACTCTGTTCTTCCAGTTCTTTCTCCCCGTCGCCTACCCAACCACCTGCCTGGTCTTTCTACCCGTGGCCATTTGACCACCCACTTGTCCCCCCTCCCACTGTCTCTGCTTCCCCTCAAAACTCTTGCTGTTCCCCCTCCCTCCCGTGTCCTTTCTCCTTCATTTCCTCTTATCAAGACGCTAGATCTCAGTAACGAAAGCAGCAAAAATTTGGCAAAAGCAAAGGAATGTTTATTAGAGACAGGACTTAAATAAACGGGCACTTTAGACAACATCTGACGAAGTTCATATCTCACAAAGAAATCACTCATACCTTCTTATAGATCATGTTGTCAGAAAAGTGTTTACAGAAATAGAGTAGTTTACAAAAGATAAATAAACTTAACTCAATAATTTTCTAAAAAGTTGGCAGGCCATATAAACTAAAGGGGTGAAAACTCACACCCACCTGGCCCCTGTTGTTGTCTTTAAGAGGGGTACATCTGTGATTTGATAAGAGATTGCTGGCGCGTCAAGGCCACGACGTCCAAACAGTTTTGGGGAGCCACAGTCTGCTGTAACTGTAAACATCTCTTCGTTCCATTTATCTTTTTCCTACATTGCAACATTTCTAAGAGGCACTGAAAGTAGGTAAAAGGACACAATAAGAAAGAGGCAACAAGGTTTCATACCCATCGTGCCCCTGAAAGAGAACCAAAGTTTAAGCCTGTCACTAAATTAATAAGAAAATTGCATAACATTTTGCTAGACTAGTTTTCTCCTAAGTTTGCAGAAATGTACAGCTTAGCTCTGGGTGGCTCTCTCTTGACGGTGGGGGGCATACACGTATATTGATGCGGCATAAGGCAGGGGTGGCCAAACTTGCTTAATGTAAGAGCCGCATAGAATAAACGTCAGGTGTTTGATAGCCGCAGGACATGATGCATTGAAGTGACTTCAGATGAAGAGGTGAGTTTGGGGGAATGTCCTGAAAGTGACATCACAGGAAGGGGTGGGGTTTTGGTGCAGCATATGGGGTTTGATGCAGTATACTGGAAGTGGCATCATCAGAAGGGGTGGAGCTTGGGAAGAGCCATCACCTGACCTTTGACTTGGAAGTTAAGTCACATCCTTGCTAGGCTTCCCCCCCCCCCAAAGTCCCCAGGTATTTTCTGAGTCAGACCTGGAACCCCAACATTTTTATTGAAAATATAAAAGACATGGAAAGAAGGAAGGAAGGAAAAAAGGAAAAGGGAGGGAAAGGCATGGAAGGAAAGAAAGAAAAGGAGGAGGGGAAAGACATGAAAAGAAAGGGGGGAGGGAAGGAAGGGAGGGGGAAGGGAAATAAAATGTATGGCCATGGTGATACTTGGAGACCACAAGAAGCTACACAATATGTCTAGAAGAGCCACATGTGGCTCCCGAGCCGCAGTTTGGCCACCCCTGGCATAAGGTTTTGTGAATCAGAGCCTACCGCATGATTACATCCAGTGAAGTGGCTCTAGCCCAGGCAAGTGCCTGTTTCAATTAATAAAGGTGCCCCAGGGCTCTGTTTCTGTACGGCTACTGTTGAGTTGTTACAAGCTGAAGTGTATTGGATTTACTTTTGAGTTCTAGATCAGGAAAACATCAAATTACTTACCAGAACAGACCCAACAAATACCCAGGATGGTTTCTCGGACCTAAATGCATTGAGTTTGAAATGAATGCTATTGAAATAAATGGAACGTCTTGAGTGAGTGTGTCTAGGATTCGAGTGTTCAGAATCCGTGGAAATACATAAAGGAGGACTTGGGTAATTATTTTGCTTTTTAAGAACAAGGTCTCTTCCTAGATCAGTACTGAGCCAAGCTAGTGTGCATTCTTCTGGGTCTCGCAATTGTTAGGCATTTGATAATTTAATTTTGCATTTGTGCTTAATAAACTTGTGATGCACAGTGCAATCCTAAGAACTTTCCTGGAGTAAGCTCGATTAACTAGTACTTAGGCTGGAACTGCCAAGCTGCAAAGCCAGATTGGGATACACTGGCAGCTGTGAAGACTGGGGCTGGGGACACCAAAGTTCAAGCCTGGAGTTCAAATTCTTGCTTACCTGTGAAGCTGCATCCAACCATTGCAATATCACTAATTTAATTAATTTAATTTATTGCATTTCCAGCCCTCCCTCCCTGCAAGGGGGGCTCAGGGCGGGTAACAACATTAATAATATTACAATGACATAAAATATAATATAAAATCAATAATACAATACAAGATATAAAATGAAAACCAAGTCCAAGCAGCAATGTGCGATGGGACTCGTCTCAGCTTAGCCTACCTCATAAGGCTGTTGTGTGGATACAATGGGATGTATGCCTGCATGCCACCCTGAGCGTTGTGTGTGTGTGTGTGTGTGTGTGACGGGAGTAGAATGGGATATAAATAAAGTAATGACAGTAAATCTCATAAAAAATGGGGCTGACATCTGAGAAAACATACATAGAACTGGGCTGCTATACAACTCTTGCCGGAGATGTCATAAACACATAACAAACGGTAGATAACATACTTTATATTGTTGCACACAAGACCCAGAGCTCACCTGTAATAGCCTTTTTGATCTCTGCCATTTTGATCACTGCAATCGGAGCTTTCAAATAGCCTACTAGGAAGATGTTATTGATCAGAGCTTCTGCCTGTTCCTTCCTATCTTGTGCTGTTCCTTCCCTTCAAGCACAGCTTGGCGACTTGCATTCCAAAGACTGCTATTTGCTGTCCTCAGTCTTTGATGCTAGAATAAGGTGGTTTGAAGATGCTTTAGGGGATGAAGTACAGCCTGGATTCACATACATGGTCTGGACACCAATGAAGTCGAGGGCTGGATAGACGTTAGAACCCCCTTCCCTCTATTTCAAGATACTGGTGAATGTTTTTGCATCAGGTATTCAAATGCCTCTTTCTGCAATCGTGAGGTCTAGAAATATTTTTCAAATGGTGGATTCCAGATTGTAACGTGCTTGTGCAGAACAGCATTGGAAGCCTGCCTACGGTCACAGTTTGCCTATGCCAACGATTATAAACAATGTGGTGATATGTTTCTCCTAAAGGAACGCATGAGAGATACTTTGGATATAACATTCGTCCTGATCTGATGGTGTCCCACTTTAGAGACTGACAGAGCAACGCTGAAGAGGGGTACTCCATTCTAAGATCGCTGATTTCAGTGGGTTTAGGAGGGTGAACGGCATCAGATTGCACTGAAAGGGGGTAAAACGAATTACTTGATTTTATACTCTGTTGCTAGAGAACACAGAGTTTGGTGTAGTGGTTAAGAGCAGCAGGACTTGAATCTGGAGAGCCAGGTTTGATTCCCCACTCCTCCGCCTGAAGGCAGCTGGGTGACCATGGGTCAGTCACAGGTCTTTCCCCAGTGGCTGTAATGTCCAGTCTGCCCCTGATTATGTACATATATGTTGGGTTTTTTCGGGGGGGGGGGGCCACAATTCAGACATACAAATTGTTTCACTCCCTCTCAGTATGAAGTCCAGGAATGTTTTTACTATGTGATCTACTATTTTTTAGACTAAGAAAAAAGAACAATCCTGTGAAAATTCCAGACGAGTAGGCCGTGTTACTCTTTTGCAGCAAAATGAAATGGGAGCCCACACTGGCGGCACCCCCCCCCCCCCCAAAGCGTAGCTAAATGTATTCCAGCATCTGCTTTCATGAGTCAGAGCTCACTTCCTCTAAAGCACAGGACGGTAAATCCATCACACTGATTTATTTATTTAAAACAATGTTATGCCACCTTTCCACCCTTAATGCAGGCAAACAGTCAAAACGTTAAAACAAATTTTATAATGCAAACATACAAAATATAAACAAAAACAAGCCATCGAAACATGAACATATAGTGTACACAGAAACATGAATAGAAAGGAGGGTCACTGAGGGAACCCCAAAGAAAATAGAAACGTCTTCAGTCACTAGTGGAAGACACGGGGACAAATGCATCTCACGGGGGAAGGATTCTGCAATTTCAGCGCTACGATTGAGAAGGCCTGTTGGTGGAGGCACGTGAATCGGGGCCTCCAAAGATTACCCTAGTTGTTGGGTAGGTTCATGTGGGAGTAGGCAGTCCTTAAGGTACGTTGTTGGCCTGATGCATGGTTGCTCACATAAGTGTATACAAGTAAGCAGAATTATTTTTCTTTAGTAGGCATTATGAAAGCAATCACACAGGATTTTAGAAAGGTTTACTTTCCCCACGCAGATTTCTAAAAGAAAGTTTAAATTTATGTGAACTTTTTGCATCAATGAAATGGTGAATTTGTATTAAACTACTGCTGAGATCTCGATAATACACATTATAAGCCTAACAGAAGGGCAGATTTTGTTCTGATTAATGGAAGATTACTCATTAATTGCAAGTAAAATCCATTTTTTCCCTGTTAAAGCAAATCATGTAGTTATTTAATGGATTTTCTTTTGCTGCCCTGTTAGACGGTAAAGCAGTTTTTCACATAGGTATTTGATAAATGTAATACAGCAGCCAGGTTTGTGTTTTGTTGCTCAGTGATGTTTGTAAATTGCATTAGCAATAGGACTGTAAAAAACATCAACGGAAGTAATAAATGTCATGTATTGACCCCTTTCCTGAATTGTGAGACCACAATTATGTGTTTTACGCAAAAGCCGTCAGCAGGAAAGATCTTGGCTTCTTTGACAGATGGTTGGTCTAAGCCAAAAGGCAACAAGGGCAGCTGCCACAGGCCCAGCGGGGTGGGGTGGGGCACAACCACCCATGGTCCTGCACCCCCAAAGGAGGAAGGGAACAAGAAGAGCAGGTTTCTGCCACTGCTCCTGTCTGCCTTGTTTTGGGCATGGGCCAGCTGGCTTCTGGATGTGACACCATTGGCAACTGCCCACCTTGCACCAGGTGAGGGCCACCTCTTGCTTGGCCCCAGTGGAGGGTCCTGGCAGCAGGGTGGCAGTGATTCTGGGGGACCCCATACTGGATTTTTACCCATGGCTCTGGAATCACAAAGACCAGCCCAGATTTGATATCCAAACCCAAGCTCTTTTGGGGGGAGGGGGAGGGGAAAGCAGCTATGCGATGTGCTCTTCATCATCTTTTCTCTGTACGTTTGTTCCCATGCTTGCTTGGCTTCACTCTTTTTGGGAAGAGCGCAGCCAAAGCATGCTGCCAGGGCATTTGGACAGGAAGGTATGTGTCAGGCTATGGCCTTCCAGACACGAGAGTCTGCCTCACTCCCTTCTGCAAGAAGACAAGGTCTCTTGATTTCAAAAGGTTTTATTTTGCAAGACAGCATTCAGGCCTAGACGTCCATATTCCAGGATTTGAGACCCTGGCTGAACAAGGCATTGTTAGGAATGAGATACAGATTAGAAGTTGTTACATTTCACACTCTCAGAGCCCAGCCTCCCCCCAGAGTTCACATAGCAGGAGAGTTCTCTGTGGGAACACTAGTCAAGTTCGACTCGGCTTGTGGAAAAGATAAGACAGTGTCTTTTCCCATGGAAATGGCCCCTTGCAGGGGGGGCCTAGAGGGAAAAGAAGACTCAACAACTAAAGAATTAGTTAGTCCTGTCAGGCAACATACCAACAGACCCTGACAGTATGCATTTTCAAAGCTCCTACCCACATCAGCACTATTTTCTGTTCCTTAGATCTTTGCAGGAACTGTGGTACGAGAGGGCTTTTTGAAGACATTTAAAAAAAAAAATCTACAATCGCTATATTGTTATAACGCCATAGCGCTATACCATTTACCAATTCAAAAAATCAAAAAGCCTGAAATTAGCTCTTTGAGCGACATTCAAAACCCACCATTTAATGCAAAAAAGCAACAACAAAAGTTGTATCTTCTTGCACAATCTCCCATGAGGATTCTGCTGCATAAAGCTGGAGGTTTAAAACTGTATTGCTGTGGCTTTCAATGTTTCTCAATTCTGGAACCTCTTTCCACATTGAAAACTCATTTGTCAGGGATGCCTTGCACATTGCAAGATATTATTTATTTACTCCAAAATTTTATTTATTTACTTCATTTACACCCCTACTTTTCTCTCCAGTGTGGACCCAAAGTGATTTACAACATCCACCCCTTCTCCATTTTATCCTTACAACAACCCTGTGAGGTAGGTTAGGCTGAGAGTAAACAATTGCCTGAGGGTCACCTGGCAAGTTTTCATGACAGTGGGATTTGAACTCGCATCTCCAAGACCCTTGCCTGACCCTTTAACCCCTATACTACAATGAAATCTAGAAATTGCGCGTTCATTGACATTTTCTTTGCAGCTGCTTCAGGAGAATGCCAAAGAAGAAAACCATACTTCAGATTCAAAAGTAGTTGTCTTCCAGCATCGCAGAAAATCCTGATCACATGTGAGTTCTCCATTCTCCATATTGTTCTGTACTGATATGGCATCTTTGGACTAGTGGTTCCCAAGCTTTTTCAGGTCACCGCCCCCTTGGCTTGATAAACCCATCCTCATTGCCGCTCACCCTACCCTATAAAAAGCATTATTTAGAAAAGCAGTTTGCCTGACCTACTAAGAAAGATAATAACAATAAAATTCAATAAAATTCAAAACAGTGACAATTTATTCAAAACTAAATTAAAACTTTTGAGTTTAATGAAACTAACCTGGTCTGACTAGAGCTCTGATGGTGTGTTTACTAAAAATTCTGATAGTTTCCACCAGATTTCAGCACCATGTAGAGACAGAAACTAGGGTTGCCAGTCTCCAGGTGGTGGCTGGAGATCTCCCAGAATTGCAACTGATCTCCAGGCTGTAGAGATTAGTTCCCCTGGAGAAAATGGCTGCTTTGGAGGGTGGGCTCTATGGCATTATACCCTAATGCTGTCTCTGTCTCCCCAAACCCTGGCCTCTCCAGGTTCCAACCCTCAAATCTCCAGGAATTTCCCAACTTGGAGCTGGCAACCCTAGCAGAAACATAAGCGAGGAAGGTGTTTTGTTCTAGGTTCTAGCCTGGTCAATTGTAAATAAGGAAACAACACACTCGGAAGGGCTCATCTCCAGCACTTCCCTGCTACCCTGTTTCCTCTTGGCACCCTCAGGTAAGCCCACTCCCCGCCACCAGGGGCAGTACCACTCCCTTTGGGAAGCACTGCTTTAGACTCTGGCTGTCAGGTTCAGAATGCTTCTCTATATGTGGTAACCAAAGAAACTCCATTTTAATTCTTTTAGTGTGCTAAGTGCTTCCTTCACAGGTGCCAAGATGTTCCCTAGCAGCTATCTCGCAGAAGAGGAATGTTTTGGCTACAGCTTCTCCAGTCCTGGGAAACTTTCACTCTCTCAGCTTCAAAGGGATTGTTTTGAGAACTGTGGGGGGAGGCTGGACCTACTGAGTCTTGATACTTTGTACTGTATTCTTTACCTCTCATTCGTAACAATACACGTGTACCAACCCAGGTATTGCATCTGGGCCAGTGGACTATAATGGTTAATACTTTCAGTAAATCTTTTGAAAACAACGGACTCTTGTCTGATTGCAGAAGGTAGTCTGGATATAACTATTATCTAGCCACAGTTCTGACATTGGCAGGGGTTTGAATGTCCCATACATGTCCAACAACCTATTCTGCACTGTGCTGCATGCTCTGCTCTCTTCTGCCATTATGCACATTTGCACCGATGCAAAGGGAAAAAAAGCACATCTAGCTTTGTGCCTAGACAGCGCTAAAGTCTAAACGTGATCTATCCAGGCCTGCACCACTTACGCATGTGCACGTACGTGCCATCGAATCACAACCAACTTATGAAGACCCCAGCAAGGAGCTTTCATGGCAAGTGAGAGAAGCAGAGGTGCACCACTCGTCATGACCCACCCCTATTTCTATAGTCTTCAGAAGGCAGTAAAAATAATAGTGCTCCCCCTCTGGCGAGGGGCCGTGTCTCAGTGGCAGAGATTCCGCCTGGCATGTGAAAAGTCCCCAGTTCAGTCCAAAGCATGATGTGAAAGAGCTTCAGCTGAGATCCTGGAGAGCTGCTGCCTGCCAGAGCAGATAATACTGACCTTGAAAGGATTCTGATGCAGGGTAAGGCAGCTCCATATAGGCCACCATACACTGGATTGGTCTTGATTCCGTACAAGATGTTTAGCCCTTGTCTAGGTACAGCATTTTTTAAACTGTTTATTTTACATTTTTTAAAATACAGAGAACAATATAACCAAGTGGAAAAAGAAAAAAATACATAAAGCTTGGAACAGTCTATAAATGTTTAGCCGTATACAACTTAACAATTCTCATAGTATAGCTAAGAAACTCACGGTATTGGGGTCAACATTAGGCAACTGATTGATGTTGTCAGGGCTCATTTCGAGGGGGAACGTGCAGTAATGCAGTTCCACAAAGAGGTCACATGTCAGGTGGCCTTACCCACCTGACTCTTGGCCATTTTGGGCCCATTTCAGCCTGGATTGGGGCCGAAATGGCCCGGATCAGACCTCTGATCGGTGGTAGATCACTCTCCCGCTCAGCAGCAGCTTGATCCTGACCATTTTGGGCCCCATTTCAGCCATTTTCAGCCCCTTTTTGCCATTTTGGGCCCAATTTTGGCCCTGAATGGTCAGGATTGGGTCCAAAACAGCCAGGATAGGTGATGTCAGGGGGTGTGGCATATGCAAACCAGTCATGCTAATAACACACTTCTGGTGATGGCAAGGGACATGGCATATGCTAATGAGTTATGCTAATGACTAATGGCATATGCTAATGAGTAGTGGCATAGGCTAATGAGTTATGCTAATGACTAATGAGATCCTCCAGCTCTTTTTCTACGAAATGACCCCTGGATGTTGTGTAGATGGTTCAGAAAAGGCAGCCATTGCACAAAGAATGTTGACTGGCGTTGTGGCTAATCTATAGAATGCAGGTAATCAGCTATTTTCGCCATAGTAAAGATATCCCACACTTTCCTATACCTCTGTTGTATGTTCGGTAATTTCTCTTGTTTCCAATTTGATGCTAAGAGCATTTTTGCTGCCGTCAGTAACATAAATATGTTTTTCCTGGTCATTGCTATGGTTGAGTCTCCCCCCAATCCTAGTAAGATTGTCTCAGGGCTCTTAGGTATGTCATAATCTGTTATTTCTTTAATTTAGGTACAGCATTTTAATGAGTGTGTGCTCTAAGGGAAATGAGTGGCTTGGCCTGGGAGAAAGCACTGAGGAATACATTGGGACGTACTTCTGAGTAGACCTGCGAAGGAGTGCTTCTTTAGAGTATTGGAGACACATGCTAGTAATCAGAGTAGTTGGTCATCTTTCCTTCTGCTTCTGCAAAGATTTCCTGAAAGCATTTGCAAAACATTAGAACGGATGCTTCTCCTCCATCGCTATGACAAGGGCGCAGGGTACCTTGTAAGAAGCACATAGAGCACTGACTGCACAATAGCCGGCAAAGTGAACTAATGCATTGTTCTTTCACCATGCCAAGCAATTACAATTAATTTGCGCAATTATGGCCGGGGAATCATAAATGAGAACACTCCAAATGACTGTAATTGTGGTCTTGGTTTTTTTAGCAATGAGCCAAGTTGCATACCCCATAAGGAATCAAAGTGCGTTGTCTTTGGGGGGGCATAACGATATGGAAAGCAGCTGCAACTGACCTGTGATGGAAATTTTGGTTTGGAAAACTAAAGAGTTCTTCTTGACCTTTCTGGTGAATAGCATATTGCCGACTTGTGTCTTCGCTAGGATTTTTGCGATAGATGTCCTAGGGTATCTTCTTATGCAACATATACGGAACACAACTTTGTCTAAGAGACAAGTGAAGATTAGGGTTGCCAGGAGAACAGTGCCCTGTCCCTTTAATAAAGGTTTAACGTACAGAAAACTGAAGCTTTTCATGGCATGGAGGTAAATAACAACTCCTGGTATTGGCTGCAGATCAAACTGATATTCAAGGAACTGTTTAAAGGCTGGTAGCCCTAGCAAAGAGCTACCTACCATTCGTGCAGAGCTCTAGAGAACCACACCTGGGACTGAATCAGTCCCGCTCCTCTCTGTGGCATCTTTGCAGGTGTCTTCTGCTGACAAGAAGTACAGATGCAGAAGAAGCATTCCAGGATCTAGAAGTGAATATCCATCTACCTGTGTGGCAGAGCTCTAGAGACAGCATCTGAAGCACATCTGGGATTCAGGTCTGGTCTCCAGGCTTCTATTATGTTGTAAATTATTTGGCTTGCTGGCCTGTCGATTACAGAAATATATTTGGGGAAAAAATGGTGTGAGCTGTTCTGAGCCTGTGGGTATAAGTAAATAAATTCTGCACTATGTATCATCCAGATATACCAAGTTTGCTACAGGTACCTGACATGAATTAATGCTAAAGATGCAAACTAGAAATCTTTTAGATGGGTCAGTGGACTTGCTTCTGAGTAGGTACATTGTTATATTAAGCTGTGACGCTCATTCGCCGGCTTTTCTGAGCACCATTCCCCAATATGGCACCAGCTCCATGTTTTTGAAAAGTGGTCAAGGCCTTTCCCTAGGGTTGCCAGCTTCCAGGTAGTGGCTGGAGATGTCCCGGAATTACAACTGGTCTCCAGGCCATAGAGATCAGTTCACCTGGAGAAAATGGCTACTTTGGGGGGTGGATGCTATGGAATTATACCATGCCAAGGCCTTTCCCTTCCCAAACCTCACTTTCTCCAAGTTTCTCCAGGTTTCAGCCCCCAGATCTCCAGGAATTTCCCAGCTTGGAACAGGCAACCCTACCTTTCCCCAGTGGGGCTTGTGATTGGCGTGTGGTTCCTACTTGAAACATCCACTGCTGGAGGAACAAGTGAGCTGTAAGTCTCCCAGAGGTGCAGGTCTCATGGGATGGGAGGTCGGGTAGCCAGCTCTGGGCTGGGAAATTCCCGGAGATTTGGGGGTGGAGACTGGGGAGGGTGGGGCTTGGTGAGGGGAGGGACCTCAGTAGGGCATTGTGCCACGAAGCCCACCCTCCAAAGCTGCCATTTTCTCCAGGGGAGTTGATCTCTGTGGTCTGGCGATCACTTGTAATTCCAGGAGCTCTCCAAGCCCTGCCTGGAGGTTGGCAAATCTAATAGGAGGGGATGGAAACAGTAAATGCAGCTTTTTTGCATGACTAATTCTGAAAGTGGCTGTGGACTGAGTGCCATTAAAATATACCTGTGGATTATATTGCTAATAAAGAGTTAGAAGTTTGGAGGAGAGGCCCTCTGCTTCTTGTCAAATCTGGGAGGGACACCTAGTAGTAGATTTTGCAAGGTGGTGGTTATAGTGTTTGCGGTTAAGGCGTTCAGGGATAACTTGGATACATAATAAACATACTGAGTTTTTTCATTAGAAGCTTGGATCAGTCCTTGGAAATACAAGAGGGAAAGGGTAGAGGCGTTGGTTCCTGTGATCCTTGTTATGGACACCCATGGATGTGCGTGCGTGCGTGTGTGTGTGTGTATGTATGTATGTACATAGTAGCATTTTTTACTGACTTATCCATGTTCTATTCTTTAACATGTTTACTGTAAAAGAGATTGTAATATTCCTCTTCTGTTCCTGATCTGAATTTTTCTCTGCTGTAATTTCCTTTCTACCCAATCGGCCACGTGGTAGATGGTCTCGTTGCAAGCAGTAAAGTCTGCCAGGGTTTGGGTTTTTTAATTTCTGGAGATTTGGGGGTACAGCCTGGGGAGGGACCTCAGTAGAGTATAATGCTATAGAGTCCCACCCTCTGAAGCAGCTGTTTTCTCCAGGGGAACTGATCTCCGCGCCTGCCTGATTGTGTATCTTGCAGCCTATCGCCATACAGAGTGGAACTGGTAAATTTTTGGCCATTGTCATTCAGAAGGAAGAAAGGGAAGCAAGGGATCTCTCTAAAGAAAATTCTCAACATCTTCTTGGACGACAGTTCCCAAGATTCCTTGATCTGTATCTAAATTACAGACATCAGATTTACACCACACTGACTGTCATGGTTTTCCCAAGAAACAGTCAACAAGGAAGTTGGATTGCTAGTATGGATGCCTCCTGAACCTACAAATATGTAGACAAAGGATTGTGTATCATTGTTCTGTACAGTAGACAGGCAGGTCGCTCTTTTTCTGGGCTGCAGATCTTCTTGGATCAGTCAAAAGCAGCAAAGGTACTTCCGGGCTTTAAATGTGCCATAATTTAAACAGTGGTTCCCTTTGGGTTTCTTCAATATCACCCTCCAACAGCTGTTAATCAAACTCAGCCATGTACTAAATGGTTTTTTCTTAATTTGCTTGTAATGATCTTCTTTTTGTTTCAGTGGCACAGTTTGTGGGTTAGTAATGGCTGGTCCACTGTTAATTGTCATTTACATATGGCAACAGCTGAAGGTCAAACAATAGCTTCTCAGGAGGGTTATATAAATTTAGCTGCCTTCCCTTTACAGTCGTTTGCAAATACCTAGCACTTATTTGCATATATGAAGAGTAAACTGCAAAAGCATTTGCCTGCTTCTTGGAAATTTGGTCCCGCTTGCTACTCAAATTCTGCTGTTTTCACGTGGTGTGTAGAAATCTTATTTTATTTCCTTATTTATAGACCATCTTGCTCGCTGAGATTCAAGGTGGATTGCAGGATATCAGTAGTGCAATTGGACAGCATAAGACTGTCAATGAACAATGCAGAGGGACCAAGATTACAGAATTAAACAACATTGTGAACAATGGAGTAAGGGTCATTGGGTGTGTGTGTGTGGGGGGGGAGGTATTTGTGAATTCCCTGCATTGTGCAGGCAGTTGGACTAGATGACCCTAGAGATCCCCTCCAACCCTATGTGGCTATGATTCTGTGAAATAGGGTTGCCAACTCTGTGTTGGGAAATTCCTGGAGATTTGGGGGTGGAGACTGGGGAGAGCAAGTTTTAGGGAGGGGAGGGACCTCATCAGGCTCTAATGCTATTGAGTCTACCCTCCAGGGGTGCTGATCTCTGTATTCTGGAGGACAGTTGTAATCCCAGGCGATGTCCAGGAACCACCTGGAGGTTGGCAACTCCAAATCTCTGGTGCAAGAAGGAAGAAGACGAGGGCCTGACACATCTGCAGACTCGCAAGAACTTTTCAGAAGTTTAGTGCTTTTTTTCTGCCTTAAAAGGTACAGTGTTGTGTGGCTGCCTGAGAAGCAAAACATTTCTGCTGGCATTCTCCACCTTCTAAGCAACCCACTCAAAAATGTCAAGGCGATGCTTGATGAGTGACTCCTCTTCTTCATCCATAATTACTGTTGATTAATTTTTTTCTTCCACATCCTGCATTCCCCTTTTGCTTCTCGGCACATTTTTTTCAGTTGCTTTTGTGTTTTGCATGCTGCAGTTGTCACGCTCCAAAGACTTGTGGCGTTCTGTGAGAGCTGGAAGAGGCACGAGAGTGCTCAGTTTTTTCCCCTTTGTCCCACTGAGCAACACAGAAGCTTTCTCATAGTTTCATAAACTTCAGAAGATGGCACAAGTTCTGTGTCTCTCTCTTAAGACAATTCATGGGATCGAAGGTTTCCATCACGGGATTTCCATCACTGGAAAGGGCAGAATGAATTTTGCCCATTTCCTTCTCTCATCACCCCCCCCCATTTGCCTAGCGTACTGTTTCTGTGGCTTCCCAGACCCCAGGGGTAGTTTTTGGGAGAACTGCTGCAAGAGGGGGAGGATGAAAAGTTCTTTTCCTCTGATGAAAGTGCCTTCTGTAAATGAAAAACGCCCTTTGGATCCATCCCAATAGCTTTTAAACACAGCTGGAACTAGAGGAATTTCATAGACCTGTCCATGGTCTCCTACATTGCTCTTTTGTCCGGCTGGTCATGTCTAGTGAAACAGGTTTTATGACTTCCTGCAAACACTTGTGAACAGGGCTTTTTTTCTGGGGAAAGAGGTGGTGGAACTCAGGGCCAAGCTACACATGACGAATGACACTTGAAGGGCAAGTGGATTGAGTGGAGGGCAAGTGAACAGGGAGAAATACACTTGCCATTCAAGTGTCATTCATCATGTGTAGCTTGGCCCTCAGTGGGTTGCCCTCGGAGAAAACGGTCACATGGCTAGTGGCCCCGCCCCCTGATCTCCAGACAGAGGGGAGCTTAGATTGCCCTCCGCGCTGCTCAGCAGCGCGGAAGGCAATCTAAGCTCCCCTCTGTCAGGAGATCAGGGGGCGGGGCCACCAGCCATGTGACCGTTTTCAAGAGGTGCCGGAACTCCGTTCCACCGTGTTCCTGCTGAAAAAAAGCCCTGCATGTGAATCAGCAAAAACAGTGGAACCCAAGAAAAGGGTATGCACACCAGGGTTCATTTCGAGGGGGAACATGCAGGAACGCAGTTCTGGCAGTTCTCCAAAGAGGTCACATGTCAGGTGGCCCCACCCACCTGACTTTCAGCCATTTGGGGCCTGTTTTGGCCTGGATTGGGGCCGAAACAGCCTGGATTGGATTGGTGCCGGGCGGGGCAACCCTCCCCTGCCCAGCACTAACCCAATCTGGGCCATTGCAGCCCCAAACCAGGCCCCAAAGGGCCCAAAATGGCCACTTTCGGTCATTTAGGGCCCCTTTTGCCATTTTGAGCCCAATTTCGGCCCTGAATGGCCAGGATTGGGTCCAAAACAGCCAGGATAGGTGATGTCAGGGGGTGTGACATACGCAAATCAGTTATGCTAATGATGACACACTTCTGGTGATGTCAAGGGACGTGGCATATGCTAATGAGTTATGCTGATGAGTTCCTCCAGGTCTTTTTCTACGAAATGACCCCTGATGCACACTATAGACTCTTGTTGCTCACTAGAAGAAAGCTAGGACTGCCTTTTAGCTCCAGGCTTACTGAGAGATATAGTTCTTTTATATCTTGCTTTAGGGGTGCAGACATGCTTTGGACAATATTTATTTAACATGTGTCTATCAAGTCGTTCAGCTATGGTTTTCAAGGAAACTTAGAAAATATTTTAAAAGGCATTGCAAAAGTAAAATAAAACACACAAAAAAGGATTGACTTCAAAATTATCAAACCGCCCTTGACTTCCTCTTTTGCCATCTAGCAAATGAAAAAAAGGTCAATTTGATTATCACATCATGACTTAAGTCTCCAAAACATACCTTCAAGGTAAAGGTCAGATTTCTTAATTATGCAAACTGATGTCACTTCCTCAGATGATGTCACTTCTTTAGACTGTGACACGGCAGCTGTAGTATCCTGCTCTCATTGCCCCGCCTCTCACGGTTTCTCCTGCTTCCATTACGTCCAACTGCCTCTTCTGCCAAGCCTCCTTTAAGTGCCCCTTCAGAGCTCATGTGGGCTGGTAAAACTAACCAGCTCAGGCCATTTTCACATGTCTTACCTGCCGCCGGAACATCACGCAAAACACCCAGAAGACAGCGTCTTCTTGCGTGAAATTGCGCTGGGAAGACGCGATTTCGCGCAAAACATCCAGATGACAGTGTCTTCCTGGTGCGATTTCGTGCAAGAAGACGCTGTCTTCCGGGTGTTTTGCACGATGTTCCGGTGGCAGGTAAGACGTGTGAAAACGGCCTCACAGAAGATAAGAAGGAAAATGGATAAGGTTGTCAACTATTGGAAGATGTAAACCTGACAAAGGGCAGGGCTCACAGCGGCCCTTCTCTTTTCCAGTTACTCTTTTCTGCTCTGAAATCTTACCTTTTCCAATTTGACTAAGTACAGAAGTTCATTTTCCTTTCTTTCTTGCAGGCACTTGATTATACCATTTCGCAACTGGTTTAAACAAACTAGTAAGGGGGCTTTGCTCCTCCCCTCTCTTACTGCTAGCTGTGGTGCTAATTCTGTACTGATGGCACTTGCTTGGGAGAGGGGAAGCTAACCAGATAGGTGGAGCCAGGATAGCATACCTCCACTCGGTCATGTTCCAATGGGTTGTTTGACATTTGACTGTCAGCGTACTATGTTTTTAGTTGGCAAGGATCTTCATTTAAGTTAAATATATATATTTTTAAACAGGTCACCGTGGAAATACAAGCTGTGAGATAGGAAATGTAAACAAGTTATGCTTGCGCTGAAGTCAAGTTTACTTTCAGATCATTTAACAAGAAATATTCTTGACGGCTTAAGAGAAAAATAAAATAAAGTCTGTTTACCATGTTAAACCTCTTAAGGGTTGAGGATATTTTAAGCGGCCAAAGGGTCTGAAAGGGGAGGGGGACAAAGCTTGGTAATCAAGAGGCCTGTTATAATGGGAACATCCTCAGGAATCCCTGAAGAACTGATTCCAGCCACTGGGGAAGGAACTCAAGGGGTTTATTTATTTTAGGGTTGCCAACCCTGCCAGCCACCAGAAGTTCCAGTCCAGGTTTTACTTATGTCTCTATGTAAGCTGGCTGGGCAAGCTGCAGTGTTCCTTTCTTTTTTCTAGGGTTGCCAACTCCAGGTTGGGAAATTGCTGGAGATTTGAGGAGCAGGGGTTAGAGAGGGTGAGGGACCTCAGCAGGGTAGAAGGCCATAGAGTCCACCCTCCAAAGCTGCCATTTCCTTCAGAGGATCTTTGAAATCTGTGGTAATTTTGAAATCTTTGAATCTTTGGTAATCTTTGAAATCTGTGGTAATTTTGGGATATTTCCAGCCACCACCTGGAGGTTGGTGACCCCCAGCATACTCTTGAACAATTGCGTTATCATACACATACTTAGCATTTTTAAAGAATTTTCAGAATTCAAAATACTTTGCCTGTATGCAGGGCTTTTTTTCTGGGAAAAGAGGTGGTGGAACTCAGTGGGTTGCCAGCACAGGACCACACAATGACATCACTTGGGGTCAGCTGGAACAAGGGGGGAGTTTTTAAAAGTTTAAATCACCCTCTGCGAAAATGGTCACATGGCTGGTGGCCCCGCTCCCTGATCTCCAGACAGAGGGGAGTTGAGATTGCCCTCCGCGCAGTGGCGCAGAGGGCAATCTCAACTCCCCTCTGTCTGGAGATCAGGGGGCGGGGCCACCAGCCATGTGACCATTTTTAAGAGGTGGCGGAACTCCATTCCACCGCGTTCCAGCTGAAAAAAAGCCCTGCCTGTATGTGTGTTTGTATTGCTATATGCTATATGAGTCTGATATTGTAGATAGGAGGCAGACAGAGAGAGGTGGGGCAGGGGGGGGGGGAGAGAGAGAGAGAGAGAGAGAGAGAGATCTGCCTGAGGCCTGTCCAGTGAGTTTGTTGCTAAGATGAGATCTGACCTTCTGGATCGCAGCTCATTTTCTCACCATGTTCCACCAGCCCTGCTTTCTGTGCTCCTGGCAAATGTTCTGGCTCCTGCTTCTAATTAAACTCAAAGCTGTTTCTTTATTGGACGGTTAAACTTGGTGGCAATTACTGAACTGCAGTGCACGAAGGGAAGTTTCTGGCTGGCAGGCAAGCATCTTGATAATAATAGTATGAACTGAATGATGAAATACGTTCAGCAGATTAAATTGGCCGTGGTTTAATCAAGAAAACCACCTCCACGTATCTGACAAAGGGAGCTTGACTCTCGGAAGCTTATATCCTGGAAGTCTTGGTGGTCTTTAAGGGGCTATTGGATTTCTATCTTGCTGGTCTACTGCAGACCAACATGGCTATGCACCTGAAACCACCTCCATGGGGGAGATAACTAGGGTTGTTAACTACGGGTTGGGGAATTCCTGGAGATTTTGAATGTGGAAGCTTGAGAAGATGGGGTTTGGGGAGCGGAAGTGGGCTATCATGCCTTCCAGTCCACCCTCCAAAACAGCCATTTTCTCCAGGGTCATAGATCCAGAGGAGTTAGCCATGTTAGTTTGTAGTTGCAAAATAGTAGAGTCCAGTAGCACTTTTAAGATTAACCAACTTTTTGGTAGCATAAGCTTTCGAGAACCACAGCTCTCTTTGTCAGATGCATCATCTGACAAAGAGAGCTGTGGTTCTTGAAAGCTTATGCTACAATAAAGTTGCATCTGACGAAGAGAACTGTGGTTCTCGAAAGCTTATGCTACAATAAAGTTGCATCTGACGAAAAGAGCTGTGGTTCTCGAAAGCTTATGCTGCAATAAAGTTGGTTAGTTTTAAAGGTGCTACTGGACTCTTTACTATTTTCTCCACTGATCTTTGTGGCCTGGAAATCAGCTGTAATTCTGGCAGATTTCCAGCTACCACCTGGAGGTTGGCAGCTCTAGATAAAACTAACAAAACCAACGTTTGTGCAATCTATTCTTACGGCTCCTCACAGCCACTGATATGGATGAGGGAACTGCTGTAATAACCTAATCTTTCTGTCGGCTTTTCTATAGACGAGAATCGAGATAAGCCTGCTGGAGGGGAAGACTTCCCACAAAATCAATTTGGGGCATGATTAGCTTTCCGGACAAAGTACAGGGAGCCTTTTGCTTGGGTTTGTTAGACTGAAGCAAATCCTTTCATGCCACTGGCAAAATATTCTTTCTGTCTAAATTTTTTTTTTTTAAAGGCACAGTCCACCAGAATGTCTTTCTGAACTTCCAGTTCATCTCAGTGGGTGTTTGTAGAACATCTCAGTAGATCCTGCCCAAGGTGTATTGCTTCCCTTCAGTAACATTCACTGCATATGCCGAGCTTCACAGTTGTAAAGGACAGGGCAAATCCAGATTAAATTTTCTTATGGCAGAAGGGCACTCTCTTGCCTTCCCCCTCCCACTGCAGCCTACTTGTAACAACAACAGCAACCGATTTATATACCGCCCTTCAGGACAACTTAACACCCACTTAGAGCGGTTTACAAAGTATGTTATTATTATCCCCACAACAATCACCCTGTGAGGCGGGCAGGTCGTCGGCATCGAACCACGAACCGCGGGTTCATTAATTTTTTTTGGTTTATGCCCATGTCTAGCTATGACTAGCCCACGGTCACCCAGCTGGCTTCAAGTGGAGGAGTGGGGAATCAAACCCAGTTCTTCAGATTAGAGTCCTGCTGCTCTTAACCACTACACCGAATTGGCTCTCCTGAAAATGTTGTCCTTTGGGAATAGAGAGCCAGTTTGATGTAGTGGTTAAGAGCACAGGACTCTAATCTGGAGAGCCAGGTTTGATCCCCCACTCCTCCACTTGAAGCCAGCTGGGTGATTTTGGGCTAGTCACAGCTAGACATGGGCATGAACCAAAAAAAAATTAATGAACCCGTGGTTCGTGGTTCAGTGCCAATGATGAACCCGAACCAGCGAACTGCAATGAACTTTTCCCGTTGCTGAACCGGTTCGAGGTTCGTGGTTCGTGGGCGTCAGAACGACCCCCGTTGGACTTGGAGAGCCCATATTCCTGGGGAGTATTTAACAAGCTCTCCTCTAGCCATTACCCAAGTTTGGTCAAGATTGCAATAGGGATCTTGGAGTTATACCCTCTGCAATCCAAGGCCCCTAGAAAACTCCCACTCGATACAATTAGAGCCACCGGTTGACGTTGGCCCAGTGTACAAAATCCAAGCTCAATTAAACTCTCTCTGTGGGCCAAGCTACACATGATGAATGACACTTGACCGGCAAGTGGATTGAGTGGAGGGCAAGTGAACAGGGAGAAATACACTTGCCGTTCAAGTGTCATTCATCATGTGTAGCTTGGCCCTGTCTCTCTCCCCAAAGGCTAGCAAGTAGCAAGCAACAGCTCTGTCACACTCCACTGCTCGCTGAAAGTGAAACCCAGCCTGGGAGCCCAGTGCTTTTTATAAGCTGAGGTCCCATTGAGCAATGCAGGAGGTCTGTGGTTGGCCGTCAAAGCTGCGTATCAGGGTTTGCAGGGATGAGATTGGAGTTTCCATGGCTACAGAACACTCCCTCCCCCTCCCTCCCCCGGGTGTCTTGCCTTGAATTTCTATTATCATCTTACAGGTTTTATGGGGACCAGCTGTGTCTCAGAGCCAAGCTACAAGTGACGCCTGACAGGTTGGACACTTGTCAGCTTCCCTCAAGTTTTGATGGGAAATGTAGGCGTGCTGGTCTTGCAGCTTGGCTCTCCATTTAATTGAAGTTTACAGAGCGGCAGTCTATGGGAGGGAGAACATGCGGTTGGGAGGGGATTACAGGCATTGGGCTCTCGCCGGGCGTCCCCTTCCCCTCCGCTGTGTGTGTGTGGGGGGTGGGGGGTGGGGGTTCTGTAAACTTCAATTAGATGGAGAGCCAAACTGTAAGACTAGGATGCCTACATTTCCCATCAAAACTTGAGGGAAGCTGACAAGTGTCCAACCTGTGTCAGGCGTCACTTGTAGCTTGGCTCTAAGTGGCAGAGCTTCTGCTTTGCATGCAGAAGTTCCCAGGTTCAATCCCCGGCATCTCCAGTTAAAAGGACCAGGCAGCAGGTGATGAGAAAGACCTCTGCCTGAGACCCTGGAGAGCCACTCGCAGTCTGAGTAGACCGTGATGGGTCTGATTCAATGTACAGCAGCTTTATGGGCTCATGTGAGTTTAAAGAAGTTACCATTTTCTGAGGATTTGTCCATGATTAAGGCATATAAATGAAGACTGGTTTTAAATGGGTCTAATGCTTGTTTCTCCATTGGACCCAAGTCACTGAGGCTCCTCCAAGGTGTGAATTAAACTGCTGTGGTTTTTCAGAGCTTCTGGGGAGAAGACGCAGGAGCATATGGCCTCACTACAAATGTACGTTTCTTCCTTAGGGACAAGGTCCGGGGGACCGGGGCAGGTGGATGGACTTCTACAAGGTTATGAAGGTAGCAAACAAAAACATTTGCTCCTTTAAAAAAAAAGGATGAATGCAAGAAGGTTCATACAATGCTCTTAAAAATTAAAAAGATGAACATTTCCCCACTCTGCTGGAAGTGCTGGTGAAGGGTAAGACGGTGGCTGAACCTGCACCTGTGGTTAAGGTGGAAGTCGGAGAAGGCACCGGCTGTTGTGGAGGAGAGCTGTCTGTCAGAGCTGTGGACAGAGTTATTCTGTAACGTCAACATCCCGTGATCTTTCTCCTTCAAGTTCTGGGAACTGCATGTGCTTTCTGTTTGGTTTATATGGAATTTAGGAAGTGGGTCCCGCCTTATCAGATGGAAATTAACCATCATTTACAGCAATTTGTCTCTGTAAATGAATACATTTTATCACAGAATGTTCTGTCCTGCAGCCAGATCAGGAGAGGAATGGGAAGTGAAAATGGCCCTGGAGCCAGCCAAGCTGAGCGGCCCCTGCTGTGCTACAAGCCAGCACCGCAGGGGCATTTCGGTCAGTGGGGCCGATCAAAGAGGCAGCAGTGCTGGAAGAGACAGTTGGTGGTGAGCTGGCACCAACCGCTATTGCTGATGAGTCTGGACCAAGCTTGGGTAGAGGGAGCCCTTGAGGCTCAAGTTTGATGGAGCAGGGGGAGAAAAATTGAGGGAGTGGTGTCATGCAACAGTCTAGGGATTCCCCATATCTCTGTGGTAAAAAGCATAGAGATTTGGGGAATTCCTAGAGTGTTGCACAACATCAATTTCCACAGTGCTCCTGGGCATCATAATGAATCCTTTTCTATGGGCCTGGCACCAGTTAGCACAGTAGTCTAAATCCATACTTAGATTACAAGTAAATAGTAAACAGAAATAATTATGGAGCTGGTGTTTGTCTAAGGAATGAAAGTTTGCAGCTGTTTAGAATGGATTTTGTGTGTGTTGTAGTCCTCAGTTAAACTCCAACCTCACTTTTTTTTAGCAACCTGATTTTATGCAGCTTACTTGGAAGGGTATCCCATGGATCGCCATGGAATCTACTTCCATGTCACTTGTTTAGAGTTTAGAACAAGACCAGGAATGCTCTTCTGGCTGCCAACGGTCTGAATCAAGTTCTCATTTTAAAGTTTAAGTAGAGATCTTTACCTGACATTATTTGCTTAACCAAGACAAATTTACAGGAATCTCTGCAAAGCTGGATTTCCTTTTTATATTAAACAAGCAAACTCTGACATGAATATCTGCTCACTTACCAGACACAGTTGATATAAATTTTGTCGAAATGCTTTCAAAATCAAGGTATTTTTAATAGCAAGTTCTTTTGTCCTTAAATGAACTACCGTAGTATAATCGTGCCAAAAGAAATGCTGTGTTTAGAATACATATGAAAGGGGTTTTTTTTAATTGCAAGGAGATAAAATGGAATAAAAATACTGTGAAAAACAAAGATAATTTGCAAAAGTATAATAACTATATACCAGCAAAGTATCCCCGGCTCAACTCCTTAAAATGCAAACGAAGCAAGATATTGGCAGGGAAATGAATAATTATAGTGCTTTTTATATGTCACAATCATGTGTAGCAGGAACCTACCAAACCCACCTAATGGGGAGCACACACTACCCCCAATTCTCCCAATCTCATAGTCACTATATACTGTGAACAGAGGCAATGCATGTATGTGCCATGCGTGTACTGCTTCAATATGAACAAACTGGCCACTGTATTTTTCAGGGTTTGCATTCATGCCTATCAAGGTTGTATGCACATGGCTGTATGTGAACACTGCCCCGTTCATACAATACGGCAACCCCATGTGTCAGGAGACATGTCTGTAAAGCATGCAGTGGGCAGACTCCTGTTACATGTCATGAAGATATAATGTGATGTTTGAAAAGGACTTAAGAAGAAGAAAAAAAAGTGTGTGGGGGGGACACCTGCAGCTGGAAAATGCAATGGACGAAGCCTGTTGGGGCAAGTTTAGTTTAATGACCGAAAACGCAATGGACGAAGCCTGTTGGGGCAAGTTTAGTTTAATGATTGAAAATGCAATGGACGAAGCCTGTTGGGGCAAGTTTAGTTTAATGACTGAAAATGCAATGGACGAAGCCTGTTGGGGCAAGTTTAGTTTAATGACTGAAAATGCAATGGACGAAGCCTGTTGGGGCAAGTTTAGTTTAATGACTGAAAATGCAATGGACGAAGCCTGTTGGGGTAAGTTTAGTTTAATGACTGAAAATGCAATGGACGAAGCCTGTTGGGGCAAGTTTAGTTTAATGACTGAAAATGCAATGGATGAAGCCTGTTGGGGCAAGTTTAGTTTAATGACTGAAAATGCAATGGACGTAGCCTGTTGGGGCAAGTTTAGTTTAATGAATTATTTATTTATGTTATTTATAGTCCTCTCTCACTGAGATTCGTCACAAT
Organism: Eublepharis macularius; assembly: GCF_028583425.1. Classification (NCBI taxonomy): domain Eukaryota; kingdom Metazoa; phylum Chordata; class Lepidosauria; order Squamata; family Eublepharidae; genus Eublepharis; species Eublepharis macularius. The sequence goes on along the minus strand of NC_072792.1, from coordinate 23,761,725 downwards.
CAACAGGAGGATACGTCTACTAAGCAATGTAGTAGGACTAGAATTGCAAAAATCTGAAACAAAGTTGTTGTCTGAACAAAGCACAAGTATTGAATGTGACATGCTAAACAATGGAGAAAATGGTATTACGTAAGTAGAAACACAGTGCATTTCCCTGGACAAATCTGTTATGATGTAGCCCTATTTCCTTTATAAGAATGCCCTCCTGAATTGTTCTGGTCATATAGTTTGCAAAATACCAGGAGTGTGGGAGTTTTCCTGACCTCCTCTGGCAGCTCATTCCACAGAATAGGGGCTGGTACAAAGAAGGCACGTCTACAAGCTGTTTTTCATCTTCCCCATTTGCAGGGTGGCACCTCTAGAAGGCCATGCTTGGGTAAGTGAAACTGACATGACGGGACCTAGATGGAGAGGTGATTTTGCAGGTATGAAGGGCTTTGTATGTGATAGCCAATACTTTGAACTGAGCTCCACAAGTGATTGGCAGCTAATGGAGTGATAGCAGAATGGGAGTTCTGCCTTGCTCCTGATGTGGGATTCCACACCAACTGAAGGCTCTGAGTTGAAAACCTATGGAGGAATGCATTACAGTAGTCTAGTCTCAATGTTACCATGGAGGAATGCATTACAGTAGTCTAGTCTCAATGTTACCATGGAGGAATGCATTACAGTAGTTTAGTCTCAATGTTACCATGGCATGGAACCAGGTGGTCAGATTGGCTGAGTCAAGGTAGGGGCCATCTTCCAGGCTAAACTAAGTCAGAAAATATGCAGGTTTTTCAGTGGTGTTAACTAGCTCCTCTGGCAGTAATGCTGGGTCCTATATAGTCCCTAAGCTCTTAACTGAGTCAGCTGAACCCCATTAAAATGAGGAAGCAGGATGTCATTGAAGACCTCAGGCTTCCCAACAAGCATTACCTCCACCTTGTCTAGGTTCAGTTTCAATTTATTCACTTTCAGCCATTTAATCACAGCAGACAGGCAATGGCTCAAGACTTCTACTGCAATACCAGTGGATTTGGATACAGAGAGACAGAGCTGGGTATCGTCCATGTATTGATGGCGTCCAGTTCCAAAGCTATGAATGATTTCTCCTAAACATTTTACATAGAGGTTGAATGACGTGGGAGATAAGGTTGTGCCCTGTGGAACCTCACAAGACAAATCCCACAGTGAAAATTACTGGTGGCCGCTGGCAATCCTTTTGAGTCCAATCCATGAGGAATGACTTAGACAAATCTAAGGTACACCCCTTTAATACCTACTTTTACCTCTCCAAACAACATGGCACGATCTGTTGTGTGTAAAGTGGCAAATTGGAGGAGCAACAAAGCAGGAGCAATAATGGCCGTTTCCACACGGCTTACCTTCCCTCAGAACGACCCGGAACATCGTGCAAAAAATGTGGAAGATCGTGTTTTCTCGTGCGAGATTTGTGCAATGTTGTGCAAATCTCGTGCGAGAAAACGTGATCTTCTGCATTTTTTGCACGATGCTCCGGGTCATTCTGAGAGAGGGTAAGCCGTGTGGAAACGACCAGTGTCTGTATTCAGATGTTGGTAGTCAACAAAAGCCACAGAACCATCTCTGTCCCACAGACCCACCTGAAACCAGACTGAAAAGGGTCTAGAGCAGATTAATTATCCAAGCAGACCTGGAGTTGGTCTGCTACGGCTCTCTCAATCACTTTGCCCAGATAGAGCAGATCAGAGACTGGGAGATAATTATCTCCATCATTTTTCCGTAGGGATAGTTTTTTAAGTAGTGGGTGGAAGTGGCCCAGGGAAGGTGCCCTGAGTTAGTGATGGATTTAAGATGGACATCACTGATGTGTGGTTTCAAACATCTTCACCAGGCGGAAAACTATGCACACATCATTGCATATGCAACCTCAAGCTCAGAGTTATATGTTCTTGCAACAGGAGCATTGGAATATGATTAGTATAAAATTTTAGCATCAACAGTGAAAACTTTAAAATATGAATTGTATTAGAATGTTGCTATTACAAGAGCATGATTAATATGCTCATTTACTGCTGATATATATGTTCTGCAGTTTCCTTTGTCAAAAGACGTTCATAACATGTGGGGATTTTTCATTAAACTACAGTTGTATCTAACTGGCTTTGCTTGTTTTGTTTTTTCCCATAATTAAGAATCTGGCAGGTGGAATGACATTCGAGCACCCTGTTGTACTTTTTGGTCTTTCTTTTTTGTACTTTATGAATCTGGCAGGTGGAATGACATTTGAGCTCCCTATTGTACATTTTTGGTCTTTCTTTTTTGTACTTTACAGTATTTCACCTGGAAAAAATGGATAAGTAAGACACAGCTGACATATATCAAATAACAACACAGTATGCTGGCATCATGTACCATGATGGGGGAAAGAACCCAAATGAATATAAATTCTAATGGCCCTGGTTTCAGCTTGGAAGAAATACACCCTCGTTTTCATCTTTAATCTCTCTTTGATATTTGCTATGTCATGTTCCAGCTATCTGTTATGTAGTTGTGAAAAAACTGTTGTTTATAGAGCCACAAGGAGATTAGTTTGTGTGACAGAATATATTTCTGGTTCCTGGGTCATCCCATGGTGATCAGAGTCTAGCTAGAGCCAAATCTGAAGGCTGCCCTCGATGTAAACAGAGCGCATATGACTGATCTTGGATCCACAGGAATTACTACTGTAGGTTCCCATCTTCTTAGGATTAGTAGTGATCCATCCAGGTGCTTAAATTAAAAATGCTTTTCTATCTTGCTTGTTACCAGGGCTTTTTTCTGGGAAAAGAGGTGGTGGAACTCAGTGGGTTGCCAGCACAGGGGGCAACTCCTGGCGGGGGGTGGTGTCCCTGGTACCACATGTGCATGCGCAAAGTGCGTGCACGTTCCTGGGACCACACAATGATGTCACTTTGGGTCAGCTGGAACAAGGGGGGGAGTTTTTAAAAGTTTAAATAGCCCTTGGTGAAAATAGTCACATGGCCGGTGGCCCCGTCCCCTGATCTCTCAGATTGCGGAGGGCACTCTAAACTCCCCTCTGTCTGGAGATCGGGGGGGGGGGCACAAGCCATGTGACCATTTTCAAGAGGTGCTGGAACTCTGTTCCACCTGCAAAAAAGACCTGCTTGTTACACTTTAACAACCAGTTCCCAATTTGTGCCTGTCTCTGATTCACTCATTGAAAGCCTATTTTATATCAGTATTTTTAAAAAAGGTAAGGCAGCTGATGGATAAAGGTTAAAAATCTCATAGGAGGTTTTCTTTATGACAGCTTGAAATAGATGTGCCTTAACTGTTTTTCTAAAAGTTTTCAGACACTGGTGCCAAATAAACCACCAGGGGGAAGGCATTGGGTGTTACCATCAAAGAGGCCCTGGCATTTGTTACAACATGTTGAAAGAGAGGCACACAAAACAGGCCTACATTTTTTCAGCATCCCTGTAGCTTCATATTGGAGCCAATAGTTCTGGTATCTCAGCCTCAAATCTTTTAGGCCTTAGATCACTTTGAATTACATCTGCAACAAGAAAGAAAATGGCAGCCAAAGTGACTGCATCACAATAAGGGTAATGCGGTCCCGGAGGTGAACCTTTGACAACAGCTGGGGAACTGCATTTTCAACCAACTGAAGTTTCTGAGTTCTTTTCAATGATATAAAATATTACAGTATGCAGAAAATGTTACAATAGTCTACTCTGAAGGTTACTGGAGCTTGCCAAACTGTGGGTAGTTCAGACTTTTCCAGGAAGGGACACGGTTCGTATACCAGCTTTGGCTGAGAAAAGGCTCTCCTGGTCATAGCTGCCACCAGACTCTAATAGGACTAGGCTAGGTCAAGAAATGCACACAAAATGAAAAGCTGAGGCTTCAGAGTGAGTACCAGTGTTGCCAGCTTGTAACTCGTAACTCCTTCCCCTAGCTGGCATTTCCCACCGCTGTTCAGAGCAGCGGCAGGTGAAAAAAAAATGGCCATCACCCAATGGTATGATGTCACTTCCAGGGAAACCTTGAAGAGATGCTATACTTCTCGGGGAATTGCTAAAACTCTATGACCATAGAGTTTTAGCAATTCCTAGAAAGGACTGGCGTCAGTTCTGGATTTTCCTGGTCTTCTCTAGGAATCACTGACATTCCTAGAGAGACATGACATCACTTCTGATGATGTCACATCATTGGTCAGTACCACCTCCCCAATATCTTCCTGGTCTCCCACTGGCAACCCTGTTCAATCCTGTCCTCAAACAGTTGAAGTTCCCAAATGGATCAGCGATAATGCCTTGGTCTTGTCCGGCTCAAGTTTCAGTTTATTCTTCCTCCTCAGACCAGCACTGCCTTAGAACGCTGGTCAGACATTCTTTGGCCTCCTTAGGATCAGATAAAAATGACAGGTAGAGTCCCATGCCATCATCATAATAGTAACCTCCCTGCCCCAACTTCCTGTCAACTTCTCCCAATAGTTCCACATGGAGTGTTATTTATTTTGTCCATTTCATCTGGTCCTTCCTCCAAGGAGCTCAGAGCAACACTCGAGGTTTCCCCCTCTTCCACTGTATCCTCATGAGAAGTGGGTTAAACAGAGGGAAAAACTACTCCAAGCTCACCCAGTCAGTTCCAGGGCAAACAGGGATTTGAACCTGGGTCCTCTTGGGTCTCGTCGAACACTCAAAGGTCAAGGGACCTTCTTCAATCATTAGCGTCCCTTTTCCAGCTGTAAGGGCTTGATGTTGCATTTTCCCATTTTATTTTCTCTACCCCAATAAATGCTCCAGCAGCTGTCTGTGAAAGTTGCAAGTGTTTGTAATGCAAACACTTGCAAAACTGAGGCATGATAATGAAGCAAAACACTCTCGAGATTCTAGGGGATTTTTTGTTTCTTTTTTTTATAACTGTAAGAAAACCATCATCAAAATCCCCAAACAGCCTTCCTTCTGCCGGAAGTCAGCCAAATGCAAGCAAATGTTGGCAGCGATCCATTTTGCATAAGGAAACATCTTCACATTCCACATGTTGCTCTCTTAGCCTCCTGTGTGGGAGTCTAGCCATCTTTTTTTGCCATAGGGGTGGTCCATTTGGACTTAGTGCTTTCTTGCATTGCAGTGACACAAATAGTTTCCAGGGCAATCCTAAACCGAGTAATACCCTTCTAAGCTCATTGACTTGGGAGGGGTGTAACTATATTTAGGATTGCATTGTTAGTTCCGTACTTTCTGCTCCCATGACAGGACAACAAGTTCTTGCTTTTGTTATTCTGGATCGTTACGTGAGCATTGAGGCAGCAACCGCTTTGGTTAATTGCTCTGTTAATAAAAATCACGGTTATGAAGTGACTCTGCTGAGACTATTTCATGCAGCATAAGGCTGGCATTAGAAAACCATGCTGTTACCGTTTCTTGGGATCTCAGAATCAGGGGGAATATGAAGAATATGTTTTCTTCTTCTCGCCAAATGCCTCAGAGTATGATATAATGGTGAAAATTGCATCATTTCTTCTTCTACAGAGGAACACATTTGCAGTGTTGCAGTGTGGATAAATTAACACTGTCCCTGTAGTGTTGCTTTCTGTCAAGATGGTGAAGTGCTAGTCATAAACAGGACGAGACGCAGCACCCACAAGCCATAAAGCAGGGATAGACATTAAATAAAAGGAGTGAAACTTAGCTGATCAAACTCCCAGAGAATGCATTTCTTCTGCTCAGCTTTGGGAAACCATTTGTGGGTGGCATACGGTTAGTGCTGTCAATTGTCTGCCCATGATGGGCAATCTCCCACCTCTGCCCTTTCTTGGGGAAATGAATGGCAAGAAAAAATGGAAGGGGGGTGACCTCAAGGATGTGGCAATATCACTGTGTCTATAACACTCTAGGAACTGCCCCGATCTCTACGGTCTTTTCCACAGAGGTTGGAGGAATTCATAAAACATTGCTGATGCACTGACATCCTAGGGTTTCCAATTCTGGATTGAGAAATTGCTGGAAATTTGGGAGTGAAGCCAGGGGAAGGCAGGGTTTGGTGTAGGGAGGGACCTTAGTGGGGTTTAATGCCATAGAGCCCACCTTCCGAAGCAGCCATTTTATCCAGGGGAACTGATATCTATAAACTGGAGATCAATTGTAATTTCAGGAGATCTTTCGGTCTCACTTGTAGGCCGGCCTATCACCTGGAAGTGACGTCACCATATCAGCAACATTCCCTTCCCTATCCTCTGCTCAGGATTGCCAGGTCTTCCACCATGAGAAGACCTCTGCTGGCGTCCTGCTCTTCCCATCACCAGTGGCAGAAAAATGTAAAAAAATGCTGTCAAGAAGGGCATGAAATCACTTCTGGGGGGACCTGGAAGTGACATCACACCATTGCTGCCAGCACCTCTCATGTCCCACCCGTTGGTTGCCAATCCATGCTTGACAACCCTACGTTCACCCCCTACCCAGTTCCTGAGGGTTGCTGGAACAGGGCTGGCACCCCTTCATGCAGGACCAGTTTAAGACACGCTAAAGCCTAAACTGTGTCAAGTTTAACAAGCCACGAGAATGGTGATTTAGTAACTTCTAGGGTTCTTTTAAATTTTGATGCCTGTGAAAGCGGGGAGGGCGGAATATAAATATAATAAATTAAATTATTAAATTAAATTAAATAATCTGAGACTCTAAACTATGGTTTACATAGTTTTTGCATAAAAACCTGCTGTAATATCTTCTCCATAGACTCAAATAGCAATACTGGTATCAGTCGTTCCCCATCCCAAGCAAACATGGGAATCGTAATTCTATGATAGGGCTAAGAGAGTTCTGAGAGAGTTCATGGGGAAGCCATATGGTTGCCAATTTCCAGGTAGGGCCGGGCATTTTCCCAGTATTTTAGCTGAGTTCTCTCCCCTTCCCAGGCACTGCCCAAATCTCCAGGAATTTCCCAAGATGGAGTTAGCAACTCTGAACAGAAGTCTTATAATACACTTAAAGACTAAGTGTGAAGACATGAACTCTGACTTCCGAAGCTCATGCTGAAATAAATATTGTTAGTCTTTAAGTGTGTTACTGGACTTTTGTGCAGGGTTGCCAACTCTGGCTGGGGAAATTCCTGGAGGTTTGGGGGCAGTGCCTGGGGAGGTGTTTTGGGGGTGGCAAGTAGGAGAAACAATGATGCATGACACCATGATGCCACTACTGGGTGAGTACCCAGGTGGCATTTTGTGAAACTCTAGGAATGTCCCCAAACTCAATGATAAAAGCCATAGAGGATTTAGGAATTCCTAGAGCATCACACTATGCTGTAATGTCATTTCCAGGTACTCAGTGATGTCATGGCATCATGCAATTCCCCCCCCCCCCCCAGTTTAGTCCCTGCAAAATAAGGAGGGGTCAGGGCAGAGTCAGCTGAAAATTCTGGCCTAGAAGATGAGCAGCCTATGTAGGCTCCTGTTATTGGATATGGGCCAATCATCGACTTGAAGGGGAGTGAAGTGCAAGTGAAGGGCCGGTCCCTCTGCACCATTGCTTCCAAGCAGATGACCCTTGCTAATGCCAGTGACCCAAGAGAAGCTGTGCTGTACACAGCCTGACCAGGAAAACTTTTTACACATAACTTTTTACACATAAACTTCTTTATTATATGAGCAATAGCAGACTGAGTGGAAGTTGGCTTTTGCACACCGGTGCCCCAAAACGATTAGGACAGGGTTGCTACATTTTGTGGTCTAGATTGCAGTTTCACCAAGAAACAGCTCAGGGCATTTTGCAACCCAAAACAGGTACTGTACGCTACCCGTTGAAGGTCCCTGTGGAGCTCATCTTTTGGGCCCAGGCCAGCAGTACAAGCCCAGGAGGCTGCAATGTGCATAGACAACGTTCCTTCCTTCTTTAAGAATTGTACTTCTATTGTTTGTTAGTTGGGCTGAAACGTTAATACCTGATGGACTGAACTCTGAACTGTCCCTGACTTGTTTTTTGTAAGTTGTTGTGCAGTTTTCCCCTGTCATTCTCTGCCCCTTTAAGAATTGTATTTACTTTGCTTGTCAGTTGGGCTTCCTCTGCCAGCGGCCACACCTTTGGAGGTGCTTGCTTTTCCACCAAAGAGCTTCATGCTGGTGATTTATTATTGTAAGTGTGGTTTTTGTTGATTACAATGTTGTGCATTGAGTGTTATGCTTGTTATGTATACCAAGGATGAGCTTAGACCATTATGTTTTAAAGAAAAGATTTCTTTGGTTGTTGTGGATTTTCCAGGCTGACGTCAGGAACTACAACGCCAAGACCACGGCTATACAGCCCAGAAAATCCACAACAACCATCGTTCTCCGGCCGTGAAAGCCTTCGACAATATATAAAAGATTTCTTTATTTTTCAGTTCAGGTGTTATCTGTGTTGCGACTCCTGAGGAAGACATTTTGAAACAAGTTCTCTGCCTGGCTCCTTGTAGAGTCGCTGGGGTCTTGTGCCCCCAGGCTTTCTTCCTGACACCTGTAGAAAAGAACATAAGTACCTTTAATAAGAAAACAATTTCATGACTTTATATGTAGCACTCACCTTGTACTCCATTACCGTGGTTGGTTGTATTGGTCGCTGCTGCCTGTTCTGATTGTATTACTATGGTACTGTAGCATGTTGCACTTTAATTGACTATACATTTGTGGTTACTTTTTCAATAATACTTTATACTATTTTTTCACTGTGTTGCCCTCATGTATATTGCTTCTTTAGGTTGCCCAATATGGCTGGTAACCTCCCACCCTTGGTCTCTGGGCTCCCACTGCTATTCAATGCAGCAAAACAGAGGAGGGATGGTATCATGTGTTTCTCTAGAAATTCTCGAAATTTCTGTTTCTTACCATAGAGATTTGGGGAATTCCTAGAGTAAAGTGAAAGTCATTTTGTCACTCCTGGGTACAAATTGATAAGTGATGTCATGGCATTGTGCATTTCCACAGTCCTTGCACCGCCAATGTTCCCAGGAGTCACAACCCAAACTGGCAAGTCTAGTTGCCAACCCATGCCCATAGGTTCTTCTCATGCTACTGTAATCCCAGGAACTAATTGATTTAGCCCAGGAGTGGTAGATTCAGTGAATGGAGGTTAGCAGCAGAAAGTGTCTGTTTGCTAGTAAGCTGGAGAAGATCCTAGGGCTCTGACCATCTTGTATATGGGCTATATTTCTCATATTGAAGACTGTAGCCCAGTTTCTGTGGAATCTGGTTTTTGCAAGAGGAATGCATTGGAAAAATCTGTCACTTGATGGACAGAAGAATTTAGACATGGCTCACCACCAAGTTGTTGCAAGGAAGAACCATTTGGGCAACTGAATTCACTGGCACTGTCTATTGCAAGTTTCTACTTTCTGCGATACTTGTTTGTTACATAAATCTTGTTGTACTGTCCTGCATGTTCAAGAGTTTTGACTTAAAGAAACTTTATTTCTCATACATTGTGTTGCGAGTGCTCTTCCTGATTTAGGCCCACAGAATACACACAGAAAGAGGTCATGCTGCTTCCACCCCAGCTGATACCCGTGCCGGTTATGGCATGCTAAGCAGTTGCTTGGCTGTTGAATTGGTTTTAGCCTTCTTAGTGTCTGCAGGGAAGGAGGCAAATAGGTTGAGGAGGTGCCAGAATCAAAAATGCCAAGCTGTTTTTGGCTGGGTTTGCACGCTTTTGTTATTTGCTCTATCCCTATGTCCGAATAGGTCCATCATATGAATTGTTCCATCATACAAATTGTCTTATAACAAATATCAGCGATGGTATGAAATCACAAATTTCCTTTAGACATCAACGGTGGTATACAAATCACAAAATTTCTACAAGCAGTACATGTAAACAATACATAAGGTGCTTGGAAGCCCTAATAGTCCAATATAAAGCCAGAATTCTCCACAAGAATGTAGTGTCCAGGTCATAGAAGTCTTCTCTTGAGTAACGTACGCTGCCTACGGGGTTCGCTGGCATGCAAAAAGTCCAGTCCCGTTTCGCCCCAAAGGCTTCTTCATAGGCAAGATATAGACCAAGTAACAGTCAATCTCATTCCACCATTGCAATTCCTTCCAGTCAATCTAGCGTCGTGGATGCATCCTGGACAGGTTGGTGCTATTTTTTACTCTATTTGTTTTACTTCCTTCCAGGAGCTCAAGGCAACATGCACAGTTCTCCTGCTCCTATTTTATCCTCACAGCAACCTTATGAGGTAGGTTAGGATGTGTGTGAGGGAGGTCCTAGTTCGGCACTCTGACTTTATGCCTACGGACTGCAACACCCCATCAGGCTTCATTTCTGATCTCCCAGGCATCTCCCTTTAAATGCCAGTCTCTACGGTTTAGTCTTAGACAGAGCTTTTTTTCTGGGAAAAGAGGTGGTGGAACTCAGTGGTGGAACTCAGGACTGCACAATGACATCACTTTGGGTCAGCTGGAACAAGAGGGGAGTTTTTTAAAGTTTAAATCACCCTTGGTGAAAATGGTCACATGGCCGGTGGTGGAGGGCAATCTAAATTCCCCTCTGTCTGGAGATCAGGGGGCGGGGTCACTGGCCATGTGATCATTTTCAAGAGGTGCCGGAACTCCGTTCCACTGGGTTCCAGCTGAAAAAAAGCCCCGGTCTTAGGCAGTGAGCCTCAAAGGAAGTGGCAAGAAGGTACGATCCAGAGCAGGTGGTCTATCACTCCAGAACCAAATATGGCTCTTGAAAAAAAAATCTTTAAGTTAGGGTACATTGGAAGGACATGTGAGATCCTGGAAAAACCAATATGTGAATGGAATGACGAGACAAGATATTTATGGAACTAAAAGGGTTTCTTAGTGATGGTTTAAAGGAAGGAAAATGATAGAGGGGAATAATTACCTGTAATGTATCGGCAAACTATATACAGATTTATGCTGGTGCACTAAAACGATTGCTCAGGGTGCTCTTTATTGTGAGATTAATGTGAGATCTTCTTGACCAAGGATTTATGATGACCAGAGTTTTGGCTGCAAATACTTTATGGATCATTAATCAACATGTCAATTATCTTGATGTTAAAAGTTGTCATTTTCAGTTATGCAGCGGAACTTTCTCATATTGGGTTTTTATCTTTTGTTCTGAATGCTGATGTCATTTGACTTTTGAACTATAAAATGTTGCTGATCCAGAGATGTAAATCAGGTCCCCCGCAATGGCTCGTGGAAGCTCGGAGAGACTTTTAACAGCAGATCTCCGGGGCTTCCCCCAAACAGCTTTTGAAATGACAAAGTTCCATCTTGTTTCTCCATGGCAGGGAATGAGTGAGGGTCTAAAACTTGCCTGAGTTGGGAGAACAAGTTGCTGAATGCCAAAGAAAAGTGGGAAACTGCCTTAAATTTTTAAACAGATCCTCCTTGACTCATACAAACCTCATGACTCACATGAACCTTAACCGTGAGCCGGCTGAAACGCAGGGATGTCACATTATACTGACGATATTATAGCAGGAGCAATTACTGCAAGCTGCTGATATGTGGTTGTCACTTGCCGAGGAGTAACTATCTCAAAGAAGCTCTCTCTGCTTTATTTAGCAAACTGAAACACAGCAGATAAACAAGAGGCAACAGCGTCGACTTCAAACAAATTGCTTTCAAATTGCTTTAGACAAGTGTCAGTCACCAAAGCTGTCATCCTCTTAATTGTGCTTGCTTGGAAACAGTTTTCTATTTAAGTCGGCGAGATTCACTTCCACACACATGAGGTTTGGAGAGAGATGGAGGACGTTTCCTTCGGCCAGTACATAAAATGATATTTGCACACCATTAGTGGACAAAATGGCAAGGGCACAGGGTTCATTTACCAGTGAAGGGTACAGTCTACTGGGGAGTTCTCAAGCACAAGCCCCATTAAAAAGAATGGAAGTTAGCCATCCAAGAACACTCCAGAAATACTGCTGTGCACCTCTTGGTTACTAGGGGCCAAGCTACACGTGACGAATGACACTTGAACGGCAAGTGTACAGACTCACATGTATTCCTCCATGTTCACTTGCACTCCACTTGATCAAGTATTCCTCCCTGTTCACTTGCACTCCACTTGCACTCCACTCGACCACTATGTGGAGTGCAAGTGGAGGGCAAGTGAACAGGGAGGAATATGTGATCGAGTGGAGTGCAAGTGGAGGGCAAGTGAACAGGGAGGAATACGTGATCGAGTGGAGTGCAAGGCTAGAGTCTGAAGCCAGGAAAGTTGCGAAGAGGAACCTGGAGTATTTACTACTACTGGTAAATGCCAGATTCTTAACATTTATTAATGTTTCTTGAACACCCAGCAATTTGGCTCAGGTCCTACTTTGCCAGCTGCAGCTAGGGGAGCCGATCATTTGGCCAGCTGTTGGGCTGTGTCTGAATGAATTTGGATCTATTGCTTGCACGATTATATTTTTCTTGCACCGTTAGACTTACTCGGCACTGGTCCTCTGTCTGCTGCTGCACCTCCAGTTTTTAAAAGGGAACATAGTAAAATGTAAGGGGAAAAATCAGCTTGCTTGGATAAGATTTATAACACGCCCTCCCCGCAAGCAGGCTCATAGTGGGTTTTGTTTTTGAGATTTTTGAGTTGAGACTTAGGGTCCCTCTAGATGTGCAGGTTTTTAAAGAGTTGGGTCTGGGAAAACCAGATCCAACTTGAATTCCCTGCAACTACACAGTAGCTCTGGGGAACTGCAGTTAAAAAAGAAAGGCATGTCCAAAGGGCTGAGGAATGCCTCCCCAGGGGGAGAAGGGGCTCCTTTCTGTCCTCTTAATCTGTTTTCCCTTGTCAAAATAGCAAGGGAGGGAGGTTTCCCATTTTTTTCTGCTCTATATGGAGTAATCTATGCACACGGAGGAGTAAAGTCAGGGGAGACTCTCCCCTGTGCTATTTTGTCATGGGGAAACAGCTTAAGGGGGGAAGGAGGAACTGTTGAATTTCATGCCTTAATATATAGATTTTTCCAGTTCCTGGGTGGGTTTCCACTTTCTCTACAGCCAAAAAAACTATTTCAGCATAAATTTTCATGAGTTAGTGTGCCCTTTATCAGAAACATGAAGTCCATAACAGTTGTTTAGGATACAAGCAACGGAAGGGCCAGACTGAAACCATAACCAATCAAAGAGAAATTGATCAGTTCAAAGTATGTAAGGACCAGGGAGGAGGGAGGGAGAAAATACCCAGTCCCTTTAATAGAGGCTTAATGTGTAGAAGTGGGCAGTTCTTCATGGCATGGAGGTAAATAACATCACCTGGTTAAGGGTCAGGATAATTTTCTCCAGGCCAGTTGGCAACCTTACTCCTACCTAAGAAAGATTGGCCAAGTTGTCTGAGTATTAAATCAGATGTAATCAAGCGCAATGTGAGATAAGCAGAACTAATTAACATCTGGAAAAGGCAGGCAAGGCTATGCTACTAGTACCCACAGTTCTTGTTCAACCCCGGGAGAGTGTCAAATCTCTTTTAATATTCCAGGACATTCTATTGCTGAAGTTCTATAAAAGAACTTCGGAGGGAGAAAGCACCGAATTAGTGTTCATCAAGAAAATAGACGTTAAAAACAGGCAATGTAGTCAAACCAATGTTGGTCATTTAAAGGATGTTTATAGCCATATTGGTCCAAATGTAAAAGCCCCAAACACCACCCATGTAATACCTTTATTAGGCTGGTTCTAATAAAAGTGTTACATGGATTTGGGAGGAGTGGGGTTGGCAGACATAGGCTGCTTCCACACACGTTGGATAATCCACTTTCAAAACGCTTTAGTGAACATTTATAACTGATTTTCCATGTGTGGAACAAAAAATCCACTTCTAAAGGATAACTAAAGTGCATTGAAAGTGCATTATTCAACGTGTGTGGAAATGGCCATAAAGAGGGAAAGAACAGGAAGCAAGTCTCTTAGCCAGTTTAGTCATCTGAATGAATATGGTCTCTTCCTCATCAGGTCTCTTCCACCTAAATGAGATGATTTAGGTTCTTGGACTGGGCCAAAGCAACCATGAGCGGCAATGACCAAAGAGCTTCTGAGCAGACATAAAGCTACTTGGCATGATATTGTGTTTGAGACAAACTTAGCCAGGGAACATCACAGCAATCGGATCAGTGATTTAATTTGCATGGAAATGAAGAACTTCAGGAAAGATATCTTTCCCTGGCTACCAGGTTTACAGTTGGAGTGGCTACCTGTCCTGCAGGAAAAAAGTCCCTTCCCTGTAACAGATATTTAAAGGTAAAGGCAGTCCCCTGTGCAAGCACCAAGTCATTACTGACCCATGGGGTCACACATCATGACGTTTTCTTGGCAGACTTTTTGTTAAGGGGTGGTTTGCCATTGCCTTCCCCAGTCATCTACACTTTACCCCCAGGAAACTGGGTACTCATTTTACTGACCTCGGAAGGATGGAAGGCTGAGTCAACCTTGAGCTGGCTACCTGAACCTGGCTTTCGCCAGGATCGAACTCAGGTCGCGGGCAGAGCTTGAGCTGCAGTACTGCCGCTTACCACTCTGCGCCAAGAGGCTCTTAACAAGATGTTATTTACCAGCCACCGTTATTTACCTCCATGCCATGAAAAGCTTCAACTGCTTATTTCCACACACTGTGTCTCTATTCAATGGATGGGTCATTTTCCCCCCCAAGGCATATTGGCAACCCAGCTCAGTGAAATTCTCAGCATGCTGGTCCAATCTCAGAGGCATCACCAGAACGGCAGTATTGAGATGCACACATTTTAGTCTTTCATCTGACTTTGTACAATGAAATTCTAGTCTGCTGTTGCATTTGGCCTGAGGTTGTTTTGAAATGCTGCTTCTTTTAAAATATACTTCTGTTTATTTTGGTTCATCTACAAAAAAACTCTGCTGAAAGAGGAACAAGAAACCGTTCTAGTAATCTGATCTTAAAGTGGCGATGAAGGAGTAGGAGCTCCTTAAAGTACCAAATGCAAGAAATCCGACTAGTCCTCTGACTTCACATTGGGGTTTTTATGCATGGTTTTATGCCAGGGCTTTTTCACTTGTAAAACTATTGTTGTTGTAATGATTATGCTGAGCTTTAATTTTAAATTGTAAGCTTCCTCTAAAGTCCTGTTTTAATAGCAGGAAAGCAAGGCATAAACTGGCATAAATAAGCAGGGAAAGATTGAGTGTTCTGAATTTAAACCTGGAACCCCGCTCTAAGAATAAACTTGGTACTCTGTGCAGTTATCACTTAACACAGTTATACCCTTCTAAGCCGATCGACTTCAATGGGTTTAGAAGGGTGTAACTTTTAGGACTGATCCGTAATGGTCCTAAACCCTTTCCCCAGCTCGTGGTAACAGTATGTTCTAAATAATTTTTAACAATAAATAAATGTCTCACCTTATCTTCCTGGACTCAAGGTGGCTAGCAATGCAACAGCAAGGACAGAAACCATCCCAGCAGTGAAATCCTAAGCAGAGTTACTCTAGTCTTGAAACCCTAAGCAGAGTTAGGCTGCTTCCACACACGTTGGATAATCCACTTTCAATACTCTTTAGTGAACATTTGAAACTGATTTTCCATGTGTGGAACAAAAAATCCACTTCTAAAGGATTATGAAAGTGCATTGAAAGTGCATTATTCAACGCGTGTGGAAATGGCCTTACTCTAGTTTAAGCCCATATGGTTTAGACTAGAGCAACTCTGTTTAGGATTTCGCTGCTAGTCTGTTACCAAAGTAAAAACAATACACAGATTAAAAACACAATCTGTCTAAAACTGTTCCCCTCTGTCACCCAAATCAGTCCTCATGTTGATGAGCATGAGCGCATACTTTACATGAAACATGCCCAAGATATCTTTTGAGCTCTGGGCTCTGGTATAAATAAGGGGATGATGATGAGATGGAAAAGAGAGAGATGCTTAATCAGAAAATAACTTTATTGTTCAGCATAGCAAGGAGAAGTAATAGGGTAGCTGTACAAGAAAGTAAAATCAACCTATTCAAATAATAAATATGTTAGTAGTTTGCACTTGGTAAGCCCATTTGCTCATCCTAGGTTCCAATGATAGTTTCCAGAATACTGACTTGGATCCTATGAACATGTTCCCTTTGGATCCTAAGAATGTGTTCCTCCAGCCACGGTGGAGGCTGTCAGTCCTCCACTGCTGGGGAGCAGAGATAGGTGTGGCATTACCCCCAAAGAGACCAGAAAATGTAAAGGGATGAACAGGGAGGGGATTTCAGGATCAGAAGAAGGATTACCTAACTAGGTGGAGGGAGGATTCTAGAGGGACCAACAGGTTATCGGGTTACCTGGCTCTTAGGTAGGGAGGATAGAGCAAAGGAATGGGGATGTGAAGAAGGATTTGAAGGATAGGTATATGAAGAGGTAAGGTATATTGGGAGAAACGAGACAATACTCTGCCTGTCAATGATGGAATGCCATGGTCTTGTGTCAGCAGTGGGAGAAGGCTTGGGAGTAGAACAAACTACAAAATTGTGGAACTTGAAGGACCCTTTTTATTCACCTTGATTTAAACTGGAGTCCCTTGCCGGTAATTGTGACGGGCACAATATTAGGATCCACAGCACCACATCCCATTGGTCACTCATTTTCTCACTCCTCCTCCCTCCTGCCTCACTCCCCCTCCCCTCCTTCTGCCTGCCCTAGGAAAAAAAGCCAGTGGGGGAAAAGCCTGAAGCCAGCCAGCTTTAAAATAGCCAGCACAGTGATTCCCAGATAAACCTGAATAATTGAGGTCTATTCAGAAGGCCAGTACTCAGCATACCAGAATATATCCGGATTTATCTGGCATGCCAAATATATCTAAATAAAACCAGTAAGGAATTGTTCAGCTCAAGAATACTGCATTGTACACTCCTAGCTGTGAGGATATAATGGAAGAGAGGAGAAAGATGTAAGCCATTAAGGATCCCCATTGCAGAGAAAGGCGTGGTATAAATTGTTAGAAGTGGAGGAGTCCGCTGTCTCTTAGTCTCAGATTTCACAGAGGAATTATAAGAGAGAGAAAAAGATAGAGAGGTCAGGATCTGTCTATCATTCCTAATGCTATCCCTTTGAAGTGAAGTGTTATTTGCTACTTTTAGGGAATCTTTGGCCATTTCCACTCACCGAATGCTAGCGGCTTTCCCCCTTCACTCCAGACGTCTCCATTTTCAAAACAGTGGCAGGCTGTTTGGCTTCTGGTTTTTGGGTGCCTTTTCTGGGAATGCACTTTCCTGTGGTCCCAGAAAAGGCACCAAAAAAAGCAGAAGCCAAACAGCCTGCAACCATTTTGAAGGACACGTGGAAGTGACCTTCCTTCCTTGCCTCTCTCTCTTCTCCATCTTGCATCCAAGAGAGCAGGACATGTTTCCGGCATCTCTCTCTCATCCTAGGTATTCCCCTATGTAGTAGATCGAGCCTGAATGGGTTAAACGAAAAACACATAGAGGCGCCTTATAATGTGTTCCAAAGGCTTTGAAGTGCACTTTTTGGGAGCAGCCAGCTGAGCTAACTTGTCACACAGATGTGTACATAATGAAGCTGTTCAAACTCCTGCTGTTAACTTTCATACATTAACAAAGCCCAGCACCCCCATCAAGCATTCTCCTTCCCTCTCAGAAAGTTCTCTTGGAAAACCAGTCTTTCATTTACAAGCCTATTCCTCTATGGCTAGATCTGCTTATTCGTTCTTCGAAACGGAAAACCTGGAAACCAGATAATTTGCCTTGAATTTAGTCTTGAATTGACGTAGGCTGATCAGAGTGGGAAGCTTTACTTAATAGCAGCATACAATTATGTAAAAGCAAGTGGAGACCCAAAAGACTCACTGAGGAAGCGAGGGGAACCCCATCCTCCTCCTTTACCTACCGGGCCAGCCTCTTGCTGGCAGTCTGATTGCCACCAGCATGGTCAATCCTTCTCTTCATCCTATCACCATCACTTGGTGGAACATTCTCTGGCCAGCCAGCTTGCCCACATGGCTGGAAGTACTGTCACCACATACCTGGCACAGTGGCTCCCGCTCCCCTGCCTGCCTCAAACAATGGGGTAGTGGTGGCAGTGGTTGCTCCTCTCCTGCCCACCTGGCTGAAGTGGCAGGGGGCGGGTCAGAAGCAGTGGCTCCTCCCCAGCTCCTCCCCACCTCTTTGCCTGACTCCTCTTCACCTCTGCTACTTCCCTTTCTACCTGTAGTGCCTCTGCTTCTACTAACAGGCATTGGCTGTGGCAGAGGTGTGTTCTCTATGTACACACAGACAATGATACTCTGTTTTTTGGAGTATGTGTGAATTTTACTCCCCTTACTTTCCCCCGGGGTTTCAGATTTTTCTGCAAACCCAAGGGTTTCCCTGGGTTTGTAGAAGAATATGTTCTCTGTGTACCAACCCTATTTTCGGATTCTGTCAATCCACAAGGGGCTAGATTCACTATTAGATAGAGGATACAGGCAATGTTTACTGTAGCTATTCAATGGTTTCATAGGGATAACCATAACAAGAAGTAGCCCAGGTCACAAAAACCGCTTAAGCCAATGTAGTCCTGTTGAAATAATAAATTAAGGGCTGGTTCACCTACCCAGCCTGACCATTCGGTAAGGTGAGATGGCACTTCATGGAGTGATAGAACAGCAATTATGGGATCCAGTGAATATCCCCCAATACTCCTCCCCTGTCCCACATGGGCCGTTTCCACACTACTCACCTTCAATTGGAACGCCACGGAACGTCGTGAAAAAACCGTGGAAGATATCTTCCGCGGTTTTTTCTCAGCATTCCATGGCGTTCCGATTGAAGGTGAGTAGTGTGGAAACGACCATGGTTTTTATCCATGCAGGCCTCTGTGATCCCCAACAGAGCCATTTTGGGTGGTTCATGGGATTGCTTCCTTCCTTCTTGTCAACAGAAAAAATGATTGGGCTGAACCCAGTGACTTATAGCATAATCCTAAGAAGAGGTACAGCCTTCCAAGACGATTGAACTCAATGGGTTTAGCAGGGTATGAGAAGTTGTATATTTACACCACTGCAGAGGCAATACTTGGGTTTTCTGCTTTAGTTACCAAGATATCTTTCTCTGTCTCCCTGTGTTTAGCTCTGCACTTGGTGAGGTGCCATAGTAAGCCCCCAGAGCACTTTCAGAGAGGTGCAGGCACAAGCCCACTCCCTGTATATGCCTAGTATGAACTCAGGTTTGTTTGTGTGTCCTGTTATACGAGTTGGCCTCACTGCCATAATCCATACACCCTTTTTTGATTAGGCGAATGTATTATATGAGAGAGAAGAATACCTTGGTAAGAGCTAATGTTCACTTCATAGACTGGAAATGGAAACTTGGGGCACCATGGCCTCGTGACATTTGGTTCACAGTGAAGTCCTATGTGCTTATTATGTTCATGGGGTGGGGAGCAAAGTTCAGTCCTGCTCTATATTATGTGCAAAGTCTATACATCTGGTTACAGTGTGAATGAGCCCTGCGCTGCTTGTAATCAATTAAGCCCAAAGAAATCAGGTGGTTTATCAAGGCCCTGGTGGTGTACAATATATGCCCGGTGGGTCAAAATAAAATATGTGCATGTGTAAGAGCACTGGACATAGAATTTTGCCTGGATACAAGACTGCATAGTTAACCAACAATTAACTAAGCAGAGTCACTCTGATTTAAGCCTATTGAAATAAACTTAATTTAAGATTTCACTGTAAGGCCGTTTTCACACTGCTTACTGGCCGCCAGGAAGATGCTGTTGTTCCAGGAGCTTGGCGCGATGTTCCATGGCTGGTATGCAGTGTGAAAATGACCTCAGTTAGCTATGAACTGGATGTCTTTGATAATTTGGTTCTGCAGCTCTTCGTGGCTGATTCTTTCTCGTTACAAGTATGGAGTCGAATGGTTGTAAGAAAAATCAATATATAACAACCAAGTGATTTATAGTTTCTCGCTTGAAAGGATGACTCAAAGGTATTGTTGGATGGTGACAATGATTTCATCCTGTGGCAGTACTTTAGGAATGTGCCTGTATGCAGCTGATAAACTGGGCTGGTTTCCATGAAGAACTCCCTGGCTAGAGATATTCTGGAAGGTTGATAAACTTGACAGCATAGGCAGTGAGCAGATCATGGCATAAGGCCAACATTCGAGAAGGCAACAATGTGCTTTGATTTTGGAAAGAACTAGTACCTTTGGAAACTTGTGTTTTAAAAGATGACCTGTTGCTGGAAGTGTTAGTGATCAGACTTGCCATCCTGATATTAAGAAGGCTTATGGACATAGCAATATCATATAGCCTCTCTCTGTATGTGTCTTAAATACAGAAATGCTACCTAAGCCAGGCAGAAAAACAGAAGCCAGATTCCATCTGGGAGATGGAAAATTACTAGCATGTGAGATGCCAGGCAAGATCCTAAAGGCAGAAAAGAGAAGTTTCCCGTGTACTATAAATGTCTCCTCCCAGTAATTTTTACTAAATTTGTTCTTTTAATTAACAATATATCTGTTAATGAGTTAACCTATTTCTTATTACATACCCAAGACATACACCACATATTACAAATAGCTACAATTATACAGGCGTCATATATGCTCCAAAACAGTCAATTAAAGTGTCCCGTGCTCCAATTCCTATATTAGTTGCTATTAAAGTGCAAATGCTTTCTAATGTCACCTGACACAATTTATCATTTGTAGAGTCAATTTCGCCTTGTATTTCAGTTCAATATGGGTACAGTCCAAGGTAATCCCAGACACTGTGAAGGTCACAGATCACATGTAGACCTTGATAATATTCTTTAGGAGTACATAGATAGTTCTATGACCATGAGTTTTCTCTAACGGACGGTCCAGATCCCCATAAAGGCCCGTTTCCAAAGATCTTTCTCAAAGAACACAGTTGTCGAAAATTCCAGATCACTACTTCATATTACTTTCCAATTTGCCAATTTGATGGCAAATTTCCTTAAGATGTGTGCATGCTGTGTGTTTTTGCTATGCAATTGATCTTTATTATTTTCAATAAAAAAACTTTTGTTGAACATCTGATGGCCTCCGTGTTCCCTTGGAGGCCATTGTTAATCTCTCCTTAAGCTCCAGAATCTTTCCTGAGCCTTGAAGGATACAGTGGTACGACCTCTCCTGAAAAAAACATCTTTGGACCCCCCCCCCCGACCTGTCCAGTTACCGCCCAGTTTCAAACCTCCCGTTTCTGGGCAAGTTGATTGAGCAGGCTATAGGTGTTCCTGAAGGATTCCTCTGTCCTGGATTCCTTCTAGTCTGGATTCCCCCCTGGTCATAGGACAGAGATGGTGCTGGTCACCCTCACGAATGACCTCCGCAGACACCTGCACTGGGGCAGATCAGTGCTGCTGGTGTTGTTAGATCTATTGGCAGCGTTCAATACAGTTGACTATGACCTATTGATTCACTGTCTTGCCAACGTGGGGGATTCGTGGGACAGCCTTAAAGTGGCTGGTCTCCTTCCTCCATGGCCAGGGACAGAGGGTTGCATTGGGGGAGCAGTTATTGCCCTGCTACCCCTTAGTGTGTGGTGTTCCCCAGGATGCAATATTCTCCCCGATGTTATTTAACATTTATATGTGCCCCCTTGCCCAGCTGGTGTGGAGCTTTAGGTTGAGTTGTCATCAGTATGCTGATGACACCCAGCTTTACCGGTTGATGGACAGCCAGCTGAACTCTGCCCCGGATACTTTAACCAGGGCTTTAGAGGCCATGACTGGTTGGTTAAAACAGAGCCGACTGAAATTGAATCCCATGAAGATGGAGGTCCTGCATCTGGGGTGTGGGTTGACAGGTTCTGGGATCCACCTCCCTACCCTGGATGGAGCGCTGTTGGTGCCTGCTCCAGTGGTGAGGAGTTTGGGTGTGTTCCTAGATGACTCCTTGACAATTTTTTCATCTTCATCAGGCCAGGCAACTTGCTCCCTACCTCTCAACCAGTGACCTAGCTACGGTGATCCATGCAACGGTCACCTCCAGATTGGACTACGGTAACTCGCTCTGTGCTGGGCTGTCCTTGGGACTGCTCCGGAAACTGCAAATGGTCCGGAATGCAGCAGTGCACATCCTGACAGGAACTCCATTCTGGTCACATATAACACCAGTTTTGTGCCAACTACACTGGCTCCCAGTTGAATTCCGGATCAGGTTCAAGGTGTTGGTTCTAACCTTTAAAGCCCTTAGTGGACTGGGACCAGCACACCTGTGGGACTGCCTCTTACCGCATGTTTCCTGGAGGCTGCTTTGTTCAGCAGATAAACACCTACTGGGAGGTGTTTATTTGCTGAACAAAGGGAGGTTCACCTTGCCTCAACCAGGGCCAAGGCTTTCTCAGCCCTGGCCCCAACCTGGTGGAACTCTCTGTCTGTGTCAACGCAGACCCATTCAGATTTGTTGTCCTTCCTTTGGGCCTGCAAGACAGAGATGTTCCACCAGGCATTTGGTGGTTGAGGCAGGTGGACCTCCTAAGATATCAAGTTGGCCTCCTGCCATGGGGGGGGGGAAGTATAGGCCCCCCTCAGGTTCTGTAAACATTTATGACTGGCCACCCACCCCGCAGGTTATTTAGTTTGAGGGGGTAGGGCAAAATGTGCATGGCAGTTTATAACTGATGTGTTTTAATGTTTATACTGCTGCTACATTTTATTCTATTTATTGTATATTTTAAAATGTTGTGATCTGCTCCGAGCCCACTTGCAGGCAGTGCGGAGTAGAAATCTACTTAAATAAATAAATATAAATAATTCCCCAGCTCACAAGGAGACCTCCCCATTGGGTAACAGAGGGGGAGAAAATCCAAGGCTACTTTCTGGGGGAAGGAAGAGGAGCTCTACCAATGGAACGAAATGTGCGGAAAGTGTTACTTTGGATACACCCCAAGTCAGCTCCCTTCTGTATAACCCACCTGCTCACACAAACCAACGTGAGTAATTTGTGGTACAGACTGGAAAAAGGAGGGAGGGAAGCAACTTCTTCCAGTTTACAGAAACTTCCTTGCCTGCTTCCCAGAGACAATTCTCCCCACAGGTCACCGGGTGTCTATAGAGAAGCCTACACCAAACGTATTCGAAATACTGATGATTATAAGAAAATAGGCTTGCAGAGGCCTCCATGTCACTGTTGCAAGTGTTCATTAGTCACAACATTTTTTTAACCTTACAAATAACATATTAACACATGCAAACCATATTGGGATGCTTTGCATGTTTGTATCCTCGACTCAGACACTGCCTGTCTGTTTGCCTTCTATTTTTCTGATTCTCCTTCCTCCTTAAAAAATGTATGCGGTCTGAAAATCAAATGTATGTATTACCAGCTTTGCCTGACTTCAACATGACCGAGGCTTTCTTAAAAAAAAAAAATGTTTCCTGCACTATCAAATTTCAGAGACGATGGAGAGCTCTGACGAATGTCAATCTGATCCAAGCAACTAGCATAAAAGTTAAATGCGCCAAGTAAAGCTTTTGCTAGCATTTTTTCAGTATACCAAAAAAACCCCACAACAACCCTTCAAGGGCTTCATTTCTCTGTGTTCGGCCTTCTGCTTGGGGCACAAGAGCAGAGCCAGTAAAAACCCAGCAGCTCCACTCACCAGTCCCCTTCTTTCATATATCCAGAGCTGTGGTTATCGAAGGCTTATACTACATAGGAATTGGATGGTCTAGCTGTTTTACTGCTGCAAACTAACAGGGCAAACTCCCTTGAAGCCTCACCCAAGCCAACTGACCCCAAAAGGAGATGTTTACATTTACTAGCAAAGGAATGTTTTGGTTGCACCCTCCCTCTCCCCCCCGTAACTGCATCTTCTCTCTCCTCCCCTCCTCCCCCCTCCTCTTCTATATTTGACCAGTTTCTGTACTATGCATCTGACGAAGAGAACTTGATTCTCGAAAGCTTATGCTACAATAAAATTGGTTGGTCTTAAAGGTGCTACTGGACTCTTTTTGATTTTGCTTCTTTCATACCTATCAGATGAATACGTGCGAAAGGGGAGCATGGCTCGGCGGAAGGGAGGGCTGCTAACTCTTTGTTGGGAAATTCTGGACATTTGGGGTGGAGCCTATGAAAGGTTGGGTTTGGGGAGAGGCGGGACCTCATCAGGGTACAAGGCCTTAGAGACCACCCTCTAAAGAAGCCATTTTCTCCTTGGGGGACTGATCAGTTATAATTTCAGGAGATCCCCAGGGCTCAACTGGAGGTTGGCAAATCCATCAGGGCATCTACTTTGCAGGCAGAACCTCCCAAATTCAGAGCCAAGCTACAAGTGACGCCTGACACAGGTTGGACACTTGTCAGCTTCCCTCAAGTTTTGATGGGAAATGTAGGCATCCTGGTCTTGCAGCTGTAATGGAGAGCCAAGCTGTAAAACCAGGATGCCTACATTTCCCATCAAAACTTGAGGGAAGCTGACAAGTGTCTAACCTGTGTCCGGCGTCACTTGTAGCTTGGCTCTCAGTCCTTGGCATCTCCAGTTAAAGAGTTCAGGTTGGAGGCGATGTGAAAAGCCCCCACTTCTAACTCTTGAGAGCTGCTGCTGGTCAGAGTAGACAATTCTGCCTTTCTGCTCTCCTGGATAGCCCAGGCAAGCGTGATCTTGTCAGATCTCAGAAGCTAAGTAGGGTTGACCTTGGTTAGTATTTGGATGGGAGACCTCCAACGAAGACCAGGGTTGCAGAGGCAGGCAATGGGAAACCACCTCTGTTAGTCTCTTGCCTTGAAAACCCCACTAGGGGTTGCCATAAATCAGCTATGACTTGACGGCACTCTCCTCCACCCCTCACCCACCTTTTCAGGCTCTTTCCTGCCCTTCAATATCACTTTAATTCCCAACACCTTTTTCAGATAGAGCCACAGATAATTGACTGCCATGGGACGATGCACCTTTTTAGCAATCTGTGAATGGAAAGAATAGATTAGCATTTGGTTGAGAAAGATCCTTCAGGGAGACATTACCCTCTGTTGAGAAAGGCTTGCCATTTACAGTGGATTTTCTATTTCTCTGAAGTGCAGTTTCAAGGATAATAAAAAGCAGAGATGGTTTTGTTTTCTAGTCCTTCCTCTTCCTCCTCCTCCTCCTCTTCCTGACAGGAGATCTTGTTTTGATTTAGCTGATGAGCAGCCTTCAGTTCCAAGTGATACGTTATGGAACACGGAATTCAGGCTGGCCCTTTTTTTTTTTTTTAATTGAGCTTGATTCTAAGCCGTATTTTTTATATCGGTTAAGATCATAATCGCTAGTCTTGCTTCCATATGGAGATTTTCCTCTGCCTTGGGTTGCATCTACACTTCTTTGGATACTGCACGATCTTTGTGATGCAACAGCTGCATTTTGTGATATGAATAAGCGAGTGATTGCTACAGCACAGCATTAGTGCAATATTGACAAATGGGCGCAGCCTTGTTTTCCAAAATGGAGCCCGTTTTTTTTTTTTTGTGAGCTTCCACATGACCTTGTGTTGCAGTCATTCTGCTTCTGGGTTTCCCCCTTTCTCAACACACTGTTTCCAAAACATGCTGTTCTCATTTTGGAAAGAACACAATCCAAGTATGTTAACTTACTGTCTGAAAGTATTGGATTTTCTTGCCTTGGAAGGGTTCTACCCGAATCAGTACCATTTTCCAGTTCTCTGCCGCTTGGAGGCATAGCCCAGCATTTTTTTCCTACTGCACTACCAGCGGACTGTTTGAGGAATTTTTTTTTTAAAAGAAGATAATTGCTATAGTGTTACGGCACTACACCGTTATAGCATCATAGTATTATAACAATCTATTGCCGTTTGTTCATTTTTGTTTCAAAGGTTAATAGAACTGTTACGGTTAGAGATGGGCATGATCAGCATTACGATAGAAAAATACCCACGATAATGGCGTTCGTGCAATCGGGACCCAGAGGCTTGGTGCCATTCACGGTGACCGATCCAGCGTTCGGGGGGGGGGGCTTCATCGGGGCTTGATTTGGGCCATCGGGATCTGATCGGGGATGCAGACAATCAGGCGCCAGTAATCCATTCCCGGGGCAACAGAGCCAGGGGAATGCCTGAGCTGTGTTTGCCCTCCTTCTGTCTCCCTGGAAACCCGAATGGAAGCCCAGCTTGCCTTGATCAGCAGGGCTTCCTTTCAACCACGGAGCAGCAACACACTCACCACCAGTTTGGAAAAGAGACCCAGGGGAGAAAGGGGGAAGGGGGTGTTCTGTAGCCATGGGCACTCCAAATGTTTTTTGCTTTTTAAAAAAACGGGGCTTTGTAGGACGAATGGCTGTTTTTCTGTCTGTCACTCTCTGTTTTTAACTAGCTTTTAAAACACTATATTTTGTGGGAAAACCTCATTCACGGCTCTGTGTGTGTGTTTAAAATATGCTTTTGGAAGACTGGCTGCTTGCTTTTAAAATTGGGTGGGGAGGAATGGAGGATTCTGTCCCTGCTTTTTTTTAAAAGCTGGCTGAAACATGTTGACAGGGTGTCTCTCTCTCTCTCTATTTGGAGAGGCAGGGATGGGTTAAAAACTCCCCCCCTCTGCTCTAAGTGTGTGTGTGTGTGTGAACGTCCCCTCCCTCACGGGAGGCGGCTCTTCGCCGGGTTAAAAACTCCCCCCTGCTCTAAGTGTGTGTGTGTGTGTGTGTGTGTGTGTGTGTGAACGTCCCCTCCCTGAGGGGAGGTGGCTCATCACCACCTCCCCATGCCCGCTGGACCCGGTGGTCACCGCCACCACCCACCTTCCCACATAGCTGGGAACAGTGGGGCGCCCCTCCGCTTTGGCCTCCCCGATCCGATCCACAGATCGGAAATGGGAGATGATCGCTGTGGATCAGTGATTTGGGGTTGTCGCCGGCGTGGATCCACAATCAGCTTGATTGGTAATTTTTTTGGGATCGTGCCCACCTCTAGTTACGGTGCTATAGCTCATGTGTGAAGAGTGGAACAAAAAAGGGGCAGTGAGTCACTATGGAAACTGTGGCCACTACTCCTCTGAGAGCCAATGTACAGTTACTGTGGGGTGTGTGTGGAAAGGAAAGGTCAAGGCAAAAGATAGATTAAAGTGCACAGAAAACCAAAACCAAAGCCTCTGCACAGCCAATCTATGGTATGATTTTAAGCTCGATTCTAGTTTTGAGGCTGTTGCGGGGGGGTTGTGTGACAACGCATCGTTCATTTTCAAATCTACCTGGGCAAAATTTCAACAGGGCTTTAAGTCATGCAGTGCAAGTGTGCATGATGTGTGTGCAAACAGTGATAGGATTTGTCCCCCCGCCCTCTGACGACATCAGCTGCCTTGAGGTGTTTGCTTGTTATTCCTCTGTAATTGGATGCAATCCCACGATGCTGATATAATCACTACTGATAAACATGAAAAAGGGCCTTCACACAGCCACAGAACTGGCATACACTAGGAGAAAATAAGGAATCACTTGATGTTGCATGTAGAGAGCTAGCTGCAGATGTATGACCTCATCTCCCAATGCCCTTCACCCCAAAGTATGTGCTGTAACTTAATGGTACAGTCAGTGTATGCTTTATATGGAAACTTCAGGTCCAACCCATGGAATGTCCAACTTGCCAAGTGCAGAGTTTTGGGGATCTGGGCCACTGTGGAGCGTGGGAGTGCTCGCGTGCTCAGCAGCGGCCTGATCTGGGCCGATTTGGGCCCAAATCAGCCTGGATTGGGCCCGCGGGAGCACGCTGCACCCCCTGGGAGCACACCCCGGGAGGCCCTTGCCTCCCCCACCAGCCAAGTAAGTGGGGGTGGGGGTAGAGGATGGGAGTGGGGATCCCCCACCCCCAGTGGGGGAGTCACTCACAACCCTATTGGGATTCCAGGAAGTCTAACATCTAGGCACTAACCCGCCTAGCTTCAGGAAGCAGAAGATGAAGAGGACTGCAGAAATCCTAGGAAAAGCCACTCGGAGTATCAACTGTGCTGGGCTGAGTCACAAGAAGAGTGAGTGTATATCTGCAGCCCCTAAACTGAGATGAGTCAGGCGATCCCAGGAGAACTGGAAGAAAAGGAACGAAGCAATGACCTGATGAATTACAACTACTGCAACTTTATGGGAAGAAAGCAAACCTTATAAAATAGTATTTATGGCTTTAGACAAGATACGTAATTGGGTTTTTCATGGCTCAGCGTCTAGCATCCTTTCAGAAAGCTTTTGGCTCCGTCAATTCCCCCCCCCCCCAATGCTTTGGGTTGGATCCTTCCCTAGGTGAAAAAGGGAGCAAGGGACCTTGGGGTTCATTGGGCCTACATGGGCAAAAAGCACAAACGTTATGGGTGACACTGAATGAAAAAGCTGACTGGACCTTGTTCAGTTAATGTCCAGCCATTTTCAAAATGTGTGAAATAGGTGAAAACCCTGGGGTTGCTTGGAAGGTTATTTATTTAGATGAATATACCCCGCTTTTCTCCTCCTTTGGGGCCCAAAGCAGCCTATGGCATTGTTCTCCCCTCCTTCTCTTTATCCTCTCATCAAAAACCCAAGAGGCAGGTTAGCCTGAGAGAGAATAACTGGGCTGGCCCAAGGTCAACCAGTGAGCTTCTGAGGCAGAGGGAGATTCAAACCCGGGTTTCCCAGATCCTAGTCTGACACCCAAACCACTACACCATCTCAGTGAAAGAACAGTAAGGATGATCAAAATTTTTCTGAAGACAGCTTTCCAGTCATTACACAACTTCCTCTGAAATATGCCAGTTCAGGGGAGGGGTGGATATATTTCAGGTTGTCCTGTGGATGAAGACAGGTGTAACATAAGAAGGGGAACAGCATCCCACTCTTTAGGAAAGCGTCGAGCCTCCTTTTTCAACTATAGCCTGGAATGCATGTGAAATAGATGCTGTACAGCGGATCTATATCTCCCCCTGCCCATAGCCTGGAATGCAAATTTTGTATTTTTTTTATTGCATGTAATCTTCATTTCCCTAGCTCTGTATGCTACAGCCCTCTGCTTCCAGACTGCTCCTCTCAGGCTGTAAACGGGGGAAAGGGAGGATTCGAAGGCCCAGCATTATATCGCCTTGCTTTCTTGGAATGCTTTTTTAAAGAGATCTAAATCCTTACGGCTTCCCACAACCAATATGCCCCGGTTAGCAGAAGGAGCCCAGATTTTATTTGTGCAGAGCAAATTAGGATGCAGATGCCAAAATTTGGCATTGCCTGGGATTTTTACTGAGATATAAATGTGGTCAAAGAGCCAAATTCTCATCCTTGCACGTTGTGTGTGAGTTTGCGAATGACTTCTGGACTCTCTTATAATTAAGATTATGTTTTGTGCTGTGTTTAAATAAATAATAATCAGGGTGCAGTTTGCTACCATGGTAAGTAAAACAATTTTCCACTGTCCTCTTCTAACATGTTTGCAGAGTCCACTGGAAATAATAATGGCATATTTGAAGTGGCTGCAAGAGAAACTGGCAGCAGAGCAGCAGACACAGAGTTGGGTACAGCATACTGTTCCGCACTTGGCCAACAAGGGCACTCTCCAAAGGATCCCGAGACATGGCGCCCTTGGGCACTATTGCTCCCACTAACACCTTCCCTGGTGCGTGCCAAGTGGGTGGAGCCAGGCTGTGTTTTTCCGCAGCAGGGTTTCTGATTGGCCATTAGAGATTTGTTTGGCTGCGTAGATTTTTAAAAACATTGCTTAGTTAGTAGCTGTACTACTAACTAAAGAGCTTCACTGTGTAACTGAAGGTAAGCTGAACATAGGCAAGAAAATATTTTAAAACAATATGCTCATTTAAAAGACATCTTATTAAAGAGAGCTGTTGCCTGAAATGACCTCTTAGAGTCATGTATGACCTCACTTAGAGTTATGCATGACCTCACATGCATGACCTCTTAGAGTCATGCATGACCTCACTCCCTAATTTTGTGGTTGGCCCACATCCCCAGTTGATGATGTCATTTCTGGCAAAACCTGGCAGTGATGGGTCGTGCCAAAACCAATTCAGTAAAATCAGCCTCAGATAGTATTTTGGGGGCGATTATTACTGAAACAGCCCTGGCACAACCTGGCACTTCTGGCTCACGCTGGAAATGACCAAATCATCCCAGGGTGCGGGCACATATCCTCTTTGTGCGTGCACACAAGTGAGTCTCTGTCCCTCCTGGTCCCCACTCATCCCTTCAGTTTTACTTTGGGGGAGGGACCGCCATGCTTTCATCACTTCTGGTAAAAACAGGAAGTGACACAGCAGACACTGTAGGCTAGATTTTTTTGCAAATGCTAGTAGGTTAGATCCAGACAAATTTGGGTCCATTCTCACCCTGTTCTTACTACAGCACCCATCCCACAAAGTTGTTATCCATGCCAGCTCTTTGGCATGGCATCGCCTTTTTGGGTACTCATAGGGGGACCCCTTCTCCCTTTTCCATTAGTAGGATAGTTGGTTGGATCAAGTTCACTGTATATATTTTCCCTTTTTCCAGACCTGTTTGGTGCCATTGTTTTTCTCTTGCAGTGGCAGTTGCTTCAAAATAATTATTTCTTCCCTATTGCGGTTTCTTTTTGGCCTCTAGGATTAGTCACATGACTGGCCTCAGGCAACTGGAAATCACATAAGTCCTCAGCACACATTAAAGAGAATACACATACCAGTATGTATCCAGGGATCCCAGATGCCTGCTGGTTTGCCTGCTTGCCCACTGGTTGTTGGTGACTGGTGGAAGGTTGCAGGCTGCTTGGCAATAGCTTGCCACTTGCAAGCACCCCTGGCATAAACTCAGCACATGCACTCTTGGCGGGCGTGATGATGTCACTTCTGGGAAGTGATGTCATTATGCCGGCCAGAGACGTGCTCCCCCACTTTGTACAGGGCAAATTCAGCCTGTTTGGGGCCAAAATTGGCTCCCGCAAAGCGCAGGAGCCCACCCACAGCCAGTGTGACAACATCACTTTGGGAAGCGATGTTGTGCCCCACTGGAAGTGTGCCTAGGGTGCGCTTTCCTAGGCTGCCTGCCAGTGACAGGTGATCACCGGGGAGTTTGCTACCCCCTGCTGATCACCAGCAATCGGTGAGCAATGGGACAAATCCCCAGGAGATTGCCTGCCACTGGCAGGCAACTGGGAAACCTATATATATGGCAATAATAAATGGCGCAATGTTGTGTTGTCTGTCAGGTTTGGCTGCATGGGAACATCTCTGAGAGCAAATGAAGCCCGCTTCAGAACATTTATGTGAGAGGAAGAGAAGGCAATGCAAATGAACAGATTTTGGAAGGAGTGTCAAAAATGGTTGAAAAAGAGCTGCTGCTGAATATGTTCTTGAGAAATCATGAATACATTTACCCCTGCTATGTAAGCATATTTGTATTTGTTCCTGCTGTTAAGGACTGTTCTGAGCCACATACATTTAGCTTGTGTGAGGGACATTTCTTATGAAACATTTTGTGCTCGGCTACAGATAACTTGAGTACAAAATATACAAAACCCTTCATCAGCAGTGAATGACACACTTTAATTTAAATGACTGCTTTTCTCAGCAGAGTAGAAGAAAGCGGAGCTTTCTTACTGCTGATCACAGCTTCTGAAAATTTTACCAAGAAAAACAGCAGGTCTGATGTGCCAAACCAATGTTATCACGAGGTACTTGTATCTTTTATTCAGATATATGTATCTGGAGTACAAAACAAAAGCCAGACATCCATAGTTTTACTAATATGTGGCAATGTCCTTGATTTCCTGTGTTTATAGACCACACAGCATGACCAAGTATCATATTATGCGACTTTTTGGCTGATTCTGCCATTTCCCAAATCAAACTGGACAGCAAGGGCTGTGCGCCACTCTAACATTTTTATCTCTATGCTCATCCCCACACTTTGTGAATAAACTGCACCCTAAATATCAAAGCCTTATAGGGGGTAGCCAAGTCAGCAGACATGGACATCGGCAACTCTTCCTAAGGAATTGCTTGCCCCATTTTGTTTTTCAGCCACAGTGCAGCTTTCTGGTGCACCACCATACTACGCTTGTGAAACTTGGGAGCTGTGGCATTTTACTCCTTTTAGGACCTCCTTTAGACCTGCATTTTGCTGCCTCCCTGACTTTCTTAGTGTTCCCATAGATTTTTGCGGTCACCAAAGGCTCTCGCCTTAATTCTCTCTCAGTTTCACTTACAGTACAGAAAGGCTTAATTATAGATGGTAGAATGACAGAGCGCTCGGTGAATGGGGGGCGGGGGGCTGTGAGGTAAATAAATGAAATTCTGCCCTCAAGTCATAGTTGATTTAGTTGATCCCTGGTGGGGTTTTCATGGCAAGAGACTATCAGAGGTGGTTTGCCGTTGCTTTCCTCTGCAATCCTGGTCTTCATGGGAGATCTCTCATCCAATTACTAACTAAGGCTGACCCTGCTTAGCTTTTGAGATCAGGCTTTCTTGGGCTATCCAGGTCAGGGTGTGAGGTGAAAAGGGATCCTTTATTCTAGATAAAATAAACATTTTACTTAAACAGAATTAGAGTTTATTTAGAAGTACCTATGCATAATGGTTTCAGGGTATTTCCAAAAGCATAATGGTTTCATTAAGACTATTAGCTTCCTGGTTGCAAGGTAGGCACAGGTTTGCTTTGTATTTTTTCTAAATGGACTGAGTCACAAAGACTTATTTCCCTCAGGTTCCACTTAGGCTGATACTATCCACAAGAAAGAACACACTGACTTCCCTCAGTTTCCAGCATCTCTCTCTTCCTTTGTCTCTTACCCTCTTTTTGAACAACACTCTCTAAACAGCAGTTACCTCTGCCCTCTCCCCAGTATACTGCTACCATCCAATCACATTTCATTCACCCACCCAGCATCCCTCTTAGAAGCCTGCATTCGAAACCCTAGAAAATCTACATTCAAACTCCCACATTAATTAGGAGAAATAAAACACAAAAATATGTACACAGTAGCCCAGGCTAGCCTGATCTCATCAGATCTCAGAAGCTAATTAGGGTTGGCCTTGGTTAGTATTTGGATGGGAAACTTCCAAAGAAGACGAGGGTTGCCATGAAGAGACAGGCAATGGCAAACTTTCTCTGTCAGTCTCTTGCTTTGAAAACCTCAGCAGGGTTTGCCGTAAGTCAGCTACCACCTGACAGCACTCTCCACTACAACAAATATTACAGGAGCCATTGATGCATTTGTTTGTTTCAGGATACTTTCAAAGTGAATGAGGACAACTCAGAACCAGCTGATCCAAACGGCAGCCTGATTCACTTGACTCTGGAGTGGGGATGGAAAGGTAGTGGGTAATCTAGCCGTAGCAGCTGCCTTGGGCACTCAGGGTGTGCTGTGGCTACAGAGCTAAGCAAAGTTCTTTTTCAAAAGCTGTCATATGGGAGAATTGTTGGTACAAACTCCACTCATCTTAATGTGGCTTGACAACAAGGGACTCCAAGCATGAAGCTGGCACTGGGCTCTTCCCAGACATTGACTGACTTTGAAGCTCAGAAGAAAACCAATTCTTCACACAGCTTATTTCTCAAGTGTAATCTGGGCACATGTTTCCTTCACACACACTTCAAAAAGGCTCCCTGAAATGCTGTTCAATGGGAATCAAGTCACACAGCCTTTCAATTCTACTCCCTTTAGCTTTCATTGCAATCTTCCTCTTTCTGCTGCTAACTGCTCCGCTGCTGTGATCTCTGCTGGTTCTCCAGTTCTGGACACTATACCTATTCATAGCATTGGGTACCTGTAAAATGGTGCAATGGGTATTAAAACAGGCAACAGATTTCAATGAACCACCTGCACCATTCACTCAGATGCTAAATCCCGATTCATTAATTAATGTAATGTTTAGTTTTAAATTTGTGCTCTGAATGTCTGTTGAATGTCTGAATGCTGTATGAGGTGATGCTAGAATCTAAAATACCACTAGAAATAGCTCATAACTAGAGATGGGCACAAACCAAAATGCCAACCAAAGTTCGTTACGAACCGGGCTAGTTCGTGATTCACAAAACGGTGGTTCATCTGAGCCCGTTTCTGACAAACTATGATGAACTTTAGATCGGTTCATTTGGTTCATATTTCGGCTTGTCACTGCAGACAGCCTGGCACCGATTAATCAGTTTCCTGGACAACGGGGGATGGGATTTCTGCAGTAGAGTTGTGCACCCAGGTCTTTTTTTGCCGGCGTTCTGGCAGCTCTTTAAAATACCTATGTGACTGGTTATGTGTTACAATGTTACAATGTTATTATTTTACAATGTTACAACATTACAGCCCGTTCTTGCCTTTGAAAAAAAAGAATATGTGTGTGCATACCCCAAAGGAGGAAGGGAAACACAGCCATTTAACCCTTTCCTGGCTTTTAAAGCCAGGAGGAATATGCAGTAACTATGTTACAATGTTACAACCCATTCTTGCCTTTGAAAAAGATAGAGTATATACATATCTCAGAGAAGGAAGGGAAAAGCAGCCATTTAACCCTTTCCTGGCTTTTAAAGCCAGCAGGGAATAAGCAGCAACTTTAGGAATCGTTCCTGGTTTTGAAAAAAAAATAAGAGAGTGCTTGCATACCCAGGAGGAAGGAAGCCAACAAGCAGCAGCCTTATGACCCTTACCTTGCTTTAGTTCCCGGGAAAAAGGAGAGTGGCGGGTGTTTGAAAGCGGCAACACTTTTCTTGCTGTGTGCAAGAAAAGTGTCACCACTTTCAAATGCCAGCAGCTTTTTTCAGATGACGGGGGATCCCCCTTCCTTCTGCTGAAAAGCGGCCAGTGTTTGAAAGGGGGAAACCAGAAGCACACCCCACTATTCTGCAGACCTTCTGCTGCCCCGGAAATGATGTTTTCACAAACCAAACAAACTGGTTGGTGAATTGTGGCAAGTTCATGAAAGTTTGTGGTTCCATGAACCGCTTGGTTCAGACTTTTCCCGGTTCATGCCCATCTCTAGAGGCAATTGTTGCAGTGTTTCAGCAAGGTTGCCTGCATGCCATAGGGACATATTTCCTTTCCCTCAGCTAGGATGTTGTTTGATAAGTTTAACAATATGACAGCCAAATCTGATTAGCCACATAGTTGTGTGGTATCATGTCATTCACTAGGGGTTCTGGATTAGCTAACTACACGGCAGGTTTTCTGTGGGCCTTTCCTGAGTCCACACAATCAGATACATCAAGTTCTGTGCTGATACCTTAATCTCAGCCATGTGCAGGCCTGATTTGGACTGGGGGGGACTATGGATTGGGACTATGGGGTTTAAGGTGTGCTATTTGCCCATCAGTATACATGGAGCTCCCAACAGGTTGATAAAATGGCACAGGGTAGAAAGGCTGAAGTCCCCTATCATGGGAGGAGTTTTTAGTGGGAGCATCCATGAGCGTTTTTGTTTTGTGAGAATATTCAACACTGATATATGTTCTTTGTGATAATTTTATTTATTTATTTTATTTAACTTATATACTGCATCACCACCATATTTAGTGCATGAGGCAGTTTATGGCATACATGGCAATTTGAGGACTAACTTCCTCTCCCAGCTCTGTCACAGAGTAAATTCAAAAAGCCGAGTAACCAGAGACTTATTTAGGCACTAAATTCTCTGTAGGCTTACCACCTGAGAAATAAATTATACTAATATTCAAAAGAGCACTCTCACCTTCCTCAAGTACACTTCCCCTGCTTTGATAATTCACATGGAATAACCTTGTCCACTTATGAGAACCAAGAAGAAAACCAGAGATAATGAGAACGAGAACTTTATTTGTTTCCATGGAAGGAGAAAGAATGGCTTTGGTGTTGAAGCTTAAGATATATACCTTTTAACCATATGTACATCTCAGATTGGAAAAAAACATTTCACGTTAGAATATATCATTTCAGAAAGAGAGCGAGTGAGCCAGAAACTGCCAATCTCCTGTGAGAGACGCAGCATTAACAAGGTTCCCTTGGGTTTCTCAAACCTTAATTAGATCTTACTGGAGCTAATAACATACAGACCTGAGTCTGCCCCTCAGTTTCCCACTGCCTAGGAAGGCTAAATTCTAGAGCTTAATAACTAGCATATGCCCTCCCTGCCAAATACCCTAAACCAGTCTGCTTCTGCCTGAAGATAGACTATGGGCCAAACTACAAGTGACGAATGACACAGGTTGGACACTTGTCAGCTTCCCTCAAGTTTTGATGGGAAATGTAGGCAGCTTGGTGGAATGTTGGACAAGTGACAGTTAAAAAGTCCATTGGACAGCAGTTGGAGAGCCAAGCTGCAAGACCAGGATGCCTACATTTCCCCTCAAGAGGGAAGCTGACAAGTGTCCAACCTGTGTCATTCGTCACTTGTAGCTTGGCCCTTAGAGAGTTCTTTCCCTAACTTCCCTGTTAGACTTCTGAACCCTATCTGTACTGGCAGATAAAATGCTTCTTTTTACCCCTCCAACTTCCCCTCCCATCTCCTTCTGAGGATTCTGAGGGCCCTGATTGGCTGCTTCTGGCTTTTCCAGTACACAAACTAGGTTAAAAGGGGATTGGTGGAGTTATAAAAGAGGGATGGGCTTAACCCTGTCTGTCACACCTCCCTGCACATTATGGCCCTGATCCAAATAGGGCTTGCACATGGCTTAGGGTTGCCGGGCCAAGCACAGAAACCTGTGGGAGGGTTGAAGATAAGGATGTGGCAGGGTTGCAAGTGGTGGCACAATCATGATGATGTCACTTCTGGGGAGAGCCCAGACGTGATGGCAGTAGCTCTAGGAATCCGTGGAAACTCTATGGTTTACCATAGTGTTTCTGGCAATTCCTAGAGCTACCACCATTGCTTCTGGGTTTTACCAGGAAGTGACATCATCATGTTTACAAAGCCTGAGAGTTTAAAAAAATATCCCTGCAGCCATTTGGAGCAGCGTTGGGCAATGGGAGCTTGCTTGGGGTTGCATATACACTGCTTCTGAATTTAGATGTTCCATACAGCTGTCGAGGGTAACAGGTCTGTCCAAGAACGCCTGTTTTCAATCTTAAAGCGTATCAAGGCATTTCAAAATTGAACAACTTTGAAGCATAGCATGGCATAAAAGGATCATAAATCCCCAATTACAAGATAAGAATCCCAGCTGTCTCATCCTAATTTTGGCTGATTCCCTAAATATTCATTTGCTGGGACTGAGAATTCTCATGAAACATTACATTCAAATTAGATTTGTATTAAATTTGGAACACCTACTTGTCAATTATATTGTTAAAGTACCAAACGCATATAAGAAAGTGTAAGGTGATAATGAATGACATCACAGAAAGAAAACAGCTGTTCCTCTTCTTGCTGTTAATTCACCATAAATTTACCTGTTAGTAAAACCAGTATTTGACAGGTATCAGGATTTAGAAAGTAAACTGAATAGATTTAGATTGCACGCATGTTGGGTCTGTGCCCTGTTTTTTAAATTTTGGGTTAAGTGCCATAGGTGGATAAAGTCTAGTGGAACCAACTATCCTTCAGGTATCCTTCCCTCTTCCCTCCTCTCACTTCCTGTACTCTAAATTTAGGTTCCCCCCAACTAACTCACATCCCATAGTCCTTCAGAAGACCCAGAGGAACAAGCAAAGTCTATCTGGTATGTTTCTGCCTTATGCTCTCCTCCATTTCAATAGTACTTCTTCTAAGGCTCTAAGAACCTTTATATGGTATATGGCCTTTATCAGGGCTCATTTTGAAGGGGAATGCACAGGAACGAAGTTCCGGCAGTTCCCCAAAGAGGTCACATGTCAGGTGGCCCCAGCCACCTGACTCTCGGCCATTTGGGGCCGTTTCAGCCTGAATTAGGGCTGAAACGGCCCGAATTGGGCCTTTGACAGGTGGTTGATCACTCTCCCACTCAGCAGCGGCCCGATCTTAACCATTTTGGGCCCCTTTTCGGCCATTTTCAGCCCCCTTTTGCCATTTTGGGCCCAATTTTGGCCCTGAATGGCCAAGATTGGGTCCAAAACAGCCAGGATAGGTGATGCCAGGGGGCGTGGCATATGCTAATGAGTTATGCTAATGAGTTCCTCCAGCTCTTTTTCTGCGAAATGATCCCTGGCCTTTATAATACTTTGTGGCAGAATGCCCCATCCCAGCAGGTTACCCTGTTTCCTAGATGCACTTTTTAAAACTGCAGCTGGTAGTTCACTTGTTGAATGTTCTTCCTCATAAAAAAGCCCACACACTTTTAAAGTAACATGTACTCTTCTTCTTGACATTTAAAATTCTTTTGTATGGAATCAGTCACAATAGACTGTCAATCATGATAATCTCACTGGCAGTCTGAAGTTGTACAAACCAGACACAAGTTGACCTCTTTGCATGCAGATTATGAGAACTGGTCCTTATTACTGCCTCTTTATATGCTGGATACCATAGTCTGATCTCAGCCCAGATAACTCAAGATAAGTTTTTATCTATTGGTCAAGATAAATTTCATCCCACATCATTGCAGAGGTTTTGTGGTTAATAAATACTTACCAGCAGGGCTTTTTTTCTGGGAAAAGAGGTGGTGGAACTCAGAGGTGGAACTCAGGACCACACGACGTTAGTTTGGATCAGCCAGTGGCGTGGAGGGCAATCTCAACTCCCCTCTGTCTGGAGATCAGGGGGCGGGGCCTCCAGCCATGTGACCATTTTCAAGAGGTGCCAGAACTCTGTTCCACCGCAATCCAGCTGAAAAAAAGCCCTGCTCACCAGATAAGCAGTACTGAGCTATCAATTTCGTATTTTTTTAAAAAAAATCAAACGTATCATTCCCTCCTATAGTGAAACACCAAAGGCAGGGATATGTTACCTTTGGTTACATTATTCTGTACATTGAAAGTCACCGTGCTAATAAACTGATTTTAAAAGGTCAAACTTTGGAGCTGAAATAACTATGATGTTTTGCAATTCCATTAGCTCTTCTTGTGTTACGGAGGTGGCCTCTCTTTTCTAGTAACTTCCCCAAGCTGAATCTTGTCGGGCAAAGTGGACGCACAGCTTTGGGTGCCAAGGCACCGTGCAGTGCGCAGCTTTCCATTTCATGCCTTGCAGCTGTGGTGCTCTGTTTTGAACCATTGATACCATGTTGTGTGGGACAATCTTTTCCCCAAGAAACTCTTCAACCCAAAGAATAAACATAGCCTTTGATAGTGAGACAATTGTGATACAAAAAATTGCAATGTACAAAAAATGGACTAGAATCTTCAGCAATTTGTGATTGTGTGGTGCTCAAGAAGTAATCCTTGGTATTAGAACTGGGGTGTTGCATCCCTGTTCCAGTTTTCATCTGTGATATCTTGGAGGGTATGTGCTTTACTCCAGTCCTAAACCAACTGGGATTTTTTTTTTAAAAAATATTTTTTTTAATTTTTTCCAAACACAACAAAAATACACCATCTAAATCACATACATAACATACAATAGTGCATGAACGAGTAAACAAAGGATCTTATAATAAAACAGAAAAGGATTAAACATAAAAGGGAAAAAAGAGAAAAAGAAGAGAAAAGAAACAGGTAATGTTGAATCAAATTGTTAATGGAGAACTTTTAACATTTATCATGCACAATATAAAACAGAGAGAGGAGATTTTTAATGGCATATGGGAGTTTTTTCTGAAATGTGTATATATATATATATATATACTATGAATCTAATCTTTTTTCCATTTATCTGAACTCTTCCTCAACCAACTGAGAATTTGAATGGCTGTTTTTTTCACATGATAAACAGTATTTTTGAAATTGAAAGCTGGGAACCTGTTAGCCAGGAGGACACATGAACAAATTCAAACATGTTTGTCGGTAAAAATTTGAACCTCATTTATGTTGCTGCGAAGGTCTCCATACATTTCAGTGGCATCCACCGTTCTCTCTATATCCAGACCTAAGCACTTGTGGGGCAATAAACCCATTTAAATCATTGGTCTTAGACTGGAGTAACTTTGCATAGGATTGCACTTTTAAGGAGTAATGAAGTCAGTGGACTTACTTACAAGTAAAAATGCTGTGGAGTGAACTGTGCATGAACAAACTGCAAAGCTTACGAAATAAAATAACAGTGTTCGACCATGGAATCTTGGCAACAGCAAAAAGTTTCAAAGAACCAATTGCAATTCCTAATTAAGCATTCTCTGTTCTTTCCTCTTCCTTTGTTTCACTGGAATGTGGGACTGAAAAAGAAGTCCCCTCCTGCCAACTGACCTTATGCTTCTCCTCGTTTCTTCTTTATTTGTTGCTGCTATTGTTTCCCGAAAAAAAACTTTTCTTTCGGCCTTGTCAAATGATGTTTATTTATTGTAGAAATAAAGCAAGACTCCCTGGGAACCTGCAGGGTAGAGGATGGCAAGGTCAATTTATTATTTTTTGCAAAAGAGACTATCAAACTCACTGGCAACTATTGGGGATATTTTTCAGTTGATGTAGCAAAGTTGCACAGTCACGTTAGCACGGAATCATGTGTGGCGAAACACTTTTTCAACCCAGTATATCGCAGCAGGTAAAACTTACTTTTTATTGAAGTTGATTCACATTCACTTGCTCTTTTGTGGTAGCAGAAGAAAACATACAAACCTAATCTAAAGAACATCATTTCCTACTGCAGGTGGTCAGCTAATCCAGTTGGGTATGCCTCTTGCAAGTCGCACAGGAAAGATCTGCAAAAAACAGCTTGCTTCTTGCAAGACCAAGAGAAAGAAGAACAAAGACACAGAAAGAGGAGGAGGGGTCAGAACAACAACAACAACAACAACAACAACAACAACAACAACATTCGATTGATATACTGCCCTTCAGGACAACTTAATGCCCACTCAGAGCGATTTACAAAGTATGTTATTATTATCCCCACAACAACAATCACCCTGTGAGGTCCATGGGGCTGAGAGAGCTCTAAAAGAGCTGTGACTGACCCAAAGTCACCCAGCTGGCTTCAAGTGGAGGGGGATCAAACCTGGTTCTCCACTATACCAAACTGGCTACATCAAGCTTCTAGATCAGAAAGAGAGGCATCACAAAAATACACACTTCTAATGTAAAGGCGAAACTAACACACACATCTTGCTGCCAATGTCTAGGCATGCTAAGTGCTGAATAGCTTCTATTCCAACAGTGACTGTTCGTTGTTGTTGCACAAAGGTCTGCAGCATTAGCTTGCATAAAAGCAAAGAGGATTTTTTCTCTCTTAGTGGCCTGCTAGTCTGGGCAGTGATCTAGGTGGAGACATTCCTCTGTCCATGGACAGAATCCATGGGAAAGATAGCCAGCTGTCAATGCTGTACTCAACTTGGTTGTATTGGTTGGCCAGAATTTGTGTAGGTTTCCCAACCTTTGGGTTGGAACCTCAGGGCCAAGCTAGAAGTGATGAGTTATACTTGAATGACAAGTGAACAGACTCACATGTATTCCTCTCTGTTCACTTGCACTCCACTTGCACTCTGCTCGATCACATAGTGCGGAACTACAAGTGACAAAAGGCACAGGTTGGACACTTGTCAGCTTCCCTCAAGTTTTGATGGGAAATGTAGGCATCCTGGTCTTGCAGCTTGGCTCTCCGACTGTTGTCCAATGGACTTTTCAACTGTCACTTGTCCAACATTCCGCCAAGCTGCCTACATTTCCCATCAAAACTTGAGGGAAGCTGGCAAGGGTCCAACCTGTGCCTTTTGTCACTTGTAGTTCTGCTCATAGTGATCGAGTGGAGTGTAAGTGGAGGAATACATGTGAGGAAGGAATACATGTGAGGGATACACAGGAATACACAGGGAGGAATACATGTGAGTCTGTCACATGTGGGTCACAAAACCTATGAAAGTAGATCACAAGCCAGCCAGCCCTAATGGCAGAGTCTGCCCTTTGCCCCCTTCTCTCTCTCTCTTCTTTTTCCTTTCCAGCTTCTCACATTTCTTGCTTCACTGTCCCTCGTCCCTCTTTGCGACAATAACCGGGAGAGGGGGGGAGCTGTCTGGCAACTAGTAACTTTGTGATAGTAGATGGAAGAAGGGGGGAAATGCTGGAGAGTAGGCGGGAGCTGTTCAGTACCTGGGCAAGTGAGGGGAGGAGAGAAAGAGGCGTATGCGAGCACAGGCTCCATATTGGTGCTGCTCCTTCAGCAGCCCAGCCTCTTGCCAGGCCTCTTCAGCGCCTCACTGCCCTCTACTTGTGGGAGATGTACTGCACTGAGCCACTTGCCACCCACCTCTTTCCTGACATCTGCCATCTTCCTGCATCTCCTCAACCTGGTGCCCCCTCACACCTTCTCAATCTCTTGGGCCAGCCCTGAATGGGTCATCATTTTAAGTAAATTTAGACTTCATAGTCGCTATATTACAAATTTCGGGAACCACTGGTATAGACAGTCCACCTGCTGCTTGATGAAACCTCCATGCAGTTTTCCTTCCCTTAGGCTGAACTCTTAGCATTCCTCTCTCCCGAGGCAATTATACCAGCTAATTCAACTGCACCTATCAGGCTGTGCTTCTGGTGGTCTTACTTATTTTACCCATAATACAGTCTCTTGACAACTAAGGGCATGTCCCTAATCCAACAGTGCCAACATATGCAGAGTAATAAACAGCCTACTAAGTCCAATCAAGTCAATGGAGTTAAAAGGGTGTATGGAGCTCTATTTAAAATGGCATTGCGAGTCATGTGGATCATGTTTAGTGATCAAGAAGACCCATAGAGCTTAGATGTGGTCATTCCCAAACGAACCAAGGAATATCCACAAAGTGTGGCAAGATAGAGATCAGTTCTTTGATTGGTATCTTTCCATGCATCATACATTACCATAAATTCCTGTGTGTTAGATTAGCCTGTAACTTTCCCCATCTCCAAAAAAACAGAGATATTAGAATATCCATCTGGGAAGGGAGCAATGGATTCTCATTAGTGCCTTTGGCTGTACCAACCTGAGGATGAGATCTGGGATGGTTTAATTAAGGTTTTACTCCCCTCGTTCTGGGTGTAGGGCACGCCCCTATTTGGCATGCTGTTGTTGATGATAATGCATTCTGATAAATGTAGTGTGTTAACCAGCATGTGCTGGTTATTGCCCATGAAAGAAATGGGGCAAAATGACCCTCTAATTTTGCTCCCCATGTATCTTTAAATTGCCTTTCCTGTGGCTATTTGCCAGCTTCACTGCCAAAACGATTTCTGATATTCCTAAAAGTTGTTTCTCTTCTCTGTCAATGTATGAACCAATTTAGGATCACAAGAAACCCCACAAAAAACGTTAAATAATATTATAGGTTTAAAAACATGCTTCACTTTTAAAAACTTTTCCCCTTAAAATATCCTACAATTGGACTATATGTTGTACTTAGATAAGTATTGTTAGCTCTCTGTGGGTTGTTGTGTTTAATTCTGCTACCAAAAAAAAATAATTCAAAAACAAAGAGTTAAAAATTGCAGATATAGCTTATGGATTATATGTCTCTTCCTGATCTTTACAGATTACAGATAGGGGAATCACATTTGAATGATTCCAATGTAAAGAGTTGACCTGGATGGCCCAGGCTAGCCCAATCTTGTCAGATCTCAGAAGCTAAGTGTCCCGATGCAGACTCACGCTGGCAGCAGGCAAGGGAAAACTCCCAAGTTGTCCGAGCAGGGCAGCACCCAGTTCCAAGGTTCAGGCACCAATTGGGCACACTCACGGCTTCAAGTCCAAAGGGGCTTCCAGAAACACATTCACAGGAACAGGCCAAGGTCAGGGACAAGAGAATCAGTTCCAAACACAGCAGCAAGGTCAGTAGTGAGCAGACTCATTGCTTCCACGCAGCCACTCCCTCTTCGGCTGCTTTTAACCCTCACAGTGCTCAGCTGCCT
This sequence comes from Eublepharis macularius, assembly GCF_028583425.1. NCBI lineage: Eukaryota > Metazoa > Chordata > Lepidosauria > Squamata > Eublepharidae > Eublepharis > Eublepharis macularius. The sequence goes on along the minus strand of NC_072792.1, from coordinate 23,718,035 downwards.
GTGCTACAGCAAGCACCTGCCGGCTGTCTCAGTCCTGCTCCTGCGAGCACTCATCATCACTAACGATGCTGGGCCGGTGCTGTGCTGCTAGCCTGGCAGTGCGCCTTCAGGCTTGGAGGGCTCTTCTAGCCCTCCTCTGGCAGCGCTCCCGAGGCTCTGGTGATGAAGGGGGAGAGCTGGCCTGCCCCTGGCTTTCTGTTGCCAGCCCAGGGCTGGGAAGCTGAGGAACCGATGTGCTGGGACCTGGCTGTGGATCAGTATCTGAGCCTTCAGGGCCTGCCTCCTCCTGCAGTGCCTCTGCCACTGGCTGTGGATCTGGGTCAGGTTCACCAGCTGCCTCTTCCTCAGAAGAGTCCTCTGAGTCTCTCTGCTCCACTGGGCCAGGTTGGTCCATGACACTAAGCAAGGTTGGCCCTGGTTAGTACCTGGATGGGAGATCACCAAGGAAGTTCATGATTGTTATGTAGAGGCACACTTGCAAGCCACCTCTGAACGTCTCTTGCCTTGAAAACCCCATGGGGTCCCCATAAGTTGCCTGTGACTTGGCAGCACTTTCCACAATCAATGTAAATACATCCTGCGCATGGAAAGCTACCATGTCAGGGAGCATAGCAGTTGCACAGTCCTGGCATATCAACATTACACATGCAGGAATTTTCTATCGGAATTGGGGATGTTGACATTGAAGCATGGTATCCCCCACCTACAGTCTGAAGTAGTACAGTCCAGCAATGACCCTACCGTATAATAGCTGGATCCTGTACCTTTGTTCCATGTGCACTTCTCTCTGTGCACTGTAGAGGCAGTCTTCTGCTGCAAGGTGCATTCCTCTTATGTTAAGCACCTTGACACTCCTTGAAAACGCTGGTCTTATACAATTGCCTAGTGCCAGAGGAAATGGGCACTGTGGCAGAGGACAGCCTCTATGGTGCCCAGAGAGAAGCACCAAGTGGGCAGCAACAATGTGCCAATATCCAGGGTTTAGGATTAATTTGTTATCTGAAAGAAAGCCACATTGAATGTCCTAAGACTTACTTCTGAGGAAACATGTGCGGGACAGGGCAGGAATAAGCCCAATGGTTATTCACGCTGGGATTTCTCAGCGATCTCAAGTTGGCTCTGACTGAACAAGGCTGACAATGAGAATGACACGGAAGTAAAATACAAAGGCTGCCTCTTTTATCTCTATTGCATGGTGCCATATTAATTTGGCCTTGCTTGTCTGACAACTGGAACTCTTCCTTTCGGAGAAGACTGTCAGGTCGTGTGCGTGCCCTGCTTTCTTCACTGACATCTTTAATGGCAAATACTGTGCAAGATTTCTCAGAAATCTCATCCTCGGAGAAATGTTATCAGCATGCAACATTCATTTTCTTTTGCATAGAGAACATGGGTCTCAAACAGCAAGATATTCTCCTAGATCCAAATTGCCTTTAGCTACAAATCAGTTCCAGTCTAGTGCAGCAGTTCTGAACTTTTAATCTACTACTGCCCGCAATTCATATGGGCTGAAGCAGAGTGAAGCCGGTGGATTGGGGATTTCCTGCTTCAACCTCATCCTACACTCCAGTACCTCCCAATATTGCTCCTGAAGGTCAAGAGGTAAGCGGGAGTCTGAAGGAAGAGGAGGCAATTGACAAACATCTCCCTCTCCTACCACCAAAGGAAGTGCCATTTCATTGTTAAAACAGCATCTTACAATCCAACCTACAATGTGTGGGTGATTTTGGGGTTTGTGAATGAAATATCTAGAAGATATATTTGTCTGGGGGTCAAAAGCAGCACTTGGCCGCTTTACTCCCAATGTGGTCCCTTACAGCTTAGCCTCCAAGTACCTGTTCTACTTCCATTTCCATTTCTCTTCCTCTGCTGGTAGGGGAGATTCACTGAAGCAAGTAGAATGTCCGTCTTAACAAGCTGTTGGACACGACTGGTGTCCCAAATGTCTCTTTAGCCAATCATAGTAAGAGACAGACGTGGAGTCCTGCAGATGAAGCAATCTATAACTGTTTATTAAACGATGGAGGAACAAAGGTTACACAAAGAGCACAAGGTACCCTCGTGTCCAGCGCTCATCAAAGTTACAATAGCAGTACAAAGCAGTTAATACCTTTTGGTTAATTATAATATTTGTTATTCTATTGGCTCAGAAAACACAGTGGCCCCCATTGGCTCAAGTGGGTGACCACCTCTCATGATACAAGTGTCTAAGGGTATTCTGATTGGAAGAAACAACTTAGGTCAACAGCATAGTTACATCATTACCCAATTGCTATTTCTTTATCTTATCTGTCCTTGGTTTTATCTTCGGAAGGAACATCTTCCTTCCTTTCTCACACATCTCTTTCATTGGCTTCTCATTCATGTCCATTCCTTTGGTCTATGTAACATTTAGTAAAGGCGCCCCGATGTCGCTTCTGGCAACCTTGTGGGCTTCAAGCGGGGGATATTTCTCTGGGTTCCGTGGGAGAGAAGCGCTCTCCCTTCCCTGGAATGTGCTTATAGTTACATTCAATCCCCCTTCTCCGCTTTGTAGTTTTCTCTCTCAGCCTTGAGAGGTTTTGCTAATCTAGCTAGCTTTCATTGCAACATTTTGCATGGACAGTTTCACAAAGGGGTTTCTATATCAAGTAAGAAACAGGTGTCAGGTGCTTATTAAACTTATTAAGTGCAATCTATCTGGTGGCAAGCTTCACAGTACTTTTGATCTTACTTCTCACAGTGATTTACCTGTATAACATACATTCTGCTTTGGTCTTTTGTTTCAAGTCTCATTTTCTTGCAAGTTGCATTACAAATACTACCTTAGCTCCTGAGAATAGTAAAAGTGCATAACAGTGATAGAAGGCACATAAGGTTACATAATATCTCTTTCATTAAATCCATTTCCTACAAAGCTATAGGCTTCTTTTAAATTCTAAACTTTAAATTTTGACAACCAACTTGTTGCAAAGCTTATCTACAGGTGCAGGATGCAATTTTAGGCGTGTTTGACAAAAACTCAGTCTGCTGTGCTTATAAATTTGAAGCTTTTAATTCTGATGACCAGCCTCTCGGAAAGCATATTTTTGCGCAGAAGAGCGTCATCCTCTGCATATTCAAACAACTCCAGCAAAGTAACTATTCAAGCATTTATCAGCACATCAGCACAGCACACCTTGCTTGGCTGAGCCTGTAAATTCCAAACATTTAATTAATTCATTTTAAATGGAGCCACCCTGTTTCAAAGGCCAGTCTTATGCATGTTCAATGTTTATTTGTCAATGTAGGACTTGCCACCAGCTTTTTCTGAACGCACATCTTCTCATGATGAAACAGATGCTTGTCCCAGGGCCCATCTGCTTCCAATCTGGTTCCCTTTGCTACATTTCCCATCTATCAATCTTGTCCCTCCCACAGTCCATCATGCTATCATGCTGAATGTATGCCAGGCACTCTCTAATATAAATTGAAATATAGGGAAAGCCCAAGGTATGGGGGGAGGCGCAGCTAGGTAGATCCCATAGTGTGCTGTGTTTTCAGCATTGACCCATGTGCAGAAGAATGTATTTATTTGTTTATTTCACATTTTTTTAGCCCAGCATTCTCCTGAAAGGGCTCAAAGTGCTCAGAATTAGAGATGAGCATGAACCAGGAAAATGGCGGTTCATTGCGGTTCATGGTTCATTGCATTTCACGTATAACAACAACAACAACATTCCAGCCCTTCAGGACAACTGAATGCCCACTCAGAGTGGTTTACAAAGTATGTCATTATTATTCCGACAACAAAACACCCTGTGAGGTGGGTGGGGCTGAGAGAGCTCTAGAGAGCCGTGACTAGCCCAAGGTCACCCAGCTGGCTTCAAGTGGAGGAGTGGGGAATCAAATCCAGCTCTCCAGATTAGAGTCCCGTGCTCTTAACCACTACTCCGAACTTGCTCGTTTGGTTCATGAACATATCACTTCTGGGGCAGCAGAAGGTCTGCAGAAAGCCCATCCCCCGATTCCTAGGAAACTGATTTAATGCTACCAGGCTGTCTGCAGTGACAAACTAAAAAAGGAACCAAATGAACCAGTCTAAAAATCATCACAGTTCGTTGCAGTTCATCAGAAATGCCCTCTGACAAACCACGGGTTCGCGAACCAAAACATGGCCCAGTTCATGACAAACTTTGGTTCACATTTTGGTTCATGCCCATGTCTACTCACAATATTACTAAGAACACACCTCACACAACCACTAATCAATCAATAACAGAAAGCCAGCTAAAGTAAAGAGACAGATAAAAGCAGAATTAATGATCAGTGTTGCTAGCCCTCTTCCAGTACCACCCTCCAAACAAATCCGCCTTACAAACACTATTTAAAAATAACAAAGTTGTGGCCTTCCTAACATCTTCTAGAAGGTTGTTCTGCCCCAATGAAAGGCTAAGATCAGGCAGTGGTAGAATTAAAGGAGGTGATGGAGAGAAGGCATGGACATTATTATTTATTGCATTTCTAGACCACCATCCCCGTTTCCACATGGGGAATATGAACCTTGGTTGTTGTGGGTTTTCCGGGCTGTATTGCCTTGGTCTTGGCATTGTAGTTCCTGACGTTTCGCCAGCAGCTGTGGCTGGCATCTTCAGAGGTGTAGCACCAAAAGACAGAGATCTCTGTGTCACAGTGTGGAAAAGATGTAGGTCATGTAGGATGTAGATGTAGGATGTAGATGTAGGATGATGTTTCCACACTGTGACACTGAGAGATCTCTGTCTTTTGGTGCTACACCTCTGAAGATGCCAGCCACAGCAAAACCCACAACAACCATCGTTCTCCGGCCGTGAAAGCCTTCTACAATACAATATGAACCTTGTAGCCACTAGAATGCTCTCACTTTTTTTGTGGGTGGTGGGAGGGGGAGCCTCCATGTGGCGTTATACTTGTTCTGTACCTCTTTGTGGAATGCACAAAGATGAAAGTAGTGGTCTTAGAGGTCCATACTGGGACATACGGAAGAAGCTGGAAGACCTGAAAAGGTGTGGATGCACGGAGGAATGACCAAACACAACAGGTGAGATTCTAGACAGAACATGTTTACTACTTTAGTGATGTGGAAGTCTGTCTGGACATCTTTGTTTATGATTCCTCTGTATTTTGATGTAGGATGATGTTAACATTCCTTCCAGTAAAGAATGATGAGCTTGTGCTTATTTCTAGGGCTTCAAATGGGCAAAGTAGAAGGGTATGGAGAAAAAGAGACTTATGGAGCATTATGGACTGAGCCTGCTTGTTGCCCTCCGCAAGTCATTGAATGTTGAGGGGTTGAACCCAGACCCTTCTATAAGAAAAGTATATGCTTTACTGGGCTATAAAACATCTTTTAAGTTACAAGCTCAACTCGTTTAAAAATGTATTATTACGCTTATACAGGAGGAATGTAGGCCGGCAATGGAGCTGTGTGCCAGATGGTAAATGTTTAAATGTTTATTCCCCTCGCTGAAATTATTTTGGGGGTGGCGATTGACAGGCATGACACACCCAGAGATCTCGACGACTTATGACCCACAACATCCTCTCTAACCGGCTTGGGTTTATTTGAACTTTTCAGCCGTACTTAGTTGCGATTTCTGCCTTGTTATTTTCCAGATGGTGGTTTTACAGTCTAAATTTAATTTTCATGTAATCTGATGTCTTTTGGATCAGGATAAACTCCTCCACCTGCTGCTTTATATATATTGGCGTGAAACTCTAATCTGAGGGTTTGGATTTTGTTCTTGTTTTAGAAAGCTTTGGAGTTCAAAGTGATTTATCATGGTCCTTATCATGACATGCAATGAAGGTGACTAGAAATTAATTAAATGGGCTTCTCAGAAAACATGCGCATACCATAATTAAATGTAGAAATAGTCCTTAAATGAGGAAAGCTTGAAAAGGGTCTTTGTTATTCATTATATAACATTTCTCAGTTCTTTTAAATACAAATCCCATTCATTCTCACATTTTAAAGCTGATTTAGATGTTATTTTTACCGTGAGGATCAACATCATGTAGCCACTTTCCCACAGTCGTATCATCTCAGAGGGTTTACATGACCAGCATCAGTGAGCTGTCCCCTGCTTATGCATAGAGTCTGGGGGGGTGGGGGTGGGTGGGAATTCCTATAGCATCGTACAGAAATGATGTCACATACCCTCACCCTCTTTGTGGAAGGGATATCACACCTTCCGTGCTGTTGTAGGAATTTCCCCAATCTCTATGGTAAGGACAATAGAGATTCAGGAAATTCATAAAGCGTCACCTGGTAGTTACGACATGTTCCCCTGAAACTCCAACTACCTCAGGTACTTCCCCAAAAAATCAGTGGCACTGCCACTGCAAGGTCCTGCCTGCTTCTCTTGACCGTCCAATGGCTTCTCCCATTTCAAAGTAATGGAAAAGTGTAATTTATCAACTGCATTTCAAAGAGAGCCAGTTTGGTGTAGTGGTTAAGAACGGCGGGACTCTAATCTGGAGAGGCAGGTTTGATTCCCCACTCCTCTGCTTGAAGCCAGATGGGTGACTTTGGGTGAGTCTCAGCTCTTCCGGAACTCTCTCAGCCACACCCACTTCAGAGGGTGACTGTTGTGGGGATAATCCTACTATATAAAAGGCTAAGCATATTCAAGACAACTCACTTCCTAACCTGGTGTGCCACCAGAGGGCGCTGCAGTGGAGGGAAGCCTAGATGAAGCAGCCAGAACTCCAGAGAGTGCACAATGGTGGGAAGCCCAGGTCAGGATCAGGCACGGAACACATGGCAATGCCCATTCCCACCTTCACCCAGTGCAAGTGGCAATGCCCATCCTTCACATTCAACCAGCTGGGACCAGAAGCAGAGCAGGTGGCAATGCCCACCTTCTACTTTCACCCAGCTGGGATCAGGAGCAGAGCCATTGGCAATGCCTGCCTGTGCTTCACCCAGCTGGGATCAGGAGTGGAGTGAGTGGCAATGCCCACCTTCCCTTCACTCAGCTGGGATCAGAAGGGGAGCAGGTGGCAATGCACACTCTCTGACCTCACTCAGCCAGGGATCAGGAATGGAGAAGGTAGCAATGCCCACCCCCTGCCTTCACCCAGCTGGGATCAGGAGCAGTGCATGTGGCAATGCCCACCCCCACATTCACCCAGCTGGGATTAGGAGCACAGCAGGTGGCAATGTCCACCTTCCACCTTCACCCAGCTGGGATCAGAAGGGGCGCAAGTTGCAATCATGCTCTCTGTCTTCACCCAGCAGGGATCAGGATTGGAGCGGGTTGAAATGTACATCCCCTCTGCAACCAGATTGGATCAGGAGCAAAGCATGTGGCAATGCCTGCTCCCCCCTTCACCCGGCTGAGATCAAGAGCGAACCAGATGGCAATGCCCGCAACTCACCATCACACGGGTGGGATAAGGAGCAGAACAGGTGGCAATACCTGACCCCACCTTCAACTAGCTGGTATCATGAGTGGAGCAGGTGGCCATGCCTGCCCCCTTCACTCAGCTGGGATTCGCTGTAGAGCAGGAGGAAATGCCCGCCCCCTTCAGCCAGCTTGGATCAGGAGCAGAGAATGAGGCAATGCCTGCCCACTTCACCGAGCCGGGATCAGGAGCAGAGCATGAGGCAATGCCACCCCCCTCTTCACCCAGCCTGGATCAGGCACAGAGCAAGAGGTAATGCCCGCCCCAAATTAACCCAGCAGGGATCAGATGCAGAGCATGAGGCAATGCCACCCCCCTTCAACCTGCCAGGATCAGGCACATAGCAGGAGGCAATGCCCCCCTTCAGCCAGTTGGAATCAGGCTCAGAGTAGGAGGCAATGCTCGTCCCTTCTTCACCCAGCCAGGATCAGGAGTGGAGCAGGTGGCAATGCCCACCCCACTTCACCTGGCTGGGATCAGGTGCAGAGCAGGCTGCAAGGTCTGCCCTTTTACCCGGCTGGGGTCAGGGGTGGAGCAGGTGGCAATGCCCACCCCCTTCACCCAGCTGGTATCAAGTGCGGAGCAGGAGGTAATGCCTGTCCTCCATTTACTTGGCTGGGATCAGGTGCAGAACAGGTGGCAATGCCCGCCTCCCCTGCCTTCATCCGGCCAGGATCAGTGACAGAGGAGGAGAGAATGCCTGCCTGCCTGCCCTTCCCTTCCCTTTCTAGAGCCTGTTTTTTTCCTACAACAGGCTTTGTTGCTAGTAATAGCATATTTTGTAAACCGCTCTGAGTGGATGTTAAGTTGTCCTGAAAGGCGGTATATAAATTGAATGTTATATCATCACCATCATCTTCTTCAGGCTACCAGATACTATCCCCTTTAGATCCTTGTGTGCTATGCTCATGTGAGAAAACAGTAAGAGTACAGTAGTCTTACTCTAGAAGAGTAAAACAGTTTCATCCTTGCTGACACCTGCATGATTTCCTGGGGCATTAGAGTTGCTCGATTTTTCATGTGGATGGTCTGTTGTTTTGTCTGTCTGTCTGTCGATCTGGGTGTTAAAAACAATAGAAACATGAACACAAAGGAAAAGGTTGCATCCAGTGAATCATTGGTGAAGCGGAATTTAAATTCAGGTTTTGTCAGAAACCAAGACCTGGGGTGCTTTATGGAGGGGTCCAGGGCGGACCAAAGAAGCTTTCGATGGAGTCACAAGGTCAGGATGGCAGGTCAGGTTCATATATCAAGGCGAAAACAGACAGACACATGCAATGAACTGGTGGAGTTGAAAGAGAGAACATTTTCCTCAGGGCTGTTTTAACAGTCCAAACCACACCTGAGTTCAACCCATGGGCTCAGTCCTAGGCAGGAGAAGAACAGTGTATATTGCAATCCTAAGCAGAGTTAATGACGTTAATGGCCTTAGAAGGGTGTAACCCTGCTTAGGATTGCACTGATGAAGTTGTAAATGGTGTGATGCTCAATACACAATCATTTTGCAGGTGAAAAGACCATTCAAATGTGTTTGACCATAGCAGACAATGGCATAGCAGACATTTGTGTGAAAAATAAAGGAATGGTCATATTGTCTTCTAGGCTATGAAAAACCAACAAACCTATCATCTCTATATATAATATGTATGTATGTAGTTGGTCTAAATCAATGTGATCTTTATGTACAGAAACTGAAAAAAAAAATCTAAATTTAAAATTTTATTTTTAAACGTACTTTTAATTTTACTTGTGTTTTAATCCAAGTTTGTTTCGTACTGAAACTTGAAAAAGTTGAGCTGCAAATCTAGGCAACAAAGAATAGCTATATTTAGCAAAAAGTGCTTGCTTCGTGTTTTCTGCACTTTCTTTGGTGCCCTGGAATCACAAACATGAACAGATTTTATGACTTCATTTCTGTTTTCTTTATAAAGAAGAAGAAAACCAACCAGATTTAAAATTCAGACAAATAAGACTTGACATCCAACTACCAACTGGCTTATAATACATGAGACAGTTTGAGTAGATTTGATGCATTTTATTTTATCTCAATACCCATTTCATCTTATTTTGTATCTTGTTTGCAAAATGTGCTTAAGTCCCTGTTCCATCTGTAACTGCTCATATATCAAGATGCGTTTGCAGCGACATCGCCAAGTAGGGCACATTGAAAGATGCGGGGAGTTCAGCAGAGGTTAAATGAATCAGAATAATCAGAGACGGAACAGATGAAAAAGAATTTCTTATTATCATCCATACCTGCTTCCATTTTGGTTTCGTTTTACAGGGATCATTCGTACATGCAAGAGCCCTTCAGTGAAATATTTGGTTCCCCACTCACCAATTTATCATGTGAAGCACATTTTTTTCACGTCTGTAGATCCTGCCATGTATATTTTCCCTCTCTGTCCCTTCTCTGGTTTTTCCTTCTTTTCAGGCCCGTAGCCAGAAAGATTATGGTGAGGGAACATGACTATACTGAAGGGGGAGCTAAGGCTTCCTGTTCTCCATCATGCTAAATCGGTGACTCATTGATTGGGGCCTGATGATGTCACGTGAATGGGATCCAGTGATGTCATAGAATGTGGCCTGATGATGTCACATTGAATAGTTGTATTAACAGAAGTACTTCCACACACCACTAGGTGTATACCACATCATTATCTGTGTGTAGTCCAAGTCATGTGTCTTTGAAGAGATGGGTTAAAAATAAAATTGTGCAGCACACAAAAAATAATATTTTGAAAGCAAGCACACCCTGATCGTGATGGGAAAAATCTGCTGCATGATCCTCACGATGGAGGATTGTTACCCAAACAGGAGGTATCCTTAATTGGTTGGGGGAACTAGCATTAAGGAGGCAGCGAGAGGGGGTAATTGGGGTTCTCCACCTATGTATACGGGGATTATTCCCTTAGAGAAATAAAACAGGCAGATGTTCAACAGGAAAGGTTTATTAATGTAAAAGGAAGTACAAGTCAATTAAATGGGCTCAAGACACACACAGCACACGTACAAGACCAGCTGGGAAAACAGGGAGGAAAATGGGAGAGAGTAATTGGGATAGGGTGATAATTACCAGTCCTGAAGAAGGGGAAGTTCCGTGGAAGAGCAGCAAAACAACCAGTGTTTCACAGAAGAGAAGAGGAGGCTCAAACATGAACTAGAGGGTGGGTGTATGGATCCAGGAAACACACATACAAACTGGTGTCTGGGGAGTCTAATTATAGGGCAAAATGTACACTGGTGTAAAATGGACATATTTGCCTCAAAGACAATGGCTTTATGGTTTGTCAAGAGGTTTGGACAGTAAGTTAGAAGAGGCTTAATGGCTTTACCTGCAGTAGACATAATGAGTGAATGGTGCTTGATGACCCAGTAAGTACTGGATGGGAAGGCTCTCAGGTGTACTGAATAGCTTTGATTAAGGTAGGTGGGTTGAAGAAGAGAAGCAGGGCATTGATTTGATTATGCAAGTTTTCTCAGGAAGTCTATCTCTGTGTCTCTCTGGGCCATGGAGGGGTAGTTAGTCAGCCACCCACCTCTGATTCATGTTCTGGTAACTTGCCAGTCTCCAGGCCAGCTGGCATCCGCTCTGCCTTGAGCCAGGCAGTGCCTTGGACTTGTGCATGGAAGGGGTTTGTGATATTTCATCCATAAACTGCCCTCTCAGGATGCAGAAGGGTCAGGCTGCTAACAGGATGGATTGTTCTGGGAAAGCCTTTCCTTGTACTTTCTAGGCAAAGAATAGATCCAGAGGAGTTAGCCGTGTTAGTCTGTAGTTGCAAAATAGATCATCTGATGAAGAGAGCTGTGGTTCTCGAAAGCTTATGCCTCAATAAAGTTGATCAGTGTTTAAGGTGCTACTGGACTTTTATCTATTAGGCAGAGAATGGCATCGTGAACAAGGACTGTTCTGATTGGCTGCCTTCACGTGCTCGAGCAACTAAAAATTAGCAAGGACAACTAGTATGCAGCTGCAAACGAATCCAAACCTGGGAATTGGCTCACTCTGATTGCAGCTGTTGATCCAGGTTAATGTGACTATCAAGTGCATTCACTGTGAAATTCAGAACATCCTTAGATGCATCCTTTTATGGATTGAAAATTGGTTGAACAACACCAAGCAGAGTGTAGGACTAAATGGACAAATCTCACAATACAGGGAAGAGAACAGCAGGATTTCACAAGAATAAGTTCTGTGCTATTTAACTGGTTTGTTAGTGATCTGTGATTGGGCAGTAATTAATTTGGCAGCCAAATTTGTGGATGATACCAAATTATATAGGAGGGTGACAACCAGGCAGATCACTACACGAAAAATAAATGCTATATCACCAAGCCATGTACAAATATGAAATGCTTCATGAATTTCTGTGCTGTTCCTGTGCAGGGGCCAAGCAAATCTTCTCAGTATTGTTTTAATTTAGTATACACACCACAAAAAGAGCGACTTTATCCCGAAACAAATTATCACATCTGCCCCTTGCCACATCTTCAGCCTCTGTTTGCACCATTGATTGATTAAGTAAACATAGAAGAATCTGGTCTACCAACTCTAGAAATGTGTGTTTGGATTCTGTACCTTAGCTCCATATGAACTGTGGAGACAGACCTCTGCTGCACAGCCCCCCCCCCCGCTCTGGTGCTAGGTTCTTCTGCATGTGCAATTTCCATGTTTTTCAAGGAGCCCCACTGTGCTTAGCTTGAGAGGAATGTGCCCGTCAGAGAAGGACTACCAACGCAGCACCCTAAGAGAAGTGAAGGAATAGGGTCCAAGCCAAAGCATTATGCTTATTCAAGATGGGTAGCCCTGTTAGTCTGTCTGTAGCAGTAGAAAAGAGCAAGAGTCCAGTAGCACCTATAAGATTAACAAAAATTATAGTAGGGTATGAACTTTCTAAATAAATGAGCTATCTGAAGAAGTGAGCTGTGATTCACGAAAGCTCATACCCTACCACAATACTTATTCAAACAGAAATAGTGGGGTTTTTTTGGAAAGGAACTGATTCATGCAATCAGAGCCTTATTTCCCATTTTACAGATAAAGTACAGAGATGCTGAGATCATGCCTTGTCCAGGAGCCCCCCAAAAGAAGTGCATGCTCCCATTGATGCATCTGATACATATGCTCATCATTTTGTGTGTACATGCATGGACAATCCACACATTGCATTATTAAAATGAATTGGTGGCTATGTGTGATGGGAGCATTGTGGCTAGTGCATATTCTCATGGGTGGGCTCCGGGTATGTGTTGGAATGGAAAAGGTCTCAGATTATTTGGCCAGAACAGGCATTAGTTAGCTAGAAATGTAGGCAGGTTTGCTCATACACACAGGGGTATACTGCATTACTCATATTGTTATGGGCAGGGCTTTTTTTCAGCTGGAACACAGTGGAATGGAGTTCCGGAATCTCTTGAAACTGGTCACATGGCTGGTGGCCCTGCCCCCTGATCTCCAGACAGAGGGGAGTTGAGATTGCACTCTAAACTCCCCTCTGTCTGGAGATCAGGGGGCGGGGCCACCAGCCATGTGACCATTTTCTCCAAGGGCAACCCACTGAGTTCTGCCACCTCTTTTCCCAGAAAAAAAGCCCTGGTTATGGGAATACCTATACTGTCATCTGAATAGAAATGAATAGTTATTGTACCTTTCCCACTGCAGATAGCTGACAACTTGGTCTAGTATTCCTCTGAAATTTGTGTTAAAGGACCTGCCCAAGCCTCTGAAATATTTGTTTTGAAATTCCACAGATGTTTCTGTGTATTATTGAAATGTAACTACTGTTACTCAGAAGGGTTTCATTTAGGCAAATGACATTGTGCCAAGTTTTGCTTTCATTTACTTGCTAATACCCTATGTAGATAAAACTACATTTGGTTGTTACCTGAAAATTTTCATTACATACCTCTTAATTATTCCTTAGAGGCATGAGTATGCAATGAATTGCCTATATTTTGCCGTTGAATCACTACAAAGAATGGAGATTTTTAAACACATGCATGTCTAAAGTTAATTGGAGAAGCATTTACAGATGAGTCCAGCTAATTCTCGTTTATAAACCCTGACAATATAATCTGTTTATACTGAATTGTATATCATTATTAATGATTAATTCTATGGTAATTTGGGTTTTTATTTTAATAGGGTCAGTACTTATTGTGATTTTACATATGTGAGTTCAAAAATTAACTGTCCTTAATTTTTCTGTTGGGAGGGAGGGCAGCATGTTATAGCCCAACCTCGTCAGATCTTGGAAGCTAAGCAGGGTCAGAAGAACTTGGATGGGAGACCACCAAGGAAGACTCTACAGAGGAAAGCACTGGCAAACCACCTCTGCTTCTTACCCTGCCTTGAAACCTCGTTGCTGGGGTTGGCATAAGTCAGTTGTGACTTGACAGCACCTTACATACACATTTCTCTATTATCTTTAAATCTGGAATTTGATTAATTTCCCCTTGTTGGATCTTTTCAAATGCTAAAAAGCCCTTTTCATTATATTTTGAAACCACGAGGATTGAGTGGTACAAGTTAAATTGAATTGGGCCCCGCAAATAGGCAGCCAAGACAGCAAGCCTATTTGGCTTTTTTTTCTCTTAGAAAAAACAGATTTTTTTTCAAAAAATTCTTGTGCCATGTGAGTTTTCATCTCATCTCATGTGTCTCTTCTGCTTATTGATCAGTAGCAAAGTAAGATGTGAACTCAAGACTGACCTTACCATGGAGCAATCTTTGTGAGGCCACAGATTCCAGAGGGTGGCCATCGTCCTCCTTCTGTCTTGCGTATTACATGCAAAACAGTGAACTCCAGTTCAGAGCTGAAGCATTGTCATCTGGAATCTTTAGGTACAAAAATGTTAAAGTCCTCACTGTATGAGTCATCTCTTTCCCCCCTACTTCATCTCAGGGCCACTTCACACATTACGAACTCCTTGTGTAGCTGCCATGAGGATTTTAGATCACATGTTTTCTAGGAGTTCTGTGCTTCCCCAGAGTTTATGGGCCCCAGAGAACAACAACGTTCTCTGTCAGGAAACTTTTTATAACGAGGGCTATATATAAGTCTACCCAATGGAGCACTGAATCTGTTTCTCTGGGGTGGTGCCAGCAAAGTCTGGATTGGGCCTACTGAAGGGACTTGAATCTCCTCCATCCATTGATATGCCTGTATATGGAACTTCCGGTTTGGGATTCATGGAGGTCTAACGCAGCTCCATTTGCGGAGCTGACCGGACTGCCGTTTTAACCGGCCGGAGGGGTGAAAATAGCCCGCGGCCGACTGCTCTCAGGCGGGGAGCAGGCAAAGAACGCTCAAGACCCTAGGGTGAGCTAGATCTCGGACGAGGGGGGGCTCTGCACAACGAGTCTCCCCCCGATCCTTGAGGTCCCACCTTGCGACGGGTCGGCTATAATCTCTGCGGCAGTTTTGGGGCCAATTCGGCTGGCATAAGACCTACATACCCAAGCTTCGATTGGGAAAGGAAGCCGAGAGGAGAATTTAAGATCGAAACAGCGATTACAACCCGAGAAAAGTGAAGAGAAGGTAAAGATCGCTATCTTTTGATACGGGACAGATTGACAAAAACAGAGAGGAAAAAAAGTAGATTTTTAAACTGCAACAGACTAGTGAAAAGGAGGTGAAGACTCGGCAGGAGTTGTATTTTAAAAGAGACTAAGTTTAAAGAAGTTATTAAAGAAATCGGACTATTGTTTTGAATACCTGTGGCTTTGGAGCTGTGGGAAAAAGACACCATCGCGAGACCTGCTGTGGGAAGACGGGAGACAGGAAGTGCGTAACAACAATAGAGTGGCTGGAGAGAAGCGGCCCTTGCCGAAGGACAGGAAGTAGGGAATCGCCATTTTTGAAAGGGGAAGGGTCGCGGCTTCAGCGGAAGAGGAAGTAGGCCATCTTGGATTATAACATCATAGAGAAACCATAGAGAAAAGACGCCCGACATTTTGGACACTTTAAAAGTTAATTTTGGCAAGAAGATTGGGACATTTGAAAAAGAAAAACGTTTAATTTTACGCCACGGAGTTAAGGAAGAGAGCGGATTCGTGGGAGCGAGCTAAAGCAAGCCCCACGATGTCGAAAAAAGAGTGGCAATCGGCAATAGAAAATTTGGATAAAAATCTGGACAAAAAACTTGTAGATATGATCAAAGAGCTTAAGGACACGAAATTGGAGCTTATTAAAGAGGTTAAAGAGGTTACACAGACAGTAAAATCGGAGCTGTCAGAAATGAAAAAAGGTATGGAAACGATTAGTAGTGAATTAAAAGGAACGCAGCAGAGAGTTAAAACAGTAGAAGACGCGATGGAGAATTTAATAGACACGCAACAAACAGAGATGAGATTGGTGAAGGGGAGAATGTCAGTTGCAGAAACTAAACACATGGAGAAGCAGCTACGTTTTCGTGGTCTGCCAGAAGTGGAAGGGAAGTCAGCGCAAGAACAGATGACTGAGGTGTTGGCTGAATACCTGGGGAAGGAGGAGGAGGAAGTTGTGGCTATCCTAGATGTGGCATACCGTGTGAATTCGAGAATTGCAACCCAGAGGAAATTACCAAGGGATGTGATTGTGCAGTTTACAACAAGAAATATGAAAGAGAGGATTGTGACAAAACAGTTTCAAGATCCATTGGAGATTGATGGCAAGACGATCATTATAATGAAGGAACTGCCCAGATCAGTGTTATTGGACCGGAAAAAATATAAAGTGCTAATTCAGATGTTGAAGGACATGAAAATCAGGTATAGATGGGAGTTACCAGAAGGAGTGTCCTTTGAGTTTGGAGGGGCAAAAAAACGCATCAGATCTGAGCGAGAGATGGAGAGATTTATTAAGGACAATGAAAAAGACTTACCAACAAGACTATGAATATGGAGTGTAAAGTATTATCTTGGAATGTAAATGGACTAAACTCACCGAATAAGAGGAAAAATATTTTTCATTGGCTACTAAAACAAAAATGTGACATTGTTTGTTTGCAAGAGACCCATATTAGAAAACAGGATGTAAAATATTTAAAATCTGGAAAACTGGGCAAGGAGTTTGTAGCGGCCTCTAATAAGAAAAAAAGAGGAGTGGTGTTGTATATAAAAGAGGAGCTACAGCCAAAATTTGTTATGAGAGATGTGGAAGCTAGATTTGTAGCAGTGGAATGTATTTGGAATTTAAAGAAAGTGTTGGTAGTCGGACTTTATGCACCTAATGGTGCAAAAGAAAGCTTTTTTGAGGAGTTAAGGAAGCATCTAGACGATCTTGTATATGACCAGATAATTCTTGCTGGAGACTTCAATGGAGTGACAAACTTGGAGCTAGACAAAAAGACTACAACGGTACAAAAGAAAAGAGGACTACTACCAAAGCTTTTTTTTGAGTTGATTCAACAAGAGACTCTCGAAGATGTATGGAGGAGAGAATACCCTAAAAGTAGATAGTTTACTTTTTTTTCTGCAAGGCATTTTACATTATCAAGAATCGATATGATCTGGGCCTCAAAAGACTTAGCGTTATGGACTAAGGAGGTAGAAATAATGCCGATGGTAGGCTCAGATCACAACCCAATTATGTGGAAATTTGGAAAAAGGAGAAAAAGGAAAGCATGGAGAATAAATGAGGACTTGTTACAGGAAAGAGAGAATATGGAAATACTGAGAAGAGAGACAAAGTTTTTTATACAATACAACGTGAATAAAGAAGTACCAACCAATAAAGTTTGGGATGCGTACAAGGCGGTTGTAAGGGGCATACTAATGGACTTAAATGGCAGAGCAAGAAAAAAGAAAGAGGAGAAAAGACAAGAGATTGAGGAGAAAATAAAAGCCAAAGAAACACAGTTAAAAAAGAGACCAGGGAAAAAGAAGGTATACCAGGAAATCAAAATTCTTCAAGAACAGCTAACAGCAATGAGTAATAAAGAATTGGAGTGGAATCTTAAAAGACTGAATCAAAAAGCGTTTGAGGGTGCTAATAAACCTGGGAAATATCTGGCATGGCAATTGAAGAAGAAAAGGGAAA
Organism: Eublepharis macularius; assembly: GCF_028583425.1. Taxonomy (NCBI): domain Eukaryota; kingdom Metazoa; phylum Chordata; class Lepidosauria; order Squamata; family Eublepharidae; genus Eublepharis; species Eublepharis macularius. The sequence continues at coordinate 23,700,603 of NC_072792.1, read as the reverse complement.
AGAAAATAATAAATAAAATCTGTGAAGAAAATAAAACGTACTTGGAGCAGACTACCATTAGTAGAGCCTTTTATAAATTCTACGCTAAGCTGTATAATAAAAAAGAAGTAAACAAAGAATCAATAGCATCATATCTGGAGAGAACCAAACTTCCAGAAATCTCGGAAGCTTGGAGAAATAAGTTGAACAGTGAAGTAACTGATGAGGAAATAAGCAAGGCAATACAATCCGCAAATCTAGGAAAGGCGCCAGGGCCAGATGGACTTACGGCTAAATTTTATAAGACAATGGCCAATGAACTGGCACCATTCCTAAAAGAGGTGATGAATGGAGTTTTTAGGGATCAAAGGATTCCAGATACTTGGAGTGAAGCGAATATATCATTGATCCCAAAAGAGGGCCAAGACCTGACTAACGTGAAAAATTACAGACCTATATCACTACTTAACAATGACTATAAAATTTTTACGAAGATACTGGCGGAGAGACTGAAGGGGTGGCTCTTGGAAGTAATAGAGGAGGAACAAGCAGGCTTTTTGCCAGACAGACAAATAAGAGACAATTTAAGGACAGTGATCAATGCTATTGAATATTATGACAAGCGTTGTGACAAAGAGGTTGGTTTCTTCTTTGTAGACGCTGAAAAAGCGTTTGACAATTTAAACTGGGACTTTATGTTTGCCACTATGGAAAAGCTACAATTGGGAGAAAGATTCATCAGAGCAATTAAGGAAATTTACAGAGACCAGACTGCAGCAATTGTAGTGAATGATGAATTGACCAAGAAATTGACGATTAGTAAAGGAACAAGACAAGGTTGCCCGTTATCTCCATTGTTGTTCATTTTAGTATTGGAGATTCTGATGATACAAATACGACAAGACGAGGAAATTCGAGGAATAAAAATAAAGGACTATTCATACAAGGTCAGAGCATTTGCGGATGACATAATGTTAATTGTAGAGGACCCACTGGAGAACATGCCAAAAGTGATAGATAAGATCAAGGAGTTTGGAGACTTGGCAGGTTTCTTCATTAACAAAAAGAAGTCAAAGATACTATGCAAAAACATGACTAAGCAGAAACAACAATTGTTAATGGAAACAACGGATTGTGAAGTAACAAGCAAGGTGAAATATTTGGGAATTGAGCTGACTGCAAAAAATATAGACTTGTTCAAGAATAATTATGAAAAATTATGGACTCAGATAGAGAGAGATTTGATCAAATGGAATAGTTTGAACTTGTCATGGTTGGGCAGGATTGCAGCAGTTAAGATGAATGTGTTACCAAGAGTAATGTTTTTGCTACAGACAATACCAATCATCAGAGACTCTAAACAATTCGAAAAATGGCAGAGGAAAATATCAGATTTTGTTTGGGCAGGCAAGAAGCCGCGAGTGAAAGTAAAAGTTTTACAAGATGCAAAGGAAAGAGGCGGAATGCAACTGCCCAACCTGAGACTTTATCATGATGCAATCTGCCTAGTTTGGTTAAAAGAGTGGATGACATTAAAGAGCAAGAAACTATTAGCCCTAGAGGGATATAAAATTTTTTTTGGATGGCACGCATACCTATGGCATGACAAAGTAAAGGTCAACTCGATGTTCCTGCATCATTTTGTAAGGAGAAGTTTATATACAATCTGGAAGAAGTATAGAATTTACCTACAAGAAGGAACCCCCTTGTGGGTGGTTCCATACGAGGTGATAGATCCGAGAGCTGTTGATAACGAACAACAATGTTTAACGTACAAAGAAATAACTAAAACTGAAGTATCTAAACTCAGAATAAAGACGCAAGAGGAACTATCACCTAACTATGATTGGTTCCAGTATAGACAGATTAGAGACTTATACTATTCGGACTCTGCAAAGGGGGGCATACGAACAGAGAACTCGGAACTAGAGCAGACCCTTCTTAAAGAAGACAAGAAAAGAATATCCGAGGTATACCAAGTACTGTTGAAATGGTATACTGAGGACGAGATAGTTAAAACACAGATGGTGAAATGGGCTATAAATTTCAATAAAGAAATAACAATGGAGGCATGGGAATACTTGTGGAAAACTACAATGAAGATAACGACATGTACTAATATTAAAGAGAACATTTACAAAATGATTTATCGTTGGTACATGACACCAAAGAAGATTGCGCTAGGGAACTTGAATACTTCTAATAAATGCTGGAAATGTAAGAAACATGAGGGCTCCCTCTATCACATGTGGTGGTCGTGTGAGGTAGCTAGGCAGTACTGGGGGGAAATAATAAGAGAAATGAGTGAAATTTTACAGTTTCAAATAAATAAGAACCCAGAACTCCTGCTGCTAAACTTGGGAATGGAGGGAATTCCAGCTCATCATAAGACGTTGATATTTTATATGACAGCAGCAGCTAGACTTTTGTATGCGCAGAAATGGAAAGTACAAGAAGTGCCAACTATCGAAGATTGGATCTACAAATTGCTGTACATGGCAGAAATGGACAAGATGACAAGAAAACTGAGAAATCTGGACTCAGGGCAGTTTAACACAGACTGGGAGAAGCTGAAACAATATCTGGAGAAGAAATGGGAGGTGGGAGGAAAACTGTGGCAGTTTGAGAACTACTGAAGTATAATAAAAGTATAAAAGAGAGAGGTGACTTTACCGGGGGAGGAAGAGATAAATGTGAATTTATAAGCAGTTAGATTAACAGATTGATATATATATAGATATGTATAGGTTAACAGATAGAATATTGATAGAAAATAATTAATGATAAGGTTTAAATACGAGGATTGAGTAACCAACAATATTTTCTTTCTTTGATAAGATTTATATGCACCAAACTGAATGTACAGAAGAGTCAAATTGATTGACTATGTGATGAGCTATATAGAATTACCATAAAAAGATAGAATGAGTAATATATAGAGAATAAGTCAAATTGTTTGATTTAAATGTAAGATTTTTATGGTTTATGATATATAGGTTTATGATATATAGAAATATTCAAAACTGGAAAATGGGATAAATTGTTTATCTAAAGACGTACAGTTTGGGTGTATAATAAGAAAAGTAGTTAAAGATATACTGCTTAATATAATGGAGAATGTATATCTGTTTTAGACAGAGGAATTTAATAGAAGTAAGGGAAAAGGGACAAAGGGTGGGAAAGCTGTTGGAAGTCAACAAAAGGGGGGGAAAGGGAGGGGGTTAGAAATGAAAAATTTGGGGAAAATTGAATGTAATGTAAAAATAATAATATTCTAACCCAATAAAAATTTTTTCAAAAAAAAAAAAAAAGATATGCCTGTATATGTACTGCTGACTGTGGCTCTGACAGCAAATGGCTGCTCTTCAATTTCCCCCCTGTTCCTCTTAGCCAGGGTGCTGCTGTCACCACTAGAGATGGGCACGAACCGAGAAAAAACTGCGGTTCATGGTTCGTCAAATTTCACAAACCACGACCCACGAACTTTCACAAACCTGCCATTGTTCGCAAACGTTTGGTTCGTGAAAACAGCACTTCTGCGTCAGAAAATAATTACTTCCGGGCCAGCATAAGGCCACCTCCAGGCCAGCATAAGGCCACTTCTTGGCCAGCAGAAGGTCACTTCCGGGTCAGCAGAAGGTCTGCTGGAAGTCCATCCCCTGTTGCCTAGGAAACTGATTGATTGGCACCAGGCTGTCTGCAGTGATGAACCAAAAAGCGAACCAAACGAACCAGCCTAAAGTTCATGGCGGTTTGTCAGAAATGGGATCTGACGAACCATGGTTCGCAAACCACGAACCAGCATGGTTCATGCTTAATTTTGGTTCGTATTTTGGTTCGTGCCCATCTCTAGTTATCACTCCTATCCTCACCTTCTGAAGAGGCCCCAAGAGGGGTCTGAGGTAATCTCTCATAGGGGGCTGCCACCTGTGGGGGCTCCCACCAGAGCCAGCTTCCCACCAAATCTGAAGGTGGCTCAGCTTCAGAAAATAGACCATGAATGTGTCCATTGGTCTAGACCTGACCAGTCAAGTGGCGAGAGAGATCAAATGACATATATACATGTGAAACTTCCCCAAATCAGACAATATATACAACACCTAGCTGTTTGGACTGAATTTACTGCACCTTGTGTTAATGGCAGATACATGCAGGGTGTGCAGGATCATATAAAATACAAGCTGATAAAGGGAATAAGGGTAAAATATTTAGTGATTTCTGCAGCAGAACATTTCAAATACTCTGCACTATAATATTAGTGGTGAATAGGGAACATTGCTGGCATCCCTTCAAAGAAAATAAAATGCACACTGAGTTATTATAGAGTTTGAAAGGTTAAAATGATCCACTTTCGCACTTTCAAAAGTTGGCATCAGTATTTTATTTTTCACCATCTGCCCATTTAGCAGCCTGAACAGGTTTGTTTTTACAGTACTTTGGCCTAGACAAATAGAGGATTTCAGGCTGGGAGAGCTTCAAAGAGAGATACAGAGAATTTTAGGGGAAGGTATAAATAATGGTAGATTTAGACTTTGTAGTATAACACCTTGGGGGCTTGACCCATATAGCTCAACCCACTAACCCACTAAGATTGCCTTCTGAAGCCCTGTTCTCTGTGGCCCTGCTTTTAAAAGTAAAGCAGTTATCAATGGCAACAAGAAACGGGGCTTTTTCAGAGATCTCACCTCACCTTTAGAATGCTCTTCCCTTTTAAAGCTTGCCTGGTGTCTACTCTACTTTTCTAGAGATGCTAGGCCAAAACATTCCTTTTCATTCTGGCTGAGTGAATTTCACTGAGTGAATTTATTTCTTTTCCTCATTTTGAGGCCTGCTTCTTGTTTGAGGCCTGCTTTATCAATATCCTTTTAGACTGCTTTATATTTTTCTTACTCCGTTTTAATGCTTGGCTTGTTTTAAGTGGCTTCAGCTTGTTTTTAATGGCTGCTTTTAGTCGCTTTGCTTTGCTTTTAATGGCTGTGTTTTAATGGGTTTGCTTTATTGTTGTAGTCGTAAGCTGCATTAAGCAGCTCTCTGGAGATGCCGCATAGACAGTTATTTACTAACTAATTTTTAAAAGCCACTTTTTTATGTTTAGGAGGATCAGAAAAATACATTCTAAGCTATCTCATGCAAAAAATAATATTTGCTAAAACATGAAAAAATGAGACTTGCCAGGTCCCTTTCAAGCTAATTTGGCATCCTTCTTTCAGCTGAAGATGGCACATCTCTGGCTTAAAAGTCTCTCTCAACACTTGGCCCCATTGTTGTTGCCACAACCTGTTCAGAGCAATATCATGTGAGTTGCAAATTCCCTTACCCAATTGCCCAGGATTTTAGGATATCCCTCTTCCCCTGCAAAATGGGGTGGAAAGAATCACATGCATGTAGGGATCCCATTCCCCTGACTGAGGGCAGGGGATCCCCCACTTTCACTCACTACCCTCTGCCACCACTCACATGACTGGTGAGGGAGAAAGGTGCAGGAACAGGCCTTCTGGGCACGCTCCTGAGGGCACTGCAATGATGTCACTCCTGGAAGTGACATCATTGCACTGCCCTGAGAGCGTGTGTACGCTTTGCAGTGGGCTGATTGAGGCCCCAAATCGGCCCGTTGTTACATAGAAAGAGATGGCAGGGGCGACGGCTCGAGCACACGGGGACATTGAGGCAGATAGTGGGGGGTCATCCTCAACTGATGAAGGAGACACCAAGCCACTTGCGGGAAACAAAGGAGACTTGCCATAAAGGGCACCAGTCAGCAGGCTGTGGAGGATCAGGTGCCAACAAAAATGAGACGGAAGGGAGCTCTATTCTTCTGGGTCGTAAATGATCATGATAAGGTGGTATATGTCCCCCCTGTTGAAAGGGTGGTAATGGTCACTGTTATCTCTAGGCATAATAAAAACGCGTGTCAGAAAGTTGGACTTTACTAGTACATCTGTTAGGGCATGAAGAGTATGTTCGATTCTTTACTTAGGTATTGCCCTCCTGATGCAACTGCCGAAGTATTCTTATCATCCGACAGTACCAAAGCTCAGAAAAGCTTTTACACTGGCAAGAATGACTGCCCTTCCCTCGGCAGTTTTGGAGGGTAGATATAAGAAACTACCATATGGTAACAGAACATGCAGATGCCCGCATGATAAAACTGAAACCATTGAACATCTTATTATAGAGTATCCCATATTTAATTTAATGAGTTGAGAGCTAGCTTAATCATCCCTCTACTTAAAAATATGGAACGACCTAATATGAGAGCCCAGGTGATGTGGTTACTATCGGATACAAATGATTCCATTACTCTTTCTGTGGCAATAATTAAACATCAGAGACATGCTATCAAGTACGGTTCTTCCCATTTTATTTTCTGCTTAAGGCAATAGCCGTATGAGCAGAACTAGATAGCTAGAACAGTACAATCTAAGAACACTCTCTTGGCAGCAAGCCCCATTGAATAGATCCGAGTGGAATATCAACTAGACTTCCTTAGAGTTGCTCTTTAATAGTACCATATAAATGCTACATATAATTACTACTTTTAAATCTGAGACTGTTGCCTCCATGAGTCCTTTATCTTCTAGACCTGTAGTATGAGATAGAGACCAGCTTAGCCCTGGCTCCTGTATCACAGAGACAGTGAACAGGAACGATGGATTCAGGGTTCTGGGCACCAACTTAAACTGGGTGGTCGAAATAAATATGCCTGGTGCACCAATACAGCCCTTCCTTGGAAGCATGGAGTTTGCCTTCCCTTTGATAGGGCCTATCTAGATCCTCGCACAGGATACTTCTTGCACATTTCTCTTTTCCCAGAGGTTCAGCATAGGGTTGTCCGTCCCTCAATCATATCCCCTTTCTGCCACTGAAACTCACTGGATGAAATTGGCCCAGCCACTCTCTCTCGGCCTAGCCTACTTAACAGGGTTGTTGTTGTGAGACTAAAATGGATGAGGTTCCATTTGTTCTAAGAGGCTTTGGGTCCCCATTGGAGAGAAGAACAGGTATAAATATCCTAATCAGGGGTCATTTCGTAGAAAAAGAGCTGGAGGAACTCATTAGCACAACTCATTAGCATAACTCATTAGCATATGCCACACCTCTTGCCATCACCAGAAGTGTGTCATTAGTATAACTATTTTGCATATGCCACACCCCCTGACATCACCTATTCTGGCTGTTTTGGACCCAATCCTGGCCATTCAGGGCCAAAATTGGATCCAAAATGGCAAAAAGGGGCTGAAAAGGGGCCCGAAATGGTCAGGATCGGGCCACTGATGAGCGGGAGAGTGATCCACCACCCATCAGAGGCCTGATCCAGGCCATTTCGCCCCCAATCCAGGCCGAAAAGGGCCCAAAATGTCCAAGAGGCAGGTGGGTGGGACCACCTGACATGTGACCTCTTTGGGGAACTGCTGGAACTGTGTTCCTGTGCGTTTCCCCTTGAAATGAGCCCTGATCCTAGCAGCCACACAAGCAAAGGAATGTCCAGTTTGCCGCAAGACCTGCATATGAGATAACAGCCCCCAATACATTTAAATAGTTTTCATCTGACCAAATTTAGAAACCTCTGGCATTTCTTTTTCTGCCAGACGAACATTTCTCACAGCGTTGTTTCAACAGCAGGCTACAAATTGTTTTAAATCTAGAGATATTTAAACGGCTGGGTATAGTCAAACGAGCAGCGGATGCTTTAATTTTCACATATGAGAGGACCCTCAGAACTAATCATTTAGCATTATTATTAAATAGCCTTGCAAAAGAGCAAAACATCCATCAGTGAGGATGTGTTTCTCCTACAATATTCAGAAAGCGCATTAGTTTAAATATAGCCAATCACATTATGTACGAGCTATTTGTTGTACCGCATGCAATCTGTTGCTTGGCAGGCAGATACATTGGAGTCCAATATGATTGGCTGCCTGTTGGGCTAATTGGATTGAAGATTGATTGCCAGTCTCGTAGGGATACCTCCATTTTACTCCTCTCCCACATGGAACTGTAATGGCACCCAGATTTTTAAAAAGGAAAGGACTTCGAGAAGTTTTGAAATGTTAATGGACTTTGTATAATTTAGGAGAGTTTTCCAAACAGTTGACAAATAGGAGAACTTTCCATCCAAGAATAGGACTGGTCTACTCCATCTTGTTTAGTGCTCTTAAACAGCTGCGACCTAGACAGTGTTTTCAGAGGCTTCCCTATGGTATTGTTTTGTCAACTCACACAGCAATATAGTGACACTGTGAATTATTTAAGGGCAGAAGAAGGCCAAGAGAATTCTGTTTCCACTTCTCTTGGGGGCAGGATTAGTGAAGACAAATTTGCTAGTTGGCATATTGCTTTGTTTCCCTCCACAGAACAAAACATACTGAAAAATACCAATGAATGAGAATAATCCAGACTGAGAAGCTGACAGAGATTTTGTAGCTCTCCACACCCGTTGGGAATGTTTCTCCAATGAGCAGGTAAGGGCTAAATCCCCAGGATGCAGTGGGGAAGTTCTCTAAGAGTAAACAAAAGGCATGTCTACACTACATGTGATCAAGTGGAGCGCAAGTGGAGCACAAGTGAACAGGGAGGAATACACTTGAGGGCCAAGCTACACATGACGAATGACACTTGAACGGCAAGTGTATTTCTCCCTGTTCACTTGCCCTCCACTCAATCCACTTGCCGTTCAAGTGTCATTCGTCATGTGTAGCTTGGCCCTGAGTCTGTTCACTTGCCGTTCAAGTGTCATTCATCACTTGTAGCTTGGCCCACAGTGGCTGGTCCAAAGTCACCCAGCCAGCCTCCATGGCAGAATGGGGAAATGAACATCGGTCTCCCATTTCCTGGTCCGACAGTCTAGCCACTACACCACCATCTAGAGACTCAGACCCCCTGCCTCTTTACCTTAGAGGATAAGATGGATTTTTTTACCCACCCCCGATTTTCCTTCCCCCATTAAGTGTTTTTAAGTGTTTGTCTCACGGTAGTCAACAGTGCTTATGCCACCATTGTGTCTCATGTACATTTCATTTATAGTGCAAGAGAGTGTTCTAGCTAGGTCCCTTGGCTGGGAAGTCTTTCTTCTTCTTCTTCTGATCTGAATGAGTGTTCCCTGAAGGCACCAAGGAGACACCTCCTATTGTTTTCAAGCACCTGCTTCCGGAGGTGGAGGGGGGGCCGCCAGGACTCACTATTTTAGAGAAGAGATACTTTGGGGGAAAGAAGAAAGTGATTGTCAAGAAAAACACCTGTTGGTCCCCAGTGCCTATGGGTGCCAGTTGTGAAATTGGCTCTAATCATCTTCTCCCTTCTTGCCCTAAGTAAGACAGCAAGACAGAGAGAATGAGAGCCTGCAAGACAGATTGAGAGGAAATAAAACAGGATAGGGCCCAAAAGAACGGCTCACCACCACAAATCTGGGGCTCAGAATCGAAAGGAAAAAGCAGCAAGTGAAAAGAATAGGAAAGGACAGAAAACCTTGGAAAATCTCAACCAGGTTAAATGTAGCTAGTGGAAGTCAAGGAAGTGACCCTGACATTAGCCGTGTTTTACACAGTGAGCCATCTGAGATAGCAGGATAGTTAAAGTAAAAGCTAGTGGCACTTACATTTATAGCCCCTAATATAAGTCACTTCTTGTCAATATCTACTTGGGTGGCCTCACTCCACAGAAGTGATGCTCAACTAGCGTTCTGCAAAAATATATAGTACATAGTGATTGATCAGGGTTACATGGGGGGCCCGGATAAAATCTTTGTCCGGGGCCCCATGGCGGCTCTCAGCAGCCCTGGCTCTGGGGGCTTCTTCAGCTCTGGTGCTTGCTTCCTCCTCTGGTAGCATTTTTGCTTAGTCCATTATTTTTCAAGTAGCTCTTGCACACGCGTAAGTGCTAGCAGCAGAGGAAGAGAGAGAGTCACAGCAGAAGGCAGACTCTGCAGCAGCCACAGAGAAGCCATGAGGGGAACGGTCCTAAGATCCAAGCCATAGGCTGTCTTAGTAGTAATTTCTTTTACCTATGGAACTTTGGGAACAGTAGTTCTGTGAAGGGGCCTGTGGATTTCTAACAGTGAGCGGAACCACAAGTGACAAAAGGCTCAGATTGGACACTTGTCAGCTCCCCTCAAGTTTTGATGGGAAATGTAGGCAGCTTGGCGGAATGTTGGACAAGTGACAGTTTAAAAGTCCATTGGACAGCAGTCGGAGAGCCAAGCTGCAAGACCAAGATGCCTACATTTCCCATCAAAACTTGAGGGAAGCTGACAAGTGTCCAACCTGTGCCTTTTGTCACTTGTGGTTCTGCTCAGTGTCATCAATTTACAGTTGCCAGGATTCTTTGAGAGGAGGCCTAGGTCAGTGGCAGTTATTAATGTGCAAAGGCCTCTAGGATGTAGAAAACAGCAAGAGAGCGACACCAACCAATACCCATGGGAAAACTTCAGAGTGAGCATCAAGCTTGATTTAAGTGTGCCAGCAGTTATTATTTTTATAGAAAACAATGTGAGGGGTTCCACTCAGCGGGCACCATTTTTAAGGTCACTGGCAGAATTATATACTCCTGAGCCACGAGACCCTGGTGCACTAGTAATACACAAGTAGGTGTTGGCAACTGACTATAAATGTGACACTGGCCAAGATCTTTGAAGGCCAGTTTCCTTTGTACAATATGGAATCAGTAGATGGCTTCTGAAGTTTTGCATGGAGTTAGGAATTAATTTCCATTTATTGTGTTACTTTCTAAATAGGGCTCCTTAGATCATAAAAACATGGTTGAGGACAGGGCTAGGAGAACTTCCATAATACAGATTTTAGAGTGAGGGAAAAATAACAAGCTTATCAAAACCAATGGCTAAAACAGTCATAACAGCCATAATTAATATTATGATATGCATCTGACCAAGAGAGCTGTGGCTCTCAAAAGCTTATGCTACAATACAGTTGGTTAGTCTTAAAGGTGCTACTGGACTCTTTATAATTAATATTGTTACAAGTGGAGAACTCATAAAGACTTGCAGCGGGGTGTGTGTCTGTGTCACTTTGTTTCCCCCTGTATCCCCTTCACCACCCTATTTCCTTGCTCTCTCTTCATCTCGCTTTCTTCTCCACCATTTCCCTGGTTCCTTCTCTCCTTCCCACTCTCTCGCTCACCAACTAGCATTTCTTTAACCTGCTCCCCCCTTCAGCTTTATTTATTATATAGTTACTTCACTTTTCCCCAGCTTTCTCACTCGTGGGGATGCAAAACATCTAACATCATTATCTTGTCCTCCACTTTATCCTCACAACAACCCTATAAGGTAGATTATGTTGAGACAGAATGATAGACTTAAAGTCACCCAATAGGTTTCCATGGTAGAATGGGAATTTGAACCTGGGTCTTCCATATCCTAGCCTGGCACTCTAACCAGTATACCATGCTGGCTCCTTCTCTCACATTGGCAGCCTCTCCCTTGGAAAAATCAGGCCAAGTTGTAAAAGTTGTACTGTAGCAAGTTGCTTAGGTGAGTTGTGAGGTGGACATTGCTGGGCCCAGCCAAGTTGTGCAAGTTGTGTGGAGGCTGCTTCTGGGCCCAAGTGAATCGTATAGCAACAAGTCATCCTGTAGCCACCTCAGTACCTGGATAAGGCACATAAATTGCATGGCAGCAAGTTGCCTGATGGTTGCTGCTGGGCCTGGCTCTGATGAGTCATCCTTCCGGGGCATGGGGAAGAGGAGCAGGGCCAAAATAGCCCTGGAAAGGGCTCTGCCCATTCCTCAATGTCTTTTACTGACAGAAATCAAGATTTCAAGGCAGGGAATATTGTTTTGGTTATCTCGCAACACCTATTGTGGCCACTGAGATCTCTTTTCTTAAAGGTACAAGCACTACTTCTATCACTTCATTTTTTTTTAAAAAAACCATCCTGCTATATAAAAGGCAAGCTGTATTGGCGACAACTCACGTTTTATCCTTGTGCAGGCGCATTGCTGATGATTCTGGCCTTGAGGCTGCTGCAAAGTATCCATTTGCCACCGGGACCAGAATCGCTGAATTGACAGCCTAAGCACTCATCCCCATCCTCCCCTCAGCACCCTCCCGCTCTGGCCTCCAGGCCGCTGCAAAGTGCCCACTTGCTGCTGGGAGGAGGTCTGCTAGATCAGTTTTCTGGAGCCGGTTGTATTTTTTCACACAACAGGTGTTGTTGTTAGTTTCATATATTGCTGCAAACTTGGGGCTTTTCTCAGGTAGGTAGGTAGAAAAATCTGTCTTGTCTCTTTGTGGCTCTAGTCTCCAGATTTAAGTATCCACAGATGGGGTGATGTTGATAATTCAATACACTGACCAGTGGGAGGCCCTATAGCCTCTCCCCTTTTCCTGCATCCTTGTCTCTTTCCCACCCACCAGCTGCGTGGTAGGGAACCTACAAGACACACCTCTCTTCCTCTGAACTTCTTCCCCGTTCCTTTCTGGCAACCACCATATCCTCACCTTTCCCTGTTTCCTTCTCTCCTTCCCACCCACCCTCCATATTTGCTTCTATCTTCAGCTATATTTATTATTTATTACTTCATTTGTACCCTGTTTTTCTCCCCAGTCAGGAGGACCCAAAGTAGTTTATATAATTCTTCTCACCTCCATTGTATCCTCTACCCTGTGAGGTAGAGGGGACGAACCCCTGGGAATTTGCCCGCCACTGGCTGGCACCTGGGAACCGTATGCAGGACTGCTCTCACACTTTGCTTGGGGTTGATTTTGGAGCACTCCTGTGGCCGGAGTGGTGACGTCACTGAGCACTCCTGCATCCCATGCGGTGACATCACTTCTGGAAGAGGATCTTCTTGGTAAGCACCAGGTCCCCCTTCACCCCACTGGGAGGGTATAGGGACCTGGGAACCCTAGGCAGCATACCAATTGACAAAATCAGGCTGGGGAAGGCAGCCTGCCTCTTATCTCCTCCTCCCTCTATTGGGGAGTGGAGCCAGGGTGTGCTGAGAGGGGCTTTTTCATTCCCAGTCAGCCTTTCTCCTCTTTCCAAAGCTAAAACAGTTATGGAAAGGGCTCTGCCCCATCTCTTGACTTTTACTGACAGAAACCTGGAAGTCTGTCTGGCAGAACTGTTGTGGTTGCCCAGCAACAACCACTGAGAACATTAGCGTCTTAAACCTACAGTTGCTGCTTCTATTATTTGGGTTTTTTTTTAAAAAAAAACCCAATGTAATTTTTTCAAGATTTCAGATTTTTCTCTAAACCTGGGACAATTTCCAGATTTGTAGAAAGATCTGTCTTGCCCGTTCACAGCTCCATTCTCTGGATTTAAATATCCTCAGATTTGGCTGTGTTGAGAAATAGATATATTGATGGGCTTGGGTTCCAATTACTGTGGATTATTTTGTCCTATGTGGAAAAAAAGGAATGTATCTGAGGTTGCAGGCTCCAGGTACAGAAACTCCTGGAGATTTGGGGGGTGGAGCTTGAGGAGGGTGGGGTTTGGGGGAGGGGAGGAGTTGGAATAAATCACTGTAGCCTAATTTGAATAGAAAGAGTGAAGACAGTACTTGCAGATGGAATGGGGGCTTGATACTTTGCATAGCATCAGTTTGTTTATCTGTTGCTGTTGAACTGGCCCCTCCCTTCTGTGAATGTACATTCCTTTTGTGTCAGTTTTAAAGTCTGTTACTGTAACTGTCTATCTTATGTACAAGTCATGAACATGTTGTCTCTCATAGTTTGCTGTTTGCTTTACTGTATATAGTTATTAAATGTTCAATATTATCTGAACAAATACATCTGCAGAATGATATTTCTTCTCACTGGATTGACTTTGTTCTCTCTCTCTCTCTCTCTCTCTCTCTCTCTCTCTCTCTCTCTCTGAAGAAGATGGAATATCCTGCACCTGGTGAGTGAAGGGATATTGCCCTATAATGAGGATTGACTGGGATATTTATATATATCTTCCTCCCAGGAGGGACCTCGCCTGGAATCTGATGCCACAGATTCCATCTTCCAAGGTCGCCATTTTTCTGCAGGGGAACTGAGGTCTTTTATCTGGAGTTTAGTTTTAATTCTGGGAGATCTCCAGCTACTACCTGGAGGTTGGCAACCCTGAATGTATTTTATTGATTGTAAATATCACCTCAATGGGTTTTCAAGTGTCAGGAAATGGCTCTGGCCAAGTGCTTATTAGGAGTTTGAAGAGGAAGCAGGGAAGTATGTGGACTGGATATACCAGAGCGTTTCTGGGTAGGTGGAAGGATTTCTGACCCCAAAACAGATGGAAAGATTTCTCACTTTCTTGCTTCCCCTTTCTGCTGCATCCAGAATCCAGAAATGCTGTTCTTGGGGATCTCCTGTTCCCACAGGAGCAACATTTTGGAATATAGTGGAGGGTGGGAAGCAAGGAAATCATACTCCATTTTTCTGTCCATGGAAACACAGGTAGATTCAAACCAGCGTCTACATGAAAAGAAACTGTAATTTAGATGCTGGCTAGATGCTAAACCTTGTGTCTTATGTGTGTTAGATAGCCTCTGCTTCCTTTTACGCTAAAAGTTCCATTTGCGCAAGATCAGTGGTTTTCAATGGCCCCTTGCGCAATCTGAAGTTTTAGTAGAAGAGGAAGTGTGCTCTGGAGCAGAGACTTTCTACCATGCACAGAACTTGTTCATAGGATCCAAGCCTGACAGAAAAGTGGACAGCTCTGGAAAACTGAAGTGGGGTAGCAGATCTGCTGCCCTATAGGAATGCCTCTACTCACCCTGTGCTCTACTGTACATTTATAAGGAAAGCAAATACTACAAAAAGTGTAGAGATCTCCAGTGTTATTACGTCCAAAGGGAACCAACCCAATTAAGTGCTTCTCCTGGAATTTCTCACCACTGGGGGAAGTGGGGTGCACACAATATGTGACACCACTATGACCCTTTTGCAGTGCAAAAGGTTTATTTGATCCTTCTGAGCTCATGACGGTGCTGAGATCTGAAACCAGGCAGGGAGTGTGTTGCAACAATGAGGCAGACATACGGTTTGTTACTGAAGTCCTGATAACAAGGGCAGCGGGAATGTATTTAGTCAAGGGTTGAGTGAATGATATTGTCTTGTTGTTAGAAAAATAAAATCAAACCAATCTTTCATGGTGAAAATCATTTTCTGAAACATGCATCCTCAAAAATCTATTACTTGGTTTGGATTGTGTAACACAAAGCAGAACCATAAATAAATATATTCTACTTCCTCTAGGATATGTGTTAATTCTCCAGCTAGTAAAACAATGACGGTCTCATTTTAAAAACAGTTTTGTCCCTGGCAGAGTATATTCTAATTACAAGAAACCACAGCATCCGTCATAACAAAAGTTAATTGAGTTTCTTGTCATTCCTGGTAACATATTGTTAAGAGAACTGTTCCAAAGAGTTGCGTATTTGCATTTGTTATTACTAATATGATAGCTCTATAAAGCAGCTACCATTCAGGAGCTTTGCCATATGAGATAACCATCCAAGCAAACTGCCTTATTCAGTTAGTAAAATCAATCATTCAGTATGAAAAGCAATTTCTTCTTGTTGAATATACCTTCAGAAATTTTATAATGTTATGCTCACCTCGCTTTCCTAAGCAGTAGAAGTGAGCTGTGGCTCACAAAAGCTCATACCCTACCACAAATATTGTTAGTCTTATAGATGCTACTGGACTCTTGCTCTTTTCTGCTGCTACAGACAGACTAACATGACTACCCATCCTGGTCTCCAGTACAGTGCATCCTGGTTTGTTTGGTTTTCCTTTATATGAGGGAGCACCGGAGATGACAGTGGCTTGGTTCCTCTGATAGTTTCTGCTGTGGAGTGCACTTCCTCCTCTTCTGAAACTTCCATTTGGCCATTGGACAGAGGCCCATTTGGAAGCAACAGTCCATCGGATGCCCACCATCCATTTGTATGTTCAGTGAAGCAATATACTGCACTGTATCCTGCCACCCCACCGAGCCAAGTCTGAAACCTTCCTCCAGCTTCGGAACATTCCTCCAACTTCAGTGGCTCTTCCCCCAGGAGAAGATCTTTTCTCTTTGTTCCAACAGGTGAGCCACTTAAATTGGAGGAAGGCTCCTTAGATTTAGAGTCAGAACACACGAGACAAAATACCTAGATTCAACTCGTGTTCTCTTACCTAAAGGTTTGCCGGGAAGTGTAGGCGTCCTTGCAGCTTAAAGTTTAGCATTTACAGTGCAGGCGTCCTTGCAGCTTAAAGTTTAGCATTTACAGTGCAGGCATCCTTGCAGCTTAAAGTTTAGCACTTACAGTGCAGGCATCCTTGCAGCTTAAAGTTTAGTATTTACAGAGCAGCGAGGAGGTAAGTGCAGGCGTGGGGTGCCTTTCCTCCCACTCTCAAGGTGCATCACGGCATTTTCCCTTCCCCTCACCCGTCCTGGCCCTGCAGAGCGACGCCTGGCTGCACCGGGAGACTTTAAGCTGCACCGGGAGACTTTAAGCTGCACATCCCTCTCTGCTGCTCTGTAAATGCTAAACTTTAAGCTGCAAGGACACCTGCACTTCTCCCTGCTGCTCTGTAAATGCTAAACTTTAAGCTGCAAGGATGCCTACACTTCCCGACAAACCTTTAGGTAAGAGAACACGAGTTGAACCTAGGTATTTCATCTCGTGTGTTTCGACTGTGAGAGGAGTTACCTGCAGCTGAATGTAGGATATCACCCATTCTGTCAAGTGCATGTGGAAAGATCATACTAATAGAACTGTGCCTCTTTAAAACCACTGATCTGCTACTTGGCAGTTCGGCTTCCTTGTCCTTTTTTGAAATGCAAATCTTTGTTGTGCCTCCATAACAATAGATGACAGAACAAGGGGAGATAACAAGCTACCCTTCTTCTACTCCAACTCCCCCCACATTCCCAATATGCAAAAGGATTGGTATTTGTCTGTACACAACATAGGACAAAGGAAAGTGCTGCTAATGTTTGCCTGCACTATAATACAAAATAAAGGCATTCTGACCCTCAAAGTCTATACCTGCTCTCCCTTTCCATAAAGAAAATTATGCTGTTAAAATATACATTTTAAGTGCACAAATAACATTTTTTTAAAAAAAATATGAATCTCAAAAGGAGTGTCTACTTCTGTTCCCACAGGGATTTAAAAAAGCATTTACAGTTTAAAAGCAATACCTTTTATAAAATCATACATATTTTCACAGTAATGTTCAGGCAAAGCTATACTGTCTGCTTTTAATGTGATACAAGACAAGAAATGAAGGCATGCAAACAGAGATCAAACAATGTGGCGGCGGTTTCCCAATGGCAATGAGCAGAGTGGTTAGAGAATACAAGTTTAGCAGCTCTGGGTTATGGTATACATACATTATCTGCTGTCAAGTTGCAACCAACTTATGGCGACCCCAGCAAGGGGCTTTCAAGGCAAATGAGAAGCAGAGGGGGGGGGGATGCCATTGCCTTCCTCTGCGGAGTCTTCCTTTGTGGTTGCCCATCCAAGTACTGACCCTGCTTAACTTCTGAGATCTGATGAGATTGGGCTATACCATGCTGCCTTGTCTCCCTTGGGTTATGTTAAATTTAGTTATAAAACTTTTTGAAGCAAAAAGCGTGGGGTTTTTTTTACAAGATATTTTAAAAAATCTTTCCCAATTACTTGGCATCACTTGTGCAACGGAAAAACAATAAGTAAAGAAATTTTGCATAGAAATCTGAAGATCGCTTTTCTTGACTAAAAAAAACCACAGCACACACTGCAATTAATGGTTTGGGGGGTTGGTGGATTCACACTGTCTAGCTACTGAAGCCAAGGACTACTTTATGAAATGGGTCTACCCTCCACAAACTGGATGGGATGGATGAGTTAAAACAAATGCCACAGTGTACATACTTGAGTTGGTCTGTCGCTTCAGTGGAAAGTCAAAGACAATTTACAACAGCTGTAACTGTTATTGAGTATTAAAATTAATGTGGTTATGCTGAAGAAACCTTTGGTGTGTTGTCTGAGGCAAAAAGATAACCTAAGAGCAGGGCTTTTTTTCAGCTGGAATGCAGTGGAATGGAGTTCCGGAACCTCTTGAAAATGGTCACATGGCTAGTGGCCCCACCCCCTGATCTCCAGACAGAGGGGAGTTTAGAGTGCCCTGTGCGCTGCAGCCGCGGGGCCACCAGCCATGTGACCAATTTTTCCCAAGGGCAACCCATTGAGTTCCACCACCTCTTTTCCCAGAAAAAAAGCCCTGCCTAAGAGATTAATGTTTCTACCAAGATGCTGTTGTGCTATAGGCTCAGGAGAGAGAACTGAACAATAGCAAGTAATGATAGGCATTAATATTTCTGGGGAGGGGAGGGGAAAACAGTGTTCAAGTCAGAGACATAGAAAAGGTTTCTCGCACTCCAGTCTCTGCTAGGGAGGAGGGGACAATATGGGTAGACGGTTATTCTTCTTACATACAAGAGCATTGCAACACATGAAATAAAATATGCTCAGTAAAAGAAATAACTGGAGAGAAGGGCAAGCTTTTCTGAATACGAAGAGGAATACAGCAGGGTTGGCATGGGGGGATCCTTGTTGAATAGAGCCTATAATAGAACACCACCTGAAGGGAAACATAAAAGGGAAAGATAAAAACAACAGACTCACCACGAATAGTCAGCCACATAGCAACAGCTGAATGGAGAATAAAAAAAATTAAGTATCTTCTTAATTACTGTTTCTATGACCAAAGTCATAAACAGTGAGGATTAAATATTGAAAGTGGCATGTTTGTACTTGGACTCCCACTGATCCACCTTTTGCTGCAGACTTCCTGTTTGCTTTCTGCACTGTAAACTCTGTGGATAGTTGGATATAGTGGTGGTGAAGAGTGTCCTCAAGTCATAGCTGACTTATGGCACCCCCCGGTAGGGTTTTCATGGCAAGAGAGTAACAGTGGTGGTTTGCTATTACCTGCCTCTACAGCCCTGGTCTCTGTTGGAAGTCTCCCATCCAATTACTAACCAAGGCTGACCCTAGTTTGCTTCTGAGATCTAATGAGATTGGGCTCTCCTGGGCTATCCAGGTCAGTGTCTAATTTACTAAATTAACCTCAAAGTTTTGAACATGATGTACCAATCCATCCATCCATCCATCCATCCATCCATCCATCCATCCATCCATCCATCCATCCATCCATCCATCCATCCATCCATCAATATTAAAAACAGTCCTTGACCAGCATAAAATGTAACAGCATTCATATACTCTAAAGCTATATATTTTAACTCCCATGTTGATAAATAGAATATGAAAATTAAGAATGCAATTTTAACATTTCATCTGATAAAATTATTATGTCTTTATTCGCTGATGGATTTTATAAGCTGCCACAAAAAACTTAGCACTATACACTGTAGTCATTGGGTTTCCGTCTATCAACAACATTCTGGTATATACTGATTCTGAACGGCCAGGGTACGGATTAAGTAAAGGGAAGACGAACTTAGTATATGGCTGCTTCCACACACGTTGGATAATCCACTTTCAATACTCTTTAGTGAACATTTGAAACTGATTTTCCATGTGTGGAACAAAAAATCCACTTCAAAAGGATTGCGAAAGTGCATTGAAAGTGCATTATTCAACGTGTGTGGAAATGGCCTGAATCTCTTGATAGAATGAGGAATGAAACATAACATGTTCTGTGGTTTCAATCTCCCCAGTAGACATGGGCACGAAATGGAAAACCCCCAAAAGAAGAGGTTCGTGTTTTGTCATGTTTCACGAATCACGAATCATGAATTTTCACAAAATTGACCTGTTTCACAAAATGATTCATTAGTTTCCTGATTCATCAGAACCAGAGGCATTTTAACAGCCCCCTTCACCCAGAGATGCCAAACTCACAGGGAGACTTCAGCAGGTTCTCCTCCACCCACGCTCCCAGTTTGGCCAAGATTGCAATATGTTGACCAGGAGGCAAATGCCCCAGAGCCAGGTAGTTGCTCTGAGACTGGGATGGGGGAGAGAGCTCCTACACACCACAGAGACACCTGTCCAGGCAGGAAAGGTGAACCAAATAAAATTGAAATGCACAAAATAGGTGCACAAACCAAGAGTGAGATGCACAAAAGAAGTGCACAATTAGAGACAGAGAGAAAGCAAAAAGAATGAGGCCCTCAGGTGAGGAACCCACCAAGCTGGGCCTCAGAGCCAGGCAGTGGGCCTGAGAGAGACTAGGGTGGGGGAAGGCCCCAAAACCACCACACAGACACCAAAGCAAACAACAACAGTATGAGACCTCAAAAGAGCAGAGAAAGAATTAAGCAGAAAGAAAAACAAGCAAAGAATAAATAAGGGAGGCCTCAGTCAAGCTGGGCCCCAGAGCCAGGCACAGGCCTGAGGATAGGAGGGGTTGGGGTGGAACTTGGAGGAAAAAAGGCACCCTCACCCAAAAGACCTTCACAGCAAGCTCCCAAATCCACTCTCCCTCTCTTCTCCAAAAGCCAAATGCTTCCCAAAAACTCTCCACTCCATACTCTCTTCCCAAAAGCTCCCCAAACCACTCTCCCAATGCCTGCAACAATTCCGCCCTCTCCCTTTGTCTACTGGAGCTGTGCCTTAAATAAGAAATATTCACATAGAGCAGAACAGGAGTTCTCTGGTGGTTGGCAGACAGACCAGGGCCGATTCCAGACGACTAACCTGAAGGCGCTGCATGCCGCCATGTTCTGGATCGCGACGGGGAAAACGTGAAATATCGCGTTTTCTCGTGCGAGTTTGGCGCGATGTCGCGCCAAACTTGCTCGAGAAAACACGATATTTCGCGTTTTCCCTGTCGCGATCTGGAACATGGCGGCATGCAGTACCTTCAGGTTAGTCGTCTGGAATCGGCCCTGGCCATCAGGGTTTGAAGGGAAGAGATTGGTATTCCCATGGCTACAGAAGGCCCATCTCCTCAGTTGCCTAATCCCCTACCCCTTGCTGTATAGGGCAAACTGGGAGATCTCCAGTTGGCAGGGAAAACTGCCTATCAGAGTTTTAAGGGCTAAGATTGGGGTTTCCAGGGCAACAAAAGGTCTGCAGACTTTACTGGCCTCTTTTGCCTAGGGAATCAATAGATTGGCGCCAGCCTGTCTGGCATTACAAATCAACCACGAAGCTTAAGAATCAGCCAAAAAAGTCATGGATTTCATGAAAAACATGGCCCCACAAATCACATTTTTTCGGCAAAGCACAAAATGGCCTGATTTGTCAAGAAATTTGAGTTGTATTTTGATTCATGCCCATGTCTACTCCCCAGTACTGCAACCTATTTTTCATCTGGATCTTTTTATATTGCCGCTCTAAAAGTGCAGAGGGGAGGGCTTGATTTCTTGCAAGTGAAAATGCCCTCCTATGGTTGGGTATCTCCAATCTAGAGAGATAGGCAGCCGGAGACACTACATATCTAGAACTGTCTGCAGCCAAATGAACATGATGTATAGGTTGCCCAGTGAAAGGAGAGCTTCCCCACCAAACACCACATTGGCGAGTGGCGACATTAGAACAGTACCTCTAAAAAAGATAAAACTAAAGTAAGCGCTACAAAACAACATGAACTGAAGTAGGATAGCCCTGATTCTTGCATTCACTCTCCCTGTGCCTAACATAGGCAGCCAGTTTGGTGTAAGAGTGACAGGACTGTAACCTGAAGAACCGGGTTTGATTCCCCACTCCTCCACCTGAAGCTAGCTGACCTTTGGTCAGTCACAGCTTCTTGGAGCTCTCTCAGCTCCATCCACCTCACAGGGTGATTGTTGTTGTGGGGATAATGATAACCTATTTGTAAACTGCTCTGAGTGGGCGTTAAGTTGCCCTGAAGGATAGTATATAAATCAAATGTTGTTGTTGTTATTAACATAGCTGATTCTTGGACCCAGTTGCCTCAGTCTAGAATCAAAGAGCAGGGGCATTTCTGTGGTGCTGCAGCCATTTCCTTTGCAACCACCTCCTGCTGGCATAAGTGGCACAGAATGGCATGCAATGGTTGGCCCACTGCCAACATCACCTTGATGCATTTTAATTGATTCAAAATACAGATGGTGTCAAAGTGGAAAACAAATGATTGCTAGCATTATATAAAAGATTCAAATTCAGCCTTGAGCTAAGAGAGGGCCCCATTAAAGAACTCTATGAACAATCAACAATTAACAGCGTTGCTCTTCCCTATTAAGAGCACACACACACACTCCGCTCCCAAGCATTGCTGCTCCAAGTTCAAAATCTGTGTGCATATTTTTATAACTTGGGGAAATCCAGTCATGAATCTTCATTTTATGTGCTATTTAGTCCTGATGCTTTCTATTGTTAAATACGGCCACCATTGTTTTTTCCTTTTCCTTTTCATTCTCACTACAGCTTGAATTGGTTTTTTTAATCTCCTTTGACTGTTACAGTGAAACCTCAAGCCATTTCGCTAGTCTCATTTTAAGCTTCTTCTGTTCTGGATTCTGCCATTCACCTTATTCTTTTTTCATTTTAAGATGCTCAGTAAGAGACATTTACTGTTAATGAAAAATATGTCACCCTCAAAGTGTTGAAGACAAGATGAATTATGACACCATATCATATAGTTTATGGGACTTGGCATGTTATTATGGGTACTTTTTTCAGCATGGGATTTTGGCATGCTTTTAAATTAGGTTGCACGCAAACAATGTACAGCTCAAAGTCTCTCTGCTTATTCTGGGGCTGCTCCCTCAATAATACCTCAATATAATGGGGGTGAAGAAACCAGAAAAGAAGAACTGCATTAGACATCAGCCCTAAGCTGTTATTCTGTTTTTCAAGAAGTAAATCGGCTTTACGTGGCCACCTGTTTGAGAGCAGGAGGATGGATAAAAATAGCTTTGTACTAAGATGATGCCGACATAAACCCTTAAGAAAAAAAAGAGGAGAGTCCATTGCTAATAATAATAGCAAAAACAATAACAACAACATTCACCCTTCAGGACAACTTAACACCCACTCAGAGTGGTTTACAAAGTATGTTACTATTATCCCAACAACACCACCACCCTGTGAATTGGGTGCGGCTGAGAGAGCTCTTTGAAGCTGTGACTGACCAAGGTCACCCAGCTGGCTTCAAGTGGAGGAGTGGAGAATCAAATCCAGTTCTTCAGACTAGAGTCCCTTGCTCCTAACCACTACACCAAACTGGCTATCAATAATAGTATTGTCGAAATTGTAGGGCTATGTGGAATAGTCTCAATGTATGCTGCGCTATTACTGTGGTATGATTACACTGCAGAAGTAGTCACCCACCTATCCATTGTACCAATAAAGTACCGGCTTGCATATACTAGAGGGCAGGTTGTTTAGGGATGGTGTTTAGAGACCTGGATTTAGGCACGTGTTAAACAAGCTACAGTTTAGGGTCTTGGTTGATGGATGGTCTCTAAATACAAAAAAAATTTGTTAACTTTCACCAATATGCTTAAAAATAATACTATGGGGCTGTCTTAACATAGTTTAAGACAGGGCTTCCCAACCTCTTCCCTATAATCCCAGACATCTCTGCTTGCAGGCTGCTTGGTTTAAATTTTTTCAGCTCCTTTTCTGAGACTGGACTTTCCCTGGTCTTTTCTTTTCTGTATTCATGGACATGTGACTGGTTAAAGCGCTCTGAGGAATCATTCGATCACAGCCCAGCTCCTCCCACCCTGAAGCTCCCAGCATGCAATCACGCATGTGCAGAGCGGGGGGAAAAAGGGATTTGAAAGAGAGGCAGGCGACGATGATGAAAGTTCCCAACCTCCTCTCCCAAACTGCAAGGCAAATGCTTTTGGGGAGTGCGTGTGGAGGATGCATTTTCAGAGTGACTCGGCAAAACACATACAAAAAGCGGGCAAAGGGCAGGTAAGACTGGTTGTGTGGAAATGGACAAAATATGAGGGAGTAAGGTGATTCTAATAGTAACTTCTCAACATTTCAGGCAGAAGCTCCACTTAACAGAATGCCTTTTAAAATGAATATATTATTTAGAAGTATTATCTTGCTTACATACAGCTTACCTTCAATCATGCAGTTAAGACCCTTGTACTGCGGTGGAATCTGCTGCCAAAGCAATGTTTTCTCATATTTGCACAGCCAATCGGAAGATCTCCAATGGCCAATCAGAAACCCTGCTGGGAAAAAAGCCCCACCTAGCCTAGCCTACAGTCTAAAAAAATTTGGCGGGTGCAAGGAAAGATGATGTCAGTGGGTGTCATGGCGGTTATGGGTGCAACATTGGAGACCTCTGGTTTAGGACCTCAGCGGGTCCTAATCCAGGCCTGGGTCCATGGCAGTACCTATGAATGGCCGTTTCCACACACATTGAATAATGCACTTTCAATGCACTTTAGTTATCCTTTAGAAGTGGATTTTTTGTTCCACACATGGAAAATCAGTTACAAATGTGCACTAAAGCGTATTGAAAGTGGATTATTTAACGTGTGTGGAAACGGCCACTGAGTATACATTTCAAAGGGCCCCTTCATGCATTACCTTGTAAAGCCTTACAGTTAGTAATGTCAGAAGTCCATGAGCTGCATGGAAGGTGCTCACATTGCAGTTCCTCACTCTACCAGCAGGAGCAGAGGAGATTTTTGATGGGGAAATGGTGCAAAGGAAAAGAGTCCTTCTTCGCCAATGTCAGGTTCTTTCTTTAAACCACATCCCCTGTGGCTGCATTCTGTAAAAAAGCAGGAAACTCTGGGAGAAATAAACATGGAACCACGCATAATTTGCAGTTCTGTCATAATTATTCTTAGGAACACAGCAGGAAAAGCAGCACAGAAAACAGCAAAGCTACCTAATAGCCAGCACAGGAAAAAGGGTTGTTCAAACTTTTTGTTTATATTCAATCCAAACAGAAACAGAAAAACAGATTAGGAACGTTCAGTATTCATAAAATATCTAGCAGGCTTTTGAGTTCTTTAGACCTTTTGTTCAAGCAAAATGTTTAAAAACAAAACAACAGGTAGCATACGGAAGCCGAACAGAGAGGTTTTAAAAGACGATCACGGGGAAAGATCTTGGCAGATTAACATTCGATCCTAAATAGACTCACACATTGTCCTGGAGTAACTCTGCATAGCATCATGCTGTTAGTACTTTAGATTATGGTCTTTTAAAATACATTTTCTTCTCTATTTCAGCACTGTGATTCAAAAGCCTAAAATGCAAGTTCTTCCCTTTGTATTTCTGCATGTAGCACTGCAATCATAAGTTACAAAAGGTTTAATACACAAAATGTACATTAAAATTACAATACAAGGCTCTGTAAGCATCTAAAATGTAACCCTTAGTCTTAAATCATTGTCCCAAATTGCTACATACAAAATTTCAATTCTGAACAATCTCCAAACCTCAAAGGAATGACATTCTTTCTGTTTATCAAAAATAAAACTTTTAAAAGCTCTGCTTGCATCCAAACAAAATGCGTCATTTTTTCCTCTTCTTTAACCTTTGGTTTTAAAAATGGCAGATCCATTTCTATATTGAAGAGTTTATTACAAGTGCCAGATTATGGTCAAACTTTGGTAAAACTAAAACAAGTCTGACAGCCTATATCAAGCAGGCCAAATATCCCACCCCCCATTTTGATTTAGAAACTTCTACTTTTTCTGTAAAAAGAGGGAGAAGTTATTATTAATTTCCCTGCATTGAAAGCAATTTTACATTTTGAAGTGGGAGAGGCTAGCATAGATTCTGTTTGTTGTAAAAAATCTCAGATCGCACCAAAGTGTCCTTGGACAAAGAAGAAATAGCATTCACTCTTTGAAAATATAAATGGAAAAGTTATCTGAATGTGTCTCTGGCTCTAACTGGAGCGCCTGAATAACATAGGACAGAAGACTTGAACGCCAAGCATGCTTAGGGCTTGTTCATGCAGGGCGTCATAGTCATGCTCTCAGGAGAAAAACACTGCCAAATCTATGTAAGAAACAATTTCAACCAATGAAAAAACTTTCACTTGATTAATTGAAGAAAAAAACCTAGCAATTTCTGTGTAGTGAACATTTTCTAACAATGAAAGACTTTTCTCTTGATTAATCAGTCTTTTGTTTCTGATTACATTTTCATTCAATTTGATTATTACTAATTACGAGAATATGGATGGATGTTTTTTTTCAAAATACCTTAATTTTGTACAGCAACCTATATTTTAATAAACAAAACCACCTTTCATTATTAGAAAGATCATGCCGTACTACAGTAACACAGACAAAGCCAAAGAGCTTTGGCCCCATCAACAATAATTTGTCCTTACAAATTACAATTATCCTTACTGGTTAATCAATGAAAACTTTAGACAATTGATCTTGAGTTAATTACCGATTGCAGTCTTGATTCATATACATGAATTCAATGTACCACATGACAAAGTGTGTACTTATAACTTCTTTAGAACACTGCAGGTTTGTGGTGGTCTGATATATATATATATGTATGGAAGGTTTTTATCAGTGCATGAAACCTCATTTAAAATTAATTTGACATGCTTCACTCATTTATTCACTTTTGTTTTTTTCATTTTTTTTGAAGATTCTATTCTTCAATAATAGGCTAGAGTAACAATGCCTTCGGAATGTTTCCATATTGTAATGCATAGCTTCACTGTGCTGAGCTTGTTTTCCAGACCTCAATTGGCTCTCTGTTTATGGTGAAAATACAGCTGTCCAATTTTTTATGCTACTATTTTAGGACTTCCATAAACGGGAACGTGCATTGTCGCCTCAAATCAGGTGATAAGGAAACATCAAAATCTTTTGAACTGGTGGCATTCTCAGAAGGAGACCCACAGTCCCCTCCACCTTACTTATTGGGTGCTGTTATAGCGACATCATTTTGAATAATCTGTTCTACAGAATATTTAGCAAGAAAATCCAGCCCTGATAGCTAAGATAGATGGGATGTCTTAGGTCCATAACTTTTAACTTCGAGAAGAGTAAAGTGTATGGAGTTGGATCAAGGAGTAATGTGGAAGGGCAATTTAAGGATGAAAAAAGCAGCCTTTTTGAAAGAAATCATTTACAAAATGTTTTATAGATGGCATCTAACTCCTATTAGGACAGCCAAGATGTCTTTAAATATGTCAAATAAATGTTGGAAATGTGAGAGTAACCCGGGTTCATATTATCATATGTGGTGGACATGTAAAAAAGCAACAGAGTTCTGGAAGATGGTTCACAAAACGACTCAACAGATACTTAAGATTTCATTGCCTTTGAAACCAGAACTCTTTTTATTAAACCATTGGGTGGTTCCAGTTAATAAAAACCAAAAACATTTGATTTTGAATATAATCATAACAGCCAGGATACTATATGCGAAACTTTGGAAAACGACAGTCACCCCAACGCAAGAAAATCTGACTGAAAGGATTCTTGAGACAGCTAAAATGGATAAATTGTCGAGTTTATTGAAAGAGAGAGACAATACAATATATAATGACATTTGGGACCCATTTTATAGCTGGATACAGAGGAAATCTGAAGAAACCTAGCTCTTATTTAGGACAAAGACTTGTATGGACATTTTTTAAAATGAATGGTAAAATTTGCAAATAAGTGGCTGATCTGCAGAACAGATTGATGTGACAAGACATAGATTGAACGGTGCAATGTATTAGAGTGATATAACATGAACTTCTTTTCCCCGTCCCTCTTTATTCTGTATTCCCCTTTTCTTAGTAAAAAATAAATAAAAAACCTATTATTAAAAAAAAGAGGAGTAATTTCCACTGACAGAATGGATTTTAATGAGCAGAACGGGACAATCTCACCTATCTCATTACACTGAAGCACGGAATACTTCCCCCCAATGGTATTCCTAGCGGATGGGACCTCCAAAAACATGAAGGATGACTTGAAAAGGTGCAAAAGGTGGAAACTGTGAAACCCCTCCCCCCTTCTATTCATAGAAGCCTACCATTGTATCCAAGTCATTTTATTTTAAAAATAGGGCTGTCAATTAAAGAAAGTTTGGCTGACTAATCAACTTCCTTTTAACTGTTTAATCAGTTAAATTTATATAGGTTTGCATATCATAAAAACTCAACTGAGCCATGTTTTTCGGACATTGAAAGAGGTGAGAGAATTTATAGTTCAATAAACGAAACTACCGCTTAGAAGAAAGGTCCTTTTTACTCTCTCTCTTTTTCATTCTGTAACAAACTAAAAATAGATTCAAAGGTGTAAACACCAGTGTCCTTGATTTTCAGCCTCAGAAATTACACCCCCCAGTAATCCTTTAATTATTAAAACAATTAAAAATTGCAGCCTTACTTAAATTATGAGCATGTACTGCCATTCTTAATTAAATTCTGCAACAGATTCACTTCAACTACGGTATACATAGGACTGAATTTATTGGCATACCTTTGTCCAAGGGACAGTGTAAAACCACATTGTTTTGCCCATCACTTGAGTTATTTTAATTTTGATGCAGCCGTATGAATTACTTCTTATAACATTGAATTACACAGGCATCGTAAAGCAAATACAGAATGATTTATAGCACTGTACCACATTATCTTATTAGCATGATTTCTTCATAAATCACTGTAGCCATTTATTGCAATTATATATGTGGGGGAGTACACATGGCATTTATTCTTCTGGCTGAATTTTAGCTTTCATTTTAACAACCTTCCCCCCCCCCTATATTCTCTGCATTCCAGCTGCTCAGAATTAAATCAAATAAATTACTTTTGAGATGGAACATGCTGTGATTTTGTTGATTACTCCAGAGGAATTTCTTTTTAAAAAATTATAAAAAGTTAAAAAGAATTTGAAATAGCGTACTATGTATTTTTTTTTAGCATATTTCATATTGCTTGCTACCACATACCTTAATATAAAGATTAAGCCAGGGTTCTATTTAGAAAATTAAACTGAGCTGCTAAAAACCCCCCAACAACTTTAACTGTTGATTATTAGTTCAGACCCCTGAGCAGCTTCCCAACAGTTTTGTTAACATTTGGGTGAACCCTACCCTCCTCAGGCACAAATCTCTTAGCTCCTCATACCTTACTTTTCCTTACCAACACATCAAACCCTCTTCTTAGAGATGGTGTTCACCAACCTCATTCCCTTATGCTGGTTAACATGTGGATTGAAGTAATGATGCTCAGCACTAAAATAGTTACCTGTCCAGGCACTTGGACTGTTCAGCGCTCTGTCTGGATTGTTCCTCTGTCCCCATCCGCAAATGCCTTGGGGCTCACACCAATCTAAACTAGTTGATAAAATACCTAGCTCACACTAATCCTGTATCCCCTTAGCTAGGTCCTAACCATCTTAAACCAGACTTATTTAGCTAACCTGACAACCTCCACTAAACAGGGCAGCATGAAATGGGCAAAAAAGAGAATCTCTCTGAGCCAATATGAAAGGGACTACAAAATGTCCTGCCCTGAGACAATTGGTGAATCTCACATACCCATGAGCAAGAACTTGGCAAGCAATTCAATCCCTCACTATCCAGGCTCTGTTGGCCTGATATAGCCCCTGAAGATTGGGTTGGCTGTTACCAGCCAATTTCTTGCTGCCTCTGATAAGGAGACATTTTGAACTCATTGACTGCTGTGAATAACCTTCAAAAACAGACCCATCTAGAATGAGTTAGTAGCCCAACTTGGAAGTTACTAATGCATGTATCATGCATTCAATTCAATTTTAAGAAGGTAAAGGTAGTCCCCTGTGCAAGCACCGAGTCATTACTGACCCATGGGGGAGACATCACATCACGATGTTTTCTTGGCAGACATTTTATGGGGTGGCTTGCCATTGCCTTCCCCAGTCATCTACACTTTACCCCCAGGAAGCTGGGTAATCATTTTACCGACCTCAGAAGGATGGAAGGCTGAGTCAACCTTGAGCCGGCTACCTGAACCCGGCTTCCGCTGGGATCAAACTCAGGTTGTGAGCAGAGCTTGGACTGCAGTACTGCAGCTTACTACTCTGCACCACAGGGCTCTTCTCGAGTTGATTTATTCATTTTTTTATGTATTTGATTTATAGCTGGCCCTCCGTGCAAGCAGGCTCAAGGTGGGTTACAACAACAATAAATATTATATAAAAATAAGATAAATCTGATCTCCAGGTCCCCTTTTTATAGTAGTGTTTGCTGCTAGAGAACTAACTGTAGCTGGTAAAATATACTTTTGGTCATCACGGCTACAGCTAGCAGTTCCAGAAGCACTGCCAAAGCACATGCTTCATCTTTCAGGAGGAAGAACTCAGGTTCATGAGATCATCTATACAGTGCTCTAGAACAAGGGATCCAGCAACTATCAGATCACTTAGACCCTTCCCCATCATAACACCTCAATTTCACCTTGATGCATCCTGTATAATAAATCTCATTGAGTGGAGCAGCAGACCCACAATAATATTTTTTTATTTGCCTGAAAGAAATAAGTGGAACCACCAAAAAGTGGCACCTCTAATTTCTAACTTCACTAGATGAAAGGTTGCACTGTGTGATAGGATAAAAGCAGACTTCAGAGATAATAAATAGATTCATACTCTCTTATTTCCTAGAGTAGGTCACCAAACATCACATCACCAACTGTCAGTGCAATCCTAAGCAGCAGGGTGGAAAGTGCATAGGGAGAGAACTGAAGCTTGCACGGGTGTAAATGGCACTTATGTAGATGTAACTCCCCCTCCGCCGGTGCCCAAGGTGCACTACTGCAGATGAGTCACTGCTGGCAGGTATGCTTGGTGGCTGGGCGGAGGTGTAAGTGCAGTGCAAGGTCCCACACCAGCACTGGAGGGGGTGGGGCGGAGGTGGGGTGGGGATGCAAATTAGTCTGCTTCCAAAGCTGCTCCAGTCCTGGGAATGCCCCCTAAAGTGGCGGAAAGTTATGTCACGAAAAAAGGAGGTGTAGCCCATAGGCGCCCATGGAATGGGAAAACTCCGGCCCCTCTCCCTATGCCCAGCCCTGCCCCTGCATCCCAAAGGAGCATATGATGTGAACTACCATGGGGGCCAATCCACATGCACTTCCGGGGTGGGTGAGCCCCCTCCCCGTGTCCAATCACCTGTTCACGCACCCTACAAAACCTCTGGCTGCACTGCTTATGACCTCAAGTAGGTAAGCACACAGCCGGAGGCTCTACCATCAGCCTCCTGCTGCAGGGACTTTGTGCACAAGGCAGGAGAGTGGGTACTTATGGTGGTGGGCCCTGAGTGCACTGGAGGGACTTAGCAGGAAAACTGGGAGAACTTTGCACTTGCTCAAGGGAAGAAGGGCAAAGTCCAGAATGTCTGACTAACTAACAATAACCACCCAAGTCTCCTTGCAGGTTATTTGACTCTGGAGTTCCAGTTCAATAAGAAGCAAGTGAGCACGGACAGGTAAGAAGGAACTGGGGTGGTGGCTAACCCGGCTTGCTGATTTGTGCCAGCTGCCCCCTCACCTAAACTCACCTGAATGCCAGCCTCTTCAGGTGAGGCTCGGCAGGGGAGAGGGCGGTGGCGGCAGCCCCTGCCTGCCCCAGAGGCAGTTGCCCAGAAAACTACTCTTGAGCCAATTGGGGGGGGGGCTACCCATGTGGGAGCACTGTTCAGACTCCCTCAGCTGGGGCCCCTCCCGGCAGAGGAGGAAGTGCAGCCAGTGGTTGGGTTGACTAGGTGTTTGTAACACCCTGTTGCTGGAGGGTGCTCAGCCACTTGACTTTCTTTCTCACAGGATAAGATCATCCCAAGGCAGAGTGCTGTCTCGCCAGAGGGTCATGCATCATGTGGTTGCGAGCTGCCACAGCTCTTGACCAATGGACATCTTCCCAGGCGTTGCAGATTGGGCTTGGCTTTGGCTGTGCAACAGCCTGGGTCACTTGCAACACGTGTCTGTTTCCCTTGCAGGCAGATGGCCACTCGTCTGGGAGACCAAGGGACATGGCTGTCTGAGCCCCCTGTAAGCCTCCACAAGTGCCATTCAGGTCCTGCTCAGGGAGCAGTTTACCAAGGCAGCCTGCGGCTCGGCCACATTGGCAGGAAATACTTCCAGAGAACCTCTGCACCTTTTCCAGTTTAATAAAATGTGTTGAAAAACAAGGAAGTGCTGCCTGTTCGCTGGCTCCCCTGACATTGACCATAGCTGCTGCTGCCCCCAACTCCCCATCGGGACATCTTCTCACAAATTTTTCCTGGCTCGGGGCTGGGATCGATGTGGTGGGCTCTGCTGCCAGGAGGAGGAGGTGTCAAGTGGTGCCCTGCCCAGCTTCCCTTCCCCCTCCCCTCCCCTCAATGTAACTTCAGGCAGTGGGGTGGGAATTGGAGTCTGGCCCATGAATGTCTGGCAGGGCAGGGGGGAGGCTCCACTGAGGATGTTCATTCTCTGACAAACTGAGCTGCTGGCATCTGATAAGCCAGGCACAGGGGAAGGCAGACACTACTGCCGGGAGGTGGGGGATGTGGAGTGACATCTTTGGATCACCTCCTCCTCCAGGAGGATGGACCACCCTCCATTTCGCTGTTTGCGGAAGCAGGAATGGACTTGGGAAATCTAGCATGGGGAGGGGGTAATGGCAGCCCCTGGGCAGTTTCTCTGCTCCCACGGGCTGTCAGTCCATGGGGGGGGGGAGCACCGCTGGACTGGGCCATGGCTCTCAAGGTCCAACCCACATTCTTGTATCATTGTGATGCAGTGATGTGTTCAAATGGTGCCGCCACAAGTCTGCAGGTGCTTTGCGCTCCCTTCTGGCCTCTTGTGTGGTTTCCAATGAACATTCCTGTCACTCATTGTAGAACCCACCCACCCCACCTGCCTCTCCAGATCCTTGGGGCTGCTCCCAAGTGTTGTAGGCTTTCTGGTCCCACTTTTCAGGGAGGAGAAACCTATTTCTCATGGTAGTGGTGGCAGTGGGGATTTGCAGGTGAACTGAGCTGTGGCCACCAGCCTGGCCCTCATTCGGAAATGGGTGAAAGGGTGGGTGTTCAATCCAGACCTTCACTGTCACCTCTGCCCCCCTCCCTGGCAGGTATGCTTGTTCTCTGGGGGGGGGAGGGCCTGTTGGTGGTAACGGGGATCTCAGCCTCCCCACTGGCTGCACCGCCACTTGCCCCTTGCTGCCTGTCAGGGGAGCGGTGTGGCCATTGGCTGGTGTGAGCAGGGTTGTCAGGGGAACAGCAGGTGGATACTCCTGGCAGTGAACGCGCCTCACCTTGTCATGCTCAGTCACCGGTGGGACTCTCCTGCAAAATTTCATAGGGAGCTGTGGAGCAGCACCCCATTTACGTCAATGCACGAGCAAAGACGCTGCCTCGAGGCTTAGGACTGAGCTGCCCATCTACCAATATTCTCAGTAGACTAATAAAATCTAAGAATCTGTACAAACCTGTAGTAGAAAGCACTGAGGATATTAGTTAGTCGATGTAGCAAGGTTGCACAGTCAAAAAGTAATGGAATTATATCTGGTGAAACATTCTCCAAGCCAGTATATCACAACCGATAAAACTTACTTAATCTGATTCACATTCACTTGCATTTTTGTAGTAGCAGAAGAAAAAAATAGAAACCTAATCTAAATAATATTATACTACAAGTGGCCAGCTAATCCTGCTGCACATGACTGGAAGTATGGGTGTGCTTCTTGCAAGCTTGCACAGGACAGCTTTGCAAAAACGTCTTGCTTCTTGCAAGACCAGAAGGCGAAAGAAGACCAACGGCACAGAAAGAGGAAGAGGAGTCAGATAGAAACTTCCAGATCAGACAAAGCGAGACATCACATAAATACACAATCTACTTCTAATGTAGAAGCATTAGAAGCATTATATAGTGCCCAACCCAGAGTGTTCAAGCATATTGAGTCACCTCTATTCCAAAAGGAAGAACATCTAGAGTTAAAAACAAACTGACCTATGCTGTATATACAGGATAGGGACACAGAATAGATATAGGTGTATGGAAGAAGCCACCCTGCTCATCTCTGATTCTCAGTGGTGTTTTGCCTTAGCACCCATTGCTTAGCACACGGTTGAGTTGTATTGGTGGTTATCCTATAGCATTCAGCTACCACAGATCTGCAGCCCTAGCTTTTGCTCCTAGATTTTGTGATATCCATAACAGCATTTCATAAGGAATAATTTCTCTCTATTTTCTAAATGGAAGCATCCAATCTCAGTCCATTTCTGAAAGGAGATTTTTGGAAGTGCAAGATTGTACAATATCTCTTTACACTAAGCACATCAAGTACTCCAGGGATTAAAATGTGGAATTTGCTGCCAGAAGATGTAGTTGTGGCCACAGACAGCTTTAAAAGGGATTAGACAGATTCACAGAGGATAGGTCTGTAAATGGCTACTAGCTATGTGCTGATTCCGCACATGTTGGATAATGCACTTTCAATGCACTTTATCAATCGTTTGAGGTGGATTTTTTGTTCCACACACAAAAAAATCTGTTCCAAACGATCTATAAAGAGGATTGAAAGTGCATTATCCAACGTGTGCGGAATCACTCATGGTGACTAAAGGGAACCTCCACATTCAGAGGCAATAAACCTCTGAATACCAGTTCCAGGAGGCAACATCAGGGGGATGTCTTGGCCTCTATGCCCTGTTGTTGGCCCTTCAGAGTAGCTGGTTGGTCCCTGTGTGAGACAGGATGCTGGACTAGATGGGCTACTGGTCTGATTCAGCAGGGCTGTTGTTTTATTCTTACTCCAGGGAGAGCGGTAGTGCTAGTAACATGGAGATATCACATTCCTTTATGTTCCCTCCTCTTGCTGCTGTCTCTTTCTTTATCCAGGTTGCAAGTCTAAGTGAACTTCCTTCCTTTTGGCTGCCCCTTCTTCTTGCCTTTGCAGTCTCTTTTTGACCATTAGTCACTGTTTATCATTCTGCATTTGGCTATCTTGATTATTGATATGTTTTTAGATAACTTGGCACCTCGGATTGCCAGTCCCAGGTTGGTAAATTCCTGGAGATTTGGGGTGAGTGGGTAGGTGGACCCTGGAGAGGGTGGGGTTTGGGGGAGGGAGGGAGCTCAGCAGGGTGCAATGCCACACAGCTAGGGTCACCATGTCCAGGTTGGGAAATTCCTGGAGATTTGGGGTGGTGGTGAAGCCTGGCAAGGGTGAGGTTTGAGGAGGGCAGGGGTCTCAGTGGGGTATAATGCCATATAGTTCACCTTTCAGAACAGCCATTTTATCCAGGGGAACTGGTCTCTCTTGCCTGGAGATCAGTTGCAATTCTGGGAGATCTTCAGCTACCACCTGGAGGTTGGCAACCCTACATACATCTCACCCTCCAAAGCAGCCATTTTCTCCAGGGTAACTGGTCTCCGTGGCCTGTGGAGATCACTTGTAATTCTGAGAGATCTCCAGCTACCACTTGGAGGTTGACCAAAGATCCCGATCCCCGTAATTAACACACGACACAAATTGCTTCCATGCAACAATATTAATAACTCTACTAAAGTGCAAGTGCAAAAGGTAAGTGCAAATTCACCAGTACTTTACAACAGTTCATAAGCTCCTGGTAATATGAACTGTTGTAAAGTATTTGTGAATTTGCACCCACCTTATTAAGGTAAGTGCAAAATAATAAGGTAAGTATCTTATTAGAGCTATTAATATTGTTGCATGGAAGCAATTTGTGTCGTGTGTTAATTACAGGGATCAGGATCTTTGTTTGGTCAGCATTAACCCGTAATTACCCTGTTTGTTAGCAACCACCTGGAGGTTGACAACTCTTATTAGACAAAAGCATTCTTAATGGTTGAAACTCCTTCCTTTGCAGCCTTTCCGATAATGTCAAGGTCTAGCGACTATTACCCGGTCACAACTTTTCTATAACCTCCAACGTTGCTAGTTTTCTTCAGTCTGCAATTTGTATCAGGGAAGCTATCAACTAACTTTTACTGCTTTGGCTGGTCCCAAGATAGCTCTTTTTTTTAATAATGTATCTCCTTTTTTAATGTATCCCCTTTTGCTTCTGACATGCCAATAAATGTTGTGTGTGTGAAGGAAGCAGACCAGGTGTAACCTCAATAACTACTCAATCTACTTCTTTCTCAGCCTCTCTTTCTTCTATCAGGTTCTACAGTCAAACTACAGCAAGCTTTTTGTAAGTACGGCTTGTTCAGCTTGTAGTTGCAAACACACAGAAGCAAAGAGCAAGTGGCTGAAATGCTTCCTTTGACTTTGCGCAATGTTTTCTAGGCGTTTTTTTGTTTCGAAATATCGATACTCCCCTTTGGAACGACTTCTCAGTCCACTTCAGTCTGACATCAGCTCTTTTGCATGAAGGTTGCAAACAGCTTCCCTCCTTTTAAAATATATGCAATTCACCTATGTTATTTAGGCCCCCTGGTGGTTACAATTCGGTATCAGGACCTTAAAAATTAGCTACTCTATTGTATTTCCGTAAACATACGCTATATAATCATTTGAGTTTCAAATCCACCCCAGGCTTATTATTTTATTTAATACAACGAACCCAAATCAGTCTTTGGAGAAAAGAAGTGCTTTCGATTCATGCATTTTCATGTGTTCTGCCTGCTCCTGTGTTAAAATGGACTTTGTATTACTGAATTTCTAAACAAATGTGTTATTATGCCAAGCACAGCTCTCTTTAACGTAGCATTTTTAGAGTAATTAATTATTGCTAACCTGTCTGGAAAGATGTGGAAATTTGGAAAAGTTAGTTAAAATGGCAGTGTTATTCAATTTTCCATACGACAGCCTCCATCATTACTATCCATGTAGTACTATCCATCATTACTATTCATGATGACCCGTTCCTCTCTGGTCATTTTGAACAGAGAAATATGGCATGCAAATGCTGTATCTCTGCAGTTTTTTCTGTCTTATGACTTGCTTTACCTATATGCTGTACTTTGAAAAATATATTTTTCTTTTTCTGGTATAACAATCTTTAGAATTTTTACAGAACACAGGAAAGTACATGCCATTTGGATCCTTGAGAATTTAAAAAATATTTTTTGTTAAGCAGGGGCATAGTTAAGTAACAACATCATCATCAACAACAACATTTGATTTATATATTGCCCTTCAGGACAACTTAACACCCAGCTCTGACTGACCCAAGGTCACCCAGCTGGCTTCAAGTGGAGGAGTGGGGAATCAAACCTGGCTCTCCAGATAAGAGTCCTGCTGCTTTTAACCACTACACTGCCCTGAATCCCATCATGGTTGAAGCAGGTGCATGTTATCCGCTGTACATACAGATGGAAGTCTTTCATTTTTATGCTTGTGTATAGAAAGCATTGTTGCAAAAAGATAAAAATATTGTATTTTACTATAAAAGTAAGTACCTAAGACCCTTTTCCCCCTTGGAAGCTTTATCTTTCTTCCTGTAATACAAAAACTGTCATATTCTAGACCCTCCTCTTTTGTAGAGAGAGATTTTCTCCCGGTGAAATGTGAAGATAATGTTAAATGATTGAATTGTTCTTGGTTTTTAGGTGGCTTCAGCCAGATTTCATGCAGATCCCCAGAAAACATCCTTGATTCTGAATAAAGATGACATCTGATGTGGTTGGCCAACTGTTATTGCTGTGTATACCAAAGACCAATATGGTGAAGTTGTACATATGCCCAATATGAAATAATCTGTGAATGTAAAGAGGCTCTCTGACATTAGCAAACAGGTACCATGATTTCTACCACAGTTCTGTTGGGTGGTCAAAGGGGACCCCTCCTCATTTTACCACAGAAAAGCTGCCTGGATCCAACCAATAGTTTTAGAACATGTGTAGATTGTATTGGGGATTCATACTTGTCTGTATTTCATTATCCCTGGGGATAAATCAGATACCTTATTTATGATTGACTAGCAGCAAAGCCTGTTGTGGGAAAAAATACAACGGGCTCTAGAAAGGGGAGGGTGGGCATTGCCTCCTCCTCCATCACTGATCCCAGCCAGATGAAGGCGGGGGGGGGCATTGCCACCTGCTCCACTCCTGATCCCAGCTGGGTAAAGGGGGGTGGGCATTGCCACCTGCGCTGCTCCTGATCCCGGTTAGGTGAAGAAGGGATGGGCATACGCTCCTACTCAGCACCTGATTCTGGCTGGGTGAATTGGGGGGGGCATTGCCACCTGCTCTGCACCTGATTACAGTAAGTTGAATGGGGGCGGGCATTGTGTCCTGCTCCATGCCTGCTCCAGGCCAGGTGAAAGGGGGAGCGGGCATTGCCACCTGCTTTACTCCTGATCTGAGCTGGGTGAAAAG
Organism: Eublepharis macularius; assembly: GCF_028583425.1. Taxonomy (NCBI): domain Eukaryota; kingdom Metazoa; phylum Chordata; class Lepidosauria; order Squamata; family Eublepharidae; genus Eublepharis; species Eublepharis macularius. The sequence goes on along the minus strand of NC_072792.1, from coordinate 23,662,448 downwards.
GGGATGGGTGTTTCCATCTGCTCTGTTACTGATCCCAGTTTGGTGAATGTAGGGGGGTAGGCACTGCCACCTACTCCACTCCTGATCCCAACTGCAGGTGGGTGAAGGTGGAGGGTGGGTATTGCCCCCTGCTCTGCCCTTGAATCTAGCTGGGTAAAGGGCTGGTGGGCATTGCCACCTGCTCTGCTTCTCATCCCAGCTGGGTGAAGGTGGGTGGTGGGCATTCCCACCTGCTCCTCTCCTGATCCCAGCTGGATGAAGATGGGGGATGGGCATTGTCACCTGCTTTGCTTCTCATCCCAGCTGTGTGAAGGTCGAGGGCAGGCATTGCCATCTACTCCACTCCTGATCCCAGCTGGGTGAAGGCAGGAGGCGGGCATTGCCCCTCTCTCTGCTCCTGATCCCAGCTGGGTGAAGGCAAGGAGTGGACATTGCCACTTGCTCTGTTCCTGATCCCAGCTGTGTGAAGGTGGGGATGGGCACTGCCACCTGCTCCACTCTGGATCCCAGCTAGGTGAAGGTGAGGGGCAGGAATTGCCGCCTGCTCCATGCCTGCTCCTGGCCTGGGCTTCCCTCCACAGCAGTGCCCTCTGGAAGTTCACCAGGGTAGGAAGTGAGTTGTCTTGAATACGCTTAGCCTTTTATATAGTAGGATATGTAGCATGTCAAACATAAACATTTGCACTGTTCCTTTAGGCATGAATGGCTTTTTAATAGTCAGAGTACAATGATGCTCTATCACACATTTTGGTTTATTATCTATCACATGGGAACCACACTCAAGAGTTCAACAGGGAGTCTGTTCAGAGAGCCAAACGGTGACTCGATGTGCTCACAGCAACCTGAGTGTTGCTAAGCAGATGGGATGCAATAATTTGGAACTAGCTGGAGCTCTCTCAGTTCGTAGGTGGCTTCTTTCTGAATTATACACAATCGTTATTTAAATAACCTGTGCTTCCTTCTGTCCTCTTCCAAGAAACATAATGCAATTTGGAAAGCCGTACAATGAGATGTAATAACCACAGTTTATAAGTATTGTATCATGCCCAGGTTCAACAAAGGATTCTGATTAGATGACATTTCTCTTGTCTGAATGCTTAAGGTGGCAGCTCTTGTCACTGAAGCACAAGGCGTGGAATGGAACTGGACAGCTCTCGGCTATTTCCCGGTTACAGGGCTAATTCATGCCCACGTGGCCATTGTTTGACAGCTGCAACATCAGATGGTGGTTGTATGAATGAACAGTCGTTGAGCGCTGTCTCTCTCTCATCTCATAGGCTTGGATCCTATGAACATGTTTTCTCTGTGTTAGAAAATCTCTTGCCACTGTGGGAGATACATAAGCTAATTCACAAAGAAAATGTTATGCATCTTGCCCCATAAAGTTGTATTCTTGGATTCTACAGCAGACACACAAACCAGGAAGACTCAAGATTTAAACTGAAGAGGTGAAGAACACGGATCTTCTTCTTCCACAAAATGCAAATTGTGTGCTTGTAAGTCTCAAATTCTCTTGGGTCCAATGCATGGAATGAATGGAACCCGCCAATCTCCACTCAGCTCTGCTGTTTGAAACTGGGATCCTTGCTTTGTTCTCAGTAATTTTAAAAGGGCAAAAGGGATATTTTTAAAGGCTGACCCTGTAACATGCTTTGCATGGACCCAACGAGATGCATCTTCACCTGGCGTGAATTCTCATACTTCCTGTGTCATTGTGATCAGATCATGACTCAGAGACGTTTGAGGAAAGCATAAAATAGTTGTGGAGAAAATTTTGGAAACGTCTGTTTATTTTAATATGTAGTTGTCTATGTCCTCAAGGCTCAGGTTAAGAAACAGCCATCTGATAAAAGGGAACCTATTGCAAACCTACTCCAGCCTAGCCATTAAAACCAGTTTTATTATTATTTTTAAGAGTTTTGTATCACTTGTAATAACATAGTGTCTTGTGCTATTGTACACTGCGATTCTCTCTTTGCAAACAGCACCTAAGAGGTTGAAGATAGTGTTAGAAAATTCTTGGATCCAGAGGAGTTAGCCGTGTTAGTCTGTAGTAGCAAAATAGAAAAGAGTCCAGTAGCACCTTAAAGACTAACCAACTTTACTGTAGCATAAGCTTTCGAGAATCACAGTTTCGAGAATCACATAAGCTTTCAAGAATCACAGTTTCGAGAATCACGGTGGCATCTGATGAAGAGAACTGTGATTCTCGGAAGCTTATGCTACAGTAAAGTTGGTTAGTCTTTAAGGTGCTACTGGACTCTTTTCTAGAAAATTCTTGGTTTCCATCAACAGCCTTTTCCTGATTAAGGGTCCCATTAAGGATGTCTTGCAGATTACCCCCCACCCCCCCGCAGTCTTGGACTTGGCTCTGGCAAATTTGCAAAGGAAAGAGATGGAGGGATGGACTTCTACTGTGAAGTCAAGAAAGAAAAAAAGACTCGGCAAAACTTTAGCAATGGATTTCCCTTTGTGGTTATGTCTCATATGCACAAATGTTTCAAACAATAGTGACATACCAGAGGTAGACAATCAGTGCTTTTGAATCCTATTGGGAGCATGCATGATACAATGTAGTGCTTTTAACCATAATTATGGCTACTGTGGAATGTGGGAAAATATTTTCATGGTGAAAACTGCTCAGATTGGGACCATGATGTTATTTCTTTACCATCTGTATCGTATGTCCAAACAATCAACTTTTTTCCTAGTCTGCATATCCTATATTTATATTTTTTCAGTAACTGAGAAAGAACTTCTCTTGGGTTAGCATAATTAATTTATAAATTATGACGTCAATGAAATGCATGCTTTGGAGACGGTCTGTGGTTGTCTAAGGAATACAAAAGAGAAGGAAAAAGGTGCAGTTCTTCTGTTCCTCTCTCTGTACATGCCTTAGCTGGTGTTGTCCTAAGGCAGGTTCTTTAACTTAGAGCGGGACCACAAGTGACGCCTGACACAGGTTGGACACTAGTCAGCTTCCCTCAAGTTTTGATGGGGAATGTAGGCATCCTGGTCTTGCAGCTTGGCTCTCCGACTGCTGTCCAATGGACTTTTCAACTGTCACTTGTCCAACATTCCGCCAAGCTGCCTACATTTCCCATCAAAACTTGAGGGGAGCTGACAAGTGTCCAATCTGTGTCAGGCGTCACTTGTAGCCCCGCTCAGAGAATTTGCAGTTTCCTAAACGCTTCCCGTTACCTTGGAGTATTTGTGCAGGAAGGCATCCCTTTGTCTGCTTTATGTGGCAATAGCAGCCATCTTGATGGAGCTCTGAGGTGAACGCTCCTTCCTCCAGATGGAATCAGGCAAGATGCACCTGCAAAATGGACCCCTCTCCCTCCATTTTATCTCCTCTGTTTTCCTACCCCCGTGCGGGTCAAAGAATCCTTTCCTGACCTCTCCAGGAAAATACAATCTAGCCCCTCACACACACACACAAGTCTCTGTGCCCCTTCTAGAGGTCACATTCCATTTCAGCTTTCTGCCATGATGTCAATTAGAATCTCCAAAGTTTTGGTGGCTGGTACTTGAGCAATCCTTGGAAGCAACTGACTTCCATTCTTCTCAGCCTCTACCAGGAGATAGAAAAACGTTGAAAATGGAATGTGAGAGTTGTGTCGAGCCCAAACTCTGAAGTAAAAAGGTATTTCTGTACAGGTACCATTGACCTTTGATTGCATTGAAGCCAGGAGAAAGTTCACCCCCCCTCCGCCCCCCAAAAGTAGACAGGGAAGCAGAGGCACTACAGTCAACACGAGACTCAATTTGAACAATAAGGAAGTGATCCAGGCTGGCATGATTAATGTAAACCTTATGGATGTCTGGCGATGACAAAGTGACAAGACCTTTCAAATGAGAAAGCTATTTCGGGCTTTCAGTTTTCATTCCAGTAATTGCGAAGCAGGAAAAACTAAAGTTCTGCACCCACCCACGCACACGTACATACAATTAAATGAAAATTGGGGGGGGGGCGCAGTGTTCGCAATGGAAGATTTACAGAGAGAGAAATAAAATGTGTTTTAAATTCTTTGTTAGGCCCCGCTGGCTTCCCCTAAGAAACAATAAATCGAAAACACAATGGCCTTAAGATGACTGGGAATTTCAGTAATGGCAATTATAATAATTGGGGGCCCATGTATTATTAACACACCCTGTCTGGTATCCAAATTAGCTGTGATACTTTAAATCAAACCCCATTTTAAAGCTTAAGATTCAAAATGAGACCAACTTATTTTAGAACTGAGCTTCATTAAGGAAATATATATAAAAGGAACCCACAATACATTGTAACTTATTATTGTTCTTTGTTCTTTTCCAAAGATGCTGCAAACTTAAGCTAGTGGGGTGGAATATGAACCTCCCACTAAGACCTTGGGAAAACCAGGCTTCTCAAAAGTGCTAAAAGCAGCTAATTGTAAGGTGTTTGGAAATGTCAGAGGTGTGACAAATCATATATAAAGTTCTACCTTTTGAATTGAGTCAGAACACTCATGATAAAATTTGGCAACACTCCTAAATATCATGCGTTTGCCAAGACCCCGTTGCTATACCTGTTCCTAAAACTGGGCTCTTTGTACCTATCCGCCACAAAATGAGGTGTCTCAAGGCAAGAAGACAACACTGACTGTGCATAGTTGCTTTTATTCTATATATCCAAAATGCACAAAATATAATAATATGTATAAGTTGAAAAAATGGAGAGAAAATGTGGGGGCAGAACCACTGCAGGAAACACAAGGCTCGATTTTGATGATAAAAAGCGATCTAGGATAGCCGTTTTAATTTAAACGTTACTGTTGTCTGGATCGGGGTAGAGGGGAGGGGGAGGCCTTCTGCTATAGCTGGAGACCTCCCAGCATTGGTTCTCATTCTCTGTTTCTGCTTCAGAGGCTGATAGAGGAAAAGTTGGTGCAGTGGCGTGGCCAGTTTTGCTCTAATGTTCTATTACCTTGCTGGTGGAAAGCTGGAAGTATCGTCATCCCATTGGGGCAATGCTCTAGGATTTGGCCAAAACCATGACATCACTTTCAGTTTTGCATCAGAAGTGACATGCAACCCTAGTGACCTTCCCTCAATGTCCCCACATCAGCCAGTGAAGCAGCAGGAAAGGGCAATGTCAGCATGTCTCCTGCTGAAGTTGTGTTGACTTTTGAGTTATCCAGAACCAGGGGTTCTTTTCTGGGAAAAGAGGTGGCGGAACTCTCAAGAGGGAAATGAGGAAGAAACACATGGGATTCTTTGAAATAATATTATTTTCATGCACTATTGCTGAGTATTTTCCAGAGGTGCCGGAACTTCGTTCCACTGCATTCCCGCTGAAAAAAAGCCCTGTCCAGAACTCCTCAACAGGCTGAATATTAAAAGACACCTCCTGAAGGGGGATTTTTCAGAGTACTCTGTATGCCAATTTAAATCCCCCCCTTCAGCCAATAACCTCTCACAGAATTAAGACATCAAAACAGTGATCTATAAAGAGAAATGGGTTTTGTTGTTTAAATAAAGCCCAGATGTATATTGCCTCTCTCTGGATCATATGCATAAAGACCGGTTACATCAGAGAACCTTATATATCATTAGTGCTAATTGTTTACAGAATGAAAGATCAAAAAGGTTAATACAAACAATTCTTCAGAATGACATTTCCCAGGGTAGATGGCACGGAGTGACAGGACAGTCAGAGCTCACTGTAATACAAACAATTTAAATGCTTGGAGCTTGGGTTCAAGACTTCTCTGGGAAACTGTTCTCCCAAGGCTAAAACTTAGCTATGAAGTAAAAACAAAAGAAAATTGGCCATTTCCACACGGCTTACCTTATTCTGCAAAATAGCGAATTCTCGCGCGAAATCTCGCGAGAAGACGTTGTTATCGCGCGAGAAGAAGTGATAACAGCGTCTTCGCGCAAGATTTCGCTATTTCGCAGAATAAGGTAAGCCGTGTGGAAACGGCCAGTGTTTGCAGTTGAAAGGAACTTTCTCACCTCACTGCAAGACCGAGCTGACCTACAGTTTAACCTTGGAAGTGAGGGAGAGAAAAAAATATGCCACTGAGGCACATTTGCCTCTTGTGTGTTTATGTCTTTTGCTTGAATGTGCTCACAACACAGATTCTAGAAGAGGGTTCCTAAAAACCCCTTAACACCCACATAAACAAAGTCTCATCTCAAAACATCTTCCTCCAGCTGAACAGACCCTCACTTTGAGGGCTGTATTTGGTGTTTTCCCAAATAGACTTTCTTTGGAAATTTTTCTGCAGACACCAGAAAATAAATCAACAACTGGGATAAGTCAACAACGGCATGTACATGTGCTTTCTCTGTGGTAGCCCCCACCTTGTGGAATGGCCTGCCTGAGAAGGTCAGGAGAACCCCCCACTCTCCTGCTTTCTGCAAACTATGCAAGACTGAATTATTCAGGAGGGCTTTCTATTCAGATTATTGGGCTGTGCCATAAGAAACAGGTCAAAGAGATACCTTGGTAAGGTACAAGGACTGTATACTAGTCTATCAGGTACTATCCTCTGATGTAGATATTCGACATTGCTAAAGATGTCATGTTAATCACGTATGCTTTAACTCAGAAAGGTTTCAGCTACGCATTTTGGCTTTAAGCTAGTTTTCAAATTTGCGGCTACCATACCCTATCGTATTCTGTTTTTCATTGAATGTCCCAACTGCTAATCATATTCGAATTTTGCTGTGATGTCCTAATTATTGAAATGTCCTAGTTATTGATTGTATTGTATTCACTTGCAGTATGTAGTCTGCCTTGAACAACCAAGGAGTGAACCACCATGATGACTGACTAGAACAGCAATGATAACAACAACGTAACTGAATTTAATGCTATAAATTATAAAGTGTTGCAAAAATCACTCCTTGTTTGTTTGCTTTTTTCTCTCTTTTCCTATATCTGTCTTGGATTTCAGTGAGACAGATGCACAATAACCAAATAAAGAAACAACAACAACAATAATAAAGTACCATCTATAAAGAATCACAACTCCTTTTAATAGCAAACAGTGATTGAGTGCTTATCAATAGATCAACAAAATGAGGTCATGCATTGGATTGACTACCAGATGATATTACTAAGGGCAAAGAAACAAAACTGGGAGGCTGAGGAGATCAGGACAATGGAAATAAGTAGGCAAATTTTTTTGCAAGGTCTATTGAAAAATAATTGAAAAGAGAAAGTATTTAAAATGCGAAAAATGTTCTTTAAAAACACTGAGCAGTTTCAGCTGGATGGGAATATGGAGAATTGTTTTCACTTTTAAAAATATGAATCACCTTCAGCATCCTGAAAAGGCAGCATAGAAATATTTTAAATAAACAAATGTGTTTATCCTCTCTTTTTTAGCTAGCAGTACATTTGGATTCCTTCCTGCCTGCCTGCCTTCCTCTCCAACAGGGACAAAAAGTGGCTTACATTTTCTCCTTTCTTCTATTTTATCCTCACAACAACCTTGTTGGGTAAGTTAGGCTAAGAAACTGTGTGACCTGGCCCAAGGTCACCAAGCAAGCTTCCATGGCAGAGTGGTTGTTCTAACCTGGATCTCTCAGATCTTAGTCCAGTAATCTAATCACTGTCTGTCTTTGTGCTGTGGACAAAAGATCCATTCTGTCTTTGACTAACTGGGTAAACCATCTGGTTATGCAATGACTGCTCCCCTCAGCCCCGTAACTAATCTGTACACCAAGCACAGTGTTTAATTTGCACTTTGATGATGCTCAGAACTTAGCCTAAAAGTATCTCTCTATACAGGACATGTGGCTGTAGAACTAGTTTTTCCAGATGAAACGGTGGGAGTATGTAGATGGCCTGGAAGGAGCAATCGATCTGTAAATTTTTATTTTCCCAAGAGTATACGTGTGGAGTGAGACACAGAGAAGAAAAAACCTGAGAGATTCTGAAAATACGTTGTACTAGAAGATTCCAGCAGATAGAGGAGGGGACTCAATAAGAAAAAAAGATGGAAGAGAAGAGAGAACAGAAACAGAACATCTGGGTGGGGGGGGGGAAAGAATAATCTAGAAGGCCTGCTGGACAGAAAATTGGGACACCTTTCATTGTTCTTAACGCTGTATTGTGACGGCCTATGGCCATATACAATTAAACCCTGACTGACATAAGAAAATTGGGACACATGACATTATCCGGCATTTTGTCATGAAACAAAGAATTGTTTCAAAGAGTCTGTTTAGTATGTGTCTCTATTTTATCCTTTGAGGTAAATTCTGATTTAGGGATAACAGGAACGTGCTTGTTTCCTTCTTTTATCTAATCCTTTCCTCATTTGTTTTAAACAGACATCTACTTGCCTGAGGACTGAATTAGAAGGATTTTTTAAAAATCAACACTTTAAAGAGTCGGCTATTTAGTGGATGAAACCTTTATATCTACACTTTTTCCTATGCTGGCCACAAGAAAAAGCAATTCAGTGAAGAAACAAGGTTAGGAACTCGTCTGGTATCTTGGACTATGCCTAGACTCCATGAATGGCGCTGCTTGGCTCACCATACCTTCTGACTCTTCCCTCCTTTTCCATGCATTGAATTAAAAGCCCTTTATAATCAGGGACCCACATATTTGAAGGAATCAGCCAGGTGGGATTTGTCTTGTGTGGTGCCCCCCAGGATTCTGTCCTCTCACGCATGCTCTTGATGCTAAGGCCACTGAATGAAATAGTCCAAAACTTTGAAGCTGGGCATCAGCGACAAGCAGAATCCAGACAAGCTGGTTGGAACAGCTGATATTCTAGAAGGATTGAATCGACTTGTCCTTGTTGGAGCGAAGTTGGCTTTTTCAGAGCAGGTTAAGAGCTTGGGGGTGCTCGTGACCCCTGCCTTGCTCTTTGAAAAGTAGGTTGGCATGCGGGCCAGCGGCACCTTCTATCAGATGCATCTGGTGTGCCAACTCTCTCATTACCTAGACTCAGCTGATGTGGCAAAAAAGGAAGAGTATTGCAGTACTGAAAATGTCCCCCAAAAAGCACCAAGGAGCCCACTGCAACTATTAAGTATACAGGGAAGACTGAAAAGTAAACACAAGAGCAAACTCACAATTGTGGTCCTTAGATAACCTTAAGTATTTTACATAAAGTGCAAAGTGCAATATATGATTCCTAAATCAGAAAGGATCCACATATTGATATCTCTGTTATAGTAACAGTCCAAAACCTTGGTTCCATAAAAGTCTCCTGTAATCACTCAAGGTAAGTTACAAGTCAATTTCAAAAGTGTCCGGGGTCTGAGCCCCAGCCCCCAGACTTGCCAGGAGGAAATAGCAGGAGGCAAAAGGGAGGCAGCAGCCCTGCCACCCCAGCCAGCAACCAGGGCCAGAACCTGCCTACTCCAGGGGGAAGGGGCAAAAGGCCAAAGCCTCAGAGGGTGGGAGGGAGCAAGGAGAGACCAGTTAGTCCCACCCTCCAGGGGGAGGAGAGGGGGCTAAGCGGGCCAGAGGAAAAGGGCCAAGGCAGGGGGAATAGGGGCCCAGCAGCAGCCCAAACAGAGCTCTTACCTGGCAGGGAGGAGAAACAGCCACAGCAGCTCAGAGCCACACCCCGGCTAGAGGACAGCAGCCTGGCTCAGGAGATGCTCACAACCAAGCCCCTCCAGGTGGAGCTGCTGAAAGCATTCTGTAGGAAGAGCTGGGCAGCCAGCCAAGGGACCACAGCTGGGCCTACCTTCAATAATCAGCTCAGCCAGAGAGGCCTGGCAGCCAGCCAACATAATGCAGCTGTTGCTGATCCCGGCAGCCCAGTCAGCTACCCCAGCTGCAGCCGCTTGAGACAGCCCAGGCCAATGCTGGGAGGCCAAGGAGGGGTGTGGCCTGGCAGGCAGGGCCTGCAAGGTGGGTGGGGTGCTGAGAGAAGGCCCTATAAAAGCTGGCTGGGAAGAGCTCTGAGGTGGTGGGTGTGAGTAAGGAGTGATGGTGTGGAGTGAAAGCAGAGTGAGAGTGGAAGCTTGGAGGAGAGTTCTGGGAGGAGGAGTTGATGTAGGATGCAGAGGGTAAGCAGACCAGGTTGAGCAGGCCAGTGAGTGGATTGAGAGGGAGTCAGGGTGATGTATACTGCCCCTCCTTCCACAGAGCAGGGTCCTGCAGCATCCCTGGTGCCCCTCTGACATCAGGGCTGGCCCAGCTGGTGCCCTGTCCAGTGGCGGCAGTGATAAGCCCTGACAAAAAGTAGGCAGATATATCTTAAATGTATCTTAGTATCTTTCAGATGAAAACAACAAGGTCATTCCACAGCTTTGCCACTCACTGTGTCACTTCACTTCAACAAGACTCCAGCTTTCTTTCCTTGTTTCACAAAGCTTTGTCAAGAAAATACATTTGGCATGGATCTTCTTGTACATTTTTCATCATAGCTCACATTGAAACCAAAACATTCATGACTGTCTGGGGCCATGCTTCTGTAACATCCTGGTTGGATTACTGCAATACACTTTGCAGGGGCTGCCCCTGAAGACAGCCCAGAAACTCACATGGTTCAGAATGTGGCAGCCCGACTATTGTCAGAGGACAGCTGCTGGGAATGCATGTCGCCCATTTTGAAACAGCTACATTGGCTGCAAATCTGTTTCCGAGTTTAATTCAAGGTGCTGATTATGGTTATGATCTTTAATGATCTCGGAGCCACATATTTGAAGGACCTTCTCCTTCCATATGTCTGGAGTGCCAAGCCAACTATGAACCTGAGGCACCCATTTGTTGGCTATCCCTCCACTTACGGTGGCCTGTCTGGCATCGACCAGAGACCAGACCTTTTCCATTGTGGCTCCCGCTTTGTGGAAGGGACTTCCTGCGGAAGTGAGCCTCCCCCCTCCATGGAGACCTTTAGGAGGCGCTGCAAGGCTTACTTGTTTGCCAGGGCTTTGAGGAGGGTGTGAATGGCAGGCCTCTTTTAAGGGGGGGGGAAGAGGGAGAGACTTCAGGTTTATTTTATTATGGTTTTAACTGGAAATATTATTGTAAGCAGCTCTGAACCACATGGAAATGGAAAGAAAGAAAGAAAGAAAGATCCAAATGTAGTGAAGACCACTCCATCCAAATACTGACCCTGCTTAGCTTCCAGAATCTGATGAGATCAGGCTATACCCATGCCATCTTCCTTCTCCCCCATTCTGTATCCACTAAATATTAAATTTAGAGTTTTCCAAAGATAAGAAGTCTTTTACCGTAGATCGTTGTCCCAACCACCTATTATATATCCCCTTTTTAGTCAAACAAAATTTTAGCCACTTTCTTTCTATGTAGAAATGCATCCCAGCCCCCAGCTTAGTGTCTTCCAAAAGCTTTGGCTCCAATGGGAGGGAAACAAATGATAGTTTACAATAACAGTAGCAGCAACGGACTCCTGTTTATTTAGGAGGAATTAAAGTGAGCTCAGGCAAGACGGTAACAGCAAGTTTTTCTGTCTATTGTTATTGCAAAAAAAAAATCTAATTAAACCTGTTTACTTTCAGGAGGATTCTGTTAAAAGGTTATTTGTCATCCAAACCACACGTGCTTTCTGGATTTTGTCTGCATTCAAAATAGACATTAATATTAATATGCCCTATTCTAAGCCATGGAAGGTCACCAGCATTTGGACACTGTGTTCGACTCTGATAAGGAGCTAAAATAGAGGGCTGGATCCAGTCCTGGCCCATGGAGAGCAGACCTCTGCCTGAATAGTAGGGTGGCGCTGAGTCTGGTAATAGCTTTTGTAATAGTTTTAAAGCCACGAAAGGCCAGTCTGTAGCAAGACTTATAAACCGTATAAGAACAGGATCCTTTACACACACTGTTGAATGGACAATGCTGCTACTTAAGTTACAGGTCTGTATTATTCATAAGGCTGACTAGGCCAAAGCCTAGGGGCCCCACAGGGACTAGGGGCCCGTCAATTCTTTTTGCTGAGGCACACCCCCACATAAATTACCGTTAATTGATTCCCTTATATAACCTCTATTAATAAGATAATGAACTTCTCCCTTATTGAAGTGAAACAGTCTCTTATATTAAAACAATTATCCATAAATTATGTATTTTTAATAAATAATAGCAATTGTATTCACTTCAAAATATTACACTATTGAAAAATTATACCCCCAAAATGTGCTTTGCTGAAGAGTTCTACTTGCACAATAAAAATATTTTTAAAACTTTGAATAGAATTCTTCAGAATACCCTCAAAATGGATATAGGGCTATGTACTGCGGTCTAGTACCTACCATACCAAGGTCAGGCTGTCAGCTGTAGTGGGATGAAAGACTGAAGTGCCAGAGGGGGCCTAAAATACCCAAAAGCCTTGGATGACCGGCCGTGGGTTAATAATATAGCCCTGGCTATTTAAGACAATGGTACATTTTTAAAAATCAGCCGTGGAGATAAAGATGGATCTCTCTCTCTGACAGGAGTTCGAAAGGTACAGTGTGATGCCTTTTGGACATAGGTATGTTTACTTCATCTTATGGGCACTATTTAGCTCTGTCTTTGACCTCCCTTTGAAGATCAGGCTCCAGAGGGAAAATTTACTTCACAAGCATGGTAAACTGACCAATATTTGGGCCACTTCCACAAGTCCTTAATGTGACTGCTTACCAATGCTACTTTGGTGGGTTATTCCACTCACTACACATGTGTGAGTGGGCCGTGATATTTCCATTTTTAAGCACTCGGTCTTGGTCCATGTTTATTTTTGATGCAGGTTTTCTGCTCGATTTTCATACCATATCAATGCATGTGGAGGCTTTTTTGGGCTTCAGAAGAGCCCCCCCCCCAAATCTCCAACCCCTCCTCTCGCCATTACCCTTCCTTTAAACATCACACATGCATCTGGCTCGCATGTGCGATGGTATAATTCGCCACCCCAAATGATTAACCAAACATGTTTGTGGCTTTCCTTCATGTCAACTCCCCACAAAAAAGACCCTGATATTTTTTGTCACAGATTTAAAAAGGCATTTCCAGCAGATTGATTTGGGTGTTCGTTTCAAGCTTCCCCCAAATGAAATGTTCCTGATAGTGCTTGAAGATAATTAAAGGCATGTAATTACTTTGCTATATGTCGTTCATCTGACTCGAAGAAAAACGTATAAGGGGCCAATCTCAGCATGAATCATCGTGGCTTCTCATCAGCTGAAGAATGTGCCAACATTTCACCCATAAATCTCCAGTTGCTAAGGGTTTTTATCACCCACGTTATTAATTTTCTTTAAGTGATCTCAGCAAATGTCAATGCAAACAGCACCAATAACGTGTCTGGCAATTTCCTCCCAAAGTTTGTTCTTTCCTGCAATTGAATAAAATAGTGTTATGAATGTTAAGGGGTCTTAAGGATGGCAAGGGCAAGTCAAGGTCACAGAAGTCATTCATTCTTCTGTAATATATATAGTTCATTGCCACAACAGTAATCCTATTTCTTAAGAATCACTGTTGCTCTTTAGAAGCAGGTCCTTGGTTTTTTTCTATCTGGTTCGAATGTAGGGAAAGAAGCAAGCATATGGGAATAACATGAGAAATGAGATTAAAGTTGTTTTGAAATCTGATGGTAGGACTTTAGAAACACATAAACACTTTTCTGATGTTCTAATCTTAGCATTTTTCTAGAGTTGCTACTGGATTACACCAATGGCAAAAACTTGGAGGCTGAAGAGAAGATTCCACCCAAAGAAAACATCCTAGGAATTTTGAGGGAAGCAAGAAAGCTTTCCAATGCAAATAGCAAAATATCTCAGGGAGGCAGCTCTCTGGCGATTTTATTGTTCATGTTTGTGGCACTCCTTGAGAACAAAAAACCACTCAGACTTTCTGAATGGAGCATTTCTCTGCCTCAGGATGATACCTGATGTAACATGTTTTTCATGACGACATGAAAGATCTCATGGACTGAAAACTGTCACATCTCTGTTTAGAAAAACAGCTTATGAAATGGAATGTCATCAGAAATGCATGATTAGCAATGAACACCACAATAATAACAGGATTTGAGTCCAGTAGCACCTTAGAGGCCAACAAGACTTTCAGAGGTGTAAGTTTTTGAGAGTTGAAGTTCCCTTCTTCAGATATCCTGAAATTTCAGCTTATACCCTGAAATTCTTGTCGGTTTCTAAGGTACCACTGGACACAAATCCTGCTGATCTACTGCAGACCAACATGGTTATCCCCCCCTAAAACCACCACAACAAGAGTAATAATAATATATCTAGTAGCAATGGGCGGCTTTTCTTATGCAGATCAAAAAACTCTGTGGGGTGCCTGGTGGTATCCCGGCCTGGAGAATATGTTTCTACAAACTTAGTGTAATCCCCAAGTTGTGGGAAAAAATTAAAAAGTTAAACAAAATCTATGGGTAGGAATCTATACATTTGCAGATGCTCCTATGACGTGCCTCCCCTTTTTGACTTAAAGAACTTAAATGACACTAGAGGCATTTTTAAATTCAAAAATAACAAAATATTTTATTTAACATAGATGGGAAAGGTCAGGTGAAATCAGGGTTGAAAATTTCTGAGGTAACTGGGTTTTAGAGTGGGCCTTTAATGTTTTTGTGTATTTATTTGTTTCAAACAGTTTGACACTGAGAGATCTCTGTCTTTTGGTGCTACATCTCTGAAGATGCCAGTCACAGCTGCTGGTGAAACGTCAGGAACTGCAATGCCAAGACCACGGCGATACAGCCCGGAAAATCCACAACAACCATCGTTCTCCGGCCGTGAAAGCATTTGACAATAAATAGATAATTATTTATTGTATTTTTATACCATCCTTCTTCCAAGGAACTCTAGGTGGTTCACACAGTTATGCTGTCCTCCATTTTATCCATACAAAAATCCTAGGTTAGGTGTGAGAGACAGAGAATATTAATTGTATATTAACTTCCTATTTATGCATGTTTAAAGTCAGATCATGGTCTCTGTTCTAAAGTGGTTTCAGAATAAAAACACTGCCGAATAAACAAAAATTTTGCAGACCCCCTGCTTTGCAAGCTTATCTTCTACCAAGAGAGAGAAATGGGGCCCCAATCAATCTTTAAACACAGTTTAAAACCTGAAAAACATGGGACTGCTTGACTCTTCAGAGGCTGTGCATTCCAGAAAAAAGGAAGAGAGTATGGGACGAAATTAAATTTCAACTGGCATGTCTGAGGAAGAAATGTGGCAGAAGGACATACTGAGCTGTATAGATAGAGACTGGAGACACAAGATAATTTATAAGCTAAAAGGAGGAGTTTAAATTGAATTCTGTAAGGAAACAGAGGATGGAAAGCAGAAGAAACATTGCTAAAATGAGGATAAATTGGGTTCTGGCATTTCCCTCATGAGGAGCCATTGACTAGTGGATTTCTTTTTAATTAACATTAGACTGTGATGGATAGAATCTGTAATTGAAGGGGTTCAGGCATCAGATTTCATAGATACAAGCCCCTGGATCCTTTTTGGAATAGGTTCAGATCTCTTTGTGTTACTATTGTGAGCCTTCACCATCCCTAAATGCATCTCTGAGTATGACTGGAAGTGAGGAAGTGTGGGCATAGCCGGCCCTCCTCCACCACTGCTGTTGTTCTTGCCCTCCCCTCTTCATCCCCATTCCCCCTCCCCCCAGTCCATGATTTAAGACTCCTTTGGGGAAGGAAGCAAGATATTATAGTTCTCAAGAGTATTATTTCAGATTTTGGGGGAGAGAGGAGTAAAAAGAAATGTCAGTAGTTATGGGGATGATACTCATCAGGACTGAAAGGTCCACTTGTATAACAACAACAACAACAACAACAACAACTTATATACCACCCTTTAGGAAACTTAATGCCACACTGAGAGCGGTTTACAAAGTATGTTATTATTCCCACAACAATCATCCCGTGAGGAGGGTGGGGCTGAGAGAGCTCTGAAGAGCTGTAACTGACCCAAGGTCACCCAGCTGGCTTCAAGCAGAGGAATGGGGAATCAAACCTGGCTCTCCAGATTAGAGTCCTGCTGCTTTTAACCACTACACCAAACTGACTCTCTGTAGAAATCGGTGTATTTGAAGAGCATTGTCTGTATTTTTTATTGTTGTAATGTTACCAGCACATGACTAGCAAAGCATCCACCCATATAAAGATGCTTCTAAGGAACGTGGAATGAAACATGGGGGAGACTGGAAATTCCCCTTAAATGGCATTCCTATCACTTAAACTCTGCTGTTTCCTCAGAATGATTTTTAAAAATATATTATTAAAATACAAACCAACTACAATACAAGGATACAGACAGATAATGCTTAGGCCCAGAGCCTCCTCACTTTAGAATGATATCATATGCTTTTAATTCGCTCTCTGGGATGCCTGGAGAGTTGTTGATCTCAGAGTTCGCGTTAAGGATATCCTGTCACTTAGCTATTTGATATTGACTTGACGTACTTAAAACTAGAGGAAAAAAACTCCTCCCGTGTAAACACTTGCAGTGGAAATATCCAGTGTTGATAAACATTTGATCTTCCAGTGACGGCTGGAGATAAAGTGTGCCTGACAGATTTAGCATTATGTAATGGTGGTGATTATGCCAGCCAAGGACATTTAGATGATTGAAACTATGGACTGAGATCTCCAAGCTACCCTTAAAGAAGAGAAGGACTTTAGGCTATAAGGACGCCTTTCCCAACCAGCTTTGTTCATGCATCTCAAATTCTATTATCCGCACTATGATTGTGGGAAAGTGTTTCCTACATATATTTGAGAAGATTGATAATTGTGCTGTTGTTCAAACCCTTGAGAGAATCCATTTCTGGTGCATGTCCACCCCCTAGGCCTACTCCAGTCAATGCATACAGAATTATTTTGGCAAAGGTAAGGAACTAGGTGCCCTGATCTGGATAGCCCAGGTAAGCCTGATCTCATCAGATCTCAGAACATAAGAACATAAGAACATAAGCAAAGCCATGTTGGATCAGGCCAGTGGCCCATCCAGTCCAACATTCTGTCACACACAGTGGCTAGAAATCCAGTGCTATCTAAAGGACTGTCAGTGAGGCCAGGACACCAGATGCCCTCCCACTGCCTTCCTTCCAGCACCAAGACAACAGAGCACCACCTCCCCACAAAGAGAATACCATCTATCTCCTGTGGCTAATAGCCACTGATGGACCTCTGCTCCATATATTTGTCCAGTCCCCTCTTGAAGCTGGCAATGCTTGTAGCTGCCACCACCTCCTGTGGCAACGAATTCCATGTGTTTATCACCCTTTGTGTAAAGTAGTATTTTCTTCTATCTGTTCTAACCCGACTGCTCAATAATTTCATAGAGTGCCCACGAGTTCTTGTATTGTGAGAAAGGGAGAAAAACACATCTTTCTCTACCTTCTCTAACCCGTGCATTATCTTGTAAACCTCTATCATGTCTCCCCTCAGTCGTCTTTTCTCCAGGCTAAAGAGCCCCAAGCGCCTCAATCTTTCCTCATAGGGAAAGTGTTCCAACCCTTTAATCATTTTAGTTGCCCTTCTCTGTACTTTTTCCAGTGCTATGATATCTTTTTTAAGGTGTGGCGACCAGAACTGTACACAGTACTCCAAATGAGGCCTCACCATCGATTTATACAGAGGCATTATGATACCGGCTGATTTGTTTTCAATCCCTTTCCTAATAACCCCTAGCATAGCATTAGCTTTTTTTATGGCAGTCGCACACTGTGCTGACGTTTTTAGTGAGTTATCTATCATGACTCCAAGATCTCTCTCTTGGTCAGTCTCCGCCAGTTCAGACCCCATCAACTTGTATTTATATTTTGGATTTTTGGTTCCAATGTGCATTACTTTGCACTTGGCTACATTGAACCTCATTTGCCACATGGATGCCCACTCTTCTAGCCTCGACAGATCCCTTTGGAGTGCCTCACAATCCTCTCTGGCTTTCACCACCCTGAACAATTTCGTGTCATCTGCAAATTTAGCCACTTCACTGCTTAATCCCAATTCCAAATCATTAATAAACAAGTTAAAAAGCATTGGACCCAATACCGACCCCTGTGGCACCCCACTGCTCACCACCCTCCACTGTGAGAAGTGCCCGTTTATACTCACTCTCTGTTTCCTATTAATTAGCCAGTTTTCGATCCACAAGAGGACTTGGCCCTTTATCCCATAGCTACTGAGCTTACTTAGGAGCCTTTGATGAGGAACTTTGTCAAAAGCTTTCTGGAAGTCAAGATAAACAATATCTATCGGGTCTCCCTTGTCCACTTGTTTGTTCACTCCCTCAAAGAACTCTAACAGATTGGTGAGACAAGATCTTCCCTTACAGAACCCATGCTGAGTTTTCCTCATCAGCTTTTGGTCATCAATGTGCCCACTAATTTTATTTTTGATAATAGTTTCCACCAACTTACCCGGTATTGACGTCAGGCTGACTGGCCTGTAATTTCCCGGATCTCCCCTGGAACCTTTTTTAAAGATGGGGACAACATTAGCTACCTTCCAGTCCTCAGGAACAGATGCAGAGTTTAATGACAGATTACATATTTTTGTGAGGAGATCTACAAGTTCACACTTGAGTTCTTTCAGAACTCTTGGATGTATGCCATCTGGGCCCGGTGATTTATCAGTTTTTAAATTATCTAGCAGTCGCATAACCTCCTCTCTCGTCACCTCAATGTGACTCAGGTCTTTCAAAACCCCTCCCAAAGTCAGTGCTTCCGGAGTGGGCATGCACTTCTTATCTTCCACAGTGAAGACAGAAGCAAAGAACGCATTCAGCTTCTCGGCCATTTCCCTATCCCCCTTTAGTAATCCTTTTACGCCTTGGTCATCCAAGGGCCCCACTGCCTCCCTAGCTGGTTTCCTACTTCTAATATATTTAAAGAATTGTTTATTGTTTTTCTTTATGTTCTTTGCAATATGCTCCTCATATTCCCTTTTTGCCTGTCTGATCACAGACTTGCACTTTTTTTGCCACAGCTTATGCTCCTTTTTATCAACCTCACTCCGACTAGTTTTCCACTGCCTAAAAGAATCCTTTTTACCTTTTACAGCTTCTATTACATTGCTTGTTAACCATGCTGGCCTTTTCCTAAACCTATTTGTGCCTTTCCTAACCAGCGGTATATATTTAATTTGAGCTTCCAGGATTGTAGTTTTAAATAGTCTCTAAGATTCCCCAAGTGTTTTGACCTTTTTTACTTTCCCTTTCAGTTTCTTCTTCACGTACCCCCTCATCTCAGAAAAGTTACCCCTTTTGAAGTTAAACATGGCTGTGTTGGTCTTATTTGGCAATTTCCTATTTATACATATGTTGTACTCAATAACATTATGGTCACTGTTCCCAAGTGGTGCAATCACATTTACATCTCTCACCAGGTCTTCAGCATTACTGAGGACCAAATCCAGGATCACCTCTCCCCTAGTAGGTTCTGTAACCATCTGTTCCATAGCACAGTCATTGAGACAGTCTAGAAACTCACTTTCTCTCCCCCGATTTGAACACCCATTGGCCCAGTCAATGTGTGGGTAGTTAAAATCACCCATTACAACACAGTTTTTTTGTTTAGCAGCCATCATTAATCCTGTCATCATTTTATAATCCTCCTCTATTTTCTGATCTGGAGGGCGATAACAAACTCCCACAGTTAAGTTTCCATTTGGGCCCGTAATTTCAACCCATAGCATTTCCAGAAGCGAATCTAATTCAGTTACCTTCTCAATCTTACTGGAATGTATACCTTCTCTGACATATAGAGCCACCCCACCACCAACCCTTCCCTCCCTATCCTTCCGATATAATTTATATCCAGGAATCACCGTGTCCCACTGATTTTCCTCATCCCACCAAGTTTCTGATATGCCCACAATGTCTATGGATTCTCCCAACACTAAACATTCCAGCTCCCCAATTTTACCTCGGACACTTCTAGCATTTGTATATAAACACCTGTAACTTCCCCGGCACACTTTGCCTCGAGACGTAGTTAGGTCATCTGCACTGTTTGTCTCCATCTCAGTTGACAACTCTAATCTATCTCCCTGTAGAAGTGTTATACCTAGCCCTTCATCTCTCTGAGATGAACCATCCTGAACCAGAGACACTTTATCTCTTGTCGGCTTTCCCCTAGCATTTAGTTTAAAAACTGCTCTGCCACCTTTTTGATTTTAAGTGCCAGCAGCTGGGTTCCTTCTCGGGACAAGTGGAGACCGTCTCTCTTGTACAGCTCCCGCTTGTCCCAAAAAGAATCCCAGTGCCTAACAAACTTGAACCCTTCCTCCCTACACCATCGTCTCATCCACGCATTGAGACTCCTGATCTGCGTTTGTCTCTCTGGCCCTGCGCGTGGAACAGGTAGCACTTCTGAGAAGGCTACCTTGGAGGTCCTGGCCTTGAGTCTCCTGCCTAACAGCCTAAATTTTTGTTCCAAGACCTCACGACTGCATTTCCCAACATCGTTGGTTCCAACATGGACCACGACCGCTGACTCTTCCCCAGCACTATCTACGAGCCTATCTATAACACGCGTAATGTCCGCTACCTTCGCACCAGGCAGGCAAGTCACCATACGGTCAGAACGCGGTTGTGCCACCCAGCTATCTACTTGTCTAAGGATCGAATCACCAACTACCAAGAGCCTCCCTCCCGCCCCACCCAGGGATGGTTCCTTGATGCGAAAGGAAACCTGCTCACCAACTGAAGAAGAGGTCCCTTCTGAGGGCATGTTCCCCTTATCCTCAGTACGGTGCCCTGATTCCACAAGATCCTCATTCTCCTTGACAACAAGAACGCTGCCATTTTTAGAGTGGGACACATCTATCCTGTCCCTGAGAATCTTGTCCTCGTGCCTATCTAACTGTCTCCGCTTCTCCAGGTCAGCCACCTTGGCCTCAAGGGTACGTACTCATTCCCTGAGAACCAGGAGCTCCTTGCAGCGAGCACACATCCACACATCCAGGACTTCTGACCAGAAGGCAGATAGTCATACATGTGACACTCAGTGCAATACACTGGAAAGCCCCCAACCCCCTGCTGGCATTCTGACTTCATTAAGTTAAGCAGGGTTGGCCTTGGTTAGTAATTGAATGGGAGACCTCCAAGGAAGACCAGGGTTGCAGAGGCAGGCAATGGCCAACCACCTCAGTTAGTCTCTTGCCATGAAAACCCCACTAGGGATTGGCATAAGTCAGCTATGACTTGAGGGCACTGTCTACCACCAAGTGACAAGGTAAGCACTCTGCCCCTTCTGTATCCAGCTCCTACTCAAAAAGGTCACAACCTACTGCCTTGCCCTATATTCATTTTCCCCATCCAATCATGTTCTACTCTTTTTCTTCCCTCTCCTCCCTCCAACCTGCATCTTTATGTTGTCCCTGACTTCAGGAGTGGCTATATAGGTAATTGGGGTGTGCACCATGAAAATTTTCACTATAATTTCTGATCTGGACTTTAGGACAGGATTTTTACCATGATTGCTTATTTGTGGGTAGGATATTATTGGAAGTCAAATTTGTGTGGTTTTTCTTTGGGAGAATCCATTTAAGGGGCAGGGGCAGCTGTTTATAAAGATAATGGCACCAAATTTGCAGAGAATACCATTGTCCCTTTAACCTAAAGACCCCCTAATTTTCAAGCAGATTGAAAAAATAGGGTCAATTTTACAGACACCTGAGGTAGGTCCCCCTCTCCACAGCTCTCTCTCTCTCTCTCTCTCCTGATTTTTAACATGGCAACCACCTAGCAAGACAGCTCTGAATGGGTATTAGTCTCCTGTCTGCATTCATTTAATTTCCCTTCTCTTGCAGTGACCATCTGTCAATATATATATATTTGACCTTTACACTGAAAACTCTCCATTTACCATGCTTCCTTGTTGTGGAAGGAGATCAACAGCTTTTCCATTATTCCCTATGGGGGAGAGGATTGGGGAGGTTGCTTTTCAAGAAAAAGGGGGGGATCCCTTCCCATGAACAATGATCAATGCAGTCAGTAAAGCTGTTATACAAAGTACATGAAGTAAATATACACTTCATGAAGCTATGAACAGCTTTACTGACTGCATTGATTGTTGTTCACGGGAAGGGATCCCCCCCTTTTTTCTTTGAGCTTTCATATCCCATGATTGCTCCAAGGTTGCCTTTCAACCAAATGACACCAGAATTGCAGAGGAGTAACTACTAAAGACCACTCAAGTTTCAAGCAAATTGGACCAAGCATTCTGATTCTATGGCCACTGGTTCCTCCAGGCATATTCCTTTCAGAGGGAAAAAGCCTCCATCTCAACAAAATAGGGGGAGAAGAATGAGCCAACTGAATGTTTACTATTATTTCTTATGGGGCACTTCAAGGTGTTGGGAGAGGTTTTCTTTTCAACCAAATGACACCAAAATTGCAGGGCCGCAACTGCAGCCTGTCTACTAAATATCACCCAAGTTTCAAGCAAATAGCACCAAGTGTTCCAATTATACAGCCACCAGGTCCTCTAAGCTTTTTGACTTTTAGAGAGAAATCCAAACAAAGGAGAGATGGAGAAGGCAGCTCTCTGCCGGTAGGGATTGGCTGGGACTGCTCTGTGCTCCTCCCTTGCAAGGATCAGATTAGAAGGGAGAAATGCCATTGTCCAGGAAATCAGTAGAATCAAAGAAAAACGAGCGCTCATTCTGTACGGCTGGTAAGCATTGCAACTTTAAAAGAAAAACATGAACTTTGGGGGGAGGACTTTTTGTAATTTCCAAGCATCTTGGATTTATGTTACCATTCCAGAAAATTACAGGAATGATTCAAAACAGCAATTTCTGTGTATATCTTTGGCTCATCAATTTTTTTACGCACAGCCCTAAAAAGTAAGGTTTATTGATTTTTCAGTGTTATGATGAACCTGAAAATTGTATCACTAATAAAAACCAAGTTGATGTGTCCTCTTATTTTGCAGTGGGAACTTGCTTGGAGAGGAAAGAAGTCGGTCCCAGATTCATTAAATCGCTATGATATACAAATTATTAAAACGTTATTTGATCTTGAAAGGTTCGCAAGCTTATGGCAGATATTTCTTGACACTCGAAATGTATCTTCAATTTCTCTTTCTTATGGTTTTTGGTCTGTCAGAAATTCATGAATATTTCAGGGAGTGGGAGAAGTCTCCTTAGACTGGAGGAAGATTTGAAACATTGCTAAGTGGAGAGGCAGGATACATGCTTCTACATGCCAACAAAGGAGAAACAGGTTCTCCAAAAAGTGTCAGTTGTTATTTGAGTGCAATTGGCACCCTTTTGAGAACCTGTTTCTCCTTGGTCTTTGTTGCTATTACAAAGCACCCCTGCTGTTTGCTTTCTGGAAGCGCTTCACACATACTTAATCTTGAAGATGGAAGGGTATTGTTTTTTGTTGGCTTTTTTGCAACGATCAGGGAGTCGGCAGTCCTGTTTGAATCATTTCTGCTGTCTGTCACTTTTTGAAGGGACTGTCTATGGAAATCTAAGATCTCAGATTTTATTCTCAGGGTAGAGAGAACAATATAAAAAAAGGCTTTTCTGCTTGGAAGCCATTTACCAACAGTAAGGAAGGGGTACTTCCCTCCCCACCCCCCCAATTTCTCAATGCCCCAAGATTGGTAGATTGCTCCCAGGGTACATGTTGCCCTAGTTAAGAATCACTTTAGGACTGATGAATTTAGCTGCAGTACATAAGCAGCTTTTTTGTTCGAGAGACAGCATGATATAGTTGGTTAGATGGAGTTAGAGAATCAGGTTTGAAGCTCTGACATGGAAGCTTGCTGGCTGACCTTGAGCCAGTTGCACACAGTTAGCCTAACCTACCTCACAGGATTGTTGTGAGGATTAAATGGAGGAGACAAGAACGATGTATAGCCGCTTTGGATCCCCAATGGGGAGAAAAGGGCATAAATGAAGTAGATCAATAAATAAACATGAACATCTGGTCCCCATACCAGCCAGTATCTTTAAGGGGAATGTGCTCTATGTTCTATCCCGGGGCTTTTGCCTTTTATGGCGCATTCATTTCATGCAACAGTATTTTACTATCACCACTCTACACCTCCCATCAAGCCCAAATGTATGTTCCCTTCATCTCAGACGCTTCCTGATTTCTCTCCCACCTGTCT
Organism: Eublepharis macularius; assembly: GCF_028583425.1. Taxonomy (NCBI): domain Eukaryota; kingdom Metazoa; phylum Chordata; class Lepidosauria; order Squamata; family Eublepharidae; genus Eublepharis; species Eublepharis macularius. The sequence continues at coordinate 23,638,387 of NC_072792.1, read as the reverse complement.
ACCATTTATTATTTAATTCCAAGTTTATTACGTGGGCTTGTAAAAAAGATTGACAATACAGTTTAGATAGAAATGAAAGATGAAAGACGATAAATGGTCCCGGCCCGTCATTGTTTATTTGATGGGGCTTTGAAATGAGATGCTTTGGGATAATGTACTCCTTGAGATGGGCGACGGTTTAAGCATTGGCACTTGTTTACAACAAATTGCCGCATGCTGGCAAGGAAGGTTTCATTTTTAAACTTAACAACTTTGTTTTCCCCCTAGGGTGCAATATCTTGAACAGCAGGAGGCTACCCTATAACTCTATTCCCTGCATGGACACGGCAGACGAACGTTCTTCTGATGATTTATATGAGAGATTCCAAGGCTGAAAGAGAAAAAAAAATAAGCCTGATTTTAATAAGGAAAAGTAATTTGGACTGTCTGCTGCATTATGGGTTCAGTAGAAAGGAACTACAATCTGCCCCTGTCTCAGGAGGAAGGGGGGAAGAGGGGGGCAAACCTGACTCCCCCCACCAGTGCCAGTATCCAAGAATTCCTCTGAGTGAGATTAAGGTTGAAGGCAACTGTTGTGTTTTAAAAGCTGTCCCAGTGGGTCTTCCGTCCTCAGTGCAAAACCGGCTTTTGTCACTTGTTTTATTGATAGCCAGGCCGGCAAGTCCAAAAAAGACTTGGCAAGCTACTCTCTACATCAAGGAGAAGTATCGAAGCCCAGTCTTGCTTCGCTTCTCGTGCATCAGGCATAACCACTTGTCTCCTCGCTAAAAACAAATGCAGCATTTTAAGAAGGTGCAAAACGGTTGTGATTACTGTAGGTTGGAGGGTGTTGGGAAGATCCATACTGCTATCCACCCCCTGCTGAAGTTATTTGGATTCCAGATGAAAGGAAAGTACAGCTGAGGCTCCAGGCAGATTGATGAAGCAGCCAGTTTATTGCTAACAAAAGCTAAATTGAGGCCATTTTAAAAATGACCAATCTGTCTCTCCCAATTTAACAGGTGCCACACTGGGATGGCCAAGCTGGTCTCTGACGTGACACACAGAGGAAGGCAGAGTCTATGCTAGTCTAACAAGGCAGTTATATGGGAGCCCAATCCCCTTTCGCTTGGGGATTTCATGTCTTAAAATCCTCTTCTCATCATTCTTCAGACTGGCAATTTCCCTTCACTGTTTTACAAACCCTACCATGAGAAGACCTGTCCTATCTCTGCTCTCCAGCAGCCATTTATCACATACTACACCCCTGTCTGATATTGATAATTTTTTTCTTTTCTGTTCAGATCTGAATTTTGTCATTCATTACAGGGGAAGTCTGGAGCAGTCAAGGCACAGACTACAACTTTGCTTTTTGCTTAGCTCTGTAAAAGCTCTGGATACAGTTTGTATTGCCTAAGCAGAAGATGGTTACAGGCAGCTTGCCTGTCATTTAACATGCACACAACCCTGGTATTTCCCTATCTTTAGCCACTGTGGAGAACCAAATATCTAGCTAAGCTTGTGCCCTGATGCTGTTTGCAGGTCTAGGTAGACCATAAACATTTGCCAGATCTCTGTCAATGCTACCTAAGCGCCATTCATCTTCACACATTACAGAGAATACAGGTTGGGTCTGGGGTAGGGATGTGCGATTCGGGTTTCCAATTCGGGATAAATACCCAAATTGGACCTGATTTGTAAAGATTCGGGATTCCAAATCTGGCCCAGTATGCTGGCCCTGATGCGGAAATGCTGAATCAAAGCTTCCCAAAGCGATTCGGGTCGCTTAGGGAAGCTTGGAGGCTTCCAAACCTGGCTTCAGCTGACTTGCAGAAGAGGATCCCTGCCGGCCAGCTGGAGTTTAAAGGGCCCTTTCCCTGCCATTTGCAAGTGGCAGGGAAAGGGCCCTTTTGGTACGTCAGATAGCCCACAGGGGAGATCCTCCCGCGGGCCAGCTGGCACTTAAAGGAACCTTTCCCTGCCATGTGCGCCTTGCCACTGTCATTCACCCATCCCAATGTGATTGGGTGAGGAAGCCTTGCCGTTCCCTTTACCTGCTGAGGAAAGGGCCAGGGGATTCCCTGGTCCCTTCTGCAGTGGGTGAATGGAGTGCCCGGTGGCAGGGCTGCAAACTGGCCTCAGTCAGTTTTTATGTATGTAGGTGCTGCAAGATTACTCTGAACATGTATAGGGGGAGGTAGGGTCAGAAGGCACAATGTGCTTCTTTTTTTATAAACACTCAGGGAACACAGTTAGTAATATGTGTACAGGGCTATGGTCACTAGCCAATAAGTGCTCCTCACAGCTGGCTTTCCCCTTGTTCACATTGTACCATGTGGATAATTTGTGAAGCTTGCACTGGCTCAGCAAAACCTCTGTGCATTTGAAAGATGGTGACAGTGGTTCACTTAACCTCATCTACTTTTAGAACCCAATTCTATGTAGAATTACTCATCTGCCCATTGAAAACAATGGGCTTAAAGTAACTCTGCATTGGATTGCACGGTTAGAAGTGTCCTGTTTTCCTTCACCTTTAAACTCTACAACCAATAGCTAAGGAGTCCTTAGTACACACTTCCAACATGCATGAGAACAAATACCCCCTTTAGTTTGTGTTGGAAGAGAAGGATTCAGCGCTGTCCCTTTCCTCAGGTTTCAGAGGGGGACAAACCAAAGAGCTAGAAAGATAGAGAGGTCAGGGCACTCTGTTTACTGCTCTGACTGTCCTTTGATATGTAGATTGCTATTCTCAGGACTTCCTCCCCCTCACTACTTCTGTTCCTGGCATTGTTCCAGGTGACATCTCTCTCCTTTTCCTCCCTCCATCTTGGAAGCATGGATGAAGGACTTGTCCTAGCATCCATGCCCATCCTTAGACTAGATAAGTAGTTAGGATCTATCTCTCCTCCTATGGTGTTCCTACAATAAAGAAATCTTATTTCCTTTCTAAATATAAACAAGTGTATGATTTCTTATTTTCTTTCCTGCACACATACCAGCCAGCAGAACAAGCTCACAACCACCTATAATGATGCTTCCTCTGCTAAATGACAGACCCTGCTAATGGCCCAAACATGGAATTCTTTAATTAGGTTTCTGGGGCCAACATACAATTTATTTATCAGTTTGCATATAAAACAATCTGTGTGCAAAAAAATCAAGAGAACCAACAGAAACAGAGAAGGCAAGCTACCACTTGGTTGAGTGATCTGGTGGTACATCATTCACTGTACTGAATGAGACCTTCCCCGAGGGCAAGAGATTCAAGACCTTCTGCACAGATTCCTACAAAACCATTGGCTTTGCAGTTCATATCATTTCAGTGCAAGCTGTGTTAGTTTCATTCAAGAAACCTGGGATTATGAGAACTGAGTAAAAAGCAGTGGGGGAAACCTAACAGCCTAACCCATCACGAGCAAGCAGGCTTTTAATGCCTGGTCTGCTGAATGCTGACCGTGTTGTTACCGGAAGTGGTCTCCTTGCAATAAATAATTTGTGGGGGAATTAGCTAGCAAGGAGAATGGCTATGCAAGAGGCCAGCAACTCTGGGATCTATCACCGGTGTATACCAGGTCCCTTCCGAAATAGCAAACGAGGCTGGTTCTTAAGGTCAAACAATAACTTTTATTAAAGAGCAGGATAGCATGCATATACACTCGCAATTACAGGGTAAAAATAATTATACACACGGACACAGAGACCTAGGAAGTTTAGCCAGAAATTGGGGATAGAGAGAGGGAGCAAATATATCTACCTGTCCTGGAGAGGGGAGGTCCAGTCCGTGGAGAAGGGAGTAGCTTCGAACGCCAGCGTTCTTGGCTTAAGGGAGCAAGAGGCTTGGGCAAACCTCAAGGGAACAAAACTTATGGATCCGGAAGTGTGAACGATTTGAATGAAACCAAAGCTCTACCTTTATAGGTAAAATGTGCCCTGAGGTGGAAGAACCCACCTAGCCGTTAGATCAAAGGCTCCAACAGTTAGTTCCTGGGTTAGACAAAAGGCTTGAGTACCTTGATCGGTAGCTGCTGGGGTGTGTAAAAGCAAATGCAAAACATGTTCTAGTGCTGCACAAAAGGGATCATTAGTTAGTGAATTCCACTGGAGCTAAGTTGATGGATTTTAGGTGGCGACTGTACTTTTCCAGGAACATCTGTATATACTTACAAATGTCATTTGATTAGCTCCTCAGTCAAGGACAGGAGATCTCATCATGGAAGGAGGGAAAGGAATGTGTTAAGTGGGGATGATTCTATGAGGCCTTTGTTGCACTGGACACCTGCGGGGCTGGAGAGATAGTAAATCCAGTCACCTCTTAATCACTCCACATTCCTGTGCAGCATTTCATTCATGCCGTGTTCTCCCGGGCAGGATTCAGCAACTTTTAGAGGCTCTCTGGCGGCAATACAGCAACCATTTTAACTCCAGAGGCCTGAACATCTTTAATATCATAGGCAGCCGTATTAACATGGCTATTAAAATGGTGGAGGCCGGGCTGACCGCTTACAGTGTAGGCATAGAAGATTTCCATACGTGCACGCAAATGTCTCCTCACTGTCCACTTGCGCCTAGTGAAAGCAATTGTTTCCCTAGTATCCTTTCTCTGTGTGTGCAAGATAAAGCACAAGGTATTCCTTCTGATTCAGTTTCAAAGAACAGTCTTGCAAACCATCTGTGGTACATCCCCTTGTTCCAATGTACATTAATTTTCCAATAAAAAAATTCAATGAAGGTGCTGTGTGCTGCTACAGCCCTTATGCTGTTGCTTATGCAAGTGGAGCCGTGTAAGTACACTTTCCTTCCTGTTCATGTGTTGCTGGGTCCAAAACAGAACCTCATCTGAAGTTCTGAGCCTCAAAGAGATGGTGCTTTGAGGTGCTTTATCACATTTCTGTACGCAAACCAGGAAAGTTATGAACTTTGGCAACATCGCTGATTATTCAAAAACATTTTGCTTCTCTTGTGTTTTGTTCATGCAAACCTGAAGCCTACCAGCTGTGCATATAATGAACATCAAGGTCCCTGCGACGCACCCAAAACATGTGATCAGTGTCTCATGTGAATTTGGCAATGCATGGATTTTCCAGCTTCCATTTCCACAAACCAGAATACTGGGAAATCAAAGTAAAATAGAATCTTGCCTCCATGGAAAATCCACATGTGAATGGAATGTCCACACAGCCCTCTTTATTTCCTTCTCTTCTACGCCACCATCACTGCATTAAGCAGCAAACAGCTTGTATTGGGCATTAGCTGTAATACCAGAATTGGAATCAGTTTCAGAAGATTAGGGAATGGGAAATCTGGGATGGAGGTTTAGATCAACTAAACTGTATTTGTTGGATCATGTACTTTCTGTGACATTTGCAGCACACATTTTTTTAAAAAAATAATTTAGTTGGGGGTGGGGGGAGCTTTAAAATCCTTTTACAGAAAAGTTCCAGAGGGAGTCTTACACGGAAAAGCATTTTCCAGTCATTTGTCACAACCAGCCGTAACCATTTGTCATGCTTGAATTTGTAACTTTTAACAGGCATTTTGAAATTTCATCACCTGTTTTTATGAAAGAATGCATAGGAATCTGGGGATGAGTCCATCAGAAGGTTAGTGGGTGGGGGCAAACCCCCACAAGTCTCAGGAATGTGTACCAACTGACTTTAGGAATATGGTGACTGTTAGACGCATTTATTTTACACCATCATAGGCCAATCTCCCCACCCCCAGCTATTCTATTTGCAGGTTATATAAACCTTCTCTGCAGGATGCAAAAGAAGATGTGGATTTATTCCCTTGGAACTTAATGGAGCCATAACTTCAATAACTGTCATCAAATCAACTGAGCCAATCTATCCTGTTGTCATAAAAATGCAAACCACACTCTCCACAATGCTCCAGTGCTTCAGTTTCAAAATCTATTGTGTCATTCTGTCTTCCTCTTTCTGAAAGTGGTCTCTTGACTACTTCTGATCATTTTAGGTGTCCACAGATTACAAGTGAAGTTTATCTAGGACTAATCAAGGCTGGTTCGCCACATGGGTAGTTTTCTGTAGTGGTCAGCTTGCTAATGCGATGGTGTGTAAAGGTAATGACAGAAGGTAATCTGTTTTCTCTTCATTGTTAGTGGTGGTTTCCCTTTCATTCCTGATGAGTATTGAAGCCCCCTTCCCCATGCACTGTGTTCTCATGTGACCCTCAAGAGTCCACCCTCCCATTTTTTAATTTTGAGGAGCAATCCCCTCAGCACCCCCCTGTACAAAAGGCAAGCTGAAGTGTGGTAGATTCTCTTGTGTTTTTTTAAATTAAAAAAACTCCACAAGCCTGCCTAAAGATGCATAGGAACAGGGCTTTTTTTCAGCTGGAATGTGGTGGAACGGAGTTCCGGAACCTATTGAAAATGGTTACATGACTGGTGGCCCCGCCCCCTGATCGCCAGACAGAGGGGAGTTTAGATTGCCCTCCGTGCCATGTGGTGCCGAGGGTGATCTCAACTCCCCTCTGTCTGGAGATCCGGGGGCGGGGCCACCAGCTATGTGACCATTTTCTCCGAGGGCAACCCACTGAGTTCTACCACCTCTTTTCCCAGAAAAAAAGCCCTGCATAGGAATAACACAATACTGCGAGAAACCTATTTTTAAAAGTCCATGTATCGACAGAAGCACTTGCAGACATCACCTCCCCCTTGTATAAAAGGCAGGCAATTCTCTTCTGTTATGCTAATTGTTGGCAGGTACAAAGCTCTTGTGGTCATCCACAAATGATAAGAGTAATTGACTAGTTCTTCACGGAAGTCCTTCACTTGCCCGTTTTCCCTTCAGAAACAAGAAACTACTTCTGCTGACAGTATCGTCTCCATGAAATAAAGGTTTGGGTTTATTTATTTATTTTTTAAAAAACAGGTTTAAAATAAAACAGATTTGTGTGCGCGTGTGTGGAAAGAACAGTCTATTAATGGTCTGTACACAAATAGAGGGCAACATCTTGTAGAAATATGGGGGAAATGCACTATTTGTAATGAGAGTGGCAATGGTTACATAGAGGGAAACATCAATGCATTCTGCGATTTAGCAGTGCATGAGCCGAAAGGAAAATGGACCCAGCACCGTTCCTCTTGAGCAAGCCATAAGGTTCGCATGGAGCAATGGAATATACAACAGATGGTTCTGAAATTTTATCTGAGGAAATGCTATGCACTATGTCTTGCACGTCTAGAAAAGATAGTAGCTTTCTCTTGGCACAAGCAGATAGCAAGGAATAATGTTAGCATTTCTGCTTACACAAGGACAGTTGCACATGTACAAATCTTCCATGGGATCTAATCCCAGGTCTGGAACAGAAACCTACAGCAACCTCCATTTTATGTAATTCTAAGAGATGCAGAGTTCCAGTGAACATCCATTGTTGTGCATTCCACTGTCCTGTTTGTAAAAGTAAATACTATCATAACTATTCTAGCAGTATCTTCGGGGCACAATCTAGATAAGCGGAAAGAATGAGGCAGTAGAATGGGTTGTACCATTCTGGACTTTGTGGGATGAAGCACAACATACTTTGTGATGCTTTACGTGAAAATGCTTTGCAAAAAAATAGCACATCAGAGACAGGAGAGAACTTGAAACTCATACTAAGCAGTGAGTGAGCCGTGTTGCAGTACCATCATTGGATTAATGGAAAAATATTCAAAATACAGCAAGGTGGGTGATGCCTGCAGCCACTGGGCCGGGCAGGCTCAGAGAGGCAGTGGTGGGTCTCCTCCCCTCTCAGGGGCAGGGGTCTGGCTGCTTGCTGGCAGCACCCCCCATGTGCTCGCCCACCAGGCTTCCGGGTTGGAGGCGGACAGATATCCGCTTACACAGCAAGATGGGTGAGGAGGACTGCGGCTGCTGGGCCTGGCAGGCTTCAGGAGGTGGTGGCAGGCCACTCCCCTCTCGGGGGCTGGGAGGTATGGCCACTCGCTGGCGGCACCCCCCATGTGCCCACCCGCCAGGCCTCCGGGTTGGAGGCAGACAGATTATCTGCTTACGCAGCAAGGTAGGTGAGGATTGTGGCCGCCGGGCCTGGCAGGCTTGGGGAGGTGGTGACGGGCCGAGGTCCACACTGAGCTTGGCCCCAGGGCTTGGCAGCAGCCCTGGAAGCAGAGGCTGGAGCTAGAGCCCTAGCCCAGCAGGACTCCCAGAAGCCTGATCAGATTAGGCACTGATAGTAATGTGAGCCCTCAGCCGAGGTGCCCACTGAGCTTGACCCCAGGGCCTGACAGCAGCCCTGGAACCAGAGGGGATAGCTCCCTATCCCACCCACCACACACAGAAAAAAGCCCAGCTCCAATGCACTCTCCCACTCTCTCCTCCAAAATGCTATTAACAGCTCTGTCCCACTCCACTGCTTGCTGAAAGTGAAACCAGAACTGGGAGCACAGTGCCCTTTTATAAGCTGAGGACTCATGGAGAAACGCAGGAGGCCTGTGGTTGGCAGTGAGAACTGCCTAACATGGTTTGCAGGGATGAGATTGGAGTTCCCATGGCCACAGAACAACCCCCTCCTCCCTCCCTCCCCCCGGTGTCTGCTCCCACGTTACCAATTGTTACCGATTTGCAGCTGCACGCTTGGAAGGAAGACCTGCCCATCAAGATAAGTTGGGCTTTGATTGGGGTGTCCGGGGTGACAGAGGGAGTGCAGACAGAATTCAGGCACTCCCCCCCTCCTTTGCCGAGGCAATTGGTTGACGGCGCCTGAGGGCCAAGCTACACATGACGAATGACACTTGAATGGCAAATGTATTTCTCCCTGTTCACTTGCCCTCCACTCAATCCACTTGCCGTTCAAGTGTCATTCGTCATGTGTAGCTTGGCCCTGAGTGTCTAGTTTCCCGAATGGCGGCCGAGCGTAATGAACAAGGCTTGTGAGGACCATCTGTTCGGCTGGAATGTCGCCTCACGAACGGCCTGTTCATGAGCAGCCGAGTGGTCTGTTCGTTGGTTTTTTCCATTCGTAATGCTGTTCGTGCCCATGTCTAGCCATGAGCAACAGGGTATTTTCAGCAACTCCTGGACTCTGGAATCTCCTTCTGGAGATAGTTCGTACAGTTAAATGACTGTTTCTGAAAAGAGAGGGAAACCATTTCTTCCCAGCAAGCATCTGGTTGATTTAAGTTGTATATTTTGGGCTGTCTTTTGCTAGTATGGATTTTGGTGTTCAGTTGATGGTTTTACTACCTTTTTCTTTAGAAAATTAATTGTTCAGTGGCTTGGGGCTGGTGAAAAAAGTTAGTGTATTTCAAATAAACTAACAGTCACGGATCTACAAACATTTGGGCACAATCCAGTCCATTCTAGTGGGAGAGTTACACAGCCATCCTAAAAACAACTTCCTGGGAATAAGCCCCACTGAATAGACCTGAGCAGAATTCTGAGTAGATTTGCTCAGGCTTACTCTCTTAAACAATTCCGCAAAATGCACACGGTGACACAGATGTCCTTCAATTTTGTTTGTAAATGACACCTGAGAAAAAGCGAATTAATGAAGACAAAATGATCTTAATATTAATTTTTAGATCTTAGAATTTTAAACTCTTATGTATAATTTTAGATGGTATTCTATTTTATAATTATATTGCTTTTACTCGCTATTCAGTACTTTTATTGTACTGTTTGCTGGTCTTGGACCATAACAATAAATCTATGATGATGACAAAATGATACCCAACTTAAGAGACACCCGTGCTTCCAAATGAGATTATTCTGATTAGAATTTTGCTTTTTTTAAGCATAATTGCCCCATGATTAAAACAAGCTTGAATTTCCAACTTCTCTCAGTTTCAGTGAAATGCTTTCTGCCATTTTGGAAGAAGGCTGATGACATTTCATGGCATACGTGATAAAACATGCTGAAAGTGCTCTGTAGATGAACTCAAATGAGACTGAAAGATTGAAGTTTGAGGAAACTTGGTATTTTCATTTCATCATGGAAAAGAGCTTTTCATATTAGCTGAGAGGTGGGTGGGTGAGATCACATCAGAACTTCTGTCATTGTGTTTTAAATTCTATTTCTTATTAGAGATGGGCACGAACAGCAATATGAACCAAAAAAAGCCACGAACAGCTCAATCTGCAGTTTGCAAACAAGCTGTTTGTGAGGGCCCATTCTAAACAAATAGGTGGTTGTTGCAAGCCTCATTCATTGCTGTTCGTCAAGCCAGACAGTCTGGCACCTGCAATCAATTCCCTTGGCGACTTAGGCAGGGATTGTCTGAACTCTGTCCGAACTCCTGCTGTTGCCCAAGAAACCCCAATCTAAGACTAATTTAGCTTGATAGGCAGGTCTTCCTTTCAGATGTGGAGCTCCAAATTTGTTACAAGGGAGGCTCTGGTTTTGCAGACATTGCAGAGGGAGAGACAGTTGCTGTTGGCATTTTGATAGAGAGAGTGCATTGGAGCTTGAATTTTCTTTGTGTGTGGTGGGATAGGGATCTACCCCTTCAAGTTCCAGGGCTGCTGCCAGGCTCTGGTCCAAGCTATTATTTTATTATTGGTACCTTTCCTGGTGCCTGCTCAGGTAAGGTTTCTGGGAGTGGTGCAGTAGGGATCTTGACTTGGATGATGGTTGGAGGAGAGCCTGCTGGCCCCCACGAACAGCCAACCACGAACATGTTCGTGAACAGGGCCATGTTTGTGGTTGTTCATGAGTCCCTGTTCATGGATGGCAACAAACAACGAACATCAAGTTCTTTTTTTTCTGTTCGTGCCCATCTCTATTTCTTATATCATGAGGTCTCGAAACTTACATATAAACAAAATGTTACCTGAGACAATGATGCATGAGAATAACAATATCTTGCTATCTTAGGCAAAGATATAATCCAGCCAAAGTCATTTAAGTTCACGGATCTTCCTTGAGAGGGATTTGAATCTATGCTAGGCTTTCCATTTAAAGTAATAAGATTTGGAGGCACTGAAGTTTGGCTAGATTTGCCAATGTCTTTAGTCTTTAGCATTTTCAAAATCCAGCTAAAGGTTCAATAACCATGGATCATTTGAAGGAAGAATTCTTTGAGGATGAGCCTGGGGTGATGATGAACTAGAAACTCAAGACTTGTTATTGATTTTCTGTCCCTTTCCAGCCTTCTACAGACTCTTGAGCAAGTATTTTGAATGTCTCACTCTTACGGTCTGAGGCTGCAGTTTTTGAAAGCTTTATAATACCTATTAGAATTTTTATTGCTACATTTAAAAAATTGTCCTCTCCTTTTCTCTTAGTGTCCTGAGTGATGGGCAATTTTCTGCATGTGATAGATAACTGCAGACACTGAATGTAATTATCTCTTGCTCCCAGTTTTGCTCCCAATCTCACTGGCAGCACAAATGTTCACCTATTGCAAGGAGAGAATTTCCTCTAGAACAAGGATTTCTTCATCTGCATAGCTTCCAAATCCCAGTTGCTTCTGATGGCATCTATGGAAATCCTAAGCATATTTACTCAGTGAGATCTGTGGGGCTTACCAAAGCTTTTTTTTTTAGCAGGAACACGGAGGAACAGAGTTCCGGCACCTCTTGAAAATGGTCACATGGCTGGTGGCCCCGCCTCCTGATCTCCAGAGGGGAGTTTAGATTGCCCTCCGTGCCGTGCATGTGACCATTTTCGCCGAGGGTGATTTAAACTTTAAAAAACTCCCCCCTTGTTCCAGCTGACCCAAAGTGACCTCATTGTGCGTTCCTGAGTTCCACCACCTCTTTTCCCAGAAAAAAAAAACCCGGGGCTTACCATCTAGTAAGTGCAAGTAGGCTTGCAGTCTTAGTCTTCTGTATTGAGACTGAGCCACTGGCCATTTCCTCACTGCATTACTTTTGCAATTTTTTTCATGCCTTGATGGTGTTTTTTGCAATCCCACTTTCATGATGAAGTGACAAAGGTCTTAACTTGTGCATCTACACTGTGCTTCCAGAAGTTCACAAGCCACAGAAAAAGCAGTATTATGGGTGGTGGATGAGCTTGTGTCACAGCTAACGGAAGCATATTCATGCCCAGGGCTTTTTTTCTTGGAAAAGAGGTGGTGGAACTCAGTGGTGGAACTCAAGACCACACAATGACATGACTTTGGGTCAGCTGGAGCAAGGGGGGAGTTTTTTTAAAGTTTAAATTGCCCTCGGCAAAAATGGTCACATGGCTGGTGGCCCTGCCCCCTGATCTCCAGACAGAGGGGAGTTTAGATTGCCCTCCACGCTACTCATGGAGGGCAATCTAAACTCCTCTCTGTTTTGAGATCAGGGGGTAGGGCCACCAGCCATGTGATCATTTTCAAGAGGTGCCGGAACGCTGTTCCACCACATTCCCACTGAAAAAAAGCCCTGTTCACGCCCATCTTTGGGATTTTAAATTTTTTCCCATGTTCAGAATTGCGCTATATTGATGTTTCAGTCTGTAAGCTTTGAACAAGCCATGCCCAAGGACGCCTGTGATAGGCTGTTACTTTGCCCGCCAATTACACTTACAAGTCTCCTCAAATATGTCACTGGACAAGTGATACGCAGCTGGCCTACCACATAAGCAAGTAAATAAAAGACTCTGGCTGAATTGCTTTTCAAATTGGGAAGTGTTGATCTTATCTGAAGCCAAAAAAGGGTGAAGGGGGTTTAAAGCAAGTTCAGATCATGCCAGAGGCATTTCAGCAACTTAAGCGAACTGCTGTAATGGAACTACATTCTCTACAGGATCCTCAAGCTTCTGCACCGGACAAATTAATGGAAGCCACCAATGAGTCTATCAGCCATAGTAGCTAAATGGTACCTCCATGTTGAGAGGCAGTATTCTGATATTCTCTATGCCAGGTATTAAATCATTTACTTGATGAGGCTGGACCAATGAGAGGAAACCCACCACCATCCTATCCTGCTTGCAAATTTCCCTGACATCTGGTTGGTTGGCATTGGAAAGTAAATGCAAAACCAGATGGACCTTGGTGTAGCCCAGTGAGGCAATTCTTAATTTTCTGGCAGCCTTTTGTCTGCATCTGCTACCAAGGGGTTGTAATGGGGGGCACTGATGTCGATGGATTTAAAGCAAGGAGAGATCAACCAATGGCTATTGGCCATGATGATGATGAAATGGAACCTCCACAGCTAGAGGCAGTAAACCTCTGAATACCATTGCTAAGAGGCAACCTCAGGGGACGGTCTTGGACTCTGTGTCTTGCTTATTGGCCCTCCAGGGCAACTTGTTGGCCACTGTGTGAAACAGGATTCTAGACTAGATGTACTATTGGCCTCATCTAGTAGGACACCTCTTATGAATCAACATCTCCCATCTTGTCCAGCCTTACAAATGGTTGAATGCCAGTAGGAACTTGCTTCACACACTCATGGCCCATTCCCATCTCCCACTCTTGGCCCATCAAAAGCCTGGCCAGCCACTTGCCACTGTTAAACTGGCTGGCTCCCACCTTCTTCATTGCAGCTGAGACTGAACGTCCGCTCCTGGTGCTGCCATTAAAAGAAAACCCATCGAGGCCCCCGTGGGTGCCTCATTTCTCTCTCTTTCAGTGCCCTGCGGCTCTACATGCATTTTGGATTATGTCGGCCTAGAAATGGCTTCCTTCTAGAATTGATTCTTTTGAAAAGTAACTCTCCAAACTCCCAGTTTGAAAATACTGGGTAAATACATAAAAGAAATTCGCTGCACAGCTCTGTATGTCAGTTCCATAAAAACTGGAGCTGACAGCACCATTGGGAAGAGGTGCCCCTCCATTCCTAGCACCTTCCTCTCCTCCTTACTTAATTAGGGTATTGTATCCTATAGCAAAAATGGCAGTGCAGCCACTTCTTGCAAATGCATTTCAGCAGAGGAGTAGCTGTTTATGTAATCTCATCGTTTGTACGGTGCTCAACAGAAATATAAACTATGAGGGAGCGTCGCAAAAAATAGCACAGGCTATATTTTGTGGCAGGAATTCTAAATACAAATGGAAAAAACAATGAGATCTTGATCCCTGTGGATTTTGCAGAGTTGTCATTCAAATCCCAGGGATTAAAAAAACCCTCTTGGTGCAGGATGTTGAGAAACACTATTCTTTTTTATTATTAAGGGGGGAAAGTGTTGTGACAGCCTTTATACGTCAGGCAGGAATTCAGACGAAGGATTTACATCAGGCGCTCCTAAATCTACAATACTCATCCAACAATCCAAAGACAATCATTTATCAGGCCAGGCCACTAGGGTTGCCAATTTCCAGGTGGGGCCTGGAGACCTCCCAGAATATAGAGATCAGTGCTCCTGGGGATAAATGGCTTCTTTGAAGAGTGGGCTACACTGACTAGACATGAGCACGAATGGAACCCCCCCCCCCCAAACAAGCTGTTCGTTGATTGTTGTGGATTTTCCAAGCTGTATAGCCGTGGTCTTGGCATTGTAGTTCCTGACGTTTTGCCAGCAGCTATGACTGGCATCTTCAGAGGTGTAGCACCAAAAGACAGAGAGATCTCAGTGTCACATTGACACTGAGAGATTTCTGTGACACTGAGAGATCTCTGTCTTTCGGTGCTACACCTCTGAAGATGCCAGTCACAGCTGCTGGCAAAACGTCAGGAACTACAATGCCAAGACCACGGCAATACAGCCAGGAAAATCCACAACAACCATCGTTCTCCGGCTGTGAAAACCTTCGACAATACATCAAGCTGTTCGTTGTTCGTTTCCATCCATGAACAACGAACAACCAACAGCAACGGACATGTCCCTGTTCACAAACATGTTTGTTGTTTGTTGTTCATGGCCCTATAAAGATCCCTTTAAACTATCAGCTGGCAGGTGGCAGGGGGGATTCCCCCTCTGCTGCCAGCCAGCTGATAGTTTAAAGGGCCCTTTCCTGCCATGTGCAAGGGGCAGGGCCCTTTAAACACCTCACAAACTGACCTTCCCGATGTCCAATACCCACCAAGTTTGCAGGGGGCATAGTCCTCACTGACCTCCGAAGACCTCCCAAGTTTCAGAGAGATTGTCATTTTCTCTTCATAATGGCAAAAATGGGACTCTCTGCTGGAAGTACTTTGAAGGGTTAAAGCCAGAAGGAAAGCCAGAAGGAGTTCAGACAGAGTTCAGTCCCTGCCTCCGGTTGCCAAGGGAATTGATTGCAGGTGCCAGACTGTCTGGCTTGATGAATGGCTGACGAAGGCAACAAACGAGGCTTGCAATGACCACTTGTTCGTTTAGAATGGGGCCTCATGAATGGCTTGTTCGCGAACAGATGAACGGGCTGTTCGTGGGTTTTTTCTGTTCATAATGCTGTTCGTGCCCCTGTCTACTACTGACTTACATATTGGTGAGGTCCTTCCTCTCCCCAAACCCCATCATGCCCAGGCTCCACCCTCAAATCTCCAAGAATTTTCCAACCCAGAGCTGGCAGCCCTGCAGGCCACAGAAACCAAAGGGGAAAAGCTTCCTCAGTAGAACTGCACCAAACACAATAAAGGAAGCAAGCCAAAAGGTATATTGCCCTATATACAGTTTTACAATAATTTACAATGAGGAGTACACCAATGGAGAACAGTTTAGTACATCAATATTAAGAGCAAGAAAAGTTCCATCAAAATTCTTCAAATATTCAACAGGTAAGTGGTTCTAATAATAATCACGTCGCTGTCAGTTCATGTTATTTCATCCCGAAATCCATAGGAGCCGTTTGGAAACAACGAAGAACGCTGAGTGGCTTTTAATCCATAGGAGCCGTTTGGAAACAACGAAGAACACTGAGTGGCAACGAGCTTACCGGTCCAATCCAATTTGGCTCGTTTCAGGAAAAATCCTTCATCAGGCCACCAACTATTTTCATTCCAACATAGTCTTAAGACGTGAAAGAAACCATGCAATTACAGAGTCAGTATAAAGTGCATCAGAGAATCACAAAGCACGATTCCTGTCAAAAACACTTTATTTCTTGAACAGCTTTAGGTTACACAGCAGGGGGGAACACCAAAGGGCATGGAAGCACTATCTTACACAAAAATAACACAACTCACTTAACATCAGAGAATCTCAAAAACACAATTCCTGGCAAAAACACTTTATTTCTTGAACAGCTTTAGGTTACACAGTAGGAGGGCACAACAGGGCATGATAGCAATGTACTACAAAAAATAATACAACCCACTTCACCGTTTTTGACAGCAATTGTGTTTGTGTGATTCTCTGATGTGAAGTGAGTTGTGTTATTTTTGTGTAGTACACTGCTTTCCTGCTCTGTTGTGCCTTCCTACTGTGTAACCTAAAGCAGTTACAGAAATAAAGTGCTTTTGACAGCAATTTTTGGGGTGATTCTTTAATGTGAAGTGAGTTGTGTTATTTTTGTGTAAGATACTGCTTCCATGCCCTTTGGTGTCCCCCCCCCCTGCTGTGTAACCTAAAGCTGTTCAAGAAATAAAATGTTTTTGACAGGAATTGTGCTTTGTGATTCTCTGATGTTAAGTGAGTTGTGTTATTTTTGTGTAAGATAGTGCTGCCATGCCCTTTGGTGTCCCCCCCTGCTGTGTAACCTAAAGCTGTTCAAGAAATAAAGTGTTTTTGACAGAAATCGTGCTTTGTGATTCTCTGATGTTAAGTGAGTTGTGTTATTTTTCTGTGTGGGGGACTGCTGGTGTAACGTGTCATTATGCTTTGCCTACTTGTACTTTGGAAGGGAGAAAATAATTTTTTAAAAACTTTATTTTGTGTTGTTCTTGTTTTATTCTTTGTTGTGCAGTTGGTTCCCATCATAGGGAACAATGGGGCTGGCTGGCCAGCCATCTCTGTAGGTGGTGGGGGAATTTGAGGGAGGGTGTCTGTGGTTCAGGTGCTCTTTCACAGGGACCAGCTGGCACTCAGAAGTGTGCCCACCATTGTGGCACCCCTGGGCTGTGCAGAATTGCCCAGGGAAAGAAAGTTTAGAAGTTCCCAGCATAGGGAACAAAGGGAGAGGGCTGGCCTTTGCCAGCCTGTTCCTGGGGTTATGGGTGTGGGGCTGCTGGGGGTGGATTTGGGTCTGTGAGGGGCTAATGTGGGGATTTGGGTCTGTGTGTGGCAGCTGGGGGGGAATTGGGTTTGTGTGGGGCTGTAGGGGGTGGACTTTGGGGGCTGAGAGGACCTACTTGGGGAGGCCATGAAATGGCCCCCCCAAGTGGGAGCAGTCTGAGCCTTGGTGGGGGGTGGGAGGAAGGGTGGGAGAAGGGCCCCAGAGGGCTGGGGGGCATTTTGCATGCAAAAGGCCACCCCTGGCAAGACAAGCCTCCCCCAACTGTCAGTGGTAGAGATGAGAGCACCTACTTGGGGAGGCCATGAAATGGCTCCCCCAAGTGGGAGCAGTCTGAGCCTTGGTGGGGGGTGGGAGAAGGGCCCCAGAGGGTTGGGGGGCATTTTGCATGCAAAATGCCACCCCTGGCAAGACAAGCCTCCCCCAGCTGTCAGTGGTAGAGAATGAGATTAGAGCACCTACTTGGGGAGGCCATGAAATGGCCCCCCCAAGTGGGAGCAGGCTGAGCCTTGGTGGGGGGTGGGAGGAGGGGTGGGAGAAGGGCCCCTGAGGGTGAGGGGGCATTTTGCATGCAAAATGCCACCCATGGCAAAGGAAGCCTGCTTCTTCATTTTTTCCCATAGGAAATAATGAAGAAGATGAGCAGCAGCATGCTAACAATATGCTGTTCCTTCGCTTTCTTATGGGAGGATAGGGGGACCTGCTTTGGGGGGCCATAACATGGCCCCCCAAAGTCCAATCGGTCTGAACCTTGGGGGGTTTGTAGAGAGGGGTTAGAGGAAGGTCCCCACCAATTTTGGGCTTATTCTGTGGGAAAATGCCTCCCCCAGACGTCCGGGAAGACGCCGGAGGCATTTTCCCATTGAAAAAGCCTAAAGCCGAAACGTTTCGGCTTTTTTTCTTTCGGCTAGCCGAAACGTTTCGGCTTAGCCCGAAACGTTTCGGCTAACCTGAAAGAAGCCAAAACACTTTTGTTTCGGCTTTCTTTCGGCTTTCAGAAAGCCGAAATGCACATCCTTATTCGTGATGCATAGCTCATCCTGGACAACGATATTTTTCCATCACAGAACTTGGATGGTAGGGCCTGTGGATGGCTTCCTAATCCAAAATAGCTGCTCATCAGTACTAAGTAAATAATTAAGATCTTGATGTTACAGAGGCATAGGGGACACCCATATACTACCTCTAGCTATCAATAGCTATCATTAGGTAATAGGCCTATCAATGTCTACCTTCCATTTATTTTGTCTAACGCCTGAGGCAGATGCTTGAGGAATTTGTACACAATTTGATCCCATTATAATGGTAGTATTTGAGTCCAGGGGCACCTTAGAGACCAACAAGATTTTCAGGGTATAAGCTTTTGACACTCAAAGTTCCCTTCTTCAGATACAAGGAAGAGTGGAGATCCCTGAGCCTTTATATCCAAGTAAGGAGGTGGGAAGGGTGAAGCAAAGAAGAGAGTCAGGAATCTCAGGATGTAATGGTACAATGTTACGGTGCCACTTGGTTGGAGCAGAAATTAGGTTCTGAGGTAAGAACTCTATGTCTCTATTCAGACTCAGAGGCCCTATTGTTCTGAGCTTGTGAACGGAACCCCTGGGGCCAAATAGAGTCGAAGGATTCTTATGGGGGTGGGTGGGCACTTTCTCTTACTGCCTGATCCATGTGTCTCCTGGCAATAGGCTTCCCAGTTGCCTGCCAGTGGCAGGCAATCAGCGGGAGGTGGCAAGCCCACCGAAGATTGCCCCCCACCGGCAGGCAATCTAGAAAAGTGTGCACCAAGCATGCTCCTGGTGGGGCGTGATGATGTCACTTCCTTTTTAAAAAAATCTTATTTTTATTAAGAACTTTTCAGAGCGAAAAGATAAAACTAGCAAAAAACAGAGAAAAGAAACAAAAGATGAAAAATATATGAAAAAAGAAATAGAAAGAAATATAAATTGTTGAATTCTGTTTTTTCCTACAACAAATACAAATAAAATCACAAACTTAACATTTATTCTATAATTACAAACAATAAATCTCTCCCTTTTTCTATTACCCATTTTCTTTCCCCACTTTATTCACCAAATCCACAAGTCATCAGTTTATTTTTTCCCCATTTTTTCCAAGTGTATAAAGGGTTTCCAGGTAACAATAAATGTAGGCAATGTCTTTTCTCTAATCAAAGAAGTTTAGCCATCTCTGCAAATTCCATCAACGTCACCAACCATTTTTCTGTTGTAGGTAGTGTCAAACTTTTCCATTTTTGTGCATACAGCTATCTAGCTGCCATTATCATATATAAAAATAAAGTTCCACATTTTTTTCTGTCTGTCCATAAGTCCAAAAAGAAACACTGCTGATTTCATTTGACCATTAATCTTTAAAGTCTTCTGAATTAATGAATGAATTTGATTCCAATTGTTTTTGGTTTTAGTACATGTCCACCATAAACGATAGAATATCCCTTCATTTTGTTCACATTTCCAACATACATTCAAAACATTTATACATTTTAGCTAATTTCTCTGGGGTCGCATACATTGATACATCTTTTTATAAAAATTCTCTTTAAGACTGGAGCTTAGCATGAACTAAAAACCTTTCATCTGCATATTTTTCCCATTGTTCCATTTGCATATTATATCAAAATTTTTTAACCCATTTTATCATAGATGCTTTTCACTCATTCACCCTCGGTCTCAAATTTCAACCAAGGTCTGTACATTTTAGCAATAACATGTTCATCATTTGTACATAGTTCTGTTTCAAATTCCATTTTTGATTGTTCAAACCATAAAATATTTTATCTACTTTAAACCTTTTTGATAGTTGCATATAAAAAAACCAAAAACAACAACAACAACCATTGGCAAGCATTATCAAATCTTCTCGTAATTCCATTTTACAGTACCCTTGAGAGAAGTGTAATATATCACGATATGTTAACCATTTATGCTAATTATCATTTCTTGTTCACAAAATGCTTCTTGTGTAGAGCACCACAAAGGTTTTTCAGATACAATTTTGGTTTGTATTCATTCCATATTCTCAAATAGCACGTCTGATATAATGGTTTTTGAAATCCACATTAACAGTTTGGTGTAGTGGTTAAGAGTGGCAGGACTGTAATCTGGAGAACCATTTGATTCCCCACTCCTCCACTTGATGAAGACAGCTGGGTGACCTTGGGTCAGTCACAGCTTCTAGCTCTCTCAGCTCCACCCACCTCACAGGGTGTTTTGTTGTGGGGATAATAATAGCATACTTTGTAAACTGCTCTGAGTGGGTCTTAAGTCATCCTGAAGGGCAGTATAGAAATTGAATGTTATTAATATTCACTTTCTCCATCCCATATATAATTTTTGTACACCTAACCATGTACTCCCTTAAATATTTTTTTTCTAAACTGCAGGTTCTTCAGTCTTTCCTCACATAAAATGTGGTCCATTTAACATTTATGACACTGTTGTGAGTAAACCTTCGTATGAGAGAGAGACAGAGACAGAGAGAAGGAGGAATTAATTGCACAATTCAAGACAAAGTCTTTGGATGAACACAAGCAAGGCAAGAGGAAATTTCAGACGAATGCTGCCGTTGCTCTCTTTCTGATGCATCCCAATGTTGCTCTTTTATGTTTTAATCCAATATAATTTTTATTACATTAATTGAAGAAGAAAGATATTCAGAATAACGAAGTAGACCAAATCTCACTGCACAGTCAGCTCTCTTTGAGGTTGCAGTAATTATATCCAACTAAGTAAGAGATGGACTTTGAATTCTCCAGTAAGACTTCTTAAAATGCAGGTGACTTTCTGCAACTTGAGAGTACTTTTCAGGAAGCTAAGTCAAACGATCCCTGAGGTGCTGGTAGAATCGCAGGGTCCACTTGGCTTAGATCTGGGCCATGGCAATAATGACTGTAATGGGTTTGCTGTTTATTTTTAAACCTCTTTATATAAGACTTTTGCCTTTGAACCTTTAATTCATCTCCTCCTTATGTTAACTTAAACTAATACCTCAAGAGGGCTCTAGTCACAATCAACGCTCCATATATTTCCACACTCACAGACCATGAAGTGTTCTTTGCTTTGCCCAGCCTTTTACCTCAAGAACACCCTTTTTCATTTGTGTTGCCTCCCCAAAAGGTCTTCACTGCTACCAAAGGCTTTCGCCTTAGACCTCCTCAGTTTAACTGGAAATATAGGAAGGCTTGCTATAAACGGTAGTTCAACAGAATGGTCAGCATGTGAGGGTAGTTGTGAGATAAAATAAAGATATTTTTTTCCTTAAAAGTAGAATTTATTTATAATTATAGAAGCATGATGGTTGCAGAATTTTGATAAGCATGTTGGTTTCAGAACAGTTCTTCAGCTTGGTGGTTTCAAATATAATTATATCTCTTAAAGGTAATTTCACAGACAGTCTCACAGGTTAGTTTTCCATATAGATCTTCACTAACAGATTAAACTCTCATCTCACCCACACAGACATAGAATTCACTCAGACCTTTCCACACATCTTGCCTGACCTAGATAGAATAATCTCTCAGATAATCACAGACTGATCCAGCCTCACAAACAGTTTGCTTGATTTAGCCAAAATACTTTCTCTGAGACACCCAAAGACTGACTTAACTGGAATTCCCTGGCTGGTTAATTATCTCTCAGAAACACAGTAGTGGGCCAAGCTACACATGATGAATGACACTTGAACGGCAAGTGGATTGAGTGGAGGGCAAGTGAACAGGGAGAAATACACTTGCCGTTCAAGTGTCATTTGTCATGTGTAGCTTGGCCCTCAGAGAGACAGTCTCTCTCACGCTCCACACCTGACTCAGTTTGAATGAACACATTCCCTCAGCACTGACTAAAAACTGCAGTTCACTCTGGCCTCTTGTTTACAGCTACTGTTTGATCAGATTGCACTCCATTCATCCATCCAGCACAGGGTTGCCAGGCCCCCTCAACCTCCAGATGGGGCATAGGGGCCTTGCACTTACCATGGGGGAGAGAGGGCGCGCACCCCCACAGGTGCGATGATGTCACTTCAGAAGTGACGTCATTGCACAGCCCCTGGGAGCACGTCCAGGCTCCACAGGGGTTCAAACTTGGCCCGATCCATGCTGAAATGGGCCCATTTTGAGGTGCTGCAGAGCGCCTCCAGTCTCCACAGGGCGGAGCACCTCCAGGCTCTGCAGGGGCTCAAAACGGGCCCAATCTGTGGCAGAACGGATTGGGCCCACAGGAGCGCTCCTGTGCTCTGCAGCACCTCAAAATGGGCCCAATTTGTGCTGAAATGGGTCTGTTTTGGGGCTCTGTGGAGTACAGAAGCTCTCCTGCGCTCTGCAGTGCCCCAAAACAAGCCCATTTTGCTGTGGATCAGGCCCATTTTGCTGTGCAGCCGTGCTTCACAGTGGCCCCAATCTGGGCCAAAACCGGCCCAATCCCAGTGGCTGCTGCACACGGGAGCACACAGCGGCACGGGGGAGCGCACAGGGAAGGTGCATGCCCCCGCCCATTAGGTAAGTGGGGGCAGGGTGGGGGAGTGGGGGCAGGGGATCCCCTGCCCCCACCAGGGGTCTGGGATCCGTGATCCAGCACCACCTCCTCCTTTCCTCAGAGGCCTGCATTTAAACTCACAGCAACAAATATAGAAACCTGCCACATTAATCAGCAGAAAAAAACCAAGTGGGCACCAATTGCACCACATTGGGCGCTAAACTGGGGTTCATTGTAATAGGACCCACGTGGAATACCAGGTTAAGGCATTTTCCAAAATACTGGCATTCTTGGATTGTGCATCCTCACCCCCTGAGACTTCAGAGTGCTCAAGGTGTGCAGAAAAAGGGCCCATGGACCCAAATCTCAGGTACCACATGCTATGAAATAATATTCACCGTGAAATAATATTCACCAATCTGCAATGTGGCATGTTAAAGCAAATGCCGATATTTGGAGTGGGAATATTAATACTGCTCCCAACTTCTGGTTCTCAGACCAGATGATGAAGTTCCCAGTTTCTACCACTGCAACTCCATATTAGAAAAACTGTTTCTCTCTCCTTGGGCAATTTCGCACGTCCCAGCATAGCGCTATACTCGTGCAATGAGGGCGTCTTCCTGGCACGATTTCTGACGTCGTCATGCCTCGAGAGTGGCATCGAGACACGATGATGTCAGAAATTACGCCAGGAAGACGCCCTCATTGTGCAAGTATAGCGCTATGCCGGGCCATGCGGGATCGACCCTTGTATTCCTGCCCCCCACCCATTCCATTCAGCTGCTCCTATGTAAAATGAAGCCTCAGAGAAAGCAGTATAAACTGAGCGAAACTGGTTGCTGGTCTTTAAAATCTGCTTGATGGAGACAGGGGATAGGATTGAATGAACTGTTTCTATTCATCATTTTTGACCAAAAAAAAAAGTATTTGGAAAAGGTAGAAGGGATGAATGACTAAGCCCAACATTTATTTATTAAAAATCACGGGTGGTGAGGGGGAGAATGGGTGAATTGACACAGCTGTTGAGTAAGCTGTTTTTGTCTATTTTTTTCTGGGCAAAATGCCGATGTCCCTCTTAAGAAGACTAGGATCAGAGTATGGGAAGGACTGCATTCTCCCATGTGAACTTGCCTGTCTGCTGTATTCATAATCTGAGGGCCAAGCTACACATGACGAATGACACTTGAACGGCAAGTGGATTGAGTGGAGGGCAAGTGAACAGGGAGAAATACACTTGCTGTTCAAGTGTCATTCGTCATGTGTAGCTTGGCCCTGAGACTCTGCTTTGATTGTCAGAGGTATCATTGATGCTACCAGACAGGGTCGTCTCAAAGTGGTGCAAGGCCAAGCACAAAAACTCTCACTTAGCCCTCGTAATGCTTCAGCTCTCATGCTACTGGGCAGCTGTAGCCATGTGTACCCCAAGTCACTGCCACTGAACAGTGACCCCCAACCAGACCGTACCACCAAGAGGGTCAGAGGCTTCTTTAGGGAAGCGTGGGCCCCGAGTAATCACTCCAATTTGCCCTACCCTAGCAACAGCCCTGCTATCCGTGACAGGGACTTTTCTGCGGTGGCAATCCAAGAGATATCTGCTTGGCTCCCACTCTTTTTTTTCTTGTTTCAAGTTAAAAACGTATTCATGAAAATTGTTTTTCGTCTTAATTTCACTCACAATTTAATTGTGCTACCACTTTACCTGTTGTTCGTTTGCTTTGTTCTGTTTTCATTTTTTAAATTTTTTAAATTGTTGATTGGTATTTCTAAAATCAGAGGTTAGCCTTCTTGAAGACTGTATTGCCAAAACCTGGGTTATACTTTTAAATAAACCAACAATTAGATAGACCGGTAAACGGAAAGAAAAGGTGTAATCAAGTATCAGCTGATAGAAAAGAAGGATTTAACGTCCCTTTCCTCATCTTTTCTAAGGGGACAAACCGGAAAGGGGATCTCTTTCCTCCATACTGCTCTGAACTAATCTTTGATGTATAGATTGCTAATCTCAGGACTTCTTCCTCATGACGTTCTCTTCCTCCCTGTTTCATGCAACTATCCATCTTGCACCATGGATGTAGGACTTGTCCCATCCTTAGACTAGATAAGTAGATCAGAATCTCTCTCTCCTCTTTCTTATCAGAGTATGCAGTTCCTATAATAAAGAACTCTTATTTCTTTTCTAAACCTAAGTTAAATGTAAATTTGTTATTTTTTCTCTCACAACTGCCCCAGATGACATTGATTTTAAACTATCAAGGTTCTCCAACAAGAATAAGAAGTGGCACCTGAAAGTTCTGTGAAATATGCTATTTTCTACTTCTTATTTTCCTTTTGCATTTTTAGTTTGCAAAGCCCTTTCACAGGCATCATATTACTCAACCTCACAGGAGTCCAAAAAAGCAGATCAATCTTATACCTAGTTTGCAGGTAGGCAATTGAGGTGAAGAGACAGATTCCATCTCTGATTGTGCTAGGACCAAGTTCCAGATCTCCCGCATAACATACAAGGTCATGTTTAAAGTACAAAAGCAAACACAGTTTTGTTCAGAATAATCTTTGAGTTTATTACTTTAAAAAAAACCCTAGAAATAATTTAAAGTATTTTACAAAAACATTTGCAAAGCATATGGCTTATTCACAAGATAATGTACTCTGCTTAGACATGTTTCTGTAGCCACTTTAATCACAATAGGGGATTCAAGTTGATGCTCCTTTCTGCACCAGAGATCACAATGTTTACTGAGCAATAATGTCTTGACTTCTTGTTTTGTCTCTCCGGGGCTTTGCTTTAAGCCCTTATCCTTTAAAAATATACTGAAATAATAGCATAGCCAATTGAGTTTTCAAAAGAAATCCTAAACTCACAAATAAATGAAGTATTACGCAGGGGAAACGTCTTTGAATGTTTGCATATTAATTGCTTCGATGGACTGAACTGGTTTCCCAGAGAATTAAATGAAAGTCATTTGTTGAAGATTAAAGGCCATCCAGTTTTTTAAAAAAATAACAAGTAAAAAAAAAAAGAATAGAAGAACATGAAATTGCTTTCTTGACCGATAAGACTGTTATCCTTCATCCTCATACCAAATGAGTTCTGGTAAGCAGTAGAATTTTTATAGTAGGGGGGGAAATTAGACTTGAGGTTACAGTCCTGCCACAGAAAAAGAATTGACAAGGTGGTACTTCTAAGAATGATCTATAACAAAAAGCTCAGGCTGGTTGGGCTGTGAATCAGCACTCTGCTGGTTTGACTCCCACTACTGCCATGAGCTTAGCAGGGGGGCTTGAGTAAGCCAGGAAAGTGCAGTCTCACAAAAGATGCCAAAAAAGTGGAAACCAAACAGCCTGCAACGGTTTCGCAAATGGAGACATCTGGAATCCTGGGGGAAAGCCGCCAGCATTCCATGAGTAGGTCGTCCCTATAAGGACATGCAGAAATGACCAAAGAGGAGGAAAGGGGGGCCAGTATGGGATGAATGAGATTTCCCTTCCTTTGCAAATCTCACTGGTCCTCCACTTCTATTCACGCACCTTTCAGGGTTGTTGTAAGGATTACTCTGAGGTAATGCATGTGAAGAACTTGGAGTCCTTGAAAGTCCTATAAACATTTCTTCAGTATAATTATTAACCTTTTAATGCAGCCTAGCACTTGTTTAAATAAGTTGAGCCTGATTTAGTTTCCAGAGGGACTCAACTGGCATACCTCTACAAGGTTCTGGTGATAGCAATTGGGAAAAGGTCATTTTGTTCCCTTTGGGGGATAGTGCAATAAGGCTAGATAGGTGAAAGCCTCGTTGAGGTCTAGTAACTTGGGACCTGAGCCAGGAAGATGAAGTCCATGTCCTGTGTACTACAGTGGAGGTGTGCCACAGTTACACCACAAATATTAATGTACTGTATGTTACCAGAAAAGATTGGAGGGGGAGAAGGAAACATAGGATTGTCAGCTTTGGAAGCAACTGTTCAACCCTTACGTTGCCTGAAATTCAGTGAGACATAGGGCTGGTCTGCATATGTGTTTAGAATTTAAATTGCCACTTGTGTTGTATTTCAGCTTGGATCTAAAGTGCATTAAAAACTTCTCTTTCCCAAATTCTCAGTTTAATCATCTCCCATCTTTTTCTCCCCTGGAGCTAATCAAAGGTGTTTGAAGGTGACTGAATTCTAATAAATCTCTAATACCAAGGAATAGCTTGCCAAGGGGAAAAGACCTCCTTTGCAGTAAAATAAGCCTAACAAAATTTGTGTATCCATTATCTGAATTCACAATGAAATTTATTTGAACGTTTCTTGAAAACCATGTTAATTTTTTTTGTCTCGCTGAACAAACAAAGTTTGTATTTTCTCACTTGTACCTTCCTTGCTGTTTTGATCACAGGTTTAAAAAACTTTTATCTGGACAGGGCTTGAGTCAAATTCATTATAAAACAATATGCCATTCTGGTGATTATCTTATACATCTAATTTTTTTTAAAATGCGCTTGTTTATGTGTTTAGCATTTTTTGAACAGCTTCCTGACTCCTCATTTGATTCCCAAAGTAAATGCTTGCTGTCTTATGTCTTCTTAATTCATTCCAAATTTGCATGTGTGCACCACCTGTGTTGCATGCATCTCTCATGAGCGTTAACCATGTAAGAAATGAAGGTCTGTACGCTGTCCCTTGTCTTGGGTTTCAGAAGGGTGCAATGAAAGAGTCAGGGAAATACAAAGGTCAAGGGGTCTGTCTATCCTTCCTTTCTACTATCCTGGAGCTATCCTTTAGAAGTATAGGTTGTTTTCTCAGGGACTTCCTTCCTTCTTGCATCACACCTTCCTCTCTTTGTCTCCTTCACCATCTTGCCACTACAGATACAGGACATGATATCTCGTATCCCTCGGCATCCTAGATTAGAGAGAGAGAACAGAATGTTTTCTCTGACCTTTCCTATCGGCAAGGGAGCTCTAGCAATAAACAGACTCATATTTCTTTTGTAAAGCTTAACTAGGCTCCATGTGTGAGTGCGTTTGTTCCTCTCCATGCACGCACTCTGCAACACAGGCACACACACACACACTTGGCTGCACCTAATATGCTACTCTGTTACTCCCCACTGGTGGGGGGGGCATGAACAGAGAGAGGACTACATCCCAGGTTTTGTTGCAAAGGTGATTGCGGCTGCATTGAATGGGATATGGTTGCCCGTATAGCCCCAGCTGCTGATCCAGACTGGGAATAATGTATGCAGCATCCATTTGCCTGTGACCCAGTTAGAGACATATTGCCCTTAGCTGGACTGGGGCACCTGGCTTAATGCAAATACCTTCTTGAAGATCTTCCCCTTTCCCATTAAAAGCAATGCAATGTTTTAAAATTGTGCTGTTTTACTGATACTTGCTTGATATCTTTATGGATCTGTGTTGGACCTATGGGTTAGAGAAAGGAGGGTCAGAGATATATATTCATATGTAACCTCCTCTAAAAGCAATGCCAATGACATAGCATTAAAATGATTTGCCCAGATAGCCTCAACTGCTCTTTTTAATACATTCTTACTATTATCCAATCAATCATTCTGCAATTGTATAGCTTTAGCAGCACTTTATACTGGGGGTTTAAAGACAGAAAGAACACTTCCATTATACAGTATATCATATTGGATAAAATAACTTGAAAAAAAATTGAAACATGAATGTAGAGGAGGTCATTCACAGCTGGGTCATATGAAATCTTTGTTTAAAGCAACCCAACCTGTAGACATGAGTCACAAGAGCTCCTGAATAAGAGCCAAGCTACAAGAGACAAATTACAGGAAGAGGAGCACGTGAAGGGAGTCGTAATGGTAGCCAGGAAGCTGAGTTTTAAAAGAGACCAGAAGGCTTTGTCAATTTCCCCTTTCTATAGAGCCAGGGAGATTATTACTCAGAGGGTTTGATAATTTTCTCTTTGCTTCTCCAAGGCTCTGTCAGTTTCACCTGCCCTTCTAAGAAGTGAAGAAGAAATAAACAAGCTTTCTGAGCAGGATTTCCCTGGCTCTGTAGAGAAGGGAAATTAACAAAGCCTTCTGATCTCTTTTCAAACTCAGCTTCCTGGCTAACATTGCGACTCCCTGCACGTACTCTTCCTTGTGTAATTGGTCTCTTGTAGCTTAGCTCTTAGACTAACACTTAAGAAGCCTTATGTGGGCAAAGATGAACAAAACTTTAAGCAACTGGCACTCCCAATGTAATTAGCACCATGTGCTTTGGCAAACTCAATGGGACCTCAACCAAGGAGTCTATACCCCCTGGAAACAAAGGATGGGTTTTGCCAACACATTCTTAACAGAGTATAAATCTGTTGCCGGAGCTGACCACTTCATAGCGGCTACAGCCACATTTCAGAAACCCTTCCCTCCAAATTTCACCTTCTAGTTCTACACTGATTCTTCATTCTTCTACATGATTCCCCATGCAATTTTTCTTGATTTGTAATCATCTCTTTCCATCCTTCTCTGTATTTTATTCTAAGAGTAGCTGCTAGATATCATCGCTTCTAGAAATCCTGAAGGCTGGCTGATGCTGTATTTAAGAACATTCTGATTGGCTAGTTCTGTCTGGGAGAAAATAGAATCAGATTAGCCCAACATGGGTCCATATTCTAGAGTCATAGGCATAGTGACAGCAGTGCATGCTATTGCTGTATTGCATCTTTAAGACCTTTGCAGTATTAAGCTTACAGATGATTATAACTGCATTTTCAGTTCAGGATTTCTGTGTCTCAAAAGCATCTTCTTTAGGTACTGTAGCTGTTACCCTTTCTGCTTCACTTTCCCTTGTGAACTCCTCAACCACAGAGAGGGTGGAGAGAGGCCAGAGAGCTGTGCACCTTGGACAAATTCTGTTGGCTTCACCTCTTGACTCTTTTGCTCCATCCTTTGACACAGCAGCTCTGTCACTGGGCATGTGGGGTTCATCTCTTGACCCCACAGCTCCTACTCCAGGGGTGGGGTGAGGAGAACAGGCCTTGGGCCTCAATCCGCCCACTTCCAGAAATGTGACTTCCATTGGCAACCCTAATGTAAGCTTCCTGCTTAGCTCAAAACTCAAAACAGTTCATGTTGGCTGAGAAGAGTATCCTTTTTAGCCAGTTAAGATAGCTAATAACAATGTCCGGAGCAGGACCTTCCCGCCCCGGACTGGGCCCACCCAGGGCCCCCCCCGGACCGAGGCCAGGCCCTGCCAATGCCCCCCTGCTCGCCAGACCCCCAGCACTCACCTCAAGACCCGGGGGAAGCCGGCTCGAAGGAGCGCTGACGGGCGCGGCTGCAGAGCAGCACCCGGGTGCGGCGCAGGCCAGAGGAAGCAGCCGGGCCGGGGAACGCCGGGCCGCCGCCGCCGCCACAACCCCCAAAGATGGGCACCAGACCGGCGCCCCCGACAACGCGGGCGGCGGTGGGCGGGGAAAACCTGGAGAGGCCTCCGCCGAGGAGGCGGCTGGGCGAAGACATGGCAGCCGGGCGGGCCAGGCCTGGGCCGGGAAGGGGGAGGGCATGGGTGTGAGCAGCGGAAGGGAGGCGGGCACCCGGGGCAGCGTGGAGCCAGATTGGGGAGCAGAAGGTTGGGAGGGCTCCCCAGTATGAAGAGACTGGCACGAGAAGGGGGAAGGAGAGGGGGTCGGCGGAGCGCAGGGAAGGGAGGAAGACGGAGGAGGCAGGCGAGCTGAGAGGAAAGGGGTGGGAACAGACAAGGGAAGGCACCAGTGACAGGACGGACAGCAGAGCACGGAGCGGGGAAAGGAGGGAGCACGGTGGCAGATTGGGGGAGAGGGGAGAAGCAGGTTGAGGCGGTGGCACAAAAGGGAAGAGCTCGAGGACGCCGAGGAGGAGAAGTTGGTGGGGAGAGCGCATACGGCCAGAGCGAGGAAGCGAGAGAGAGAGGGGAAACGGCCATAGGCTCTCCAGGCAGCTGGTAGGAGGCAGAAGCCAGTGGCTCAACTGCTGCCCCTGCCCAGTCTGAGGCCGAGGGAATTCCTTTGCCACCACCCCAACCGGGGTCCAAGGGTACGGCAGAGCAGGGGGGGCTGGCGGCGGGTAGGGCGGGGCCTCACAACAATAACAACAACAGCAGCAATAATAACTACACTTATATACTGCTCCTCTAGATAGATTAGTGCCTCACCCAGAGTGGTGAACAAGTTGGTGTTATTATTATCCCCATACTATAGCTGGGGAGCTGGGGCTGAGAGGAGTGGCTTACCCAAGGCTGCCTACTGAGCTCATGGCAGTAGTGGGATTCAAACCAGTAGCGTGCTGATTTGCAGCCAAACCACATAACCACTGTGCTACAGCAGCTCTATCACAAGAAGTAATGCTTAGGAAGGTAATTCAGGCTGAATACATGCGAATGCCCAGAACCAGGGCCCTTTTCACACTGCTTACCTG
The DNA here is from genome assembly GCF_028583425.1 of Eublepharis macularius. Classification (NCBI taxonomy): domain Eukaryota; kingdom Metazoa; phylum Chordata; class Lepidosauria; order Squamata; family Eublepharidae; genus Eublepharis; species Eublepharis macularius. Next base: position 23,607,540 of record NC_072792.1, on the reverse strand, counting down.
CTCCCAGGACATTGCGAAATATTGTGCAAAAAATGCAGAAGACAGCGTCTTCTTGCGAGAGTTTTGTGTGAAATCGCGCAAAACTCTCACAAGAAGATGCTATCTTCCTTGTTTTTGGCACGATATTTCACAACGTCCCAGGAGCAGGTAAGCAGTGTGAAAAGGACCCAGGGCTTTTTTTCAGCAAGGATGCGGTAGAAGAGAATTCCGGCACCTCTTGAAAATGGTCACATGGCCGGTGGGCCCGCCCCCTGATCTCCAGACAGAGGGGAGTTTAGATTGCCCCTCCGCGCAGCATGGCAATCTAAACTCCCCTCTGTCTGGAGATCAGGGGGCGGGCCCACCAGCCATGTGACCATTTTCGCCAAGGGCGATTCAAACTTTAAAAAACTCCCCTCTTGTTCCAGCTGACCCAAAGTGACATCATTGTGCGGTCCTGAGTTCCACCACCTCTTTTCCCAGAAAAAAAGCCCTGCCCAGAACCATCAAATGGATGGAGGCAAATTACTGATCATTTTACCTGCATCAACAGGCTGGAAATAGAAGTGATTAAACTGTTAGCAAAATACCTACAGAAGGAGGTAATTGGTTGGCCAGGCTGTGAGACACTAGACAAAGAAAAGTTTCCACATTCACAACTCAGTTTAAACTCAAAAGAGAGCAAAGGGACCAAAATCCTGAGGCTAAAATGGATCAACGTGCCCAACTTTACATGGCAGCCAGCGAAAACTGCACTTCTGTTACAGCTGCTTCCTTGCGACTAACCCGTGTTCCGTCTTCTTCATCATCTTTTGCTCAATGTGCACAAGCATTTTATTTTCTGGCACAGAATGTTCCTTCTGACTGAAATAACAACTTTTGGATACAAATAACACAAACAAGGCGCATGATCATGGGTAATTTTTACCACAGGGCAGTATGCCAGAGAGCCCTGGGAAAAAAAGGAAGATGTGTGCATACTGAACGGTGAGAAGCAGGCTTCTCTGTAGAGCAGATTGTTCGTGGCATGACTTTTCTCATGCAAAGACTTTGCAGAAGGAAATCCGCTGCTTCACTTTCAGAAGGCTGTTGCCACATCAGGTCCATCTGTGCTACTTCTGTGTAGACGATTGCTCTTATTTCCAGTTATTTCAATAGAATCTTGCCTTTGTTTCTAGGGATAAAGAGTTGGGCCCAGTTTTTCACATCCCTCTATCAAGACCATCAATAAGTATACACATAGGCAAGTCACTGCTAACTCTGAAAATCCCTTTTCCTTTTCCCAAAGAGATAAAGGAGATCACTCTTATGAAACTGTGAGTAGCCACTACTTTGATGAAACCATAATTAAGAGGCCAATTTGAGAAGGTTTTCCTCAAAACATCAAAGCCTATCCTGCCAATTAACTGCCACCATGGGAAGCGAACCAGAATCATCTGTAGATCAGGTTGCCTTGCTAATCGTGCTTTGCATAAATTAGCTGCCATGGAAAGCATGCTATTTTTTTGTCTCTTTTTAAAATATATATATATATATATATATATATATATATATATATATATATATATATATATTTCTAATTACTAACATCAAAAATACAAACAGAAAAAGGAAAAAGGAAACAAGGGGAGAGGGAAAAAACAACATAAGAACACAAACTACAACTACAAGTATTGAATTCCCTTCATAATACAATTATTTAAAGTTAAACTTTCTAATATGCTATTAGATTGGTAGATCTTATAAGATACAAACTACAGTCAGGATCAGGTCTTCTTCCCCCCCCGCGTCTCGGTCTCAGTTCTCTTTGAACAGCTACAATAGCTGCGCTCACTCCCTCCTCCCCACTCCCCCCTTCAGATTCTGGATCTTCTTCTTGCTCGAACTCTTGATGATTAAGCACAAAATCCTTCAGCTGTACTTCCGATATTATCTTGTAGGCTTGGTCTTTATATCTAAACCAGATGCCTTCCGGAAATAACCATTTGTATTTTATATCACGCTTTCTCAGAAGAGCTGCAAACCTTTTGTATTTGAATCTTCTTTTCCGAGCTAAAAATGGAACGTCCTTCAATATCTTAACCTTGTTGCCAAGAAAGTCCAAGTGCACATTGGTCGAATTGTATAAAATGGTGTCCCGAGTCTTCTTAGATGAAAAATCAATAATAATCTCGTGAGGCAGCTGACGCTTCATTGCATATTTTAAAGATGTCCGACGGACTTCCAGAATATCGCTTTTTAACTCTTCTTTAGTTGCCTTTGCGAATGACGCCAAAAGTTCCGACACCAAATCCTTTAAATTTTCACTTTCCTCCTCCTTCACATTCTGTAAACGCAATACCGTCTGAGCACGATCCACTTGTAGTCCTATCAATTGATTCTCCAAAAGCTTTACTTCTTTGTTTGTAGCTCTCATGAGTATTGCATTTTCACGAGCAGATTCCTCTGCCTCGAGCGCTACATCTTTAATGGTTTTCACTTCATTTTCAACTGAGTCAACCCTTTGTCCAATTTCATTTAGCTTATCAACAAAGGGCTTCATAGCTTCAACAACCGACCATTTAACCACCTCTTCAAGAGTCTCTCCCTGCCCCTACAACACAGCCGAAACCGATTTGCCCACAGCAGGGCTCTGATTTTTCGTCGCCATCTGGGGGGGGGGGGAGTCCGCCAACGAAGTTCCAAAACTCAATGAAGGGGAAGATATCCGAGCCTTCTTAAGCTTCAACTCTCACCAATCCTTCACATACGCTTAGAGTAACAGAAGGGATTCGCTTACTTACAGGTTTTCACCTTAAATCTGCTTGTTGCCGTTCTCCATGGCCCGGCAGCACGCTATGTGCTGCGCAAGTCTGCCGGCCTCCATAGGAGCAGACGGGCTATTTACCCCCTGGATCGGCTTCAGGGGGCTCTTCCCGCAGCGCTCCGGACCCTGACCCCCTACCTGGGAGTCCTGGGGGTTAACCTTCTCAGGTCAACCACCCAGTCAGGCTGCTCGGCCGCTTCCTCCCGGACCTGCGGAGAGGAGCGTCCGACATGGCCAGGAAACTGAAACCGAATCCTATTTTTTTGTCCCTTAATGTAAATATTATTTACCACATCAACATGACAGAAATGGGGAAAACACATAAACAGTATCCTATTATATAAAAGGCAAGCTGTATTAATGACAACTCACCTCTTATCCTAGTGCACCTCCAGAGGGCGCTACCACGGTGGGAAGCCCCGGCGAGACAGCCCATCCATCCAGAGAGCATGCTGCAGCAGGAAGCCCAGGTTGGGATCAGGCAGGGAGCAGGTGGCAATGCCCGCCCCCCATCACCTGGCCAGGATCAGGAGTGGAGCAGGCAGCAATTCCAGCCCCTTCATCTGGCTGGGATGAGGCGCAGAGCAGGGAGCAATGCCTGCCCCCCTTCACCCAGCCGGGATCAGGAAAGAAGTAGATGGCAATGCCTGCCCCTCCTCACATGGCTGGGATCGGGCACAGAGCAGGTGGCAATGTGTGCCCCCCCTTATTCTGGCCAGGATCAGTCATGGAGCAGGTGGCAATACCCACCGTTCCACCTTCACCTGGCCGGAATCAAGCACGGACAAGGAGGCAATGCCGACCTGCTCTCCCTCCCCTTTCTAGAACCCGTTCTATTTTCCCCCACAACGGGCTTGTTGCTAGTGAAGAATATTTAACATTGGAAATATTTTTAAAAATACAAAATTCTCCTCTGCTTATTATTCTTTGATCTGGAAAACTCTTTGATCAGGAAAAAGACATTAGATAATGTCTTATAAGTCTTATAGACCTTTTATGAGAAACAGATGAGCTAATGCCTTCGAAGATTAGGGAGAAGGAAAGAAGGTTTAGTCAGAAAGGAAAAATAGTTATTTATTGTTATTTTAGGGTTAGTATATAACATGTAACATTTTTATACCTTTTCAAATGAAAAATTGGTATGTATTCCTATTATTACAATATTTTTCTGTTTTTAAAATCTTTACCTTTTTCTTCCTTTGCAGCAAGAGTGTTACATGCAGCAAAATGGAAAACAGATATGTACCCTGACGTGTCAGAGTGGATACATAAGATCTATGAATATGCATCAATGGCCAAATTAACTACTTATGTACATAATAGCCGAATTTTAGGGGAAATGGAAGGAGTTCTTTGACTATTTAGGCTAAAATTAAGATTAATTAAGGTAACTTGACACAAGATAAAACACAGGGAAATGATTAACTAAAATAATTGATATTAAAGCTTGGGTATAAATAACCAAGGAGAGGGAAGGAGACCAATTACACAATTGTGTTGTTATATATTCCGATTGTATCTTTTTTATTAGTTTAATTTAATTTCAAATGTAGTGCTTGTATAAGTTTTTGTGCACTTTCTACTGTTATCTTTTCTTTTAAAATACAATTTCTGCATGTATAAAAAAATGTCAGCATTGTCCACTCAGACCGGCATCGGCTTTCCAGGGTCTCAGGCAGAGATTTTCACATCACCTACCGCCTGATCCTTTTAATGGGAGATGCCATAGTTTGAACTTCAGACCTTCTGCATGGCAAATAGATGCTCCAGAACTGAGCCATGGTCTCACCCCTGAAAATTATACACATGAAGCTGTCCGATGGTGGACCAGTCCACATGTTACAGAGAAAGCTTGTACATCCTGCACGTACGTGTGTCCATCTGTTTGTAAGAAAGAGCCAACATGCATTAGTTTATAAATGAAACTAGGGACTACTACCAGGATAAATGCAGGATTATATCACATGATCAGCTTTCCATGCATTGAATGGAACAGAAGAATTACTCAATGCATGTATAAAGAATAACCAAGTGTGCATTGAATACAGATTATTCATAAATTCATTGTCACTTGTGAAGAGAGGAGTAAGTCAGACCCTTGGTCTATCAGGGTCTATCAATTACTCTGACTGGCAGTAACTCTCCAAGGACATGTGCAAGACGTCTTTCATGTCACCTACTGCCTGACCCGTTTAACTGGAGATGCTGGGGATTGAAACTGGGAGTTTCTGCATGCCAAGTAGATGCTCCACCAGTAAGCCACAGCCTCTTCTATGTAGTTTGTATTAGTTAGTAGTGTAGCCCTGACCTGTATAGCCCGGCTGAGCCTGATCTTATCAGGTGCCAGAAGCTAAGCAGGGTCGGCCTTGGTTAATAATTGGATGGGAAACCTCCAACGAAGACCAGGGTTGCAGAGGCAGGCAATGGCAAACCACCTCTGCCATGAAAACCCCACCAGGGGTCTCCAGAAGACAACTATGACTTGAGGGCAGGATTTCATTCATTCAGTTAATAATGTATGGAATGCAGCAGTATGGAACCCCCTTGATTAAAGATTGTCAAGATGATAATCAATTGTATTATCTTGAAAGGGACTAGAACCAGGGGTTTTTTTCAGGGGGAACATGGGGGAATGGAGTTCCAGAACCTCTTGAAAATGGTCACATGGCTGGTGGCCCCGCCCCCGATCTCCAGACAGAGGGGAGTTGAGACTGCCCTCTGCACCACTCAGTGGCACGGAGGGCAATCTAAACTCCCCTCTGTCTGGAGATCAGGGGGTGGGGCCACCAGCCATGTGACCATTTTCTCTGAGGGCAACCCACTGAGTTCCACCAACTCTTTTCCCAGAAAAAAAGCCCTGACCAGAACTATTTACATCTATTGCAGAAAGCCTATAGATGACAGCTCCTCTGAATTCCCATGTGGAAGCATTGAGCATGGAGTAGCCTGGAATGGTCAATAGGAAACGCAAGACTGCATTCGTCTACTAACAATGAAATCCTAAACAGAGTTACTCCAGTCTAAGCCCATTGAAATCAATGGGCTTAGACTGGAATAACTCTGCTTAGGATTTCCCTGTAAGATGTTTTTCTCTTGTCCTCAAGGCACCTGATAAAAAAGGTAACGTTTGCAATTTTCAGGAGCTGGGATGCCCAGATGGACAGTGGCACACTTTATATCATTTCTCCCTCTTCAAATTGACTGCTTTCTTGCGTAATCTGAATGGAGGAGAGCTTGCAGTTACTCCTGTTCATTTTGATACCCATTGGATTGGCTAAAAATGCTGAGCAGCAGGTGAGGGAGTGAGTTCATCTCAAGAGCCAAGTGCATCAATAGCTGTGGATTCACTATCCAGTATATGCAGGGCTTTTTTTCAGCTGGAACACAGTGGAACGGAGTTCCGGCACCTCTTGAAAATGGTCACATTGCCGGTGGCCCCGCCCCCTGATCTCCAGACAGAGGGGAGTTTAGATTGCCCTCTGCACCAGCTCCTCTCTGTGTGGAGATCAGGGGGCGGGGCCACTGGCCATGTGACCATTTTTGCTGAGGGCGATTTAAACTTTAAAAAACTCCCCCCTTGTTCTAGCTGACCCCAAGTGATGTCATTGTGCGGTCCTGAGTTCCACCACCTCTTTTCCCAGGAAAAAAACCCTGAGCATATGTAACTGATAGATGGCTTTCAATGCTCACTTATTTAGTTAGCTTAAACCTTTCTGCCTTGCACTTACAACTTAATGGATCTGGAAGTGGTTTCCACCCACAATAAGGCTGGTTATCTTCCAAGTCATTATTGTTTCAAAATATTTGTTCAGAGTATTTATCACCTCATCTGAAGCTGCTGAAAAGGAGATTTATGGTACAATCCTAAGCAGAGTTACACTCTTCTAAGTCCACTGGCGACAAGGGGCTTATCAGGACATAACTGTGTAGGATTGCACTGGTACTGCTGTGTGTTGTCAAGCATATAAGTGACACTCCCAATCCCTGGGTGAGCTTTCCCTTTTTTTGTGTAAGTTAAAAAGCACAGGAGGTAAGATGGACCCATAGTATACCCCATAACAGAGGGCTGAGTGATTATCTGTTGCCACCAAATTGATACCAGTTGTCCAGATGGAAATGTAACTAACAAATCTCAGTGTTCCTAATTCCCACCCAAGGCAGTCACTCCAGAGGGATAGTATGGTCAGTAGCACTGAAAAGCATTGACTGATTGGGATAAACTTCTGGGCTAAAGTCCTTGAAGCATTAAAACTTGTTTCAACAGACCATTCAGTAAAACCATAAAACAAAATAATGCATGATACAACAGTCTTTGTTGTACAATACAAAAGCCACACGTCCAGTCACTAGGAGAAGTCCCATGTTTATAGACAATTCAAATTCTCACTGGCAGAGTGGGCTGAGAAAGGCCTTAGGCAGCCCCAGAGAAGAGGAAGCATTACAGAGTGAACAGAGAGCGGAATTTGGCATCTGTGGAAAAGCAGACTGAGCTATATAACTGGCTGGGAAGCCTTAACCCAGAACAGCTCAGTTTCAAGGAAAATGGAAGTTGTTCAAGCAAAAGGATGCTGAATTGGGGTTGATGCTTATAAAGCTCTCCCCAAATTAGCAGTGCCTGGTGAAAAAACAGACCTAATGCAGAGGGGGGAAAACCCCTCTTCTGTTGCAAGATTTGCCCTTGGTTAACTGGAAACCCTTCCTGCCAGCTTTATTCTCTCCCAGCTCTATCTCCCCCACCCTTGAGTTCAGTACTCCACTTCAACTATCTGATCCAGACAGACAGGCACCAGAACAATGAATCTAAACTAATATCATCAAATGTTGTTAGTTTCCACATTCATTTTCATTATTACAAAGACAATAGTTAATAGGACTTTTTATTAGTTTAAAAAAATGGATGCATATCCCTGCTGTGACGTAAAACTCAAAATCCTGCCGTAAGTCCTGTTGATCTCAGCATTAGACATGGGCATGAACAGCATTACGAACAGAAAAAACCCGCGAACAGCCCAGCCTGCTGTTCGCGAACAAGTTGTTTGTGATGCCCCATCCTAAACGAACAGGTGATCCTTGCAAGCCTTGTTTGTTGCCTTCGGCAGCTGTTCATCAAACCAGACAGTCTGCCACCTTTCAATCAATTCCCCTGGCAACGGAGGCAGGGACTGAACTCTGAATTCCTTCTGGCTTTCCTTCTGGCTTTAACCCTTCAAAGTACTTCCAGCAGAGAGTCCAGTTTTTGCCACTGTGAAAAGAAAATGAGAACAAAGGGGGAGACCCATGCATCATGCCTTTCCCGGGGTGCAATCTCTCTGAAACTTGGGGGTCTTCAGAGGACAGTGAGGACTATGTCCCCTGCAAATTTGGTGGGTATTGGACATTGGGAAGGTCAGTTGGTAAGTAGCTTCCAGCAGACACTGCTGTTTTTTTTCTGTTCGTGCCCATGTCTACTCAGCATGTACTTAAAGTTCAAAAACGACTCAAATGTGACTGTAGACTGTAAGCTGCTTCAAGAAAAAAAGATAAGTGCAGCATTCCCTTGACTAAAGACTCTGAGTTCCAAACTCATTAAAAGAAGATATTGTGGCAAAGAAATCTCAACTGGGGCCTGGCGCAGGGGAACTCATTCAGTACATCCCTTAGTCATGGGAAAAATTATTTCCAGTGGCTGACAAAACACATTCCTACTATTCTTTCTAAGATCTTAGAGGGAGAGAGAGACATAGATACACAGATTTATGACAAAGTTGGCTGTGACTCATGGAAACTCATATTGAAATGGCAAAACACATCTGAACGTCTCTTGCCTTGAAAACTTCTAGGGTCACAACTTAACAGCAAAAAAAAAAGTCTTTAAGATGCCTCTGGATTTTTGTTTTATAAAGGACAAGGAAAACTTGCTTAAGAGATACTGAATGTTGAAAATTGCCTTAGATACTGGAGGCTTTAGAAATAAGCTTAATTTTAAAAACTGCAAAAATGAGGCTTGAGTAATGTGGCCACAGAACAGAGAGAGGAAGATTTTGAGTCCTTCCTTGCAGAGAGAGAGAGATGGGAGTGTGTGAAGGGGATGAGAGGCTGTCCTTGGGGAAAGCGGTTTTCGACACCGGCAGGAGAACTGGGAAAGCTGGCAGGAGGTTTCGGTCGTGAGTGCAGACTGCCAAACAGACCAAAGAAAGGGGTAGATCTTCTAAAGGAAAGGAGATTGTCTCTTCCCAGTTGAAACAGGGAGACAGCTCTAGAGAGAGAAGAGATCCGTAGTCGGGTGTGGTGAATAACTACCTGCCGAGGAAAGCACTAGTGTGTGCAGGGAGGGGCTTGAGGTACTAGGAAGAGGGTACCTAACCCCAGAAGAGAAGGAGAATACTAAAATGAAAATATCCTCAAGTGCTTGTGGGGAGGGAAACCAGGGACACAAAGCCTAACAACAGAAGCCTTAAGTAACCGTGAAGAGCCTAAAAACTGAAGCCTGCGTGTTCTGAACGTTACCTCAGTGATTAAGCTGTATGTACGTTGAATTTTACCTCAAAAAGCTTCAACTCCTGACTTCACCTAACCTTTCCTCATTAATGTAAATAAACTCCTTAGTTATTTTTGAGTTTAAAAAATGCCTCTGGTGCCGCTTCTGTGGTTTAAGGACGAGGGAACATCTTACCTCTCTCCCCCCATCCCCCGGTCACCCTTTCGTAACTTCTCTATTATGCCGTCTCAGTTCTCTCCCTGTTCTTCTCAGGCATTTCTTTGGTCTTCTTTTTAATATGCATCTTGCATATTCAGGGTGATATGAAGCAGAGTTTGACATGAAGAAATGAAGCCGGGAGGGAAAAAATGAAAAAGGGGCTATAAGATGAAGAGAACAGCAAAGGAATGAAAGGAAAATGTTGGAGTGAAACCACTGAAAATGTATAGGATAGACTTGAGATAAGCAAATCCTGCAATTATTAAACTTGGAATCAAGCAGCCATTTCATTCCATTCCTTTTGCCGCCTTTTAAACCTAGTAAATAATAGGTAATTGTTAAATTGTCTAATAAGCTCATAACTATCATGACAGCAAAACTGCACCCCCACCCCCGCCCCCCGAGTGAGGTAGAAAATTCTGTATGCTTGCAGGGCTTTCATAGTATGCAGGGAAATTTGACTTTGCAATGCATATTTTTTTTAAAAAAACAAAACCCAGAAGCCTGATGAGGACTGAGCTTGCTCTAGGGGGGCATGGGGTGTTGTTGAGAGCAGTTGTGGGTCAGTTAAAAAACCCCAGAAGATATGTGCAGATGGGTTCATACAGCAAAAGGCATTTATTACATTAGAACCAAGACGTTTCCACACCAGGGCCGATTCCAGACGGCCCTCCCCATGCCGAAACGTCGCGCGTCGTCGCGCGGAAGACGCGAAATATCGCGTTTTCTTGCGTGAGTTTTGCGCGACGTCACGTGATGTCACGCAAAACTCTCACGAGAAAATGCGATATTTCGCGTTTTCCGCGCGACGACGTGCGACGTTTCGGCATGGGGAGGGCTGTCTGGAATCAGCCCAGTTATCTGCCCCAGGTTCAGTACTGTTGGGAAATGGATTTTCTCCCTGCTTCCGCATAACTTTGTAGTGCATTTATGCCCCTCCTGAAGTTTCTCTGGCTTTTCTCTGATGTTTCTCAAACCTGCTTTGCTACAAAGTTTTGAGAAAGATCGCAGTAAGGCCAAGATAGCTGTCATGTAGACAGTCTTGTGGACAGGGCAGTTTGGATTATCTCACCCACATGGAAACTATTTTCCCTGATCCTGGACATTTCCTCCTCACCCCCCACCTGGCGGCTTTAAAAAAAATCAGCATTTTGATTTTTAATAATAATAATAATAATAATAACATTCGATTTATATACCGCCTTTCAGGACAACTTAATGCCCACTCAGAGCGGTTTACAAAGTGTTATTATTACCCCACAACAATCACCCTGTGAGGTGGGTGGGGCTGAGAGAGTTCCAGAGAACTGTGACTCGCCCAAGGTCACCCAGCTGGCTTCGTGGAGGAGTGAGGAATCAAACTCGGCTCTCCAGATTAGAGTCCTGTGCTCTTAACCACTACACCAAACTGGCTCTCTTTTTTATATCAATATATCGTTGTAACAATAAGTGTAACTACTTCTGTGGATTCCTACTTTGCATTCTTTTAAAATGTATGTATGTATCTAATCCATTCTGTTGCAGAGAAACAAGAGGAAAGTTATGCTTCCACAATGCAAGGGGTGAGAGACTTCCTTTTTGTAAAAAAATGGAAGCTGGGGATTCACAGAACCTGTTACACTTATTATAATGGTGTATTGATTTAGATATAAAATCTAAAATGGTGTATTGATTTAGATATAAAATTGCTGATTTTTAAAAAAAGCCTCAGTGGACCAGGGGAGGGGGGTATCACTTATTCTGGGGAGCTGGGGCAGAGAAACTGCAGACTGAAAAACTGCCACGAGGAAGCTTCGTTGCCTCTGTGCTGGATTGGCTGCCACACGGGCAAAAGAGAAAACCTGTTCCCATATGGAAACCACCTCAGTATGCTGGACGAGAACAGGGGGGACTACATTTCACATATGTACTCACCATGAAACCTAAGAGAGATTGTACCCCGGGAAAGGCATGATGCATGGGTCTCCCCCTTTGTTGTCAGTTTCTCTTCACAGTGGCAAAAACGGGGCTGCCTGTTGGAAGGCAGCTACATTGAGGGGTTACAAACTGACCTTCCCAATGTCAAATATCCATCAAATTTGCAGGGGGCATAGTCCTCACTGTCCTCTGAAGACCCCTCAAGTTTCAGAGAGATTGCACCCCAGGAAAGGAATGATGCATGGGTCTCCCCCTTTGTTCTCATTTTCTCTTCACACTGGCAAAAACGAGACTCTCTGCTGGAAGTACTTTGAAGGGTTAAAGCCAGAAGGAAAGCCAGAAGGAGTTCAGACGGAGTTCAGTCCCTGCCTCCGTTGCCAGGGGAATTGATTGAAAGGTGGCAGACTGTCTGGCTTGATGAACGGCTGCCGAAGGCAATGAACAAGGCTTGCAACAACCACTTGTTTGGTTAGAATTGGGCCTCACGAACAGCTTGTTCGTGAACAGATGAACGGGCTGTTCATGGGTTTTTTTCCGTTCGTAATGCTGTTCGTGCCTGTGTCTACTCATGTTCACTTGCGCTCCACTTGCGTTCCACTCAATCACGTAGTGGAGCACAAGTGAACAGGTCTGTTCACTGTGAGTCTGTTCACTTGCCATTCAAGTGTAATTCGTCCCTTCTAGCTTGGCCCTCAGTGATACTGGGTCATACTGGTGATACTGGTCTCATTCTAACCTAACTCATGAAGTTGTTACAAAGATCATATGGGGAAACCCTGACCTCCTTAAAGAGCGTGACAAAAATCTGATAGGATCCAGGGTTGGACAGTGTAGGAAGCGGCTGTTAAATCAGCAGATTCAGCATTATTGTATTCCTGTCCAACTTTTGTTTGCTACAGACATAGCTGTACACAACTTCTGACTCCCCATCTACAAATACTATTTCAATTTTTTATATAGCAATGATAAGGACCCTGGGGAGGTATCCAGTCTGTAGTGGGGATCTGGCTTGCCTCTTTGGGCCAAGCTACACATGACGAATGACACTTGAACGGCAAGTGGATTGAGTGGAGGGCAAGTGAACAGGGAGAAATACACTTGCCATTCAAGTGTCATTCATCATGTGTAGCTTGGCCCTTTGATTATTGAGGGAATGTGTGGATCGAACCCTGTCTAAATTCTGTGTACCCTGTCTCCTCCCCAAAGCTGCCCCCAAATCTCCCTGAAATGCAGCAGGCAGCTCCCAGGAGCAACATAAATGGAGAGTTGGAGGGTTGCTTCAGTACGGGGACTTTCTTCCCCTTGTGCTTGTGGATTATTTTGATGGATCCCACCCTATATGACTTGAGATCCCCAAACTTTTTGAGACTGTGGGCCCTTCTGGAATTGTGACACAAGGTGGTGGATGCAACCACAAAATGGCTGCCATGGGAGGCAGGGCCAGCAGGAGGTAAACTCACATACAAAGAGGAAGCCCAAGAGCAGAGGAGAAGAAGGGCAATTAAAAACACCCCGGGAAAGAGGGGCGAGGGAATAAAACAAACATTGTAGTGGCAGCTGCCACTGAAATAATGTTATTTTAACCAGCATAGCAGATCAGATCTTTAGTGTCCAATCAGAAGCCCTGTTGGGGAAGAGTTGCACCTAGCTCCACCCACTTTCTAAAAACACCGAGAGCCAAACTACAAGTGACGCCTGACACAGATTGGACACTTGTCAGCTTCCCTCAAGTTTTGATGGGAAATGTAGGCAGCTTGGCGGAATGTTGGACAAGTGAGAGTTGAAAAGTCCATTGGACAGCAGTCAGAGAGCCAAGCTGCAAGACCAGGACGCCTACATTTCCCATCAAAACTTGAGGGAAGCTGACAAGTGTCCAACTAGTGTCAGGCGTCACTTGTAGTTTGGCTCTTAGTGTGCCCCAAGAATGTTGTCAGTGGGCGCCATAGCTCCCACAGGCACCAGTTGGGGACTCCTGCTACATGAGATGCTTTGAGCGGTCAACCAATGCAATTTGAACGCGGTCCCATTATGTATGTTACAAGGAACCATTTAAAGTCCACCTGCATCTTTTAAAAGATGTTGTTGTGTTTTTTTAAAGCTGTGAATCAACTGCCAGAACATGGCTTCAGTGGTGGCGAGATGAGACGTCTCTCCACAGAGAGCTGCAGAACCCTAAAGGCATTTTCTGAACTGTAGCTCCTCACTGCCGTCGAAATGCCATTCACATGAGAACTGGAAGGAAAGGCACATCTGTTATTCTTTGAGGAACTGAGATGATTGGCTCTGCTCCTAAATCTTGAACGAAGTGTCCAAGGGCTCATATGGCAGCACTTTGCATACAATGCATCTGTTTAATTTAAATTATTGCACTGTGGGGAGAAAAGAGAGTGAGTACAGAGTGAGAAGCGTCTGTTTAGGATCTATACTTTGCTCCCCTTTCCCCCATTCTGCTGTGTTTTCCTCCATAAATTTGCCTCATCCGTCATCCAGGCCAGTGCTTTGGTTACTGGAAACGGTACAGACATGTGGAAGTACTATAGATAAAAATGCAGCGTCTGGAGATTAGCTTAGCTTCCTGTTTTACTGAGGCTAACACTGAACAGTTACAGTCGAGCTGTGTCAAACAAAAGAGTTATATTTAAAATGAGGATGGCTCTCCATTGCTGCAATTTGCAACTTAACTTCTCTACAATAGTCCTATGAAGAGGTCATGAGCAAGAGTTTTGCGATAGATGTCTGGGGGTTGCTAGAAAGAAATGGGTGAGGAATGGGCACAGAGAGCCCTTGGATCTCTCATTGATTATTGCTGTAGGGCGAGTCCCCCAAACTTGGAAAACCAGATTGTACCATGAGAGTGGTAAAGAGTTTCTCTGCTGTTTTGGAACCCCTCTAGGATGAAGTTCTGACTCTCTGTTTACGGATGCCCGGTGACTTCTGAGTAGGGACGCCAGACCCCTGCCCCTGCCCCCACACCCCGCCCCTGCTTACCTGGCCAGTGGGGGGAATGCATCTTCCATGCGCACTCACCTACGATGCTGTGCACTCCCATGTGCTGCAGCTGCCTGGATTGGGCCCATTTTGGCCCAGATCAGGGCCGCTGTGGAGGGCAGGAGCACTCCTGCCCTCCACAGCAGCCCAAAATATGCCTGTTTTTGCCCAGATCGGGCTCATTTTGGGTCCATTTTGGTGTGGATCGGGCCCAATTTGAGCTGCTGCGGAGTGCAGGAGCTCTCCTGTGCTCTGCAGTGTACCGAAATAGGCCCATTTTTGCCTGGATCGGGCCCATTTTGGGCCGCTGTGGAGTGCATGAATGCTCCCGCGCCCCACAGAGGCTCAAAATGGGCCCAATCCATGCCAAAATGGGCCCAAAATGAGACCAATCGGGGCTGAAACAGGCATGTTTTGGGCTGCTGTGGAGGGCAGAAGCACTTCCGTGCTCCGCAGTGTCCACAATCCCAGGGGCTATGTGATGACATCACTTCCTGGAGTGCAAGTGGAGTGCAAGTGAACAGAGAGGAATACACGTGAGTCTGTTCACTTTCCATTCAAGTGTAATTCATCACTTGTAGCTTGGCCCTGACATCTTTCCTTGGGATGTTTGTTATAAACTGACATCCTGTGAAGGATAAATGGATGCTGTTCTAAATCTGCCCCTCTCTGGGGAGAGAGGGTTTAAAAAGGCTCTGGTGCCTTTTGTGGTATCGTTCAGGGGATGGAGAAAGGAGGGCACTGGAAGAGGGGTTACCTCTGTCCCCTACCTGCCAAGTGACAAACACCCTTCCCTGCAGAGGATGTATCAGATGCTATTTGGTAACTCTCAATGAATAGTTAGATATTAGACCTTTCCCCTTTTCTTTCTGTTATTAACTGCTAGTCTAGAGGCTGTAGTACAATAAAGTCAAGCTGTGTCCAAGCTTCACCCACGAGGCTCCTGCTCGGCCATTTGCTAGAACTCTGCATGTGCACACGGGCTCCCCAGCTCCCCAAATGTCTGGTGAAGGGGCAAGCCTGGCCGATTCCACACTACCTTAGCTCCCGCTTTTCTTGTGCAATGATTGCTCCATCTGTTATTGCACGTTCTTCACACGTTTGTCCACATCACCCTTTGAATAGCGCTTCTCCTGCGCAATCCATTGATCACATCCCCTTTCAAAAAGACGGGTAAAGGGGTGGGAAAAACCCGAATGGCCCCACATTTTTTTTAAAAAAAGGACAAATTGACGCTATATCGACATGTAATCATCTTGAATCAACGACGGTAGAAGGTACCGATGAACGCGAGGAACTTCACAGCCTGCTTGCTGGGTGAAATCAGCATGGGGTGGGTGATCAGTCACGATGACCTGCAGCAGCATCCCAGGGCAGAGCTTCATTTTGTCTTTGGAAACTTGACAGCTATGCCTAGCTTGACGGCACAGTCCGTGTCGTCCGTCTCAAGAGCCATAATTGCAGTGTCACGAGGATTACTAAACATTACTGAATTTAATAAACATATTAAACTGTTCCTCTGATATTTGAGGTCTGTCCGCTAGATTGAAGTGAAAGTAATATGATGAGATGTCGACATATTGACACGGTACTTTTTTATTTTTAAAAAAAGGGGTGGGAACAAAGGCAGGGCAGGGAATTGCTCCTTAATTTGGAGGCGGGTCAAGAGAGGCTAGGAAATCAATGGAGGGCAGTTATTCATCACAAGATAACCCACAACGAAAGTGCAATCGGCTGTGGCAACGCCATGCCGATTTAATGATGGCTTCGGAGACGGCGCATGTGAACAGATTAAGGAATGGCGCTGCGGAAGCGAAAAACTGCCGTGAGAACGAAGGTAGTGTGGATTCGGCCCCTGTTTCAGTTTGGGTGGTGGCAGCTACCAAAGGAACCAAAGGGCTGGGAAGGAGGGAGAAGCCTCCCCCCCCAGTCATAATAAGGACTGCAAAAGAGAAGGTTTGCTGACATGTGGTTACGCTGCCCAAAGATTAAAAATTCATTCTTGAAGCACCCCTCTGTCTGGAAATGTGGAGAATTACTTGGTTACAAGTGAAGAAATCTGTGGTCAGCCAAAATGTCTCTGAGGGTCTCTTTATTTGAGAAATATGGTTGAGGCTACATTAATCAATAGTTAGAATAGAATGCATAGGAGGAACTGCTTGCTTCAAGCAACATGCAAAGACAGTCAAGGAGGAAAATGAAACAGGAGCTGCTAGGAATTGCATGACTTTGCCCACACCCTTTCTTCATGTACTAGTCTGAAGAAAATCCTGTCTCAAGCAGATGTTGTCAGTTTGTGTGCTAACAACTCTGTCTCAAGAAGCCATTGGCAATACAGAGCCTACATTGAAATCTTCCTGGAAAGAATAGCCTATCTACTGTTTCCTCCCCAGCTCCCATCATTCAGACATGCACTGTAAGTTTCATGCTCAGAGGAGGACTAAGGTATGGAGGAAAATGGGGCTTAAACCTTCTCACCCATGCTGTTTGCTCAACCTGAAACACTCCTATTTGCCCCACTGGGGAGCCTTAATGTCTATCGATTGGCTGAATGTAAGTCCCCCAATGGAGCAAATAGCAGCTCCCGGGAGCCATTTCAGCTCAGGAAAATTGGGCAGGGGGGGACCACTGCTTCCTATTCACTGTGGTTCTGATCTGAATGAGGCCTCCATGTTCCTAGGAACTCATTGCCACTGAGACTTGGGAAAGACATAGCATGTAGTTCAACTCTCAGCCATAGAGCACCACAAGGCAGAAAAACTCAGAGAGAGAGGTGGGGGACAGAAATCACCCACCAAGAAATCAGGTGCCACCTAAGGACCCTTGTTTCAACACTGTTGCAAGAGGAGCAAAGATAGACATTATGAGTGTCTTCTTGCCATTTTTGAGAAGTCCCAGCCTAATTTTACTCTCTGCCACTGAAGGTGACTAACCAGACTTTTAGAGGTAGCTTTGTGTGTGAGATAAATCAAGTTTGTACTTTCTTTATGTGCTATTGCTAGAACATTGTGGTTAATAAACCAATTACATTCATATAAACGTAGAGCTGGAAAGGACCCACAAGGGTTATCTAGTCCAACCCCCCTGTTGCAAAAAGCTATCTCTCCCTTCCCCCAACTCCCCCAGTGACTCCTGCTCTATGCCCAGAGGAAAGCAAAAAACCTCTAGGATCCCCAGCTAATCCGGCCTGGAGGAAAATTCCTTCCTGGCCCCAAAGTGGCAATTGGCATTACCCTGGACATACAAAAAAAGGGCCACGAGAACCTAGCACCTTCCCATCCCTTCATGCCCTCTTTCTCCCCATCTGTGTACATTCATATTGAGTCATAGAATCATGCCTACAATCAGGTGGCCATCTAGCCTTACATATCTCAAAGGAAGGAGAGTTCACCACCTCCCAAGGAAGCCTGTTCTACTGAGGAACCACTCAGAAATCTAACCAGTAGGTGCCTGTTTTGTCTCAGTCCCACTAGAATGCTGAATAGATAAGCTTGCAATGTGCCCACTTATGGTAGGAAGTCTCCCAGAAATTGTTGTCAATTCCCACCAGTACCTCGGGCACTGGTGGGAGAAACTGGGAAAGGGGAGAAAGGGCTGCTGTGCCAGCATTGCACAGGCATGCCGCCATCACACCCGGTTAACCAAAGGGGTTAAGGGATGCTCTGACATTTCTCAAAGACTCTATGGCAAAACCACAGAGTTTTTGAGGAATGCCAGAGCATCCTCAGTGATGCACTGACATCACTTCCAGGTGCACAGGAGGTGACATCAACATGTTGTTGTCACCATGGTGATGTTGATAGTGAGCACCTCCCCCTCCCCCGCAGCAGGTAAGTCTCCTGCTGGTTGCTGGAGGGACCTGGCAATCCTATGAAATAAGCATGGGGAACTGTGAATTATTCTATGAATCACAGAACATATGAAGATGCCTTATAGTGAGTTTTTTAAATCAAAGTTCAAAGGATTGTCTACTCAAAGCTGAGAGTGGCTTTCCAGGGTTTCAGGTGGAGGTCTTTCACACTGCAGATACTCTCAGTAGAAGATGCCCAGGACTGAACAGGACTTTCTCTATGCAAAGCAAATACTTTACCTCTGAATCACGGTTACCACCACCACATCCACATTGTTACCAGGTTGACATTTTCACCAAGCTGCCCACTACAACCCCAAGATCACTTCCCTGTCGGTCACTGCCCGTTGCAACCACATCAGTATATATTTATAATTAGGATCTTCTTTTGCTTTAATGTGCATTGCTTTGCACTTGCTTACATAGAAGTAGGTACTTGTATTCCATTGAAATGCAAGTACAGGTAAGTGTGATCTCCATTTCTAGCTCACCTTAGCAGCTCTTTAATCAGCATTCATTGCTGATGACGAAGCCACCAAGCAGGTCAACATAGAGCTCATATCGATGAACAGTGCTAATGGAGAACAATCTTAAATATGGTTTCCTAGTCCATAGGTGTTTGATGAGCATCTAAGTTCTGCTACAAAGGGAAAAAGGTGTTATTTTTAACAGCCTTGTTTCATTTTGTTTAGGTTTTAATTGTGCCTCCCTTATAGATGCCCTACCTCACCCCTTCAAAACAAAAACCTTATTACTTAGTCTATTCCAAGCACTGCAATTTCTCTGGATTTTTTTTTGTTAAGACTAAAATAGACTTTATTAATTTAACTTTGTCTTTCCAAATGAATGATTATAGTGCTTTTATAATTGTAGGGTATGGAATTTGAAAATAATTTCATGACCAGCAAGCTTGATGAGACATCTGGAATGAAGTGGGTTGGTGAGAAATGTAAAACTGTGATTAATAGCAAGATGCTGTTTTTTTAAACAACAAAATTGAAAGTATATTCCAGAAGCAGGGTGAGGGAGGGGGGGCTTCCAACATTTTTTGATGAAGTTTGCTGTATCTCAGTATATTATCTAGTAACTTTACAGCAGTTTTGCAGAACTGTGATTCAGCAAGAGACCATGAGACAAGCTACACGTGACAAATTACACTTGAAAGGCAAGTGAACAGACTCACGTGTATTCCTCCCTGTTCACTTGCCATTCACTTGCGCTTCACTTGATCACTGTGTGGTCAAGTGAAGCGCAAGTGAATGGCAAGTGAACAGAAAGGAATACATGTGAGCCTTTCCACTTGCCATTCAAGTGTAATTCGTCACTTGTAGCTTGGCTCCATGTTGCTTTTCACTCAATAGACAATTGTTCTTTTATCTGAAGGAGTTAGGAGTAAGTCAGACCCAAAACCAATGCTGGAAACAGATTTTTTTTTGCACATTTTAAATTTTGCCTTGGGTCTTTTAAATAGAAAAAAAAGCATGTAGAGAGATGTGCTATTCTTTGTGCTGTCCTTACAACATATTATCACAAGACATACCTGCTCAGCTTGTGAGTCTTTAAAATAACTGTAGCTCAGCAACCATATTTTATAGTCTGTTGGTGCTTAATGAGCATCTATGTTTTGAGATTCTAACTACGCTGTTCAAAAAATAAGCTGCTCAGCTTTCTGTTACATTGAGTCTAGGAGTCAAGAAATTCTCTTCCTAGAAATGTCACTAGCTGGTTGCATAAACTGGAGAGAAGCTATTTTATTTCTCTCCTTTAGATGAGCTTTGTGAACCAAACAGAGAACTATGGCAAGAAGACTGGTCTGTTTAAAAAGTGATCCCCAGAATTGGTTGGTCTAAAGGCATCCCTCCTCTGTTTTACCAGGGGGGAAATCGTTGTATCTAACCCACTGACTTCAATGGACTTACAAAGGTATAACTTTGCTTAGGATGGCAATGCAAGAGAGTTACTACTACCTTGCCTCATTTACTTTCACAAATCTGCAAAAAAAATGCTTTGGTTCCATTTTAAAGATGTTCAACAGTGCAATGCTTAAAGTAAGGATCTAAAAATGTCTCTCCCACCTCTGCATCCAAAATCCTGGATCCTGAGAGATCTCCCATTTCACAATCTTCTAAAATAAATTTTACTCAATGCATAATGGAATAGTAAGGAAACCATGAAGTATTAAACAGACTCAAATGTGTTTGGTTAGAACTTGGCTGTGCTAAAAAACCTCATTGCATCTGCTTGCAGCTTGGACCTACAGACTGTGAGAACTACCCCGTAAGTTATTAAATTTAAACTGTAACCCCTTATGTAAAATGCTTGTGAATGATGCGCATGTACCACTTCCTTGATTAACTCCTAGGAAATAAATCTGAGGGTGCATGTTGCATGGATGGCCAATGAGCAGCCCACAGGCTTGTAGTAACGACACGAGACAGGATCTGGATGCAAAGTCTGTCCCTCCAAAGATGGAGGCGAGAGTTTTATTAGCTCGTATTCAGGAAGTCCCGGATGCCCAAATATGGCTATAGCAACAGTTACAAGTTACACATTCCATTCTCAGCCAACTAAGCAAAATATGCTGTGATCAGACTTTTGTCTTATCTAGGAAGCATAATGGAAAGAAAGGTACATCATGAGCTTCTGAGCATAGAAGAATATTTAAGTGATATTAAGTGTATGGGAATATTGTGCTCTGTGAAGGGTGAGAGAACTAGATAAAACATAACTACTCCCTGATTCCTGTTGTGGTGTGCCAACTGACCAGGAGATCAGGAATTTAGAAATGTAAAGAGCAATTAATGGAGGCTGTGTGGCATGCCTACTCCGGCCTACACAGGCTGTTGTACCTTGCTCCTCTTCAGTTCCTTAAGGTAATCTATATGTATAAAGATAAGTGTTCTGACGGATTCATCAATGCCTAGCCCAAACTCCTGGACCTAGAAACATGAAATTTGGGGAGAACATTCCTTTCATGATGTAAACATGCATTAAGATGGGACTTTAAAAAATTCACCCTCTAAGGGGGTAAAAAGGGGTCAAGTGTGTTTTCCCAAAGGGATGCAGTTTCCCTGTGTGGCTAGCAGGCTGCTGCCTGATTGTACCTGCTGCCTGATTGCACCCCCTGCCCACTGTCAGCTCAGCCACTCTTCCCTGATTGGGCCAGCCTTTCAAGGTCATTTGCATATGTGGGCTGATTGGGGCTCACAGCATTCCACATTTCATCCCCCCCCCCCCCCGGAGACAGTTGGAACACAGAGGTCATTTGCGTATGCAGCCTGATTGGTCCTCACCCCCCACATTCTAAACAGTATCAGTTGCTACTGGGAGTCATTGAATGTCTCCTGAGGTAAAGTGCACCTCCCAGTCTTCCCCTAAAAGTTCCCTAGAGTTGCCAATCTCCCTGTGGGGCCTGGCTTTCCTGTGTGGCTGGCAGGTTCCTGCCTGCTTGCACCCCCCTCTCCCTGATTGGTCGGCTGTGGAACTCTGTGTATTTGTGAAGCTCAAGTACTATGCTATTATACTACAAAACCAACTCAACCCCCCCCCCCCAAACCAAAAAAATGTTACATACCGAAGAATAGGTATATTATTGTCTGGAAAAGAAACTCCCAGCAGCAGATGGTTATATATGTATGTATTTAAATGTAGGGGATACTAGTCTAGACCCTTTAGCATCCACTTCCAAATAAGTCGGTCTTCTGTCTGACTCTGAAAACAGATTTCCGGCTGGAAACTCTGCCAGTGCCAAAGCTTAAACTCCAGTTCATTTTATATGTCATCATAGGGCCAATTCAGACACTCTCCAGTGGCATGTGTGCTGCTGTGATCTTCAACCACGCAGAAATTAGAATAAGATTCAATTGACCAAGAGGCTAGATGGCTTTGTGTTACTTCCTGTACTGTAACCCCCCCCCCTTCTCCCCGGCACTGTTCTTTTCACAGCCAAGATAATATTGGCATTAGAAAAAACTATTCCAAGTAAGGGTAAGGTAGGCAAAGGATGCTTGCATTTTGCAAGGGGGTGGGTAATATTTCACAACACTCCCACCCCTTTAGCTCCCCTGAAACAGCTCTTCTGAAAGTACTTTCATTACTGTTTGGTCTGGTCTTTAGCTTTTTCACTGGGGAAATGGTTGGAGATGATGCTACACAACTAGCAAATGTGCCATTTGAAACATCTGGATGCATTCAGAGAAAGCCGCAGGTGGCTGACTGCTCAAATATTTCTGATTACTTCAACAAAACTTGTAATAGAAACCAAATGGCTTCACCTTACAGTTAGCTTTCTTTCTTTTTAAACTTCAGAGCATTAAAGCCAAACAGAGCTCCTTCCCTTTCTCTGATGCACTGCAGAATAATAATGTATAGGATACTCCCAGATATATTATTTAATGAGGACTCAGTGAGCTTTCAATGATGATTGAAACATTATGGCTATGCTACACCCTAGAGAAAAAAAATATATGAATCACTTCAGGCAGGGGGTGGGGGTGGGGGTGGAATGGACAAATTTAATTTTCTATAGCCCTCAGGCTTCAAAAACAAGCTTATATTAATAAGAGATGAACATGCTGTATAATGATCATAATATTCTATGAATCCCCCCCGTCTTCTTTAACCAGAATCAAGCAGAGCCAAGAGTAGTGCTGCACCTTCTCTCTCATGTTTTTGGCTCTATCTTCATGGGATTATTCTTATATTTCTGATCATATCACTAATTTTACCAGTGAGCATTATAATGGGTCTAGGTGCTAACTGTGCCTGCTAAAAGATTGATCCTAAAACTGTCTTTCATGTATTAATAGCTGTGTTAATTATTTTGAGTTACAAAAAATCAATAATTACAACAGATTTTTCTAAAATACTCTTTTAAATATCTAAAAGTAAAGCTTTGAATCTACTAGAAAATAAGTCCCCTCTATTGAAATCTGATGTGTTGCCTCTGATCTAGGATTACCAGATCCCTGGGGGGGGCAAACTGGGGGATGGGGGGCATGCAGGGGGAGTCATGCGTGGGGGACCCAAACACTAAACTGGGGGCCAATTTTCACTCAATCTATATTCTGGCAACAACCAATGGACACTTTCCAGGCTGCTGAAATAAGATTATCTGTGCTCCTGGTTAAAACTAACTAGACTTAGAAATACCCACACTGAAGACCGATATGATGTGCTAATTTCTGTCCACATGGCATCTGTCAGTGTTTGACCCATGATGACCTGTTAAAGTTGCGTGTGTGACAAAATTAGGAACTGAAAGTGAAGGACACATCAGCTGTGTGCTCAAGACATGAAATTTAAGGGCTGAATGGCAGAGTGCACATTTCTTAGTCCACAGATACAAATTCAAGAGAAGAGTTGCACATTCAAATGAGCCAGTGAAGACCTGAAAGCAAAAACAGAGTCTGGCAACCAACAGGAGGGCTGGAGGCAGGGGAAAGGGGGCATTCATGTGATACTGGATCGCCAAACATTTCACTTCCAGGTACAAACCAGAAGTGACAAAGGGTAGCTCTAGGAATCACCAGAAACTGTGGTTTTACCTGGAAGTGACATAGCAATTTTGGTGCTGTCGCTGTTTTCTATTTTATTTTTCTCTCACCACCACTCAGATCAGCAGTGGGCAATGGAGCTTGCTGGTGGAAGGCAAGTCTACAAGTATCTTACAGCATTTAGTATATGCTAAACTCTTCACAAAATCATGAGTAGGGCCGTTTCCACACGTCTTACCTGCCTGCGGAACATCGCGCGAAAGACCTGGAAGACACCGCCTTTCACGCAAAATAGCACCAATGGGTGTTATCTGGGAGTTTTGCACAAAATCGCACAAAACTCCCAGATAACAGCGTCTTCTTGGTGCAATTTTGTGTGAGAAGACGGCGTCTTCTGGGCCTTTTGCGGGATGTTCCGCAGGCAGGTAAGACGTGTGGAAACGGTCTAGTTATGACAGAGACTACTATAGATTTGATTGTGAAGCTCAGTTTGGGGATGTAGTCTTGTCTGCAGCTTGCCAAGCTTCTAATGTTGTTTCCATTATTGCAACACAGGCTTGCCATTTGCAAAAAATGCTAAACTAACACCCACTTCTGTGGAGCCTGCTGTTCCCAAACCCTGATTGTGAAACGCAACTCTCTTTGGATTAATTGTATTGCATAAGATGTATTTTTAGGAAGGAATCCACGTGGAGTGGTCACAACTAGGCCAAGCGTTTTTCCCAAGCTGTTCTCATTCATAACAATTTTCCTATGCAAGTTAATTTGAGATTCTCAAAGCCTGTTTAGTTTCATTAACATAATTACCACAGGGACTTTGGGTGCCTTGCCACTTGCTTCATTACTGTGCAATCTACACAAATGTATCCGTTATCTTATTATCTCTATGATGGCATAATTTACTAAATCACCCAAAGTGTAATATAAGGCTCCCCTACCACCAGAGACCAAAAATGTCTTGTTTTTAATTATAATTGTCAGGCTTATCTCCAAAATGACTGTTGTGGGTCTGCAAGAGTTTAGATTGCTTATTATTGAGATTCACTTGTTGATGTGTTCTTTTGCCTTTGGCAACTGTGATATTTGGGATCCAAAACAACCATGTGCCTAAAGCAGCTCTGAAGGATGTGTTTCTTAAACCACAAGCTTCCATGGCAAACGACAGGATTCTTTGGCAACTGATGTAACACTGAAAAAGCTGTTTGTGGGATGGCATGGACTCTGATGTTCAAAGAAACGGCGGAGCCCAGCGCCACTGACTGGTCCAAAGTCCCACAATGATGTACAAGGAAGATATATCGACTTTCAGTCTTCTTCCTGTCTTTAACTGGCGTCATGTTGTAGCAGAATGCGGTAGGTTCTCCACTCAGCCTCCAAAGCTTTTCAGCTAAATATGTCCTGATGTTGCAAAAAACAAAACAAAATGAAAACAAAAACACCTTTTTCCAGTTGTTTGGCCCCATAACTAGGCTTACTATGTGCCTGCTTATGGTGGGCAATCTCCTGAGGATTCGATCCATTGTTTGCCACTGCTCTGAGTGGTAATACAACAATGAGAGTATCATGAAAGAGAGATATCCAATACAATAAGGATGTGAAAACTTACTAAATCCAAGTTCTAACAAGATATTTAAACCAACAATAAAGAGTATATAAAAAGTATTTATATTTGTTAATTATTTAAAGTGGTATATATTCATTCAATATCACAGAGGTTACTCTCTTTTGTATCAAAATAGAAAAGAGTCCAGTAGCACCTTTAAGACTAACCGACTTTACTGTAGCATAAGCTTTCAAGAATCACAGTTCTTTTCGTCAGATGCGTGGAAGGTAAGAAGAAACTGGTCAGATATATAGGTGGAGAGGGGAGGGGGGAGTAGATGCAATCAGTAGCTTCAGATAATGGGGTCAGTTTGCTTCTGATAATGAAATCAGTTACTTCTGATAATGAGATAACCATTCATAGTCCCTATTCAATCCAAGCCTGACTGAGTCAAATTTACATATGAATTCCAATTCAGCAGCTTTCCATTGGATTCTGTTTTTTAAAGGTTTTTGTTGAACTACAGTGACCTTTGAGTCCTTGATGGAATGTCCTGATAGACTGAAGTGTTCTCCCACTGGTTTCTGGATGTTGCCATTTTTAATGTCAGATTTGTGTCCATTTATTCTTTTGTGGAGAGGTTGGCTGGTTTGTCCAATGTACAGAGCAGATGGACATTGTTGGCACATGAGGGCATATATCAGGTTGGAGGATGAGCAGCTGTAAGAGCCAGAGATAGTATAGTTGACGCCATTGGGTCCTGTAATCGTACTTCCTAGGTAGATATGAGGGCAGAGTTGGCACCTGGTCTGTTGCAGGGTCTGGTACCTGTGCTGGTGACTCTGCTAGCCGATTCATGGTTGTAGGTGAGAAGTCATTTAAGGCTGGGGAGCTGTCTGTAGGCAAGGAGAGGTCTATTTTGCTACACAGCTAACTCCTCTGGATCTCTTTTGTATAGTTCTCAGGGTTGTGTGTAAATTAACTGAAAGCAATAACATTATACAAGGGAGTAACCTCTGTGACATTGAATTAATATATATCACTTTAAATAATTCACAAATATAAATACTTTTGATATAATCTTTATTGTTGGTTTAAATATCTTGTCAAAACTTGGATTTAGTAAGTTTTCTCAACTTTATTGAATTGGATACTGCTCTGAGAGGTGACAGGAGAATAATGAAGAAAAGAAAGGCTCCAGCCTAGTTGCTGGCACGACCCTGAAGTGACAATGCTAGCTCAAGAACGTGCCTGAAACTCCATAGAGTTTTACCATAGAGTTGTGGTGATTCCTAGAGATATCCATTGCCTGGTACAACTCAGAAGTAATGTAGTGTCACTGGTGACAACATATGCCCCTCACCCCTGCTCCCTCCAACCCTCCCACTGGTTTCCAGGTTTGGCATTCCTACATGTACCCTATTTCCAGTGTGTGAACACCACAAGCATGTTGAGATCATTTAGGCTTTGATTTTAGCAGAACAAATCTATACAAAAAATAATGCAAAATCTTAAAAGACAAAGACTTGAAGCAAACCAGAAGACACCTATATGAATTTTAGCTGAGAAATTAAGGCATCGTTTCTAATGATGGTATTTGGCTGTCTTTAGCAAATCCTGATCAACAGAACACCTGTCTTGGGTGAATTTTACTTCATCGGATGGCTATAATAAGATCGCCTTTTGCTGGTTTTGTACAGGTATATGCTATAGAATGATGTAGGGGGATAAGCTGGCGTGCAGGCCCATCCAGCTCCTATATTCTCCCCTTCAGGGTGCATAGAGTAAGGGAAACTGCCCTTGGTGAAAGAAATTGTTGTTAAAGGAGGGGAATTTCTCAGGGAATGACACTTAAGGCAGAGTTAGTTTTGTGACAGGGGTGCTCCTTGATTCTGCATTTCATAGTGTCTCCAGACTCTATTTGGTGTCAAACCACCCCAGAGTATGAGCTTTCAAGAGTCAAAGTTTTGACTCAAAAGCTCATGCCTTGGCAATCTAGTTGGCCTCTAAGGTGCTACAGAACCCAAATGTTGCTCTTCTACTACACACCAACATGGCTACCCACCTGAAACTACCTTTTCCTCAGTTTCAACACACACACACACACACACACACACACCATGACTGTCACTGGCTATTGAGAAGCACTTTATGGAGAAGGTTGAACAGGCGTGCTAAATTATTGGCCTGTGTGGAAGGCTGTAACCTGGCCATTTTTGTTACTGTGTTTGCATTTTATTCTAAATTCTTTTGAACATATCTGAGCATATGGAGTCAGGTCATTGGTTGTTCCAGCATAAAATTGTCTAATTTGTCTTCTAGCAGCTGTCCAGGGGTTTAAGCAGAGAAACACCGGCGACCTAAAATTCTTTAGCTGGAATTGCCATGGACTGAACTTGAAAAATCTACTTGTGAAGAATCTGTTGCATAGAGTCCTTCAGAAAAGATGCAGTTGCCTGAAGAAAGGGTTTCTTTAACAAAGAAGGCCCAATTAACTTGCCCGTTCCTGCTTAAACCTTTCTAGCAAGAATGGGAACTGTTCATGGTTGAACTTTTGTTCCCACATAAAAAAGACTGGATTCTCAAAAGTGGCCTGTTTGAAATAGTTTCAGGAATTTGAGCATTTATACAAAGAAAAGCTTGGGGCACCATAGTTTAAGAAGGATGTTGACAAGCTGGAACGTGTCCAAAGGAGGGCAACAAAGATGGTGAGCCACAGACCTATGAGGAAAGGTTGAAGGGGCTGGA
This sequence comes from Eublepharis macularius, assembly GCF_028583425.1. Lineage (NCBI taxonomy): Eukaryota > Metazoa > Chordata > Lepidosauria > Squamata > Eublepharidae > Eublepharis > Eublepharis macularius. The sequence goes on along the minus strand of NC_072792.1, from coordinate 23,579,538 downwards.
TATGTTCAGCCTGGAGAGGAGGTCACTGAGAGGAATGATAGCCCTCTTCACATATTTGAAGAGCTGTCACATAAAGGATGGAGCGGAGTTGTTTTCTGTTTCTCCAGAGGGTTGGACCAGAACCAACAGGTTAAAATTAAATCAAAAGAGTTTTCAGCTAAACATTGGGAAGAACTTCCTGACAGAGCGGTTCCTCAGTGGAACAGGCTTCCTCAGGAGTGGTAGGCTTTCCTTCTTTGGAGATTTTTAAGCAGAGGCTGGATGGCCATACGACAGCAACATTGGTTCTGTGACTCTGTATGAATTTAGATGGTGAGAGGGAGGCCAGGAAGGGATGAGCCAGTGCCAGGCTCTTGTGGCGCTTTCTTGTAGGCCCAGGGTAATGCTGATTGCCATTTTGGGGTCAGGAAGGAATTTTCCTCCAAGCCAGATTGGTTAGGGAACCTAAAGGTTTTTTTGTCTTCCTCTGGGCATAGAACAAGGGTTACTTGGGAGTGGGGAGGAGGTAACTGTGAATTTCCTGCATTGTGCAGGGGGTTGGACTACATGACTCATGGAGTCTCTTCCAGCTCTATGTGTCTATGTTTCCAACAAAGTAAAGATACCATAGTCCTCATTGGTCCATGTTTTCTTTCTAAAAGCCCACACATCCCCCATCTCAGTTCTAGTGTTGTCAACTCTGGGTTGGAACATCCCTGGAGATTTGGGGGAGGGTGGATCCTGGGGAGGGCAGGGTTTGAGGAGGGAAGGAACTCAGTGGAAAAGTGATACAATAGTCTACCTTCCAAAGCAGCCATTTTATTTAGGGGAACTGATCTATATAGTCTGGAGATAAGTTGTAATTCCAGGAGATCTCCAGGCCCCATCAGTAAGTTGGCAACCCTTCTCAATTCCTATCATCATTTATATGCAGTTTCCACTTATCTCAGTGTTTTCAATGGCATTCCATACCAATCAGATACTTCTGGTTTTGGCTCTCCACAGAGAATTCATAGTCAAAACAAAAAAGCTGTTTGGTTGTCATCCAAGAATGAAAATTAAAAATAACTCAGAAGTAACTGTGTTCTTCACTAGGTGAGAGCCATATGAACCAAAAGTCAAAAACAAAGGTCACTGGATGGTATGTTTCCACCACATACCACCCAGCCAGAATCTCTCTCCTGTGTTTTTTAGACCTACCTCTTGATCTGCAAACAATAGCTTCAAAGTTCACATTTTCCAATACTTCACAGTAGAGGTGGGCACGGACCAGAAAAAAAACACGGGGCATCAGTTTGGGGTCCGTCACGTTTCACGGACCATGGATTTTTCATGGACCTGGCCCAGTTCACGGACCAGTTCCTAGGTCCATGTTCTGGCAGCCACCTCACCCTTCCAGGCTGAGCAGGGGCCAGGAACTGGGGCCGCAGCCTGGCTGCAGCTGTCCGCACTTGCCCAGCGGCTGCCTGGGGTAGTGCAGCGGGGAGCTGGGCTACAGATCAGCTTAGCTGCATGCTCGTCTCACCTCCACAGAGTGAGGGTGGGAAACTGGGTCCATGGCATGGCTGGGCTGCGCACTTGCCTGCCTCCTGCTCTGCAGAGCTGACCTGCCATCCAGGCCTGAAGCCACAGCTGGCTGGGTGGCGTGGGTGCCTGCCTCACAGATTGGGGCGGGGAGTCGGGGCCATGGCTTGCCCAGCAGCTTCCATGGCGATGCAGCGGGAGCCAATCCACAGATCAGCTGGGCTACGCAGCTCACCTCCCCCCTGCCGAGCAGCTCAAGCTCACCGGGGCCTGGCGGCACAGCTTGCTTCAGCTGACACTGGCCAAAAGTTGCCGTGTCTGTGAAAAACGTGCGTCCTACAACTTGCTAGTTCGTGAATGCTGAACCAGGTGGGTCCATGTTAAATTTTGGTCCTTTTCGGTCCCTGCCTGCCTCTGCTTCACAGATAAAAACAAGGGCGCTTGTAAAGACCTGAACGCTCCCCTCAAAGACACTTTATTGAAAGCTCTTTTTCTCCTGCCCTGTGCTGTATCAGCCAGTCTGGCACGTGTGTACAAAGAACAACAGTTTAGTCAACCAAAAGTTTCCCCTCCCTGTTTTTTTTTAAAGGGAAGAATGCTATATTTAGTCTCATAATGGACAAGGGCATACTTATTGTAGACACAGCTGGATTTCACACACATTCAGCAACATTTGCTATCTGGATAAGTGTTTTTTATTGAAAAGGAAGGAAACAATGCTCTAGTATGTTGTGTCTATGGGTGTGCATTGATGGAAATGTATGCAATGGATCTGATGATCTACTCAGATATTTAATTTGAGTGATCTGGATGTGGGGACAAGGCCATGGCTCAGTGGTGGAGCATCTGTATGCAATGCCGAAGGTACCAGGTACAACCTCCATCAGCTCAATAAAAATGACAGTAAGAAGAGAAGAAGAGCCCTGCTGGATAAGAAAAGTGGTCCATCTAGTCCAGCATCCTGCTTCACACTATGGACATCCAGTTGCCATGGACGTCCAACAACAGGGCATGGAGGACGAGGCCTTCCCCTGATGCTGCCTCCTGGCACTAGTACTTAGAGGTTTACTGCTTCTGAATGTGGAGGTTCCCTTTAGTAACCATGTCTAGTAGCAAGTAGACTTCTCCTCCATGAATCTGTCCAATCCCCTTTTAATGCTATTTACACCAGTGGTCATCACTACACCTTCAGGCAGTGAATTCCATGTTTTATTCATTTAAAGAGGTATTTCCTTCTTTCTGACCTGAACCATATAGCCCATCAGCTTCTTTGGTTTGGGACCTTCATATCTTCACAGAGCTTGCTGGTGGTTCCTGGCTCCAGAGTGGCACAACATTTTTCCACCAGGAAGAGGGCCTTTATGCTTGCATCCAGGGCTTTTTTTCTGGGAAAAGAGGTGGTGGAACTCAGGACTGCACAATGACGTCACTTTGGGTCAGCTGGAACAAGGGGGGAGTTTTTTAAAGTTTAAATCGCCCTTGGCGAAAATGGTCACATGGCCAGTGGCCCCACCCCCTGATCTCCAGACAGAGGAGAGTTTAGATTGCCCTCTGCGCCGGTCCAGCCCCGCGGAGGGCAATGTAAACTCCCCTTTGTCTGGAGATCAGGGGGCGGGGCCACCAGCCATGTGACCATTTTCAAGAGGTGCTGGAACATTGTTCCACCGAGTTCCAGCTGAAAAAAAGCCCTGATTGTGTCGTCCTCCCTTTGGAATGCACTGTTGGAAGACACTCGTGCTGAGCAGTACCTGTTGATGTTTTGGAAACTCTGTAAAGCAGAACTATTCTGACATCCTTTGCTATCTAATATTCGTCTGTGAGGCAGAACAAATTGCTGTGCATTTTTATCTACCTGTATTTTTTATGTTATTTGCAGGGGTTTATAGGCTGGGGTTGGGACTAGAGTGGTTTTTAATTAGTTGTATTAGGCTGTTGTTTTATTGTGATTTTATTGAATATTATATTTTTGAATTGGTCTTAACTGTTATAGTTGTTGTGAACCTCTTTGAGATTCTAACTGAAGAGAAGTGGTATAATAAGAATTGAATAAATAAAAAATAAAATAAAATTTATTCACTACCCTTCCTGAACAATCCAGAATAAGCTCTCCAGTACTTTAAGAAAACACATTTGTGGATTATTTTATATTTAACAATGGGTGCTGCCATCAGTGTTTTCTCTTCTCCTGACACAACCTGGCACTCTAACGATGCACCTAGGTCTGTGGTCCTTTTCCAATGACAGCAGGATTGAGGCCTTCATTTTACACACAGATATGGCTGCATTTGAGGAATAGAAGGAGTAAAAATAGTTTTCACTTCAGCATGAAAACATTCATCGGCTTTAGAGTGCCATATAAGCTTACTGAATGAAGGTGTGACTTCAGTAAGACAACAGCCATAAGAAAACATGGATAAGAATGATTCCATTGTAACAGATGGGCATAGATGTCACCTAGTCACCATAGGCATTTCACATCCAGCAACGTCTTCCTGTCCAGCCACAAAGTGTCAAAAAAACAAGTGCTGATCTCAACATTAAATGACAATAATTTATCAAGTGCACATTCATTTCAAAACAGGAATGACTCCTGTGGTGAAAAAGAGTATTTAGGGAGAGAGAAATAGCAATATGTTTGTGTGCATTTTTTTTTTACACTGATCTGATCTTACCAGAACCCTTCTGCATCTCTAATAATTTTGTTGAACCCCTGGAGGTTGCCTATTTTACCTCATGGGTATATAGTCATAATAAGGCCACTTGGTTGTGGTTTCCACACAGGGAGGGTCTTTTGAAGTTTCCCAGCTGCTAGCACAGCTGCAGATAAAGTACAGCAGCAACAGGGTTTCCACATAGCAAGTTTCCCTGCATTTCTCTGCCCCAGTCTCCCTGCAGTGGTCATACCACCTCTTCTAGGCCACTGGGGCTCTTGAATTTTATTTATGGCACTAGCCACCATCAACAAAGCTACTCTTGGACCGAGGTAGTCATGGTACCTCAATAACAATAAAAACACCCTCTATCCACTTCCAGATAGGTCCCAGGTGAGCCTGATTTCGTCAGATCTCAGAAGCTAAGCAGGGTTGACCTTGGTGAGAAATTGAATGGGAGACCTCCAGGGAAGACCAGGGTTGCAGAGGCAGGCAATGGCAAACCACCTCTGTTGGTCTCTTGTCTTGAAATCCCCACCAAGGGTCGCCATAAGTCAACTATGACTTGAGAGCACTCTCCACCACCACCAACTACCAAATACTTGTTCCCCTGCTAGTTTCCCCTTTTCTGCCTTTCAATTTAATAATGAATCATGTTGGTGGCAGAGACCATGAAGAAAATTAGACAGAGGTGATTGCATCTTTATGGAGGGGGGGTGCAGAAAAAAAGAGCCAGAACGGGCCCCACCACCATCTGGTGGCCGTCCATGGGCCTGGCTTCCATGTGTTGGTTCTACTAGCACATTTTCTATTTCTGCAGCGCACAGGAGCCTCTGGAAGATGAATAATAGATGGCATGAATATAAGCCAGTGGGCTGATGTTCTGAAATTTATTTTTCCCTATGAGCAGTAAAGGGCTTCTAATGAGGTCCTCCCTCAGTTCATCTGTTTGCTTACCAGAGAGTTATCCTTGCTCTTTTCAGTTATAATTAATTCAGAATGCTATTAATTTTCCCACAGAGCTTAATTTGGCCTATATGAAATGTATATCTTCTTTAAAGAGAAGTCTCCGATGATACATAGCTGCTCTGTCACAGGGCTTGTAAATGTGCATCACGCTTACAAATGAAAGATTTTCGACATTCTTGAAGACTTTAGGTTCAAAGTTCTGGAGCATGTAATAAACCTCAGCTACCATAGGTAGAGGCTATTTGGCAATAACTCCATTAAAAGCAGGGCTTTTTTTCAGCTGGAACTCGGTGGAATGCAGTTCTGGCACCGCTTGAAAATGGTCACATGGCTGGTGGCCCCACCCCCTGATCTCCAGGCACGGAGGGCAATCTAAACTCCCCTCTGTCTGGAGATCAGGGGGCAGGGCCATCCACCATGTGACCATTTTTGCCAAGGGCAATTTGAACTTTAAAAATCCCCCCCCCTGTTCCAGCTGACCCAAAGTGACGTCATTGTGTGGTCCTGTGCTGGCAACCCACTGAGTTCCACCACCTCTTTTCCCAGAAAAAAAGCCTTGATTAAAAGGGTTTTAAAATCAGTGTTACTGATACAGGGATCATGTCGGCTCTGATTTGAAACATCTGTACTGTCTGCCATGTTTTTCCAGGAAAAAATGAAAATGCTGGTTCTTTTCTTTCAGGTCCTAAATAGTTTCGGGCCAGGGTACTAGAAGGACTGTCCCCCAAAATTAGAGTTAAGGTCCTCTTCTTGAGACCTGTTCCCTGGGTCCCCACCTGCAAAAATGAGGACACTGGTGACCAGAGATTGGAATTTTTCAGTGGTAGCACCTCACCTGTGGAATGGCCTTCCCTTTGAGATTCACCTGACACCTACAATTCTCTTTTAGGTACAGGGAAAAACATTTCTTTTTACTCAGGCTTTTAATTAAGGGGTTGATCTTTTAACATCTTTTTATAGTCACCTTCTAGCCTGAGAAATATTTACAATTTGTTTTAAGCGACTCAATGTTTTATGCTGTTTTAATGTCACCTACATCAGCTTTTCTGGGAAGGCAGCATAGGAATTTCCTAAATGAATGTTAAAGCATTCCCAGAGATTATAGCATTCTCGGACAAATATCATGTTTGCATGTGAAAAATTAAATAATCAAACAAATCAGATTTCTCCAGCATACATTCTAAACTGTAAAAACTTTCTAAATTGTGCAGTACAGAAAGCAGTTCTAGATGCCAAGTATCAGATTGGACTATAAAACAAAAGGAAGCTCCCTTAACAACAAACTGAGTAATCCAAGTGGAAACCCACAACTAAGGGATACAGTCAGTCAGGTTCTGAAATTCTAGTATATTAAAGTGGCGCAGTGCAATGAATAAATAACAATACTGTTGTAAGCATATCAAATCACATAAACAAACAATGTGCAATAAACAGCTCAAAATCGGCCAATACAGAAATATCCAATGGTGCAATCAAGTTCATATCAGAGTTCAAAGCAGAGATGAAACATAGACAGCAAACCAGAGAAGCCGTGAGGACCCCTCGTTCCTGTTTAAGGTAAGTTCTCAGATAGATGTACTCTTCTCATTTTCTTTTAACAGGTGGAACAAGAAGATGGAACACTCTGCAGGACCGAGACCCAACAAGGAACCGGTCATCAACAACGCTTGTTTCCAGACTGCATCAGGGGCCAACAGACCTCCTCACCAAACATCTCTGAAACCTGCAAATGTATAAGAATTTCTAATAAAACAACATTATATCAGCTTGCTATGTCACAAAGTTATACATTAAAGATGTTATACATAGAGAAAAAAACTCACCGCTGCTGCTGTTACAAACTTCAGCGGCAGTCCGTCACACCTCTCTCAATTGGCCATGCGCAAAGATTAGCCCAACAAACTGACACTTAAGAGACGCTCTTAAAGGGACATTTATACAGGATACAACCTTAAAGGGCCATACAGTATCAGATTGGGTCAGATCCTAGCCGCCCTATAGGACAAGCAGCAGGGTTAAAAAACAAAGATTCTTTACTTTCCATGCTTGGAAAGAGGTATGGAATCAGGAGCACAGCATTACTAGCCAGGGGGAAGGAAAGGGTGGTATAGGATCCTGGAAAAAGTTTCAAACAAGGGGAAAGCTTCCAAGCAAGAAGAAGCTGTGTTTGGAGGCAGCCTTGGCCCAATCATTGGTGCGGCTTTGCCTTTGAAGGGCAATCCAAATAAGCTAAATTGGATCGTTAAAGACATCCAGTTTAAAGTGTGGAATGTTTAAAATACATTGAAATACTAATGGAAAAAATCCTGGTTGTCTAATTAATGACTGGGTGATCTCATAGCCAGATAATGGGCAAGGTAGGGCTTCTCCTCGGGATAACCATTCTATTGCAACTTCAACAACATCCCCCTTTTTGACAAATTGTTGTTGTAATCAGTTGTAACGCACGAGGGAAGCTCAAATGTAAATTGCGCTGATGAAGTGAACACTCAGTTATTGGATCAGCAAGAAAAGTCTTCAGCAGACTGCATTAATTTATGGCGATGACTCATTTGAAACCATTTATTGCTGAAGTGTTGACAGATTTACTGCCTGATCCGTAATCCCATTAAGACAACGTATTTGGACTTAAGCTCATTGGCACCCTTGTTCTGCAGTGTTCATTATTTTGCAGTTAGCCCCGTTGATTTGAGTGGAATTTACTTCCACATAATCACCCAAATCCAGTAGCCTACAGAGCTTTGCACATGTAAGGACTTTGGGTTGTGGCTTATGCCTATTGAGAAATCAGTGAAACTAGCAGGCTGATCCAACTAAAGGCAAAGTCCTCGGATTTTAGCCGCTTCACATCACAGAAAGGCTGTGCCGGTTGGTCTGTGCTATAGCAGGGTACTTTGTGACAATATATTGCAGGCATCCTTCTTGATACAGTGACACATCCGGAGTTGACACAGGTTGAGTTGGGGCCCCCCACCCTGCATAGCAGTTACATGTGAGCTGTGGGTTGTCCTCAGCTTCCATGCACATAGTTCTTGATCAGGGTCATATTCAGGGCCGGCCTGCCCATTGAGGCCAGCCCTGCAGCCACCTCAGGGAGCTAAGGCACCGGAAGGGCACCGGCCCAGGGGCAGAGGCGCGCGCCATGGAACAGTCCCTGCTGCCGGCAGCCAGGAGCATGTGCTGGCGGCAGCAGCATGGGGCAGCTGAGCGGGTAGCCTCCCGTTCAGCTGCTCTGTGGGCCAGGCACAGCCGGCGGCCAGGGCGCCCGGCTACGCCTGGCCCACAGAGCAACTGAACGGGAGGGCTGGAGGGCCCCCCATGTGCGCACCAGCCCTGCGTGATGATGTCACATGCAGTGATGTCATCATGCAGTATGGTGCACGTGCGCACACACATGCACGCACAGAGGCAGTGGTTAAGCTGCCTCAGGTGCCGGCGACGCTGGAGCCAGCCCTGGCCATATTAACCCATGGCTGGGCCCCTAGGCTTTCAGGTATTTCAGGCCCCCTCTGGCACTTCAATCTTTCACCCCACTACAGCTGACAGCCTGAGCCTTGTATGGTAGGTACTATACCGCAGTACATAGCCCTATATCCATTTTGAATGCCTCCTGAAGAATTCTAGTCACAATTTTAAAAATATTTTTATTGCACAAGCAGAACTCAGCAGGAAAGCACATTTAGGGGGTATAATTGTTCAATAGTGTAACATTTTGAAGTGAACAAAATTTTTATTATATTTTAAAAATATATAATTTATGGATAATTGTTTTAATATAAGAAAAAAATTGTTTCACTTCAATAAGGAAGCTGTTAATTATCTTATTGATAGAGGTTATATAAGAGAATCAATTAATTGTAATTTATTGACAAAAAATATTGACAGGCCCCTAGTCCCTGCGGGGCCCCTAGGCTTCGGCCTAGTCAGCTTTATGAATAATACAGCCGTGTTCTTGATTTGGACTGTGACAGTGGCGTGCATGGAGAAGCAGTAGAAAATTTGAAAAATAATGTATGTTAACACTTTAACAATATCGAGCAGTAAAAATTCTTTGTAGCATAAGTAACATCTAGAGTTGCAGACCCATGACACATCAGGGGGTGGAGCTCCAGAGAATGTGTAGAAGACAGGTTAAACCAAAGCAGTAAGGGGCCAGAACTGACCCAATAGCGCCATGTGGAAAATGCCAAACATGGATTGGAGTTAAACGCAGTATCTTTCAAGTCAGTACGAAAACAGCCTGCCAAGGGAACAAAGGATAATTCTTCTTACCTGCAATTTTAGTCTTTCCTCTGGTGCCGTTGAGAAGGCAGATGAAACTCGAAACTGTCAGCTCAAACCCTGAGGCCTGGCAAATCTAGCTACAAGATTTACTCTTTATATATGTGTTATGAAGTAATTGCCCAGAGATTATTACACAGACAACAAAAACAAATTCAATTCTCTTCATTAAAAAACAAAACATTCATATTAATAAGCCATGAGCCTAGACATGTTTTTCTTTTGGACTGCTTATAGATGACATAAATGAATAAAAGAATTAATGAATACCATGTGCAATTGATTATCTGCTCAAAATGACTGGCAACACTATACCACAAATTCATATTAACTTTACTGCCAATAGTTGCCTGAAATTCTGACAATTGCTAAGAGTCTTCAGGCTTTCCCAAGTTTGGCATTTCTGGAACACTGACCTTCATTATCTACATTGAAATTCCTCTTTTTGCAGACTTTTCCACCCTCATAAATATGCTTTTTTATGACCTTGCCCTCTTTGCTGCTGGCTAGTTTGGCAAAAGAATTGTTTACTTGGGTAAAACGAGCATTTTGACAGCCCACAATCTACAGAAGAATGCCAAATTGTTTGGCGGATGGGATGCAGAAGACCTGTAAAAAAGTGCAACAAGCGTAGCTAAGATAGCAGAACAGCTTTTTGCCCAAAGGCGAAGAAGGGGAGAACAGTATGGAAAATGTGTTGCCTAAGTAGAAAGACTGGAGTTTGGTTTTTTGGAGACATTTTTATATAGCATTTTTCTGACAAAGAGGGTAAAATAAACAAGTACGCTGGCACTTAGAATTTCACACATCATAAGCTCTTTATGGCAGTCGTGGAGTGGCAGACGACCAGCTGAAAAAACTCCCCCAACATATGAGAAGGCAGGGATTTCTGTATCAGTAGGCCGTTCTTGATCAATCCATCTACCGTGGATCAAAGCCCCAATCAGCTTGCACCTGCCATGTTTATACTGCCCATATGGAGGTACTGATTTGTACAAATGGCACTTAGAATGTCTCCTGACCAAAATTTCAACCCTCTACGGCTGTTCACAGAAAGCTGCCAACTAGTGTGAAGTGGCCTTTACAGTATCAGTCCTGAGGCGACATTGAACTCAAAAACAGCAGCCAGATATTTAATCTCCACCTCATAATCATTGGCTACCAATGGTAGGATTTGTATTCTCATGACATCAAAATGGGGACCTTTTCCTACATATTACATTATGGAGAAGAAGATAGGGAAATTAAAATGTACTGCTGCCATTTTGGATGGTAGTCACATGTTAACATGCTTACTCGTTAAAAGCCTGAGGCCATTTTCACACGTCTGTAAGCCTCCGGAAGATCACACAAAACTCACGGCACGATGGCGTCTTCACGGTACGATTTCCTGTCATGATCCCGTTTAATCTCGCGATGACATCAGAAATCATGCCATTAAACGGGATCATGATGGGAAATTGCGCTATGAGATGCCGTCATACTGTGAGGTTTGCGCGATTTTCTAGAGGCATACAGACATGTAAAAACGGCTGGAAAGAATAATTTTTGAATCTCTGCCTCTGGGTCCTGTATTTGAAAGCCAAATAGGCAAAATGCCTCTGAGCAGAAGTAGAATAGCAATGGAAAAGGTGGGTGTTGGAGAAATGAAGATGACACCCTATCAAAGTTGTTCTTCAAAACAAATAATAAAATTTTATTTACTCAGGGAGGTGAGGGTGGATGGGAATGGATAGGTGGAATCCAGGCATTTGCTACTCTTGTTCTTTGAGTGGTGAGAAATTTCTGTCTCTTGAGTAGCTGGATGCATCTGAACAAGTATACTGGACAGATAACTCATGTGCTTTTACTGTCATCAGTAATGCTCTTTGAAAGAATGGAGTTCCTTATCCGGGATTGAAATTGGCTTGCTATTTGTGTCCTCAGAGGTCGCTTTCATACATCACAAATTCAGTTCAGGTTAGCTACAGCCTTTCTAGAAACTCAGCCACTCCCAGTGGACCTGTATCAGGAGGTCTGCAACTTCTAAAGCACAGCTGGACAGTTTTTTTGTAGAGTAGGAGGGGGGAAATGCAGTTGGCGTATGGACTTAATAAGCAATTGGACTGTTTCTTGAAAAGAAGCAGATGAGGGGGGAAGATATAAAGTAATGGAAAATTAGGAGGAATACTGGCTCCTTTTGTGTTCCATAACCTTACACTGAAAATACTTTATGGAATGAATTACCTGACTGGTCAAAGGCATTTATTGACTCAGATGGAATTAGACTTAAATAGCATATGTGGATACATGATAGCTACATAGCAGTACAAACCCAGCAAAGAATATTACAAGATTATACCCTGTGCCTTCTCTCATATTCTACTGAACACATCAACTTTTTCTTTGTTTCAATGCAAACAAATCACTATTGGCTTGGACTGGGTGGTACGGATAGTTTCAGTTGCAAGCCTCTTATGGGTACCCTCTTACAGGTAAGTTCACCTTGGCCTCTTCTGGGGGCAATACATAATCTAACAATCCAGAGCTGATTCTGGAAAGTTTACACTCTGGAAATCTTGTTGGTCTCTACTGGAGACCACTGGATTCAAATCCAGTGCTAGTACAGATCAACATGGCTACCCACCAAAATCCAACTGGTTGAGCAAGTGCTTAGTTGTTTAATGTAAGGACTGGCCCACAGTATAACAGGGCTGTGCTATAAGAAAATGGTTTTGGAGAAATACTTTGGTAAAAGAATAGGGACTGTAGGCTATACTACTGCGTACCATCTGTTGCTGCAAGTATGCTCCTACTGATTTTTTTCTTGGCACACACTCCAAAGGAAACCTGTCAGACCAGCAACAAAATCTCTTAACAGTAGGCCAGATCTACTAGGCCCAGTTCAGCATTCTCTGAATTCAGCACTGGCTAGTTCCACTGGCTCAAATAGGATCCCGCCCTCTCTCATACTATGTAAAATAATGTGATTTGAATGTTCCAAAAATGCAGTGACTCTTCAGCGGAAGTACATCTCATAGGGGCATTAATTAACACAATGTCCAGGTTGCCCTGCAAGTCCTTAAATTTCATAATGAATAGATGAAGTCACCCACTATGATCATGCTCTATAACCAGCAGTTGGATAGGAAGATTTGGTATTTGGAAGCAGAGTTGGTTCTAGATTTTTGGGGCCCTAGGCTAGGATTGCCACCCCCCAGGTGGAGCCTGAAGTTCTCCTGGAATTACAACTGATCTCCAGACTCAATTTCCCTGGTAGCTTCAGAAGGCAGGCTCTTTGGCACCACATCTATATTAAGCTCACTCCCTTGCCCAAATTCCACCCTCTTCAGGCTCCACTCCCGAATCTCCAGGAATTTCCTAACTGGGAATTGGCAACCATACCCTGGGGCACCCCATGCCCACTACTAACCCCCCTTCTTGCCCTTCTGACTATGTGCCCCCACCTGCCTGAGCATCCTTCCGCCACCCACTTGCAAGCTCTCTTATTGCTTGTGGTCACAGCTGCCCACACTGCCTGCTTGCCCTTTCCCCAATGGTGCTGGGTGCATCTGGGAGTGCCACCACTTTAACCACCCAGATTGCTGCTGCCATATGCACCACCCATGTGCCCTTTCTCAGCAGCACTAGGCAGCATATGCATCCAGGAGCACATGGGTGACAAAGGGCTCACAAGCAGGCAGGGGATGGGCATGAGGGCTTGCTTCAAAGGAGATGCATGGGTGAATGTCTGCAGCAGTGGGCCCCACCAGAAACCCTGGGCCCTGGCAGCTGCCCCAACTCAGGGTATGCTGGTGCCTGCTCTGTTCAAAGAGAAGGGGACATTTTATTGTCAACAGTCAAACAAAGTGGAAAACAGTTGACTAACACAGGGCCAAGCTACAAGTGATGAATGACACTTGATCAAGTGGAGAGCAAGTGAATGGCAAGTGAGCAGGGAGGAATACACGTGAGTCTGTTCACTTGCCAGGCAAGTGTCATTCGTCATTTGTAGCTTGGCCCATAGAGTGCTACACTAAGAGCATTTTCTTGCGAAATAGACCTGAGTACACTGTTAGATTTCCATCAGATTGTTACTGATAAAGCAGCATTAAAACAAGCCAACCAGTGTAACTAGAACAAATGCATATTTATTTTGCTTGGGAATGGTGCTCTAATTAGCCTAAAGCATGGATCATTTCTCTCTGGCCCATAAGACGTTTGATGATGATTAGGATAATGCCACCGGTAATAAGGAGGACAGAATGTAGCGGGAGGAGAAATGAAGACTCTTCGGCAAGAAACATCTCTCTCTCTCGTGTATTTCTAAGCATAATTTCTCTTTTGTTTTTAATGATGATGGTTAATTTATTTCACAAGGTGTTCGGTTCAGTAATTCATGCCAACTCTCCCCCTCTGAACAGTAATTGGACACTTCTAAGATATCCTCTAGGTACATAAATCCAAGGGGGGTAGAGTTGGCAGAAAAAGAGGGCTTTAATTTTTCTTTCCAAAAATGCCTTACAAACAAGGTGCAAAGAACATTTTAAAAAAAAAAAGATTGGATTACAGTCTCTTACCAAAATTTGCGATATGGAGTAGGAAACATTCTACAAGTTGTATTATGCAGCTCTTTATGGTTGGTAATTCATGACTTTCTAATTACTTGGTACGATATAGCCAGAATACTTTGGCTATTAGGCATAATTAGAACTTTAGGGAAAGTAGGTCCATCAACATCTTATATAACATTTGAGCCATATTTTAAATATAGTTCTACTGTATGTTGTTTAATTTCTTTAAAGAGAGGTAGAGCTGGCTTTAAAGCTATACTATCACTCTTAGAGCCAAACTACAAGTGATGAATAACACAGGTTGGACACTTGTCAGCTTCCCTTGAGTTTTGATGGGAAATGTAGGCAGCTTGGCGGAATGTTGGACAAGTGACAGTTGAAAAGTCCACTGGACAGCAATCGGAGAGCCAAGCTGCAAGACCAGGACGCCTACAGTTCCCACCAAAACTTGAGGGAAGCTGACAAGTGTCCAACCTGTGTCAGGCGTCACTTGTAGCTTGGCTCTTAGAAGCCTAACACATTCATTCCGACCGCTTGAGGCAGAGGTACTCACTCCACAGCTCACAGACAGCCATGTTTGCACCTACCATCGACCAAAAGGGACACATTTACCTGAGGCCTGTACCTCAGGAAGGTTTGCAGGCTATTTCAAGGTGGAAACCAGCTTCCAACCATAAGCACTGCTGGGCAATGGCCTTGCCAACCTTCCTGAAACCTAGGGCAGGTGCCATATTAAGGGACAATGCTCAGAAGAGGCACAACTGGCATGTCAAGGAGCCACTAATAGTTCCTGAGCCACTGTGTGAATATCACTCATCTGGGGAAAGGTTTTGGTTATTCAGGTAGCCCAGGAAATACATTCTGTGCCCCGTCAGATAGTTTCTTTTTATTATGTCACATTGCCTGGTCCCCAGCCATGCTGCAGATGAGAGAGGCTTCTTCTCAGATGACCAATTTCAAGCCCTTGTGTTTGAAAAAAAAATGGGGCTCACAATTATTCCTCAAGTGCCTTGGCATCAGGAGGTTGTGGCATACCAGCTGACTCCCCACCTAATACCCAGTTCACGACATGCTACCCGGGCCATGACATACTACCTGTATCCTACCAAGCAAAGTTGATGTATTAAAATATTTATACCTCACCTTTACGTTAGGCGCAAGTTTCAAGCCTTCCTCCAGTCTAAGAAGCCTTCCTCCCACTTAAATGGTTCTTCTCTTGGAGAAAGAGGCTTAGATCCCCCACTCATCGTGCGGCAGCCTGAAATGACAGTTGAATTCCAGTTCCTTTCAGTTCCTTCTCCCTCACAGGATTTTGGAGGGCAGTTCAGAATTCCAAGGGGGGAGAGAGAAAGTTGCATTCTATGCACACATATCCCTCCATCTTGAGAAATACTCTGTGGGATCTAAGCCAGAGCCACGTACAATGAAGGAAGGCTCCTTAGACTGGAGGAAGGCATCTTGGAGGATGTCTGGATCTGCCCCATTGTGAGTTCTAGTTCCAACAATCACATTTCAAAAACAGATTTGGGATATTTATTTTATTTTACTTCAGTTATACCCCACCTTTCTCCCCAACGGGGACCCAAAGCAGTTTACTTCATTCTCCTCTCCTCTATTGCCAGATTGGCTTCAGACACATTTATTGAACCACCTTTACAGTGCAGTGTTGAGATTTACTTGATGGACACAGCATGAAATGCATCCCTGAGTGCATTAATGTGGCAGAATCCTCCACTTATAGAGACCTTTGAAACCAACATATTTAAAGAACTCTGAATGTCACACTCTTGGCATTTGCCCTGAGCTCAGCGACTCTGAAGGAAGGCACACATCTTCTTGTGAGAGACATCTCAGACCTTCTAGACTGTGCAAATTACAAATTGCTGCATCTTAATTTTGAACCCTCGGGCCTCTTTCCCCAAGCACTTCTACTGAATATCCAACAGCAAACATACTAACGACAGGAAGCTAAAAAACCAAGCCCTCCCTTTGCCAGTTCTGGGTTCTTGACATCTAATTCTGTTTTGTCAGATATTTGAGGTTTTTATTTAGTTTTCAAGAGTGTTCTGAGAGACCAAGGAGTCATCTCCCAAAACTGGATATTGTCACCCCAAAATAAGAGGAAAGGTGAGAGGAAAATTGCTGCCTCTTGACCAGCATTTCACTACTGCTTCATTATGCTGGCTACTTATAAAAAATTTATTCGTCCATTTTAGATTTAAAGACTAAGGCACAATCAAGAGAAATCAAAGCTGTTGAATTAAAGACAATTTGCCCCTTGGTGCTACACATATTTATATAGAAATCTAATCCATATAAATGGTTGACTTAACCAGATCTCTGGTCTTTCTAAAACAGTTTAATCATAGAATCATAGAGTTGGAAGGGGCCATACAGACCATCTTGTCCAACCCCCTGCCCAGTGCAGGATCAGCCTAAAGCATCTCTGACAAATATTCATCCAGCCTCTTCTTGAAAACTGCCAGTGAGGGGGAATTCACCACCTCCCTAGGCAGCTGATTTCACTTTTGAACTACTCTGACCGTGAAAAAGTTCTTCCTAATATCCAGCCGGTACCTTTGTGCATGTAATTTAAGCCCATTGTTTCGGGTCCTACCCTCTGCTGCCAACTGGAACAGCTTCTTGCTCTCCTCCAAATGACAGCCTTTCAAATACTTAAAGAGAGCAATCATGTCCCCCCTCAATCTCCTCTTCTCCAAACTAAACATTCCCAAGGCCCCCAGCCTTTCCTCATAGGGCTCAGTCTCCAGACCCCTGATCATCCTTGTCACTCTCCTCTGTACCTTCTTGATTTTGTCCACATCCTTTTTGAAGTGAGGCCTCCAGAAGATATCTGTTAATTTCTGATGTTCAATATTAAGCTGCTTAGTTTTTACAATATTTTATAATCATTTCATTGTGGTTTCTTGTTTTACTAGAATAGCCCTTTTTTTGTAATCAATTTTGGATCTTTCTTAAAAGAAAAAGATCCCTAAGAAATTATACTACTAGGTAAGCCCCTAAACTGTAAAACCTGTGAATTGTAACTCCAAAGATTCCAGTAAGAATTGGCTACTCACTCCCTAAATGACTGTGAGAAGAGGAACAATATATCTTCTAGAAGACTAAGGAAGAGAAGAAATATAGATTTGGATCCAGACTAAAATTTCCAGTAACGGAAATTTTCCAGTAATGGAAGGGCTGAGGTAATTTCCACCAGTTCCCTCTTCTTGCTGCAGACCCTCAATGTGCCTCTCATGTAGTTCCTCAGCCCCCCCCCCCATTCCCCAGAAGCAGCATTTGGGGAGATCAGTGGGCTGCCGTGAGGGAGGAGGTAGGTAGGAATATTCTGTTCCATGATAGAAGCGCCATGTGTGAGTGGAAAAATAGGCCCAGATCCTTTTGAGGGGTTCTCTGATATCCAATAATCATGCCAGATGCCTTGAACCCCAGTTTAAGTGGTGACGGTATCTTTGAAGAACCCAGTGCTGGCTTCCTATAGCTAGTTTCTAAGATGACAAAACCAAAGAGTGAGAAAAGGATTGAAGGATGTGGGTGTGTTTGAACATAATTTCTTCTCAAAGTTACCCAGAGCCACAATGCTTTATTCCTTTCTAGATAAACTTATTCTGAGGAGAATTGGGCTACTGTTAGGACACAGACAACTGCTTTTACAGCTTACTCAAATGAAGGGGGGACCTCCCTGTAGCAGAACATGTAAATCCAGAAAAGCTCCACGGTTACAGTTAACATATGTAGTTGATAAATCTCATCAGCTCCACATTTCAGAAATAGAACTGGGTGCCTAATCAGGCTGTCTTGGATCCTTGGTTGGGTATATTTTCATTGAAACCATCATAACATATACTCAAACGCTGAAGAAAAAAATACCTCAAAATCTAATTTCACTGATTAAAAGAAAGCAAGTTTCCAAGTTTTCTCCCCAGTTTTAAGCAAACTGAAGTTTATAAATAGGTTTGGGATCAGGCCATTTAAAATGTGCCAAGAGCTGTTCCATATATCATTGTAGCTGGTTAAATCCTGTAAATAAATAAAAAATCACAGAAGAGGTTTACTTGTGTGAACAGGGTAACATCTGAAGTGGGAAGTCACTCATAGAAATTCCTAGCAACTGCTATCTGGTTAGAAAAATTGCAAGTTACCAGATCTCTAGCCTGGAAAGTAACCACCTGAGAGCCGAACCACATGATACAAATTACATGCGAATGACACAAAAACTTACTTACACATGTTCCAATGTTGTTTTCAACTGCACGCGCCAGGACTGCAGAACCTCCATTGAACCCGTGTTCACGGTGGCACAGGTTTTTTCCACATACCTCCAAGATATCCCATCATGCATCTCCACTTTGCACAGATAGAAAGCGGAAGATATAGGAAATAAGGACGCTCTGCATTGCCGACTTACTGATCGTGACCGCGTACACACACTGTCGCGGCTACACTGGAGCAGAAAATTTTGAATGCGTGCCTGGACCAGGACACGTGCTCATCGATAGAATGCTGGACACGGGCATTTGGGGTAAGACAGGACTCCTGACACTCGCTTGGTCTCATGTAATTCGTATCGTGTGGTTCAACTCTCAGTCTTCCATAGGTGCCCATTTTAGTTTTTAATAGAAACATAATAAAAAGAAAAGAAAGGGGAAAAAAATTCTGCTATAAGTTATTCTCATTCAGCAAACATTTTCAGCATTCCAGTTTGGTAGGCTACATGTCATGCTGTCTGGATTGAGGCTGCAATATTTTTTTAATAGTTCAGATTTTAGATTGTATGATTGGAGACTACAATAAAAGGAAATTATGGATTTCCATAACTTTCATTTATAACTCTATTTCTTTGCAAATAATTTACAATCAAATGTTTAAACAGAATAAGAATGTACAAGTAGTTGTCCCGCAGATTCTAATTTTGTGAGGGAGAGAAAGGGAAAAAAAATGATTATAGGAACATCTAATCTGTTCTTCTGACAGTCGAAAATTCTGAACGCAAATGCGTTTGGTTGATTGAAATGGGGTGAATCAAATAAAGAATGTCTATTTTTTTGGATAAAGCATAATAAAAAAAAACCTGCATTCTCTATTTGTTCTCACAGCGAAGGCCTACCTCCTGGCACTAATATATTTATAGTTAAGGTCTGTCATAACAGCTGTCAGAATATCTGACTATAAGTCCTTGGGACAAATTGAGTTCTGTATAAAACCTGTTCACATGACATTGTGGCTGTTTTGATTGCATTTTAATTTGCTCCAAAAAAAGTCGCAGTGGTGAGGAGAACTGGGCGATGATACAGCCAACATGGAGCATCTTCTTAAGCCCCACTGATGTCAATGGGAGAGATTTACTCATAGCTTTTCTGTTTTGTTGCACATATCTCCCTCCCCCCATTTATTTAACGAATAGCTGCTGGCCTTTTGGCTAGGCTGGAAGAATGATTCATCTGGCCCTGGATAGACTCACCATCTTGGGGCTTGCTTTCTTCTTACTGCTATGGCTCATACACATCCAAGTCCTTCAAGTGAGACTTCTCTCTCCCCTCATTTTCCACACAAGCAAAATGAAGGATAACCTTCATTCATCTCTTCTTTTCCATGCTCTTTCCCATGTGTCCATGCACTCTATCTAAGCTTTCACACATTCTCTTCCACACATTTCCCCCTCTTCTCCAGTACCTACTGAGGCTGGGGAATAGGGTGGTCAGTGGTACATACTTATGTGCCATTAAGTCACAACCAACATATAGCAACTTTGGCAAGGAGCTTTCAAGTGAGAAGCAGAGGTGGTTTGCTACTGCCTCCCTCTGATGTGTCTTCTTTGGTGGCTCCCCATCCAAACAATGACTTTGCTTATCTTCTGAGATCTGATGAGATTGGACTATACTATGCTATTGACTGGCTATACCATGCCTTTCAATGGCAAGCAGAGCCAAATAATTCTGGTTTTGTCCCCATTCACCTCACTTGCAACTGCACCAGACAACAACTGCATGCAGAGGACATTCTAGAAATGTTTTTCCCCAAGGATGCCAGAAATGCAACTGCAGAGAAACCTGTCGAAAATTCTGAACAGAGTCTCAGCATACAATCAGGATAATTTGGACCTAATACATAATCTATGAATTGTGGTTTGGCTACTTTGAACAAGACCTTCCTCCTGAGATGGTTCGGCTTCTCAGTGGTGGAATGTGGGAGGAGAGGGATGGAAAGAGCTTTCCAGTGACGACCACTTGAGTGGCAGCCAGGGCTTTTTTCAGCTGGAACACAAGTGGAACGGAGTTCCAGAACCTCTTGAAAATGGTCACATGCCTGGTGGCCCCGCCCCCTGATCTCCAAACAGAGCAGAGTTTAGATTGCCCTCTGCGCTGTGGCACAGAGGGCAATCTAAACTCCCCTCTGTCTGGAGATCAGGGGGTGGGGCCACCAGCCATGTGACCATTTTCTCACAGCCAAGGGCAACCCACTGAGTTCCACCACCTCTTTTCCCAGAAAAAAGCCCTGGGGCAGCTGTGGTGAGGAGCAATCTTATTATTAAGAGTGATATTGCCTAAAAAACAACATTCAATTTATATACTGCCCTTCAGGACAACTAAATGCCCACTCAGAGCGATTTACAAAATGTGTTGTTATTATCCTCATGACAATCACCCTGTGAAGTGGGCATGGCTGAGAGACCTCTCAGAAGCTGAGATTGACCCAAGGTCACCCAGCTGGATTCAAGCGGAGGAGTGGAGAATCAAACCCGGCTCTCCAGTTTAGAGTTCTGCCACTCTTAACCACTATACCAAAATGGTAGAGATGATAGAAAGCAACACCCTGGAAGCAGACAGTGATCCTGTGGTCCTGAATAGACATGGGCATGAACCAAAAAATTTTAACGAACCAGCAGTTCATGGTTCATTTCAGTTCGAACTAGCGAACTGAAATGAACTTTTCCTGTTGCTGAACTGGTTTGAGGTTTGTGGTTTGTGGGTGTCAGAACGGCCCCCGTTGGACTTAAAGAGCCCATATTCCCAGGGAGTGTTTAGCAGGCTCTCCTCCAGCCAGCACCCAAGTTTGGTTAAGATTGCAATAGGGATCTTGGAGTTATACCCTCTCCAATCCGAAGCCCCCAGGAAACTCCCATTCAATACAATTAGAGCCACCAGTTGACGTTGGCCCAGTGTACAAGGGATTGGCCGTCAGAACTGCCTATTAGGGTGTGCAGGGATGAGATTGGAGTGTCCATGGCTACAGAATACCCCCTTCCCCCTCCCTCCCCCCGGGTGTCTTCTCCCATGTAACCAATTGTAACCAATTTGCAGCTCCATGGTTGGAAGGAAGACCTGCCGATCAAGGTAAGCTGGGTTTCAATTCGGGTTTCCAGGGCGACAGAAGGAGTGCAGACAGAGTTCAGGCATTCCCATAGCTCCATTTTCAAGGGAATTGATTGATGGTGCCTGACTGTCTGGCTTCACGAACCATGGGCAAATGCAATGAACCGGGCTTCCAACGAACTCTGGTTCGTTGGCCATGGACCCTCACAAACCGCCAGTTCGCAAACAGACAATCAGGCGGTTCGTGGGTTTTTTTGGTTTGTAATGCGGTTCATGCCCATGTCTAGTCCTTAATTCCTTATGGGCACTACTAGACAGTGTCCAGGCATGGTGGCTGCTCCTTAAAGGTCACTGCAGCCCCAGCCGACTTCCTATCTCCACCAATGGTGTCTTACCCCAGTCCCAGTTGCCAGTAAGCAGGTCCAGGGCACCACTTCCAGCCCCTTCAACACTGTGGGTTGGGACAGTGGCTCAGTGGGAAAGCATCTGTTTGGCATGCAGAAGGTCCCAGGTTCAATCCCCAGCATCTCCAGTTAAAAGAATCGAGCAGTAGTTGTTGGGAAAGACCTTTGTCTGAGATCCTGGGGAGCCGCTGCCAGTCTGTGTAGACAATACTGACCTTGATGGACCCGGGATCTGGTTCAATATAAGGCAGCTTATAAGGCCGCTTAATGTGTGGGTTCTTCTCCTTCACATTATCATGCAAACAATTTTACCAATGAAAGAAAATGCATATGATAGAAATAATATTCCCATTACCTAAGAAATAGTGTTTGAAAACGATAAGCCTCTTTAATGAGTAACCTGATAAAACGTATTTGTCTGTTCTATTCAATGCCCCATTGCAGATCTTCCGTTTGTCTGCCACAGAACTATACACAAATTATTTTTGCTAGCAGGTTGCTTTTCACACCAATCTCAACACCAGTTGGAAAACCACTCCCTCCCAACCTCCTTTTAATGCTGCCCACTGTATATAAACACTGTTGAGCTAGCCAAGGAAAAAGAGGACTTCAGCGAGAAGCTTTCAGAAGGTTCAGGGAAGCAACATACATCTTCTACTGTAACTTCAGCATTGTTCTCCTCCTGGGCGCTCTGTAGTAGGTTTGTGCATGGCTGCAGTAGGTTTGTGTATGTCACAGTCATTAAGGGGAAGGCCAGTCACTCAGCCTTTTCCCATTTGATTGGTTCTTTGCCAGAAGATGTCAATCTTAATAATCCTAGTAAGCACTCACAACCTACGGGAGGAAACTCTTAAAAGCACACACAGTGGTTCTTTACAACTTATATTATGCATATACTCTACATATCAGAAAGTTAACTGATACATCAGCCCACACTTTTTTTTACATCAGGTCTATTCACATGACATTTGCTTTGAAGAAGCACAGATGTGTTTGTGCAGCTGTACATCTGTCCTTCACTTTATACCAAAAGCTGCAAGCATTATAAAAAACAGGTGCCAAACATTTGCAAACAGTTGATGTCCTCGTCGCTAGCCAATATGTGCCCACTGTTTAATTTCAACAAGCTTTTTGCAGCCGTAAGAGTTAGAACATTGATGAGTGTGGTATGTTTGATGAAAGCTGAGATTCTGAAGAATGAAGTCTTTGCTGGCTGTTATGTACAGTCTAGCCCTTAATCTGCAGTGGTGGGGGGGGGGGGATGCGCCCTGTTCAGCACGTCTTCAGCATTGTGCAATACTGATGGCTATCGTGTAGTACAAAAAAAATCACAGCAGTCCTTTTAGCTTTGTAAGACCTCGGGATTACTTTTGACTCTGTTCAATTTGCTTCCTCTTTTGCAGCAGCATTTCTCATTTTTTATAACTTTTAAAGTTAACAGGCACTGAAATTGATAGCATTGGGGCCGTCAGGACAAGTTTGTTCTTCCTTCATCTGACTGCATGGTGCTGAATCTCTGGTGTTTGGTGGAAACATTAATTTTTCAGTCAGCTGCGACACATTCCTAAGAAAAACAGTAAACTACTCATACTCTGTCTCTGTCATGAAATCTGTCTGCTTGCAGGGGTAACATACTCACCATGTGCATATGTGCCTGTTGTGCGTTCAATCAATGTGCGTGGGAGTATGAATGGATTGGCTCTGCTCCCATCATTGTGTGATTGCTAGCTTATGAGCACAGCACTGATGCATGACAGAAGTGTATGTGTATAGACACTGACCCTGTTATGAGTCCCTGTGATTGGAATACCTACATGGAGGTATGGCAGGTCCAGTACACTCATACCTGCCCACCCTCTATACACATTGATTGAACATAATCTGAATATATGCTACTCTGCTCTGGTTAGACCTCGCCTAGAGTATTGTGTTCAGTTTTGGGAACCACAATACCAGGACATTCCACCAAAGACTTAAAGGTCGCTGTGGTTCAACAGAAACCTTTCAAAAACAAAATCCAACGGGAGGCTGCTGAATTGGAATTCATATGCAAATTTGACTCTGTCAAGCTGGGACTGAATAGAGACTATGAATGGTTATCACATTATCACAGGTAACAGATTCCCTTTACAGAGGCGTGGTCTGGGGGAGCCCAGTGACGCCTGGTGTGGGCTTTCGGGGATCACAGTTCTCTTTGTCAGATGCAGCTGGCAGGGAGAGCTGTGGTCATCGAAGGCTTATACTGCATAGGAATTGGATACTTTCACTGCTACAAACGAATACGGCAAACTGACTGCACACCAAAAGGAGATGTTTACATTTCCAAGCAAAGGAATGTTTTGACTGCCTCCACGTTAATTGCATTCTGTCTCCTTGTGATATATGTCCCCTTCTTTCTCCCCTCTCATCCCTCCTCTTCTGTATTTGACCAGTTCAGATCATGCATCTGATGAAGAGAACTTGATTCTCGAAAGCTTATGCTACAATAAAATTGGTTAGTCTTAAAGGTGCTACTGGACTCTTTTTGATTTTGCTACTACAGACTAACACGGCTAACTCCTCTGAATTTAAGAAGGATATAGACAAGCTAGAAAGTGATCAGAGGAGGGCAACGAAGATGGTGAGGGGTCTGGAGACCAAGTCCTATGAGGAAAGGTTGAAGGAGCTTGATACGTTTAGCCTGGAGAGGAGACAAGTGAGAGGTGATATAGATATAACCATCTTCAAGTACTTGAAGGGCTATCATATAGAAGATGGCACAGAATAGTTTTCTGTTGCCCCAAGAGATTGGACCAGAGCCAACAGGTTGAAATTGAATCGTACGTATACCATTGACCAAAGAACGGTACACTCCTTCTATCTGGGATGGTCGTCCTCTTCCACCGAGCGCGCAGCTTCGGGAGGGACGCACATAGAGTGGTGAGGGAGGAAGGGGACACCCGCCTAGCCAGCCAGATCAGCCAAATCAACCCTGGCGATCAATGGGGTGACAGATGTTGCAGCCAGATCGCCCTCACAAGTATATTAGATTGGATTGTATATTGAATTGAAATTAAATCAAAAGAGTTTTTGGCTAAACATTAGGAAGAACTTCCTGACAGATAGGTCCCTTAGTGGAACAGGCTTCCTCGGGAGGTGGTGGGATCTCCTTCTTTGGAGGTTTTTAAGCAGAGGCTAGATGGCCATCTGACAGCAATGCAGATTCTGTGAACCTAGGAAGATCATGAGAGGGGAGGAAGGGTTACATCAGTGCTTAGTTTTCGTGGCCCCTTCTTACATGCCTAGGGTAATGCCGATCACCACTTTGGGGACAGGAAGCAATTTTCCCCAGGCCAGTTTAGCTAGGGATCCTGCCGGTGTTTTGCCAACTTCTGGGCATGGAGCAGGGATCAGTGAGGGTGTCTGAGGGGAGGTAGTTGTGAATTTCCTGCATTATATAGGGGGCTAGACTAGATGACCCTTCCAACCCTATGATTCTATGACTCTTCTATGATATGTACTGGCTAGCTTCTCCCAGAATCAAGACTGTCTGGAAGCACTGGGAAAAGTAAGATGCAAAAATCCGCCTGGGTGAATACAGGTTGTAGTTGCTGCTTCCATTATATTTCCGGTGTTTTGTGGTTATAGCCAGAAGTCATAACGATATGATTCAAAATGTCTAATAAATGTTTATCCCACCTTTCCTGCAAAAGGTCAGGGGTGTGTACTTAGTTCTTCCCCCCCTCCATTATGTTTTCAAAAAAGCCCTGTGAGGTAGGCTAAGCCAAGAGAAGGTTACTGCCTAGTGAGCTTCCTTAGGGAATAAGAATTTGAACCCAGGTTTCACCAGTCGTAGCCTAACACTCTAACCATTATACCACACTGGCTCAGTACGAGTGCATCCAACCCTAGGTAATTTCAAATCTTTGTAATTTTTTGTCTTATGATACGTAGTAATATTCTGTATCTTGTTTAAACTTTGTAACTAATAATATAATATTTTCAAAAATAATATGAATTGAGTGCATTCATGATGTAGGAGCAAATTGTAAACTAGATACTGTATCTCCAGTAGTTCTTCTCTGACGGGTATTATAATCAGAGCCATAGAGGAAAAGACCAGGATCTGGGGGACCGAGGCTCGATTTTTCACTCTGCTATGGAAGCTTGCTGGGTGACCTTGGGCCAGTCACACAATCTCAGCCTAACCTACCGCACAGGGTTGTTGTTAGAAAAAAACATAGGATAAGAGAATGATGTAAGCCACTTTGGATCCTCACTTGGGAGAAAGGTGTGGTATAAATGAAGCAATACAAAATACGATACAATATAACACAATAAAGTCTCTAGCAGTAGAAAAGAGCAAGAGTCCAGTAGTACCTATAAGAGTAACAAAATTTGTGGTAAGATATGAGCTTTCGTGAGTCACAGCTCACTTCTTCAGATACCTGATACCTGAATAAGTGAGCTGTGACTCACAAAAAGCTAATTCCCTACCACAAATTTTGTTAGTCTTATAGGTGCTACTGGAGTCTTGCTCTTTTCTGCTGCTACAGACAGACTAACGTGGCTACCCATCTTAATAAAGTCTCTGGTAATCATAGGAATAAATGGCAGTTAGCCAGCAGGAGAAAGAGAACTTCACTTAGTCCAGTCATGCAAACTGGAGTAAAATAAGCATCTTACAAAGTCAGATTGGAAGAAAAGTCACCTTGTCCAGCAATGAACTGCTTGATTCTTTCTTTCTTTCTTTCTTTCTTTCTTTCTTTCTTTCTTTCTTTCTTTCTTTCTTTCTTTCTTTCTTTCTTTCTTTCTTTCTTTCTTTCTTTCTTTCTTTCTTTCTTTCTTTCTTTCTTTCTTATTTTGAGTTAAGGTTTTATTTTTAAAAAGATATAAATAACAATAGAAAGTGCATAGAAACTTATACAAGCACTACATTTGAATTAGATACTAACAGAAAAATATATTTAAAGTATAACAGCACAACTTAATTATATGATAGCTCTCTTCCCCTCTCCTTAGTTGCTTATACCCCGACTTTAATGTCAGTGATTTTAAATCAGTCATCTCTTCTGTGTTTTATCTCTATAATATAATTACCTTAATTTATCTTAGTTTTAACCTAAATAAAGATATTCTTTCCATTTTTTACAGACTTCTGATATTGGTCTATTGTGCACATAGGAAGTTAATTTAGCCACTGATGCATATTCATACATCTTGTCTGTCTGTTCAAGCATGTCAAAGCACAAATCTGTTTTCTATTTTGCTGCATATAGTACTCTCGTGGCTGTCACCATATACTGGAAAAGATCTCCCTGTTATTTTGTGACATTATTCAGTAAAATATTTAATAGCATATTTCTCAGGTTCAGCTCAGACTTGAGTTTAAGAATCTTCCGCATTTCTTCATTCGTTATCCAATATCTTTGTACTTCCTTGCAAGTCCATCACATGTGATGAAATGTTGCATCTGTACATTGACATTTCCAGCACTGTCCACTACTAATTCTCGCAATATCTTTGGGGGTAGTGTACTATCTAAAGAACACTTTGTACCAATCAACTGCTTGGTTCTGTCTGAGGCAGAGAAAAGCTTCGGTCCTATGTAGTGCCCATGCAAACATGGCACGTAGCCTAGAATGCATCCCAGAACCATCTACAATATGGAAGCCCATCATGCCCAAACTCTGTTGGGAAGATCATGACCAACACACTGTACAGCGGGCAAGTTCGTTTGCAGGATATTTATCTTCCCAAGTGTCGAACATTTGAAAACTATGGTACAGTACAAGCTAGTCCATAAAAAGAGTGAAACAAAGAACCTAATCAAATTGCTGGGTTTGTCAGATAAGCAGTAGAGTTGGGGGGAGCAAGGCTAAATAAAATAATGTTACAATGACTAAGAAAGAAAATAATAAAAAAGAAACCGGAGACTTGAGAACGTCATAGTTTGTGATGGGTAGCTGTGTTGGTCTGCCTTAGAACAGCAAAATTTGAGAGCTGTGGCACCTTAAAGGCCAACAAGATTTTCAGGGTATAAGCTTTCAAGAGTCAGGGAACCTTTCGTCAGATACTTGATGAAGGGAGCTTTGACTCTCGAAAGCTTAAACCCTGAAAATCTTATTGGTCCTTAGGGTGCCTCTGCACTCAGATCCTGGGGACATAATGAGAGACATCACGGACACCTCTCTTCCTTTTACTGGAAACATCCAAGCTATTTTTTTAAGAGCATGGCCTTCATTTCTGCTCTTCTATGGCAGAAATGGCTGTGGCAACACAGCTCTCCTTCGTTATCCACAGAAAATTTCCATTATCACTTTTGTCCCTAGCAATTGATTGCTCCTGCAGCGTGATTCTAATTTGGAAAGAGGGCCTGTAAAAATCCCATCGCCTGGCTTTCCGCGGCATCCTCCCTAGTGCTTGGATCAGCCTTACAGGCAATGAAGAATGCCAGCCTAAGTAGTCCTCCTGACAGGTTAAAGCGATCAGCGAGGGAGGTCGAATCTTCCTGTTCTCATAACTTTTGGAATTTCAGACTATATTTTCACACCGATCACAAGATTTCATTTGATTGTGCATGAAACCCTGCAACGGG
Organism: Eublepharis macularius; assembly: GCF_028583425.1. NCBI lineage: Eukaryota > Metazoa > Chordata > Lepidosauria > Squamata > Eublepharidae > Eublepharis > Eublepharis macularius. The sequence continues at coordinate 23,551,266 of NC_072792.1, read as the reverse complement.
CTACAAAAATGGTCAGGAGCAATTATCTCTCTTCAAAACAGGAAGTGAAATTAATTCCTGTTAAACAGAGTTCAGATGAAGTCGGGACCTTATTTCATTGCCCTGTTTCTTTGTATATTTAACATTATTACAGGAGGAAATGAAAAATTTCTCTCTCTCTCTCTTTATTTCCCTCTCTCTCATTCATATGAATATGTGTGTAATTTCCATTATGACATAATCTTATTTACTTGTATTTACTTACTTCCTGAAGCAGTAGAAGAAATATGTAAATATGGAGTACAAAATAATATTTGTTATTAATAAATAAATGAGTCTGTCTCATGAAAGCCATATATATCTATCACAGAAATATTCTGCATGACTCATCCTCGTCTCATGCTCAGGCCAACGAACACCGAACAACCACTGTGGATATTTCATGTTGTATTATAAATCAGTATAGTTGCTATTTACTTCAGTCCTTTCACTGTGCCCAGTCATCTCAGAACCCCTCTTAGGGTGCCCACCTTTTGCCCACTGCCACCACTTACCTGGCTGGTGGGCGAGGTGGGAAATGGGCCAGTGCAATGACATCACTGACGTTATCAGGTTGGCCCAAAATCACTCCCGTGCTTTGCAGTGGACTGATTTAGACCCCAAACGGGCTGAATTGGGCCTAAATTGGTCTGCTGTGAAGCGCACATGTGCTCCCCCACCTTGCACAATGATGTCACTTCCTGGAAGTGACATCATTGCACTGGCATGAGGAGCATGCTGGGAACATGAATAAGGTAAGTGGCAGTTCCCCTCTTCCCTCTGGGAGGGTAAGGGGACTTGGCAATCCTAACCCCTCTACATGTCCCCAAACAGTCTCCAGAGTATATCAAGGAATCATTTTAAACAACAATTATGGGAACATGCCTTCTAGCTGCATAAGATCTATTCTGAACTTCTGGTTTTTTTCCTGTTGAAGGTAGTTAAGCCGCAACATGCCCAGAGGCATGAACCAAAGAACAAGAGCATGTGGACTTGTATGGCTCAGAGCCAAGCTACAAGTGATGCCTGACACAGGTTGGACACTTGTCAGCTTCCCTCAAGTTTTGATGGGAAATGTAGGCATCCTGGTCTTACAGCTTGGCTTTCCATATAATTGAAGTTTACAGAAACCCACTCACACACATCCAGTGGAGGGGAAGGGGGGTGCCCAGTGAGAGCCTGACGCCTGCATTCCTCTCCTGACCGCATGTTCTCCCTCCCATAGACTGCCGCTCTGTAAACTTCAATTAAATGGAGAGCCAAGCTGCAAGACGAGGACGCCTACATTTCCCATCAAAACTTGAGGGAAGCTGACAAGTGTCCAACCTGTGTCAGGCGTCACTTGTAGCTTGGCTCTCAGCCCAGTGGATTCAGGATCAGACTATGATGTGGTGTAGAGTATTCTGTGGAATTGTATTCAGTTTGTTTATTTAATCTGTACTTTGTATATTTAAGTTGTATTTTGGTGTTTTTGTAAACCATTCCTCCCTCCCCCCAGAAGAGCAGGGTAAGAATGCCAAACCAACCAACCAACAAACAAAGAAACAAAGTAAATAAATCTTTCTGGACATTTCGCCTGGTTTCTGACCTGCTAATTATATTTCCAACAAGGTTCAAGAAGTGGTTTAGCATCTAGAGCATCAAGAGACAAATCTTTAAAAAAAACCTGCCATACAAATTAAGACTTATCCAGCTAAACAACCAAAGTAACATACAATAGATTTGAAAATAGTACTCTGCTTTTATATAGCCATTTAAATGGTCATGATTAGACGGCAATGCAAAATAAGTTTATGGAAAGGGAAGTTCTGTTGTAATTGCAAAGCTAAGCAGTGTTACGCCTTTCGAAACCCACTGCAGGCTTAGAAGTGTGTAATTCTGCTTTGGAGGCATTGCAGAAAACTCTGAATATTAAAATTAAAGAAAATACATAGCTAAGTTAAAGAAAATCCAAAATAATAATTCTGTATGCTAAGAACCATATGGCCTAGCTCTAAGGATACTTAAACTGGGAGACTGGATCCATTTACAGACAGGGAAGTTCTTTCTATATACTTTGAAAATGCCCCCAATTTGCAAAAAACTCTGAAAAATACCAAAAATACATTGGCAGGGAGTGAACCCCCCCCCCATATGATAATCTTCTAAGACTGGAGCCATGAATGGAAAAGATATATCTTCCTATACATCTGAGAAAAGTGCCTGCTTTGCAAACAACTCTGAAAACTAAAGAAAATACATTGCTGGGTTTAAGAAAACCAAAATGATACATCTATATGCTAATAGACAAATGCCCTGGACATGGGGATACTTAAACTGGGAGAACTGGAGACATTTACAGACAAGGAAGTTCTTCCTTTACACTTAAAAAAGCCCTGCTTTGCAGAAAAAAACTGATAATTACAAAAAACACATTGGGATGGTTCAATGCCCCCCTTCCCCCATGTGAGAATCTCTGGAGATTGGAGCCATGAACGGAAAAGACTGATCTGCTGGGTTGGCAGACGAATGTACTTCGGCACAACAGTATAATGACCAAAATAAGTGTAACGAAGATCATGGATCTTTTTTCCTCTGTAAAAGGCATTTTTTTAAAAGGAACCATTTTTCACCCTCTTTAAAGTACTAATAAAAGCAGCGGAGATTAGCAAACCTGAATGGGGGTTGTGAGTTTAAATCTCTCTCTACAAGGCCACAGTCCAAAGAAGGGTTCACAGATTTGCAATCTGCATTTTAATACTGATGGAGAAAGCTATATTTGCTTTTGTTTTGTTTTACACATTCTTATTCCACCTTTCTCAAAAGGATTGGGTTTGAATTTTTGATCTACTGAAGTGACTGGAAAACATCTGCAGTTGGGACAGGAGTGCATCGAAAATTCTTCACCTGCAAAAACCAATCGACACTTTGTCTGATGGAGCAAATATATACATGATTTTTTTTTTGAAAAAAGAAAAAATACTTTTAGGCATTTCCAAAGTTTCAGTTATATATTATTCCATTCAATCTGATTATATTATTCACGCTATTCTTGTGAATGCTCTTGCTGAGCTTCCAGAAACTGAAAGGGTGTTGTGAAAAACAGCTGGAAAGAAGACAAATCAGGGTAAAAAGATGGAAAGCATTAGGCAGGAGAGTCTAGGGTGTGATTAACAACTGCAGCATATCATCTGGGAAGCTACAAATCCGCTAACATGTCAGATCTCTGAAATTTTAACCGCAATCTGTAAGGCCCAAACTACATGCTTTGGGGAGGTGGCACGGGTGCTGCTGATCTCAGCAGAACAACCCTCTGACTTCAAGTTTCCTGGGGGATCGTTGCTCTAGTAGACTGTAGCAAGTTGAGCCAAGCTGGCCCCTGAAGTGTTCTGTGGGGAAGGTTCAGCTTGGTCTAAGGCTGTTTTAAATTCCCAGTCCACCCCAGCTGCTGCCCTCTATCTGCTTTCACACCTCCCTGGTTATGTGTAATTGGGGGTGGGGGGAGTGTGACATGATTTCAGCGTATTGGCATTTCTCTTCTTGCCTTGGCTTCATTGGCTCTTGCCCGTGGGGAGCTAAGAACCAGACTAAACATTACCTTTTTTACAAGTTGGCTATGGAGCCAATTTGTGCTCTGTGCAGCTGCAAAGCAGCTGTGGGGAATGGCTTCTTTTAAAAAAGGAGAGCCCAAACGGGCTTGGAACACCCGTTTGTGGGGAGGGAGGGCTCGCGCCTTCCTCACAAGCCATTTTTCTGTGCATTCTACATGACAGCAGCGGCTAGACTTTTGTATGCGCAAAAGTGGAAAGTACAAGAAGTGCCAACTATGGAGGACTGGATTTACAAATTGCTGTACATGGCGGAAATGGACAAAATGACAAGGAAACTGAGAGATCTCGATTCAGGACAGTTTAATATGGATTGGGAGAAGTTGAAGCAATATTTGGTGAAAAAATGGGAGGTGGGAGGAGAACTGTGGCAGTTTGAAAATTACTGAAATACAATAAAAGAAGAGAAGTGACTTTACCGGGGGGAGGGAAGTTAAAGAAGAAGTTCTAAGCAATTGTTTTATTAGATTATTATATACGGTATTAAACTATAGAGGTGTTATTTTAAGAATTATAAGGGGATAAGTTAACTAAGTATGTTTCTGGTGGATAACTGTATAATAGGTAACTATATAATCAAAATAGAATGAATATAAGAAATGTAGAAGGATGTAAATAGTAACATATAGAGTACAAGTTAAATTGATTGACTTATATTGATGTACAATATACAATGTTTATAGAAGTACTTAGAGTTATGTAGAACAGGGGACAAATTGTTTGTCCCATATTGACGAGACTAGAATGAGTAAGATAGAGTATAGAGTACAAAAATCAGATAATTGTTACATTATTAAAGAATATATGTCAGGAATGTAATACTTAGTTTGATAAGTTAAGTGGGAAAGGGAATAGAGATAGCACTGTGTTATAATAGATAAGCTTAGAAAAGAATGAAAGTATATGCTTAATAGAATAAAGTAAGTCTGAAATGAGTAAGGGAAAAATGGACAAGGGGTTGGAAAACTGTTGGAAGTCAACAAAAGGGGGGGGAAGGGAGGGGGTTAGAACTGGAATATTTAAAGGGAATTGATTGTAATGAGCATTATATTGATTTCTAATCCAATAAAATTTTTTTTAAAAAAAATAGTGAAGGGAGGGAGATAGTTCTCATTTCTGGTTAGGTATGCCAGGTCCAGTTTGCGAAATTCCTGGAGATTTGGGGGTGGAGCCTGGGAAGGGTGGGATTTTGGGAGACTTCAGCTGGATATAAAGCCAAAATGTCCACCTTCCAAGGCAGCCATTTTCTCCAGGGGAACTGATTTCTGTCACCTGAAGATCAGTTGTAATTCCAGGAGATCTCCAGCCACCCCCTGGAAGTTGGCAGCCCTACTGCTGCTTGTAGGACGTGGTGGTGGTGTTCTGAAATCCTTCACCCACAATAGTGCTCTGAGCCCATTTGAGCTCTCCTTTTTTTTTTTAAAGAAGCCATTCCCTGCAACTGCTGTGTGGTCGTGCAGAGAAGTTGGCTCTGGGGCAAACTCGTAAAAAAGGTAACAGTTGGTTTGGCTTTAATGCAGCTGCTGTCATCTCATACATTTTTCCAAGCACACTGAGGACTTGCCAGTCAGCTGCATAGATCAGGCTGCATTCAGAAGCTGTTTTCTTCTGCAAAAAGGTATCTTTATAAGTTAGTGCGTTTCAGGTATTTTTCGTCCATGCTTCAGGGTTGTAAGTTTTCAGGCTGGGCTTGGACATAAAACTCCAGTTTCCCCTGATCTGCCCAGACAGTGATTGCCTCCCCTCCCATTCCTGCCCATCTCTGGTTGCTGAAGTGATGGGCTTTTCCCTGCCAAGCCGCGTGTCTGTCCTGCCTGGTGGTGGAGACTCATAATAACCACTGGTGTCGAAGGAATTCTTTTTCATCGTTTCTTGAAACATCGCGACTGTTGGAAATAGCAACGTCTGGTGTACTGCAGCTGCCAGAAGGGAAGAGATGCCTTCTATGCAGGGGGCAGCAAGGATCACTTAGTTAGGACAGTGAGAGCAGCATCTCTCTTGTTTCCTGGGGGGGGTCATTTCCTTGTCTTGTCTCCTATTGGGCTAAACAGGGCAATATCCTGCTTCTTCTCTCTCCTGCCTTATTCACTCTCTCTGCAAGATGTAGTCAGATAGCAAGGGACCTATCTCTCTATCTCTCTTCTTCACTATCAAGTATGTATTTCCTCAAATAAACTTTTTTGCCTCTTTAATCAGCACAGCATAACTTCTCTGCTCTGTTTGCACTCAGCTAACAACGACAACCCAAGAACCTTTGACTTCAAGCTCTGCTTTAATCAGAAAGTATCATACCGAGAGGGCAGAGAACAGCTCCAAGGGAGTCTTTGTCTCCAATTACAAATTCAAAAGCACAAAAACATCTAACAAATAAAACGCCTACAGGCTGAGCATTGGAAGCATAAGATGACTTGTGGGAAAGGGGAGGGAAAGATGGCTCCCAGAAGAATAATTTTCAGCAACATAAGCTTATAATTCTATATATTACATATGAAAGGCTGGGAAAGCTATGAGTTCCACTCCTTGCTTCAATTATTATCCTGGAAAAAGATCAAGAAAGTCTTTCAGCCCACAAGTATACAACGGGCAGTGAAACTTCTAGAACATGGTTTATGAGCGGAATACTTGGTTAAGCGGCTTCATAACAAAGTTGTTCCAGATGTTTCTGCAACTAATGATGTCGAACACACAGTCTGTCACAAACATTGCACATGAGCTGTTTGCCAACAAAAGAAAAGAAAAAACAAACAAAAGGATATTCCTTCAAGAAGATGGGCTTACACTGCTTCTGAGTGGCTAAAACAAAGCTCTACAAGAATGAAGGGATGCTCCTTCTCCCGTGGTCCAGCAGTGCAATAATAACCACAATGAAGAACCAAGGATGCTAGCCAAGTCGTGACTTGTTTCCTTCCTGCCCCATTCCCCAGGGAAGAAATGCTGTTAGTTTGGAAAGGAGTCAGGTAATTAAGTAGATGTAGCAAGTAAATGACCTGATCTGGATTGCTCAAGCTAGCTTGATCTTATTAGATCTCAGAAGCTTGGGTGAAAGACCACCAAAGAAGTCCAAGGTTATATTGTTTCATGTCTGGAGAAGGTTAGTTGTTGTAAAAAAATACAACAGATGCTACGATCAGCAAAAGACAGTAGAGACCCCCTCACCTCTGCAGGCGTATACCACATACCCTGCAGCTGTGGACAAGTTTACATCGGGACCACACAGCGTAGCATCCAGACAAGAATAAAAGAACATGAAAGACACTGCAGACTTGGCCAACCTGAAAAATCAGCAGTGGCTGAACATAGCCTAACTCAAACAGGACACAGTATCTTATTCCAGGACACTAAAATACTGGACAACACATCCAACTATTTTGTCAGATTGCACAGGGAAGCCATTGAAATTCATAAGCGTAAACACAATTTCAATAGGGAAGAAGAGAGTTTAAGAATGAATAGGGCATGGTTTCCAGTCCTGAAAAACACCAGACCAACAAAATACTCTACGGCTTACAATAGCCCTGCAGATAAGATTAACATATCAACCATCAATCCATATGCAAAAGAACCTCCTCAGGATACAATGGGTTGTAATCAATGGGTTGATTGATTACACTTCCAGGGACATCTTTGGAGGTTTGCTTAAGCTGTCTGATGTGTTACTAGATACAGGCGGCCAAATAGGACCCTTTTCTCCATTACTGATGGTGAGGTTGCATGATGAGAATAAACACTACCTCCTCCACCCTATAGGGTTTAATGTGACTTTCACTCATTTCTTTGTCCAGGATATATGTTCAGAGGCAATTCTGAGTATCTGAGAAGAACAGTCACTGCTTCACTGAAGCAAGGTTCGGCGTAGTAAGAGCACAGGACTCTAATCTGGAGAATTGGGTTTGATTCCCCACTCCTCCGCTTGAAGCCAGCTGGGTGACCTTGGGTGAGTCACAGCTCTTCCAGAGCTCTCTCAGCCCCACCCACCTCACGGGGTGATTATTGTTGTGATGCTTGAAAATTGTTGTGAGGATAATAATGGCATACTTTGTAAACTACTCAGAGTGGGCATTAAGTTGTCCTGAAGGGCAAATCAAATGTGGTTGTTAAAGCAGCAATGGTAGGTTTACAGGGGAGTAGCAGCTAGCAGGAGGGATTCTCCTTAATCTTTCAACCAATATTTTTCTCCCCAGTTGGATACAAGGTCACAAACATGGGCCTTGTCAATACCCCAACTGGGAGAAAATCAGCTGAGTGGGAACAAGTGAATTGATGAGGGGAAGTATGATGTGATCCAAGAGTTAAGCATTCCTTCTCCTATCCATTCCTCCCCTTTCCCACCCCCTGCCATTGAAGAAACAAAGGCTGGGATTCCCATATAGGAAGTAGCCACTACAAATCCAAGACATGCAAAAGATTGACGGGGTAGAACCCCAAAGTGGTAGAATAGACCGTACCACTTCAGATAGCAGGTGGGGTGAGTCAGAGTTTGTATCTGTGTAAAAAAAATCCCTGCATATAAAAATTGAGCACATCAGGGGGAGAGGTGCTAGCTTCACCCTTCCCATGCTGTGCTAGTTTCACACCTACAAGAAATTACTAATATGGCATTTGCAATAGCAATGGAATACCCGCACAGAAGTTTTCCCTACAGTTTCTGGGCCTCAGCTCTCTATGGCTGCCATTTTAATAATGAGGAGGAGGAGGAGGAGGAGCCTGGCAATGAGCCTGGCAATTACCGCCCAATCACATGCCTTCCAACAACATTCAAACTTTTCACAAGGATATTAGCAGCATTAGAATATGATTATTTAATGGAAAACAATATGTACCTTATTGAACAGAAAGGCAATTTTTAAAAGTCAAGAGGCACTAAAGTTCAACAGCTAATAGACAAAATGGTACTGAAAAATTCAAGAAGAAAGACGAATTTGAATATGGCATGGATTGACTACAAAAAAGCATTTGATTCACTGCCACACAGTTGGATTAATACCTGCCTGGAAATTTTGGGGATGAGTGAAAACATCAAGCTGTTCCTTAAGGAAAATATGCGAAAATGGAAAACCATGTTAATGGTCTATGGTGAAGAAATTGGGGAAGTTTGTATCAAAAGAGGTATATTTCAAGGGGACTCCTTGTTGCCTTTATTATTCAACTTCTCATTAATCCCCTTGAGAGTGGTCCTAGAGAAAACAAAAATGGGTTATTATCTTTCTGATCAGGCTGGGAAAATAAACCATCTCCTGTACATGGATGATTTGAAATTGTATGCAAAGAGTCCTACTGAACTTGAATCATTGCTTAATACAGTGAAAATGTACAGTGATGATATTCAAATGAAATTTGGCTTAGACAAATGTGCAGTACTCTCTATGCAGTGGGGCAAAGTAAAAAATATTGACGGAATGGAACTTGAAAATGGCGACATTATGAAATCATTATCAAACAATGAAAATTAAATATATCTTGGAATATTAGAATTAGATAACATCCTGCATGTGAAAGCAAAAGAACTGACTCAGAAAGAATATATCAAGAGAGTACGAAAAATTCTGAAGTCAAAATTAAATGGTGGAAATACAATCAAGGCCATAAATACACGGGCAATTCTAGTGATCAGATATCCAGCTGGAATAATGGATTGGAAACAAAGCGATTTAGAAAAATTGGATCGAAAAATGTCAAAACTAATGAAAATGCATCACTCTTTACACCCAAAAAGTAATGTTGACAGGCTATATTTACCATGAAAAACTGGTGGAAGAGGACTGTTACAAGTACATCAGGTAGTGGAAGAAGAAAAGAGAGGCCTGAATAATTACATCAGCAGAAGTATAGAAAAATTACTTCAGGCTGTGAAAACAGAGAACATATTAAAAACAACTGAAACAAAGGTTGAACACAAGAAGAAACAGTTTGAGAATAGATTAAATGGCTGGGAGAACAAACGCTTTCATGGGCAACATCTAAAAAATATTGAAGGAAAAGGTGACAACAGCCTAACTTGGGCATGGTTGAAGATGGGTACAGTCAAGAAAGAAGGTCTGATCTTCGCAGCACAAAAACAAACATTGCAAATGGCTGTTATGAAAGCCAAAATTCAGAAAATCAGTGAAAATCCAAAATGGCAACTTTGCCAGGAGAAAGATGAACCTGTGTCCCCCCTTTATCTCTGAATGCAGCAAAATTGCACAGACGGACTACAAAGCTAGACATGACAGGGTCGCAAAGCTGATTCATTGGTCATTGTGTAAAATGTATAACTTGCCAGTATCAAAGAATTCACGGGAACATCAGGTGGAAAAGGTGCTAGAAAATGAACAAGTCAAGATTTTGTGGGATTTCAGAATTCAAACTGATCGGCACCTTGAACATAATACACCAGACATAACAGACATGGAAAATCAAAAAGTCTGGATAACTGACATTGCAATTCCCAGGGATGCCAGAGTCAAAGAAAAAGAACAAGAAAAAATGATTAAATATAGAGATCTGGCAATAGAAACCACCCGACTATGGATGAAGCATACAACAGTAGTCCCCATTGTCATTGGGGCACTTGGAACCATCTCGAAAAACTTTGTAATTCATATGGAAAAACTGCAGCTTTCTGACATAACACCTACAGAACTGCAAAAGACGGTGCTACTTGGAACAGCGCACATATTACGCTAATATTTGGCTGATACTTAGGTCGGTGGAAACTTGTATCAACTTAGCAAGGCCAATCAATAATAACATGTGACCTTTGCTTACTGTTGATTGTGTTTTGGATGATGATGATGATGATGATGATGATGATGATGATGATATAGCAGCAAAATTGAACAGACAGTTTACAAAGCTAGACATGACAGGGTCGCGAAGCTGATTCATTGGTCATTGAGTAAAAAGTATCGTCTGCCAGTATCAAAGAATTCATGGGAAGATCACGTGGAAAAGGTGCTAGAAAATGATCAAGTCAAGTTCAAGAATACAAACTTATCGACATCTTGAAGTGAATAATAGACATTGCAATTCCGGGGGATGCCAGAGTTGAAGAAAAAGAACAAGAAAAAATGATTAAATATAGAGATCTGGCAATAGAAACTACCCAACTATGGATGAAGAATACAACAGTAGTCCCCATTGTCATCGGGGCGCTGGGAACTATTTCGAAAAATTTTGCAACTTATATGAAAAAACTGCAGCTTTTGATATAACACCTACAGAACTGCAAAAGACGGCATTATCTGAACAGCGTACATATTACACCAATACCTGGCTGATACTTAGGTCTAAAGTGGAAACTTGTATCAGCTCAGCAAGGCCAATCAATGAAAACGTGATCTCTATTTATTATTGATTATTTTGCATGAAATTTGAATAACAACAACAACATTCATTTTATATACTTAAACTTAAAACCCACTCAGAACAGTTTACAAAGTATGTTATTATTATTCCCACAATAAAACATGCTGTGAGGTGGATGGGGCTGAGAGAGCTCCTAGAAGCTGTGACTGACCCAAGATCACCCAGCTGGCTTCAAGTGGAGGAGTGGGGAATCAAACCCGGTTCTCCAGATTAAAGTTCCACACTCTTAACCACTACACCAAACTGGTTTTTTTTCCTACTTGTCACCAAAGGGTTTTTTTAGGCTTAAAAACATCAGAAATGGTTATATCACTGTACTGTTGTAACATATAATGTTCTTGTTCTTCAATGCAGTAGTTCTTTTTGTTTGTTTTTAAAGTGACTAGCCCTGATCGTTGCAGAGTTGTAAGGAGAAATGTATCACCAGTGCAATCCTAAATAGACCTACACCTTTTAAAACCCACTGAATTCCATGGACTAAGAAGGGTTTAGCTCTGCTTAGAGTTGCACTGATAGTGTATTATTAAGCTACATGCCTAGCAGAAATAAGCACAATCCTACTGTCTACTCAGAAGTAAATCCCAGGATATTCAGTGGTGTTCATTCCCAGGGAATAGCATTTCCCCCTTACATATGTAACATCAAGTCAGAACCTAATCAATGAGTTTTCAAGGCCAGAAAGGAGCAGAGGTGATTTGCCCGTGCCTTCCTCTGCAGAGCAACCCCAGTATTCCTTGGTGGTCTGCCGTCCAAGTTCTGACCCTGCTTAGCTTCCGAGATCTGATGAAATCAAGCTATACTGTGCAGCCTTCCCCTCCCAATGTCCCCTTTAGCCAGGTTAAATTTGTGCAAAAGCTTCCAAGAGATATCAGCCCCCACAAACAGAAGATCACAGCATGAAATGATCTGTGAGCCGCTGGAACGTAACGTCCCTTAGAAGCCGTATCTTCTGCAAGTCATAGAAGAAAACATGACAGCCCTTTCCACGGGGAGCAAATTACAGTCGTGTACCAGCTGGCTACACAGCCCTGCCTGAAGCAACTGCAGTCCTCATTCACTCTTATGATATTCATTCACACAATGCCTTTTATCCAGGGATGAGTAAATCACACGGATGCAGGAGAACTTGCCATCTGTCTGCAAAGAGAAGCAAAGCGGACTACCTTGGAGACCTGCAGAAGAATGGATACTTCACAAGCCACACATTCCTCATCCTTCTTTTTTTAATATAGATAAAGATTTTATTTAAAAAGAAAAGATAGAACAATAGAAAGTGCATAAAAAAACTTATACAAGCACTACATTTGAAATTAGATTAAACTAATAGAAAGATACATTCGAAATACGTAACAGCACAATTTAATTGTATAATAGCTCTCCTTTCCCTCTTCTTATTTTCTTATACCTAAACTTTAATATCAACTATTTTTTTGAAGATTTTTAATTTTTATTTTTAGAACAAAAGATGTATGAATACGCATCAATGGCCAAGCTGACTATTTATCTACATAATAGACCGATAGCCAAATTTTGGAAAAACTGGAAACACCACTTTGGTTACTTAGGTAGAAATTAATTGATGTAGAAGTTTGCATAATTAAAACTAAGAAGAGGGAAAGAGAGAGAAGGAGAATTATGATGTATTTAGGCTTAGGGATATCAAATATATAATGTTTTTGTTCGATAGGTCAATGAAAGCTTAACTATATTGCTAGTTTAACCCCCAAAACTTATTCTATGTACTGTTTTTATACATATTGTTTATATATGATTGTATAAGTCTCAACTTAATTTCTAATCTAGTACCTGTATAATCTTTTACTATGCACTTCTTATTTTCTTATATATTCTTGTCTTTTAAATAAAATTATAAAATTAATAATTTAAAAAAATAGAAAAGCCACACAGTCTCCCCCCCCTTTCCCCAAGCAGGCTGAGAACAATGAAGGAAAGTAACTGTGCCAAGTGGGTTGGGTAGAAAGCAGTGGGGAAAGGAAGTGATCCCGTCTACACATTATTAGCTTCTCTCTGGGGAAGGGAGGTTTGCTCTCACCCTCATAATGGGGCTTGGTTCACTTGCCAAGTTATTTAACTAGCTCGTCTCATTTAGGACTATATGATCTGCGTTAGGGTGGCCACTCAAAGCGGAGGACCCTTCCTGCTGAACAACTGGTCAGCCCGCCAGAACAGACGTACTTTCAAGGGACAGAAGAACGACAGGTCCCATATAAAAGGGAATAATGTTGAACTCCTTAAGACTTCTCGTATATGCACTGAACACCTTTGTACTGCATTGTTGGCATGAGTAAAAAGAGTGTTTTTTAAAAAACTATAATGGGTTCAATTTGTTCAGAGAATTTTTGTTGGTTTATTTATTGCATTTAGATACCACTTTCTTGCAAAAGTTGTCCAAGTGGCTTACATTTCTATAAACATAAATGAGTTCTAAAGGAAAGCCGGATGATCTTCAGGTGGAGCTGGGGGCAGCCTTACGATCGAGAAAAGGTGTCTAGCAGCTGTCTCTTTTCACTCTGATGGTCACAGCAGATTTTGGAGCAGAATTCCGCTCAAATATTCATAGAAAGCAGTAGGAAAATACCACGTGCTGGCTCTGGAACCCAAGGGTCTGGGCGGGGGGCGGGGCATTGGTTGCACGGAGATTCTCATAAGGGATGATTTCTTTCCAAGGGTCAAGAAGCAAGCTGGCACTAGAAAATACTAGTGGGTGGCACAGTGCCCTTGGGTGCCATGTTGGAGATCGCTGATCTAGAATAAACATTCCCTAAACATGCTCTCAGAATTCCATACTTCATAATGCAGATATGCTTTTATTCCACTTTGCCGCTAAGAATTAGCCTTGTAAGCATAATGGACTGTTACCTCCTTTGTACTGAAGTTAGCTCTAACCCTTTGATTTGACAAACTTGATAGTGAAGGATGTTGCCGTATTTGGCTTGGTGGTTGCTATCCCAATTCTGCCTGCCCTTTAGGCCACAAATCTCTGAAAGGCTGAGGAATCAGTGTGTATGTGAGGGGAGTTGAATTGGCTTTTAGGAAAATTCTATGCCCCCTCCCCACCATCTCACTCATTTACCCCAGGTAGATTTATGACTCCAGTCAGACCCTGGGCTTTCTCCCCCTTCTCTCTTTCAGTGATTTAACTCACCAGTACTGGAATGGGTATGTGCATGCACGTGGAGTATTGTTATCTCCCCTTCTTCTCTGCCTGCTAACCCTCTAACTCAGTCAAGTGTTTGATCTCTGCATGGATGAATCGCAAGGTGAGCAGGTTAAACATAGTCTGAGATTTCAAAAGGGGGAAAAGATCTTTATTCAACTTGAAAATATCACTATCATCTAAGAACACAAGAAAGCATGGGAATACATATCATAATAAGACTACTGGTTTTACCGAAGAGAAGCAAAAAAACCCAACATGAACAATTTCTTTGGCCACTGATTTTACCTTGCTATTTCTCCCTAAGAAATGGGTGCAAGACAGCTATAATTTTTAAAGACAGAGGATTGTCATTGCAGAACTCAGTCAGTGTACCTGTCAGAGTCTCTCTACATGAGACACCTTGCCACGTGTTCGTTAAGTGTAAGGAGATGCAATATTAGCCAGGAAGTGTAGTTTAAAAAGATAGAACCTGCGTATATCACTCCTCAGAGGGTTTGTTAATTTCATCTTTGCCTCCCCAAAGGCTCTGTCAAGTTTCACATCTCCAGGCTAAAACTGTGTGGGATTGCAAGCAGAGGGCAGCAAGGAATGAAAAGGGACTGGAGCTGCCTTCCAGAGCCAGGCTTGGACCTGGAGAGGTTCTAATGGGCTGAAGTTTCCCTTCTGGCATTTCACAGCCCCTTTGCCCTGTCGCTGGCTCTGTCTTTTTAAACTACCCTTCCCGACTAACATGGCATCTTCTGACCTGTGTTCTTCACGTGCCAAATGTCTCGCATAGAGAGACTTGCAGTTCCCAGCTCCTCTGGCTTCTGCATCTTGTAGAGACTGAGCAGCATTGTTTAACTGTTTCCTCCTCAGCTGGGAGAGTTCTGCTTGACCTATCCTGAAATGTGGGCTAAGTCCCTACGTTTCCTGCCAGCTGACATCTAACCAATTAGGTCTGTGGTCCATCCCTGACCTTGAGCCCCCTCCCAGCAGGATCTCCTTTCTTGCTAGCAGTTGGAAATGGTGTTTTCCTTTCTGTGGGTAATAAAAGGCTTTCATTGCCCGGTTCCCATAAGATCAGAGGCCAGATTCAGGCATCATTCCACATTCCTTTGCCCTAACAGTTGCAACTTCAGATGTGAGCCAGGATGAACCAGCTGCCAACCAAGGGGGCAGAGTTCTGGACTGAATCTTTCCAGACTGCAGGAGGAAAACTACCTTTTCTAATAATCCCTATATTTTAGAAAGCAAGTAAACAATTATCATTTCAGGAAGAAATATTGCAGCCTAGCATCTCTCCCCGAAATTGGCTCGTTTCATTGTTTAATGTAGGAGAGCATTGTTAAAAAGACCTTCTACCTGCTGTCTTGAAATGGTACAATCCATTCTACCTCCTCCGGAACAGCTAGTTATACTCCTGAAAAGATCCACGCTGAACCATGTATTCCCCCTGAAGAGATATGCATACCGAGGCTTCATTAAGCTCTTCCTTTTCATGATGTGTGACATTGCCCAGTTCTTTCAAGATTCCTTTGCATGCCTCCGAGCAAGTTTGAATTTCTGCTCATTACAAATGAGAACTTTCCCTTCTGCACATGAAGTGGCTTGTGATGTTAACCTTATCTGTTCTGGAGTAGAACAATCACATCACGTTGCCTGCAGTCTTCACAATGACTCGGATACTACATAGCATTCTTGATTTGAAATTCCTCCTCTTTGCCAAACGGATATCCTCCCCCCCTTCCTTCAAGGAAATGTTTTTAAAAATAGTTTATAGCCCTTTGGTGGAAAGCTATGAATTGCCTTTCTTATCTGCTCACAAGGACAAGAAGATACTAGTCTGATGTTAAATTCCAGTTTACACAGACACAAAACAGACCCAGAGCTGTCGCAGGGAGCCCTCTTCTAAGGGTCCGCTTTAGCCACAGTGGCTCAAGCAAGGCTTGGTTTGTGGGAACTGAACCAAAGCCAGTTGTCACTTCATCCTACCACCAGGAGCCCACCCAGCCAAGTCTTCACCGAGAATACCAAAGCTGGGGACATCACTGTCCTATGCCTATCTATTTTAAGGGTGAATCGACATGTTATAAAGTGTCGTTCTGGAGTTCTGTGTCCCCCTAGCATGTACAGACATGTTTTGGATTGGGGCTGCCGAAGCCTCCCCTTTGCGCCATTTTCTTGACCCGAAACAGCCCCAGAGAGTTGCTTTTTGCCCCATTGGGGAAACTCAGTACCTGTAAATTATCCCAGGGGGGCAAATAGAAGCTCTTTGGGACTGTTTTCATATTGGGGAAATGGAGGAGCCACCATATCCCACCATAAACTCACTGGAGGACGGATGGCACAAAAATGTGATGGGCAGTTATGTAAAGGAAAGCTTTTAGAGGATAGCCAGATTGGTGTAGTGGTTAAGAGCAGTGAGACTCTAATCTGGAGAACTGGGTTTGATTCCTCACTCCTCCACTTGAAGCCAGCTGGGTGACCGTGGATCAGTCACAGCTCTCTCAGAGCTCTCTCAGAGCTCTCTCAACCCCACCCACCTCACAGGGTGGTTGTCATGAGGATAATAATAACACACTTTGTAAACTGCTCTGAGTGGGTGTTAAGTTGTCCCGAAGGGTGAGATATAAATTAAATATTATTATATTATTATAAAAGGACCTTTTCAGTCTGTTTCTTCATCGTTTGGAAATACAGATGCGCATCCCTAACTTTACTGCCCTTTCTTGATTCCACCATCTTTCTTTGATAGTTCTTTACGAGCAGAATGCTCTGCTAATTAAGATCCCTATGGAAACACTAAATGTGAGGGAGGAGGATTCCAGCCTAGCCCTTTCAGTGATCAACTAGTTCTCAGGTTTTGTCAGAGCAGCGTTCTAACATGTGATTCCACACCTGCTGCCTGAAGTGATACAGCCCAGACACAAGCTTACCATCGAGTCTTCTTATTGTTAGAACTAGACCTCCATATAGGTTGCCAGGTTTCCCAGGCATGAAAGCAGGGAATGGGGGTGGGGCATATCTGGAGGCTTCCCTGGCACGTACATACAGTATGCGCATGCGCTTCAGAGCACTTCTGCATCATTCTGGGAACAATGTCAATCTCGGCATGATGCAGAAGTGTTTTGGACTATGTGGGCGTGCATTCTGGGGTCAGGGTCTTGCACCTTTCCCATGCCTTTCCCTCCACCAGCCAGGTGAGAGGTGGCAGGGGATGAAGGCTGGGAACACGGGATCTCCCACCCTCACAGGGGGAATGAGATCTCTACTTCCACACTTTTGCCCTGCAAAAGTAAAATATGACAAAACTCCACATCTAAGGTGGTGAATCACCTTATGCGCCTCCCATGGAGTGGTTTCTTTTGTGTGCTGCCTCTTTCAGAGACTATCCCAGTAGGACTGAGTGCAGTAGGAGTTTAGGAGGGACGCAGCTTCACTTCCCTGATAGAAGCCTGCAGGGATGCAGGGCATACCAAGAACTATTCAGAACCAGGCCAGGACAACCCTGGGCCTAGTGGATAAGAAGCAATACTTAGTTAAGCATTCTTATATCTTTTCTTCCAACCCAAGTTACCTACCCTACGGTTACTGTCAATAAAGAAACCTTCAGGTTTAAGGAAACTGGGTGTTTCATTGTTCTCTCCACTACACAATAGTTTCCACCCTCGGGAATGATGAGATTCTGCTAACTAAGGATGCTGACCAGCTCAGACACGGTCCAGCGTCAGCCCCGCTTCTTTAAGCAGCAGCCATTAGTAACCTCTCTTGATTAAACATCAGGGAATTCCCTCCATATTGTAGACCACTCTCCACTCAGCCTGGTCAACATTATGGTATCTTGGAATAGTGGATTCCTCAAAAGTAAGATTTTGAGGGGGTTTTTTTACACTGACAAGCAAGAATTTGAACTGTTTGTGCTCACACTGATCCTTATTTTTGAGCTGCCTTACCAATATACCAATTGGTATACCAATACCATTTCGTATAAAGAAGATGAGGATCTATGCAGCCTTTGCAGATTTTATGACAGCTGTTGATAAGATAAAAGGACAATGATTATGAAGAGAAATTGTAGACTGCTCATTCGAGTCACAAATGTATCTTGTGTAATGAGCTGAAGGATTCATTCTGCTGACACTGGGCACTTAGCAAATGGCATCCCGTAAAGAAGTGGGTGATGCGAGGAGGAGGATTCAGCATTCTTTAGGGATGGTTTTATTTTGGCCATTATGCAAGCCAGTTTCGCGTACCAAGTGCTAGTCAGAGCACTGATCAGAAAGTGCACCTCCCTCCCTTATATACATTAAACAGTAACTGTTTACATTTTTGCCATTTGACTCAGAGGAAGATCAAGTCCTGAAAGACTATGGTTTTTACAAAGTTCAATTGATCAAACAAACCATTTGCATCCCAGCTAGAGACACTTCTCTTCACAGTGACACCATCCAAATGTCCTGAAGGGGGTGGGGGACAGACAAGGACTGAGGTATTGGAGTGGTGCCTCTCTCTGGCCAGCCTGCATCTTCTGTCCAGGAGACCGCCATTCCAGACCCATCCAGTACCCTTCCCCTATGATTCTTTTTTTAGCAGCACTAACCAGGCAATGATTCCTTCAGGCCACAGTCTCTCCCTTAAATTCCTATAATTCTTTTAGGCAACTGTCTCTCCCTTACATTCCCCCAACACATTCCCCTTTCCCTCCAATGGAATTATTTAAATTAACATTTCTGAAGCCGTTAGACAGGGAGGGGTTGGTGGTCGGCTCCTTGAAAGGACTTGATTGACAGGGAGACAATGCCAATGCCTGGTTAGTGCTGCGAAAGAAAGAAAGAAAGAAAGAAAGAAAGAAAGAAAGAAAGAAAGAAAGAAAGAAAGAAAGAAAGAAAGAAAGAAAGAAGCACTCATACGTACATTCCCCCTTCCCTCCAATTGAGTTAATTAGGTAGTATAATGTAAGGGCTTTCTCCCCTTGGGATTCAATTGGTAAGAGACACTGCCATTAAGGAAAGCAAGATGCTGCCGGTTCAGTGCCTGCCTGTTCTTACTCTGCAGTAAGAACCAAAACAAAGAAACACAAACTTTTCAATGCAAAGGTGTTTGTTATGACTCGGTTTCCCAGATTTGGTTCATCATTCCAAAACAAGTAAGAACAAGAAAGGCCAGCAAGGGAGAGTACAATCAAAGACCAAAGCAAAGACTCCCTCAAGAACCAGGTATTACAATGAAATGATCAAAATATTTACTATCAAGTGCTATAAGTCAAAAAAAATGCATCATGCTTCAAATACATACAAGGTCATAAATACAATACCCAATATTCAATACAAATAAAGCATAAATATACACAATTATACACCATTCATATTCCAATACATAAGTCAATCAGTTAAATACATAGCTAAGAAAAATATAAAGATACAGTTCCAAAGTAGAGATGGGCACGAACAGAAAAAAAAAAGAACATGATGTTCGTTGTTCATTGCCATCCATGAATAGGGACTCCCAAACAACCATGAGCATGGCCCTGTTCACAAACATGTTCGTGGTTGGCTGTTCGTAAGGGCCAGCACGCTCTCCTCCAGCCATCATCCAAGTCAAGATCCCTACTTTACCACTCCCAGAAACCTGACCTGAGCAGGCAGCAGGAAAGGTACCAATAATAAATAATAGCTTGGCCCAGAGCCTGGCAGCAGCCCTGGGACTTGAAGGGGTAGATCCCTACTGCACCACTCCCAGAAACCTTACCTGAGAAGGCAGCAGGAAAGGTACCAGTAATAAATAATAGCTTGGCCCAGAGAGTGGCAGCAGCCCTGGAACTTGACGGGGTAGATCCCTATCCCACCACACACAAAGAAAATTCAAGCTCCAGTGCACTCTCTCTATCAAAATGCCAACAGCAACTGCCTCTCCCTCTGCAATGTCTGCAAAACCAGAGCCTCCCTTGTAACAAATTTGGAGCTCCACACTTGAAAGGAAGACCTGCCTATCAAGCTAAATTAGTCTTAGATTGGGGTTTCCAGGGCAACAGTAGAAGTTCAGACAGAGTTCAGACAATCCCTGCCTAAGTTGCCAAGGGAATTGTTTGCAGGTGCCAGACTGTCTGGCTTAACGAACAGCAACAAACAGCAACAGACGAGGCTTGCAATGACCACCTGTTTGTTTAGAATGGGGCCCCATGAACAGCTTGTTCACGAACAGCAGATTGGGCTGTTCGTGGCTTTTTTTTGTTCGTATTGCTGTTCGTGCCCATCTCTATTCCAAAGTACATTCCATATAAAGTCAAAATTCCCAAATGTTTCCAAAGTGCTGTAAGACTTCTAGCTGCAGTGAGAAAACGGCACAGGACTAGAGGCATTTCCCCTTACTCCCAAACGTCATTAAATAACACAGTCAAATGGCCTTTATAGCCCAAATTTCAGAATGCAGCTCCTAGAGGAAAGTTCAGCTTGTAGTGCAACTTCTAAACAGAGGCCAAAATAAGGTGCCGCTTCAGAAGATGACTCCGTCTCACTGCACAGCTTCTCAGTCAGAGCCAGCAGCTTCTGGCTAGCACTCTTTGTTTAGCTAAATAAGCTTTTTCATGGGCTAAATTATTGGCATATCCATTGAATCAAACAGATTGGAAGTATCTGAAGGGGCTTTGTTTTAATGAAACAAAGAGTGCTAGCATTTTCAACTGATTGACTGATGTATTGGAATATGAATGTGTATAATTGTGTATGTTTATGCTTTATTTGTATTGAATACTGAGTATTGTATTTATGAGTAGACATGGGCATGAACAGGAAAAAAAATGAACATGGTGTTCGTTGTTTGTTGCCATACACGAACAATGAACATTGATGAACATGATCTGTTCACGAACATGTTTGTTGTTCATTGTGGGGGCCAGCAGGCTCTCCTCCAGCCATCAAGATCCCTACCACACCACTCCCAGAAACCCTACCTGAGCAGGCAGCAGGAAATGTACCAATAATAAATAATAGCTTGGCCCAGAGCCTGGCAGCTGCCCTGGAACTTGAAGAGGTAGATCCCTATCCCACCACACACAAAGAAAATTCAAGCTCCAATGCACTCTCCCTGTCTTTCTCTCAAAATGCCAACAGCAGCTGTCTCTCCCTCACTGTCTGCATAACCAGAGCTGGGAGCCCCCCTCCTCCCTACTCTTTGCTTCCTTGTAACAAATTTGGAGCTCCACACTTGAAATGAAGACCTGCCTATCAAGCTAAATTGGGCTTAGATTGGGGTTTCCAGGGCAACAGCAGGAGTTCGGACACAGTTCAGGCAGTCCTTGCCTCTGGTTGCCAAGGGAACTGATTGCAGGTGCCAGACTGTCTGGCTTGATGAACAGCAATGAACGAGGCTTGCAAGGAACACCTGTTCGTTTAGAGTTCGTTTAGAATGGGGCCTCATGAACAGCTTGTTCACGAACAGCTGATTGGGCTGTTCGTGGCTTTTTTTAGTTCGTATTGCTGTTCGTGCCCATCTCTATTTATGAGTCATGACCTTGTATGTATTTGAAACATGATGCACTTTTTTGACTTATAGCACTTGATAGTAAATATTTCGATCAGTTCATTGTAATATCTGGTTCTTGAGGGAGTCTTTGCTTTGCTCATCATTCCAAAAGCCAATTTAACAAAACAAAACAGCTATTTCCATGTGTATTTCTAGCTCACACAGCCCTAAGAAATATCCTAAAATTGGCCTCAGGAATCATTGCTCTTGTCCGTAGATTTGGATACAGAAATTCAGACAGAAGTTTTATTCTCATTGATTCTCTCTAGAATATCTCACTGGTCTTGAACGAGTGGAAGCAAAACCAAAATTTAAAAGCAGAACAAAGATACATTTATCGAGCAGGATCTCTCTCTATTGGCAGATCTAAACATAGCACTGTAGTGCCAGGGGTTAAGTTCAAGCATAGTCTTGGAGAACAATTTGATAGATTTTCCTAACTTCTTTTAAAAAAAGAGCTTTCACTTTATTGTAGCTGCAGCAATTTCCTTCTACAGAGCTACATAGGCAGGACCTTGAATATACCATACAATCTAAACTTCTGCTTTTATAAGAACCAGCAGTGGAAAAGAAAACTATAGTCTGACTCCTCTAACAATGAAAAGGTTTGTTTATCGTGCTTCGAGGGATTTTGGTAAATGTCAAGATAGAATAACTTGGATTCATTGTTGACAAAAACATTACCTGTACTGTGGCTACCTATATATTATTAAAATACCCATAAACTTGCACTGTTGTTGGATTACAAACTAGACAAATGGCTCGATGTCTATGCTTTCAGCCTGTAGGGTGGGTAATTTATTCTTGTTCTGTCGATCAGCTTATTTTATTGGAATAGCTTGTCTTATTTACAAATTTTATACGGCCAGTAAATGTATTCGAATAAATTTATTCTGATTAAATAAAGGCCCCTTTTGGACCTCACTTTCTCTGCCTTTTTAGTCCTTAAAGCAGGCTTTCCTCATTCCTTTTTCCTCTGCCAGCCACACAAGATCCGCTTCCACATGGGGATTTCCCCTTCCATACCAAGCAGGAAGCCCCACATTCAAAAGGAACATCCACAAGAGATCGTGTGCTTTCTGATCAGGACTTGTGGGTTTCCCTGGGCTTCCCTGTTTAAACCAGATCAAAGATAAACTCTCTTGGACATGGCTCAGTAGGGGAACTGTCGAGTGGCTGTCTCTATGGAGATGGAGCAGAGACAAACTATTGCCATAGTAGGGAGTACATTTTCATCTCCCCCTCTGTTTTGCTCAGAGGAACCGGGGTACGACCTGATGCCCAAAAGCACCAATGTATATTTACTTGCAGCCAGCACAGAGCATAGAGATAGTGGCAAGAAAAGGCCTTTAAAGATCAGGGCTTAGGTTTGTCATTCCCCCACCCAGGGTGGGGGATCCCCAGATCCCACCCTTCCCCCCCATTCCCACTTACCTGGTTGGCAGGGGGCACACTCCCTGGGGTGCCCCTCCCCCCCTGGGCAGGGGGTGCGCTCCTGTGCCACAAGAGCAGGTGGCGGCGGCAGTGGCAAAAGCAGCCCACTCTTGCCACTGCCACTGCCTCTTGCTGCCACGGCCCCTGTGCACCAAATGAGAGCAGGCCACGGTCATGGCGAGAGTGAGCAATGGCAGTGAGAGCAAGTGGCTGCGGTCGCAGCGAGAACAGGCAGTGGCTGCAAGGGCTCCCTTTGACCTGGAGGCACCCTTTGACCTTGTGTGATGACATCACTTGCGCAAGTGACGTCATCATGTGAGCCAGGAGCGCACGTGAAGAAAGGAAGCTTGGGTAAGTGCTGGCTCCCAATCCCCCACTGGGACACTACAGGGGACCTGGACATCTCCTGTCAAGGGACTCCAGGCCCCTGGCAACCCTATCAGGGCTAGAAATATCCCCCCGCCCGCATCTCTTTTTAAAGACATTTCACAACATCCATCCCGACAAAAAGTTCTGGAGGACTCAAAAGTATACATACTGTTTTGTGTTGTTTTGGTTAGTCCTAATAAAATGGAGTGTGTCAGTTGTGGGTTGTTTTGGATTTTGATTTTGGGCCAGCACGGCTGTAAACTTTTGTCTTCCTGTGCTTGCCTTTCTCTGTCCATCTCCATCGTCTTCTCTCCTGGGATCATGCTGCTTCCATTAACTCTTTCTTATCCTGACTTGGAACATTTCTGGTTCTAAAGGCTTTCCATCTCGAATCAAGTCTCTTTAGCTACAATAATTAAAAAGAATAAGGGAGGGGGGATACAAGAAGAAGAGCAGAGCTGCAGAAAAGACAGATCAAGGTCAAAAAGGACAAATGAAGATGGATGAAATGAAAAGGAGAGACACAAATACAGAATATTAAATGGCACAATGAATGCTGCACATTTTGCAGCAAATGGCTTAAGAATACAAGAAAGAAGTGGTTCTTTGGAGCAAAATCAAACAGAAATTGATTTTCTGAAAATATCTGAAACAGTGTGATAGATGAAACAAGAGGATCAGAGAGAAGACGCCTCACAACAGCACTACCAGGAAAGAAGACAAGCTTGAGAGGACAAACACGACGGATGAATTGTCAAAGGAAATTAAGTCAATAGGAAGCTTTGGCAGGTTCTGAAATGGCAGGATGAAAAGGATTGAGGCAGCTAAGCTGAAATCCCATAATTATAAGGAGTGGCAGTAAAAGACGATCACTGCAACTCAGATACAGAAGATGGGGGAAATGATGGCAGAGATGAAAAGCTCAGTTTTATGCGGCTAAAGCAGCACCTAAAGTAATTGCATTCTGGGAAACCTCTGAAACTTATCTGAAGTACCTCAAGAAAATCCGTAATGGCACACAAGTTTTCCTGGAAGTTTATGATCCACAGCCCTAAGGATGTTTGCCTGGCCTTGACAAGAACATTTTCGGTTCTGGTGCCGGCCTGGTGAAGCGCTCTTCCTGTTGTGATCTGGGTAGGGTTGCCAGATCTAGGTTGGGAAATTCCTGGAGGTTTGGGGGGTGGAGCCTGGAGAGGGTGAGGTTTGGGGAGGGGAGGGCCTCAGAATGGTATAATGCCATAGGGTCCACCCTCCAAAGCAGCCATTTTCTCCAAGGGAACTGATCTCTGTCACCCGGAGATCAGTTGTAATTCTGGGAGATCTTGAGCTACCACGTGGAGGCCGGCAAGTCAACCCTAGATCCGGGCCCTGCAGGACGTGTTGCAGTTCCGCTGGGCCTGTAAAATGGAGCTGTTCTGCCAGACCTATGGTGGTGGCTGAAGCAATGGCGGCAAGTCCTTCCAGCCCCTCTTGCTTCTGCTTTGGCTCTACTTTGTTTCTGTTGTCTACATTCTAGCAGATCTTTCTCTACTATTCTGATTTCTGTATCAGACACCATAACTGGACTAGTGTTATTTTTTTTTTATTTTTTTAATAAATTTTTTATTTTTCATAGCTACAAAACACTACACAAAACTATCACAAGGAAAGGGGAGAGGGAAGGGACAAAGGGGGGGGGTGGAAAAAGAAAAGGGGGGGAATGAACTACAAACACTAAACACTACACTTCAATGTTTCCCTTCATACTGTCATAATACAAAAATAGCTCCATAAAATAATGATGGAGTGGTTAATCATACAGAGAATAAACATTTCAAATTCTGGTTAAACTTTCCTCCCCCTTCTAGGTCCCGGACGCAATTCTCTCTGTGCAACTGCTGTTGCGATGCTCTCCTCCTCCCCCCCCCCTCCGGCTCCTCCTTTTCTTCGTTCTTGGTGCAGCAGAGTTCTGGGTTTTTATTCTCAAAATCCTTTAGTTGATCTTCTGATAATATCTTATAGGCCTGATCTTTACATCTGAACCATATTCCTTCCGGGAATAACCATTTGTACTTTATTCCATGGTCCCTCAGAAGTGCTACAAACTTTTTATATTTAAAACGCCGTTTCCGGACTAGAAATGGAACGTCCTTCAAAATCTTGACTTTCAAACCCATAAAGTCCAAATCCGCATTGTATGAGTTATATAGGATGGTGTCCCGAATCTTTTTAGATGAAAAGTCAATAATGATCTCACGAGGCAACTGTCGCTTTGTTGCATATTTTGAAGAAGCCCGACGGACCTCCAAAATGGCGCTTTTAACCTCTTCTTTAGTCGTCCTCGCGGGTGTCACCAGTAGTTCCGAGACCAAATCCCACAGATCCTCATTTTCCTCCTCTTTCACGTTTTGGAGACGCAAAATTGTCTGCGTTCGTTCCACCTGTAGCCCGATCAGCTGGTTCTCCACCAACTTCAGGTCCTTTTTTGTAGCCTTCACAAGTGACGCACTTTCCAGAGCAGACTTTTCTGCCCCCCCCCCCCGCTGCTGCCTTAATGGTTTTCACCTCGCTTTCAATTAAGCCCACCCTTTGATCAGTTTCGTTCAGCTTGTCAACAAAGGGTTTTATAGCTTCCACCACCGCCCTGCGTACCAACTCTTCGAGCGACTCCCCCTTCTGCAAGGTAGCCGAGATTGACTTACCGAGAGCGGGACTTTGCCTCTTTGCTGCCATTTTGGGGGGGGGCGCCAACAAAATTCTGGAACTCAACGAAGGGGAAGAGCGAGTCTTCTTCAGATCAACCTCTCCTTCACAAACGCTTGTAGAACAGAAGGGATTCGCTTGTTTACAGGCTTCCGCCTGTTTCTTTTACTTGCCGTTTCTCGTTGCCCGGCAGCACTCGAGGCGCCGCGCACATCTGCCGGCCTCCATAGGGACAAACGGGCAATTCCCCCCCCGCATTGATTTCGGGGAGTTCTTCCCGCCGCGTCCCGGACCCTGGCTCCCTCCCTGGGAGTCCTGGGGGCTAATCCTTGCGGGTCAGCCGCCCGGTCAGGGTGCCCGGTCGTTTCCTCCCGGACCAGCCGAGAGGAGCGTCCGGCTGAGAAAACGAAACCGAATCCCACTGGACTAGTGTTATTAATGTACGTTTTATCTTATATATTTATGGATTTCTGATTTTGAATCTGTTTATTCTTTGTATTTGTAATGTGATTATGGTTATTGTAACCTGCTCTGAGCCTGCTAGCGGAGAAGGCGGGCTAGAAATTGAATACACTAACTAAAACTTATCCACCAATACCTTGCAGTGAATAGCCGTAAGTGAACATAAAATAAAATAGAAGTCTGGCAGCACCTTAAAGATTAAAAAAAATGTATTCCAGCATAAGTCAGAACTCACTTCATCAGATGCAGGATCCAGGTCCAGGAGAACTGGTTGTGCTTGAGGTTGCACTCATAGTTTTCATCCACACATCACCGGATATTGGGCTAGAGCGGATATTGCCGGATATTGGGCTAGAGCGGATATTGCCGGATATTGGGCTAGATCCTTCACAGCAGCATTGACTTGTCCAAAGAGGAAAACTCAGTTGTGAAGGATTCTTATAATGTAACAAGAGTGCAACATTCAAGAGTGTGGATCCAGCCTTAGACTGGAGGCAGTTTGAATAGCCAAGGGAGGGTGCCTTGAGTTAGCAACTGATTTATGATACACATCAAGAGCTCATTTATGTTGTCTTTACATGATTTTTGCAGCCAAGTTGAGCAAGGATCCAGTGCACAAGCAGTGGCCTTCACTGCCAGGATCTTGTCAATATCCATCACTGTAACTGGGTCATAATGATCCATAAATGGGTGAGAGCATGTGTTAAGCACTTCTTCCACTTTGCCTATATCACCGTCAGCATCCAGTTCAGAATGTATCCGTGCTATTTTATCAGCAAAGAACTTTGCAAAGAGGTCACAGCTAGTTGTCTGCTCCTGAGCCAGTAAAGGTTCAGATTTAGGAGTATGAAGATGTTGAGATACCTTAAACAGTTGGTTTGGTCATGAAACAGCTGGTGCAATGGTTGCAGAGAAATAACAGCTGGTGCAATGGTTGCAGAGAAATAACGTCACCATCTCATTATAGGCCTTCCAATAAGCTCTATAACACACACTATCAGATTCTGTGTGAGATTTCTGCCAGTTTCTTTCTAGGTGTCTTACAGCCTTCTTTAGATCACTCAGCTCCATGGTAAACCATGGTGCTGGCCTCCAACCCACGGGCAGGAGAGGTTGATGAGGAACAATCTTGTCAATGGCTTCAAGAAACTTCACGTACCAAGCTCCCACCTCATCCTCAACAGAGAGTGTGTTGGGATTGTTTAAAATGGGGGTGTTTACAAATACTATCTTCCCAAGAGTGGCTAGGGATGGGACATAATAGGTCATGGACAGAGCCCCATGGGTTTGAAATATGGAAATGATAGCAAAAACAATAGACTGTATGGTTTTTCAGATTTCAATACTAGATACCTATTCAAATGTTCTTTCATTTGCAAAGCCAGTTAAACAATGGATGGATAGAAACTCTATTTAAGAGGTTTTTATTTATTTACTTAGTAGTAGTAGTAGTAGTAGTAGTAGTAGTAGTAGTAGTAACAACAACAACAACAATAATAAACATTCGATTTATATGCCGCCTTTCAGGACAACTTAATGTCACACTCAGAGTAGTGTACAAAGTTATTATTATTTCCACAACAATCATCCTATTAGGTGGGTGGGATTGAGAGAGCTCTAAGAGACCTGAGACTGAGCCAAGGTCACCCAGCTGGCTTCCAGTGGAGGAGTGGGGAATCAAACCCAGTTCTCCAGATTAGAATCCTACGGCTCTTAACCACTACACCAAACTGGCTCTACTCCACTGTACCCAATCGGCACCCAAAGTGGCTTACAACATCATTCTCCTATCTTCCATTTTATGCTTGCAATCCCTGTGAGATAAGTTAGGCTGAGTGTGTGTGACTGGCTGAAGGTCACCCAGCAAGCTTCCATGGCAGAGTGAGGATTCAACACTAGGTCTCCCTGATCTTAGTCCAGGACTCTAACCACTATGCCATCATGCAGCCTAAATAGCAGTGATGAGAAGAATCCAAGGAGGAAAACATGCTGTCACATCTCATCTGCAGCTATCTCTTCAGAATCATTTTAGTGGCCGAATGTATTAAAAGGTTCATTAATCTGCCTTCGGGAGCTAATTGCAGATGGTTCCTCGTTTCCTGTTATCTCGCTGTAATGGGTTTATAGAATCAAGCCCACCACCTGCCTCTGCCACCCACACACACAGGCAAGGCACAGAGCGGCATGAATTACCTTCCATTTGACAGGGAAGCAAAACTTACAGCAAGATCCCTTCATCTCTGTTCTGATTATATTCAATATTCCAATTAATGGTGACATGACTCCGAGGTCAAGAAAATCTGCATTTTGTATCTGTTTGTGCTTTCCATCACTCCCTCCTGTGTTACTTTAAAAAAAAAAGTTTCTATGTTATATAACCTTAACGTCCTGCCTGTCACTTGCTTATGAAGATAGTCCAGCTTTTTAAAAACATGTGCAACACTAGTACATTAAATAAGTTGACAGGAATGCTTTTTTCTTTAATTTCTTTAATCACTCTTTAGCTAAGTTGAGGACCCCCGTTTTATTTTTTAAAATGTTTGCAGATTCCTAAGCCCTCCCATTCTCATTTGCTGGCACCCACCACTTACTAGATAACTGCTTTCTAAAGTGCACAAAGCAAGATGTACATGCTCCACAGAGGCCTTTGTCCTCCTGCCCTCTCAAAACGATACAGTGAGGCCTTCGTGAGCTGCACCTCAAAAATAAGCTTCACAAAAACGTTTGCTTTGCATTGTCTGTATGTGGTGTACCAATCAGGGCTATAAGAATTGTTGATTCTGTAGGACCAAAGCTTAAAAGGCCATGAACCAAGTTCTACTCAATCTCACCCCTTGACTGGAAGGGATTTTGCCCCAGGAGACAGCAACCAAAATCCTTATAGGTTAGTAATATCTAGCTGAAGGCGAACTGAACAATGTGGCAAGACGGCCAGGAAATACTTTCAGAGCTACGCATAGAAATGAGGAAAGACCGATATCACACAAACCTTGAAAATCTAGTATTCATTTTAAAACCACCACTGACTATTGTTGCCATTGCAGAAGGCATCTTTCTGGAGAGCCAGGTTTGATTCCCCACTCCTCCGCTTGAAACCAGCTGGGTGACCTTGGGTCAGTCACAGCTCTCTCAGTGCCCTCTCAGCCCCACCCACCTCACAGGGTGATTGCTGTGAGGATAATAATAACCACACGCTTTGTAAACCATTCTGAGTGTGGCATTAAGTTGTCCTGAAGGGCGGTATATAAATCGAATGTTATTATTATTATTGTATCTGCTTGGTGAAATACTTCCTATTGGAAAACAGAGCAAAAACTGGTTTAAATTTAACCTGGAAAGAGGACCATCTCTCTTTGGAGCCACTTAGGGCCAAGGTACAAGTGATGAATGACACTTGAACGGCAAGTGAACAGACTCAAATGTGAGACCCTGTTCACTTGCACTCCACTTGTGCTCCATTCGATGATCGAGTGGAGCGCAAGTGGAGCGCAAGTGAACAGGGAGGAATACATGTGAGAGCCAAGCTACAAGTGACGTATGACACTTGAACGGCAAGTGAACAGACTCATGTGTATTCCTCCCTGTTCACTTGCGCTCCACTTGCACTCCACTCGATGATCAAGTGGAGCGCAAGTGGAGCACAAGCGAACAGGGAGGAATACACGTGAGTCTGTTCACTTGCCGTTCAAGTGTCATTCGTCACTTGTAGCTTGGCCCTTAGCCATTTAGAATTTGAATTCCTAGGGTGGAGCTATTCATTCTCAGCAACGAATCACCACATTTTTTTAAGCTACTGCTCTGAAATAATGTAGAAGCCATGACTGCAGGCAGCTCCTGCCCTTTGAAAGACGAGGAAGCAGACTGCCCCCATGCCCCATAGCTAAAGCTGCCTGCCTTCCAGCCTCAGCCTGAATTGCTTGCCACAACCTATCAGCCAAGTACAAGTTGCATGGTTTGCTACACCTTCCTTTAGCATTCCCTTCCAGTGAAGAGTTACGTTGACATCAAGGCGGAGGAAGCTTTGTTAGTACTGCTTTGTTACTCTCTTCCTTTAACATCAACCTAGAGACTGTGAAGAATCAAAAATCTCTGGTAGGGCTTAATTTCTAGTGTGCCCATCATAGACCGTCGTGTCTTCACAGCCTATTTTACATACTAGAGGTAGCATAGAACTCACCAAGATAATGGGCAAGAGATAGGATTGAAGCATACCCTGGACCCAGGAGATTTCAATAACTATCTACCAGTTTTAAATGTCCCATTCTTGAGTGAAGAGTGTCATGTATGCCTGCCCTCATACCTGCCATTAATGTGTTTTGCATTTCGTGCTGATCATAAATGTTTGCTAAGGTTGTATTCTGTACACTGTGTTGATCATCTGAGAGTGTGTAAACTGCTAACATGAAATGTACTGAGCCAGTGGGGGTTGTCTGTTATCTGTTGAAGGTATTTCTACATTTCTACAGTAAGTTTCCTTGGCAATGTATCTTTTCTCAGAGACTGAGATGATTTCATTCCGTACTATGTCTAGCCTAAACTAATCAGTTCCCATGTAACTCTTTGGGGTTTTCACACCAGAATGTTAACGGACACAAAGGGTGGGAAGTTTCCCATAATTAACACTACCCCTTTTTGAATAGTCACTTCTGCCAATGCATTTGTACAGATCACTTGGACTGTATAGATATCTAATAAAAGTTTCTTCAACCAATGCACCTGAGTGCTTGCTGTGAGGGACTTGGGGATCTACCTGCCAAGGACTGACAAAGAAATTGAATGGGTGGTAGCTGGATAGATTGTTTGGATCCTTTCCAATCTGGTTTCAGTCCTGCTTACAGGACTGAAACAGCCTTGGTCATCCTGATGGATGACCCGCACCAGGAGACAGACATAGGGAGTGTGATTCTGTTGATTTTCCTGCACCTCTCAGCGGTTATCAATATCATCAATTATGGTAGCCTTCTGGACTGGCACAGGGAGGCACCATTTTGCAGTCATTCTGGTTCTACCTGGAGGGTGGCTTTCAAAAAGATGATGTGGCCAATGGCTGTTCAGCCCCTTGGCCTCTGGCCTGTGGAGTCCTGCAAGGCTCAGTTGTATGTTTTTCAATATCTACTGGAAACTGCTTGGTCAATCATACAGAGAGTTGCCACCAATGAGTTGCCACCAATGTACAGAAGACAGTCAGTTCCATCTCATGCTTCAAGGCTGATCCCAGGGAGGCTGTAGAAATCCTGAACTGGTACCTGGAGGCAGTTTTGGAATGGATGCAGGGGCTGGAGTGGCTGTCTGTCAAGTGAATTAAACCGAAATTTCGGCAGAGCTGGTGCTGCACATCCAGTAGCCCCCCCCCCCAATTTCAAGTAGACTGGGTCAATAGGTCCAATTCTACAAGCCACCGAACAAGGTTTCTCCATCTACTCTCCATTGTTTCCCACGGAAGTGGGGGGGGGGGGAATCCAATGCAATATTTCAGCAACAATCCCCTTTTTTTACATTTCCAAATTGACTGTAATGATCGTATCAAATAGGCTTTTGCTTTTGGCTTTTATATGCAGCACCAGCAATGATAGGAAATGAAGAATTTGCAGTTGATTTGAAAGTAGCTCTCGTGTCATGTCTTGTGTCAATGGGACTTCATTAAGTAAGACTTCCCATCAGCCATCACATGGGGACCCAACCCCTTATTGGCCACAGCTAAGCACAGAATGACTGAGACGGTCTCGATTTCGAGCAACGTGAACTTTGTGAACTTGTAATTTCCCTCCTAGCATACCAAGACAGTCACCCCTTCCCCCCTACTGTGAAGGAAAAATCAGGGTATCTTTCCCAATTTTCCTTAAATTGTATTACGATTAAAAAGTCAACAAGTTCACCTTATCAGTTAGCCTTCACGGATGCTGAAAACTTCTGCCCAAACACAATTGCCAGGCTGATTCATCTAGATTGAACTTCTTGTTTGCTTGTGAGTCGAGCCTCTTTGCCTCACTGTTTTTGTTTGATGTTTGTCTTAAAGGCTGTGTGTGAAGCAGCTTTGCGTCCCCACAGTGGCTATGTGTGTTCCAGGTCATGGCAGGGTCATGCCTTTATTAATATGCTCCTCATATATTTTGCTGCTTGCAGCTGTTTTTGTAACTGTGCAGTTGCGGGAATGAAATCTTCTTGATCACAGCAGAAAGCAAAACATACCCACCCCGCTCCCCTTGTGGTCAAGTCAATACTCGTCAAGCACAGAATCACTTGGAAATTTTCACCAACCAAACAGGAAGCTTACCAGCCTGACCAACCACAAGAAACTCCAGCAATAACTTGTCTTTCAGGCTGTTTTTCTTGAGAGCCATATTTTTAACCTAAGATCCATGTTTTAGTTTTATGTATATTGCTAGGGCTGGCACGTGTGGTTTTGGACTTCAGTTGGTTCAGTTGATTGATTTGAATTCCATCCCACGGGGCTGTCCGATCCTGGGAATTGGAAGGGTAGGAGGAGTTGTCTCAAGCATCACAAAATAATGGCAAAAATCCATGAAATTCTCACAGTGCTGTTGAGAGATTCAGTTAGGAAAGAAAATTCAATATGCTATTGTCTATTCTTTTTTTCCCTTTGATCTGAATGGCAAGCTTAATGATTTCTGTTTCTGTACCTCTTTTTTTTTTGTAAATAAAGATATTCTGGATCAAGTCCTATTTATTCCACCAGAAAGTGTCTCTGGGCTTGTGTCCTATATAGGAAAAGTTGAACTCTGCTACTTATGACTGCAGCCTTCTATTCACTTTGTAATTGTGCCCCCATTGGTTGGTGGGCCTGGAGGAGGGAGGCAAAGTGGTAGCTGGGAGGCTGCAGTGAAAGGTAAGAATGGAGAAAACCATTTTCCTCTCCTTTCATGAGCAGAAGGGTCTTCTTAGAATGGAAAAGGAGATTAGAATCCAACAGTACAATCCTAATCAGAGTTACTCCAATATAACCCCATTAAAATCAATAGGTTTAGACTGGAGTAACCCCGCTTAGGATTGCACTGCAAGTCATGGTGAGTACAGTTACTTGGAAGTAGGACATTCCAGTGTAGCACCAGACCTTGTGAACAGTCATACTGTGGGTTGAATGATGCAGTCACACAGCAACTGCTCCCCTCCCTCCCGTCAACTATAAGTATTTTCTGGCAAAGAAGTTCTTGGGATCAGGGGACAAAAGGGGATTTCAGAAGAAGGTAAATTCTTATTTGTTTATCCCACAGTAAGATTAAAATGGAAAAGAGGGCCTAGCAAGTGGTCTGGGAGCTCCTGAGTAGGGGTGTGCAGTCCAGGTCCAAAATTTGGAGAAAAAACCAAATTTTTGCTGATTTTGCAAAATTCGGCTTCTCTGGATCAAATGAAAGAATACCAATCAAATTCGGTATTCTGAATTCAGGCCACCGAATTAATTCAGTTTAATTTGGTAAACCAGATTTGGCTGTTCTTTTGCTGTTTCCCTCAAAAGAAACAGCAAAAAAACGAAAAACCCAGTTCCTGCCTGTTTGCAGATAGGGGAGTGGCGTCATTTTGCAAGTAACAATCACACCATTCAATTTATATACCACCCTTCAGGACAACTTAACGTCCACTCAGAGAGGTTTACAAAGTGTGTTATTATTATCCTCATGACAATTACCCAGTGAGGTGGGTGGGGCAGCTGGCTTCAAGCAGAGGAGTGGGGAATCAAAACCGGTTCTCCAGATTAGAGTCCTGCCGCTCTAAACCACTACACCAAACTGGCTCTCGATCAAATGGACCAAATTTGCAAGGGACTTACTCCTGACTGTTCTTCACGTGTAGAAACACACTGGGCAAAGCTGCCATGGCCAAGGCACCCTTCCAAATGCAAGCTTACTCAAGAGGAAGCCAAAAAGAAACAGATTGAATTACTGGAATGGAATCCATCCCAAACCAAACTGAAGCAAGGGGACCAACATCACACAAGAGAATCACACCCATTCCATCCAAACCAAACTGAAGCAACGTAGCCCAACAGAAGCAAACTGAAGCAAGCAGGTGTCTTGTGCTTGTGGCTGGGTACTGCTTGGTTCTGTTCTATGGTGTTCCCCACTGGCTGAACCCACTGCCTGAGCCCAATCTTCCTGAAACTTCGGAAATCTTTAGAGGACAGTCAGGAGTACATTCCTTGCAAATTTGGTGAAGTTTACTCGTTTGTTCTAGTTTGCTCTGCTTAGAAAGTCGGTTTGGTATTCCCAGAATTGTGAATGTTTTTGGACTCTAGTTTTCCAAATCCAGATTTACTTCTTTTTTTGGCAGGGGGAATGTGTACAACTCTTAAGTGTGTGGAATTTTAGCAGGTGCAGAGTAGACCAGCCATGTAGAAGCAACATCAATGTAAAAACAGGATGTAAATATCATGAATGAATAATTTTTAAAAAGTCATACCCTGCAAACCTAATTTGTCTTCAAGGTTCTACTGGACCCAAATCTTGCTCTTCTACTACAGACCAACACAGCTACCCACCTAAAAGCAAGGGATTCTCTTTTCTCATTCACACACATTTCTTGCTGAGAGAGATGTTATCTGTAACATTACCCACTCACCTTTATTAAAAACAGCCAAAGGGGACGTACAACATAAAAAACATGGTTCCGTTGGGGGTAGTTTTATATATTGATAGGCTTTCTCCAAGTAATGAATATTCACTGAGCCACAAGGGGTTGGGTCCTTTGATTCCTTTCTGCTACACAACGGGTCATCTTTCACTTCGACAAAGAAATTCATTCCTCCAGTGCAAGGCTCTTCGCTTAGTGGAAGAGAATCATCAGATCCATTCCATTGACTTGACTGGGTCTCCTGAGCATGTCTGTTCCATTATTTAACACCCGGGATGCAGCTGAAATGAGAAATTTGGGGAAGATCTGAATTATTCATTTCTTCAGACAAATAATTGAATTTGTAGTTGCCATCGTGGAAAACAGTGACGGACATCACCAGGCATTGGGTTTCTTTATTGGCTATGCATAATTCATGCTTCGATTTACTAATCCACCGGAGGTAAAATGTAAGGTGTGATTTAAATTTGCCAATCAAATCTGAGCCTTTGCTTCCATTGAGATAGACTTGAATTTGAACGAGCACCATACAAAACCGAAAGTTCACTGAGTCGGTTTCGTTTTCTCAGCCATGCCGGACGCTCCTCTCGGCTGGTCCGGGAGGAAATGACCGGGCACCCTGACCGGGCGGCTGATCTGCAAGGATTAGCCCCCAGGACTCCCAGGGAGGGAGCCAGGGTCCGGGACGCGGCGGGAAGAACTCCCCGAAATCAATGCGGGGAGGGAATTGCCCGTTTGTCCCTATGGAGGCCGGCAGATGTGCGCGGCGCCTCGAGTGCCGCCGGGCAACGAGAAACGGCAAGTAAAAGAAACAGGCGGAAGCCTGTAAACAAGCGAATCCCTTCTGTTCTACAAGCGTTTGTGAAGGAGAGGTTGATCTGAAGAAGACTCGCTCTTCCCCTTCGTGGAGTTCCAGAATTTTGTTGGCGCCCCCCCCCCAAATGGCAGCAAAGAAGCAAAGTCCCGCTCTCGGTAAGTCAATCTCGGCCACCTTGCAGAAAGGGGAGTCGCTCGAAGAATTGGTGCGCAGGGCGGTGGTGGAAGCTATAAAACCCTTTGTTGACAAGCTGAACGAAACTGATCAAAGGGTGGGCTTAATTGAAAGCGAGGTGAAAACCATTAAGGCAGCAGCGGGGGGGGGGGCAGAAAAGTCTGCTCTGGAAAGTGCGTCACTTGTGAAGGCTACAAAAAAGGAGTTGAAGTTGGTGGAGAACCAACTGATCGGGCTACAAGTGGAACGAACGCAGACAATTTTGCGTCTCCAAAACGTGAAAGAGGAGGAAAATGAGGATCTGTGGGATTTGGTCTCGGAACTACTGGCGACACCCGCGAGGACGACTAAAGAAGAGGTTAAAAGCGCCATTTTGGAGGTCCGTCGGGCTTCTTCAAAATATGCAACAAAGCGACAGTTGCCTCGTGAGATCATTATTGACTTTTCAACTAAAAAGATTCGGGACACCATCCTATATAACTCATACAATGCGGATTTGGACTTTATGGGTTTGAAAGTCAAGATTTTGAAGGACGTTCCATTTCTAGTCCGGAAACGGCGTTTTAAATATAAAAAGTTTGCAGCTCTTCTGAGGGACCATGGAATAAAGTACAAATGGTTATTCCCGGAAGGAATATGGTTCAGATATAAAGATCAGGCCTATAAGATATTATCAGAAGATCAACTAAAGGATTTTGAGAATAAAAACCCAGAATTCTGCTGCACCAAGAACGAAGAAAAGGAGGAGCCGGAGGGGGGGGGGAAGAGGAGAGCATTGCAACAGCAGTTGCACAGAGAGAATTGCGTCCGGGACCCAGAAGGGGGAGGAAAGTTTAATCAGAATTTGAAATGTTTATTCTCTGTATGATTAACCACTCCATCATTATTCTATGGAGCTATTTTTGTATTATGACAGTATGAAGGGAAACATTGAAGTGTAGTGTTTAGTGTTTGTAGTTCATTCCCCCCCCCTTTTTCTTTTTCCACTCCCCTTTGTCCCTTCCCTCTTCCCTTTCCTTGTGATAGTCTGGTGTAGTGTTTTGTAGTTATGAAAAATAAAAAAATTTATAAAAAAAAAAAACAAAACCGAAAGTTCACTGAGAATCACCCCCCCACAGCAAGTCACTTGATACAACCCACCATGCCTGCTTGGTCGCTATTCATTTCATTGGTGTTCATAGTCCCATTTTCTGCACTAAAACAACATATAGATAAACATCCCACTGGCTCCATTCTCTATGTGATACCATTGTGAGACCCTTACCAGCAGGCTCAGAGACATGGGTCTCTTGAAAATAGCACATTGGACCAATGCTTCAATGCTTCAGCTGTCATCCGCACTCAACAACTAGCCTCCTCTCCATCCATATGTGATACCATACTTGTATCAATTGTATTAACAAGATTTTTTAACACATGCTGAATAATGCTCTTTCCATACACTCCGCAGTTGGATTTTACCGTGAGAAGAAGCAGGGCCCACATGCAAATGATTGCTGAAGTGCGTTGAAAGTGGATTGAATGTGCATTATTCAGTCTACGTGAAAGCAGCATCAATCAAGGATCAAAGGAGGACATGCCAGGGTCTATCAATATCTATGAGCCTATTAATGTCAAGTAAAAAGATACAGGGAGCTTCATTTGATTGGCTAATGCATGGTAACTACTCCTGGGATTTCCTGTCTTTTCTGAAATCGCCTTGGAATGTTAGAATATTTGCTGCCCTTCGCCATCTGTCTTAGTGAGCACCATAATAGTCTGCTTCATACATCCATGAAAGTAGTTTCAGGTAGGCAGCCGTGTTGGTCTGCAGCAGAAGAGCACGGTTCAAGTCCACTAGTAGAGATGGGCACGGACAGCATTACAAACTGAAAAAACTCACGAACAGCCCAATCAGCTGTTCGCGAACAAGCTGTTCGTGAGGCCCCATTCTAAACAAACAGGTGGTCGTTGCAAGCCTCCTTCATTGCTGTTCATTGCTGTTCGTCAAGCCAGACAGTCTGGTACCTGCAATCATTTCCTTTGGCAACTCAGGCAGGGGTTGTCTGAACTCTGTCTGAACTCCTGCTGTTGCCCTGGAAACCCCAATCTAAGCCCAATTTAGCTTGGCAGGTCTACCTTCCAAGTGTGGACTGGAGCTCCAAATTTGTTACAAGAGAAAAGACCAGGGGGAAGGGGGGCTCCCAGCTCTGGCTTTCAGGGAGAGACAGCTGCTGTTAGAGAGACAGGGAGAGTGTATTGGAGCTTGAATTTTCTTTGTGTGTGGTGGGATAGGGATCTACCCCTTCAGGTTCCAGGGCTGCTGCCAGGTTCTGGGGCCAAGCTATTATTTATTATTCATACCTTTCCTGCTGCCTGCTCAGGTAGGGTTTCTGGGAGTGATGCCGTAGGGATCTACCCCTTCAAGTTCCAGGGCTGCTGCCAGGCTCTGGAGCCAAGCTATTATTTATTATTGGTACATTTCCTGCTGCCTGCTCAGGTAGAGTTTCTGGGAGTGGTGCGGTAGGGATCTTGATGGCTGGAGGAGAGTCTGCTGGCCCCCACGAAAAACAAACACGTTCGTGACAGGATCATGATCATCAATGTCCGTTGTTAGTTGTTCGTGGATGGCAACGAACAACGAACACCATGTTCGGGTTTTTTTTCTGTTCGTGCCCATGTCTATCCGCTAGCACCTTAAGGACCAACAAGCTTTTCCAGGCCATAAGCCTGGAAAAGTGTCAAAAGCTCCTTTCATCAGATGCTCAGGCTTTGATTCTTGAAAGCGTGAAACCTGGAAGGTTTTTAAGGTGCTCCTGGACTCTTCATACATCCAGTGAAGCAAGTGGTGCTACTTTATTCCCTGTTCCTTTTTCACTATTCTGAAACCTGCTTCAAAACCCAAAAGGCTTTTCTGTTGCTTTGATCAACATTGGAATCCAGCAGACTTAATAGTCAGGCGTCAAGCAGCATGAGGTCCAACTCTGAATGTGCAATTAAAGCTTCTTTCTTTCCTCTTGCTTAGGCCTCATTTGCAAATCTCTCCATTTCTACTAATTTGATTACAAGGTCACTGCGAGCAGATGACAAGGTCCCCCCCCCTCCACCAATATTTCCTTCTCTCCGCTTACAATTTGCAAACAGCACAAGTCAATTATTTGCATTCATCGAGTGAAGGTTATTCCTAAAAGGTGCATCAAACCTGCAGCTGAGGGGAGAGAAAATTGTCTTCCCATCACTATTTATTCTGTATCAGTCAGAACAGGTCAACGGTCGTACTGGAGGCCATTTCAATGTGCTGGATTAGGCTGGGGGCACTGTGAGCCTCGTTACATAAAATAGCACATGATTGGGCAAATAAATTACAGGGAGAAGGGGGGGAGCAACTTCCCCATTCAAATGAGCTGCCCTCTCAACGATGCACATAAATCTAGCAGTAAAACTGAACTGAAAATGGTCCAGAAAGCAGAGCATTTTATTTTGTTTCATTTACTTCCTTTTTGGGCTCACCTTTCTTTAGACCCAAGGAGGATTACAAAATTTTAAAAACAATTTGATCGGACTGCAAGTCTGATCAATGATCAGCAATGCATTAGGACTCAAACAACAACAAAAACCAAAATGCACACAAAAACCTTTCTAAGGCATGACAATACCATAACGCAGAAAGTGGGGTGCCAAAGGAGAATACAAAGAAGAAAAAGAAGGCGCTACATACAATAAACATTGCAAAAGACTACAACCACATCCCTTCTCAAAGAGACCTCTTGGGTGATGAAATAGACAAGTCAACATGCCTTGGACATTGCAGAGAGATAGGCCCTGCATGTCTCTATGTGCATGATGTGTTATTCTCTTGCCAAGTAAGCTGCTTCTCTTTGTCTAAGGTGGGAATGCCTCCTGACTCCTCTGCTGCCTCTGGGGATATTCTTTCTTCTTCCCTCATGGCCTTCCAAAGGGAAGGATGTATTCTTCAGAGCTCCTGCCATGAAGGCCTCATCCACATAACTGCATGTAACTGGGACACTGGATTAGCTGGCCATGCCCAATAGGGAAAATTCACTTTTAGACTAGGACTCTTTTTTTTTTTTTGCTCCAAGATATTGCCATGAATGGAATCTATCTCAATAAACTGTAAGTTCTCTTTTTTTCCCCTACAATTTGATTGCCTGAGAATTGCATGTAGGGGCAAATACTTCTGACTAATTCTGCTACCACTCTGCTACCAAACAAAATACAACTATTTCTAATACAGAGCTGTCCTATTATACTACAGATCCCATTATAAGACTGCCCTCCTGAACATTCTGCTTTGCACATCTCTGTTTCTCAGGCAGGACGTTCCACACGGTGGCAGCCACTGCAGAGAACATGTGCAAACAGGCAGTTGCCAATCTTATCCATGTGCAGTGTGGCTCCTTCAGAAGGTTCAGCTTAGACGAGGTGGGCCATAGCATTATGCTGATCGGTAATCAATTACAAGCAAAGAGCCCCTGTCCAAAGGCCACGCAATCCAGATCTTGATTTGTCCCTCTAATGACTTTGCAAACCATTAATAAGACATTGAAAAAGAATACTTGTCTAACTAGAGACCTGCAGCCAACACAGTTGTTTATTTCAAAGTAACAACAGAGGAATATCAACACCATTCTACATTTTTAACTTAACTTTAATGATTTACACTTTGCTTTAAACCTTTGCCTTTGGAACTAAGTACCCCGGAGGGTACTTAGGTCAGCTGATAAACAACTATTGGTGGTCCCTGCCCCCAAAGATGCTTGCCTGGTCTCAACCAACACTAGGGCCTTCTTGGGTCTGGCACCCACCTGGCAGAACACTCAGAGCCAAGCTACAAGTGATGAATTACACTTGCCTGGCAAGTGAACAGACTCACGTGTATTCCTCCCTCTTCATTTGCCCTCCACTTGCCACTACGTGATCAAGTGGAGAGCAAGTAGAGGGCAAGTGAACAGGGAGGAATACACATGAGTCTGTTCTCTTGCAAGGCAAGTGTAATTCATCACTTGTAGCTTGGCTCTAAGTCT
Source organism: Eublepharis macularius (assembly GCF_028583425.1). NCBI lineage: Eukaryota > Metazoa > Chordata > Lepidosauria > Squamata > Eublepharidae > Eublepharis > Eublepharis macularius. Next base: position 23,510,082 of record NC_072792.1, on the reverse strand, counting down.
GTGGAAACCAGGGCCTGGTAGGATTTACTGTCTTTCCGCCGGGCCTGTAAGACAGAGATGTTCTGCCAGGCATATGGTTGAGGTTGGGGCTTGGGTGAGCTCCTTTTTGCCAGTCTCCTGTTGAGTGGGGAATGCAGCCCCCTCCTCCTGATTGTCTGCCAACTCACCTAATGTGTATGCCATCACCCATCCCATGAGACATATTAGGCTGGGTCTGAAATATAGGTGACTGTGACGAGCTGCTGCCTTCTTGCTCTGATTTTTATGGTTTATTGTATTTTAATGTGATAAATGTATTCACTGTAATTTGTATTGATTGATGTTACCCGCTCTGAGCCCGCTTGCGGGGAGAGTGGGTTATAAATATAATAAAATTAATAAATTAATAAATAATTCAGCTCTTCTTTATGTTACCTTAAACTTTTACCTCAGGAGGGCTCTAGTCACAACCAACACTCTTTTTCTTCTCCACACAAACAATACTTCAGGCGTTCTCTACTTTAACCAGGCTTCTACCTTGAGAGCACCTTCCCTTCTGTGTTTGGGTGACCTTTATATTACTGCCCCACTGACTGCCTCAAAAGGTTTTTGCTGCCAATCAAACACTTTCACTTTAGACCTCCTCTGTTTAACTGGGTATATTGGAAGGCTTGTTATTGATGGTAGTTTGACAGAATGGTCAGCCTGTGAGGGTGCTTGTAAGGTTAAAAAAAGAGATCTCTTTTTCTTAATCAAAAGTAGAATTTATTATTTCATATTGTAAACAGTTTTGTTAATAATTGAAATAAAAATATATATATTAAAAAAAAAAAAAAAAGTAGAATTTATTTATAAGCACATAAATGTTATGGTTGCAGAGTACTGATAAACATATTGGTTTCTGAATAATTCTTAAGCTTGGTAGTTTCAAAAAGCTATATCTTCTTAAAGATATATTCACAAACACAGTCAATAATTTTCCACTTCACTAACAGAATAAACTCTCTTCCCATCCACACAGACATAGAGCTAAACTACAAGAGACAAATTACACAAAGACATGCATGTGAAGGGAGTCGCAATGTGAGCCAGGAAGCCGAGTTTAAAAGACAGATCGGAAGGCTTTGTCAATTTCCCCTCTCTACAGAGCCAGCAAAGATGGCTCCTCAGAGAGTTTGTTAATTTCCTCTTTGCCTCCTGAAGGCTCTGTTAGTTTCACCTCCCCTTCTAGGAGGTGATAAGGAAATAAACAAACCCTCTGAGGAGCAATCTTTGCTGACTCTGTAGAGAAGGGAAATTGACAAAGCCTTCTGATCGGTCTTTTAAAACTTGGTTTCTGGCTAACATTGCGACCCCTTTTATGTGAGCCTCCTTGTGTAATTCATCTCCTATAGTTTAGCTTATAGATGCACTCAGGCTTTTCCACTTGCCTTACCTAGACAGTATAATTTAGTTATACACAAACTGATCCAGGCACACACACAATTTGCCTGACTTAGACAGAATTAGGCTCTCTATGCATTTAGGCTTCTATGCATTTTGCCTGATTTAGTCAGAATAACCTCTCTAAGATCCCCAAAGACTGACTGAAAACCTTTCCCTGAGCACTGACTAAAAATGACAGTTCACTCTGTCCCATAGGGTTCAGCTACCATCCAATCAGAGCAGACGCCACTCACCCATCCTTCTGAGGTGAGCTGGAGAGATTGGTCAGCTGATGTGGGGCCCAGATAAAATCATCAACAACAACAACATTCAATTTATATACCACCCTTCAGGATGACTTAACACCCACTCAGAGCGGTTTACAAAGTATGTTATCATTATCCCCACAATAACAAACACCCTGTGAGGTGGGTGGGGCTGAGAGAGCTCCTAGAGGCTGTGACTGACCAAAGGTCACCCAGTTGGCTTCAAGTGGAGAAGTGGGGAATCAAACCCGGCTCTCCAGATTAGAGTCCCGTGCTTTTAACCACTACACCAAACACCACCACCACTACACCAATCAAGATTTCTCACTTCAATGATATCCCCAAAGAAAGTGTGTGCCTCCTTAAAAAAATCCTTGCATTACAAGGTTATAGCCTGGGGGAAAGCTATAGAAACCTATATGACCTATCCAGCAATTTTATGCATAACATTACAGGGTTACCAGATTTCAAATTCCAGATGAAGCAGAAGCTCTTTTGACTACCCTATGATTGCTGTTCATTCAACTTTCCTGCGTCCCTGAGCCCTTCTGCAGAGAGGGAAACTTTATGCGGCAACCTAAAGTTCTGGGACAGCTACGAAGCTCTGCAGAACTGAGAGCCAAGCTACAAGTGACAAATGACACTTGAATGGCAAGTGAACAGACTCACGTGTATTCCTCCCTGTTCACTTGCAAGTGAACAGGGAGCGCAAGTGAACAGGGAGGAATAGCCGTGAGTCTGTTCACTTGCCGTTCAAGTGTCATTCGTCACTTGTAGTTTAGCCCTCAGATGCCTGCAATCAGAACTGACTTCAGAGGTTTCCTGGGCTGAGCAACACTTCTCACCAGTCTTGTGACTTCTACAGTCTAGAGAACCTCAGCAGCAACCAGCCTGCAGATTCCCTTGAGGAATTCCTGTGACATGTGGTTTGACAAAGATTACATTGCCATATTTCTTTTCCCTCTTTGTTTGTGCTGGGACTAAGTTCTCTACATTTCCTCACTGACCATAGGTATATGATGGCACTCCACTTCCCCCTTCATTTTGTCTCTAACTTTCTTCCCAGTTTATTATTCATGTGTTTTCCTCCCCTTTTGTATTTGGCTCCCTTCTAAAGTTAGTTAGTGGGGAAGTTGTCATAGTTACAGTGCAATATTACAAAGAGTTACTCCAGTCTAAGCCCAATGAAATCAATGGGCTTAGACTGGAGTAACTCTGTTTAGGATTGCACTGTTAGTCATGTTATATGCTGTTGATCTGCCAACTTCAATTTTAGTGTTTGTTTCTCTATTCCATGATATTGGTTGGATATTGTTTCTCTATTCCATGCCTGGTTGTGTTTGTCTTAACTCTTATGGCATAATTAGTTTCTTTCTCTTTGTGTGTATGTGGTGCCCTCAAGTCAGAGTTGACTTACGGTGACCCCTGGTGGGTTTTCATGGCAAGAAACTATCAGAGGTGGTTTGCCATTGCCTGCCTCTGCAACCCTGGTCTTCTTTGGAGGTCTCCCATCCAATTACTAACCAAGGCCAACCCTGCTTAGCTTCTGAGATCTGACGAGAAAAGGCTCACCTGGGCTATCAGGGGTAGGGCTTCTTTCTTCTTACTGCACTGTTTTTCTTTTGCATTTTCTGGCACTGTTTTTTCCTTCCCCTCTCCCCCCTGGAAAAAAACCCCTCAAGGGACAGTAGATGGAGCTTTGAATGCCCCTAAATGGGACTGGTGGGGAATATTTTCGCTTATTGATATTTACAGATATCTCTGCTACAGAGCTCCACAGTTTTTACATTATGCCTGATATAACTATCATATCATGGAATTCCAAGGGTCTTGGGAGCCCCCAAAAGCACAAACAAATACCATATAGCCTTAAAAGACAACATACTTACATCGTCATACTCCAAGAGGCTCATATACCTCTGGGAGAGTAACAGTGGTTCACTCTTAAAGTGTACCTAAAGGGCTTCATCACTGCTTATGCCTCTCGCAAAAAATGCCAACATCTTGCTGAGCTGAATAAACTAAAAACTAAACTACAGGATGCCACAATCAGTTTTAATTCTTCTCCTGCTTCTGAGCACTACAATAACATGATGAAACTCAGATATGAAATTAGCAAATTGCTTTCTTTGCAAGCTGAAATTATGTTGGCCTATATTAAACAAAATTAGTGGGAGTCAAGATTAAAAGTTGGCAAAATACTGTGTTGTAGAATAAAGCAAGTACCCACAACTGCACTGCTGCAGTTAAAGATAAACAAGGACAGGTTCATGTCACTCCCAAATCAATTAATAAGCAACTCAGAAAGTTTTATTTAGCTCTTTATTCTAGGGATTATGTTCCTTCAACAGTGGGTGCTTCAAAGTTACAGAGCACCTACCAGCTATGAAAAACAACTTCCACGATTACTGACATTGAGCCAAGCTACAAGTGATGAATGACACTTGAACGACAAGTGAACAGACTCACATGTATTCCTCCCTGTTCACTTGTGCTCCACTTGATCACTACGTCTTGGGAGCCCCCAAAAGCACAAACAAATACCATATAGCCTTAAAAGGTAAGGTTTCAGGGCCTGAAGAGTATCCTGTGGAACAGCATAAGGTCCTTAGCAATGAATTGGTATGCCTCTTAGTTTGGATTGCAGGATATGCAGGATTCTGGTGTTCTGTCAAAGGCAATGTAGGAAGCACCCATTATAGTTCTGCCCAAGCACAGGAAACACCCACTTCTCTGCTCTAATTACAGGCAAATATCCCTCCTAAATGTTGAAAAAACAAATCCTTGCAACAGCATTTGCAATATACCTTAAACATGTATGGGATTGGGCTGCTCCATCCAAATCAAGTAGGTTTTGTCCCACGGAACCAAACGGCTAATCATCTCAGGGCCAAGCTACACATGACGAATGACACTTGAACAGCAAGTGTATTTCTCCCTGTTCACTTGCCCTCCACTCAATCCACTTGCCGTTCAAGTGTCATTCGTCATGTGTAGCTTGGCCCTCAGACACCTGATTGATATTATTGCTTCTACAGGACACAGGTATGGTTCTTTGCTGGCCTTGTCACTGGATGCAGAGAAGAATTTTCACAGGTTGAATTGGGAGTTTCTAAATTCGGTGATGCAATCCTTTGTCATCACTTTAGCATTTATTAAGTGGGCAAAGATCCTTTATAAAGAGTCCTCTTGTGGAGTAGTCACTAATGGGTTCTATTTGGAGAGTTTTCCCTGTTGCCTGTGGCACAAGCCAAGGTTGCCCTCTCTCGCTTCTGCTATTTGATCTGGCTCTCTGGAGCCCTTGACACGTGCCATTCAGCAATCAGTGGGCATTAAAGGTATCAAAGTGTGAGATTCTGAATTCAAGCTTATGCAGATGGTTCGTTGGTTCTGCTGTCTGATCCTGAGCAATCTGTCAAATACTTTGGCTTTGTTGTTCCAAAAGAGATCTTGGGAAGTTTTAATCCCCTCATCCAAATCCCCCCATCCTCCAACAGCAGCATGGCCTGGTGGCAGCAACGGGGGGGGGGGACCTCAAAAAATGGAAGTGGCCCAGACCTCTCCCAACTTCTGAGAGGCCCTGAGAACATTTATGGTTCTCCACTTCTTTATTGTAACCTCACAACAACTCTATGTGAGTGTGTGTGGATGGCCAAAGGTCCCCAAGCAAGTTTCAATGCTCAGCCATGGCCAGAGTTTCAGGGACCAGCCAAAGGCTGCAGTATTACATGAGAGAGATTTGGAGGGCAAAATGGGTACATGACAAAAGTGTCATTGCTTCATGAAACAGTATTTGCTAGAGGTCTGTTTTGAGTTCAGCATCAAAGCTCCATATTCTTGATAAAACAACAAGCACAGTTTTGGTCAGTTGGCCTCAGTCTGCAAATTCCACATTGTTTATGGGAGCCCGTGGATTTTTGAAAGTGATCTCCGTCTCAGCTAGAGAGCAGCCACTTAAACCTTAATGACAAAATAACCACCTCAACTGATAGACCCGGCCTTGATTAAGCAAAGCTGACAGGATTTTTTTTCCATTTTATTAAAATAACTGCCCCTTTCATTATTTTTACATTAACATCCTTCTCTCGTGCCAAAATGACAGCACAGTTTCGTTGTTTAAAAAAAATGCCACATTAACGTACCGGCTTCTGTTTGCTAATAAGGAAATTGAACTTAAATCAAGAGACGCTACCAAGGTCATATCTTTGGCAAACATGGGGCTACCTCACAGGATTCATTAGCATAGTTTGTTTTAGCAGTCATCATTACAAGAGCTCTCAAATCCGCTGACAAGATGATGCATTTAAAGTTCTAGAGGGGCTTATGCCTGATATTTATGCATTTCTTACATATATATTTCTACAGACTTTTGGCAGGTGAAGAGCTATACTAATGTTGTTTAAGTGAGTAACTAAAGGGTTCCAACTAAAAACCTTCATGGTCTGGGTCAAATTTGGTGAGCTATTCAGTCCCTATTTGGAGTCCCCAACTTTGTTGAACCTGTAGGCGCTTCTGGAATTCTAAGAACAGGCATTGGCTGCCACAACAAAATGGCTGCCACAGCCCAGCACCAGAGTGGGAGATCCCCTGCTCCCAGCTGTTACACTCCCCCACTCACCTGGCCAGTGCAGAGGGAGACACCTGCATGAGGGAGGAACTGATGTCATTTTCTGGTGCGAAGGGTGGGCGCAGGGGTAAGTCCAGGGCTCATTTCGAGGGGGAACGCACAGGAATGCAGTTCCGGCAGTTCCTCAAAGAGGTCACATGTCAGGTGGCCCTGCCCATCTGACTCTCAGCCATTTTGGGCCTGTTTCAGTCTTAATTGGGGCCATTTCGGCCTGAATCAGGCCTCTGATGGGTGGTGGATCACTCTCCTGCTCATCAGTGGCCCGATCCTGACCATTTTGGGCCCCTTTTCAGCAATTTTCAGCCCCCTTTTGCCATTTTGGGCCCAATTTCAGCCCTGAATGGCCAGGATTGGGTCCAAAACAGCCAGAATAGGTGATGTCAGGGGGTGTGGCATACGCAAATCACTTATACTAATGACACACTTCTGGTGATGGCAAGAGGCATGGCATATGCTAATGAGTTATGCTAATGAGTTGTGTTAATGAGTTCCTCCAGCTCTTTTTCTACGAAATGACCCCTGGGTAAGTCCCACTCCTCTGATATAGATGCCTTCTGTCAGTAGAGTGCAAACCCTGAGTTAGCTCGATCTTCTGCTCTTTGGCACATAACTGGCTATATCAACAAGTGGAAAACCCCACCCGGGCCAAAGTTATATCAATAGTTTTACTTCAAATATTTAAAGTGACAAGTGCTCAATTGATAACAAGTAAATACAGTTCATCAATATCAAACAGTCTTACAAAAAAGTCTCATAGATTCACATAGTTCATACAAATGGCATAATCAATAGTTCCAATACTCCCCCTTAGTACATTCAGACAGAATTAGGGTAATAACTCCGGGACCAAAAGGTAAGTACCGAAAAGGTATCAGCACATAACAGCACCCTAAATCTTCCACGAGGAAGCTACCTCATGTTACACAGCAGGGCTGTTTCCAACTATTTTTCCAATTTGGCAAAGGGGAACAACATAAATTACATATTGTTTCATATGCAAACTTCCAAACTCACTGCTAATACAGATAAAGTCTCAAAAACATCAGGATTTCTGGGTTTTATCTGAATAGAGCTCCCAAAATTCATTGTGAGTAGATGAGGGGGGTGGGGTGGGGGGAAACATGACAAGGAAATCCAATTAGGTCATTGTTTTTGAAATGGATTTTAATAACACCAAGCCGCAATGAGGCAAAACACAATCAAAGAAGCAACCGGAAATTAGATTGTTGTCAGGTTATTCTTAGTAGAACGAACGAAAAGCAATTACCAGTCCCCGAGGCAAAAACAGATGAACTAGTGTAAAGCTTGAAAGACCAACTGGTGTAAAACCAAACATTACCCAGGATAATTTATGCTTCTGTAAGAAAAAAAGTCATTTTTTTAAACAAAAAATGTCTGAGTTCAATGGGGAAAGATATTTCTATAGAACCAAGACAGAATCACATACAAATCACTGGAGCGAAGGGAGCATTGATGCTCAAAAGCTCCTACCCTGGAAATCTAGTTGGTCTTTGCTACTGTACCTAGCAATATTCTTTGTTGACACTGTATCAGGGTGTTTTGCCAGTGTGTGACCAGAGCTGAGCTATCTAGTTGCTTCTAATGATAACAGAAGTGTTACATATCTGGTACCCAACTATTCAGGAACAGTCCCTTGAAGTAAATAGCTTTGATCATTTCTGTGATTAGTGTACCAAATTCAATTGTTATAAGGCCCAGTTTGTACAAATAACAGATAAGACAGTCAAACTGGTTCTAGATTGAACTACTTTAGATATCAAATGAATGATTTCATAATTGAATGTTCTTCCTTGTATTTTAAAAAAATCCTCCCTGCACGTCAAAAATTAATTAAGTCAAAACTACAGTAGAACCTATGAATGGATATCCAAATATTTTGTATTGGTAGGTAGCAGCTTAGGGTATTTATGTTGGTTTAAGATTGGCTCAAGGTTCCTTCCCATCATTTCCTCAACCTCAAACATCCTCCTAGAGCTGATATTTTGAAAATTTCCCCATGGAGAAGATATTTAGATACCAAACAGTGGTATGTTTCCTCCTAAAAGGCAAATAGTAGGACTGTGCACTAAAAATAATAGTATTTTTCAGATTCAGGTATCTGGAATACCATGTGTATTTGGTATTCCCAATATACGAGTCCAAAAATACTGATATATTATTCAGATTCCGGTTTTATTTAGAATTCTGAATATATTCAGCTCCATTATTCTCTATGTGAGAATTCTTTGGCAGAAATCTATATTTGGCAAAAGTTTGGCAGAAGTCTAAATTCTCTGGCCCAAGTCTCCTTCAATCCCAATTTCTCCCACTTCCTTACCATCCTCCACAACTACTTTTGAATTGGTTCCAGAGCAGGGATGCTGCTAATGTTTTTGAGTCAAACAAGCCTGGTCTGTTTGGTTCAGCACTCCCAATGAACCCAATGCCTGCTCAGTCGGTGTTTTTCCAAAATGCTGCTGATGCAAACAGATAAATAGCCATTGATGTTGCTAAGGAAGGACTACTTAAATGAACATTGTATGGGAGGATTTGTTTTAACACAGCATTTCTTTATGACTTATTTCTACAATTTGTGGCCATTTTAACTGTCTTCTGGAGTGGTAGTCATGTTAGTCTACTGTAGCAAAGCATTTCAAAGACTAACAGAATTGATTCTGCACAATGGAACAAATGCTGTTAGTCTTAGGGGTGCCACTGGACTTCTGTTTTGTTTCAACAATCGACTGCCAAGCAGCCGCACAGGAAAGACAAGGCGGGTGGGTATAAATTTCCATCAGTCTTTGTGAGAAGCCACACACAAGAAAATCACTCTTCTATACTGTGGGGAAGGAAGAGTTACAGCAACCTTCTGTGCTGCCGTGGTTTGACAAACAGCCTGTTGGCAAAAACAGCTCCCTGCTTATAACCAGCAAACAGGATGCAAGCCAAACAAGACGGGTGATCAAGCATCTCTACTTCCAAGCTCCATTTTTGGTTACCTTGACATAGAGGCCATTTTCACAGGTCTTACCGGCTCTGGTATGTCATGCAAAGCTCCTGCAAGACAGTGTCTTCCTGGTGCGATTTCGTGCGAGAACCAGGAAATCGCACCAGGAAGACGCTGTTCTTGCGAGAGCTTTGCGCGACCTACCGGAGCCAGTAAGACGTGTGAAAATGGCCAGACTTGCCATATGCATTCAATGATCCATTTTGGCATTCAGTTATAAACATGTGGTGGTGTGCCTTCAACTGTATATGTTCATATAATTAATTTTCTCTGCCAGCAAGCTCTGTTTATTCCTAGGGCAGTTTTCTGACTATATAGCACCTTGTAACTATCAGTCCAGGGGGAGTGGGGGGCGGGGAGACAAGAATAACAGGTGCCTACAGACTATGGCTTGTTTGAGGCTCATGTGAAAGAAATAATTCTTTCCCATGCTATTTAGAATTCCCTGCCTCACTCGAGAGAGTCAGATTTATTTCACAGTGTATGAAATACATAAACACCAATTTGGGAACAGACCGAACAAATCAGTTTTAGCAGCTTTTAATTTAAAACTATCTGCAAGAGCAAAGGTATGGCCAGAAACTAGGGCATCGTTTTAGGGCATTTTTCCAACACTTTCTGTACCAAGGACTGTCTCTTTTCCTGAATTAAAACTGGAGCTGCATTTTAGCTGCATTTACTCATGTGTGTAATGAGTAAGTGCCTCCCCTCAGACGGAAGCCACCTGCTGTTTCTGCCATTGACTGAGAGGAGCCCTCTAACTGTAAGGCAATGAGCCCAGAGCACTGACTTCTGCAGAGATTCAGTCAACAGCCTCCGATGAGGGCAGGCAATTCTGCACTTGAGGCAGAGGCTCCGTGGCTGCCTGAGAGAGGTGGGGAAGTGGTACAGCAGCAAATCACACAGAGCTGCAACTGACAGCCTTCTTCAAAACTCACTGCCTGCCCCAAAAGGTTCCTCCCGTTAATTTGTTTATCTCAGCAAACTAGTACTTCTACAGCACACCAGTCTGTCCCAGTGCACACAGTTTAGAAATTACTGACTCAGCATGATGCAATGGGGTATTTATTTCATGCTGCATGTTAAATCTTCAGTCCACAGTGCTGGCTGTGATTGCTATAAATTATGCCTCTCAGCTGGGATGTGAGGGGAAAATTTTTGTCCTAGTGCACAAAAGATGGGATCACCTATCTTGGTAAGTTCCCCTAGAATAATATTGGCTATTCAAATTCTTGCACACCCTGCCATAGTTACAATCTGAACAGATTCCAGCATGATGTGGAAGGGATGGTGGACTCAACTATGTGATTTTGCATGTGACCAACATCTCGTTCATAGTTGGCTGCCCCCTATGAAAACATGTTCAGGTGTTTGGCTCACATGCCAGCTGCTATGCACAAGTAGGGTCAGTCCAGGCTGGTGACTTGGAGTTGGAGGGAGGATAACATTAACTCATCCATGCCTTTCTAGGAATCTTCCCAATCTCTATGGGTGTTATCATAGAGATTGGGGGAATTTCCGAGAGCATCACCATCAATGCTGTTTCCCCCATTTTCCCTCCAGCTGCTAAAATTAGCAAGGGTGGGGGGTCTCAGGGGGGTAATGGAAGGTTGCCCACTGCCACCAGTAAAATGGCACTTATACACAAGTATAAAACACAAGGCACAGAAGCAAGTTCTTCTGTCCCTACTGGCATCACATTGAAATCAGGTTTCAAAGTGTTAAAAAGGGAGATCTTTTTTTAACATATAGGATGGAATTCACACACCCAATCTAGCATCTTTGCACTGGTTGTTTTCTTAATGATTGCATTCATCATAATAACTAAAATTCCTTTGAACTTAAAACTAACTGTTCTTATTTTGATCTTTCATTTTTGTCCCACACAATATATCACAATTATCACACAGTACAGTCTCAGCAAGAGGATTACAGAGTTTCTGCAGTTAGTGGAGAAATCACCCATGGCATGTTTCTTTCTTGCCTTCTGCCTTCCACTGCAGCCCCAAATGCCCCCCAGTGCTGCTCTCGGAGGACAGGTGACCCCACCCACCACCCCCGAAACAGCATTCTAGGGCGCATTTTGGGCTGAAGCAGGAGGGAGCGGCAAGAAAGTGATAGTGGAAAAATGTCTGTGTATGGAAACACTGATGCAGAGGAGTTAGCCGTGTTAGTCTGTAGTAGCAAAATCAAAAAGAGTCCAGTAGCACCTTTAAGACTAACCAAGTTTATTGTAGCATAAGCTTTCGAGAATCACAGTTCTGACGAAGAGAACTGTGATTCTCGAAAGCTTATGCTACAATAAAGTTGGTTAGTCTTAAAGATGCTACTGGACTCTTTTTGATTATGGAAACACTCCATTGGATCCAAGCCAAAGCATCTCCTTCCTCTCTAAGGACAGACTGACTGACTGATCAACACACATTTAGCACCATTATTTGTTTAAAATCCCAAATAGGCAGCAGTGAAAGTAAGGGATAGCGGCAGTGCCCAACTGTGTGAAACTCGTCTCTTGTGGTTCGGCTCTCAGGGCCAAGCTGCAAGTGATGAATGGCACTTGAATGGCAAGTGAACAGACTCACATGTATTCCTCCCTGTTCACTTGCACTCCACACGATTGCATGGAGCGCAAGTGGAGTGCAAGTGGAGCACAAGTGAACAGGGAGGAATACACGTGCCATGAGTCTGTTCACTTGCCATTCAAGTGCCATTCATCACTAGTAGCTTGGCTCTCCAAAAGAGGCTGTCTCGGAGTCTGTGGGCTGCAAACCAAAGGCAACTGATGTTCACCCTGCTTTGCTCATGAGAATCTAACTGCCACATTCTGAAAGCATTTACTGCCTGGACTGGCCTTTCCTGCCATCGTTGCATTTCCACGTTAGGCGCCTTCAGCTCTCAGGTGCTTCCTGCACAAAAAATGCCGCCGTGCTGCTGGGAAATACATTTTGATTCAGAGAGCGCACCACTGCAGTTAGGGAACTGGAACAAATGAGTGCTGCTTTTCTGCAGAGTTGGCTATATTTGAGACATGCAAGCAAGACACTGTTGACATTTTAACCTTTTTTTAAAAAAATGCATCCCCCTCCTGTCCTTTTGAACAGTCACCATACTTTCAAATCCGTTGCTACTGCTAGCGTTTTGAGGATCCATTCGAAGGCAAGAAGAAGATTCCTATCAATCATCTGCTTCGGATGAACAGCAAAATTACAGGGCAATTTGCACAGCAATCCTTGAACTAGCTCTTGCTGATCAAATCATATATAGCAGAACTAAAAAACCTTCTTCTAGTACATGCTGCCAAGCCAGATCCCTTGCTTATGTCCTATATATTTTAATGGGGCTGTGCAAGATGTTATCAAAGAGTAAATTCATATAATACATTCTTTTTCACCCATGAGAATATTTCTGGCCTTTCCCAAGAAGAGGAAAGAATGGAGATAGTCATAGGCTGGCAGGAGCAGGGCTTTTTTTTCATCTGGAACATGGTGGAATGGAGTTCCGGAACCTCTTGAAAATGGTCACATGGCTGGTGGCCCCGCCCCTGATCTCCAGACAGAGGGGAGTTTAGATTGCCTTCTGCGCTGCCGAGCGGCGCAGAGGGCAATCTGAACTCCCCTCTGTCTGGAGATCAGGGGGCAGGGCCACCAGCCATGTGACCATTTTCTCCAAGGGCAACCCACTGAGTTCCACCACCACTTTTCCCAGAAAAAAAGCCCTGGGCAGGAGATTGTGCGCATTGCTTAGACAACATGTGCTAGTCTATATCAGGTAATTAAAACTGATGGAAAATGTTTTCTACATGAACAGTGAATATGCACATTCTCCACATTGCTGCACATTGCTTGGGAAAGTTCTGTATATTGGGAAAGTTCTACACATTGCCTGGGAAACATTCATGCATGTATCCTGAGAATATTCCCATTGACAGGTCAATTTACACACTACCCAATGGGCATTGTGTTACTTGGATTCAGTGAAAGTAATCCAGGTAATGCACAAAATGTTCTGCACACTCTTTACAAATTCATGTAAATATGCATAATCAATCCTTGGTGTGTTTGCACATTCTCCGCTGAATTCACAGTTACTGCTGGAATAAGGTCCAAATCACCCTTTCCACCACGGCATTTAGTGGGGGACTCTGTCAACTCAACCCACCTTACAAGTTTTTTTTTTCTGGGCATAAAATTTAAGAGTTTTTGTATCCCCTCTTGGGTGGTCCCGTATGAAGTAATAGACCCGAGAACTGTTGAGAACGAACAGCAACGTTTAACTTACACAGAGATAACACAAATACAATATTCAACATTAAGAATAAAGTCACAAGAAGAATTGTCTCCTTGCTATAGTTGGTTTCAATACAGACAGATAAGGGATCTTTATAAATTGGACTGTTCAAGGGGAGGAATAAGAATGGAAAATACAGAATTGGAAGAAGTAATGCTGCAAGAAGGCAAGAAACAAATCTCAAAGATCTATAAGATACTTCTAAAATGGTACACTGAGGATGAAACAGTGAAAGTACAGATGGTGAAGTGGGCAATAAATTTTCATAAAGAAATAGCAATGGAGGCATGGGAGCACTTGTGGAAGAATACAATTAAGATTACAACGTGTACGAATATTAAAGAAAATGTATACAAGATGATATACAGATGGTAGCTAACACCAAAGAAAATTGCGCTGGGGAACGCTAAAATGTCAGATAAGTGCTGGAAATGCAAAAAGCACGAAGGATCATTATACCATATGTGGTGGACTTGTGAAGTAGCGAAGCAGTACTGGGGAGATATAATAGAAGTAATTAATGAGGTGTTACAAACCCAAATAAATAAGAACCCAGAACTTCTGCTACTAAACTTGGGAATGGAGAATGTTCCAGTGCAAAATAGAACATTGTTATTTTATATGATAGCTGCAGCAAGATTACTGTATGCGCAGAAATGGAAAGTGCAAGAAGTACCTACTGTAGAGGACTGGATTTACAAATTGCTGTACATGGCAGAGATGGATAAAATGACAAGAAAACTTAAAGACCTGGATCCGGGACAGTATTTGGCGGACTGGGCGAAACTGAAACAATTTTTGGAAAAAAAATGGGATGTGAAAGGAGAACTGTGGCAGTTTGAGAACTTTTGAAATAAGACATTTTAAACAGAAGAGAGAAGTGACTTTACCATTAAGAATTTATATCTATTTTAATCTAAGCTTGGATTATAATATAGCAGAAGAGGGGTGAAATTTAGAACTGATTTTTTAAAGAATAAGATAGGGAGGTTATGATAAGTAATACCTTTATCAGAGTATATGAATAAGGGAATAGTTAAACAAATATACTGATGGGGCATACTATATATACTATTATGTTGGTAGATCAGATTGTATATTATATAATGAATGTGCAGTATGGTGCTGTGTGCGGTGCCACATTGGTGGCAGGGTGCACAGTAGGGGTGTTAATACATATTATAATGACAATAGTATATTTGATAGAATATATGTTTAAAAGAAATAGAATATGTTTAAACTAAGACTTTTGTTATATATTACATTACATTACATTACATTACATTACATTATTATATTATATTATATTATATTATATTATATTATATTATATTATATTATATTATATTATATTATATTATATTATATTATATTATATTATATTATACTGGTCTGCTATATCGAGGGGTATAAGATTTATACTATATTGATAGTATAATTGATAGATGTATATTATACTGATAGAATATTTGATAGTATAATTGATAGAAGCATGCTATATTGATAGGATATTTGATATATATGATAGAATACCTGGAAAAAAAATTAGAATGCGCTTAGACTAAGGGAATTATCAAGTAATAAGAGGGGGTAAGGGTTGGAAAGCTGTTGGAAGTCGATAGAGAGGGGGGAGGAAAAGGGTGGGGGATAGGGACAATTAGATATTGAGGGAATGTATGTATTGAATTTGAAAAGTATACTCACCAATAAAAATTTTCTAAAAAAAAAAAATTTAAGAGTTTTTGTGAAGGATAGATGGACTTTGTATTCTGCCATAAGCACCTCAAGGGACGTGTGGGATTAAAGTAACCAAGTAAATAAATCAAAGCATAAATATTTGCTGTTTGCAGTGATTCTGCTGTGCTTTGGGGGGGGGTTGTGTTTTGTTATTGTTACTGTTTTTGCAGTGATGCACATTATGAAGTAGCTTGGGAGATTCCTAGAGATTTGGGTGGCAGGGTTTGGGGAGGAGAGGAACCTGAATGCGCTATAATGTCTTAGAGTCCATTTGCCAAAATAGACATTTTCTCCAGGGGAGAAAGTCTGGAGATTCCAGGAGATCTCCAGGCCTCACCTGGAGCTTGAGAACTCAGTTACGAAGTATGATGTGCAGATGCAAGACTAGCAAACATCTGTCTCATCCTAACAACAATTTCAAACTATTGCAGAGTTCACTGCTACAAGTTATTGTACCAGGAATAAAAAACCAGATACGCATCTCTCCTTCGAAGCATCTCTCCTTCGAATTCTCCAAAGGTGAAACAATCCTGGAAAGCAATATTAAAGACATGGGAGGTTTAAATCTCTCTTTATGATCCCCAAATTCTCTAGGTCAGGACATATCAATGAAGCATCACCCTGTCCCCCAAACCTCAAAATGAGATCATCTGCATATCAACTAAACACAGGCTGATTCTGCACACGTTGGATAATGCACTTTCAATGCACTTTATCAATCGTTTGAGGTAGATTTTTTGTTCCACACACGAAAAAAAAATCGGTTCCAAATGATCTATAAAGAGGATTGGAAGTGCATTATCCAACATGTGCAGAATCACTCATAGGCTGCTTCCACACACGTTGGATAATCCACTTTCAATACGCTTTCGTGAATATTTGATTTTCCATGTGCGGAACAAAAAATCCACTTCAAAAGGATTGCAAAAGTGCATTGAAAGTGCATTATTCAACATGTGTGGAAATGGCCATAGTTTCCAAATTGAGGAGGGAAAAATAAATGGCCCCTGAAACGATGGAAAAGAGCCCTCTTCCACATGGCCCACTTACCGCAGGTTTCCAGGTAATCGGCCTGTGAGGATTGGATCCACTTTTGAGTTCTATAATTCTGTGCTTAAGGGAGTTGAACCAAAGTGGTGTCTGGTTTTTATTTCTGCACTTTAAAAATGTCCCATTTCTGTTGCTGGCTTTCTGGGAGGAGACGAACTTCAACAGTTCCATCGCCATGGATTGTTTGTTTGTTTTTAGCACACATGTCACAACTTTTGAACATCAGAGGGCATTGCAGCTAACCTTTACCTCTCCCTGTTTGAGCTCCAAAAATTAGAAGAAAATTCTGTGTTTTGATTGGCTTCTGGAGGCAGGTTTAAAATATTAAGCCAGATTTTTTTCTTTTTTATAAAAAAGAAATGTTACTGTTTGAAAAAATTAAAAAGAGAGAAAACAATCTGGACTTTAAAAAACCCAGGAAACACAACACATTCCCACAAGATCTTGTGTTGGTAAAGGGGCAAATTTACTGCTGAGGGCCCACAACACATATCAAACAACTAGCAACAAAGCCCGTTGTGGGAAAAAATACAACGGGCTCTAGAAAGGGGAGGGTGGGGAGGCAGGCATTCACTCCTCCTCCATCACGGATTCTAGCTGGTGAAGTGGGGGGGGGGGCATTGTCATCTGCTCCACGCCTTATCTGCCTGATTTCAGACATGTGAAGTGGTGGTGGGCTTCGCTACCTGCTACCTGCTTCATGCCTGATACATGCTGGGTAAAGGGGGAGGCATTGCCTCCTGTTCTGCACCTGACTACAGCTGGGTGAAGGGGGGCAGGCATTGCCACCTGGTCCGAGCCTGATCCCACCTGAGTGAAAGAGGGTGGGCATTGCCACCTGCCCCACGCTGGGTGAACGGAGGAACAGGTATTGCCTCCTGCGCCACACCTGATCCTGACAGTTGAAGGTGGACTTCGGGCTTAACTACTTGCTCTGCTCCTGATGCCAGCTGGGAGAAGGGGGTGCAGGCATTGCCACCTGCTCCACTCCTGATCCCACTCGGGTGAAAGAGGGTGGGCATGGTCATCTGATCTGCTCCTGATCCCAGCTGGGTGAGGGGAGTGGGTGGGAATTGTCAACTGCTCTGCTCCTGTTACCAGCTGGGTTAAGGTGGGGGTGGGCATTGCCACCTGCTCCGCTCCTAATATCAGCTAGGTGAAGGCGGGAGGTGGGTATTGCCATCTGCTCCCATCCTGCTCCTGGCCTGGGCTTCCCACCATGGCACGTTTTCAGGAGGGACAAGGTGCCTTGCCTAGGCTTCCCTCCAAGTCAGCACTCTCTGGTGGTGCACCAGGGTATAAAGTGAGTTGTCTGAAACACGCTTACTCAATTATATAGTAAGATGATGACATTAGGGCCGAGAGTGGTTGGGGAAGAAAGGGGGGAACGGGTGTAGTTACACATTGCTATTCAACCAATCAGGACGCAGAAAATAAAGGAGAGGGCAAAAGGCAGGGCCAAGGCTGACACCAGAGAAAATATTCTGCACTTCAAAAAAGCTTCCATTTAACTTTTCTGAAAAAGACACTAAATATGTACGCAAGGAGAAAAACCACGGAAAACCTGGAGGGAAATCAGCTCTGCAGCTGATGCAGCCTTTCAATGTGCAAAATGCAAAAAAGTCTGGGAAGCACTTTGTAGACTGAATCAAGTGATTTTGACCATGGATGCGGAACTCAGAGGATACATCGAAGCTGTTAGGGGTCGAACTGGCAGAAAAGCCCTGTGTGGGAAAAGCCAGAGCATTACTGGTGAAATTACCACCTTATATAAGAGAAGGCAAAAGAAATCAGTGGTGAAAATTGGACCCTGACATATGATACACTGAAACAACAACTCTGAAAACAATATTGAAAACCATATTCATTGTTTTCTCTCTTCCTTCCAATTACATTGTTTTTTTTTCCAATGCTTTTTAAAAAACACATTTGCTGAATCTGAACTGGTCTTGAGAGTTAATCTAAGAGCTTTACAGGGGTAATTTTTACACTCCACTAATTTTGATGGAGGAGAGTTAAGCACCACACATCTTCAAAATATTTAATATGGTTTACTATCATTTCTGTTTTGAGTGTAAAGAAAATACCTATTTGCTCTGCTTTTCTTTTATATCCTCTCTCTGTGTCTGTGTGAGAATTCTGAGCTTCTTCAAAACATCTTTTGCATTCTCTGCAAACATTTCATGGTTTCTCTTGACCTTTTGGCTGCTGCATACAGAAGCTACATTATTGCAGTAGAATTGACAGCTTCAGACCCTGTCGGACATCTGCTGTCACTTTGCCAACATTTCCATTATTCTCCAAAGGATGCCACTTGTTTTAAGAGACTGGCATAAATGTGATTATTTTACAAAAATGCGAGGTCATTTGGAACATGGAACAAGGAAATATCTGTATTGAGAAATAGATTTCTGTCATAGAAGTTATCCTGAAATATGGGAATGCGTATATATTGGCAGCTGACAGATAGTCAAATTTATTTTTGTAAAATATTTATCTTCTGCCTTAGCTCCCTAGAAAGCCAGCTAACAAAGCACTACCAAGTTGCAATCTCATCTAAGCAACGTAACAGTCTATCAACCAGATAAAATTGAACAAGATATAAAGACAGCCAAGTATGTTAAAACAATTTACCCTGTACTGAAATAAAACCGTATCACATGCCTTCCCAAGTGCAGAACATGAAGGCGTCTTCTGCACCCATCCTGGCAAGCCATTCCACAGAACAAGATCCTCCACAGGAAAAGTCTGCAACCTGTTTTCAGACAAGACAATCCTAAGAGAGGGTATATGTAACTTCATCATTCCATACAGATAATGCACACACAACACATTCACACAACAATAGGTTTTGGTTACATAGATTGCTCAAAAAGCTGTAATCCTGAACTGATGATCCCTTGTTGATAGCATTTCCTGATGGCAGCATATTGGATCACTTCCAGGTCATTGTGCAACAGCAACCTATCTTGAACTCGATTTAACTTTGCATAATATACCATAAAGACAATACACTAGTGCTGTTTGAACATGACATGATAAACTATAGTTTATCAACCAAAATTTATTAAATGCTCATGTCAAGTATGCACAGGTTTTTTAAAAAAAGATTATATGCATATGCCAGTTTGGTGTAGTGGTTAAGAGTGCGAGACTCTACTCTGGAGAGCCGTGTTTGATTCCCCACTCCTCCACTTGAAGCCAGCTGGGTGACCGTGGGCTAGTCACGGCTCTCTGGAGCTCTCTCAACCCCTCCCACCTCACAGTGTGTTTTGTTGTGGGGATAACAATGACATACTTTGTAAACCACCCTGAGTGGGCATTAAGTTGTCCTGAAGGGTGGTATATAAATCTAATGTTATTACTATTACTATTATTATTACTATTACTATTACTACTACTACTATTATTAGAATTATTATTAGAATTATCCGAAACACAATAGACAATAAGCAGAGGTCACATGTTATTATTGATTGGCCTTGCTAAGCCGATACAAGTTTCCGCCGGAGATCTAAGTATCAACCAGATTATCAGTGTGATATGTACGCTGTTCCAAGTAGCGTCGTCTTTTGCAGTACTGTAGGTGTTATGTCAGAAAGCTGCAGTTTTTCCATATGAATTGCAAAGTTTTTTGAGATGGTTCCAAGTGCCCCGATGACAATGAGGACTACTGTTGCATTCTTCTTCCCTAGTCAGGTGGTTTCTATTGCCAGATCTCTATATTTAATCATTTTTTTCTTGTTCTTTTTCTTCGACTCTGGCATCCCCAGAAATTGCAATGTCGATTATCCAGACTTTTTGATTTTCCACGATTGTTATGTCTGGTGTATTATGTTCAAGGTGCCGATCAGTTCGAATTCTGAAATCCCACAAGATCTTGACTTGTTCATTTTCTAGCACCTTTATCATCATCATCATCATCATCATCATCATCATCATCATATCTGTTTTTCTCAAATTGAAGAAAAAATGACATTAACGCAGGATGTAGTCAGATGAACATTCAGCCCTGGGCCTCTTAATTTCTTTAAAACGGCCTTCTTTCAAACATCATCTCAATGAATTTTGCTGCTGTTCATTTCCTCTTAGCACACAAAATAAGGTTTTCAGGAACAACCTTTGGTGACTATGATGGGTCCAAATCCAGTAAATTAATACACCAGAGCAAACCCAAAAGATCTAGACAGACAGACCACTGAAAAGGCTAAAGGCGCAGGAATATCAAAGGCCAAAGCTGTCAGACTTACAAAATGGATAGGACAGGAGAAAGAGCACTTGGCGGAGAAGGATTTGACCTTTTCCCCTGTGACAGGAGAGGTAAAACAGATAAGCCTCATACTGAGGTGCATCAGAGAGCCCGGAGGCACTGAAAGGGCTGGCAAAACAAAATGAGAAACATTTTGTTCCATATCACTGATCCAAACACCCCTCCCAAGTTTCACCTGGGTAACAAGCCTACTCAATAGCAAATCGCGACAGCACAAACAGCTCTAGAGAGTAAAGCCTGCCTCTATTTTGGTCAGCCCTTGAGCAAGAGGCTGTTGTGTCATTAATGCTAGGCGTCAAAATAAGGGGGAAGCCTAGTTTCAAACAGGAGCACAGTTAGTAAGTCCTGCTGTTTCTCGGTGTAGAGCTGCAGTGACAACAACTTCCCTTCTCCCTGTTCCTGCCCTGGAGTAGACTAGGGCAGTCTAAAATACTGGCCTGGGGTTAGAGGAACAGAGTTGTCCGAAACACTGCAGAGGTCTCCGTCATCTTTTCAAACTCTTCATTATGACTCAGATGAGTTTGGAGTTGTGAAGATGCAGTAAGAATGAATCTCTTCCAATCCGCTACAGGTTCTTCCCCTATAGGTGTTACCTCTTAGATTAGAAGGGTTGCCCCACCAGGCAACCCACTCAACGCTCTGATGCCTCTCTTGTCCTGGAAGAGGATGGAGAAGTTATTCCCTGCTCTGTCCCTCTGCAGGGCTGGAATTCCTCTCTAAGGAAAGTCATATACTGGCCTGTGCAAAGAGTTCTTTACCTCTGCTTGAAAGCTTCTTGCAGAAACAAGAATGTGCATTTTCCTGTTCCCCCAAATTCAGGGAGTAGCAATGCTGAGCAGTTGCTCGGGAGCCACCCCAAAGGCCAACTATCTTAATATCTTACTCTGCGCAACATATTCAGAAAGGTCGAAGGTAACATGAGGGAATTCTCAGCTTCCGGACCCCTTCTTTTATCCAGTAAAAGGGAACTTCAAAGAGCAACCCTCCCCACTTTTTCAGGCTCTGGCCTACATACTCAAGCGCTGTGACAACAAACAAGAGACATGATGGCAAAGGGATATATGGCGGGCATTTCTACTACGAAAAACCTACCGACTTGTAACATTTCCTCCTCTCCCCCAGAATCCAATTATTGAAATGGATGATTCTGTCTGACAGTTGTCTCAGCCTTTAAGGAGACAATTACTCAGCTAATTATCTACAGGCTGCCTAAAAATTACATTGCACTTTTGAACACATATGGTGGTTTTCTAAACTTGATGTACTCTGTTGCTGAGTCGCATTAGCATGTGCTTCTCAATGGTTAAATGCACTCTCTCCTCTGGGGTCGAGTCCATAGATCAGTTCAGGATCAGATCATATTCCTTTGCTCTATCTAGTCTTTAATGTACTTGGACTCTAGAGACGTGTCAGGTCAGATCACAACACACTGGAGAAGCCAACTGAGAGCAGAGCCACAAGTGACAAAAGGCACAGATTGGACACTTGTCAGCTTCCCTCAAGTTTTGATGGGAAATGTAGGCATCCTGGTCTCGCAGCTTCGCTCTCTGACTGCTGTCCAATGGACTTTTCAACTGTCACTTGTCCAACATTCCGCCAAGCTGCCTACATTTCCCGCCAAAACTTGAGGGAAGCTGACAAGTGTCCAATCTGTGCCTTTTGTCACTTGTGGTTCTGCTCTGAGAGTGCAAGCTGGTAGGGGGTGAAGGGAGGATGCAAGCTAGCAGCAAGCTAGCAACAGTGGAGAACATCTCGGCTAAGGTTGTTCTCATCTTCCTGCAGGTATTAAAGCTGGGGTGGAGCCAGACATGTGAATGCTTGGGCACGAGCCAAACTATTCTTTCTTTTTTTTTTTTAATTTACTTACTTTTGATTTTTATTCTGTCCTCCCCACAAGCGGGCTCAGGGTAGATTACAACAAGCTAAAAATGCATCACATAATATAAAACAATAAACCATTTTAAAAACATAACTTACCCTTGGTCCCTTGGTTCTTATCTCAAGTTTTGTGCCTAGGGCTTTGTAAACAGTGATATCCATCAGAACGTAGGCATTTTTGTGCTAGTTTGTTTTATTGTATTATTTGTTGAAATTCATTGTATTTGGTATTTCTTCTGTGCCCCACTTTGGGAACTGGCACGGAGATAAGCAGCAGATAAGTGCTACCATTAAACAAACAGACATATAGCTAATCAAACTACACCAATGTGGTTCGGTGGTTAGAGTGCCAGACTAGTACTCGGGAGACCCAGGCTGAAATCCCCCCTCTTCCACTGAAGCTTGCTGTGGGTGACCTTGGGCCAGCCACACAGTCTCAGCCTAACCTACCACACGGGGTCATTGTAAGGATAAAATGGAGGCAAGACAAATGATGTAAGCCACCTTGGATCACCAGGGGGGTGGAGCATGATAGAAATGCCTAATTGAATAAATAAAGTTCCAACTATTGAGGGCTGCTTTTACCCAGGGCTGTAAAATCATGTTCCACCCAACCTGGCAGCAGCAGAAAGTCGAGTGGGAGCAGCTGAGACTGACATCCATATGTCCCGCCCCATTACTAGTTGCTGCCGTCAGCGCCCCGACCCTGTACAAAAGCACAGATGCAAAGAAGACCATGCTGCCCCCCCTCCCAGCTCCGCAACCTCTTTTTACCTCTCCCACCCGAGCTGCACTGTATGGATGTTCTCTGTGCAGCTGCTTCCACAGTTCCTCCTTTGAACTGGAAAGGAGGTTTTCTTTTGATCCCATTTAAAAGCAAAAGCCCCAGGGAGGCCCACAAACCAAGTTTTGAATGAGCACGATATTGTGTGGATGCTTCCTGCTTTCCATGTGGGAAAAATCCCCATGTGGAAATAAGCCTAAGAAGAAAGATTCTAAAACATATTAGATAAAGTAACCGCACAGACTCTTGTTTTTCTTTGAACGAAATGGCTGAGCTAGGGGCTTCTCGTGATAAGTCTCCCACCTCTCCAAATTGCTGGTCTTTTATTCCCCTACAGGAAAGCTTCTCTTCAAGTACAGTATTTTTCCATACTTTCAATTGCCAAGACACGCTTTCTTTCTAAATGAAAATCAGAGGCACATATCATTTTTATTTAAAATGGTTATACCCTGCCTCTCAGCAATGCTCTTGGGGTGGCTTCTGTACAAAGATTAAAAACTATTCATAGCATAATAGAGAACAAGATAAACAGACCCCCACATTGAACTAGAAGCCCAGCAGTTAAGATCATTAAAATCCATTTATTTAAAACTCCTTCATGAACCAATAAATAAACTGCCGAAACCAGAAAGCTGTAGAACCAATTTCAGCCCAACAAAATGTCTTGGCTAGACAAGGAAACTAATCAGACTAGAAATGAGAAAACAACTTCACGCTTACACTTAAGACATTTTACTTTTAGAATGTGTAGAATGAGCCCTCCTCAGAAAAGCCCAATCCCAGGTTTGGCATTAATCAGTGATTAAGGTGTTCCTAGAAACTGGCAAGACCAAGGTGCAGGGCTTTTTTCTGGAAAAAGAGGTGGTGGAACTCAGTGGGTTGCCCTTGGAGAAAATGGTCACATGGCTGGTGGCCCCGCCCCCTGATCTCCAGACAGAGTGGAGTTTAGATTGCCCTCCGTGCTGCTGAAGCAGCGTGGAGGGCAATCTCAACTCCCCTCTGTCTGGAGATCAGGGGGCGGGGCCACCAGCCATGTGACCATTTTCAAGAGGTTCCAGAACTCTGTTCCACCGCGTTCCAGCTGAAAAAAAGCCCTGCCAAGGTGGCACCTCTTGCAAAAATGCAAGTGGCAACCTCTTCTGGAAGGGAGGGTGGCAATTCTGCTGCATTCATACCCTGTCCCTCACCCACTCTCCAAAAGAGACTGGTTGGAAGGAAGGTCAGGACAGTAAAGCAGGTGATGACATTTTCTTGTCCTTAAACAGCAGAAATGGCACCAAAAGAATTTTTAAAATTCAAAAATAAGTAATTAGTTTATTTTAGATTAGTTTGTTTCTTTTATATTTCAACATATATCTTTCTAAGGTAAAATCAGAGCATGCACAGACTTCAGTGTGTACACTCTTCACAGATACTTAAAGGCTTCTGTTTTGAGGCTTTGGTTCCTTTGTTTTCTCCCAAGCACTCTAGTAAACTTTCTTTTAGCATTCTCTTTCTCTTCTGGAGTTAGGAATACTGGTACCCACTTGCTAGCACCCTAGTCCCCCTTTCTCCACACACTACTGTGTGGAGAACTTTCCTTCCTTAACGGAATCTGAAGTTCTCTGCAGGGAGTTTCCAACCACATCAGATCAGAGATCTTTTCACTCTCCAAAGCTACCTCACTGTTTGACTGGGTAGGGAAACTCTCCTCTCCTTAGAAGATCTATCCCGTTTCTTTGGCCCAAATGTGAGCCTGCACCTACTTCCCAACCTTCCTTGCCAACTTTCCCCCAGTTCTCCTGTTGGTGTTAAAACTGTTCTCCATTAGGATTCCATCTCCCAAGTCTTCACACTTGTTTCTTCTCTCAGCTAGGTTTGAAAACAGACCCAATCAGATCCTATGGTGTAGCCTGTCACTCAAAGCTCTCTAATTCTGCAAGGGATTAACCTTAACAGTCCTGCATCTGTGTATGAACAGCCCTTCCAGGTTGTTGTGGATTTTCCAGGCTGTTCTCCATTAGGACTCTATCTCCCAAGTCTTCACACTTCCAGGCTTTTTAAAACATGCAATTCATCACACATGCAGAGGCCTAGCAGTAACTTCCTTTGGTATTTTTGGCTCACGGGAGCCAATTTTTTTTCCCCTCACAGCAAAGTGGTGCAATAAACCCAGCACACATCTTGGGAATTTTTGTATCTTTGAATTTCAGCGACAACTTTCACTTAAGAGGGATAAATAAGAAGCTTGCAGTAAAATTCCTCCCAAGCTGTACTTGGTTTTGGGCAGAATGTACAGGAAAGAGGCTTTTGAGGAGACATTATCTTGCATTAGTTAAAAGCAGGGCTCATTTTGAGGGGGAACGCACAGGAACGCAGTTCCGGCAGTTCCCCAAAGAGGTCACATGTCAGGTGGCCCTGCCCACCTGACTCTTGGCCATTTGGGGCCCGTTTCAGCCTGGATTGGGGCTGAAATGGCCCAGATTGGGCCTCTGATGGGTGGTGGATCACTCTCTCACTCAGCAGTGGCCCGATCCTGACCATTTTGGGCCCCTTTCGGCCATTTTCAGCCCCTTTTTGCCATTTTGGGCCCAATTTCGGCTCTGAATGGCCAGGATTGGGTCCAAAACAACCAGGATAGGTGATGTCAGGGGATGTGGCATATGCAAATCAGTTATGCCAATGACACACTTCCATTGATGTCAAGGGGGCTTGGCATATGCTAATGAGTCATGCTAATGAGTTATGCTAATGAGTTCCTCCAGCTCTTTATCTATGAAATGACCCCTGGTTAAAAGTACTTAAGGAACTGGAAATTTCAGGATTTCCACTAAGATACTTCACCCTAGATTAAGCCTTTCTGTAGAACAAAGATTTTCCTTGTTATTCATATTAAGTAATTTGTAACTAGTTATTATTCTGGTGGTCTTTATCTGTGTGCCCTGAAAAATGCACAGAAATATACCGAATGAGCAATAAAACATTAGTTTTGCCCTTCAGCAAGAAGTAGTGTCCAACCTGGGTGACTTGCCCCAAAGACCACTTTCACACAGACATTTTATTCCACTTTGTTTCTAAGCAAAAACCTTTTTTTTAGCATTCCCTTGCCATCATCCTCTAATTGTCTACTTTTCAGATTTCCTCCTGCTTCGCTATGATCTTTTAAAAAATGCAAGTGTATTGGCAATCTGCCTGGATAGGAAGGTGCAATAACATTATAAGGATCAGCATTATAAGTAGACATGGGCACGAACCAAAAAAATTTAACGACTCTGCGGTTCATGATTTGGTGCCGACGACGATCCTGAGGTCGCGAACTGCAACAAACATTTTCCGTTGCTGAACTGGTTCACGGTTTGCGGTTCGTGGGGCGCAGAATGGCCCCTGTGGCACTTAGAGAGCCCATATTCCCGGGGAGCAGCAGCTCTGTCACATTCCACTGCTAGCTGAAAGTGAAACCCAGCCTGGGAGCCCATGGCTATTTATAAGCACAGGTCCCATTGAGCAACGCAGGAGGTCTGTGTTTGGCCGTCAGAGCTGCCTATCAGGGTTTGCTGGGATGAGATTGGAGCGCCCATGGCTACAGAACACCCCTTTCCACCTCCCTCCCCTGGGTGTCTTCTCCCAACTTGTAACCGCTTTGCAGCTCCATGGTTGGAAGGAAGACCTGCCGATCAAGGTAAGCTGGGTTTCCATTTGGGTTTCCAGGGCGACAGAAGGAGCGCAGACAGAGTTCAGGCACTCCCCCAGCTCTGTTGTCAGGGGAATTGATTGCTGGCGCCTGACTGTCTGGCTTCCCGAACTGCGGCCAAACACACCGAACCAGACCCCTCCCGAACACTGGTTCATTTGCGGTGGACAATCACGAACTGCTGGATTGCGATCACGCAATCGCCAATTTCATGGGGTTTTGAAGTTCATAATGCGGTTCGTGCCCATCTCTAATTATAAGGATCAAGGATGAGTTCCCAGCTTTCATTTTTTAAAAAAATCTCTAGCAGGCAGATTTTGTCTAGCTTCCTTGAAAAGAAATAGGATGGGGAAGCTGCAAGATGGCTAGAGCAGGGCAAAAATTCACTGCTCAATGGATAATGAAGATGCTCAACTGAAAGCAAAACCAGAATCATTGCGGTGGGGATGCAACCAGAATATTGGCCTTCAGCTAGCCAGCCCATCTGCCTTCCTGCAGACCTCACCTGCTCACCAGTCTCAGTGGCTGATATCAAGTGTATAAAGGTGATTCCTTAACAGCCATCACAATATATCTGATCACTCCTAATACCGGCTACTCCCAGGGCCTCTGCCCTGTCCTACTTATCCCTCTTTGCAAACAAAACAGCTTCACATGCTTTCCCCTCAGCATGCTCATTTCGAGTATACTCAATATTCAACAAGAGGCTCTGCACAGCTGCTGTTACAAGAAACAAGCTTAATTGCTGATGGGATTTTTCCTAGTTGTGTTCCAGCCCATCTGCATGTTGTGATTATGGATGCCTGTTCTCCCCCCACCCATCTATTTCAACTCCCCTCCCCCAAGCAATATCCATTAATCCCATTGATGGCACCTCTAACATGTAGGAACTATGCCTAAAGTAATTACCAAGTGTGCTTGGTTCTAATATAACAGCACAGGAAGATAATGAAGGCTGATTGTAGGGCTATCGTCCCATTGAGGAGCTGAAGGGCTGCACAAAATAACAGCTGGCTGATGAATCGCAAAGCACAGAAGAAATGGCAGACCAGAATAATAACGATAAAAATTTCCTGTTTGACAAAAGGATTTTGCTTTCCGATGTACTTTCTCAAACTACTTCCCGGATTCCTGAAAGCACACAGGAAAAAAAAATACAAATCACATCTAGAGGCATATGGACTCAGTCATGAGCGCATGCACATATTACAGTATACAAATCTGCCTTAATTTCAGCTCAGTACATAGCCCGTTCTGCAGAAAATGTGGGTTTGGTTCAGATATGTGAGTATGGAGCCAAATTTCCATTTCTGAAACCAGAAATTGTTCAAGACCGTGAGATTGCAGCAATTCCCACGATTGTGGCAGTTTCACGCTCCATAAATCATGCTGCGGCAATCGCCATAGATAAATCATATTCTTCTTGTGACCTTGATTAACCTCTGCCCTAGGCTTTGGTACAGTTACATGGCTATGTGACAGCCAAAAAGGTGACTAACATGATAACAGAACACCCTTTCTTCTGCCTTTGAGACATTTCAACTAATCTCAACGCTCGCGTGTATTCCTCCCAATTGTCCAGGTATGTCTTTCAGATTACCAAACAAGGAAACACCGTAACTGACTTACTATCACAGTCATTTAAAGCTACAGTAAAGCCAGAAAACTATTATCAAATGACTTCTTTGTACAAAATCAGAGAATAACAGAAGGCAAAAACGTCTACATCTGCAAGTTAATAGCATCATACATTTCATCGTTTTTAAAGTGCAAACGTGCTTGCAAGCTTCTCATTTCAACATGCAAATACCAGCTTTAAAGGGACAATGCCTCCTTATCAAACAACAGTTTTTTTCAATAGAGGATATATATGGTACAATCCAGAGTAGAAGTTTATCAATATACAAACAATAATTCATAAGCAATCATAGATACGTATCGATGGTTGTGGATTTTCCGGGCTGTATAGCCATGGTCTTGCCAAGACCACGTCTATACAGCCCGGAAAATCCACAAGAACCATCATTCTCCAGCCGTGAAAGCCTTCGACAATATATAGATACATATCGTCAGTAACTGCAACGGGTTTGCTAGCGGAAAATATCCCATTTCCGTTATCCCTTCTTCACGGCAGTTACCAAGCTGAAATAAACAATGACAGTTGTATTAGAATAACCAAATACACTCCAGAAAACTAAGTTTTCATGCCCTGGAATTATACTTACAACTATAAATTAGAGGTCTTCATATATTCTTCAGATTACACCTTGGTGGTAGAGAGTGCCCTCAAGTCAAAGGTGACTTATGGTGACCCCTGTCAAGAGACTAACAGAGGTGGTGTGCCATTGCCTACCTCTGCAACCCTGGTCTTGGTTGGAGGTCTCCCATCCAATTACTAAACAAGGTGGACCCTGTTTAGCTTCTGAGATCTGACAAGATCAGGCTCATCTGGGCTATCCAGGTCAGGGCAGATTACACCTCATGCCCAAAAAAGTTCCAAGTCATTCCATCTCTGAGTTGCTACTTAAATAAATTCTTCATGAGCATCAGGGCCAAACTACACGTGATGATAGGATCCCTGGCTGGATATGCACGTACAGGACAACAGATGGGAGAGGAGAACAGGAACAAGTGATCCCCCCCCCCTTGTGCTTTGTTTCAGTTTGAGGCAGGGCTGTGGCTCAGGAGCAGAGTACCTGCTTTACCTGCAGGTTCAGTTCCCAGCATCTGCAATTAAAAGGGTCAAGGAATGTGGAAGATCTTTACCTGAGAGCCTGGTTTCGGTAACTTTAACCTAATTAGAATACCGAATTGCACACCCCTACTCAGCACTGCAGTAGAGTACATGCAGGCTCAGTTCCCAGCATCTGCAATTAAAGGGGTCAAGGAATGTGGAAGACCTTTACTTGAAAGCCACTGTGTTGGAAGAGGAGGATTCAGCACTGTCCCTTTCCTCAGGTTTCAGAGGGGGACAAACCAAAGAGTTAGAAAGATAGAGAGGTCAGGGCACTCTGTTTACTGCTCTGACTGTCCTTTTGATATGTAGATTGCTGTTCTCAGGATTTCCTCCTCCTGACTTCCTTCCTCTCACCTCTTCTGTCCCTGGCATTGTTCCAGGCAACATCTCTCTCCTCCTCCCTCCATCTTGGCCCATGTCCATCAGACTAGATAGGTAGTTAGGATCTATCTCTCCTCCTTTCCTATCAGAGTATGGAGTTCCTACAAGAAAGAACTCTTATTTCTTTTCTAAATATAAAGCAGGTGTATGATTTATTATCATACACTTGCTTTACAAGTTAATCATGCTTCCTATGCCAAACGATAGACTCTGCTAACAACCCAAACATGGAATCCTTTAATTGGGTTTCTGGGGCCAACATAACGATTTATTTATCACACTGCTAGTCTGAGTAGACAGTACTGACTTTGATGGGGCAAAGGTCTGATTCAGTGTAAGGCAGCTTTGAGTATTCTCAGCCCTGGGGATGAGGTTCTAGGCACATGTGAATACACCTTATAGAGAATCAGACCATGAGTCCATCAGTGGCTCTGTCTACTGCCTACTCAGACTGGCAGCAGCTCTCCAGGGACTCAGGCAGAGATCTTTCACCTACCACCAGGGGATTTAACCTGGGACCTTCTGCATGCAAAGCAGAGGCTCTTCCACTGAGCCACAGCCCCTTCCTGAGGGGCGCTGTGAGCACATAACAATAATGCATGGAGGAAGGCCAGGCCGGCACCCTCATTCCCATGTTCTTACTGTGCCCTAGTCGGACGGATGTATATGAAACTCCTCTTCCTCACCTCTGATCCAGGATGGTTGAGTTCCCAGCAAGTCCAAAGTAGCTTAGGACTTGGGAATGATCCATTTTGAGAAATTAATGACAAACAGAATTTGAAAGAGGTGGAATATGTCAAAATAGAATGTGGGTGTCTGTGTACATCTGTGTATATTTATATATGTTTATAAAATTTTCGTATATATAAACACCATGATAGCCCTGGAGGAAGCAATGGAAAAACTCAGATTCGATGAGCTTTCCTGTTGGCTATTCCTGATTCTTAAGAGGGCCTGGGAATTCTGAAGCTTCTATTTGAGATTCATTGGACCCTGAAAAGTACAAGCATTTTACATTTAGGGAACAGTGACCAAGTTGGGGGGGGTGCATTTTTTAAAACCCAGAATATAGAAATCAGGCACAGTGCGTATAAAGCAAATCCTGCAGAAGGAAACAAAATAATTTCCAGATTTGTATTTATTTAAAATGTTTTTATGACCCCTTTCAACCAAAATAGGATCCCCAAGGCAGCGAATATCTGAATGTTAAAACATTTGAATATCAAAATAACATGTAAAATAACATATAAAAATTCAATGCACGCAGAACACCAAAACAACAACATTTGATTTATATACCGCCCTTCAGGACAACTTAACACCCATTCAGAGCAGTTTACAAACTCATGACAATCACCCTGCGAGGTGGATGGGGCTGAGAGAGCTCCAAGAAGCCGTGACTGACCCAAGGTCACCCAGCTGGCTTCAAGTGGAGGAGTGAGGAATCAAACCCGGCTCTCCAGATTAGAGTTCCAGCACTCTTAACCACTACACTAAACCATGGAGGAGGGCTAATAATGATTATTAACAGTTATTTGGGATATGACAAATGAAGCAAAAACGCCTTCACCTACTGGCGGAAGACACCAATGAGGGAGGCAGATTAATCTCGTGAGCATGTAATTCATACCTCAAGAAATGTCCATGAAAGAATACAAATGTTAGTTGATATAATTATCATTCCTAAATGACATGACAAATCCGTGAACCATGTGACCATAGCAAGAAAATTCTAAATTTTAATTCAGTAGTAATATTTGGTAAATTACGCTTCTAGATTAGAAACCCAGAACTGAAGTGGACTTTCATACAATGTTGTTACAGTTAACAAAAAAAAATCATCTGACTGACAGGTTGTCTTGAGCAGAAAAGGTCATTGGATAGAGTATTTAAAGGTAATAATTTTATTTTTATTTTTTTTAAAGAAGTTTTATTGGATGGGTCAATATATATAAATCACCATACATACTTTTTAACAACCCTCACATTATATTATTCCCACCCATTCCACCCCCTTTTCAGTTGACTTCCAACAGTTTCCCATTACCTTCATTTATACTAAATCACTATCTCCTACTATATAAATTTAAGTATTTCTACATTATAATATATACTATATAATATAACATAACATAACATAACCTCTAATATAATATAACCATAATATACTCATCTCTGTCTATCATATTCCAGATATATCTCTAATATTTATTTCAATATTACTATATTCTTCTTAACATATACTATCATATTTCCATCACTAATTGCAAACCAGTAAAGATCTATTCTCCCCTTCTAGCAATTATCCAAAGACCACATTTTTCCTTTCATGTCCCACTTTTTCCCCACATAATTCTTACATTTCTCCCAATTCATAACATAGTCCAAAGTATCTTGTTCTTTTAACTTCCTTGTTAACTTGTCCATTTCTGCCATATTCATTACTTTCAAAATCCAATATTCCATTGATGGTATTTCTTGACTCTTCCATAGTTGTGCATAACACATTCTAGCCGCAGTAATCATATAAAACACCATTATTCTGTCCATTTTATCAAATTCTTCTAGGTTCATACACAATAGCATCAATTCTGGGGATTTATTCACAATTTTCTGTAAAATATCTGACATAACTTCTATTATTTCTCCCCAGAACTGTTTAGCTTTCTCACATGTCCACCACATATGGTAAAATGAACCTTCATGTTTCTTACATTTCCAACATTTATCTGACATTTGACTATTACCGTTGGCTAACTTCTTTGGTGTTAAATACCATCTATACATCATTTTATAAACACTCTCTCTTACAGTGGTACATGCTGAAATTTTAACTGTATTTTTCCACAACTTCTCCCAAGCTTCCATTGGTATATCTTTGTTGCAATTTATTGCCCATTTTACCATTTGAACTTTAACAACTTCCTCTTCTGTAAACCATTTCAAAATAATTTTAAAAAATTCATTTACTTAGACAAAATAACCACTTTCCATTTGTAATGAGGACATAGTCCAACAGAAAATAAGCTTTCCTTCTAGAAATTTATGTTGACAGTGGGCAGTTCAAAAACTAGAAAGTTCAGAACAAAATTAACCCCACGTGATTCATGTCAGTCCTCTTCTGTAGAGTTTTTTTGAAGTAAATTGTTTGTATGGCATAATTAAAATAACCAATTTATTTATCACGTTTAGATTTCACCTTTCCTGAGTAAGACTGACTGACTCAAGTTCACTGAGAAGGATCATGACCCAGGTCTCCCTCACATTAGCCCAACATTCGAGTCACTACTACACCGGACCACCCATAGTGTTGCCAGCTCCAGGTTGGGAAATTCCTAGAGAGTCTGGGGGTGGAGCCTGGAGATGGTGGGGGTTGGGGAGGGGAGAGACCTCAGTGGAGTATAATGCCATAGGGTCCACCATCCAAAGCAGCCTTTTTCTCCAGGGGAACCGATCCCTGTGGTCTTTAGATCAATTGTAATTCCAAGAGATCTCCAGCCACCACCTGGATGTTATCGAACAAAAGGAAGCTCCCTTTGCAACAGCCTGAGTAATCAAAGTGGAAACCCACAACTAAGGGATACAGTCAGTCAGGTTATGAAATTCAAGTGTATTAAAGTGGCGCAGTGCAATCAATAAATAATAATACTGTTATAGGCATATGAAATCACATAAACAAACAATGTACAATAAACAGCTTAAAGTCGGCCAATTCAGAAATATTCAATGGTGCAATCAAGTTCATATCAGAGTTCATAACAGAGATGAAACATAGATAGCAAACCAGAGAAGCCATGAGGACTAGGGGTGTGCAATTCTGTATTCTGATTAGGTTAAAGTTACCGAATCAAGGTCATTTAGGTTTTTTTCAGTATTACTGAAACTTTTTCTGAATACCGAAAAATTTCGGTAATACTGAAACAGAAATTACCGAAACGATTCGGCCATAGTTTTCAATGAGAAAACCTTCTCCCGGCTTTCCGGGAGTCTGGGGGGGGGGCATTTTCTGTCCGAATCACACCAAACTTGGTGGAGACCTTCTCCTAACTCTCCTCTAACTACTCCCAAGTTTCAGAAAGATTGGACTTTTGGGGGCCATGTTATGCCCCCCCAAACAAGGGGCCCCCATCCTCCCACACTCTCCATGGTTCTCTATGGGGAAAAACAAGTCCTCTTTCTAGGTGGCTTAGGGTGGCATTTTGCAAGCAAAATGCACCCAACTTTCAGGGGACCCGCTCCCACCTGTCCTCCCACCCTCCACCAAGTTTCAGGCAGATTCCACTTTGGGGGGGCATTTTATGGCCTCCCAAAGAAGGTGCCCCTATCGACCTCCACTCCACTATTCCCTATGGGGGAAATAAGAGAGGCTTGTCTGGCTAGGGGTGGCATTTTGCATGCAAAATGCCCCCAAACTTCCGTGGACCTCCTCCTACTTGTCCTCCCTCCCTCCACCAAGGTTCAAGCAGATCCCACTTTGGGGGGCCATTTTATGGCCTCCCAAATAAGGTGCCCCTATCCACCTCCACTCCATTATTTCCTATGGGGGAAATAAGAAAGGCTTGTCTGGCTAACCCAACCTTCAGGGGCCCGTCTCCTACTTGTCCTCCCACCCTTCACCAAGGCCCAAGGTGATCCCACTTTGGGGGGTCATTTTATGCCCCCCCAAAGGTGGTTCTCCTGCCACACCACTTTGTCTTTCTACTGTGGGGAAGACTTCCACCCCACAGAAACACATGGGATTGGGGCTGCCAATGGCCACAGCCACAGTCCACCTGCACCCAAACTGCCAAATACCACACACACCCTCCCCAAAACCTAACATCCCCTGTCCTGTGGCCAGCCACTTTCTATTGATTCCTGTTATGGGAAAATCTCCCACAGCAGGAACCCACGGAATGTGGCATCTATGGCCACAGGCACAGTCCCCCTTTTAAATCCACCCCCCAAGCTCCACACTGACCCAAAGACACCCTCCCCAACATTCCCACACCGGCCACTACCCCAGGAGCAGGCTGGCCAGCCGTCCCCCATTGTTCCCTGTGATGGGAACTTTTAAATTCTCTTTCCCTGGGCAATTATGCACAGTCCAGGGGTGCCACAATGGTGGGCACACTCCTGAGTGTGAGCTTATCCCTGTGAAAGAGCACCTGAACCACAGACACCATCCCCCATATTCCCCCACTACCTACAGAGATGGCTGGCCAGCCAGCCCCATTGTTCCCTATGATGGGAACCAACTGCACAACAAAGAATAAAACACAAACACACACTGAATAAAGTTTTTTAAAAAATATTTTTTCACTTTCAAAGTACAAGTAGGCAAAGCATTGTGACACATTACACCAGCAGTCCCCCACACAGAAAAATAACACAACTTACTAAACATCATGGAATCACAAAAACACAATTCCTGTCAAAAACACTTTATTTCTTTAACAGCTGTAGGTTACTCAGCGGAGGAGGGGGGCACACCAAAGGGCATTCCAGCATTCCCCTACACAAAAATAAAACAACTCACTTCACATTAAAGAATCACCCAAAATACAATTCCTGTTAAAAACACTTTATTTCTTGAACAGCTTTAGGTTACACAGCAGGGGGGCACACCAAAGGGCGTGCCAGCAGTATCTTACACAAAAATAACACAACTCACTTCACATTAAAGAATCACAAAAACAATTGCTGTCAAAAACACTTTATTTCTTTAACTGCTTTAGGTTACACAGTAGGAGGGCAAACAGGGCATAAAAGCAGTCTACTACACAAAAATAACACAACTGACTTCACATCAGAGAATCACCCAAACACAATTGCTGTCAAAAATGGTGAAGTGAGTTGAGTTATTTTGTGTAGTAGACATCACCAACAAACCAACGTGCACATGGCCAACTAAGAGAGGTGTGACGGACTGCCGCTGAAGTTTGTAACAGCGACAGCAGTGTTTTCAGAGATGTTTGGTGAGGCGGTCTGTCGGCCCCTGATGCAGTCTGGAAACAAGCGTTGTTGATGACTGGTTCCTTGTCAGGTCTCGGTCCTGCAGAGTGTTCCATCTCCTTGTTCCATCTGTCGAAAGAAAATGAGAAGAGTACATCTAATTAAGAACTTACCTTAAAGAGGAACGAGGGGTCCTCACGGCTTCTCTGGTTTGCTATCTACATTTCATCTCTGTTATGAACTCTGATATGAAGTTGATTGCACCACTGAATATTTCTGAATTGGCCGACTTTAAGCTGTTTATTGTACACTGTTTGTTTATGTGATTTGATATGCTTACAACAGTATTGTTATTTATTGATTGCACTGTGCCACTTTAATACACTTGAATTTCATAACCTGACTGACTGTATCCCTTAGTTGTGGGTTTCCACTTTGATGACACCACCTGGATGTTGGCAGCCCTAGCCACACCATACTACACCACACTATATTAAAAAGTTTTTTAAAAGACTTCTTAATTCTCACTTAATGGAAATTCTTCATATCTTAATCCAAGTTATATTGGAGTTCTTTGGAAAAACTTAATATAGAGCTTAATAAAGGGTTCAATATAACATCTTAGAATGTAGAAAAACATTATGATTAGAAACATAGTTCATTAAAGTGGTTTACAAAGTCCCCCACAGGGCAATAGAAAAGTAAAGTACACAGTTTGGTTCTCTGTAGGGATTTCTTGCTTTTTTTAGTAGAATTCGTAAACTTAAAAAAAAAAAATTCTAAAGGAAACTGGCTACAGTGTATGATATCAAAGACAAAGCTATTTTACAGATACTGGAGAAAAAATAAGAGATAGAGCAATTTCACAATGACTGAAAAAATAAATATATTCAGATCCTAAAACATTATAAAGCAAGCCTGTTGTTCAAGAAACTTGTCTGTGTAGGAATCAGTGCCAGACAAATATTGTTTATAATTTGCTGGCTTAGTCAAGTGGGCAATTTCCCATATTTTATATAACCACTCGAAGATAGTGGGAAGTTCTGTGTGTTTTCAATAAGCCACTATGCACATATGTGCCACAGTTAATGAATACAATATCATTTCAAAATCTCTGTCTTGGACCAGATTTTTAAGATAACATAATAAAATTGCTCTTAAGTCCTGAGTGGTCTTATATCCTATGATCATGTGGATTAGTTTTAATATTACATTTCTAGGCTTCTAGGCAGTAGCTCTGTATGGTCTTTTATGGCAGGAGTCAGTTTATGACTGAACTTTTCTATAATGAACTCAACTACGAACAGATTAGCAACCTGATTTTACCATTCAAAGTGTCAGCTATTACATACAAAGCCCTTCATGGCCGTAGTCCCTCACATCTGCAGGATCGCTTCTCTCCCTACGCACCACTATGGCAGTTTTGGTCATCTAAACAGGGCCTTCTGCTGGTGCCACTCTGCAAATGGGCAAAATCAGCAACTTCTTGTACACATGCATCCCTGCGGACATCCCCTCCGCCTTATGGAATGTCCTGATAAGCTGGTCTTCTGCAAACTTTAAAAATCTGAATTATTCAGTAGGGCTTTTCTACCAAGTAGGATGCCTGTATTGAAATAAAATGATTCAGAAAGATGCTTTGATAAAGGGATAAGGAATAGGGTTCTCAGGTCCCCTGGTTGGAGTAGGGGATCCCCTGCTTCCACCCACCCCCACCTCTTACCTGGCTGGTGAGGGGCAAGGTGCAGGAAGAGGAAAACTTGCTCCTGCACACTCTGGAACCAGGGTTGCCTAGTTCCTCTATCTTCCCACTGGGAGGATTGGGACCTGGCACATACCCTTTTTTTAAAAATTCCTTGCATGCACACAAAGCATGCGCATGCTCCGGTGCCAACTTGATGATATCACTTCAGTAAGTGACATCACCACACCTCATGGCGATGCCACTTCCATAAGTGATGTCATCAGGCCGGCTGCAGGAGCACTCCCACACTCGGCACGGAGCCGATTCGGCCTGTTTGCGGCCCAATTCGGCCCCAAACAAAGCATGGGGATGCTCCCGTGGTCGGCGCGACTCTGAGGTGCCTGTCGGTGGTGGGCAAGCTCTGGGACCTTGCCCCCTCCCACCAAACACCCAGCGATCAGTGGACAAGGGGGTAAATCCCTGGGAGTTTGCCTGCCACTGTTGGGCACCTTGGAACCCTATCTGGAACCTTTATTGTCACACCAGGAATGATGTTATTCTCTGCGTGACAACGAAGGGAAGTACGGGAGTATTTTTTATTAAAATCGGACAATTGTTTGGGCCCCGAAGGATGTGGCAACCCTAAAAGGGAAAGTAGCATATACTACTGGGTACTGTCTGTTGCTATAAGTACGCTCCAACTAGGAAATTTTTGCTTTGTATAATGGGTCGTGTTTAATCGCTTATGCGTTGTTTCAGCATTGTTTTAGTTCTGTATCAGATTTCTACTCGCTCTCAAATTTTCTGCATTTTTATTGAATGTTCCAGACATAGATCATATTGACTTATACTATGTAATCCACTTTGAGTCACTTGGAGACAGGCTGTAAATAACGTAAATAAATAATAAATAATAATAATCCCCTAAATATGTATGAAATTGATCTTCTGTTAGTGCATGACACTGCCAACAGATCATCGGTTGGGATTTTGCATATGGTTTATGCAGCATCAAATGCCACCAAAATATTATTTTTAAAGTTGGGGGGGTTGGGGGGCTGTCTGCTGGGATCAGTTTCCTTGCAACTATCTCCAAAATCCATCTCTACATCCATAGGACCCTTGCCCATTTTACAAGTGTAAAATATAGCTGGCTAGTTGAGAAATGACATGTGATGTTAGAAATAATTGAGAAATAAAATATATATGTAATCATTGAAAATGATTTAAAAATAAATTAAAAGCACTGGTATAAAGTTTAATAAAAATACATTGACTAGATTAGAAGCATCATATGGTGGTACATATATGTACTAAAATCTTGTATATACATAAAATAAAACCATTAATATACAGATATAATAGTACACCTAACAGCCATATGTACAAAATCAATAAAACTAGACACATTTCAGCCCAAATGCCTTCCTCAGTGGTACATAAATATCAAAGACAGCACCCCATCAATAAAATGCATAAATAAAATATACATGGCCTTGCACGTACTGAACACTGAGATATAATTAAAATAACATGGAATGAATTCCTTAGAATTCTTCTCCAGAGTCCAGAGATGCATGAAAAGAAATCAGAGCACTGATACATAATTGGAGCTGTGCTTCCTTTGCCCATAAATCTTATAGCTAGGTCAAGAATGTAAAACTCAAGATGGAGCTCTGGATACCAACCACAGATGAAACAGAAATTATCCCACCCACCCCCAATCTGACTGTAGGGATTTTAAGAGAAATTCTCTTAATTCCTCTTTATGCAGTTTCTCCCTGAAATCCTTTACTTTTCCTCTTTTTAGGAACTTGGAGTCAATTTCTAACCAATTTGTTTTTGATCATAGAGAAATAGTAAGAGAGGAGGAACCAGAAGGGAAGTTCTGCAAATTTTCAGAATTCACTCTGTAGATGCTCAGAGGCAGACAATGTATTCCCAAGCCTTCCCATCTCCCTGCTAGAACACTACCCTGGGGTGTATAACATAAAACATCTGCAAGGGCTGAAGTTTAAAAAAGAGTGCCTTGATTTCTCTTTTGCTCTTAAAAGAAAAAAACAACACCTTGCTCTTAAATAGAAAAGAAAGGGAATAAGAGGATTCAATGGCTATATCTAAAAAAATGAATGTCATAAAAAGAATTTTCCCTCCCCATAACAACTCTATTTGATTGGCAAGCATTTATGGAACAAAAATTACATTTCCATGTACGCTCTTAAAACAAGATAAGAACAGATAATTTCCTTTTAACAGATACTTCAGCTGCCTATAGATTCTTATCTAGATCCCATCCTCTCCTTATGGCATTTAGCTTAACTGCTTGATGATAATACATTACTTTAGGCGTTCCTAATCTGCCATTATGCATTCTTCAAGAGAGTGTCCATGCAGATAATCTAGGCAGGGTTCCAAATAAATCAGAAAATCCACTTTTTTTGCCACTGTTCTAGTATTTCCTGATGAACCTTCATTGATATATTAATCAATAGAAAAATAATTGGGGTCATACAAGTGTGAACATACGCTTCACAGCCTTTGGGCTAAGATCAGGTCGAGTAGAACATATGAACCTGCCTTATAATGAATCAGACCATTGGTCCATCAATGTAAATATTGTCTACTCAGAGCCAAGCTACAAGAGACGAATTACACGAGGAGGAGCACGTGAAAGGAGTCACAATGTTAGCCGGGAAGCTGAGTTTTAAAAGAGATTAGAAGGCTTTGTTAATTTCCCCTCTCTACAGAGCCAGGGGAGATCTCTGCTCAGAGGGTTTGTTAATTTCCTCTTTGCCTCCACAAGGCTCTGTCACTTTCCCTTTTAAGAGGCAAAGAGGAAATTAACAAACCTTCTGAGCAGGGATCGCCCCTGGCTCTGTAGAGAGGGGAAATTGACAAAGCGTTCCGATCTCTTTTGAAAGTCAGCTTCCCGGTTAACATTGCGACTCCCTTCACGTGCTCCTCCTCGTGTAATTTGTCTCTTGTAGCTTAGCTCTCAGATGGGCAAGGTCTCAAACAAAGTTCTTTCACATCACTGACTTCGCAATCCTTTTAACTAAAGACGTCAGGGACCGAACCTGGGGCCTTCACGACAAGCAGTTGGCTGTTCCACTGAGACATGGCTCTTCCATCTTTATAGTTGCTATCTTTCCTAGCCATGATGACACACAAAGTTTATTCCAGAATATCAATTGCGCTTCCAGTTTATTGTCCTAAGGTTATATTCTATTGTTTTAGTTAAATCTGCCTAGCTCAGACCGGCTGAGATTTCCACTGATAAACTTTTTAATCATCATTTTTCCATACTGCTAATGTGACTGTGAAGATAATGTCGACTGCATTACAGCTACTGCACCTTTCCAACACCACCTATCCAATTGTCCCTATGCAATCGCCAATGAAGAGATTTCGAGCCTTTCTCCTTCTGGGGGAATGTTACCTTGTTATAAAGGATGCTGAAAGGAGGATAAACATGAGAAGGTATGAACAGAAGGACATATTCACTTGGAAGAGCAAAACTTGCCATGTTGTGTATGTTGACAGAAGGTAACTAAATGTGCTATAACTGGTATAAAAATAAAGGTGACACATACCTTCCAGCAGGCACTTTTACACATTGTCAATTTGTCACTAAACTGCTTTGAGTCAAGAAACACAGTTTAAAACTTCCTAAGGGTATAATGTGCAATGCCTGTTTCTCCATTGCAATGCGACTTTGCAAGAACTCACTGTATTTTGTCAAAAAGAAGACAACCCTAAAAGTAAGATGACCACCCTATAGATAGATTATACACAAAACCATTTTTTAACCACATACACGCACCAGCAACCACTGGGTGACTTGAGACCACGTGAGTTCTATGACTCACCCAAGCCCAGTTGCTCTCTACAGTTTAACTGGGAACACTAGAACAAGGCTCACCCCAGTACAAGGCAACAAAGAAAAAGTGGAAAACCCACCCGGGATGAATACTGAAAAACTTACATTCACTACTGCTGCACCAAATGTGTTTTGTAATTATACAAACATACAAATATCTATATATTTTTAAGGCCAGCACTCTCTAGTCAGTATAACAAATGTGCTCAGCATTAGGCAAACATAGAGTGATACAAAATTACAATATAACAAATGCAGTATGTTCTCTTGTTACTAAGTCCTCTGCGAGGTTCATAGCTTATATATCAGTCTGAAAAGGGGAGGGATGGCAAACCCCGTAACAATCTGGTATGAAAGAAAGGGCAAGCCCACGGGGAATACAATGAAACAATGCTTCACAAAGTGTTCAATTTTTAAAGTGCCAGTGCTGTATAATTTAAACATTCATACATATTTGTGCAGTTCTTACAGGAACAAGAATGAATCCAATATACAGAAAGTGCATTCAAAATTATTGCAACATGTCCGGGTGTAATAAAGTTTGTATAAATTTAAATCCTTGCATTAGTCTCTTTCCTTCTTTCTGGTGTCCTTTCCATGCACAGAGCAAACGCAGAGGTGAGAGAGATGTAGAAATCCTCCTCAGGCCCAATCTGGGGCCGGCTTAGAAACCACAGATTTCGTGTCCTCTTCTACAGGAGCACTGCCTCTGGTTCCATATGGTCGGAGATTCTCATATTACATCAACCGGATAGGGCGGCCGTCTATTCCAGGGCTCCCGTAGAAGAGGACATGAAATCTGTGGTTTCTAAGCCAGCCCCAGATTGGGCCTGAGGAGGATTTCTACATCTCTCCCACCTCTGCGTTTGCTCTGTGCATGGAAAGGACACCAGAAAGAAGGAAAGAGACTAATGCAAGGATTTAAATTTATACAAACTTTATTACACCCGGACATGTTGCAATAATTTTGAATGCACTTTCT
The DNA here is from genome assembly GCF_028583425.1 of Eublepharis macularius. Classification (NCBI taxonomy): domain Eukaryota; kingdom Metazoa; phylum Chordata; class Lepidosauria; order Squamata; family Eublepharidae; genus Eublepharis; species Eublepharis macularius. Next base: position 23,467,504 of record NC_072792.1, on the reverse strand, counting down.
GTATATTGGATTCATTCTTGTTCCTGTAAGAACTGCACAAATATGTATGAATGTTTAAATTATACAGCACTGGCACTTTAAAAATTGAACACTTTGTGAAGCATTGTTTCATTGTATTCCCTGTGGGCTTGCCCTTTCTTTCATACCCTATATATCAGTCTGAGGCAGACTAGGATAACAAAGTCCTATTCCAGTAGCTTTCCAGGAACAGGACAAAAACTCCAGGCTCACGGAGGAAGACGGTATATATATGTCTGTTCAAAAATTTATGTTGTTTTTTTCCTTTTTCTTTCAGGGGTCTACCAAGATGTGACGAAGGTGGTACATCATGATGCAGCCCTAGCTGTAGCCGGCTGGCAGCAGATTTCGTCGTATAGACTTCCTCAGGGGCTGTAGTGTCACCTGAATCAGTATAATTCTTGGAACCTGGAGAGTGACCCAGGCACCCTGGATCACGCGTCTAACAGCAGCCACCACATGAAAGCCAGTGTGGTGTAATGGTTAGAGTTTCAGAGTAGGAATTGAGGTATCCATGGAGGCTTGTTGGGTGACCTGGGGCTAGTCACACACTCACAGTCTAACCTACCTCACAAGATTGCTGCTCCGCAGCAGCAGCTGTTGCTACACTGACATGCCTGTCTGCTGACACTTTATGGCTACCATTCTCCCGCTCGGGGTGGGGGGATCCCCTGCTCCCACACTTCCCTCCCCTGTGCCCACTTACTTGGCCAGGGGGGTATGCTCCCCAGGGCACCCCCCCGATGAAACAGTGCACCCCCCAGAGGTGCGGTGCACCCCCTATGACACAGCACACCCCTCGGCAGTGCAGCGCACTCCCATGGCCACAGCGGCCTGAATCGCACCCTGCAGTGCCCCACAACATGGCCCATTTTGAGCACGGGGGAGCACCCTTTGCCCTGCATGGCCACCTTTGACCTGCATGATGACATCACTTCATGGAAGTGATGTCATCAGGCAAGCCAAGAGTGCACGCGCACTGCGCATGCGAAGAGAATGACCCAGGACAAGGCAGGATAAGTACCAGTCTCCCACTGGGGGAGTCAAGGTAGCTGGAAACCCTACGACACTCCCATTGCAGAACTATTGCCTCTGTCTGCCACATGTGATGACAAGAAGAGGCAATAGTGGCCCCCACTCCTTCTTGCCTGCACACTTCCCTCAAGATCACTGCTAAGATCTTGCAATGTAGCGTCACGAGATCAGGGTCTTTCCCCCAAAATGTTCCATTTTTTTCTTTTTTGGATTTTTTCTGCAAACCGGGGAGGGGGTCAGATAATTTAGTATTTCCCTTTGCATTTTTTTAATGTAAGAGAGCTCTATGCTATAGTTTACAACATCATTCACACTGGAATGGTTTCTTTGTATCTATCAATCTATCCAAGTTTTCCTTCATGCGTTCCTCCTATTTAGTTTTGGATTGCAGTGTAAATATGTGAAATGTTCAATTTTATGAGCGGCTTCCCTAAACTGTATAGAGATGTTTTAAAGGTGTTACCTCTTGCGAACGGATGCACAACAAATTAGAGTCATAGGCCATTTGTTTTTGTTATGCTAAAATTTCCAGGGCCCTTTGGCACATATTATTTGCATTGTAAGAACCCTATTTACCACCTAGTGATGTTCAACAGGGCTTACTGTAGAAATAAAAGTTTTACTACTGGGACTATTATCTTGTAATTATAATTTGTAAATTCTACCATTTCACCAGAAAAGAAAGGAAGAAACTCCAGAAAGATCTAAAGCAGTACTAATAATCAACAAAGAGGCAGAATTGTCCCAGTAGCACAATTTGAATAAAGCTGCCTAATAATATTTTTACTAGATAGAAAGGTATAGTTAATCTGCTGTGTCTTCACTGCGGTCTTTATTTCACCTATGTGATGCAGAAAAGCGAGCACACATTTAGGAACCTTTATGCCTTAATTCAGGGAGAATAATTTGAAGGGGGGAAGCTGGCTCCTGAATGCTGTTCACATGCCGGCTGGATCCTGTGAAAATCCCCCCAAAAATGATCTATGTGGTCAGCTTTGGCAGCACTGACCACCTGTTGTAGTGAAGGGAGAGTATCCATATCCAATGCATTCCAGTAAGGTTGCCAGCCTCCAGGTAGTGGCTGGAGATCTCCCAAAATTACAACTGGTCTCCAGGCCACAGAGATCAGTTTACCTGGAGAAAATGGCTACTTTTTGGGGTGGACTGTATGGAATTTTGCCATACCAAGGTCCTTTCCCTCCCCAAACCCCACTTTCTCCAGGTTTCTCCAGGTTTCACCCCCCAGATCTCCAGGAATTTCCCAACTTGGAGCTGGCAACCCTACATCCCAGTGGCTGCATATCTGAGCCACAGAGGGGTAATGCAGGGCCTGAGGCAAAGTGGTGTTTGGACCCTTGTCCTGCGCTTAGGCCCAAAGGCAGTCAGCAGATAAGACAGCACATTTAAGTAATTAAAAATCAACATCATAAATGCATGAATCCATTTCTCTAAATAAGTAAAATGGTCTTCCTATTTGACTCTTTATGCCCCTGCCGTGAAGGTCAAAGGTGAAAAGTGGTATGGACGCCATCTTGCTTTGCCATTATCAACCAATACATGAGGGGACCTCAGTCTTTTGAGGTGCCAGGGCAAATCCCCCCAATTGCCCTGCACTTTTTCTGCACCTTGAGAGAAGAAACTGGTAGTGTTGGGCCTAGAAGTTTCCCCACCGTTACTGATTTTCTCATTGAACAACCCTTCCCGAGCTTCTGAGGAACTCCAGGGCTCCCTGGAATGCAATATGAAAACCGCTGCTTTAAACTATCAGTGTTGCCTCAGCTCCAGCCTGTTGAAAAATGTTTATGTCTTATCATTTCCTCTTTGTCCTTTAGAAAGAGAAAGAATAACCCTACTTTGAAGAGAACATATTGTACCATATTACCCTCTTTGTTAAATTTATGAGGATTGTTTTCAGTCTGTGTGAAGAAATTGAAAATTCTATCTCAACAAGCGTCTCCCACATCTATCAACCTAATCAGAGATGTGCCGTTTTAATGATCTGTTGGTATTCTGAAATGAGAACAATGACCTTTGTGTTAATTAGTCAGTATGGAGAGACCATTGAGAGGGAAAATGTAGAAATTAATGGGACCTGAGATTATGTATTCTCCTCTTTAACACTGGAAGTAATATTTAATTTCAATTTATGGGATCACATAAACTCTTCTATTGTACCTTCTAAATGGCTTCTTAACTTTTATGTTTTCGACAGCAGAATCATTGTCATTTAGACAGGCTCGCCAACCCCCAGGTGGGGCCTGGAGTTCTCCCAGAATTTCAGTTGATCTCCAAACTGATCTCCTTCCACCAAGAACAGTTCACTGTGCTTGCAGTGAATTGTTCTAGGTTTTTTTGTTTTGTGTAATCCCAATCCTCCTTTTTATGCTTGCAGATTTTTCTGCAAGCCTCGGGCAATGGGGACCCCAGGTTTGGAGAAAAACCTCCCTTGTGTCAAGGTGGCTCCGATCCATGGGTTAAGTATCCGCAAGGGGGGGCATTTGGCTATTAATATATAAGCTTGTCTTTTAAAGCCCTTCACTGTCCCTGGTTGTAGGATCCATACAGCTAATAAAGGGTGAGAAATTATATATGTAATTGAAGTCCGGCACAATGTGTATATATTTTACAAATTTTATATCCTGTGTTTCTGCCCTGACAAGGGCCACCAAAATAACTACCAAATGACAACCTACTTAATAAAATTGCATTTTAAAACCATTAAAACCAACCCAAAACAACAACACACCATTAAAACAATGCAAACCAGAGCTAAAATACATACAAAAATCATAAAAATCAGCAATGTAAAACACTGGGCAGGAAAGAACAATCACTGACGGAACACCATACCAAACAAAAAAGACTTCACTCACTGGAGGAAGATGGCAACAGACAGGGACAGACGATTCTCCCTGGGGAGAGATTTCCAGAGTTTTGGTGTCACAACCATGAGTTTTGGCTGCCACCCAAAGCAGGACATCCAAAGATAACCACAGTTGTTGGGTAGGTTCATAAGAGAGTTGGTAGTCCTTCAAGTATGCTGGTCCCAAACCACATAGGACTTTAAAGGTCAGCCCCAACACCTTAAATTGTACCCAGAAACCTATTGGGAGCTGATATAGATGGGCGTAGACCAGAGTGATCTGGGCCGATTCCACACAGCTTACCTGAAGCTGGGACGTTGTGGAACATTGCAGAACATGCTGGAAAAAATGCGGAAGATCGCATTTTCTCACGCGAGTTTTGCGCGACATCGTGCGACATTGCGCGACATCGTGCAAAACTCTCGTGAGAAAACGTGGTCTTCCGCGTTTTTTTCCAGCATGTTCCGCAATATCCTGGTTTCAGGTAAGCTGTGTGGAATTGGCCCTGGTCCCTACAACCCACTCCAGTCAACATCCTGGCTGCAGCATTCTGCACCAATGGAAGTTTCCAAACACTTCTTAAGGGCAGCCCCATGTAGAAAGCATGGCAGTAATCTAATCTGGGTGTAACCAGGACATTCACCAATATGGCCAAACCTTTTCTGCCTATGTACATATAGTAAAATACAGACAGTAACTCTGCCTAGGCCTTTGTGACTGCGTGGAAGGCTAGGGGTGACGGACAAGTATTGCTCCCTGGCACGGGTGCTCCCCCTCGAGGAGGGTTCCAGGCCTAGGTGCATGGAGCTGCACAATGTGAAGAGGTTGGAGAGACAGATACACTATCATCCTTTCAGATTTTGGGAATTTTGAACGTTCATTGTAATGACCCTGTCATAGCCACCAGATGCACCCTATGTGTGTCAGTTAGGGGCTGCTTCTGCATTTCTGGATAATTATTTCTTGGCATTCGTGCCTCCGAGCCTTACAGCAGATTTCCCATTTGGCATTCCGGAGCTCTGTTTTGGGTTCTGAACCCTGCCCTCAATTACGGTACCCGTCCGCCAATATTTTCCTTTCATTTTCTATGAATGTCACATACCTCTGCTTCATGCATATTTGATAGTTCTGTACATAGCTCGGCGTGAGAGAGTTTGCACCCTGCGGGATCCAATTACGACAATACACAGCAGCAACTGAATGCATCATTTTCATTTCCCACAGGTGGGTATACTAACAGCATTCTTATGATTTGCGGGGGGGGGGGGGACAAAACAGGAGGCTTAATAAAATAACAGGAATGAGTCAAGTAGAAATACCCTGACTATAATCAACTTTGTATGGAAGCAGGATCAGAGATGGAATTCATTACAAGATGCATCATGGCTGGAAATGGATTCTCATGGAAGGCAAGCAGGGAGCTGGGTTAGGAAGAGAAGGGTAGGTCTGGATGTAACCATCAATGATACCATTAAGAGAAGCTGATTTGTGAAGTGCTTGCAAGAACCAAGTTTTGCCAGGCTTCTGATAGTTGGGGCACCCTTAACTTAAGAGGAATACGTTGTTCTCACAATCATCTTTTTTTTTTTTACCCTTTGGGTGTGAAGATCTCTCAATGGAGCTTATTCCTGTATTTCAGCATGAATCGTCCTTCCAAACGGTTATAGAGCAGAGACTCATACAGAAATGTAACAAGCTACCTCATCAGAGAGAGGGCAATTTTGCTATCTCCAAGCGTTAGGAGTGTTTGAATGGTATGTTCTGAAATAGAGAAGCTGCAGAATATTCCACTCCGGGAAGGGTTGATAGGAAAGAAGCAAAGAGAAAGAGCAGAGATGCTGCGGAATGCTTCCATTGTGAATGAAGACTTGGTCTCACAGGATCCTGTAATTTAACTATTTCTCATGGTATATTAGCATTTTTCTCCTTAAGTAAATTAGTATACTATGTCGCACAGTTTGGGAATTACTGGCTATAGGAGACAGAAAAATAGGAGATTGCCTACAGGAGATAGAACAATGGTATGGTTTCCAAGACTTGAGGCAGAGCTAAGAAATAGTTTCCTTGTTTCAAGTACTGAATTTATGATCTTGGAATGGCATTTCATATTCTGGGAGCCTGGGAGGGCAGGTATTGTATGGCATGACTTCCGGACATATAAGAGGAAATGACATCTTGCTGAGGCACTCTAAAACCATAGAGTTTTGGGGGGTTGCTAGAGCGTTGCTGTGATGCATGAAAGCACTTCCAGTTAGGCAACCAGAAGTAATAACTCAGCATTGCCACAATGACATTTTTAACTCCCATTTTCTCCCACTGTTTCACTAAGCAGTAGTAGAGGACTGAAGGCAGGTGGCAGGAGGTGGCCCCATCACAGACCCATAATTTATGGGGCCCAAGACATACAGTCCCTGATGCCCCTAGCTCAGGCAAGACTGGCCAGGCATATACTTGAAGAAATAATCAGCATTTTTGCTGAATTTAAGGAATCTTCTACTTGGAAAAGTGGTCGTTGAAGTAAGGATGTACAAGGAGGACTAGTCTTGACATTACAGAAATGTTGTCATTGCAGCCACTCCGTGATAACTCCATGCCTCTCTCTGGTAGTGAGAGGTCTCCAAGATTATGTGAAAGGGCATGGTAATGTGGTTAACATACATTAAGAAATAATTTTTATTCTCAGGATGTTTGAACAACATAAGCACTGATGCTGTCCTTTCTATAGAACGAATAGCCAGAAATAGTCATACCACATTCTTTTTCTGCCAAGTCCCTGAAACACATGCTCTGTGTTCTCCAGTATACCAGCTCTTCCATCTTGCAGTATTAGCATCTATACCTTGTTACCTATTTTAAATGTGTTTTCCATGTACACTTTCACAAACCTTTGATCTTTGAAGCAGCTAACATTTCATAGAATCATAGAATTGGAAGGGGGCTTACAGACTATCTAGTCCAGCCCCCTACCCAATGCAAGAATAGCCTAAAGCATTTGTCCAGCCGATCCCTTAATACTGCCAATGTGGCGGAGCCCACCACATCCCTAGGCAGCTGGTTCCACTGCTGAATTATCCTTAATGTGAAGAAGTTTTTCCTAACGTCCAGCTGGTATAATCCCTCTTGCAGTTAAAACCCATTGTTTCAAGTCCTATCCTCTGTTCCCTTCCCTCCCCTAAGGACGGAAATACATGTTACTAAGTACCTAGGAATGTTCAGGTAAACCTCATTTCACATGTTCCCCCTCCACCTTTCCATGCACTCGCTCGCACAATCACACTTCAATTTGCTCCACGTGAATACATTCACACGTTTGATATCAGTTCCGAGATTCGGTTTCGTTTTCTCAGCCATGTCGGACGCTCCTCTCGGCAGGTCCGAGAGGAAGCGCCCGAGCACCCTGACCGGGCGGCTGATCTGCGAAGATTAGCCCCCAAGACTCCCAGTGAGGGAGGCAGGGTCCGGGAAGCTGCGGGAAGAACCCCCCGAAAATCAATGCAGGGGGTAAATTGCCCATTTGTCCCTATGGAGGCCGGCAGACGTGCGCGGCGCCTCGAGTGCTGCCGGGCTATGGAAAACGGCAAAGAACAGAACTAGGCGGAAGCCTGCAAATAAGCGAATCCCTTCTGTTATTACAAGCGTACGCGAAGGAGTGGTGGGATCTGAAGCTAAGAAGGCTCGTTCTTCCCCTTCGCTGAGTTTCAGAATTTGGGCTGGCGGTCCCCCCCCCCTAAAATGGCAGCGAAAAAACAAAGTCCCGCTCTGGGTAAGTCAATCTCGGCTACCCTGCAGAAGGGAGAGTCGCTTGAGGAACTGGTGCGCAGGGCGGTTGTTGAAGCCATAAAACCCTTTGTTGACAAGCTGAACGAAACAGATCAAAGGGTGGGCTTAATTGAAAGCGAAGTGAAAACCATTAAGGAAGCAGCGGGGGGGGGGCAGAGAAGGCTGCCCAGGAAAGTGCGTCACTCGTGAAGGCTACAAAAAAAGAGTTAAAGCTGGTGGAGAACCAGCTGATCGGGCTACAAGTGGAATGAATGCAGACAATTTTGCGCCTCCAGAACGTGAAAGAGGAGGAAAATGAGGATTTATGGGGTCTGGTCTCGGAACTACTGTCGACACCCGCGAGGACAACTAAAGAAGAGGTTAAAAGCGCCATTTTGGAAGTCCGCCGGGCTTCTTCAAAATATGCAACGAAGCGTCAGCTGCCTCGCAAGATCACCATCGATTTTTCATCTAAAAGGATCCGAGACACTATCCTATACAATTCATACAATGTGGATTTGGACTTTTTGGGTAACAAAGTTAAGATATTGAAGGACGTCCCATTTTTAGTTCAGAAAAGACGTTTTAAGTATAAAAAGCTCGCAGCTCTTCTGAGGGAACGTGGAATAAAGTATAAATGCTTATTTCCGGAAGGAATCTGGTTTAGTTACAAAGATCAAACCTATAAGATATTATCAGAAGATCAACTAAGGGATTTTGAGGATAAAAATCCGGAATTTCAGTGCACCAAGCAAGAAGAAAGGGAGAAGTCTGAGGAGGGGGGGGGGGAGGAAACGAGCACTGCGGCTGCAGTTGCTCAGAGAGAATTGCGTCCGGGACCCAGGAGGGGGAGGAAAATTTAATTTGAATTCGATTGTAATTTGTATTCTGTATGATCAACCACTCCATCATTACTTTATTAAGCTATTTCTTTATTATGGCAGTATGAAGGGAAAGCATTGAAGTGTAGTGTTTAGTGTTTGTAGGTTACCTTCCCTTTTTTTTCCACCCCCCCTTCCCCTTTTCTTTTTTCTCCCTTCTTTTCCTTCCCTCGTGTTATTGTAATCTTTTGTAGTTACTGTTATTGCAGTTTGTATGTTAGGTATTGAAAAATAAAAAAACTTTCAAGATATCAGTTCCTCCCTTGAGCGTCACTGTGTAAGATGTCTTGTGTAGAGAGACTCTCAGAGTAACACTCTAATGCATTGTCATCACTTCCAGGTTTGTGCCAGAAGTGCATCATAGCGATTGATTCATGGCTGTACATTTATTTGTCCACCATGTGGTCTTCTCCATACTGTCCAAATTCTATATTAAATTCCCTCTATATTGTAGCAGATTCTGAGGTGCATTTCCTGTAGAAATTTGGTCTATTGCATCATCACCCAGCAAGAGCACACCCCGGAACATTTGGTCTAGCAAGAGCTCACCCCAGAACATACATTATCACTCATACATATCTGTACATTGATACTGGCAGAGAACTTGTCTATTAGGGAATTTTCTCTGCTATTAACTATTTTTAATCAAGAAATTCCCACTAAGCTTCTAAGGAACTACAGGGTTTCTCAGAACACAGTTTGAAAACGGAGGTATTAAGCTGTTAGATGCTGCTATCCCTTTTTTCTGACAAATGTTAGTATGCCCACACAAACACACACACATATGTACACAGATGATCACTGAAAATGAATATTCAATGACAGCAAAATTTGAAAGGAAATGAGACTGAAGCAAAGAATTTGGAGGAAATAAATGCTAAGTTGTTGGACAGTTGCAGCAGCAAATAGACAATAGAACATCAGTTTAAAAAAACACATTCATTAAGGCTGCTATCTCTAGATAAAAGTATTTTTATCTGAAGCAAATAAAGCACACAGCCAGTCATTAGTTTGCTAACAGCACGTTAACAAGCAATTCCTACAAGTCTTTGCCAGTCCACAGCAACTCATAATTTATTGTATTTTTATGTATTATTTATTAATTATAAATTTGACAAAATTTGTAGCCATCACTAAGCGTCTTTGAGAAAAGGCATAAAGTATAAGCTTTTTCACACACACACACCCCACCACCACCACCACCACCACCACCACCACCACCACCACCACCAACAACAACAACAACAACAACAACAACAACAACAACATAATATCAGCCTAATCACAAATGGATTTCCACAAACTGTTAATTCTCTTCTTCCTTACAAAGCATTTTATTTCCTGTTTAAAAAATGAACAACGAAAGGTGGGTTGCTTGAGTATAAGAGGTGCGTGGGATGCTTAATAAAATCACAATCAGAGAAGTCAGAGGAGCCTTTGGGAGGAGCATTTAACTAATAGATCTGTGCAAATGAACACAAAGAAACAATGATTTCTGGCAGTGTAATGCGATTCATTTTTTCCCTCTGATAACAGAATATTTTGCTTCATCTTAGGCCATCCATAATAGCAAACTCCACCAGTGTAATTTTGAAGAACTTAATTTTTAAAACCTCCCTTTAGTTACCAGAAAAGCACATAACTCCAGACAAATCTATCACAAACACATACGTAGATTGACAAAATCTCTCATCTAGTTCCTGAATTTTCACACAATATCAACATTCTATAATATTCTATAATATAATATATAATATATGCCTATCCCAATGCAAGAAAGCTAGCACCATCCTTCTAGTTTAGACAGAAGATGTTCTAGTATATTCCATGCACAGCACCAAGCAACTGATATATAATATTATTATCAAATATTAACACAGCTAGGTACTGTGCACAGAACAAGTAATTAAAGATGATCCCTAACTACAGGTTTATAGGTAGATTAGAAACAGTACACCAAAGAAAATAAAAAGAAATGTAGAAAAATAGGGTAAGTAGGATGGAGTGAAAACTGAGAAAATTACAAATAGGAAATTTATCGATAAAATTTTGCTTTTTCATTAAAATATTGCTGTGTTTACCTCTCTCTCTAATATAGGGTACCTAAGGCATGTAAAAACTGATACAACACAAACATTTCACAGTTTTAAAATATAACACTTTCACATTTGAACTATATTTTTAAAAAGCTCAGGAGTGACAGCAAAAGAAGGTATGAGAAGCAGGAGAAGTCACATGACAGCGTAAGAACTGTCCTTCAAGTATACAGATCAAGTTGTGAAAAGCTTTAAAAGTACCAGGATCTTGAATTGAAGCTGGAAACAAATGGGCAGCTACTGTCAAGATTTTAGTATCAGCTTAATATGATCACAGTGCCAAGTTCTAGGCAACAATCTGGCTGCCACATTCTGAACTAATTGACCTTTCTGGATTGTCTCCAAGGGCAGCCCCACATAGTATGTGTAACAGTAGTCAAGAGGCTACTGAAGTGTAGATCAGCATAGCTGGGTAGCCTGAATGGAGAAAGAGGGATAGAATACATGGCAAATATAGTTGAGGAGGGAGTATTTTTTGGCTACTGTCCTGTTTTTTCAAATATAAAACTAGCATCCAAGAGGTTGCCTGAACTCCGAACCAAGTAAGCTAAAGAAAGCTCCACTCCACCCACTATGGGTAATCTAATCTCATCTTGAACAGCCAGCTTTCCAACTAGCATCACAACTGGGTCCAACTTGAGTTTATATTCCATAACAGGATATCAAGGCCAGTTAATCTGGAGAAATAGAGGAAACGGAAACGAGGTTGAAATATTGGGCAGAGAGACCCAGTCTAACAGTGGGAGACTAGCAACAAGAAATGGGTAAGGCAGCAAAAAGGATATTGTAATAGTTCCAATGTAAAACTAGCAAGTTCAACACCAGGTTAAGAGTAGCATTAACAGTGAGAAGGGACCAGATTTTAGAGATTCTCCACAGACTGAAGCAGGGGTGTGTTATTCGGAATATCCAGTCTGAATATATCCCTGAAAAATACCTCAGGAATATTCAGGAATCCCAATCAAATCCAGGATCCTCAGTTAGCATTCCTGATTAATTCCGAAAATATCCTGAAATGAACTGGGTCCATTATTGCTTATGGGGGGATATTTCTGGAGTTGCAGTGGGGCTGTTTTTGGAGCAAATGTCAGCAAAATTGCAGCAAAGTGAGGACTGACTGTCCTCTGAAGACTACCAAGTTTCAAGCAGAGTGAGTCAAGGGGTCCAGTTCTATGGACCCCTGAACAAGATGCTCACAGCCACTCTCCATTGTTTCCTATGGGAGGAGGAATTCAACGTTTTCTCCAGGGCAAAAAAGCCAATGCCAAACACACAAAGAGCAACCACTGACCCAAAGTCTCCCCAAAAGAACTAACAAAGCCCAGCAGAACCAAAAAAATCCCAGTAAAACGAGCTCTTCTGAAGCGGCAGCTGTTTGCAGCAGCTCCTCGCCCTTCTGCTACAATTTTGGTGTCATTTGTTTCAAAAACAACCCCAGGACCCCCTCCAAATATTCCTCCATGGAAAATAATGGAGTCACATAATTTTGGAATCCCAGAAAAAAATTGGATCAGGATACCAAACTGGTACTTAAGTAACCAGATATCAGGAACACCAATATTTATGGCCTTTCTTATACCCAAATCTGAAAAATACTGATTTTTTTTTTAAAGTACACATCCCTAGACTGAAGCTTCAAGATTCACTACAGATTCGTTCAGAAGAGTAAAAGAGACAAAGAAAATGGATATTCAGTTGTTCAACGGTTAAAACCAGAAACAAGCCTTCTGTTGCAGAACGACCCTGCTAAATCCCTCAGCTCCGAAATATGCGAGTCTATATTTCTCTATGAATCTACATTATTCCATTTGCCATAGTCAATATTTTATCTGGGTCTATGACTCAGCAAAACTAGCTGCTCGGTGTGGGTGGGTGGGTGGGGGGCCTTCAAGCTGTTAAACAATCTGTTTAACAGGACATTTACCTTAATAATGATTTATATACACATGAATCATTCTGCAGGCAAAAGCTGCCCTCAATTGAACAAAGAAGATCCTAGTTCTTTGTAGCAAAAACATACATGGAAGTGACATAGGTGGGAAAATCAGGGACAGTTACTTCTCATTGTCATATCACCATTTGTTTGTAAATGGTGAGAAAACCTCTGAGCAGATCAAATACATTCACTTTTTGCAGAGGAGTTAGCCGTGTTAGTCTGTGGTAGCAAAATCAAAAAGAGTCCAGTAGCACCTTTAAGACTAACCAATTTTATTGTAGCATAAGCTTTCGAGAATCAAGTTCTCTTCGTCAGATGTACCATGCATCTGACGAAGAGAACTTGATTCTCGAAAGCTTATACTACAATAAAATTGGTTAGTCTTAAAGGTGCTACTGGACTCTTTTTGATTCACTTTTTGAACATTCAAAACCGGATTGCTAATGTTGTTTGTGATGGGAGCATTCGCCCATTGCTTTCTCCTTCTGTCCCTAACCTGGAATATACCGAAACCATGCAGTTCATGGTTCATCGTGTTTCACGAATCTTGAACCATACACTTTCACAAACTTGCCCCAGTTCGCAAACCGGTTCGTTTGGTTTGTGAAAACGTCACTTCCAGGGCAGCAGAAGGTCACTTCCAGGACTGCAAAAAACCCATCACCCTGTTGCCTAGGAAACTGATTGATCGATGCCAGGCTGTCTGCAGCAATAAACCGAAACATGAACCAAACGAACCAGACTGAAGTTTGTGGCGGTTTGTTAGAAATGGGCTCTGATGAACCGCTGGTTTGCGAACCATGAACTGGCCTGGTTTGTGATGAATTTTGGTTCGTATTTTGGTTTGTGCCCACCTCTAGTCCCTAATCTTCCATCTTGTTATATCTTGGAAAAAAAATCAATGAAATAAAAAGGCATCCTGTCTGGATGGAAGTGGGGTATTACATGGCGTTGTGGATGAAGTGCAGCCGGTTTCAAAGAAAATACATAGAGATTTGTGAAAACACCTATAAAAACCCCTTTGTTGCACTCAAGAAGGAAACTGATATTTTGGCAAATATCAGGGAAAGCATAACAAAACAGGAGTCCAGTGACAATAAACTCTAACAACGTTTATTCTAGTATGAGCTCATTTCCTCAGACCTCAGACAATGGGAAGAAAGAAAACCCTTTTCCTTGTTTTTACAGAAAATTGGACTCTGCTGTCAGAGAGGGGGGTGGGGTTAGCACCTCCAGCTACAAGCACAAAAGAACAGTGAGGCAAAAGTTATAAGACTGGGCAACAGAACTTTGGGGGGCTTTTTAGAGACCAAAGCCAGGATTGGCCCAACAGAGACACATGCAAGAGGGAGGGGAGGAGTTAAAAAGCAGACATTTTGGGAAAGCAGTATGAAGAGGCAGGAAGGGTGACAATGTTCCACAAGTCTCCTGTCAGTTCAGCCCATTCTTCTTAAGGGGGTGGGGTGGGTGGAGAAGTATGCCAAGGAACGCATGTAACAAGTCTTCAAGGTTAGGTATTAGATATTCTCTTCCTGCTTTATTTCTTAGATGCATTGCTTGTGCAAACTGGTATTTCCTGGCCCCATCTGTGTTGATAGTTTGAATAGAACTCACATTAGTTAAATAAAACTCCTTTCCTTAAAGAGTGTTTGTAAGAGTGCACTGAATTCTTTCTAACCCTCTGCTGAAGGTTTCTCCAACAAGCTACTGACAATCCCCTTCTAGATATCCCACAGTGTCTGGAGGAGTTTTGGGGAGAGTAGGAAACAGTACCTGTGAAGCCCCAAAGTCTTGGGAAAGATTTGGGGGGAGAAAGGGGGGAATTGGGGGGAGTGCTTGGAACATGCATCTCCAGGGGCAATTCAGCTCTCTTAGCCTCTGATTGTCTTAGAGCAGTAACAAAGGAGGAGAGGCAGTGAGGGATCCCTCTAGGATCATCTCTCCATTATAGCCTTAACCTGGCTAGCTTAGTGTTCCTTCATGATTGTTGTCTGTACATGTGCACTGTTTCCCCTCTCTGTTATCTGCTGAACATATGAGTAGCTGTCAGTCCTTGGCAGTTCGGTCCCTTCAAGTTCTCCGCAGTTAACACACAGGTGTTCCAGTTGAAGCAACTTTATTAGAGATCCTAGCAGTTCAGGGTGTTCACACAAAGGTAGCAATTGGCGGAAGTAACTATTCAAAAATGGACACTACTAATTATAGGGAAACTTCCTGCCCTTTGGGTCCATTGACATTCTGGCGTGAAACCCCAAAGAGTTACATGGGAACTTATTAGTTTAGGCTAGACAGAGTATAGAATGAAATCATCGCAGTCTCTGAGAAAAGATACATTGCTCGCTGCTCGCAGCTTGCATCCAAGGACACTTGCTCCAGAAGTGAAAGTAAATACTTGCAATTGATAACAGACAGCCCCCACTGGCTCAGTGCATTGTAAGTTAGCAGTTTACATACTCTTAGATGATTTATACAGAATACAACCTTAGCAAACAGTTGTGATCAGCACAAGATACATAACACAATACGGGCAGGCATGCTGGCATATATGACCGTAGCGTTCTATCAGCATTCCACTAATGGAAAAGAGACGGGGAGGTCTACTTGTGGCAGGTCCTGATCTGTATGGGGCGAGCAGTTTCTGTTGTAGCATCCCCTTTTAAATGCAAACTTTTGCAATTACATCCGTTTTGCAATAAGGATGTATAAAAAGTTCTTTAGCCCATATGGCTCATCCTGACATGTTTTAATACAAAAGTAAAAAGGAAGCAAGGATTCTCCAATAACATTTTTATTTGTGTGCTATACCCAAAATGAACCACAAACGGTATTGAGGGGTGCCTCTTACCAGGAGATTCAAACTATGATCAAGAAAAGCTGCCAAAAACATCTTAAGTGTATGCCCGTATCTGAACCAGACCTGGCCAGAGCCATCTGGAGCAAGAATATTACAGTTGTACGCAGGGCTTTTTTTTCTGCGAAAAGAGGTGGTGGAACTCAGTAGGTTGACCTCGGACAAAATGGTCACATGGCTGGTGGCCCCACCCCCAATCTCCAGACAGAGGGGAGTTTAGATTGCCCCCCTCTGTCTGGAGATCAGGGGGTGGGGCCACTAGCCATGTGACCATTTTCAAAAGGTTCCAGAACTCCATTCCACCACGTTTCCGCTGAAAAAAAGCCCTGGTTGTACGAAGACTACAATCTGTCTCCACAGAAGATTTTTTTCCCTCACAGACATTTGGCTGTAGGTTTCTTGAATTTTCAGGCAGCAGTCAGCTGGCTTAATGAGGTAGTTTTAAGAACTGGATTTAAATGGGCAAATATAATTAATTAATTAATTGAAAAGGCACATTTACATTTCCTGTTTCCTCCTCTGAGGTGACATGCAAAGTCATTCTGAAGTGCCATTATGAAAAGAAGGAGATAACTCTGTCTCTGGATGAAGCGTCATGCCCTGACAGTATCCGAGGGGAGCTGGCCTGGTTCATGGCTTGTGCTGAAAACTTGTGGATTAAGTACAACTGTGAACTTAAATGCACTCGCTCAGGGTAATTTGGACTTGCATCCAGCTGTCAATCATGTTATTCTTAGGATATAATAATAGAGATAATTAACAGCATAATGCATTGCCGAGCCTAGAACGGCAGGTGAAATTATAAGACTGCTTCTTCACACAAGGGAGAAAGAACATCATTACCAATAGTTTCATCTCAATGTTATTAAAAATGACAGACCCACGTAAACAACGTTGACAGTTACAATGTAAAACACATTTCAGGATGACAATAATTGGAATGATTGATGGAGAAAGCTTTTTTCTGGGTTACATTAAGATAGCCCCAGTAATCTCTAAACTTATGTTGTCTCCAAGATTCCCATACTATAACTAACCATGTATTAAGAAACAGGCAGAGTAGTCCAATAGTTTCACACCCATTTACTCATCAAACAAAAAATGCTTCCTCAAGACTGAGAAGAGTAAAGAGCTAAGTAGCAACCATTAAAGAACAATCTCTCTCTTGTTTGTTAATCTTTTCCTGCCATATTTGTCTTTTTTTAACAGGGATAACCATCTGTTACAAAACATTATAATCAAAGAATAATGTCATTCTGCCCTTAGTTATGAAATTAAACAAGAATTGTTGTGCAATAAGATCAGATGCAGTTTCATTTTGGATATTTATATATCACCTTTTAAAGAACAAGAACATTTCTCAACCTTAAAATAATCCCAAATCTTTTAAAAACTTTTTTTAAAAAAAAACAAACCATCAAATCAGCCAATTAGGTATATTGGTTAGAGAGTTGACTTGGGATGGAGGGGTGTTCTGAGTTCAAATCCTGTTTCTCTAGGTGGTCTTGCACTGTCATGGCTTAACCTGCCTCAGAGGGTGGTTGTGAAGGAGGAACTGATATCAAACACGTGACGCGGAGCAAATTGAAGTGTGACTGTGTGACTAAGAGCAGAACCACAAGTGACAAAAGGCACAGGTTGGACACTTGTCAGCTTCCCTCAAGTTTTGATGGGAAATGTAGGCGTCCTGGTCTCGCAGCTTCGCTCTCCGACTGCTGTCCAGTGGACTTTTCAACTGTCACTTGTCCAACATTCCGCCAAGCTGCCTACATTTCCCATCAAAACTTGAGGGAAGCTGACAAGTGTCCAATCTGTGCCTTTTGTCACTTGTGGTTCTGCTCTGAGTGCATAGAAAGTTGGAGGGGGGATATTTGAAATGAAGTTCACTTGAGCGTCCCTAGGTTCTTAGTAACGTGTAGGGAGACTCTCAGAGACTGCTCCCCAGGTGTTGTTAACCAGCCCAGCCAGCACATATCTGAATTAGGCCAGAGCCTGACAAAACTTACGATTCTGAACCTGAGTTCAGCCATTTTTACCAAAAAATTCAGCTTTGAGCTGACAATTTTCTTAGAGGGGGATTTTTTTGTTTGATTTTTCAAAGACTTTTTCCAGTAACAAAGTAAATGCTTCCTGTCTGCCGCTCTGAGATCATAAAAGAAAATAACAAGGGAAATTGATTCGGTAATTAATTGAACTAACAAATAGAATTGCCCATATTATATTATTAAATAAAATAGAACTTAGCTTCTATTATGTCATATTAAAAGATTTGGCCAAACTAATAAAAGGGGGGGAAATAAATAACTTTCCTTTAAAAATTATGCCTTTCATTAAATTTGCATATCCATAAAAATGTTCTACAGCACTTGTAGGAAGCTTCTAAAAAAATGAAATGAATCACTGGCTGAAAGTTACATGAAAGTACTGTGCAAATATAATGCATTTGACGTAGGCTCGTCATATTTATGTTGAAATGGATCTGGAAACTTTATTGTGGCTTGGAAGAAATGCAATCAAAATGTCACACTGCCAAATATTATTAGACATCGAATAACAAATATTAGCAGTCATGATTATGATATAATTTCAGCCCTGCATTTTAAATTCTTTCCCCATCATCCAAAACATAGTGCTTGTTTGGTACATCGTTCTTAGTTTCTATGACTACAGCACTCTCCTAAACCAGTAAGCCTGAATTTTCAGTACTAATTTCTGGACTCAGATGAACTCTTTTGATCAGTACAATAGAAATACAGACCTAAAAATACTTAGGTATTAGGAATAATCTTGGGGAAACTAGAGTTACTTTTATACTATCTATTATTTCCCCTCATTCTAAAATAAGCCCCTCATTCATTCGGGAGAGCATTTCAGAAAAATAGATTTCAAGGAGCTATTTTTGCATGTTCACATGTAAACCCTGAAGCTAGTCATTTTGGAAGTATAAATTATATGAAACTTAGGAAGATGTCAAAAGGCAGCGAGAAGTAACAAGGAAAATAGCTGTTTCTCTTACATATAAACACACTTCTCTTTGGGTTGGGTGTGGTGAGTGATAAAGGATATGTAAAACTCATAAATTCGAAGGATCCATGAAAACATTGGTTTGGATCCCTTCTAGTGTTCCCAAGGGCACAAGGACATCCTCCCACAGAGTGTGGTTTTCCTACCCTCCCCTCTCCTGCAGCAGTCTCAAATCCTCCCCCCCACACACACACTCTTATTCCTGAGAGACAGAGAACAAGATTTCAGAGTTCAGTTTGGGCTGCCACAAGAAGGAGGAGGTAGGAAAACCACGTTCTGCAGTCCGAAGTCCTTGTGCCCACAGAACTGGTAATGGATCCAAGCCTCAGTCTTTCAGTCACGGTATTGATATCGTTCTAGAACCGCCAATTTTTTATTTCAAAATACCAGTTCCTGGGAGATGACGATGAGGCACCAGGGCTAGGTCAAGCACCGGCAAGGTCCAAAGGGGGGCCTCTCTCTACTTTTTCCAGAAGAATCTGAGGGACAACCCAAAAAGGTGCAGACCCATTTGCCCTTCCTGTACCTGCCAAATTCATATATAAATGGCAATATGGGGGTAGGCGCAGGTTCCTAATCATTTCCACTTCTCACCTTGCTTCCATTGCTTCGGACACTTATCTTCCAGTCCGGATCCAATTCCTGAATTGAAAAAAGCAAATAAGAAAAAGGGGCTGAGGCGATCAGGGTAGTAAGAACAGCAGAGGTTCCTCACATCTACGTATACCTATTGTTGTCAAAATTAAACACCCTAGGACAGATTTTAAAAAGTCTAATATGGCCTGCCATCCAAGGTGCATCAATAATTTTTCTTATAATGCCACCCATTTATCTAAACAATGGCTAACTTCGGGCATTACCAGAACAATAGTTTAACTACTGTTAGTGTGATCATTCAGTTGGAGAATATTGCACAGAGTATGGGTTGGAGCCACCAGAGCATTTCGACTGATAGAAAGGATTTCCGTCAGGGGAACAATTCTTCCTAAGCCGCCACTTCCTGCTGCAGCCCAAAATGGTGCCAGGATCTAAAGGTAGATTAGCCTTAAAACAGTTAGCCTTAATTATGGGTTTGCATGACATATTAAAGAGGATTACATAATGTTAATAAAGAAACTGAAATTGTTATAAAATTTTCTATTCCTTGGCTTAATCTATCAACCAAATGGGAACAGCAACAAAGAAATTAGAAAGAGATTGAGACTTGGAAAAGCAACCATGAAGGAACTAGAAAAGATCTTTAAAGACAAGGAAGCATTGCTGGGGACTAAGATCGAGATAATTCGTACTTTGGTATTCTGCATTACTATGTATCAATGTGAAAGTTGGCCAGTGGAGACGGCTGACAGGAAGCAAACTGATTCATTTGAAATGTGGTGTTGAAGAGTTGTGCAGATACCCATGGAGGGCCCAAAAGACAAATAAGCAGGTTCTAGATCAAATCAAGAAGCTAAAATGACAAAACTGAGGCAATTGTATGAGAAGAGAAGACTCGGACCATAATGCTACAAAATGTGAAAGGCAGTACGAAAAGAAGACAACCCCAAAATGAGGTGGCTTGACTCAATAAATGAAACAATGGCCTCTAGTTTGCAAAATCTGGGCAAGGCTGTTAATGATAGGATGTTAGGGTCACCATTAGAGATGGACACGATCCAAAAAAAATTAACGATCCAGCTGATCGTGGATCGGCACTGGCGACGATCCCGAATTAACAATCCACACCGAGCATCTCCCGTTCCCGATCCGTGGATCATGGATCGTGGAGGCAAAAGTGGAGGGGCACCCCACTGTTCCCAGCGATACAGGAACGGTGGGTGATGCCGGCAGCATCTGTGTTTGTGTTTGGCCGTCTGTGTTTGGCCGTCAGAGCTGCCTATCAGGGTTTGCAGGGATGAGATTGGAGTGCCCATGGATACAGAACACCCCTTTCCCCCTCCCTCCCCTGGGTGTCTTCTCCCAACTTGTGACTGCTTTGCTGCTCCGTGGTTGGAAGGAAGCACTGCTGATCAAGGAAAGCTGGGCTTCCATTTGGGTTTCCAGGGCGACAGAAGGAGGGCAAACAGAGCTCAGGCCTTCCCCTGGCTCCGTTGCCAGGAGAATAGATTGCTGGCGCCTGAGTGTCTGTATCCCCGATCCAAGTCCGGACGCCCCGATCCAGGCCCCTCCTGATCACTGGATTGTTGGCCATGGACGATCACGATCTGCTGGGTCACGATCGTGCGATTGCCATTATCATGGGGGGTTTTCGATCATAATGCGGATCGTGCCCATCTCTAGTCACCATCTGTCAGAAGCGACTTAATGGTATATATAATTAAAAAGGTAAAGGTAGTCCCCTGTGCAAGCACAGAGTCATTACTGACCCATAGCGTTTTCTTGACAGACTTTTTACGGGGCGGTTTGCCATTGCCTTCCTCAGTCATTTGCACTTTGCCCACAGGAACCTGGGTACTCATTTTACCGACCTCGGAAGGATGGAAGGCTGAGTCAACTTTGAACTGATTCCTGAACCTGGCTTCCGCCAGGATCGAAATCAGGTTGTGAGCAGACCTTGGGCTGCAGTACTGCCGCTTACCACTCTGCACTGCATAACAACAACAACAACAACAACAACAACAACATTCGATTTATATACCACCTTTCAGGACAACTTAATGACCACTCAGAGCAGTTTACAAAGTATGTTATTATTATCCCTACAACAAACAAACACCCTGTGAGGTGGGTGGGGCTGAGAGAGCTCCTAGAAGCTGTGGCTGACCCAAGGTCACCCAGCTGGCTTCAAGTGAAGGAGTGGGATATCAAACACGGTTCTCCAGATTAGAGTCCCGCGCTCTTAGCCACTACACCAAACTGGCTCTCAAAATAACACAGATAAAGGAGGATAAACTTACCACAGTTCAAATAAAGCATGGTTTTGTATTGTATCTGAACTGATCTATAGATCATCATAAAGAAATGCATGCTGTTTGGGACTAGATTTCTATTGGTCAGCAAGAGCAGTTGGTAAACAAGACAAGCAATATCGCCAGGTCAGGATGTGTACATTCTCTAATTTAATTACCTACAATTAATTATTTTAGGGACTCAGATCTGAGCCTTGTCTTGTGTTTCATCTGGTAAAGAAAATACTTCTAACATTTAATCATTTCCCCCCTTGGACTTTTTGGTTAATTCTTATGTTTCCCAACAAGAATCATAAAAACATACATTTCTTTGCTAAAGTTCGAAAGCAATTTAGGATGAAGCTTTGAACTGTGCCATATGTGATCAGGACATACCAAGGGAAGAAAAAGAAAATCCAATGTTTTCATCAGTGGTGAATAATTTGAAAGAAAAAGCCCTTGAATGTCACAAGTTCACTATTTAATTATACTCATTCAAGGTGGCCAAAAAAACCCCAAGACTTTCTTCAATTCAAGGCTGTCTTTGAGTTTTAAAAATTCTCAGTGATTTGCTTTGCTTTCCTCTTTTCTCTACCAACAATAAAACAAATCTAACAGAAGAATAATTTTGAGCTTAGTCCCTGCTAGACCTTTAGTACAATGTCCAAAAATTGAAGTGACAAAGTAAAATTGAAACCTTGTGAGGGGGGGGGGGAGATCAGGACAGAGCAATTATGGGATATTTAGTTGCCATGGCAACAGAGCCTCTATGGCACTGTTGCTAAGTGGGGAGCTTGGAATATACAGAAACAGACATTAAACAAAAAAAATCACAGCATCCTATCTTCAGAACCACAGTTGCTTTCATGTCACGCAGTATCTCTCTGGGGACTGAGCCATAAACCCTGCAAGTCAACAAGACCTAAAAATGACACATGAAAAAGAGAAATAAGCATTGATTCAGCGTTAAGAATAAAGAAACCACCTGCGAGATGTTTTCTTCACACAGCCAACACAGACCACTTTTTCCAAGTTGGCATATACATTTTGCATGGGTTTTTTTAATGCAGGTGTAACAGGTAGTGGTTAAAAGCAAATTAATCTGAGCTTTACTCCAAACAAAAGCCGTACCCTTTTTTAAAAGCCTAGCTGAGAACATGCACCAGCTTTTTAGCAACCTGTGAAATGTGGTCTCTCCCTGGTTCAGTTTTTCACCCACCATGCCCAGAAGCCCTGTTTTTGCTGAAGCCCTTCAGTCCGAGGAAAGAGCACAAGCCGGCCACATCACCATAAAATAATCTCTCCACCATCTGGAGGAGAGGAGGCAAAGGCAAAGTGAAAACAAAACTATTCATGATTTAGAAACACAACACGTCACAAAACTATGGATGTGGTTCACTCGTACCATGAGCACAGCACCCACACATCGAGAATTCTAAGAGGGTTTGGAGTCCAGATTTTTCCTCCTGGTGTGTGTGCTGGCATCCCCATTTCTGGCACTGTGGGATGTGAGGGCATTAAGAGATCAGCAGTTACCTTCTTGCCCTCCCTCTCTGTCCAGTGCAAAGATAAAAAATACAGAGGTGCTCACAGATGTATTGTTTGTTCCTCTTCCTAAAGTCCTTTCTCTGCATTCATAGGTGGTACAAGTGAGGTCTATTAATATCCCTACACTAGGGTTACCCAGTCCCTTGGTAGTAGCAGGGGATCCCCCACTTTCACCCTTCACCTCCCCGCCAACATGCGCCTGGCCAGTGGGCGGAAAGGCGCGGGAACAGGCTCCCCGGGTGCACTTCCAGGGCGGACCAATGACATCACTTCCTGGGAGTGACTTCCGTAATGATGTCACCTGGAAGTGTCATGGAGGAGCACAGAGAAAGTGAGTGCCTCCTGACAGAAGCGTAAAGGGATCTGGTAATCCTGCCCTACAAACTGGGCTGACTGCATTGTGCCCAGTGTATATTTCTAATATAGTAGGTCCTCAGAAGAGTTGGGTACATGGAAGCACAGATAAATTTTGTGGTTAGGATCTGGAGAATTCTGAGCTTTTGAGAGGATCCAAAGAACTTTAGCTTCCTCTTCCCAAAGAAGCCTCATTGGATTTTCCCCAACAACCCCTAAGGGTTCTCAAGGAAAGAATTTGGCCAAGGGCTGCAGTTGGAAGCCAAAACCTATGTGTGCAGAAATAATTCAGACATGCCTACAGGATTCTTTGAGTCCCTGCCTTCTTCCCACCCAGCCTACTACATGTTATTTCAAAGCAAATGATTTCATAGGTAGGGTTGTCAACTTCCAGGTGGGGTCTAGAAATCTCCCAGAATTACAACTGATCTTTAGACTACAAGAGGTCCATTCCTCTAGAGGAAATGGCTGCTTTGGAGGGTGGAATATATGGCATTATACTCTGCTGAGGCCCCTCCTCTCCCCAAACCCCACCCTTCCCAGACTCTGCCCCTCAAATCTCCAAGAATTTCCCATCCCAAAGTGGCAGCCCTATTCATAGATAAGTTTGTAAGGGTGATGACAAGATTACTATAAGTTCAAAAACAAATGGAGGCAAATAAAATGTAGACAAAATTGTTATTAATATGTTTACATTTCAAGGACACAAGGTCTTCACATTTGAAAATTCAGAACAGGAGCTTAGAAAAATGCTACACAAATGAGATGCAACTAAAAATTAGCAATGCCATTCTGCCTCGCTGTGCGTTTCCGAGTTGCCCACCTTTGGTTCAAGCTAAAACTTTTAATATGAAATTTGACTTGCAAAAATGTAAATTTTTTGCCATGCATTACTAGTTTTGACTCTGTGCTGCCACCTACTGTTTCCCCCTATAATCAAAGCTCATTTGGTAAGAGATTCATAAAACTGTCTCTTCTCATCTGGGTACACTACTCCTAAACATATACACCAGTATATACTATTGAAAAACAGGGAGGTGGGGACACCCTCAGAGTAACAAAGAACTATCATATTTTCAGAAATAACATGGGGCTAAACTCAGCTTTCTGTGATTATGTTTGTATGTGCATGCAGGTGCCCCGTAGGACAGCCCCCCACGCTGCTTTTGCCTGCCCTGCAGGGCAGGGGGGTGCGCAGCAAGCCGGCAGCCCCCTATCCTGTGGGGCAAGCGAAAGCAGCGCAGGGGGGGCGAGCTGCCTTTTGCCTGCCTTGCAGGGCAGGGGGTGCCCAGCAAGCCGGCCACCCCCTGTCCTGCGAGGTAGGCGAAAGCAGCATGGGGGGCTGCGAGGCCGCCTGCGCCATTCGCCTGCGGGGAGGCAAATAGCGCAGGCGTGGGCAACCCTAGATCCGGTGCTGCATGCGGGTGGGCAATTATATCAGTATTAATCCAGACCATTCAATGTCATAGCTTCTGTGACCATATCTGCTTTTTTCCATTCCTTTCATATTCACCTCACCCAGTGCCACGATCATCACTCTTTCCCACCTTGTCTTGTTATTGCTATTGATGTTTTTCATGAAAGCTAACTAGATAACTAGAAAGTATCTGCTGTGTCCCTAGCTGCCCCAAAGGCAGTTAACTGGACCGTGTCATGTTTAATTATTTGTGCATCTTTCAGCATAGTTTGCATTTCTGTATTGGATTTGTGCTTGTTTCCAATTTTCAACAAACTTGTATTTGCACACCGTATTGCATTGTGTATTCAACGCCCCAGCTCTGAATTCTATTGACTTATACTGGGTAATCCTCCTTGGCTCCTATTGAGAAAGGCAGACTATAAATAACATAATAAATAAATAAAAATAAAATGAGGGAGAATCCTACTCCCATAATTAGAAAATGATAAGTCTGGGCACCATAGGGATCCAAGGAGATGGTTAAAGTGGGGGAATGGGACCTCCAAACCATGTAGGAAATTCTTGTTTTTCTTTAAACAAAGACCTCCTCCTGTAAACCTCAAACTAAAATGTGTTAAAGATTGTCATGGTTATCCTCATCCTGCATTTAAAAGCTGGCAGTGGACAGTCGCTCTGAGCCAGCCACTTTCAGCTTGTTACATTTATATCCCGCCCTCCCCACAAGCAGACTCGGGGTGTGTCACAACATTTAAATACAGAAATTAAAATATATAATTAACACATATAAAACCAGCCAATAAATAGGGGTCCAATTCAGATAAAAGGCTGTCATAAAAGCATGAAGTGCAGTCAGTCCATGGATGTGACAATCACCTTCAGGGTGCACGGGCAGTCAGGGGGACAGACGCGACACCTCAGCCATAGGCCTGGCAGAACATCTCCATTTTGCAGGCCCGGCAGAACTGTAGCAAATCCCGCAGTGCCCAGGTCTCTAGTGGGAGGGAGTTCCACCAGGCTGGTGCCAGGGGAGAAAAAGCCCTGGCCTTGGTTGAGGCTAGATGAATGCCCCTCAGGCCGGGACCCACCAGCAACTGCTTGTCAATTGAGCTCAAAAACCTCCAGGGGACATACTGGATGAGAGTTCAGCTGAAGGGAAGCAAAGTGGCCTCAGAAAGAATCTTTGAACTGAGCAATGAATGCCCACTGAAGGAATTAGGTGGAGGGCCTGGTCACAGAGACTCCAAATGTGTCACATGAGTCCAGCACCCTCCCTAAATAGGGGTCCAACTGCAGCCACCCATACTCATACATGCTAGGGTTGCCAGCTCCCGGTTGGTAAATTCCTGGAGGTTTGGCGGGTGGAGCCTAGGAAAGGCAGGATTTGGGGAGATAAGGGACCTCAGTGGGGTGTAATGCCATAGAGTCCACCTTCCTAAGCAGCCATTTGCTCCAGGGGAACTGATCTCTGTGGCTTGGAGATGACTTGTAATTTCGAGGAATCTCCAGCTACCACCTGGAGGCTGGCAGCACACCTGCACCCTTAAGCCAGGCATTCCCCTACTTCAGCAGGGAGACATCTAGTAGTCCCCATTCCCAGAGCCAGCTATATGCAGCTGGGCATCTGATCCAAGGAAGGAGACTGTTCTCTGTCCGTCATCTGAACAAAGAGCAATGGCAAACCAATAGTTTCCGAAGGAAAAAAATTTACTTTTGTTAAACTCTGTACAACACACATCCTTAAGGATTCTGCTCACGAAGGGAGCATTCTAATTCCATACAGATCCTCTGAGGGTGTGCTTTAGCGGATCTCCATCTGTGTCCATGTATTCTTAATAATTTAACAGCTTTAACCATTTTTTTCAAGACCTAACATTCTTATTTGCCTCAAATAAAGCACACAGATGAACTACGCCAAGACCAATTAACAAGGTGTTGGGTTATTTTTAATAACTTGTTACAGCTGCATTTTTAAAAGTACTTTTAGCAAAGGGTACGAGATATAACATTTCAGAGTTCTAGCATGAGATCACGTATTGGCTGCATGCTCTGGGCCCTTCAGAATTTTAGTGAAAAATTACATCTCACAAAAAACATACATATTTTTTTTAAAAAAATGACCATCATGAATCCCCCTCCCTGTAATATCTTGTGACCAGATCCCACGTATGGAAGGAAGTGTATCCTTTATGGGGGCCCAGAGATCCAGAGGGGCCCAGCCAAGACTGAAATCACTATTACCATGAGGAAAAAATTGAGGATAAATTATAGTTCGTGCCTGGGGATATTTATAGAAACTTATTTCCTTGTATCTACTGTCCAAATCTTGTCAGAAGCAGAGTTTAGAGCAGCAGTTTGGCCTGAGAAATTTAACTAAGGTCCTGGTATCAGTCAAATGTGGAGCCATAAGTGAAAATTAAGCAAGTCACATACACCAGGCCTTGGAAACATTAAGGTAGCTGTCAATCCCGCCATATAAGGTCTCCTCAACCTCCAGGCAGAAGGCTCCCGCCTGGTACTCACCTTTGCAGATATCTTTGTGCCCGCATAAAGCACATGTCTACTTCCAGGCTGTGCGATGACATCACTTCAGGGAAGTGACATCATTGCACAGGACCTCCTGCCACCCCTGGAAACACTCCCACACTCCATAGTGGGCCGATTTTGACCTGTTTGAGGCCAAATCAGGCCTCTTTGGCACCTAAATTGGCCTGCTGTGAAGCTCTCCAGGGCCCTCCCAGCAGCACTCCAGCACTCTGCAGTGGACCAAAATCGGGCCCATTTGGAGAGCTCCTGCACTTCATAGCGGGCCAATTTAGGCCCCAAATGAGCTCGATTCAACCCATTTGGGGCCCAAATCCACCCAACTCACAGGACGAGGATAATAATAACACACTTCGTAAACTGCTCTGAGAGGGCATTTGTCTGAAGGGTGGTATATAAATTGAATGTTATTATTATTATTATTATTATTATTATTAATTATACTGCAGAAAATAAAGGCCATTTAATTCTGCTGTATTCAAAAGGCAGTTTTGAATCAGTAGGGTGATGGGGAAACACATTTGTATTTCCCCCCTCAAGTCCTTCACTTTTTTTGACGTATTTATTTATTATCTCTTCAATGTTCTGTAGAGTAAAGGCTTGCCTTTACTTCCTTGGTCACTGAAAAACATTTCCAACATTTGAAATTCAGCACAGCCAATAAATAAGGCATATTTATACAAAGTTTCACATTTTGGATTATTTCTTCACAGTTCCAAACTGAAATGCCTTAATGTGGAACTTGTATTTTTAGTGCAGACTCCCACAGTCCCCTTCCTACCACAGGCTGTTTTTATCACAAGTTTAATGCATATATTAATATGGCCTATGTTTTCTTGAAAAGGGCCTGCTTGTACGCAATGGACTCTGCCTACTGAGGACAGGGAAGAATGTGTTTGGAAGGGACCTGGGGAGATTCCTTGGGGGGGGGGGCCTTTAAACTGACATCACAGGGGAATGGAGACAACTGACATAGGGATTTCAAGGAAGAAGGAGAGCAAATAGCTAAGGCTGCTAGGTACCTCTCACCACCACTCACTTGGCCAGCAGGAGGGGGAATCAGGGAAACTGGCCTCCTGGGCACTCTCCCCAGCCAGGCCAATTTGGGCCCCAAACAGGCCAATTGGGGGCCATTTAGGAAACTCGATGGTAAAACCATAGCATTTTCAACGATTCCTAGAGAGGACTGAAATAACTTCAGGGAAAAACCAGGAGTGTCTCACTGTTGACATTTTCCCCCCTTTTCTCCTGCCAGCCACCGGAGTACCAGCAGGCAAGACCTGCTTGGGGACTGGAGATTTCCCATCCCCAGAAGGCACAGGGCAACCCTAGTTGTGTAGATGCAGGAATATATTATACATTCAGGACTTCTATTGCCCTACAAGCTCCAAACTCCATGCTTCAATGGCAGCATCCAGGCCAGAGGAGTAGCCTAGAGTCCTCGACTGTGCACTCTGTCAGATGACCCCGTTTCACAGCTCCTGATCATCTTCAGACTCGAAATCTGCTCCTCAGTCTGTTTCTTTGGAGAAGACATTGCCTGACGAAGCTCCTCTTCCCTGCCCTTCTACCTCCTACTTGCCTTAGACTAGGAGCCAAGCTACAAGTGACGCCTGACACAGATTGGACACTCGTCAGCTTCCCTCAAGTTTTGATGGGAAATGTAGGCGTCCTGGTCTTGTAGTTTGGCTCTAGGTCACATGACTCTGGAACTTCTGACCTTCAGCTGCTGCATCTCAAACTCGGCCTCTGCCTAACCTGTGCTGTTTGCTTCTGGCCCTATTGGACTGGCAGCTGGCTCTGCAGGGCCTGGTCATCTGACCACTTTGTGCAGGACTGCTGCTGTGAGTGTGTGTGTGAACTGGTGCATCCATGTGGGATGTTGATTTGCAGCTGCTCCAAGGTCTGGGAGGGCAGCTGTGTTTGTTCAAGCCAGTGCCTCATCAAAATCAGAAACACTGCAGAAATGCACCCGTGTGGAGACACCACCTTGTGATCCCCGCACTGATTAGCATCTTGTGCACGAAGAGGACCTGGAAAGCAAATGCTCTCCGAGCCGACAGGATTTATTTGCAAGCAAATACATTTAGCATTACAGCGTGTGGGTCCAATCTGCACACATTTCGCTTGGCACAAGGTGGTTCCTGGTATAATTTCCATGAAATGATCCCAACAAAACTGCACTTCAGTAACTTGTCAGGCAAGGAAACTGAATACTAACTGCCGTTTGAACAACAATAACAACATCAATCAGAATTCTAGTTGCAAAATGATGCAAAGTGATAGCGTGTACCCTTCTAGCTTGCCCAGGAGTTCCCTCAGAGAGGATCATTTGACAAACAAACAAAAAAACCTTCATGAATGAATAGGCCCCTCAGTATATACTTGATAGTATCTACAACTTGATGCATTCCCCTTGAGGTAAGTAAGCAGTTTGGAAACTCAATAATAGTAGCATCAGTCCAAAAAGATCCCACAGAACTGTTTCTTTCCAATAGAGCAGTCTTAGAGCCAAACTACAAGTGATGAATTACACTTGCCTGGCAAGTGAACAGGGAGGAAGACACGTGAGTCTGTTCACTTGCCAGGCAAGTGTAATTCGTCACGTGTAGCTTGGCTCTCAGTTACAGTCAGTGGGAGAACGTGAAGGGTGGAGACACACTCTTTGCTGGCGTTGTGCCAATTCATTGCATCACTTCAGCCACGAAACTAGAAGTAATGTCATTATGTTGGGGTGATGCTCTAGGATTCAGCCCAAACTCTAATTCAGAGTGAATCCTAGAACATCAGCATGATGAAGTTACCTCTTGCTTTGCACCGGAAGTGACATCACACCTTGGCGCAATGCCAAATTGCCCCCTTCCCTTCCACACCCGGAGTGGAGGTGAGGAATAGGGGTCTGTGAGCTGGCTTTCCTGATCCAGCTATCGAATTTATGCCAATTCAGCAAAATCCAGCTATACTGGTTTACATCCGAGAGTCCTGGATCAGATCCAGGAAATTAGATCAAAATGGCTGGTTTAAACCATCCGGGTGAATTTGGTTTAGTCCGGTAAATGCAGCTTCAGTCTATTGGCTGGCTGCTTTCCAGGCTTCCTGAGTCTTTCCAGACTTTCTCCCAGGGAAGGGAGAGTGAAGAGGAATGAGGCAGGAAGGAGGGGGAGTGAGGCAGGGAAGGGGAATGAGTGCAAGAGCTCTCCTTGTTTGGTCAATGGGGATTCTTGTATAGGAGAGAGCCTTTTCCAAATTAACTGCAAGAAGCTGAAAAAGCAGATTTGGCTCGGTCTCCATTTTGAGAAGATCTGGGCCGTTTTCACACGTCTTACCTGCTGCCGGAACATTGTGTAAAACATCTGGAAGGCAGCGTCTTCTTGCGCGAAATCGTGCCAGGAAGACGCTGTCATCTGGGAGTTTTGCGTGAAATCGCATCTTCCTGGTGCAATTTCGCGCAAGAAGACGCTGTCTTCTGGGTGTTTTGCATGATGTGCCAGCAACAGGTAAGACATGTGAAAACAGCCCAGATCTTCTCAAAATGGAGACTGAGACAAATCTGCTTTTTAAAAATGGACCTGGTCTTCTGGAGACCTTGAAGGGACTGTGCTGATTGTTCTGTGGGGATGGGGGCTCTTTGGTTCTGGGGTACTCCCTTGCTTCAGTTTAATTCTGTTTGGCTTTCTCTTGGTTCAGCTTGAATTTTGAACTGTACCTTTGGCCAGTGGCTGCCTTGCTCCTGTATGTTTTTGCCTGAGGGTCAGCTTAGAATTTTTTTACCATCACAGGAAATCATGGAGAGTAGCTGGTGGCCCATAGAAGTGGAATCTGTGGTTCAATTTTCCTGAACTTTGGAGGTTCTTTAGTGGACAGTCAAGAGCAGGTTCCCTGAAAATGTTGTGGAGTTTCCTTTAAAAATGTGCACCAGTCCCCCAGATGGTTTTCCCCTTCCAGTATAATGTCTCAATAAATTCAGGATTCTCTAATCTTACTGAACTGGATTAGAAAATCTGACACGGAGTACAGGGATACTGAATTTTTATGGTGTCCTGGTAACCCAGATCTGGATTCAACTGATATTTATGTATTTTTGGTGCTCACCCCTTGTGAGGAATAGGTGACCATGCCAGAAGGTATCCTACTGCCTCTCCACCTCGGTGCTTTGTAGCTCCCCCAAGTTAACATCAAACACAAGTCAGTTGTGAAAGAAGAGAAGAAAAAACATTCGTCAAAACTTCTTTTCAGGCAACATCTTGTCCTTTAGATAAAATTCACCATCACCAACGTTTCCACACAATTGTGTGTCTCAACTGCGGCAGGATTTTTTTTTTGAGTATCCACTTTTACTGTTTCCCCTCTGTGTTGATGTAATCATTTCCAAACTTTGTTTGATACAATCTGGGATCACAGTTAAAGCATCTTCCATGCTGTATGGACAGGAAGTTGTGCATTTTTGCAGGCCCCACCAACCTCAGCATAATTTTTCTTACCCCCATAACTGCCATTTCCCAGAAGGAATGTAGAAAAATCATTGTTGTATGGATGCAACCTACAGTAAGATACTGACAGCAAATGAATCCAATTCAGACTGAGGGAAAGACTTCCCACATCACATGACTCTCACTCTTAGGCAGGGGTCATTTCGTTGAAAAAGAGCAGCAGGAACTCATTAGCATATGCCACACCCTTTGATCAGGCCAAAATGGCTGGGCTTTGGCTGCTGCCAGACAGGGCAGTGTTCCCTCACCTGGCAGAGGCCCGATCAGGGCTCTTTTGGCCTCAATCCAGGCTGAAACAGGCCCAAAATGGCTCAAAATGGCCATTTTGGGCACGTTTTGGCTTGTATTGGGCCCAAAGTAGCCCAGATCAGGTCAGTGCTGGGCAGGGGAGGGGTTCCCCACCAGGCACCGCCCCAATCCTGGCGGTTTTGGTCCTGATTCCAGCCGAAACGGGCCCCAAGCGGGTCGAAATGGCCATTTGGGCCCCGTTTGGGCCCGGATCAGGGCTGAAACAGCCAGGACCAGGTCAGTGCCCGGGAGGGGAGGGTTCCCCCACCTGGCACCGACCCAATCTCAGCCATTCCGGCCCCAATCCCAGCAGGAATGGGGCCAAAATGGCTATTTTGGGCCCATTTTGGCTCGGATTAGGGCTGAGATGGGCGGGACTGGGTCGGTGCTGGGAGGAGTGTCTTCCCCCACTCGGCACCGACCCAATCCCAGATGTTTCAGTCCAAATCCCAGCAGAAAATGGCCCAAAATGGCCAAAGGTGGCCATTTTGGGCCTTTCAGGCCCAGATCAGGGTCCAAACCTCCCCTGCCTGGCACACTGACCTGGTCCAGGCTGTTTTGGCCCTGATCCAGGCCCAAAAGGGCCCAAAAGGTCCAAAAATTGCCCTTTGGGGCCCAAATTGGGGCCGAAACGACTGGGGATGGGTCACTGCCAGGCGGGAGAGGCTTCCCCCACCCAACACTGACCTGATCCAGGCCCATTCAGCCCCAATCTGGGCA
Source organism: Eublepharis macularius (assembly GCF_028583425.1). Classification (NCBI taxonomy): domain Eukaryota; kingdom Metazoa; phylum Chordata; class Lepidosauria; order Squamata; family Eublepharidae; genus Eublepharis; species Eublepharis macularius. Next base: position 23,434,791 of record NC_072792.1, on the reverse strand, counting down.
AAACTGGGCCCAAAATGGCCCCAAATGGCCATTTTGGGCCAATTTCAGCTCGGATCGGGGATGAAACGGCCGGGATCAGGTCGGTGCCGAGTGGGGGAAGGTTCCCCCCCCCCTGGCACCATCCCGATTCAGGCCATTTTGGCGGGGCCACCTGAATTTGGGGAACTTCCGGAACACCGTGCATTCCCTCTCAAAATGAGCCCTGTCCTTAGGGTTGCCAATGCTGAGTTGGGAAATTTCTGTAGATTTAGGGGTGGAGCCTGCAGGGGGACCTCAGCAGAGTATAATGCCACACCGTTTACCCTCCAAAGCAGCCATTTCCTCCAGGAGAACTGCTGTCTGTATTCTAGAGATCAGTTGTAACAGGAGATCTCCGGGCCCCAATTGGAGGTTGGCAGCTCTACGAATGAGTGAACACTACTATCCTCTTTTGATGTTACCTACCCCACCTAAAAAACACTGAAAGGTGGGAACTCCTTGTTAGTCCCACACTCTTTTATCCTAGTCCTAATCTCAAACTTGTTTCTGTTTCTCTCTCTGGTCTAAACTCGTTTTTTCTAGCCGCGTGAAGGCCTATTTTCCACCTCAAGCCTCTGACAAGATCCCCAAGAGCCACTTTTAACAATGCTGTTTGTGTCCTCAGATATTATCTCCAAATCCAACATATTCATGTTGCCCTTATCATTGCAAGTGTGTACACAGGCTTTTTTAGATGCTGGCCTCTTTAAAATACCCACAAGTGTGAATCAGATTGCTACTCATGTCTTCAAGAGGCAAGACTGTAAAAACATATGCCTGTGCAGTTCAAACAAGACTACAAGCAGAAATTGGTTGAACTCTGGGATCATAATATTGTGCCAAAGAAATCTCACTTCAAGAGGCTCAAAGATGGATCAGGCAGCCTGACGCCAGGGCAGCGGTACAGCTGCTTTTGGGTAATGGTGAAGCACCAAAGAGTTTGAATTTCCTCATTGTCATAAAAATAGCAAAGGGAGAGTGAGAGATGGCACAGAAGCAAGCGGCAAGAGAAGGGAATCGTGTCAGATATATGGAAAGAGGTTTGGCCAGTGCAGAGAAACAGACAGCAGGTGCAAGTATTCAAGTTGAAAACAGTCATTGAAGAGGAAAATAGAAAGTGATATGCTTGGAGCGCCAACTGCCAGGATCATTTTAATTTTTTCTGCTTGAAAAGGAGTACTGCAAAGCTTGAAAGAATATAAGCAAGTTTAGGAAAGCTTAGCAACTGACCTAAGGAAGGAAAAGATGAAAAACAAAACCACTGTTCCTCAAATGTCTGAGACCTAGGCCATGAATCTTTCCTAGATAAAAACATCACAGGAAAAAACTCATAATCTCGAATGATTCCTGGAACAATAGGTAGGCATCTATGATGGAATGCCCTTCACTCCCTCACTCGAGGCAGATTTTCCTGCTAAAATCCACGTTTGTCTGCTTTGGCTGATCAGCCCAAGTAGCATGTTTCCTTTTGTGGTTTTAAAGTTCTTTATGTGTCCCACCTTGAGAAGCAGTTATATTTTTGGCTTCTTAACCCAGCCCAAAAACTTGATGGGGAAAAAGCAGGAGCCCTCTTCTGTGTATGAAATGGCACTGGAGGCTGAATAATGTTCAAAAGAAACAGAAAACTTTATTTTACAGGCAGGGATGGAATAAGGGCAGTCAGGGAATGAAAATACTGACGTAAAACCTGCTGGTAGAACAGAATACTCTTTAAGTTTCATGCAAAACAGTTTCCTTTAAGCTTAGTTTCTATGTTCTTAGTTCTTAATATTGAGAGGTGGTTGGTTCAATACTTTGGTTTCCGTAACAACATTTCTTTACAGACTTCCCTTTTTAAACTTATGTTTCCAGATATTAGTTCACCACTGTTTTCCTTTTACAACAGACTCAGGGTCCTCCTCAGAGCCAAATAGACACGGGGTACGAATTAATCTTCTTTTCCTAAGAAGGATTAGTCCTTCTTCACTTGACTGGAATGAGAGTTTCCACTTACTACTCAAACCCCCTTTGCCAATAATGCTTCCCCAGTTCTATTGTGAGTGTGTAAACAGGTTTCACCTTGTGCTGGCTTTAATACTTAGAATTCTTATCAAGAATTCCCCCTCAAAACATTGATGTTACAGTTAGGGCAACAGATCTCTTTTCCCTCATGCTAGAGGGGAACCTGTCAGACCTTCCCTGTCAGATATTAGCATGATATCAGCATGAAAATGCTGAATTTGCAATCACCAGGAAGCTTGACTGTATCCAGTTAGGGATCAATTGTACCGAGGAGTCTCTCTACAAGTACTACAAGTACATTTGCTTATCAGTCTTAGAGATATTGCATTATCATCTATTACAAAAGCTGTGAATGGTATTATGGCTGCTTCCACATAGGAGGTTTTTCTCCACTTTGGCTGCCAACTGCAGCACTTTTAGGGGAGGGGGAACATTCATGCAGCACTGTTGTCTAATCATGCTTCAATCATCCTTACCGTAGCCTTACTCCTCGTTCCCTCAAACATGCTTTTCCTTGATCTTTTTCAGAAGATCGTAGTTCAAGCACATCACTAGGCAGATTAGATGGGAAAGTGTACATTATCCAAGGTGCCACCCACAGAGGTTCTATTTTCTGTTCTTCAGTTCTTCACAGCTGCCATTTCTCTGCTGTACTGCAAGTGACTTTTTGAGGGCTTTCTTAAAAAATGGTAATTGCTCAATTGCTATAGTGTCATAATGGTCTATTATCAAAATCTGGCTGCTCCTCTGAATCCCCAGTTTTCATTTTTGTTTTAAAAAGTAAGGTTCTAACCTTTTCTTCGTGGATGAATAAGGGTGCACTTCCTCCGTTGTATCTGTGCAATGAAAAGGCCTAGAGACTTACTTTAAAAATGAAAGCTGAGAATTCATAGGAACGAATAGACCATGGCAAGAGCTTTTTATAATGTTTCAGCAATCTATCAATTCCCGTTTTTATAAAAAGCTTGAAAAAGCCCTCCAGTGGTATAAAGAGAAGAACGGCAATCCCAGGGTGGGGTGGGAGGAGTGAAACAAGGGCTGATTCCACACACGTTGGATAATGCACTTTCAATGCACTTTATGCATGTTGGATAATGCACTTTCAATGCACGTTTGAGGTGGATTTTTTGTTCCACACACACAAAAATCCATTCCAAATGATCTATAAAGAGGATTGGAAGTGCATTATCCAACGTGTGCGGAATCACTCAAGGAAAGTGTCTGGCACTCACAGCAGCAAGGGCTACACAGAGAATCATTGCCACATGGAAGCAGCCTTTTTATGCATTTAAGCTTTGCATAGGAAATGTTACAAACCACACCTCTTGGATGTCAGGGTCTTTAAACTCTACCATTTTCATATTTTTTTCTTTACGTCCATGTATATCTGCTAACTGAAGACACACGTCATGAGTCTGATGAAATGGACTTATTCATGGAAGCTTATGCTACAATAAATCTGCTAAGTCAATGTCATGCCATTTCTGCTTCCAAACGGCTCTTTTCTGTTCCTCTGATTTGCAACAATAATTTTCATCAGAACATCCCGTGGGTTTGGAAATGGCTTCTAGTTCTCCTCCGAGGCACCGTTTGCAATTGGAAGGGAGGAGAGACACCCTGTGGGGATAGCCCCTTCTCTTCCAGGTTCAGTGAGAAAACACACACTTGATCTGAATCAGACGTGGGGAGAAAATAGCTAAGCAAACCAGCAGGCTTATTTAATTGCTGTGTGTTCAATGGGATGGCACAAAAAATACAAGAAAAACCTTGAACGATTTTATCCTTTCAGGAAGAATAAGATATATAGATGTCTGCAAAAAATGCTAGAATTGAAGCTGCAGGGATCTCTTGGAGTTTCAAAACTGACAGCCAAATGGTTCTTTCCAAAGACTCTTTTCACGGCTTCAGTGTTTTCTAGTCTGGAAACCAACTGAGCTGAGCTCAGAATGTTCGACATGTGGATGCAATGAAGGAATCAGTAACAGCCTCGTTTGGCCTCCGTCTCACCAGCTTGTTCAAAGAGGCAGCAGAGATCTTAACCTCAACTCATTAGCATCTTATTAACATTCTGATTAATGCGGAAACTCGCAGTGGTACAAATGCATATCCATAGTAATAAAATAAAAACAACCTTCCCAGACCTCTTCCCTTCTTTCTCTACAACAAAATGTTTGGAGTTTTTATGAGTGACTGGAGAAGATAATGTGACGCACCTGGCATTTTGATGACAGCAAGGTGCCTCTGGAATGTTTTTTTGACAGTAGCCGTTTCACCTCAGCTTCCTTCGCGTGCTCTGTTCATGGTTCAGTGATGGGAAAGGAAGAAAAATAGGGCAACTGCTGACTCTGTTATTCCGAGAGCATCCATTTTAGCTAATTTAGTTACTGAACTGAACATAACAACCATACTGGGCTTCCGTCACAGCAGTTGTTTTGAAAAGTTGCTTCCGCAAGGTAATTCTTTGAAACCCAAGGGAACTTTTCACACATTATTAAACTGACTGCCAATCAGCCCCTTTTTATATCAGGTAAATTCATTGTACAAGGAATATAGTCGTATTTGGTTTGCTGTAGTGCCATATATTCTACAAAGAATTGCCGCAGCCATAACCACTTCCCAAGAGGGCCATTCAGGGATATTTCTATGTAATACACTTTCAATCCATCCATCATCCAAGAGATGCAGGGAAGCACATGGTTCTCCTTTCCCCATTTTATGCTACCTGTGCAGTTAGGCCAAGAATGTAACTGGCCCCGAACCAAGGTCACCTACTGAACCTCCCATCATGCATGACTTTTGTGGTTTCCCTGATCCCTAGAAGGGGTGTGTACCAAGAAAGTTTCCATTTCCATTTCAGTTCCAGGGAGTTCTGGAATAATTCCATTTCATTACTGGTTTGTTCTGGGTCAGCCGTAATGGGGGGAGGGGGGAAATGAGGCTCTGGGGCAGCTGTTTTTCCATGCAACAGCACCGAAATCACACAGAACACAGTCCTCCCTCTAAACCATCAACCCACAGAGTTTGAGAGTAGGCTTCCATGTTTATGAACCCCGAGGAATGCTTAGGAAAGGCATGCATCAAGGTGAGTATAGAACTGCACACACATGCTGTTCTTTTCAGGGGTGGGAGTGGGAAAATAAGGCTCTATTCACACTTAACGAAAACCCACATTGTCCTAAACCCCTTCAATCTAATGAGTTTCTCCTCAAGCACATGAAAACTCACACAACAGCGGACCCCAAAGACGACGAATGTTGGTGGGAAGCTTACTAGCAAAGCAGCGCTGGCATGGAACAGGAGCACAGCACACAAGAAGGAATATACTCCATTGCCAACCAGCACTATGCAGTGAAATTTTTAAAAAGCATTGCTTCTTTAGTGACAAAGTCAATACATAGTTACCTTTGAGTCCTGCTGTAATGCCATGTTTCCTTGTGCCTTGTAGTTCTGTTTCCACGATGAGGGATGAATTCTCCTCACCCTAATCTGCTTTGCAGCAGCCCAGGACTCTACTGGCCACCTGCCTGTGCTAGCACACTGTGTAAAAGTGCACAGAAAGGGAGGGCTAGAGGTGGGCTTTCCCTTCACGGGAAGGAAAGTAGAGGGAGGATGGCTCTCTTTCCTCCCTATTTTTCCTCGTAAAAGTCTCCCTTCCCAACTAAAAGTGTTAACTCAGTATTGAATGAAAAGGAAAAAGGAAAAACCATAAAAAGGAGGGGAAAAACGTGACCAGATCAGTCCTTCCATGTGGACTACTGATCTGGAAAGCCTCAGGGATGCTTATGAGAGCAAGTGTGCAATGCACATACCTGCTACCTCATTTAATGCTGGGTTAACAGTTTTAATTAGAAAAGCCCCCCAAACCAGAAGGCTTTCTGAGCGAGATGAATTTTTCCTGCTGTCCCTCGACCTGCTGCCTTTGGAGGACTTCGTTAGATGTAGCGAGTGGCCCTGCTGGCACCATGGCGCCTAAGCGAAGGACAGTAGCAGCAGGCATGAACCAGCCCACATGCCTGGGAACTCCTCAGTGTGGAGTTCCCTTTAATAATTGCTTTTTCTTTCCAATTTTCACCCTAATCTGCATGACATTAGCCTTTGCAGCAGTCGAGGGCTCCGAGGCTGAAGGAGATCCCTCCCTTCTCAAACCCACGTGTGCACACCCATGTGCCTTTCTGTGCATCGTGAGTAGAAGCGCACAGAAAAGGATGGTGTTGGCGACACAGGCACTGAAGGCACCTTGCCATCTCTTTCCTACCCTCCGTGATGCAAAGCAAACCTTTGATCCCTACGAGGCACTCGATGCGAATGCCATTGCCCAGGAAAAGATGAAGAAAAAAAACGCACTCATGCGTGCTGCATACACACCATTGCCACCAACAGTGTTAATGCTAAGGGCTCAGCCTTTCCCCTTTGGACCCAACTGGTTGCATGATGAGTGCAGACAGACTTGCCGTTAAGGAAAATAAGATGCCCTCTGATGCCTCCCCTCCCCACTGCCTGGCCAGCTATGACTAGGGGTGTGCGCTTCGGGAATCCAATTCGGGTAAAATACCCAAATCGGACCTGATCCGGAAAGCTTAGGGTAAACCCAAAGCGGGAAAACCGAATCTTTTCCCCGTGCACACCCCTAGCTATGAGGCTTCTGCGCAGTAAGTATCGAAACAAAACAGACACATTTTTTGGCTGGGGGGGCGGAGTCATTTCAGCCTCATTTCCTGGATTATGTTCAGCATTCTGAAAGCTGCTTTAATGAGCTGAACTAGTGAGTTCTGTCTGTGATTTCAGCTTGTTTTTCCCATTATGTACACCCCTAATCCCGAGCATAGCCTTTTAATGATAATAATATAATAACAACATTCAATTTATATACCACCCCTCAGGACAACTTAATGCCTACTCAGAGAGATTTACAAAGTATGTCATTATTATCCCCACAACAATCACACTGTGAGGTGGATGGGTCTGAGAGAACTCCTAGAAGCTATAACTGACCCAAGGTCACCCAGCTGGCTTCAGGCTGAGGAGTGGGGAATCTAACCCGGTTCTCCAGATTAGAGTCCGGCAGCTCTCAACCACTACACCAAACTGGCTCTCAGTAGTCAAAAATGGGATTCATCTCTCTTTCGTTGAGGGAAAAACTAACAGGCAAAAGATAATGACCAACAAATTGTTGCTACAAGACTAATGGTTTATTTATTTTATGGCTATCCCATTGAGACTCAAGGTGGATTAGACAGTACAAGTGAAAAACAATATACTCATCAGCTAGGACATTCACTGAGCGAAATACAATATGATTCAACAGAAGATTCCATGAACAGATACAACAGGGCCGAGGGTTTTCAGAAAGTGGGTGTGGCCAGATGGGGCTATGCCAAGTAGGGCTGATTGCTTGAACGTGTACAGCTGAAGCAGGAGAATCATAGCTGTCTGAAGCTAGCTACCCTCTTAGGCCTTAGAAATGGTCCTCCTTGTTTGGTGGGAGTTGGGAGAGACAGAAAAAAACCATTTCCCACCCCAAGCAATGCTGCTACAGCCTGGAAGGAGAGGAACATGGCCAGCATGTGCAGGATAAGAAAAATTCTTCCTGCTCAAACCTGTTGCAGCATGTTCTTGGCTGCACTGCAGCTGGCTGAGGAGGAAAGCACTCCCCATAAGGCCATTCCTCCACCTGCCCTAGCTAGCCAGCACCAGTTTTTTCTAAGTAAATGCAGTCAGGAGGGAAATAGTCTGCCAGGGTTGTGGGGGAGCCCTCCTCCCCTCCATCAGCCAATCAGAACCCTTTACTCCAGAGTAAATGCACTCAGGAGGAAAGCTGGGCTTGGGGGGGGGAGCCCTCTTCTTAGGGTTCCCAGGCCCCTATACCCTCCCCAGCGGGAGGGGGGAACCTGATATTTACAAGGAAGATCCTCCTGGCACTGACGCAATGATGTTACTTCCGGAAGTGACATCATCACCCAGCTACAGGCTTGCTCCCACACTCTGTGTGGAGCTGATTCTTTGAGAATTGGCCCCTTTGGGGACAAAACAGGGCCCAAGCAAAATGTAGGAGGACTCTCACAGCTGGTGCAATGACATCACTTGAGTACCCAGAAGTGACATCACGATCCTCTAGGTCACTTCCAGCTACAATCTGAAGTGGCATTGCACAACATTTTCCCACTCCTCATTTTTTGCTCCTGCTTGAGCAAAACACCTTGATAGAGCTTGGAGCCTGAGGATGGAAAGTGGCCTGCCACCACCTGACAAATGGCATCCCTAGGTGTGGTGTTCATTATTTCTTTCTGTTGTCCTGTAGATGTGCCTCTTTGTTTCCATGTGTGCTTTACCTGTACATTTGTAAGCACAGCAAATTCATTAAAAGTGTCATAAAGACTTCAGTGCAATCTCTCTTCCTAATGGAAACAAACCCAGACAGCACTGTATATTCATCCTCCAATGGATGCCCTGACCTTAATGTAAGAAAAAGAAACACTCCTTGTATTATAGATCCAGAGGAATTAAAGCCTAGCTACAAGTGACGAATTACACTTGAACGGCAAGTGAACAGACTCAGGGCCAAGCTACACATGACGAATGACACTTGAATGGCAAGTGGATTGAGTGGAGGGCAAGTGAACAGGAAGAAATACACTTGCCGTTCAAGTGTCATTCGTCATGTGTAGCTTGGCCCTCACTTGTATTCCTCCCTGTTCACTTGCACTCCACTTGCATTTCACTCGATGATTGAGTGGAATGCAAGTAGAGCGCAAGTGAACAGGGAGGAATACACGTGAGTCTGTTCACTTGCCGTTCAAGTGTCATTTGTCACTTGTAGCTTGGCCCTTAGCTGTAGTCACAAAATAGTAAAGAGTCCAGTAGCACCTTTAAGACTAACCAACTTTATTGTAGCATAAGCTTTCGAGAGCCATAGTTCTCTTCGTCAGATGCCTCCATGTATTGTGCACATATGTGCTGTGACTGTCAGAATCATCAATCCAGAGAAAGTTTCCCTCATTTAAATATAGTTAACTTCCTCTGGATTGGGGCCTAGCAAGCATTTGCACAATGATTCATTTCTTGCTTCTCCTTTTTTTATTCTTGAAAAATAACAATATGGAACAGAACTTATAATTACTAGACTATGAACAGAAAGAATATTAAATTCCCAAATTGCATCTGGACAATTATATTAACCTTGCTGTGAAAACCACAATGAACGGAGCTGCATTATACTGAATTTGTATTTCCCCCGGTAGACTATTTTGAAGGGTAGTTTGGGAGTTTTCAGTTAAAAAACTGTGACAATACAATATTGTTGGGGACAGCAGATACACAATGAAGCGTAAAAGCTCCAGCATCTTGCATTTCCATCTTGGCCATCTTGGAGTGTATTTCCAGCTTACAACTTTAAAGTGTTGTTACAGAGACTGCATTTAATACTATTTCAATGCAAATTTCAGAAACTGCTCGCAGTTATTTTAATGAGCCTGACTAGGAAATGTTGAGGCCTTTGGTCGCTTTACTGAATCCTTCCTCAGAACAGGAAGTCAGCATTATCTAGGCACGCCAGGGAACTCAAGCAAAAACCTTGTCAAAATCACAGGCACCTCATAAAGAGTCGTTAAGGTCACCAGTTCACAGACTTGAGGACAGGATATAAACCATACTGCCAATGTCAAACTCCATATGGGTCCAAGTGGAAAATTTAACCCACAGCCTCCAGAGCAAAAATAATGAGCCTCTTTAAAAATACATTTTCTAATTAACATGCCATGAATTGAAGCTCTTAAAACTTCACTAGGGTGGGTCTTGGAGTTCTCCAGGTGGGTCTTGGAGTTCTCTCACAATTACTACTGATCTCCCGACTACAGGGATCAGTCCCCCTGGAGAAAATGGCAGCTTTGGTGAGTGGACTCCATGACATCGCATGCCTGTTGATCTCCCTTCCCTCCCGAAACTCTGCCTTCCTAAGATACTGCCCTCAAATCTCCCAGAGTGGAGTTGGGAACTGGTTGTCGCCACGTTTGTTGTTATGACTGAATGGCTTGGGCTGCTACTGATTTTATTTGTGGCATAGCCCTGATACAATGGGGAAAGATTTGGGGGGGTGGAGCCTTAATAGGCAGGGTTTAGGAAGGGGCGGGAGCTCAGCAGGGTAAAAGGCCACAGTGTCTACCCTCCAAGCAGCCATTTTCTCCCAGGGAACTGATCTTTGTCACCTGGGGATGTTATAATTCTGGGAGATCTCTAGTCCCCACCTGGAGGTTGACAGACCTAGCTGAGGGAGAGTCCTTTGAGGTAAAGCTCCCCGGACGGAAAGTTGTCCTGTTACCTCTGCACTTTGGCCTGTCATTTCCTTCTGTTTAAACCCCAGCTGTCTCAATATCAATAAAAAGAGGGAGGGGGACAAGCTTTTATTAACTGGGTAGTAGTGTGCAGCTTTGTATCCCCTAAAAATCTTTTATTTGTGACCCTAATAATAATACTTGATAGTAAGGTGGTTAGAACTGCCTTTCCCACAGCTGGTTTGACTGGACAGACAGCACTCCGATGGAATAGAACAGCCACCAAAGATTTATTTACAGAAAGTAAGTTGGGGAAACAGATAATGGTTTTGTGTGGAATAAATAGTAAGAGAGATGTACAACTGGCTCACACACTACTCTCCTATCTGAAGAAGTGAGCTGTGACTCACAAAAGCTCATACCCTACCACAATTTTGTTAGTTTTATAGGTGCAACTTGACTCTTGCTGTACACCACTCTGGAGATCATACTTCTTCTCCACTGCGATTTAACTGGTTGAACCTGAGCCTAAGTTAACAACACAGATGCTGAAGGTTTCCCCACAGTTTAATTGACCCAGTTCCCTGCAGGCTGACCATCCTCCACCCCCAGGCCAACACAGCTTTTAGTATTCAGCATTAGAATATTGTTATATTGATATACTATTGTATCAATAGGTGTAGTAGTTTCTCTGAATTCCCATTTTTCATTTTCATTTTAAAAAAAAGCAAGTCTCTGCATTAGAGATGGGTGCGAACCGGAAAAAAATCCGAACTGTGTGGTTTGTGGTTCGTCGCATTTCACGAACCATGAACTTTCACGAACCTACCCTGGTTCGCAAACCGGTACGTTTTGTTCGGGAAAATGTCACATCCAGGTCAGCAAATCGTCCAGGTCAGCAGAAGGTCACTTTTGTGCCAGCAGAAGGCCACTTCTGGGTCAGCAAAAGGTCTGCAGGAAGTCCATCCCCTGTTGCCTAGGAAACTGATTGATCGGCAACAGGCTGTCTGCAGTGATGAACCAAAAAATGAACCAAACGAACCAGCCTAAAGTTCATGGCAGTTCGTCAAAAATGGGCTCTGACAAACTGCCAGTTCATGAACCACGAATCGGCCCGGTTCATCACGAACTTTGGTTCATATTTCGGTTCATGCCCGTCTCTACTCTGCACTGTTCCCTTGCAGAGATATGCATTTTTCTTTATATCTCTGCAATGAAAGAGGCTAGAGACTTTCTTTTTAAGTAAATCAATACAACAATATCCTAGTACTGATTTTTGGGAAGTGTAATTTTTTCCAAAACTTCAGAATAAAGCAGGTTTGAGAAAAATTAGAGAAAAATCAGGGAAAACCCCAGAGGTACACAAATGCACCATAATGCTGTGGGAAGCAAGGGAGAAAACACTTCCCAAAAACAGTGAACACAGAGCAAATAACTCATGTGGAAGATACAGGAGAAAAGAATCTGATTACAGGTGCGCTACAGACATGTCTTCAACAATAAGATGAACTGCCCTCCCCCCACATCCCTCTTCTATCTGTAAACATGCACTGAGTGGAAAACAGGGACCGATAAAGTGGCTCCTGCCTCTGCGCGCACTCATGTATCCCTTCCCTCCCCCCACCCCATTTTGAAAGTTAATGTGGTCAGACGTTAAACGGGAGTTGAGTTAGGTTTTTTTCCAACCCACCTCATGTCTAGCATATATGCAATTGGACCCATCATCTGAACCTGAGATGTCTGAAACAGGAAATTGAGGAAGGGAAGGGAAGGGAATCCCCCTTCTTAAAGAGTTCATTAATTTTGAATGCCGTTATAACTGTTTTGTTTTTCATCATGTCGTACTTTGTAAGCCACCTCAAGCAAGTTTGCTGGAGAGGCAGCATATAAATTTTCTAAATAAATGAATAGAATATGGGAACTATTCCACAAGTAATCCTCAGTAGGGCTTTCAGTGGCCCAATGTGAGTCCCATGTGGTTAAGTGGTTGGGCTGCAAATGAGCACTCTGCTGGTTTGAATCCCACTCCTGCCATGAGTTCAGCAGATGGCCTCGGGTAAGCTACTCCTCTCAGCCCCAGCTCCCCAACTGCATTGTGGGGATAATAATAACATTGACTTTGTTCACTGCTCTGAGCGGGGCACTAATCTGTCTAGAAAAGTGGTATATAAGCACAGACGCTATTGAAATGGATGCTAAGGAACAGCATTGGTAGATTGGACCAGTTTATTGGATTCGGTTCCTTGTAATGCTTCAGGCTTCAGCCATTGACTAGGCTGAAGTTAAATTGTTCCTAATCTCGTTAAAAAAAAATAGATATGTTCACTGACTTCCACTTTGCATTGTTGGCTGCATGCATGAATATTCAGCAGATATTGGAAATAGACTGAGGCGATGTAGAAGTCAAGGTTAGTGCATTGCGCGCTGGGTGATGCAAGGATCACAGTGAAGGCATGCAGTGGAAGGAATCAATAGAAAAGTCTTTAAAATGAGCAATCAAAGGTAACGTCACACATCAGAAGTGTTTGATGGCAGGTACCACAAAAAAGATTGCCAGCTACAGCAAGAAAAGCACCGATTTAAGAGCTTCCAGAATAATTCATAGGAAGAACAGGAAGTCTATCTGCTATCAGCTGAATACGTGGAAGAAAAGTTTGCTTTATGTCATCTTAAACCTATGTTCCATAGGTGCTGGTAGAATATATGGAAACGGGAGCTAACAGATCTTTTCCAGAAGTAACACCAAAGATCATTTAAACTGGAGATATTAACCACCATATTAACCAGTGAAGAACCAAGGCCTCAGGTAGAACTGAACTGGACTGCAGTCAGATCATAAGGTTTCACTTCTGCTGTTTCAACAGAGTACTTGTTCAGTAATCCAGTTGTTATTTTGAAAAATGTACAGAAGGTTGGATCCAACCAGCTTTTCTGCTGGTGAAAACCCTTTGCCAGTATGGGCAAAGGGTTTGTGCTATGGGGGCTGGAATAAGGAATAGGTGAGATTGAGCTGGCTGGATTTAACCCATAGTATTCACTGGTTTTTGAATGTATAGCATGCAGCAAATGCTGTCTACTCATAAGTCTTCAGAGGTTTCATCAATTTCCATTTTACTGGTGACATTCCCTAGTAAATAACTGCATAACGCAGCATTTGGTTCAGATGCCGGGCCGCTTTTGCAACTTCAGATTTCATGTTATTTGTATGCAAGTTCACCCCTTATCCATTTTCCATGCAGCCATCTGTTCAGCCAGTCTCTTCTGTTCTGCCCCTTTCCTGGAGCTGGCTGATTTCCCTATGTGGCCATCTTTCATGCACATCCTTCAGTCCCTGCTGCGTGTTCACCTGCTGCCCTTTCTTTCAATATGCCTTATTTAAAGGCTCGACTTGCAATTTTGACTGCTTGGATGGCTTTGCTGATCATTGAGCTCACAATCTCCAGGCAAATTCTCACATCACCATCCATCGCCACAGACCAATTCCAGCCTATCTGTAATTAAGCAAACTCTTACAGTCATATCTGCAAGATTCCACTCTTGGAGAAACTGTAGTTGTCTTTCTTTATCAAGAGTAGTAAAGAGTCCAGTAGCACCTTCAAGACTAACCAACTTTATTGTAGCATAAGATTTCGAGAACCACAGTTCTCTTCGTCTTTACTATTTTGCGACTACAGACTAACACGGCTAATTCCTCTTTATCAAGAGTAACTGTAATCTAAAGGACTGGAAAAAGAATTAATTTGCTCATACAACATATTTAGGTTTCCTGTAAAATTCTGAGTCCCAAGAGGATCATAACCCAATCCCAAACATACTTGAGTCTCAGTGGAATCAACGGGACAAGTAAGTAGAACTTGTGACTACCCCCCCCCCCAATTGATTTCAACGGAACTTAAGATGATTAATCTTAGTTCAACTGGTGTCTTCAAGTTCAAAGTAAATCGAGTTTAACCAGGAACTTGTTCTATCCATTGTGGCCAGCAAGTCTATGTCATTCTGCAGGAACATATGAAAAGAACAGATGTGTAACGGTGCATCTCAAAACTTCTTTTTAAAGAAGTTTTATGAAAAAGACTGGACCTCCATAACCTAGTAGGAGGGTTGCAGGGTTGCCTCATTTTCAGGGAAGAGTGTGATGGGTGCAGGAGCATTGCTGACTAGTGTGCATTGTGAGCTAGAAAATAACAAACTTGCACTCAGAGCCTTGGCTTAGGTTTAAAAAAGAAAGGAGAGTTCTTTATTATAGGAACTCCATACTCTGAAAGGAAAGAGGAGAGATTGATTCTTATCTATCTAGTCTAAGGATGACACAGGATGGCAGGACAGCTCCTGCATTCATGGTGTAACAACAACATCTTCATTCAATTTATATGCTGGCCTTCAGGACAACTGACCCAAAGTCACCCAGCTGGCTTGAAGTGGAGGAGTGGGGAATCATGCCTGGGTCTCCAGATTAGAGTCCTGCCACTCTTAACCATTACCCCAAACTGGCAAGATGAAGAAGAGAGAAGACTGGAGACTGTGATCAAGAGAGGACGAAGGTGGTATCACAAGGAAGAAGTCTTGAGAGTAGGAATCTACACATCAAAGGATAGTTCAGGGCAGTAAAGGATAGAGAGTAAACAGATATCTGACCTCTCTATCTTTCTAACTTTCTGATTTGCCCTCCTCTGAAACATGATGAAGGGACAATATTGGTCCTCCTCTTCTAACAAGTTTCTTACCCTTATGGCTGCACTTCAAAATGTGTGGGCAATGCATGCTGAAGTGTCAGAAGCCAGAGAGCTGATCGAATAAGATTGAGCATGGAATTTGTTTTCTGTGTTTTGTTTTCTGTTCCATGATTCAACATATCTCATGCACAGCTACAGATTAAAAGCCGCCGCCACCATCACCCAATGCTCAAGGTGTACTGTCTGTCTTCTGTCAACACCATGCAGTCCAGCATTCATTCAGCACCTTTTGGTGTATGTGTGATAGAGAGCCAAACTACAAGTGACGTCTTACACAGGTTGGACACTAGTCGGCTTCCCTCAAGTTTTGATGGGAAATGTAGACGCCCTGGTTTTACAGCTTGACTCTCCATTACAGCTGCAAGACCAGGATGCCTACATTTCCCATCAAAACTTGAGGGAAGCTGACAAGTGTCCAACCTGTGTAAGGCGTCACTTGTAGTTTGGCTCTGAGTCAACCAATCAGAATTATGCAAATCCAGTTTCTGATTAACCTGGAGTCCCAAATTCTATTTACATCCAATAAATTAAATTACATTGTACATGATGCAAAACTTGCAGAATAAATGACGTCAATCTTTTGTACTCCAATCACAGAATGGAGTACATGTCTTTTTGGCATGGCATTTTCTTTTAGTATGAAATCTATAAAAATATTGATTGTAAGGGATTTAAAAATTCTTCTCGCCAAGATTCATTAATTTATTTATTTATTTAGATTTTTAGTCCGCCCTCCCTGCCAGGCAGGCTCAGGGCGGAGTACAACATTTCAATTTACATAAATACAGTTAAAAACAAATAAAACACTATACAAAAAACCATTAAAACAGTATACAAATAACGTTAAAAACAAAAAACATTAAAACAACTTTATTTAATTCTTAATATTTAATTCTTTCACAATGTCAACCCACATACACACATCCCATACATTCTGCAAACTTGGAACTGTCCTTCAAAAAATTTCTCTTTATTCTTTTTCGCAAGTATATTCTGGATACCAGGGACTGTTGCTCTTAATAAACTGAAGGCAGTACATAATACTCAACAGCAGAAGACTTTTTTTTTCATAAACTAGCTTTACAGAATTTCTCTTTCATTAAATCCTCCAGACAATTAAGTGATTCCGTAACATTCGTGCTATTAAAATTTCCTTTCTATGGATGCATAAGCCTTAAAAGGAATGTAAAGGGTATTGCGTGACTTCTATACTTCCCGTTACGGATCCAGTAAAGCTGTCTCATAAATTTTTCCATTTCCCTTTTTGATTTTGGTCTTCTTCCAACACATTACTTGGCTGAAGCAAACAAGCATTTGGTACATTAAAGTGTGATTTGTCCCTATGGAGTTTCTCTTTTAAATTCCTTCTCTCCCCAGCAACTTTGGTCTCTTGGCTAAGCCTTCTCATTTAAATGCGACTTTGAAACAACTTTAGTTTTGTACTAGTATTCTAGGATAAAGCCTGAGAGGTTTGCAGAACTTAAATTGTGTGTGTCTGCACTTCAACAAGGGAGGCAATCGGATTCACTGCTAAAAGAAGACAATCCAGAATTAGAAATGAGACACCCAATTCTGAACAGATCCATAAAAAGCATATTAGTTTGGAGTCCTTCCTTACAAACTAATGAATCCATTCCTAATTGGTCCATCTTCTTTCCCTTAACCCTGATAATATTGACAGGAACATTATGAAGCTTAAAGGCTGTCTGACATCTAGTATCTCTCCTGGTATGATAGTTTCAGGCAGGTAGCCCTGTTTTCTTTAGTGGAAATGCAACATTCGAGTCCAGTAGCACCTTAAAGACGAACAAGATTTCCAGGGTATAACTTTTTGAGAGTCAAAACTTCCTTCGTCAGATACCCTTTGCTTTGACTCTTGAAAACTTATACCCTGGAAATCTTGTTCGTCTTTAAGGTGCTACTGGATCCAAATCTTGCTCTTATCTTGGTATGAATGATACACCCAGAGGGAAGAAGCAAAGGAGTGGGGCATAGAAAGCAGAGTATCTGTTGGAGATCTTAACAGCCAGGTAGAGTCTTATGAAATCTACAAGGGCTTTCTCTTCATTCCTCCATGGAAGTGCTATCTGTCTAGGAAGGCTGAGACCCAAACTTCAAGTGATGCCTGACACTAGTTGGACACTTGCCAGCTTCCCTCAAGTTTTGATGGGAAATGTCGGCAGCTTGGCGGAATGTTGGACAAGTGACAGTTGAAAAGTCCATTGGACAGCAGTCGGAGAGCCAAGCTGCAAGACCAGGACGCCTACATTTCCTATCAAAACTTGAGGGAAGCTGACAAGTGTCCAACCTGTGTCAGGCATCACTTGTAGTTTGCCTCTCAGACACATTAAGCAACTCAGAGTTGTTCAAGTGAAGGCAAGCTTATTATTCTGCTTATGAACTTCCCTTTACATACCCATGCTTGACTCCTACTAGACTAGCAATATATTTATGATTTTAAAAATATTAATTGGTGTCCAGGCAACTGTGCCTTCTAGTTTAATTACCATTTTACTCTGCAGAGTAAAACCCACCAAATGCTTCTCAGTCTCTGTGGAGCTGGCATACGTACACTTGGCCTGTAGTACCACATCTTAGATTTTATTGACCCAACAAGGAAAGTTGTTATTCTTGTTGACTTTATGAGTGGGCAAATCAATCCTTTAAAGAGGATCACGATACCAGCAGAAGCTGCACACACAGATGTTACCCGTCCCAGCAAGTAACATCTAAAATGACCCGAGGACTTTACGTCTGTGATTTTCCATCATTGCAATATTTAATACTCAGGGCCAAGCTACAAGTGACGAATGACACTTGAACGGCAAGTGGATTGAGTGGAGCGCAAGTGGAGGGCAAGTGAACAGGGAGAGATACACTTGCCGTTCAAGTATCATTCGTCACTTGTAGCTTGGCCCTTAATGGACTTGGAGCGGAATGTGTGAACCAGCTCTGCTGAAATGCACTTCAAACAAGGTGAAGAGAAAGCGTTTCCTACGGATTTGATCTGCAGGTATTTTATTTGTACATGAATATGACATCTTGATGTCAAACATATATTCACAAGTTACAGTGAATGCAGCTGTACAGAATACACAGATTTTTCTTTATGCAGGCGCTAGGTAATTCTCCTGTGACATTCAATGCATATACACCTGAACATTTGATTAAAACTCCATATTTATACAAGTGCGGGTCTTCCAGTAAATGTGTTTTGTCTCTTTCTTACAAACCGAGGTATGCATATTCATGCAAGACGTACATATGTTCATTGTAATTTGTGAACAGGAGTACAGTGTACACTTGAATTTGTTTATATCATCACCAATTTTATTGCATTAGCAAAAAGCCATAGCAACCATACAAGAGAAAATTAAATGTCCATCAATATAAAATTTAAAAACAAAATAAAATTTCTGGACATTTTCACCGAAAGCATTAAAATGCAGAATCTCTATTTAAATACCTGATAATAAAAATGCTAACGTCTGATAATAAAAGCACCATACAATCTAAAGGTTAATGGCCCAGAGTAGAGTAATTATGGGTCAACCATGCTTGAGGGTTAGCATACTTCATTGTCTTTTTTACCTTTACGATGTTGGCGGCAAACCTTGCCATTTGGAGAGTAATGGATTTGTTCCCATCTCCCAATAATAAAACTAATTTCTCCTAGTCTGACCTTTCTGGGTAACAAGATATAATACTCCTCAAAAATCTGTTGTGCTCAGCCTCAGATCTCGGACACTAGAATGTGATATGGGACTAATCCTCAATGGACTTATAGTCACAGGAACAGACTCTTTTACTATTTGGAATCCCATTGAAGTGGACTTCCAAGACTGCAAGTGATAGAATATCGAGATGTGCCTTAGTGACGGCCTTTCTGTGCTCATAATTAGAGATGGGCACGATCCACATTACGATTGAAAAAAACCCATGATCATGGCGATCGCGCAATCGTGAATCAGCGGATCGTGCTCATCCATGGCCAACGATGCAGCGGTTGGGAGGGGTCCAGATCAGGGCTTGATCGGGACGATCGTGCTCGGATCGGGAAGCCAGACATTCAGGCGCCAGTAATCTATTCCCAGGGAAACGGAGACAGGGGAATGCCTGAGCTGTGTTTGCCCTCCTTCTGTCGCCCTGGAAATCTAAATGGAAGCCCAACTTTCCTTGATCAGCAGGGCTTCCTTCCAACCACGGAGCAGCAAAGCAGTCACCAGTTGGGAGAAACCACCCAAGGGAGGGAGGGGGAAGGGGGTGTTCTGTAGCCATGGGCACTCCAATCTCATCCCTGCAAACCCTGACAGGCAACTCTGATGGCCAAACACAGACGAGCGGCCAGACCCCCGGCCCCCTGAGGGGAGGCAGCTCGTCGCCGTCTCCCCGTGCCCACCGGGCCTGGCGGCCGCCGCCAATACACACCTTCCCACATCACTAGGAATAGCAGCGTGGCCCACTTTGGCCTCCATGATCCATGATCCATGGATCGGACACGGGAGATGATCGGTGTGGATCGTTAATTCGGGATCGTCACCAGCGCCAATCCACAATCAGCTGGATCGGTAATTTTTTTTGGATCGTGCCCACCTCTACTCATAATTTATTATATCAGTGAAGTATGCTGGAAGAATCAGAGGGGAAGGAAGTAACTGCCTGTAAAGTAGAGTTGTTCTCAAGGTGCCTATTAGTCCACCATCAGTTTGAGCACTCTGGTATAACAATCTTTGCTTTACTAAAAGTTTGGCTGCATAGAATCCAAGGGTCTTCCAGTATTCTTCTGAGAATCCAAGGTTAGCCTCTAATCACAAAGCTGCACCATGAGTTATTCTTCATCTCTCCATACCCCAAAGTCAAAAGACCTGGAGATGTGCAAGAGATTTTCAGCTAATAGTTAATGGCTGCTTTATGGACTAAGGTTATTATTGAGGGTAGGGATAATTCCAGGGCTTTTTTTCTGGGGAAAAAAGGTGGCGGAACTCAGTGGGTTGCCCTTGGAAAAAATGGTCACATGGCTGATGGCCCCGCCCCCTGATCTCCAGACAGAGGGGAGTTTAGATTGCCCTACGCACCGCTGAGCAGCACAGAGGGCAATCTAAATTCCCCACTGATCAGGGGGTGGGGCCACCGGCCATGTGACCGTTTACAAGAGGTTCCGGAACTCCGTTCCAGTGCGTTCCTGCTGAAAAAAAGCCCTGGATAATTCTATTCTAATCATAGCTGAACATGTTGAAGAAGGAACAGCTAACAGTAAGTGGGCAAATTTGTTCTGAGCAACTTCTAAAGACTAGAGATTTCCAGAGCCCCAAATGGAAGCTGGGGCAGCAATATCATTTTATAAATTTCCAAAGTTCGAGAAATCAGGCAGCCTCTTTTCCCCCTATAAAATCTTAGAATACCAAAGGTAACTTTTTCAAAGTTACACTAATCAATATGGGCTGCCCAAGAGCCCGAGTGATGGAACATCACCCCTAAATATTTAAAGCTAGACACCTGTTCTAGAGGTTTCTCACCCATCGTCCATTTATAATGATGTGCTCTTCTACTAAAAACCATAATCTTGTTTTTATCAAAATTTACATGAAATAGGGTTGTTTTACAATTGGAGTGGAACTGTCTCAGTAACCTTGGCCGATTCCAGACGGCCCTCCCCATGCCGAAACGTCGCGCGTCGTCGCGCAGAAAACGCGAAATATTGCGTTTTCTCACGCGAGTTTTGCTTGACGTTGCGCGACGTCACGCAAAACTCGCGCGAGAAAACGTGATATTTCACGTTTTACGTGCGACGACATGCGACGTTTCGGCATGGGGAAGGCCGTCTGGAATCGGCCCTTCTAAGACCAATTTGAGTATGGGAAAATAGCAGCATGTCATCTGCATAAAGCAAACCAGAAATGGTTTTTCCACCTACACTTAGTAGAAAAATTTGGGATCCCAAATTTGTTTATATGTCTAATACCCAGATCAACTAGATCCTCCTCCCCCTCTCCATTTGCGCTTAAGGGGTAGTGAGAGGCGGTTTACAAGTTACAGTAATGTGTTACCATCAAGGTGGCCAAATTTTGTGCTTCAACATTCTTAATAAGGAAGCAGTTGGTTTAATATTTTAATAACTATTTCACTGTTAATGAGACTTTCTCGCTATTGAGACTATAAATTCCTCGTATTTACTCTTTTTATGCATTGCTGACTTTGCTTATTGATTAATGATCACAACAAATTGACCGACAGACACAAGTTGCAGTGACGATATCTACAATCCATATACAGCAACTCTTGATTGTTCTTTATATGTGCATTAAGTAATTGTCATGATACAATCAGCACATGTACAGCTGAATGTGTGATTGAAACCGTACATTAATTCGGGTACTGGTCCCCAGTTTAATTTGTAATGCGATCATTTCTTGTCTCTTTCTTACAAATAACTGTACTCACATTCTCTATAATATATAAACCAAGTTTCTGTGTGAACTAATTGTAGTCTATTTTGGGAGGGGGGGGGTCCTTTGTTCTTTGAGCTCCAGTATTCTGGAAATTTGTGGGGAGAAGGCAAATTAATATGGCAGGCCACATATGGCAGATTGGGGCTGACTTGAAAAGTCACAAATTATGCAGTCCTAATGTTAGTCATTCATTCTTGTATGCCCCTACCATTCCTATCTGTTTCAGAATCTGTTTGAGCCCCAAACTATTTTTTCCTAGTACTTTATGGTATTTTTGCAGAATATTAAATTTTAATATTATTTAAAGGCAAATGGGTACACAAACCATTTATTGCTTATCCTGTCAACAAAGATTGCAGGGCTATAAACAAAACTAGAATGCCAGAGAACAAAGGACTATTTATGAATCTCTAAGACTCCAGGGTTGGAGGCGGGGGGGAGGGGAAGAAACACACGGTGCTATTGAAAAGGAAGGCGGGTAGGGAGGGGGTAAGCGATTGGTTCACTATAAAAAATTCATTGATGCTCCATTGGGATGATATTTACACATCACCTCAAAGAGAGGCATCCTGCTATACGGGTAGTGAGGGTGGTTGAATTAGAAGACTGCAATTTTTAAAAAATTAGATAATGGAGCAGCTCTCGGAGGAGCCAGTGACACTATTTTCAGTGAACGCCAATAAAAGTAGGTTGGCAGCTCCATCGCTGAAGGGGGGAAAGCAGGCACGGCCAACTGGACAAGCAATACATTTTCACTCATTTCACATCTTTTATTCTTTTGACTTCTGTGGCCAGGTATGGTTGAACTGAAGTTTTATTTATTGGCTCCCTTTCTGAAACATTACTCAAGGCAGTTCACAGCATCCGAAATTAAAACAAATTCTATAATTAGTTAAAACCCATCCAAAACCTTCTAAAGACTCAGCCTTTGGTAGCTTTCTAAAAATTCAATAATGCAGACGTTTTCTTCACGGACTCGGGAAGGCAATTCCACAGCGTAGGCACCCCCCCACACACACACAAAAAACACACAACAGGTGACTCATCAACGGGCAAGGAGGGACAACCTGAAGGGAACAGTCTAAAAGAACAGATGAAGGGAACATCTTCAATAAACAATACTCAAGTCCTGTTGTGCTGTGCAATAATCTACATTTCAAAATTGGAACCATACCCGATGGATTCGTTATGGCTCTGGCAGGAGCTGGATTTTCATCTAGGCTGAAAAATGATGGAAAGGCCCAGATTTAGAAACAGGGAACATCTTATATTTTGAAGGGAAAAAACAAATAAAGGGGAACCAAAAATTGCAGGAAAAACCAAAAAAAAGTATGGGGGGAAGTCTGCTTTATTCCCTTCATATTTTGAGATAAATGCTGTCTCACCCAAGGGATATAGTTTTTAAAATTAAGTAACATTTCCGTTATTGAGAAAAGCAGACTACAAAGTAAATAAATTAATTAATAAAAACAAGAGTTTTTTTTTAATTCAGTTACTTTATACTCTGCTTTTCTGCCCAATGGGGACCCAAAGCAGCTCACATCTTTTTGAAGAATCACTTAAGATGAAGCAGCCCTTAAGCTCAATATTGCTTGGCTTCCAAAGACAAATGGCGCTGGTTAGATGGAATCCATATTTTTCGTCTGTCTTTTCCAGGGCTTTTTTTCTGGGAAAAGAGGTGGTGGAACTCAGTGGGTTGCCAGCTCAGGGGGCAACTCCTGGTGGGAGGTGGTGCCCCTGGTACCACATGCACACACACAAAGTGAGCGCATGCTCCCAGGACCACACAATGATGTTCCTTTGGGTCAGCTGGAACAAGGGGGGAGTTTTTAAAGTTTAAATCGTCTTCAGCGAAAATGGTCACATGGTCAGTGGCCCTGCCTCCTGATCTCCAGACAGAGGGGAGTTTAGTTCCCTCACCCCATGTCTGGAGATCAGGGGGTGGGGCCACCAGCCTTGTGACCATTTTCAAGAGGTGCTGGAACTCCGTTCCACTGCGTTCCAGCTGAAAAAAAAGCCCTGGCTTTTCCAAGCAGTTTTCAAATAGATTGTCAGCCTTATCCCACTGCCTAACAGACAGCTGTAAAGGTCAGGTCTACAAGAACAGAGTAATGTCTTTCCCATTTATTCTAACATTTACTCTAAGACTTTCACTGAGATAGCAGCTAAAGGTTATTTAATTTAGGTCCTCTATTGGAAGTCGAAGGTTAGGTGGAGCTGAGCAAGATAAGGCAAAATCATTCTTGAACACCCTGAAAGTAGTTAACATGAAGGAAAAAAAATGAAGAGAGTCTGGTGGCACCTTATAGAGTGACAAATTCACTCTGTCTTAAACTTGGTGGATTGAATTCCATTTGATCAGATGCATGAAGTAAATTGTATTCCTTAGCAAATTAGTTGACAGATAGATCAAAACTGTAAAAAGTAATAGCTCTATAACCATTCTACAGATATTTACAGTAATTGTTCTTGTCTGATGTAGGATACAATAGAAAGACAGGATATAATTTCTCTAAATACTGAACTGAACCACAGTAGCAACTGGTGATAAATTATCATGGCAAAGTTAATGTCAATGGAGAGAAAACTCCAGTCTTGACAGATGTCTAAATAAAATAGCATCAAACTTATTGAATAATTCTAGTTCAAGAATTTCATGATACAGTGTTCCCCCTTTGAAGTTCTTTTGTTGAATAACAGTGAGTTTCAAGTTACCAGCAGGTATCCTTGGAGACTGACAGTCAATATGGTGTAGTGGTTAAAGGGTTGGACTAGAAGCTGAGAGACCAGGGTTCGAATCCTTGTTCTGCCATGGAAGCTTGCTGTGATATCTTGGAGCAGTCATATACACTCAGCCTAAATTACTTCACAGGGTTGTTGTAAACATTAAATGGAGGAGAGGATAATGATGTAAGCTACTTTGGTTACCCTTAGGAAGAAAGGCAGAGTATAATGAATTAAGTAAATAAATAAAATTTACATGTTTATCAGCTGATTTCCAACTGGTGCCAGTTTTCTTATCAGACTTATGTCCATTTATTCTTTTGCTTTGTGGAAAAGCCTGCCTGAGGATATCAGGTCCCCTACACTTCTATTGTTTCTCAGAGGTGAACTATACGATATGAATGACATGTGAACAATATGCAAATGGACTTACATATGTCTCCCTGTTGCTTTCCTGTACACTTGCCAGCATGGCCACACTGTGCTTGATCCCATGTCTGTGCTGGCATGGGTTTCTTCTGCACTCCTCCAAGACACAGGAATGGTATCCCATCATGCACCGCCAGTTTGTGCATGCTTAAACTGTCCCCTGTAACTGTCCCCTATCCCCTATTGCCTTTCTGTGCGGGAAGAGGGAAGTGGAAGCAAAACAGAATCACCACTCTGCAACGGCGACTTGATGATATGGTCCATTGACACTCGCCAATGTAAACTACTTTTTTGCTGACACGTGAACAGAGCAGAGCCACAGACATGAGTTCATTGGGGGTAAAAGTGAGGGGGAAAATTAATCTGGCCACTTGCATAGACTCGTGTAATTTGTCTCATCTAGTTTAGCTCTCAGAATGTACCCCATATGTACCCCACAGGATGCTTCGTTCAACAAATAAACAATTGTTGGTGGTCCCTGGCCCAAGGGAGGCCTGCCTGGCCTTGACCAGAGCCAGGGCCTTTTCGGTCCTGGCACCGACCTGGTGGAACTCTCTGTCTGAGGAAACCAAGGCCCAGCGGGATTTCTTATCTTTCCGCCGGGCCAGTAAGACAGAGATGTTCTGCCAGGCATATGGTGGAGGCTAGGTTGGGCCCCCACTGGCCACACGAAAGATCTATCCACCACCCTACATATGAGCGAGGGGTTGAAAAGCAGTATTTTATCATTGCCATCTGAAGAAAAGCTGTATTGTATAAAGTTGTTTTAATGTCATTTGTATAATGTTTTATCTGTTTTTAACTATTATTTATGTAAATTGAAATGTTGTACTCCACCCTGAGCCTGCCTGGTGGGGAGGGCAGGCTAAAAAATCTAATCTAATAAATAAATAAATAAATGTGCAAAACAGAAATGTTTTCCTGGATGCTCATTTACAGGAGTCTTGATTCTGCCTTATTCGTAAGGGTGACTTAGTACTGAAATTTACTAAATTGTGGCATTGCAGATGCCTTCATTTGGTAAATGTGGTTAAAATCTGAATTAGAACAGAATAGAAA
This sequence comes from Eublepharis macularius, assembly GCF_028583425.1. Taxonomy (NCBI): domain Eukaryota; kingdom Metazoa; phylum Chordata; class Lepidosauria; order Squamata; family Eublepharidae; genus Eublepharis; species Eublepharis macularius. Next base: position 23,409,111 of record NC_072792.1, on the reverse strand, counting down.
CAGTTGCTGTGCACTCGATTTTTGAGCAATGTATAGAGTTCAGAGTAGTAGCAATCTCCTTCTTCTCATTTCAAACTCATATCCTGTGAGTACAAGCACATTTTGAGGTAATTCAGAACAGTGCTAGTCATCATAACCCCAAAGAAAACTCAGTTATACTAACTAGGATTTTATATACCTTGCTTTCTTGGCACACTGCTTAAAAACGCTACCTTAAAAACACAGACACTTAGAACACATTATTAACAAAATCACATAGTTAAGTGCACATTCCTTGCCAATGTTCTCTTCGAGCTGCACACAGGACAAAAGGGAAATTTTTAAAAGGCCTCTGATCTGCACCCCCCCACCCCAATCTTGTTCATGCAGATGGGCTTTCTCATTGCTTCAGAGAGATAGCACTCAGGCTGCCATTTTAGGAATTGTCTTTTCAGGCAATAGATACCATGTCTCCATTTAAAAATGGAATGGACACTGAAAGAGGATCTTAGGAGTGCCTGAAGCAGTCCCGCCCGCCCCCCCACACACACACTATCATGAAAAAGCTAACTGTTCTCCCACACACACACACACCCCAAAAGTAGCAACAAGCAAGCAAACAAAGAAAGCTATTTCAAGGAAACATTGTTCCATTTCCAAAATACAATGTAATGATAACATAACTGAAAAGTAAAGTAAAATAGAGACTCACTTTTTCCCTGTTAAAAGGAACAGAAACTTATCCTTAACAGAGTAGTGTTGGTTGCAGAGAAAACGTAATGATGGATGGTTGGAGCATGCTGGCTGGTGTGAGTGTGAAAGAGAAAGAGAAAATAACAAACTTATACTTGCCTTAGTTTTAGGAAATCCATATTTTGCGAGGAAAGTGGAGAGATAGATCCCTATCTACTGATCTATTCCTGAGGAGGAAGTCCTGAGATTAGCAATCTACACATCAAAGGATAGTTCAGGGCAGTAAAGGAGTAAACAGTAAACCGATGCCCTGATCTGTCTATCTTTCTAACTCTCTGGTTTCTCCCCCTCTGAAACCTGAGAAAAGGGACAGTGTTAGAAGTGGAGTTTTCTTCTACTTGTTCTAATGTACCGTCAAGTTGCTTCCAACCTATGATGACCCTATGAAGGAAAGACCTCCAAAACATCCTATCATTAACAGACTTGCTCAGATCCTGCAAACTGGAGGATGTGGCTTCTTTTATTGAGTCAAGCCATCTCGTTTTAGGTCTTCCAAGGAATGTAAAATCTTGTACACTTTCAATTTCTTTATTGTGAACTTTAAAATTGTGTAATTCATCAGTAGTCATTACTTTTGTCTTCTTGATGTTCAGTTATAATATTGCTTTGGCGTTTTCTCTTTAACCTTCATCAGTAGTCATTTCATGTCTTCACTATTTTCTTCCAGTAACGTGGTGTCATCTACATATCTCAAATTGTTAATGTTCCTTCCACCAATTTTCTCTCCACCTTCTTCTAGATCTAATTCAGCTTTCCTTATGATATACTCTGCATATAGGTTGAACAGGTAGAGAGATAATATGCATCCTTGTCTGACACCTTTGCCAAGTGGAAACCATTCTGTTTCCCCATATTCTGTCCTGACAGTAGCCAGAGTACAGAGTACAGGTTGCGCATCAAAACAATCAGATTTTGTGGCACCTCCATTTCTTTTAACACTCTCCATAGCTTTTCATGATCCATGCAGACAAAAGCTTTGCTGTAACCTATAAAACACAGACTGATTTCCTTCTGAAATTGCCTGGTATGTTCCATTAGCCATTGTAAATTTGCAATGTTATCTCTGGTGCCTCTTCCTTTTCTGAATCCAGCTTGAACATTTGGCATTTCTTGTTCCATATATGGTAAGAGTCTTTGCTTTAGAATCTTGAGTAGACATGGGCACGATCTGAATTACAATTTCAAACCCCCCCCCCCCGATTTTGGCGTTTGCGCCATCGTGACTCAGCTAATCAGTTCCATCCATGGCAACCGATCCAGCAGTTGGGGGTTTGCTTGTTCGGGACTTGATCAGATATATCGGTTTCTGTTCGGAATTGCAGACACTCTGGCACCAGTAATTTATTCCCAGGGCAACGGAACCAGGGGAATGCGCTGTGTTTGCCCTCCTTCTGTCGCCCTCGAAACATGAATGGAAGCCCAGCTTTCCTTGATTAGCAGGCTTCCTTCCAACCACAGAGCAGCAACCCAGGGGAGGGAGGGGGAAGAGGGTGTTCTGAAGCCATGGGCACAAAGGAAAGGCAAAAGGCAGCGCAGGAGGCTGGGAGGCCACCTGCACCGTTCATCTTTCCCCAGGACAAGGGGCGCGTGGGCAAGCCGGCCGCCCCTTGTCCTGGGGAAAGGCAAAAGGCAGCGCGGGAGGCTGGGAGGCTGCCCGCGCTGTTCGTCTTTCCCCAGGACAAGGGGCGCGTGGGCAAGCCAGCCACCCCTTGTCCTGGGGAAAGGCAAAAGGCCGCGCGGGAGGCTGGGAGGCCGCCTGTGCCATTCGCCTTTCCCCAGGACAAGGGGTGCGCAGGCAAGCTGGCCGCCCCTTGTCTTGCGGGGCAGGTGAACGGTGCGGGCAGCCGCCGAGCCACTTGCACTGCCGCCAGCTCTGCAGCACACCAGGACAGCCGGCTTGCTGCGTGGGCGGGGGGGAGACCCAGGAGCGCGTGCGCACGCGCAAGAGCCTGACTACTGTTGCCCTGGGTTCTGGCAACCATAGATCCGGCCCTGGGAATGTCCCCTCCCTGAGGGGAGGCGGCTCATTGCTGGGTTAAAAACTTCCCCCCCTACTCTAAGTGTGTGTGTGTGTGTGTGAATGCCCCTCCCTCCCTGAAGGGAGGTGGCTCATCATCACCTCACCCTACCCGCCCGGCCTGGCAGCTGCTGCCACCAACCACCATTCCTATATCGCTGGAAACAGCGGGGCACCCTCCTGCTTTGGCCTTCCCAATTCCAGATCGGAAATGGGACTTGATCGGTTAGAATCGGAGGCCTGGGTTCGGCAGTGGCCCGGATCCACGAACGGCTTAATCGGTATTTTTTTTGGATTGTGCCCATCTCTAATCTTGAGCATCACTTTGCTTGCATGGGAAATTAAGGCAATAATCCGATAGTTGCTGCACTCTTTGGCATCTACTTTTTTGGGAATTGGAATGTAGACTGAGTGTTTCCAGTCCACGGACCATCTTTTTGCTTTCCAAATGTAAATTAGAGCCAAGCAATTATGTTGCAATTATGTCCAACAGAGGCATTGCAATCTGACTGTTGCTGCATTGAAAGTCGGTGAAGCTAGCCAGGGTTAAAAACTAAGCTACTTAGTGCGGGCCATAACCATAGGTATTTTAACACAGTCCTGTGTTTTATCTGCCATTGTAACTGAGTCCCTCATGTGAGTTTGTCACTGGTTACCCCCCCCCCGGCCAAATCTGTAGAGGTTTGAGCCCCTCAGCCCCCATGTAGTTCACTGGTTGTCCGGAGGGCTCAACACCCCCAGCCAAACGCTCAGCCCCCCCCCCAGCCCCTCAGCCCCCATGTAGTTCACTGGTTGTCCAGGGGAGCTTAACACACACACCGCAGCCAAACACGGGGGTGGGCTGTAAAAATGTAACCTTTATAGCGGTTGAAGTGTAGACTTTCATCAGTGTCTGCATTTTAATAACAACAACAGCATTCAATTTATATACCACTCTTCAGGACAACTTAATGCCCACTCAGAGCGGTTTACAAAGTATGTGATTATTATCCCCACAACAAAACCCCCTGTGAAGTGGATGGGGCCTAGAGAGCTCCGAGAAGCTGTGACTGACCCAAGGTCACCCAGCTGGCTTCAAGCAGAGGAGTGGGGAGTCAAACCTGATTCTCCAGATTAGATTCTCGCCACTCTTTACTACTACACCAAACTGGCTTTTGATAAGAGGAAATATTTAACCCACATCTTACTGATTGTCTAAGCCGGGAAATTAAGAGGTCTCCATTACACCAACCAAGTCCGTCCATAAAACATGTCATTCATGGGCAGAAAGAGTCTTTTCTTCTTCTGAGTGGAGAATTCACAAGGCTCTCCTCTATGGTCAAATCCCTGAGAATGGGGACTTCCTGCTATCATTTCGACCTCCTCTGCCAGCTCGGCCAGAGTCAGAGTTCAGGAGGCAAACTCAGGGGGTGACAGGTTGAGGAAATGTGCGAAGATGGCAGATGGCAGAAAGGGGCTTGGAGCAGAACGTCTCCCACAGCAGGCAGAAGGTAGTGAGGCACAGGAGTGGACTGAGCACTGCTGAGTGGGCTGCTGAAGGAGCAGTGCCCAGACAGAGCCTCTGCTCGTACATGCCACTTTCTCTCCTCTGGTTTTTCATGTTCATGTACTGTGTTGAACAGCTCCCCCCTTCTTTCCAGCCTCCCCCCTTCCTCTAGCTATTATCATAAAGTTACCAGATGCCAGATGGCTTCTCTCCCTCCCTTATTGTTGCAAAGGGAGATGGAGGAGAGATGTAAGAAGCTGGGAAGGAGGAAGAGGAGAGAGAGAGAGCAATGCAAAGGGCAGGGGTGGCCATTAGGGAAGTGGCCTGCGGCCTACGTTTGGGTCATAATCCACAGGTTAAGAAACATGGGTCTATGGCAATGTTGGGAAATTCCTTGGGATTTGGGGAGGGACCTCAGAGGGGTATAATGTCACAGAGCCCCCCATCCAAGCAGCTCATTTTCTCCAGAGGGACTGATCTCTGTAGCCTGGAGGATCAGTTGTAATTCCAGAAGGTCTCCAGGCCTCACCTGAATCGGCATAGACCGCGTGTGAGTGCGCTGAGAGAAGCACCTGAGATTTCATGATTTGCCTTTGGGTTTATGGATAGAAGAACGAGACATAAATGCCCCCGAGGAAACGGTGTGAAACAAGCTGAGCAACTCTTGCAAGCGGCTTCTTGGGCAGAGGGAGGGGAGACCGGCCAGGCCCCCTCTCCCATGTGTTCTTCTCATTTATGAGAGTTACTTATCAAGTAATCATAAAGAAGTGTGTAAGGTGTCTACCTGCAGGCAATTGGATTTATTTTAGGAAAGACGATTTTCCACACGACCCCTTTAATCACGTCAGGAGTTTCGTGTCTTGCAGTGCACTGGGAGAAAAAAAAATTTTGGAAGAAAGATGAACTATACACTTAAGGGTGAATAATTCTACCTTGATGCACTGCGAGATCAAAATTACTTACATGGAAAATTGACACATGGACTAAGAATTCACACAGTCTGAAATTCAGTTGAATGGTGGTATAGATGCATTCACATGTATGATATGTATGACTATGTATATGGTTGTAAACAATTTTCATGAATGAATGTATTACTTGACATAACATTGATTTGTTGATGTTGACCCAGGGGGTTGTATTGTAATCCCACCTGGAGGGTAGCAACCCTACCACCTTCCTTTTATTACATTATCGTCTATCTTTGTTGTCCACTTTCTTCATTACAGAATGTCATTAATTCTGTAATCCTAGTCCTACTGCATTGTTTATTGGATATCGTGCTATTTGGTTAATTTTAAAAAAATGTTTTGTCATCTGCCTTGTGCATCAGTAAAAAAGACCAGCTGTAAATGAAGTAAATAAATAATCCATACATCTGCACAGAGGTTTCAGCATCCCTTTATACACACAAGATGCACAAGATGCACATTATGAAACGTTTTTTTAAAAAAAGAAACTCACTACAAGCTTCTTTTCAGTAAGAAATCAGAACTAAATTCTAAACAGTTTTAAAAGCTTATACATAAATATTAGGAACCTGTTCAAAGCAAAAGAATAATAAATTTCCTAACTGAAATTCAGATTGTTTCTTGAAAAGCATACCTTTTAATATTCTTCTGCAAGACTGAGACTACATTGCCTCAAATACCTGCCCAAGAGAATACATGTGGAAGCCAGCCCTTTTTTAAAAAGTGGAAAATCCTGCCAATCAGCTGTTTGGCAGAGCAGGGAGCATGAAGATGAATGACATGATCCTTCCCAACTTGTAGAAAGCTGGTTAGTAAATTTTCCCTTCCTTAAAAGGCCCAACTTGCTTCCTGGCTGAATTGGAACAACCAGATTTAGCAGTGACATTTGCTATCAGCAGTCTATATATTAATTGTCAATAAAGAGGAGAAATATTTTAGTAACCCTCTGGTAGCTCCCTGAACCCCTTTATTCCCTACTGGCCACGGGACTTTTTAGATACTTAGACCTGGCAGGTGTTAGCAGAGCATCTCAGGCAGCGCCTCTAGGTGTGTGAATGTGTGCTGATGAGATAATAAACTTGCACGGAGCCTGTTTACTTTAGTAAAGAAAATCAGAGTCCTTTTATTTGTCCACTTAGGAAAGGAAAGAGAAGAGACAGTCTAATCTAATCTATCTAAGCTAAGATGCCAGTGGATGCAGGAAGCCTGCCCTGCATCCTCCATGGTTGCAAGATGGGGGGGGGGGGGAAGTGTGCATGCTAGCAAGGAAGGGAGAATCAGGAAAGAAGGAAATCCCCGAGAGAAGCAATCCACCGGTCAAAGGGATAGCCCCATTAGGGAGGTGGAACATACATACCCTGACCACTGTACTTTTCTGTCTCTATAGTATGTAACCTGAGACAAAGGGCAGTATAAAGTCTTTAGCTTTTTACAGTAAGCAACCCATCTAGTCCAACTCTCTGCACAATGCAGGAAATTCACACTTAGCTCCCACCACTCCCTCAGTGACTGCTGCTGTATGCCCAGGGGTAGGCAAAAAAACTCCTGGATCCCTGGATAATCTGGCCTGGAGGAAAATTCCTTCCTGACCCCAAAGTGGCAGCTGGCATTACCCTGGGCATATAAAAAAGGGCCACGAGAGCCTAGCACCTTCTCATCCGTTCTTGTCCTTCCTTTCCCAATCCGCCTCAATTCATACTGAGTCATAGGATCAGCATTGCTGTCAGGTGGCCATCTTGCCTTTGCTTAAAAACCTCCAAAGAAGGAGAGCCCTCCACCTCCTGGGGAAGCCTGTTTCACTCAGGGCCAAGCTACACATGACGAATGACACTTGAACGGCAAGTGTATTTCTCCCTGTTCACTTGCCCTCCACTCAATCCACTTGCCATTCAAGTGTCATTCGTCATGTGTAGCTTGGCCCTCAGTAACTGCTCTAACTGACAGGGAGTTCTTCCCAATGTTTAGCTGAAAACTCTTTTTCTTTAATTTTAACCCATTGGTCCTGGTCCAACAGAAGATAACTTTGCTCCATCCTCTGTGTGACAGCCCTTCAGATACTTGAACGTGGTTGTCCAGTCACCTCCCAATTAACTCCTCTCCAGGCTAAACATACCAGCTCTTTCAGCCTTTCCTGACAGGACTTGGTCTCCAGACCCCTCACCATCTTTGTTGCCCTCCTTTGGACACCCCCCCCAGCCTGCCAACATCCTTCTTACATAAAAGATTACTTGCAATTCCCTTCTGCGAACTGTATGTTTTAAAATAAGTGACATCTTGCAGAAGCTCAATTAAAAAGCCATTTGGCTCCAATGCCTCATTCCGTAACCCTTGCTAATTAGATCACCTGTGAACTCAGAATTCACCACTGTGGTGATGTGAGAAACTGCTGCACATAGAACAGACATGCTTCCTTATCAGAAGAAATAGATCCATTTGGATTTTTCAGTATCATAACAGAGAACCGTTATCCAGAAAGGTTCATTTCAGTTCATACAGACAAGCTTCTCTGGTCAATCCAGGAGGGGAAAAAATCCCATTTATCTATATTTATTTTTAGGGCACTTCTATGCTACTTTTCTGCCCAAAGCAACACAAAGAAGCTTTGAGAAACATCCAAACACAAAACAACCAATTTAAACCATGCTGTTTAAATTAAAAGGTATAGAAATATATTCTGGACCAGTCCTGATTGAATGGGCTTGCTAGCAAAGAGCCTTTCGGCTTGTGCCCAAGGGCTCATGCTTAAACCTCACCCAGGTTAAGGACCTGAAAGGAAAAAAGAAAACAAACCCACTTCGGAATGTTTTCAGCTGCTGGCAAGCTGATGAACTTACTGCATTTCATTGGTTTTAAGGTCCATTCATTCCGACTGTATTGATTTTACTGTTTTTAACTGAATCTGTGTTGTACTTTAGTGGACTTGCTTTTTTTGTATGGTAAACCACGTGATGGACTTTTCGTTGAAAGGCAGTAAGGATAAGCCTAATTAAGAAAGGAGGGATAAGCCTAACTAGCTTCTAGAAGGCAGACCTCTGGTGCCCCATTGAAGCCACACTGAGCTTTCCTAGAAGGAAGAGGGATATGATCATCAGCTGCTGCATTAACTGTTAGTCATTATTATTAAAGGCACTAATTGTTTAAAAATCTACAGCAGTCTCATGGCACCTTAAAGAGTAACAACATTTGTTCCTGCATACGCTTTTGTGGATTTAAGGCTCACTTCTTCACATGCCAGATCTCCAGCCTTGCCCACACATCGTTATCAGCAACCTCCTCCCCATTTCAGACACGTAATGGTTTGAAGATCTCGCATCTCCGTTTCCAATTCACTTTCTACTTCCTTGGCTTTCCACATCAGTCTTTTGCACTGGTATAAATATTTACGCCTGAGGAGAAGCAGGCAAGCATGGGGGGGGGGGTTTCCTTCTGGGACTTCTTGACAGTGGCAGGAGGCTTCGCATATGCCTCACAAGCACATGTGCCTTCAGGCTGATGTCTATCACTTGAGGACTGTGGCCTCAGAAGGTGACCTGCACGAGTGGACGTAGAGCAGATTGCGAAGATTTGTTTACGGGCATCAGAACAAGATAAGGAATCGGTGGCAGAATCTTTTACTTGGGGGTAATGCCAATAAAGGTTGCTGCTGCGTAAATTACATTACTTGGGTGAAAGGAGCATTGAAGGAGAAGGGAATCTCAGAGAGGTTAAATGATTAATCCTTTTCATCTATCTTCACTGTGGCAGATGTTGATGATCCACTTTCATATCACTGCTTTGGAAGGGGACATCTATGACCAGCAAGAGATAATTAACAGTGCTAGCCTAAGCAGAATTACACTGTTTTAAGCCTATTGACTTTACTGGACTTAGAAGGGTGTAACTCTGTTTAGGATTGCACTCTAAAGGATGGCATTTTAGAGCTAATTGATAAACTAATGGATAAATCATTGGGGACAGCCGTGGCATTTGTCCAAGGAGTTCTTAAATGTTAAATAACTGGATTTTAACCAAAAAAAATAGGCAAGTTATTAAAAACAGATGTCTTAAAATGGAAAGGTGCCACAGTAACACTAATTTTTAAAGAGATCCAGGGCACAATCTGAAAACTGTACATCTGACAAGCAAACGCTTGCCTCAGGAAAACTGGCAGAAAGCATTATTAAAACTAAACTTATTAAGCCTACAGAAGAAAAGGGCTTGTCAGGAACAAAATCAACATGGCTTTTGGGAAGGCGAACCAGCAGTTTAGGATTCTGAGGAGAGTTGAGAAGTATGTTGGTAGTGATTATTATCTGTTATGTGTGCTATACTATAAGGATGTCATCCAGTTAAACAAGTCCTGATTGATTAAACATATTTGTTTTAATAAACTCGTTTTGCTTGGGAATAAAAGCGAATGATCTTTAGCAAAAAGAGACACGATTTCATTGATTTTAGATTGCATACATGTAAGTCATAATTCTTAGAAGACGCATTTCAAGAGCATTCCTAAGGAGGTCTATCCAGAATCCTTCTTCGATCTGCTCCAGAGGACTTACTCTCAGGAAAGTGTTCTTCGGTCTGCCACAGTGCCATTCTAAGAACACTTTCCTAGGAGTAAGCCCCATTGAGTAAACTTCAGTAGGATTCCGAGTCGACCTACTTAGAATGGCACTCGGAGTCTTATAACTAATGATGATATTTTTTTGAAGTTTCAATTTTTAAAATATAAATACTTATATTAAGAACTACATATAAATAATCCTGCTGTTCAGTCAATGAGGGGGCACCATTTCAGCCAGCCAAAAGGTTTTCATATTCAATCGTTCTAACTGAATAAAACTTTATAATGCTTGTAGTTCAAAAAAGCTTTCGAAGAAGTCCTTCAAGCAGCCCTGGGACAAATGTATGGATTCTATTACAGATCAATAACTACCTAAAGAACAGAAAACAGGGTTTACTCCAAAAAAAAAGAATAGCTTTTGCAAGGAAGGGAACTACCCCCCCCCATCTGTACGGGAATTGTTGTTATTTATCTAATTCAGGCTTGCAAGAAATGGTAAGAGATAACTCTAGGGAAAAAAATCCTTTCCCATTATGGCAGTTCATGAGGGAACTGTGGCTCAGTAGAAGATCTCTCCTTTGCATGCAGAAGGTCTCAGGTTCAATCCTGGTATCTCCAGGTGAAAAGGCAGTAGGTTATGTGAAACACCTCCACCTGAAACCCTGGAGAGATGCTGTCAGTCTGAATAGACAATACTGACCTTGATGGACCTTGATGGCCTGATTCAGTATAAGGCAACTGCATGTGTGTTCATGAAAATCCCTAAAAGGATTAGAAAGTCCATTAAGTCTCCTTCCAGCTCTATGACTCTAAGAAGCAACATTATATAAAAGTTTTGTGCCATTCTACATTTTCTTGAATAAGATTTCATGCCAACTCCATTTGTCTTCTTAAAGTCCAACTTACATTATGCATTTTTTAAGAAGGATATTTACTAAATATCTCTGTAGGTCAAGGAAATGAAGGCCACCTGTGGATTTGTGTTTGGGTGGAGAAAAGCAAATGGCACTTCTAAAAAGATATTTGCCACACAATTACTTTTCAAAAGCAGGAAGTCATATAGAGGACAAAGCAAAAAGAAATGAAAAGAAAAGCCGCCATCAGAAGTTACTCAGTCTTCAAGGGGTTGTGGTGAAGAAGGGAGGGTCACTCAATGAAAGGCAAGCAAATGCATTTGTGATAGGCTAAGAGACAAAATGTGCTGTCTTTAAGAGTAATCCCAGGAGGGAAAAAAGAGATTAAGGCAAGCTCTCCTGGTGTTCCGCTGCAGCCATTTGCTGGGCAAAGAAAAGTCATTATCGCGGCATAAGGGGGAAAACTCTAGGCACCCGCTGAGCCTACAGTGGCCCATTAAAGAAACACAATCAACCAGAATTGCAGCCACTTGGGGTTTTGTTTTAAAATATCCATGGAAACAACCTATTTATAAACGAATAGGCTGCAGTGCTCACAACCTATAAACCTAAATGTAAAACTGAGGGCCAATTCACACCATTTTTACAAAGCAAGGTAGCCAGCAGCTTGGACGAAGAGTTGCCATAGTCACAAATGTTTCTTCAGAGCATTACCAACCGAACACTTGGACAGTCTCGACAAGGCTAGCTCCAGCAGTTGGGCCTCTGCCAGTCCTCAGGGCCCACAAGGAATCCAACACTTGAGAGCCCCTAAAATTCTGGAGCCAGAACTGCCCTCAGATCCAATATTCCAAAATTAAACAAAAGTGAAAACTTCAGAGCAAAAGTGAAAATTCAGAACTAAAATGACAGAACAACTAATGAAAGTCACTAAACAATGTGGAAAATATATGTGTCACCTTTCTGTCTTGGACAGATACCCTGGGCTGTGCCAGGCCATTTTGTTTCAGTGAGCTTTTGGCTGTTATCCCTGAGGGTTTTTTTAAAAAATTGAGGTGCATTAGATTTGAGTTTGCCCTCTTGTCAAGTTTGGTGTAGTGGTTAAGAGTGGCAGAACTCTAATCTGGAGAACCGGGTTTGATTCCCCACTCCTCTGCCTGAAGCCAGCTGGGTGACCGTGGGTCAGTCTTTGAGCTCTCTTAGCCCCCCTCACCTCACAAGGTGTTTGTTGTGGGGATAATAATAACATACTTTATAACAGTGGTTTTTTTTCTGGGAAAAGAAGTGGCGGAACTCTCAAGAGGGAAATGAGGAAGAAACACATGCTTTATAAACCGCTCTGAGTGAGTGTTAAGTTCGGTGAGCCAGTTCGGTGTAGTAGTTAAGAGCTGTGGGACTCTAATCTGGAGAACTGGGATTGATTCCCCACTCCTCCACCTGAAGCTAGCTGAGTGACCTTGGATCAGTCACAGCTTCTAGGAGCTCTCTCAGCCCCACCCACCTCACAGGGTGATTGTTGTGGGGATAATAATGACATACTTTGTAAACAGCTCTGAGCGGGTGTTAAGTTGTCCTGAAGGGCTGTATATAAATCAAATGTTGTTGTTAAGGCTATAGCATTTTATGCAGCAAGCAGGACTCTCATGGTTAAATAATCTTTCATACCAAAGTTCCCTTCTCATCCTAATTGACTCCTGTGCTTTCTGTCCTCTGCGGTTCTGGATTCTCAGGTTCTGGAATCTCAGAAGATTCTCTTCTGATGACGCTGAGCCTGAATCCAGGGACCACCCAATGGGGGTCACGATACCAAAAAATGGAGCTGCAAGGAATGTTAGAACAACTGGACACCCTAGCATGTGGTCGAGACCAAACAAATTTGGGCAATGTGTTAACATGCAGTTGCCCACACATACGGGTAGCCAAAGCGGAAAGAGCCATCCATTCCCTGTAAGTATGAAAAGTGATGGTTTTGGCTGGACATTCCAGTTAATGATGGATAATTGTTTACAAGAATATTGTTCTCATCATGCAGCATTCTTCAAAACAACCACCCCACCCCACATTAGGAGAAACTGGAATTTCAGGCCATTTTCAAATTAGATTTTTTTCAGCTTTGTGCCATTATGTAGTCTGAAAATTCTGTTCATCCTAAAAGCAAGGCATTTTTGTACCAAGAGTATGAAAGTTGCTGGAAGAATTTACCTTGTAAGGAGCATGATGTCATGGATGTCTGTACCCATCCATCCATGCCAAGTTTAATTCTAATTTAGAAGCTTAGTCTAGTTATTGTAAACAGAATCTTAAGGTGACTTGATTTCCTGTTGCTAGTGCTCTAACTGGTTCTCAGGCTTTCACAGGTGGTTATCTGCTGGACTCCAATGTTTATGACCTTGCATTTCCTCTCAGGGCCAAACTACAAGTGACGAATGACACTTTTCCCCCCCATGGGTAACTCCATTGTTAATATAAATTTTATTGGATGAGTTAACATACATACATATTTATTATTTCAACTTTATTCCCCTTGCATTCTCTGTTCTACCCACCCCTCCCCTTTTTCTTATTCTGACTTCCAACAGCATTATAGCCCCCTACTTCTTAATATCATTCCTAGTCCTTAGTTGCTAATGTTGCTTAAGGTAAAGATATCATTTGTCGCCCCCTTCTCAGTACTTATCAAAAGACCACAAATTCCCTTTAACGTCCCATTTCTTTTCTAAATAACTTTTAAATTTCCGCCAGTTCATCATATATTCTTTAGGATCTTGTTCCCTCATTTTCCTTGTCAACTTGTCCATTTCCGCCATGTACAACAGTTTCTGTATCCCATCTTCCACTTCTGGTATTTCTTCTTTTTTCCAAAGTTGTGCATATAATGTTCTTGCAGCTGTTATCATATAATAGATCAGTACTCTCTCCTTACTATAAAATTCTTCTAAGTTCAAACATAATAACATCATTTCTGGATTTTTAACTATATTTTTTTTCAGGATTATCGACATTTCTCCACATTTTCTCGACCAAAATTCCTTCGCTTTTTCACATGTCCACCACATATGGTATAAAGAACCTTCATGTTTTTTACATTTCCAACATTTATCTGACATTAAATTGTTAGTAAGCACTAATTTTTTAGGGGTTAAATACCATCTGTACATCATTTTATATCCATTTTCCTTTATATTAGTACATGTTGATATCTTCAAGGTATTCTTCCATAGGTACTCCCATGCCCCCATCGTTATTTCTTTATTACAATTTATTGCCCATTTAACCATTTGCACTTTGTCTCATCTTCTGTATACCATTTTAAAAGCAATTTATATACCTTAGAAATCATTTGCTCCCCCTCCCCAAGTAATAACTCTTCTAACTCTGAGTTTTTGTCTCTAAAACCTGTTTTTCTTTGGTCGGAGTCATATAGATCTTTGATTTGTCTGTACTGTAACCAACCATATTTAAATGATAGCTCCTCATTTGGTTTTTGATCCACTTTCAATATCTCTTTATATGTAATCCATTCTTCCCCTTTGTATTCCAAATTGGGATTCACTACCTCCACTGGCACAATCCACATTGGTTTTTCTTCTTTTAAGTATTTTTTATATTTTTGCCAAACCATAAGGAGGTTTAGTCTCATGTAGTGGTGTTGAAACATTGCATCTGCCTTGAGTTTGTCGTACCATAAATATGCATGCCATCTGAAGATTTTAAGTGCACCTGATTTTAAGTGTCCTTCAAGTGCTAGTAATTTATGGTTAGATAATGCCATCCACTCATTCAACCAAACTAGGCATATTGCCTCATGATATAATCTTAAATTCGGTAGCTGTAGTCCGCCTCTTTCCTTGGCATCACACAACCCTTTCATTTTCACTCTTGGCTTCTTCCCTGCCCATACAAATTCAGATATCTTCCTTTGCCACTTATCAAATTGCTTTTTGTCTCTTACTATTGGAATCATCTGTAACAGAAAAATCATTCTAGGCAACACATTCATTTTAATCACTGCTATCCTCCCCAGCCATGACAGATTAAGTTTATTCCATTTCACCATATCTTTTTCTATTTGTAACCAAAGTTTTTCATAGTTGTTCTTGAACAAATCTATATTTTTAGCTGTTAACTCTATCCCCAAATATTTTGTTTTCTGAGCTACTTCACAGTTTATTATTTCCATCAACTCTTGTTGCCTCTTTTTAGTCATATTCTTACACAGTAATTTCGATTTTCTTTTGTTTATATAGAAACCTACCAAATCTCCAAACTCCCTTATCTTATTTAACAATTTTGGCATAGTTTGAGCTGGGTCCTCTATTATAAACATTACATCATCTGCAAATGCCCTTAATTTATAAGAAAAACCTTTGATTTTCACTCCCCTGATATCTTCGTCTTCTCTTATTTGCCTTAATAGTATTTCCAAAACCATAACAAATAGCAGTGGTGAAAGTGGACATCCTTGTCTTGTTCCTTTTCTTATCTCAGATTTCTTTGTTAAATCGTTGTTGACACATATTGCCACTCTTTGGTCTTTATAAATTGTTTTCACTGACTCTATATACTCTTTACCCAAGTCCATGTTTTCCATCGTTGCAAACATGAAGTCCCAATTTAAGTTGTCAAAGACCTTCTCTGTATTCCACAAAGAAGAACCCAACCTCTTTTTTTGGATGTTTATCATAATACTCTGTCGCATTTATAACCACTCTTGTCTTTTATTTGTCTATTAGGCAGAAATCCCGCCTGCTTTTCTGCCACAAAATCTGTTTTTTTTTAAAGAATTTTTATTGGATGGGTTTACAAACATAAACATAAAAATCGTTATCATTATCCACCCCATTGCATTTTCCCCATCCTTCCCCCCCCCTCTTTTTCTGGTGACTCCCAGCAGTTTTCCATACCCACCTTAATCTAAAAAGTATATCATATAAATTCTTAAAATCTATAATGTATATCTATATTATACATACTAATCAAATCTCTTTACTTATCTTAACTATCTACATTAACTATATTGCTTATCTTAGTTAAAAATATAAAAATTATATAAGTAATAATAGGTACATATACTAACTAAAAAAAACCTACATATATATATGTAACATGCTATTCCTTACATACCAATTAACTATATTATCTATATTTCACATATACTCCCTATAACCTTATTACTCATACTTATACTCCCCTGTAAATATACTATACTAATCCAATAAAATACAGTAAAATATACCCCTTTTTAAGCTTAAGTAAGTTTCTATCTCCCCTAATTCTCCAAAGACCACAGTTTCCCCCTCATGTCCCACTTTTTCTCCACATATTTCTTAAATTTTTCCCAGCTTAATGTATAGTCCAATTCTTCTTGTTCTTTCAATTTCCTTGTTAATTTGTCCATTTCTGCCATATTCAAAACTTTCAGAATCCAATCTTCCATAGATAGTATCTCCTGAGTCTTCCACATCTGTGCATAACACATTCTGGCCGTCGTGATCATATAAAACACCATAACTCTGTCCATTTTATCAAAATCTTCTAGGTTCATACATAATAACAGCAATTCCGGGGTTTTATTTATATTCCTTTGTAAAATATCTGACAAAACTTTAACTATATCCCCCCAGAACTGCTTAGCCTTATCACAAGTCCACCACATATGATAGAATGAACCTTCATGCTGTTTACATTTCCGACATTTATCAGACATCTGGCTATTACCATTGGCCAACTTCTTCGGTGTTAAATACCATCTATACAACATTTTATATACATTTTCACGCACAGTGGTACATGCTGAAATCTTAACTACATTTTTCCATACCTTTTCCCAAGCTTCCATTGAAATTTCCTTATTACAGTTTATTGCCCATTTGACCATCTGAACTTTAACAACTTCCTCCTCTGTAAACCATTTCAGTAATATCTTATATATTTTAGAAATTATTTTCTTCCCCCCCTGAAGCAAACAATTCTCAATCTCAGAATTTTGTAATCTAAAACCATTTTTCCTTTTATCTTTCTCATATAAGTCTTTTATCTGCATATATTGAAACCATCCATATTGGAATGGCAATTCATCATTACCTTTAAGCAAATAATTGTTCTGCTTTATCTCAAGAATCTCTTTATATGTCAACCAGTCTTCCCCTGCATATTCTGTTCTTGGGTTTACTACTTCCGCGGGGATAATCCACATTGGTATAGACTCTTCCATGTATTTCTTGTATTTGTTCCATACAACAAACAAGCTTCTTCTTACATAATGGTGTAAAAACATAGAGTCTGCTTTCACTTTGTCATACCATAGATATGCATGCCATCCAAATAGTTTATTGTATCCTTCCAGTGCTAATAACTTCAAATGCTTCAATGACAACCATTCCCTTAACCAGTCCAAACACACCGCATCATGGTATAATTTAAAATCTGGTAATTGCAAACCTCCTCTTTCTTTTGCATCGTACAATACTTTCATTTTAACTCTGGGTTTCTTTCCAGCCCAAACAAAGTTTAACATCGTTCTCTGCCACTTTTCAAATTGTTTACTATCTTTAACAATAGGTATTGTCTGTAGTAGAAACGTCATTCTTGGAAGAACATTCATCTTGATTACTGCAATACGACCTAACCATGACAAGTTCATTTTATTCCATTTAATCATATTCTGCCACAAAATCTGTTAACCAATTTTTAAGTCTTTCTGCTAGTATTTTAGCAAAAATTTTATAGTCATTGTTTATTAAAGAAATTGGTCTATAATTCTTCACATCTGTTAAATCCTGTGTTTCTTTTGGTATCAATCAAATATTCGCTTCATTCTATGTGTCTGGCAATCCTTCTCCTTTCAATATACCATTCATCACCTTTTGTAGGGTTAGCACCAGGTCTGTCTTCATTACTTTATAAAATTTAGTGGATATTCCATCTGGACCTGGTGCCTTCCCTATCTTCATTGCTTCTATGGCTTTAGTAATTTCCTTCTCTGTTATTAATGCATTTAGCTTCTCTCTTACTTTATTTGACACAGTTGGTAACTTCATATTTTGCATGTAATTGTCAATTACCTTTACATCAATAGATTTTCTCTGATATAGTTTTGCATAATATTTGTAGAAAGCTCGCTCTATTAATTGTTGTTCTCTCAGTTCTTTCCCCTCCTCTGCAAGTGACGAATGACACTTGAACGGCAAGTGTATTCCTCCCTGTTCACTTGCCCTCCACTTGCTCTCCACTCACCGCTCAAGTGTCATTTGTCACTTGTAGCTTGGCCCTCAGACTATGATATGTCTTTCGTCCAAGCAACGAATTGTGATAGCACAAATATGTAAAATGTTCTCACCAAGAAAGAGCAGCAAAAGATTATTTGGAATTGAGAGGGAAAGGAAAACCAGGGTAGAAATGAAATGTATTTTTCCCATGTTGTCATTCCTATCAAGCTTCTGCTCGAGCTGCTTAGATGCTTGCCTTGCTCCTAAGTTGACCTATGAACCTAAATGTGGAAAAGATCTGATTTCTGAATAAAAGTCATTTAACCAAGGACCTGTGTCTTGCTATAATGATCCAGAGATCTGTCTGCCATATCCTGTCATCCAGAGCCTGACACATGATTAGCACCGAATTTCAGAACGATACAAAGAACAGCCGAGCTGTAGCAAATTAAAGTATATGCCTTGATTGACTTTCCATATTGGGGACATGTTTTCCCATGATCCATCCAACACATTCATTCTCCTTTTGCCTGTTCAGAGTCAAAGAAAATTTAAAGAATATTCTTGAACTTTTGTTTGTATGTGTTTGGTGAAAATCCCTTGTGTATTTTTAAATTCATGATGTTTCCAAGGACCAAGGTCAATAAAAAAAGAACTAAAGGAATGGTAAGATATTCTCCCTAAGTTGCCTATTTCTGACAGCAGAAATCAAGGGGGGAAGCTAGCAAGAGCATGTGCAGCACTGGGTTTGAGAAGGAAGAAGACATGTGCATGAGGACATTTCCTCCAGGAATAGTCTGTTTCAGTGCATGCACCCAATCTTTCTTATGCATGCATTCAGGGGAAGGGTGCAAACCTTACCTTAGCTTCAGACTCCAATCTTGTTCATATATGTGGTTGATTTTTTAAAGAGGTTTTTGCAGTTTGTGCAGGATTTTGTCACCAATTTTTATTTTTTTTACCTATAATAGTGCACTGATTGAGGGGAGGGGAGGTATGTTGAATCTCTTCCGGTCCATTCATTAACAAAGGCCCATTAACAGCAAGGGAAATTAGGTTCAGTTTGAATAAGTGTAAAGAGATGCACATCGGAGTAAAAAGGCTATTATCAATCTGACTATTACTTGGGGCCAACAGGAGGAGCCCCTGCCTGCAGATGTTCTTGGGCACCTGGTCAGCCATAGTGGCATGGACCATTGGTCTGTTTCAGCACTGCTCTTCCTAGGCTTTTACGTCAACAAGCAATCAAAGCAATACAAAGCAATATCGTGAGAATTCCATTTATGAGAATAAAAGGGCTCCATCCAAGACCTTTTGCATACTCATAGGCAAATATAGACAAATTGAGACTTGCTCAGCACTGCATTAACTTTGAGGCTAAGTGCTTTGGGCAGCACAGAATCAATTCCTAGCATACCTGGCAATTCACAAGCAGAGTTTGCTGGATGGTTGGCAATTGGGTCTTTCTCCTCTGCTCTATGCAGGGCTGAGCCAAGGTTTTTTCGTGCCCAGGCCAATGATGACTTTGGTGCTCCCATTCAATGGAAAGAAAAGTCTAGAATTTTATTTACTGGGCATTCCAAATGAAGAGTATAAAAATAAAAAGAGAGAAGTACTTCAAAAACCCTCCATGTTCCATCATAGTAGCTATAGGATTCCAGAATCAACAAAGACGGAGATTAGGGGTGGGCATGGACTGAACAATGGACCAAAATTTGACATGGACCGGCCAGGTTCAGCATCCACGAACAGGCAGGTCATGGGACGTACGTTTTTCATGGATGCAATTACTTTGGGGCTGGTCTGTTGGTTGGTCCATGAATCCAGACATCTTGGCACCAAGCAATCAATTCCCTAGGCAATGTAGGGGAGTCGCCTGCAGACCCTCTACTGCCTTTAGAACACACCAATCTTAGCCCTGAAAACCTTGATAGGCAGTTCTGGTTGCCAACCAGAGAGCTCCTATTATTCTCTATGAGAGCAAGCAGGATATATAACACCCAGTGCTGAGCCGTGGTTTCACTTTCCAGCTGGCAGTTACTGAGGGAGGAACTGCGTGTTGTGGGAGTTTTTTTGAATTACGCGAGAGGGAGGCTTGGGGCTTGTGCTGCAGCAAGGCTCTGGGAGTAAGCTTCTTGGGATTCCTCGGCTAAGGGCTCATTCTTCTGTTTAGTATTTTTTAATTTCAATTCTTATTTGCTTGTGGGGAGGTGGGCTAGCCTAGGGCACTTCCCCAATCCAATCTCAGCACTGCAGTAAAGCTCTGGGTGCAAGCTTATTGAGCTCCTTGAGGGCTCCCTCTTCTGTTTCATTGTTTTTCTTTCCATTCTTATTTGTTTGTGGGGTGTTGGGCTGGGGCAATGCACAGCTTGCTCCCCCACTTGAAAATCTTCTAAGGGCCTCTTAGTCCTAGAGACAGCCGCTGACCCCCCCCCCCTACCAGGGCAGCCTCTGTACCTCCTCACAGAGGTCTAGCTTCCTCCACTGGTGGAGCTCCTCATCATGAAATGCAATGCTGATGTGCAACGGAGACCTGCCGATGCCTGGCTGTCCATATCTGCCTCCTCTCAATTTTTGTCTGTCCCCCACAAAATCCTTACTTTCATCCTTCTTTCCACATCTGTCCCTTCAAGATGTCTGCCCCCCAAGAGTCCTGTCTTTTAGTCTCCCCATGCCCAGGTCTGCCTCCTCGTGATGATTTTTCTCCCTCCCAGAGTCCCTCCCAGAGGCTTCCAGCCTCCCCTCAGCCAGCCTGTTGGGGAGATTTCTATTCCCCCAAGGAGGCTCTCATTCCCCCCAGGATTAACCTCCCCTCATGGATCGCCTCTATCTTTTCTTGTACAGGGATATTCCTGTCTCCCCAAAGACCATCCACTCCTTCCCCCCAAATTTAACTTCCTCTCATAGTTTGTCTCTGTCCTCGGGTCCTTCAAAAGAATATTCTTCCTGTTTCCCCAAAAACATCTCCTTGATTGTCCCCTCAAAGAGTACTTCTCTCCCACCCCATTCCAGCCCCAGAGGAGGTATTCTGCTCCCAGGAACTGTCATTCCACTCTGGGGTCTGTCATTCCGTTCTCAGAGGAAGATTCTCCATCTCAATCCAATGTTTTCATTGCAATTTTTTGATGCTGCAAGCCAATGCAAGTCAATTTGCATTTGCAGCTCCTATTCTATCTACTAGAAGTTTCCTGGGGGCAGCCGTTTGGGGGACTGTAACTCGGACCTCTGAAATGCAATCTTGGCCAAACTTGGAAGGTGGCTGGAGGAGAGCCTGCTGAAGACTTGCTGCATGCTTGGCATCTCTGAGTGCAAAGGGGGCAGTCCTAGGGCCTCCAGAATGGATGGATCACAGACTGACGAACTGGTCCAGAACAGGGGCAGGCCTGTGAAAAATTCATGGTCCGTGGTCTGTGAAACGTGATGGACCACAGACTGATGGTCTGTGTTTTTTTCCTTCTCTGTGCCCATGTCTAATGGAGATTCTAGAAGCCAATTGCCAAGTAGAGAGGCTCCTCTTTGCCTTTCTGGCATCCCTCAAAATCCGGTTCCCTAGGTTTGTCTAGTGGTAGGGATGGACCTGGCTCTACTGCTGCTGCTGCCCCATCCAAAACAGTTCTGGGCATTTTCCTTCTGCTGCCGTGGAGAGGACATCCTTTCCTTCAGCTTGTTTGAGTGATTTTCAAGCTTCTTCCCTTTGGAAGAACTGTTGGGTATTTACATTTCTCATGGTCCTACAAGAAACACTGGGTTAATGCTGACACACTACAACCGAGCTCTAAATGGGGAGGGCTAGGATTTCCTGATGTTATTAAATATTATAAAGCCAGCCACCTTTCAAATGCAGTTAAATTGCTGGAACTAAACCATCAGCCAGAACGGGCTGCACTTCAACTTGAATATACCACACCATATGAAGTACATGAAGCTGTATGGCAAAGAACAGCTGACAGACCCCCCCGCCAATACAATCTAATCCATTTCTAACTTCAGTACTGGAGATCTACCAAACAAATCCAGATTACAAACCTTTCTCAATCAGCACTGGTTTCCACCAAGATTGGGCAATAACTCCTTCCACGATTGGCGAAAGGCCAAGATCCTGCTACTTTAGGATCTCGCAATCAATCATAAATTAACAGAAAAGACACGATTAGAGGACAAATTAGGTACATCAATTCCATGGTTTCAGTATCTTCAGGTAATGCATCTGTGCTCTCAAACAGATTTGCAAAACATTCTTAGGCAACCTCTAACAGACTTTGAGGTAGTAATAAAAAAAAGCACATGAGACAAAAAAGTACCTTATTTCAGCCATTTATAATATATTATGACTCGAATAAAACTCGTACGCTCATACACCAAGCAAAAAATCTGTGACACACAACTAACAGAAGTTGATTGGATATCTATTTGGAACTTTCACCCATTTAAATCTCCCATTGTAACGGAATCTCCCATTGTAACTAAACATACCGCTCGGTCGATTGTCTACAGCCATGTCTTATGTTACAATCGTATCTGCTCCAATGCTCTTGATCGGGACTCTCACTCAAGAGATTTACAACAAGCATTTTTGGGGCTACAGTACCCACCAAATGAAGTGAGGAAACAAATCAACAGGGCCATACTAGTACCCAGAAAAAGCCTGCTCCAGGACAAACCTAAAGGAACTAACAACAGAACACCACTGGTTGTCACCTATAGTTCCCAGCTCAAACCCATCCAACATATCATCAGTGGTCTACAGCCCATCCTGGAAAATGATCTCTCTCACACACACAAGCCCGGGGGGGAAGACCTCTCCTTGCCTACAGACAGCCCCCCAACCTAAAATGACTTCTCACTAACAACCATGAATCAGCTAGCAGAGTCACCAGCACAGGTACCAGACCCTGCAACAGACCAGGTGCCAACTCTGCCCTCATATCTACCCAGGAAATATGATTACAGGACCCAATTGTATCAACTACACTATCTCTGGCTCTTACAGCTGCTCATCCTCCAACATGATATATGCCCTCATATGCCAACAATGTCCATCTGCTCTGTACATTGGACAAACCAGCCATCCTCTGCGCAAAACAACAAATGGACACAAATCCGACATTAAAAATGGCAACATCCAGAAACCAGTGGGAGAACACTTCAATCTACCAGGACATTCCATCAAGGACTTAAAGGTCACCATAGTTCAACAGAAACCTTTCAAAAACAAAATCCAATGGGAAGCTGCTAAATTGGAATTCATATGTAAATTTGACTCAGTCAGACTTGGATTGAATAGATACTATGAATGGTTATCTCATTATCAGAAGTAACTGATTTCATTATCAGAAACAAACTGATCTCATTATCAGAAGCAAACTGATTTGCATTTACTCCCCGCTCCCCTCACCACCTATATATATCTGGCCAGTTTCTTCATACTCTCAATGCATCTGACGAAGAGAACTGTGGTTCTTGAAAGCTTATGCTACAGTAAAGTTGGTTAGTCTTAAAGGTGCTATTGGACTCTTTACTGTTTTGAAAGTTTACAAGCATTCAAAATTGTCTCACACTGGTACATAACACCAAAAAAATTAACCCACATCATACCAGCTGCCAGTCTGACCTGCTGGAAGCAATGTGGTTAAATAGGAGATTACCTTCACTGCTGGCTATACTGTCCCAAAGTAGCAACATTCTGGGAAAGAGTTCTAAATGAAATCAAAACAATTACAGGCATGCATATTCCCATTTCGCCAGAGACCTTGCTCCTAAACACATGAGCATTAACAGGAGGTACACAGACTAAGAGCCAAAACACACGAGAAGAAATACCCAGGTTCAGCACGTGTTCTCTTACCTCAAGGTTTGCCGGGATCTGTAGGCGTCCTGGAAGCTTAAAGTTTAGCATTTACAGAGCAGCAGGAAGGGAAATACAGGCGCCTGTATTTCCCTTCCCCTTCCTGCTGCTCTGTAAATGCTAAACGTTAAGCTTCCAGGATGCCTACACTTCCCAACAAACCTTGAGGTAAGAGAACACGTGCTGAACCTAGGTATTTCTTCTCGTGTGTTTTGGCTCTAAGACACGAACTATGTCAATCCTGTTATCAGCTGCCAAAACAGCCATTGCCACCCACTGGAAAAATGTAAATGCTCCAGATCTTTCTCTATGGCATAAAAAAATTATGGGACAATTATACTATGGCTGCCGTTACAGATAATCTCTCACATATAGAACCCCAGGTGACATCAAGAGACTTTATACCTAGCTGGTACCCAATCTTAGAATGAAACAACAAGAAATCCCCAAAAGGCTTAAAGATTATCATTATTATTTTTATTACAGTACCAAGACCAATATACAAAAATTGTTACCAAACCACTTATCAATAAAAAGAAAAATCATCAGTTTTTTAAAAACTTTTAAAATACATTTCACGCCATTTAAAAATTAATGTACAGAATCTGCCTACTTGCCATGTGGTCATGTGGTTTTTATCAGCTAAGAGCCAGCAGAGCATTGCTTTATTTGTAGTTATATGACTAGGAATCCTATCTAATAGTGGAGTAATAATTTTTAAATGGACCTCTCCATAAAACGGGCAGCTGAAGAACATGTGCTCTGCAGACTCTACCTCTCCCAAAGAGCATAGACACAGCCTTTCTGCATAGGGGATTTTGTTGTACCTCCCCTCAACAACTGCTGATGGAAAAGCAGAACACCTGGCCAAAGAAAATGACCTTCTGAAATTATTTGCTTCCACAGAGGCCAGATACTTGGCTGGCTCAAGAGTACCTTTATCATTTGTCAACACCCTCATTTTAGATGCACTAGAGATGTCAGATCAGCGCTCTGTGTCTTCTATTCTTTGTTTAATTAACCCTTTGGCTCGTTCAGCCCCCTGAGTTAGGAACACCTGCGGAGAAAAACCTATTTTTGTAATATACCTATAAACCGCCTTAAGCCAGCTGGATTTAAATTCGTCATGGAGAATCAGGGGGAGCAAACCTTGAGGATAGAAAAAAGCTTTCAGCCACATATGAATGGACTGGATACCCACCCTAGCTTCAGACCCCAGGTTTCCAGACTCCAGCCGAATCCAGGCGTTAGATACACCCTTGGGAACTTGTAGCACAGCTCTCAAAAATTTGGACTGTGCTCTTCCTTGTGGATTGAAACAAGAGGGGGGAGGACCTAAAAATGTTCCATATAGCATCTGCGCTAAAGATTTGGTCTTATATAGCTTTAACGCTGCTGGAACAAAATAGCCACCCTGGGTACGAAAATGTTTTAATATGGCATTTGCCAATCTTTCCCCTTGTTCAGCGACATATTGGCTGTGCTTAACCCTTGAGCCATTTGCCTGTACAATCACACCCAAGTATTTAAAGTTATCTACTTGTTCAATCTGATGGCCATTGATAGCCCAATGTCTTTGTTTTGATCTACTCCCAAATGCTATGATTTTGGTCTTCTGATCATTGATATCCAGGAGCTCAGTTTCGCAAAACATAGCCAATTTCCAAAGGGCTCTCCTGGCTTAAAGATCTAGATCTGTGGTAAATTGGAAGTATATAATTCCTCTATATCTCCACTACTAGTTATACACATCCACCTCCCCATGCTCAGATACAATAGCACATATTGTATGGATGGATATTCAATTCAGTTGCCAGAGCATTAATACTTCACATTCTCAGATGCTATTTGACTGGATTTTAATTCGATTCTCTCCTCCCCCTCTCCTTTGGCCAACACTAACTTAGAAAAGATGACTCCAGTTCTTGTATAAACCTCGGGTGCCTGTTGATTTCTGCAATAGTTGCTTGCCAAATGGAGAGGTCAAACTGAAGTGTACGTTTGCAGTTACAGAGCGGGTACAAAAGAGATTTCGGCAGATTAGGAATGCTTTTTTTAAGAACAGCAAACACGTTCTTCCTAACAATTGTCCTACAAAAACATTTCAAACTGGAAATTCTCTATGGGATGACAATTATCTCTCATATTACTGGAATGTCAGAAGGTGACTTTGAGTGTCATCTCGCAAAATTAAAAGCAAAACCAAAAAAAAAAAAAGATTGAGAGATACCGATATCGTATCAGAGACAGCACGGGTTGTGTTTTAGCCTGTTCACACAGTGTAAATGAAGGCCAAGTAGAACATGTAAGTCAGGCCTCTTTGATTATGCTTCAAAGGAGCCAAATCTGAAAAACATTTGGAGCTCAGTTCACCAAGTTTATTGTTATATATACAAGTTGGGAAAAAGTATAGATGCGTTTCTGTGCAGCATATTTTAGGAAAAGAAAGAGCCCTTTTGGGCGCAACAGGCATTCAGCTAGACTAGGGCCATTTTCACACTGCTTACCAGCCACAGAACATCATGCCAAGCTCCTGGAACGACAGCGTCTTCCTGGGATGATTTCGTATGAGAACTGCAAAATCACGCCAGGAAGACGCTGTAATTCCCGGAGCTTGGCACGATGTTCCATGGCCGGTAAGCAGTGTGAAAACAGCCTAGCTACTATGCTGATGTTTTTGCAGGTTCTTTCTATACTTTCCTTATTGCTCTGATAAAGTAACACAATTTTTTTTTTGACCAGTCAAACAATAACCCTACCTGGCCAGATCCAGTAGATGGAAGAGATTACATGGGGAAGAGTAACAGCTTTACATGTTTCACGCTGACAGAACTGAAAAGAAAGTCTCAGTTTAAAAGTTGATGTTTGGGGGGAATTTTTTAAAAAGCTATTCATTCAACAAAAGAATTTGCTACCAAATCTGAGAGAATAGCAACTGGAAAGTCTTGAAAATGATGTCATTGTGAGAAGAGAAAATCTAGGTAGCATAAAATAGTATAGTTTATTGCGCACTTAATTGCCAAAGTTATTAATTTTGCTTTATATGCATGTGATGTTACCTTAAGAGTGCACAGAACGGGTTGCCATGACAACGCTGAAGAAATCATATATTACTAAATATATCATTGCCTAGCTTGCTAAAAATATCAAGGAGGCAGCATTTTAGAAAGTGGTGACTAACAGATGACTATCTGAAAGGAGCAGGAAATTGTTTATTATTTCAATTCCTAGTTCACTTTAGGATTCAAAGGTGAGTCAACCTTGCAGCTGTATCTATGAAGGTGAAACAAAAAGTGAAAACCCAACTTGGTTAAAGGCACATCCAAAACCATCATGAGAAAGGTTCTCTTCAGGAGAAAAAGAAAAAATCAAAGGCCTACAGGAGGCCTACAGAATAGGGTTGCCAGGTCCAAATTCCTGGAGATTTGGGAGGTGAAAACTAGAGGGCAAGGTTTGAGGAGGGGAGGGGCCTCAGAATAATATAATGCCATAGGGTCCACCCTCAAAAGCAGCCATTTTCTCCGGGGAACTGATCTCTGTCACCTGGAGATCGGTTGTAATTCTGGGAGGTCTCCAGCCACCACCTGGAGGCTGGCAACCCTACTACAGAAGGCCTACAGGAAGCTACTGGAGCAAAAAGCAGCACTCATCAAAGTTCTGCTTATTGCTTGAATTATGAGGGGAAAGTTAAGGGGCCCCTTAATGAAGCATGCAGACTCAGCCGTCTGATTTCCTTCAATTGTCAACCCTCAGAATGGTCTTCATAAGTTACACCTCCAACTTTTCCTACAAGATGGTGTTCAAGTTATTCATATAATTCTGAGGGGATTACAAGCCAGGTTTATAAGATCAAAGGCACAGCAGCCCGAGCAACAATGGAGGATTTTATACACTGTAGTTCAAACTGCAAACTGTACCATGACCAGGGCTGGATCGACCGGGGGGGGCAGGGGGTAGCCCCCCCAGCTGGCTGCGCTGCGCCTCTGAGCTGGCGAGCTGTGCTTTGGCCCCGCTGCGGGCAGGAAGGAACAGAGAGGAGAGAGGACGTCGGAATCCAGCCGAACATGTAAGGCAGCTGGAGCAGGAGGCACGCAGCGCTACCCCTGCTGCTTGCCTAGCTGTCAAGTCAAGCAGCCCGAGAGAGCGAGCAAGCAGGCAGGCAGGTGGGCATTGGGTGGCCTCGCTGGGGAGTAAGAGGCGGGACTGGGCCGAGGAAGGGACGGGACGCACGCTGGCATTTGGATGGCCCTACAGAAGCAGAGAAAGGGAAATTTGGCTGCGAAGGAGGGGGAGGCCTTGGGCTTGCCGGTGCTGCACTCTCCCATCAGACTCCAACAGTGCAAGCTTGGGCACATCTGCTTCGAGGGCGCTCGCCCCCAGTTACATGTACCCCTTAAGCCCTCTAGAGCAAAGTTCCCTCCCTCTTGTACAGAGAGCCCCTCAGGACAGGGAGCATGCGGCAAGCTGGCCGCCCCATCAGCACGGCAGCTGAACAGCACGGGCGGCCTCCCAGCACTCTGCTCAGCCGCCCGTGCACCAGGTCCATGGCACACTGTGTGCCGGGGTGGCCGGCTTGCCAAGTGGGTGGCACGCCTCTGGGCCCCTGTGTGATGATGTCATGGAAGTGATGTCATCACACAGTGCCAGAAGTGCATACGGGCTACGCACATGCACGCAGGGGGGAATACCAGACTTGGGTTGCCCTGGGTGCTGGCAACCCTAGATCCAACCCTGACCATGACCCACTATCTGCTCCTTAACCGGACAAGATTAATGGTCTTTTTTTTGGTGGTTCCTGTTACCTCCTCCCTGCCCCTGCCAAAAGAAACATAACTTGGTACAATTATCCCTTTTCTCTCATTATGAGAGATGGAATCCCGAAAGGAGTATAACTAAGGGCCAAGCTACAAGTGACAAATGACACTTGAACGGCAAGTGTATTCCTCCCTGTTCACTTGCCCTCCACTCAATCCACTTGACATTCAAGTGTCATTCGTCACTTGTAGCTTGGCCCTCAGTGTGATGAAAACAGCAGTACCGACACAATTGCTAGGCAGACTTACTTTAGTGGATTCCTGTGTTCAGATATGACTCAAGCTTTTAATTGGGTTGCCATAGGATTCCCAGGTCCCTATACCCTTTAGAAGCCTCCTCACACACATGCAAAGCTTCGCACAGGGCTAATTCTGACTCATTTGGGGCCAAAATTGGCCCCAGCAAAGCACGAGAGCATGCCTGAATAGGGTTGCCAGGTCCCTATACCCTCCTGACGGGAGGGGGAGGAACCTGGCACTTGTGTTGCTTGTGTGATGATTCTTTGCATGCGCATGC
Organism: Eublepharis macularius; assembly: GCF_028583425.1. Classification (NCBI taxonomy): domain Eukaryota; kingdom Metazoa; phylum Chordata; class Lepidosauria; order Squamata; family Eublepharidae; genus Eublepharis; species Eublepharis macularius. The sequence goes on along the minus strand of NC_072792.1, from coordinate 23,380,124 downwards.
ACCCCCTGGCGCTTGTGCAACGAAGTCACTTCCGGAAGTGATGTCATCACGTCAGCTGCAGGAGCACTCCCAGGCTCTGTGCGGAGCTGAATCGGCCCATTTGGGGTCCAAATTTGCCCCAAACCAAGCAAGAGGGCAAATCCCTGAAAGTTTGACTGCCACCAATGGGCACCTGGTCAGCGTGACGTGCGTGACATCACTTCAGGAACCCTGGGAGATTACCCACCATCAGCGAGCAACTGGTATGCTTAGGTTGCCATGAATGCCATTGTCTATCATCATCATCATCATCATCATCAATAATAATAATAATAATAATAATAAACCGCCCATCCACAGGGGCTCTGGGCAGTGAACAACTGTTAAAATCCATATAAACAAGAAAACAATAATTCTAAAATCAACATACAATAAGCAATAATAAAATAAATTAACCAAATACATTAAGGTGCAATGGTGGGGAGAACCCCCCACCCCAAAGGTGCTTCTGTTGAGCAGTTTTGAGACTGTACAGCAGCTGCTACTGCTACAAGACCAGGCTGCTGCAGCTTCAGTCCTTGCAATTCCAGTTGTTTACCTCTGAACTGTTTGCCACGGTCATCATTCTTTAAAAAGAAAAGGAAAGGAAATTGCCATTATTACATCCAGAGTCAACATCAACAGTCAGCAGGGTGGGGCAGATGCTGAAGCCTGAAGGGGTACACTCAACAATAGGAAATTATGGTATTTCTTTTATAAAACAAAAGTCTAGTGATACCTTCAAGTCTAACGATTTCCGCTCGAGACTGCAAATTTCATCAATAATCCCCAGCTGCAACCTAAGGCTGAGATTCATGTTTCAAGTTATCACAAACCAGGGGCCACAAAAGCAAGAGGTAATAATACAATTCAACTCCAAAGCATCAGTTAATACCATGCCTTGATTCCGCATCCCCCACCCCACCTTCCCCAGAAGATTTCCCATTACAATTTTCCTTTACATAGGAATGCAAGGTTCTACTACTGATCTGCGTGTTAACCGGTACAATTGAGAACAATAATATAAACACAAATAAATTAGAATGGCACAAGTGTTTACCACGAAAACTAACTGCGACTTTACCGTAAAGAGTGGTGGAACAAACTATGCTCTTGGGAATACTACCAGAAAATATAGACAGAAAACGACACGAACGATTTAGATATTTATTGACGGCGGCAAGGGTGGTGTTTGTAATCAGATGGAAGGATGATGAGTGACCAGCTAGGGAAATCTGGAGAGATAAGATGGCAGAATACACAGCGATGGCAAAACTAACAAGTTATTTAAACAGAAGACCAATGAGAGAACGCAAAGAGAAATGGGGAAATTATTTTGCTTACAAAGGATAAAATGCATAAAATGTCTTTGTTTTAGAAACCTGAATAGGATGGTATACTGATATATCGTTATAGATTGGATATAAGGTTAGGATCTGATAAGATGAAATCGGTTAAATATTAGTGTGGAGGTAGAAAGCATGATATGGACTTTGGCAAAATAGTTAAGTTAAATAGAAATAATCTATATAGTAGTATTAGACCATATTAAGATATAGCAGTAGGAATGTACATGGAGACTGTTTATTTTGACCTTTAGTTGATCTAAAATTGAATATTGGGTAGGAAAAAGATCGTATTTAGTTTGAGAAGACACACAGGAGTTGGAATAGGAGATATAATATTGATGAACTCTGATTAAGGTATGCTTTGTGCACTCTGTATTTTATTATAACAAGTCTTGTAGTGCAAAATCTTATTGTTCCTCTGCCCCTGTTATCTCCCCTTCCTTTTTTGTAGCCCTCTTTGTTCTGAAAATAAATAAATAAATTTTTAAAAAGAGTGGTGGAAATTATTTCTCAATAGTAAATGTGCTATGAATCTAAGTTATGACTCAGAATGGGAGTGAGGAGGTAACAACAGGCTCGTTTTTCTAAGCGTCTGGGATTGTTTCTATAGAATTTTAAACATACTTGGCTTGACAGACTGTGGTACTCACCTGACTGCAGATACAACATGAACTCTTTTTGGTGTAGTGGTTAAGAGCGCAGGACTCTAATCTGGAGAACTGGGTTTGATTCCTCACTCCTCCACTTGGAGCCAGCTGGGTGATCTTGGGTCAGTCACAGCTTCTAGCTCTCTTAGCCCCACCCACCTCACAGGGTGTTTTGTTGTGGGGATAATAATGACATACTTTGTAAACCGCTCTGAGTGTGTGTTAAGTCATCCTGAAGGGCGGTATATAAATTGAATGTTGTTGTTTTGTTTCTTTGCTATGGGTTCCTTGTTCCATGTAGTGTCTCTATTTCTATTGGAGAACAGCCCTGCTAACCCATGACCACTGTTCCTCTCTGAGTCCTCCAAGAGGTGGAGTGAGGCCATCCCAGGTCTCCACCCAGGAGTGCATTGCTCTCCAGAGCCCATCTAACTCCCAGAGGAGTTCCTCTCTTCCCTCTGGGTACCTATGCTGCCACCAGCTCATTGTTTCGAGTACCTCCTGCTAAGAGGTCCAGCACTCGGTCCGAGACACCGTTTACAGGCTCCACCTAGTGCTTGCATCTCCCACTCACTCCATTTAGCAACCGTAGTAGGTTATTGACCGACTGCCTCCCTGGTGCCCTTTTGGCAACATGTTTGAGTGGGGCTTAGTGTGGTTAAAGAGGACAAACTTCCAGCATTCAAAGTAACAAGAGGTTTATTATAAATGGAAATGTCCACACACATGCTCAGTACAGCAACAGATCAAGCAAGGCTACAAAGCAAAGGTACATACACATAATTCTGTGGTCTTTCTCTAAACATACCCTGCTTGTTGTTGTTCTAAGTTAGTCTGTTTACTCTTAAAGTTGCAGCATTCCATCACTCATCAGTCATCAGTTACCTTGAGTCTTTGTCCAGGCTGTCTTCCCTTTTTTTAGCTCCATGTTGTAATGGCCAACATCAAGCTAGAGCCCAGGTGTAAGAGTTCCTTCCTACAATTTATCCCCAAAGAGAATCAGCCCCAAATGGGCCCCATTTCCGTTGCATCAAGGGAATTTAACTCTTCAGTTTGCCCCTCCAAAGATTGTTGGATCAATCTTTCTCTTCCCGTTCTTCCCAGGAAGAGACATAATCTAACCTTTGGCATTCCCAAGTCTCTATCACCTCCTCATGTCCCTCGATGGCCCTTTGATTGTTCTTTGCTGGATAGAAGTATTTGCACGATGAAACCTTAAGTACTGAGTGCTTGTGAGAGCCATCACTGAGATGGGGGGTGCTTCAGAGTGCTTAAGCTCTCTCCAGTTTCCTATCCTTTCACTGAGACCAAAATTTCTTGGAATATAGGAGTTTTTGCATCCTCAAAACCGCAATTGTGAGATGTAGCCCAAAGCGGAGGGTATTTGTCCATGAGTATTAATCTACTAAAACACTTTTCCATTGAAAGCCAAGCACACACACTATGGCTGCATTCTAGCGTGGCCTGCAACCAGTGGGGGTGGGACACAGAAAAATAAATAAAAATAAGTCTCTAGCCTAGTTGCTGGCATACTAATCTTTGCAAATTTGCATTGATATACCTATTACAATGTTTATTGAAAAATCCTTGAAACGGACAGTATTAATGCACTCTGCGTAATCCACCTTGAGTCCTAGTGAGAAAGGTGGACAATAAATAACATAAATAAAATAATTAAAATGCAATGTCACTTTTGGGCTACAACCTAGAAGTGACAATGGGTAGCTCTAGGAATTGCAGAACTCTATGATAAAAACAATAGTTTTACCATAGAATTTCCAGCAATTCCTAGAGCTATCTTTGCAATTCCCAAGTTATACTCCGGAAGTCATGTGCCAGCAACTGCATCAGAGCCTTATTTTTATTTAATTTTCTCCCACTGCAAGCAACAGAGAAAATTACCTGGAGATTACCTGCTGTAAGTGGGCAAATTGTAAGCCTGCTGCATCCACAGGGTGACGATTTTTGCATGTTGCTTCCACACAACTGAGAAAGCAAAATTTTATATGATTTCTCTTTGCCAGAGTAATCAAATTGAAATGGATAAAGTGTGGTTAAATAAGAAAGGGTAGACCCAAATGGGAGGAGCCAAATGGAGGGACATGTGGTTAGAGGAGAAAGGGACTGTAACAAATGGGAAACAGAGGCTGATACTACTCTGTCACTCAGGTACACAAAACCCTGGAACCTGACCTGATTACACCTTTAAACTATTTCTACCAGTAAGCAATAAACCTAGCACCATGATGCAATAGTGCCAATCAAACTAGAAACAAATTGCAAAGACTTATTTCCTTCAGTAAATGGAGAAGCAGACACCCCTCAGGTAAGTGGGCGGCAGCTGGAGGCTTTGCTGGTCAGCCCCCTGTTGCAGGGACTTTGAGCGCGAGGCAGGAGAGTGGGTACTCATGGTGGCAGGTCAGGATAGGAGTGCACTTGGGGGAATTTGTAGAAATTTGGGAGCACTTTGCTCAATGGAAGAAGGGCAAAGTCCAGAATGTCTGACTATAACAAAAACCACCCAAGTCCCCTTGCAGGTTATCTGACTCTGGAGTCCCGGATTGGGAAAGAGAGAGGGAGCACTGACAGGTAAGGAGCTGGGGCAGCTAACCTGGCTCGCTGATTTGTGCCAGCAGCCCCCCTCGCCAGAACTCTCCTGCCCGCCAGCCTCTGCAGGTGAGGCTCAGTGGGGGAGGGAGCAGTGGCAGCAGCCCCTGCCTGCCACAGAGGCAGTTGCCCAGAAAACTAGTCTTGACACAGCCATTCGGGGGCTCTGTTCAGTCCCTTGATTTTCTCCCGCACAGGAGAAGAACATCCCAATGCAGAGTGCTGCCTTGCCAGAGGGTCATGCATCAGGTGCATGTGAGCTGCACCTGTGGAGCTGCCACCACAGCACTCAACCATAGACACCCACCCGGAACGTTACAGATTGGGCTCAGCCTCGGCTGTGGACCAGCCCGGGTCACTTGCAACACATGTCTCTGTTTCCCTTTCTGTCTTCTTGCTCGCTTCCCTGCCATTGACAGAAGCCCTGTCCAACTCCCTGCTGGGATGTCTTATCTCGCATCCCCGCAAATATTTCCTGGCTCCAGGCTGGGATGGATGGGGTGGGCTCTGCTGCTAGAAGGAGCAGGTGTCAAGGGCTGGACAGGTGAGAGGGTTGGTGTTCAATCCAGACCTTCACTATTACTTCTGCCTCCCTCCTCGGCAGGGATGCCTGCTCCCTGATTGGGGGTGGGGTTGTTGGTGAGCAGTGGGGATCGTGGCGTCCCCATTGGCTGTGCTGCCGCTTGCCTCTCATCTGCCTGTCAGGGGAGCGGTGCGGCCATTGGCTGGTGTGAGTGGGGTTGTCAGGGGAACAGCAGGCGGGTGCTCTCGGCAGCGGCCGTGCCTCATCTTGCCACACTCAGGCACTAGCGTGGCTCTCCTGTGAAAGTCCATAGGGAGTGGCCACATTCAGGGCTGGTGCCAGGATTTCTGGCACCTGAGGCGAGATACCTACTTCCCCCCACCCCCCCTAACCAATTTAAAAAAACAGAAGAAATGTAGGAAAAATTAAAATCGCAAAACTTGAAACTTTTTACATTTTTAATTTAATTTTTATTTCTTAATTTAAATTTTATTTTTTAAATAAATTAATTAATTTAATAAATAGATAAAACAATCTTTGTTTTTCTTTCTCAAACAGGAAACAGGAAACAAATCACAAGTAACTTTGAATAAAACTGTGAACTGTGATGTCAAAATTATGTCTCTTGCATGTTTTCATTTCAGGCATGTCAAAATCTTACTTTGCGTGCTTTTTCCCTTGCAAATGTCCTCACCAATTCCTTCAGGTTAAGTGCTGATGCTTCAGTGTGTTCAGTTGAGATAGTTGCCAAACCAATTAGTCTCTCTTGCAGCATTGTGGAGCGCAGGTATGTTTTTATAAGTTTGAGTTTTGAGAAACTGCATTCACCACTTGCCACTGACACCAGAAGCATAAGAAGGATCCTCAGAACCTGGAGAAAATGGCTACTTTGGGGGGTAGACTCTATGGAATTATGCCATGCAAAGGTCCTTTCCCTCCCCAAACCCCACTTTCTCCAGGTTTCTCCCCCCAGATCTCCAGGAATTTCCCAACTTGGAGCTGGCAACTCTATACTGGACTCTTGCTCTTTTCAGCTGCTACAGACAGGCTACTCATCTTGATCTATATTCCTTTGTGATTTTTAAAATTTGAATTTGGTAATAACAAAAACAATGTGGCTTCTCTTGCTGGATTTTTCTTTGGACCAACAGAGCTATGGGCAACCTCTGTGCACTGCAGAAGGGCCTTCTTTCCAAATACACGCACACTGTGCTGTACCTGATCCCTGTGCCAGGCTCCACAATGCTGGCAGGTTGTGTCTCTTGCAGCCCCAATTCAACTGCAGCCTTTCGCTGCCTGACCTCGGTGCTTCAGGCTGCTGCCAAGCACAAGAGGCCAATGCGTGCTTTTGCTTGGAGCAGAGCCGCAGCTGTGCCCCAGAGCCTCTGCCGCATGCACACCAGGGAGGCTGTGCGCCAATGGAAGTGCGGCGGGGTGGGGCTCCGGTGTGTATACAGCCACCACATGGAGGGCTGGGGATGGGATTGGCAGCCATGGCACTGCTGCACTGCTGGGTTGGGGGGGCGCAAGCGTGGCACGAAGCAACAGGCACAGCCTGGTTGCTTCTGTGCTGCACAGCCCAAGGGCCTGGCGCTGCTGCACTGGTGCTGGGTTGGGCTGGGGAGTCGTTGGGGGCCGGCACACGGCGCCTCCTTTAAAAAGAAGCACCTGAGGCAATCGCCTGCATGGCCTCTATGGACCCACCGGCTCTGGCCACACTGCGCCCCTTTTACATCGACGCACGAGCAGAGGTGCTGACTCAGGGCTTAGGACTGAGCTGCCCAGGTCATAAGCATCAGACCGCGAAGGCACACAGGGACACTTAAATAGTAAGTGTCAATCCAAACACTTTTTTTTCCTTTTCATTGGGACATAAACCGAATAAATGTTTTCACAGAGGCACTAAGTGCAATTTCCTCCCTCCTACAGCAGCCCCCAATGGCCCCTGAAATCCTGTTCCTGGAGGAAAGAGAAAGCTTTAAAGCCATTAGTGAGGACATTTACATTCCTTCAACCAGTGTATGCAGTAGAGGCAGTTGGAGCTCTTGGGGGTATGGAAAGACACTGATCAACAGAAGGGAGATCAAGGGCAGCGCACCTCCTCTCACCCAATGTCCTTTGCTAGAATGATGCACTGTAGGTGCAAGACCTCACTGCACCCGTCAGGTTCAATCCCAGCTCCGAAACCGAAGAGTCACTATGACTTCACAGGCTTCTGTGAGACCCAAAGCCTGAAATGAACCAAGAAAACAGACTGGGACGAGTCAATTTCTTGACAGTGGGGTCAGAGGGTACCTTGAAGAGAAGTAGAAGGGGAAACACGGAGCCTTCTAAAATAGTATGTGGGATTAGCAAATATTAGTAAAGACTATGGATTAATCATAGCAATAATAGTAAGCTAGCAAGAAGCATAAGATGGATTCTTTATGTTTTAAAGTAACTGGTCTCTGTCTTTAGCCACCCCCCCCCCTTCTTCTCCCTAGCTGTACATGGAAAGAAAGAATGTCTATCCTTGAAGATAGATAACTGGACATTCCTGCCAGTATATGAACAGGGCAAAGCTAGAAACAAAGGGAGAATTATAAGTTCCACCCCTTCCCCCTTTTTGGAGAAGAGAGTTTGTGTAGAAAAGTAACCAGTTGTGGAATGAAGGAAGATGCTGCTATGGAGACCAAGAAAGGATGGTACATGATGTTGTCACGAGACTGAACGGTGGACAATAGTCCAATGTAAAGGTATAAAAGTGATCAGGTGCCTTATTCTGAATGTGACTTTCGTTTCTCCAAAATGATGTCACAAGCCCTTAAAAGAAGCATGTGCTCCTTTGTTCGGTGGTACATTCTAAGCTCATTTTGTAAGCTGGTACCCTATATTTGCAAATATACTCTGTTACAACAGCCCTTGTCTGTCTCATCTCTCTTTTGCTCAGAAGATTGGAAGGGGCAAAGGGAAAGAGCACTTTTTGTGCAACAGTAGATAAGGGAGTCCATTGCAAGAGGTAGATGGTTGGGGGTTCTCCACCCCGCTATTCAAGAATCTGGAAAGAGTGTGCCATAGTTGCCTTGAACCTGAAACCTCCTGGTTCAATCATTCACTGCAAGCATGGTGTGACATTGTGTGTGGGATTGTGTGGAGGTGCACGATCCCGTCCATCATCTCCCACATTATCTGGTCCCTCCAACTTAACTCCCAAACACATGAAGACAGGGGAGGGGGTTACTTTATTCTCTCTCTCTCAAAAGACCTGGGGAAGACATTGTGTAAGATGGGCCTCAGCACAAGTTGGTGCCCACGCAAGAGGCTGTGCAGCAAAGGGGATGGGCCAACGTTGCTCTTCTGACCTGCGATCAGGGCTTTTTTTCAGGGGGAACGCGGGGGAATGGAGTTCCGGAACCTCTTGAAAATGGTCACATGGCTGGTGGCCCCGCCCCCTGATCTCCAGACAGAGGGGAGTTGAGATTGCCCTCCGTGCCATGGCGTGGACGGCAATCTAAACTCCCCTCTGTCTGGAGACTTGTTTAATTGTCTGTTTAATTGTGCAGCCTGTACCATAGGCTTTGTTCCTGATGAATTGACAAATCAAGGGATAATAAATGAGTATTCAATCCTCAAATATGGATCATGGGAAATAAAACAGTCAAGTATGTGACTTGCTAGATTTCATTTTATATAGAATTGCCAAAACAGCCCATTAGCACCCCAAAAAGATATACATTGTAAGCACATTTAATTGCTAAAAACAGCTTTAATAAAGCGTTGGGGGGTGGGGGGAGGAATCTAGCACGTTCAAAAAAACATTTCAAATTTTTTTGTTTTGTTTTTTCTTATATATTTTTTCATTTCTTTCTTTTCCCTTTCTTTTCTTTTTGCTTCTTTTTTTCTTATATTTTTAAACTTGTATCTGTTTTTTAAAAAATCTTTCCATAAAATTTATGTGAAAAAATCCCCGTTTCAATAATTTTTGTTAAAAAACAGCATGAAAAACATTTTTCTGATCCGTTTTCATCATGCGAATGTGTCTTGCTTGGTCAGATAACATTGTCTTTTTCTGTCAAACACGCTGAGGGCTTTGAAAAGGTGAAAAGAGGTTAATTATAATGGGAATAATGTATCTCAGCTTGTGTTTCCTGACATAGCCATGTAAGATAATTGCAGCTTGTAAGATAGTTTGCTTAAGTGACCAGACATTTGTGACCATTTCGGATAATAATGATCACGCGACAAATGCCAGCTTCCAATCTAGACTTCTGAATTCCACATTTTAAATAGAGAGTGTTTATAAAGCAAAGATAAGGTCACAGAAATAAAGATACGCTTTGGGGGGAAAGCAAGCAATGTCTGGAATAAGCTGTCAACTTAGGCTGGCCTGTGGTTAATCAGTATATGATAAAATAAAAGTTTAATAGCCTGAATCCAGTCTATCTGTAGGAATCCCTTTTCCTATATAAACCTTCCCATATTCTACAAATATCTTGCTTTAGGTGCTAGGGTTGAAATTGGGAGGTGGACAAGAATATGTCTGTCTTGTTTGCACTGAAAGTGACATCACACATTTGTTTGACATGGAGATTGTCACATACCCCCCCCCCAGCTGACTTTTCACGAAGGGCTGGGGAACAGGAGGCCAAAGCCAGCCCCCCCCCCTTCCCATTACGTGCTCTCTTTCTTTACAAGGCTCAGGACAGGCCTTCTCCCTTGAGGAACAAAAACTGAGGAATGTGATTCCCAGGAAAATTATAAAATGCTGGCTGTCTTAACAGAAACGCATGATTGATAACCAGTATCCAGCACCACCAAAGCAGCAGGTCTGCTGAAGTGGTTGTAAGCAAAAGTGTATTACCCAGATTGCCTCACAACCTTACCAATTAACAGGTGACTGAAGGAATAAATGTGAGTTCTCTGGGCCCTATAAAGGCCCTTCTCCACATTTTAGGTCTTGACAAATTTTCTTCAGCCCTAGGACACGAGTGATTTTAGCTCACCACACAGGCTGTTGCCTCAGAAAAACAAAGCAAACAGTAAGAGGGTTCGGCCTACAGCCCATTCCATTTGAAAACCTCCAGAAAACACACACAGATGGCAAAGAAATTACTAATAAAGCACTAGTGCTTAATAAACTCCAAGATGAAAAAGGAACCATTGGGAAATATCATATTACTTCCAAGCAAAGAACATCAAACTGTAGAAGAGCAACCTGTGTTTGGAAAACCATTTAAACTGTTTTGACAAATGCTGTCATCTAAGAGACCCCTCTTAGCAGTTTGGGTCAAATGAAGCACAGCTTTTGAGTCTACACATAGAGTGTGTTTGCAGATTTTAAAAGCTTGCAGAGATAGAATTTCATCATGGCTGAGATCACAAGAAATACAAGAATGGCAGAATTAAAAAGTGGTAGAGTCACTAGTGCATAGTGACAGGAGATGCTGGGGTGGATTTATACCAGTGCCATGCCAATGTCTGATGTCACTTCCACAGCAAAACTGGAAGTGACATTATTGCATTAGAAGGTGACACTCTAGGATTCACCTAAAACTCTGTGGTTAAACCATAGAGATTGAGGTGAATCCTAGCGTGTCAGCCCAACACAATAGTGGCACTTTCGATTTTGTGGTAGAAGTGATGTCCCACTGATGGACAATGCTAATGAACCCCTTCAATTTCCCCCCTTGCTGGCCTGTGAAGCAGTGATGGGGAATGGGAGTCAATGTTTGGATGTCTCTCGTTACAGTGGAACACCTGGCCTCCCATAAGGACTACCAACATCAAGGTGGGGCCTGTTGTTTTCTTGTAATTACAACTGATTTCCACACTACAGAGATCAATTCCTCTGGAGGAACTCCACTGAGCTCCCTTCCCAAACTCTGCACTCCCCCAACCACCATCACCAAATCCCCAGGAATTTCCCAGGCTGGAGTTAGAAACCCTAGGAAATGGTCTAATTCATCATATCCCATCCCAATAAATGTTGTTTCATGCTATTTTATCCCTGCGTTCTTTTTATAGCTTGCTTATTATTGATAATTTTTATGCTACTCTTTTTATGACCTTTTATTTTACTTTTGTTTTGAACAACTTGAAGCAGGTCTCTGGAAAGGCAATATATACGTAAATAGAGAGTAAACTCTGTTCCATGACATGTGGAATATATGAAAGCACCGTGGGAAATTACTGCAATTAGGACAGCTCACAAAGGCAAAGATTCTCAAAATGGTTGCTGTGGGGAGCGTGATTATCTTCTTGCTTTGGGAAGATGTTGTTCAGTTTTAGTTGTGATAAAAGAAAACGCTTTGACCCCTGCACAGCCATAGGATGAGATTGCCAAGCCCAGAGGTATAAATCAATCTATGCTTATGGTTACGTCAAAGGCTCACAGCTGTGACAGGCCAGCTAGGATTGAGTTCAACATTGCACTAGCCAGCCAGCTGGTAGGGAGCAATCCGAAGCGCCACATGTTTTTCATCTTGTTTTAATGGCTCATTCAAAGACCGCGGTGGCCTAGTGTCATTAACTCAGGCTTTATTACAGTAACTCTGGAATATACAGCTAACGATTGTAAGTCCTTTGACTTGCATTTCCCGTGCCTCATACTAACTAGAGTCTTTGTAGTAGCTTCTTCTGTTGATCAGCAAACCGACCTGTTCTAACATCCACTTTATCATATTTGTTGAGGAATATATGCACAGGAAAAACAGCAATATAACTTCTCAATCTGAAAAATTTGAACTATTGTAAAAGTACCAATATAAACAACGGTGATAAAATCATACAATATCGTGACCCTGTCAATCGTGCAACGCATAATCATATGGGTTCGGGCACTATCACGGGACCACTATAGGCAGTTGACTTTGTACGTTCATGCTCTTTGTTTCCGATACCCTTTGGGGTCTGTAGGTTCCATATGTAGATCTTCTCGAGGTTGCTCAGGAGCTGAAGGTTCATCTGACAGCTCTGGGACATTGGAGATCTCCCTAGACATTGCCAGATGAATTTATTATTTCTTCTATATGTGCTCCCCTTAACTTCAACAGTATACATGCAGGGGTTCTGTTGCCCAGTACACATTCCATTTTCCTATGGGTACAACCTTTCTTGAAAAAACTACTGGACACAGAACCTCTTGTGGGCAGCTGTGGCAACTCTTTACTATGTTTGTCATAAGAGATTGACTGTTGTATGAAGAGGTTGTTATATGTCGGAAGGAACTCCCGCTCTTTGGCAAAACAGGGAAATTCTTTACTGGTGAATTGTGGGCCCTCATCCAAAATAACACAGTCAGGTCCACCAAGTCTGCTGAAGTGGCTCAGGACTCTATTGTTGTTGTTATTGCAGTACCTGGTTCAAGGGGCAGCACTGGTGCTTGCAAAGGTTCCCTTTGAGGGGTCTTTGAGGAATTTTTCCTCACAGAGAGCATCTGTCAAGGCGAGGCTTGGGGGCAAGTCCTCCCCCTCCTCCAATGAAGACTAACCCTCCCATGTTAACTCAGAGCGGTCCATGACACATCCCCAGACTGAAGTTGATTTGTATGCAGATAGCAATGATAGGACAGTTATTTAATGGCTGGTTTCTTTTAAATCAAAACATACAAGAGGTGCTTATGTCTCTGGGTGAACCTTTAGACACATGATCAAGTAAGCTGGCCATTTGGGGAACAAAAATCCACCCTAATAAATAGATGGTAAATGAGGATTCGTGTGAAAAGCCCGATAATCGAATTTCTTCCTCCCTCAACTGTCAGGGAAGCACAACATCAGTCGAGAGTTTGAAGAAACCCTTAGGGAAGAATGTGACAGGCAGCTAAGTCACTGAACTTATCAACAGCAACCTACGCAAAGGCTTATTGGAATTACAAACAGTCAAATTAAAAAAAAAACATTTTCTTTGAAGAGGGAAAAAGGGGGAAAAAATAACTAAAGCAACATTCAAAGACTCTGGTTCACACAACACTTTCTAATCTATACCCTACTTACTACTGAGGCTAAATTAAATGTTGTTTTTTAAATATGAAAGAAACAATAGATTTTTGTCACCATTTTCAATTTCAGAAGATAATGGGAATGAGTTTGAATATCCTGAACATCTTTTTATAGCCATTATTGATCCTGTCATACAATCTAGTGTGGTACAGTGATTAGAGCGTTTGGACTGGGGCTGGGGGAAATCTAGGTTCAAAACTGCATTTGCCCACAAAATTCACTGGGTTTCCTTGGGCCAATTACCCTCTTTCAGCTTAATCTAATTTACAGGATTAATGAAGAATTACCTAGGCCGTTTTCACACTACTAACCTGCTTCCGTAACGTTGTGAAACGTCGTGCAAAAAACGCGGAAGATAGCATCTTCTCATGAGAGTTTTACGGTATCGCCTGCGTTTTTTTCGCAATGTTTCACATCATTACGGAAGCAGGTTAGTAGTGTGAAAACGGCCCTATTGAAGAAAGACAGAAAATCCATCCCTGAAGCCAGATACAATACAGGTCTTCAGTTTAAAACAAAAGTAAAGGAATGAGTTCCACAAGTTCACTTTAAATCTCTACTTACTCCCCTGCTCACGTGTTCACACAAAACACACACAGTTGTTACCTAGAGGATATGTTTTGAGGTTCTATCACACATTAGAATAGAAGCAGGAAGAATGATACACGGTTCAGACACTGATGTTTGCAGTAACAACCTACATGCTGTAGGCCAAGGATCTTAGTATCTCATGCATCATTCAGAGGAAACAGTATGGCCGTTTCCATATGCCCTAAAAAAAGCATTCCACTCACCGAATGCTGGTGGCTTTTGCATGGGATTTCTGACTTCTCCGTTTCCAAAACGGATGCAGGCAGTTTTTGTGGTGCTGCAAGAACTAAAGCAAAACTGCTTGCATCCGTTTTGGAAATGGAGACATCAGAAATCCCACACAAAAGTTGGCAGCGTTCGGTGAGTGGGTCACCCTGTGTGGAAACGGCCTACGTTAATTTGCACATAATATATGTATGTGCAGTTCACCTCACGTCTGCTTTCCAGTTCTACTTGGGGGGGGGGGGCGGGATGTAGAAGGATTGTACAAAAACAGCAAATAACTTGTCCCAATGGCCTATTCACATGTTACTTCCTAGGTAGAATGTAAGCATGTATAACTTCTCCTACCCCATACGTATGATATCGTGGCAAGTTTTTGATATCTGCGCTGTGTCTTAGGCACTCATTCACACAATTTCTTTCAGATTTTCTGGAAAATAATTGTGCATAAAACTTTTTTTTCTTGTTTCTAGCTAGCATACAAACCAGCCTTGAGTACCTCAGAACCAGCGGTAACCAGGGCCTGTTTCCACTTCCATCTTTCTACTGTGCCTAAATACATGTGCCCACAGTGCAACGTAACTGGCACAACAACTACTTGTATATATACATGTGTTACTAGTGTTTATTTCACCTTAAGTTTCTCTAAATTTAGATTATCCAGTTATTAAAAGTGCATTTGTACATTTTTACATACTATTGTACTTTTGCAGTTCTTTGACATGTGACTCCCTGCTTCATCAGCTGGGAAGACCACAGGACCAAGTCTATACCCAGGGCTTTTTTTTCAGCTGGAACACGGTGGAATGGAGTTCCGGCACCTCTTGAAAATGGTCACATGGCCGGTGGTCCCGCCCCCTGATCTCCAGACAGAGAGGAGCTTAGATTGCACTTTAAACTCTCCTCTGTCTGGAGATCAGGGGGCGGGACCACCGGCCATGTGACCATTTTTGCTGAGGGCGATTTAAACTTTAACCCCCTCCTTGTTCCAGCTGACCCAAAGTGACGTCATTGTGCGGTCCTGAGTCCCACCACTGAGTCCCACCATTTCTTTTCCCAGAAAAAAACCCCTGTCTATACCCCTAGACCAGTGATGGCGAACCTTTTTGAGCCCGAGTGCCCAAACTGCAACACAAAATCAACTTACTTATTTCAAAGTACCAGCACTGCAATTAAACCTGAATACTGAGGTTTTAGTTAAGAAAAAACAACTCATACAGTTGTCACAACTAATTAACATCTCTCTCTCTCTCTCTGTCTCTCACTCACTCACTCAGGAGCCATGACTGAAAGTAAAGCAAGTTAAATCAAAACAGTTTGCCCTTCTTTAGATCAGCAGCCCTGCTTGCAAGCACTCTCTCACTCACTCAAGAGCCATGACTGAAAGTAAAGCAAGTTAAATCAACGCAGCTTACTCTTCTTTAGAAAGCCAGCCCCAGCAGCCTGGCTGCTTCCTCCGCTTCCTGCTGCTAAAGAGACGGGAAGCAGGGAGGCAGCCTTGAGGAAATCACGTGGGCAGGGCCAAAACCCATGTGATCTCTGCTCAGAGCTACTGGAATGCGGTTGCAGGCGTTCCCTCTCCAAATGAGCCCTGGACCTAGCGATCGGCGACTTGGCTCGTGTGCCCACAGAGAGGGCTCTGTGTGCCAGCTGTGGCACGCGTGCCATAGGTTCGCCATCGCTGCCTTAGACCATCTTCACTTTGCTGAATATGGAAGCATGAAGATTCCTACTTTATTTTTTTTTTTTATAAATTTTTTATTTTTCATAACTACAAAACACTACACAGCACTACACAAGACTATCACAAGGAAAGGGGAGAGGGAAGGGACAAAAGGGGATGGAAAAAGAAAAGGGGGGGAATGAACTACAAACACTAAACACTACACTTCATGTTTTCCCTTCATACTGTCATAATACAAAAATAGCTCCATAGGATAATGATGGAGTGGTTAATCATACAGAGAATAAACATTTCAAATTCTGATTAAACTTTCCTCCCCCTTCTAGGTCCCGGACGCAATTCTCTCTGTGCAACCGCTGTTGCGGTGCTCTCCTCCTCCTCCCCCCCCCTCCGGCTTCTCCTTTTCTTCGTTCTCGGTGCAGCAGAGTTCCGGGTTTTTATTCTCAAAATCCTTTAGTTGATCTTCTGATAGTATCTTATAGGCCTGATCTTTATATCTAAACCATATTCCTTCCAGGAATAACCATTTGTACTTTATTCCATGGTCCCTCAGAAGAGCTGCAAATTTTTTATACTTAAAACGCCTTTTCCGGACTAGAAATGGAACGTCCTTCAAAATCTTGACTTTCAAACCCAAAAAGTCCAAATCCGCATTGTATGAGTTATATAGGATGGTGTCCCGAATCTTTTTAAATGAAAAGTCAATAATGATCTCACGAGGCAACTGTCGCTTTGTTGCATATTTTGAAGAAGCCCGACGGACCTCCAAAATGGCGCTTTTAACCTCTTCTTTAGTCGTCCTCGCGGGTATCGCCAATAGTTCCGAGACCACCTCCCACAGATCCTCATTTTCCTCCTCTTTCACGTTTTGGAGATGCAAAATTGTCTGCGTTCGTTCCATCTGTAGCCCGATCAGCTGGTTCTCAACCAACTTCAGCTCCTTTTTTGTAGCCTTCACAAGTGACGCACTTTCCAGAGCAGACTTCTCTGCCCCCCCCCCCCCGCTGCTTCCTTAATGGTTTTCACTTCGCTTTCAATTAAGCCCACCCTTTGATCAGTTTCGTTCAGCTTGTCAACAAAGGGTTTTATGGCTTCCACCACCGCCCTGCGCACCAATTCTTCGAGCGACTCTCCCTTCAAAGTAGCCGAGATTGACTTACCGAGAGCGGGACTTTGCTTCTTTGCTGCCATTTTGGGGGGGGGGAGGCGCCAACAAAATTCTGGAACTCAGCGAAGGGGAAGAACGAGTCTTCTTCAGATCAACCTCTCCTTCACGAACGCTTGTAGAACAGAAGGGATTCGCTTGTTTACGGGCTTCCGCCTGTTTCTTTTATTTGCCGTTTCTCGTTGCCCGGCGGCACTCGAGGCGCCGCGCACGTCTGCCGGCCTCCATAGGGACAAACGGGCAATTCCCCCCCCCCCGCATTAATTTCGGGGAGTTCTTCCCGCAGCGTCCCGGACCCTGGCTCCCTCCCTGGGAGTCCTGGGGGCTAATCCTTGCGGATCAGCCGCCCGGTCAGGGTGCCCGGTCGTTTCCTCCCGGACCAGCCGAGAGGAGCGTCCGGCATGGCTGAGAAAACGAAACCGAATCCGAAGATTCCTACTTTAGATATGGATAAGCTTCCTTCAGGGAACCCTTTCCACATTGACTAATCTTTAGGGATGTCATCATGAGCTTTGTGGAAAACATGTCCATTTCTGAAGTGGTGATCACTCCTCAGTCAAGCCTTTGATCTCCTCGTGTCATCACCAATCAATTCGAACATCTGCTGAACAGGTTTATGGCTGCAACACCAAACAAACTTTCCTGAAAGGCTGCCGAGTCCACCACCACTAATCTTGCCCTGGAATTCTTTTGCAGAGGAGTATTGAGGGGATGCATGGAACAACGACAAGAACAACAAGCCAAGCGAATACCTCGTATTAACTGATAGCACACCTTGGTAAGCCCCTTGTCTGCAACACATAGGGGTTCTTCAGCAGATATACCGAGGAGGAAAATATACCTTGAGGTCATCTCTGTAACACTCTGTCCCCCTTAGATCAACCAATGTATCGGGTGTAGGGAGGGGATCAGCCAACATGATTCAAAGGAAAATTATTTTCAAATCATAGTGATCAGTTCCTCGGTGTGAGCAAAATCCATCTACAGACGCTGAAGTTTTACTAGGTGGAAGAACGCATTATCCTAACCAAAGAGAAGCTACCAAGAGTCAAGTGAGTTAGATTTTTACTCAACTTCTGCCTGTTCGGCCTGTTCGGCCTGCTTCGGCTAACCATCTTTGATTTATTTCCTGAGTCTGATATACTTGCAGATGTTTTAAGAAAAATCAATACAAACATGGTTTAAAGTCTCATGCTATTGTAGATGGAACTATTGGATCAGTTATTGATGATGATCTGTTTTACCTTCCCCGTTACAGAATAATGTAACATGCACATTCAAATTACATTAAGGACAAGGGGGAAAGGAAAAGGGGGGGAAAGGAAGAGGAAATGGCTAAATTAGATAACAGAACCATTAACACAGTCCTTAGGGAGCACAGTGCTGTTTATATTATTCAAAATATATCAAGCAATTTACATTTCAGTCAGACCACATGGATAAGATCCATGTCTTAGTTTGTCATTCCAAAAGATAATCAAGATAATCCAATGTGGAACAAATTTATCCATATAATGAAGATTATTTCTCTGTGCTCCCTGATAATATGTCCGTTTCATTAACAGGCCCTGACCTGGATAGCCCAAGCTAACCTGATCTTGTCAGATTTTGGCTGTTAAGAAAGGTCAGGTTTAGTTAGTACTTGAATGGGAGACCCACCAAGGACATCTAGGGTAGGCAGTGGTAAACCATCTCTGTTCACCTCTGCTTTGAAAACCCAATGGGATCGCCATAAGTCAGCTGCAGCTTGATGGTCTTTTCCACCACCAATAAAGCTGTTTGGAGTACGAGAGAGTACAGTTTAGCATTTTATTCAGATCCAACCACATTTTGTTCAAAGACATGGACCACAGAACATGCCCCAAAAGATGGAGTAAAGGTAGACAGCCAAGGGGGTTCCATATATTTATGCTAATTTGGGGTGGTGTGAGGGTGAATGGGTGCCCTGTAGAGTTTTCAAAAGAAAAGGTGATTTGACCAGTGGTTTGCCATTATCTGCCTTTGCATATTAACCCTGGACTTCCTTGGTGGTCTCTCATCCAAGTACTAACCAGGGCCGACCCCGCTAAGCTCCTGTGAGCTGATGAGATCAGGCTAGCATGGGCCATCCGGGTTTGCAATGGATACCAAATTCAGAAAACACATTCCCAAGTCTTCTGACACCTTACAGACACTTTTTAATTATTCCAGTATAGGGTTTCACAGATTAACAGCCACTTCAACAGAGGCATAAATGTGGCTCTATTCCTCGGAAGAGCATGTTAGAATAAAACGTGTTACACTGTAAGAAGCCACAACAGATGAATGCCATCTACTCCACTCGAACTATTCAGGGTGGTAAAAACCAAAGCGGATTACGAAGTCCTCTACGATCTTTCCAAATTAGGGAAGTGGACAAGACGGAGTGACGTTCAGTTGTGTGAAGTGCTGCATGTTAAGGGGTCAAAACATGCAGCAAATTACATGGGGCCACTGTGGATGGTGGAAAGAAAACAATGACTCTGCAATTAATTGTCAAGATGGAAAAAGGGAAATTCTGTGTTGAGGATCATTAAAATGACCAGTATTACAATGGAACATCATCTACCAGCAGTATACCTTTCGTGGATGCCAGATATATGGTCCACCAGCGCCACCTGTCTTTTCATGATACTTGAACAAAATCTTTGCACACGGAGATAATATATCTCTGGAGACGTTTAGCTTGGAGAGACTAAGGTGAGGCTTTGGCTTTTGTCCCCCTGCCTTCTGGGATATCTGGTTGGCCATGGTGGGCAACAGAGTGCTAGACTAGATGGGCCTGTTAATTTGATTCATCGGGGCTCTTTCTGTGTTGTTACTTTATATATAGAAATACATTGGGTTGGGAGGGGGGCTCTTTAATAAAGATTAATTCTTTCTCAGTTACCAATTACCTTGTTCATTCCGAAGTGCTCAGGCTTCCAGACCTCCATGAAGATGCTTTAAGAATGCAATACTGATGAAAAATCATTTCCATTTTAGCATGGAGAAGAACAGATGGTGTTCCCTTCAAAGCGTTTAAATGGTTCTCAACACTAGGTTTTTGAAAGGATGCCAGGTCGGAAACAACATTTTCTCCAAATTCCAGCACCATGTAATATAGGAGAATAAATTTTGGCTTCCAATATCTTAAGAATCCACTGCGTATCTCCAAAATCTAAGGATCTCCTGAACAGACTGCTTAGCATCCTGGCCAGCAAGCTCAGATGTGTGGTGAAAACAGTACTCTCGAGTAATCTAGTTGTGAGCTGGTATAGTAATATAACCCTAGTACAGTGCTCAGGGGTAAACCATTTCATGCCCATATCAAACATAGTTATCATTATAAATGCACAACTGCATGAATCGAAAGAGATTTTGCAAAGCAGTTCAATATGAACACAAGATGATATCCATATGTAAGAAAATAGACTTTCTTTTTGCCAAATGCAGCAGGAAGAATTTTCCACTGTAAATCAGACAGAAACTGAATAGGAAAAAGAGAACAACACTCAACTCCTCTGGTGGTATTCCTGCCTCTGTTCATTGCACCAGAAGGGTCAGCTCAGTATACAGTGATCTGATCAAGAAAAGCGATCTGTTGAGATTTCCTTCTCTGATCTATTTGCAAGCAGAGCGAAGAAAGGATAGCTCTGTCTGGACTGCTTCGTTTGAACTGCCCATTTGCAAGGGCTTTTGCCAGTTTGAAGGAGGCAGTGTGAAGCACGAAACACGACGAGATTACTCTCTGCACCAAGCACTTACGATTGATGAGAAATGGTGAGGGATCCTGCTTTGAACATTTTGTCTTTCTTGTGCAGCACCGTGTGTGTGTCCCCCTCCCCCCCAATCATTGCAAAGGATATTTTTGGCATGTGATTGAGATGTTCATGCAACGGGAAGGGGAACTTTCCCCCCAGTCCCCTCAAACCACTCATAGGTGTTTTACAAGACAGCTTTCTGGCATACTCACACTGCAAGCCTGAGCTTCCAGGGATCTAATGAAATTCATAATATTATGTGCAAAATGAACACAAGATGATATCCATATGTAAGAAAATAGACTTTCTTTTTGCCAAATGCAGCAGGAAGAATTTTCCACTGTAAATCAGACAGAAACTGAATAGGAAAAAGAGAACAACACTCAACTCCTCTGGTGGTATTCCTGCCTCTGTTCATTGCACCAGAAGGGTCAGCTCAGTATACAGTGATCTGATCAAGAAAAGCGATCTGTTGAGATTTCCTTCTCTGATCTATTTGCAAGCAGAGCGAAGAAAGGATAGCTCTGTCTGGACTGCTTCGTTTGAACTGCCCATTTGCAAGGGCTTTTGCCAGTTTGAAGGAGGCAGTGTGAAGCACGAAACACGACGAGATTACTCTCTGCACCAAGCACTTACGATTGATGAGAAATGGTGAGGGATCCTGCTTTGAACATTTTGTCTTTCTTGTGCAGCACCGTGTGTGTGTCCCCCTCCCCCCCAATCATTGCAAAGGATATTTTTGGCATGTGATTGAGATGTTCATGCAACGGGAAGGGGAACTTTCCCCCCAGTCCCCTCAAACCACTCATAGGTGTTTTACAAGACAGCTTTCTGGCATACTCACACTGCAAGCCTGAGCTTCCAGGGATCTAATGAAATTCATAATATTATGTGCAAAATGAAAATGCCTCTGCCATTATGACAAAGCAAAAATGGGAAGAGTGTACATGCCCTTGTTTAGGTGATGAATGGACCTGTTACATTTGGTAAAAGCTCCAGAGTCTTGCTGAAAAGAGGTGGCAAATTGAAATGTCTTCTAAAACAAGAGGCTCTTGTTATCAGTCGAATATGAAGCTGCGTACACATTTTCCCCAGTGGGACAAACACAGGGCTTTTTTTCAGCTGGAACGAGGTGGAACGGAGTTCCGGAACCTCTTGAAAATGGTCACATGGCTGGTGGCCCCGCCCCCTGATCTCCAGACAGAGGAGAGATTAGATTGCCCTCCACACTGCCGAGCAGCGTGGAGGGCAATCTAAACTCCCCTCTGTCTAGAGATCAGGGGGCAGGGCCACCAGCCATGTGACCATTTTCTCCAAGGGCAACCCACTGAGTTCCACCACCTCTTTTCCCAGAAAAAAAGCCCTGGACAAACAGATGGCCTTGAGCTGTTTGAGATTTGGAAAAAAAAAGGTGAAGGGACAGTTATCCCCACCCCTTGCTTCTCCGGGAACAGATTCAAAGCAAAGACTCTCCTCTCTTACTGAACTTAGGTAAGAACCAAATCTGAGGTTTGTTTCACAGACCCCTGGCAGCTACTAGTTAGAACAACTGAATGGCACCACCAGAGATCAAAGACAGTAACTTTCTGAGCTGTTACCATCACCCAAACTGACTCAAATAACACAAACTCACTAATGAAGAAAATAATTGGAGAAAAAGTCCTCAGACCTGTTCTTAAGTGTCAAGGGTATAATATCCTTTAGAGTGCGTTGGCCAACGAGGACATTCTCTGCAGTGTTTTACAGACTATTTTTGCTTAGGAAGAACATCATCATAAACTGGATTTTTACATACATTTGTGACGAGGAATTCAGTAGCGGAGGGCTCCAATTCATGCTCAGCCAGACCCTTCCGACTCCCCCCACCCCCTTGGCAAGCTGTTCCAGACAGACTCGGAGCAGTTGGGCCCGCGGCTCAGAGCAGAAATTCAGCATTGAACAGTCCTGTTGGGAATCTCAGGTTCATTCCTAGTTTAAATTTTGCAAGATGTCAGCAGTTAATTATTTTTATTTTACGAGCTTGTTTTAACACCTTGCAGAAAAAACCACAAACCCTCCTATGGGCCCATTCCTAGTTTGGGCTTGCAAATTCCCTCAGGCCACTACTTAGCTAGCTGCTAGACTAGTTTGTTTTCACTGGTTACAAAAAAGATTTTTATTTTTTTGTGATCAAGTTCCTGCAAGTTAACCTAGACTGAAGATTATTCTTCAGATACTCATCAGGTGCTTCCATCTCTCCAAATTTAAGATGAGGAGAAAGTATCCTGCGAATCTATTTGAGCATTTTGACAAAAGCCTTGGAATAGGAATTCATTTGCCTTCTAATTAAAATTTTTTAAAAAAACCTAGTGGGGGATCATTGGCCTGACTCCAAACAGGCCTTAATCTCAGACATTACACCTAAACACTGCCATCTTGTGACAAAATATATTAAGAAAACTTAAGAGTTGAACACTGTGAGTACACCATTTTGAGGCTTTTAGACTCAATGTATCTTCTGTTATTTGCGGTTTGAAAGATGAAGGTTGGATCCAAAGTTCATGTCCCACCTAGAGAAAGCACTTCTGTCAGAAGAAGGGACTCTTGCCTGCAGTAACCCACTGTGCTTTATCCTTTGGGATAAAGACAGGGCTTTTTTTCAGTTGGAACGTGGTGGAACGGAGTTCCGGAACCACTTGAAACTGGTCACATGGCTGGTGGCCCCGCCCCCTGATCTCCAGACAGAGGGGAGTTGAGATTGCCTTCCGCGCTGCTGAGCGGCGCAGAGGGCAATCTAAACTCCCATCTGTCTGGAGATCAGGAGGTGGGGCCACCAGCCATGTGACCATTTTCTCCAAGGGCAACCCACTGAGTTCCACCACCTCTTTTCCCAGAAAAAAAGCCCTGGATAAAGAAGTCTCTAGAACTTCATGGGGGAAGTGCTGCCAACGACGTTGTGCTGTCACAACATGGATGAAGTAGCCCAACGATCAGGACTGGGTGATTCGGGAGCGGTTGAAGAGCCCTACGCAAGAACCGTCTCCCTGCTTGTGAGGATGTTTGAGCATCTTTAGGGATTATCCATATTCCTCTATTTGCCACGTATCCTAAACATTTTTCTTTTAAAAAGGAATTAATGCTTTTAATGATGAACAATAACTTTGAGTGGGCACTTCTGTTCACATTCAACTGATAATGAAGTCTCTGCAGAACATGTTTTCAAGCATAAACATAAAATTTTATGAAGGGAGTGGGGGAAGAAAGAAAAAAAATCACATTTCAAAAACAGCACATCGTGTCCCCCTCTAACATTACTATGCATGCTCAAAGTTTTTAAAAAAAGTGACATGAATTGCAAAGTCCTGAAAGCCTGAAACTGCACCGAGGCTTCAAAGCCAGTCTAAAACTGGCAGTGTGGAATGTGGGAGTGGCATGCTGAAGCCATTGCGATAGGAGCAAATGCTCTTAAATGGTGGTTCAAACTGTAAGTGTGAAACGGGCCAATGATTCCCCCCATGCATCATGCTTTAAGTAGCCACAGAACGCTGCAAAGTGAACTTGGCCTCACATTGCATACAATAAATTTTATCTCTGGATTCATCAATTAAATCATGACTGTGGTTGCTGTACTTGCTGAAGCAACTTTGCTACCCAAACTCCCCAACCGTCTTAATTAAAAGCTTGTATTGTATGCTTAAGGAGGATATGACCCACAGATTCCAAACCAGATTGTCTGTTATAACAAGTTATATTTATTTAAAACCTACAAGTATTGAAGCAAAATTTAACTCTCTTATTTATCCTTGAAATGCCCTGCGATAGGTGTACAGAAGCAGCAGCGGTGACATAAGCCAAGAACTGTTTTTACCAAAATAAAATCATAACCATGTTTAACAACTTTTTCCGGTAGACTTACTTTTCTCAAGATGGAGAAGTTAAAAATACTCAAGACATGCATTTAAGTGCAGCTTCAGCAACTTTATTTACAAATACAAAATAAGTCAACAGGAGGAAAACAAATCTTCAGCCTTATTTACTTGTTTGAGGTACAAGCAGAGCTCCGTTTTTCAAACCTGAAAAGGCAAAAACTCTCACGAACAATTTCCCCCCATCAGATTTAACTGTTCAAACACAATGAAATCCTGAACCCCAAGCAAACAGCCTGAAGTTTTATATTTTAGTCTTTAAAAGTATAATACGACTTAAGGCTTAGAAACTGAAATACAGACAGCAACCACCACTGTGCGTCTTTAAACGCAATTTCATAATATTCTGCGGAACCCTGGAGCATATACATCAAAAATAGAAATTGCAGTTACAAATCCGTATTTATTATTTCAATGATGCTCATTAAAGAGCAAAAATAGCCTCTTCATACATAATTGAAAAATTAAAGCTATTTTATATTAGCTTCCAACATTCTTGATGCATTTACTACCAGAAGATTTCTCACTGGAAGGTATAGGAATGAGAGAGTAAATTGAACAGTGTGTGTGTATGTGTGTTTTATCCAGACGAGTTTTACTGTGATTACTTGCTTATAAATAACTAAATGTTAACTTCAACGGATACAATGCATTTTCTACATAATCTAGACAGGCAAAAATATATAATTTTTTAAAAAACCACACGCAATATATATATTTATAGATCTACAGCAGCAGCCTCCTCCGTTATCTGTAGAAGTGTTCTCGTATTTAGGTTGCTATCACATAATGGTTGGCTGTCCAGCTGTTGAGAAAAAGTAGGGGAGGGGGGCAGACAGAGGTTTAATTAAAAGGGTGTGGCCATCTGAATACAGACAATGTTTAAACTTTGAATGTTTTGCTGCATTCCATTTATTCATGCAAATTTCCAAAAGACTGTTCTAAAAGGAAAGGGGGGGGGGGGAAAGCAGGTAATAAAGATTCTTGAGGATTTCACAACCTGCCTTTCAGACTTTTAGGCCTTTTAATATGATGGGAGAGCGCCTAAACCGTGCTTTTCAAATGCAGCTATGATTTCATGTGGCCAAAAGAGGGCGCTCTTGTAACAGCAGCCTACTCCTAAGCCTGCCACAGCCGTATGAGGCCTTTAAAAAGGCCTGGGAGGAAAGCCAGTTGAGGTGGAAGCCACATCAGATTAGCTACTGTCTGGGCCTTGAAGTCTTGGGGGGAAAGGAGCAAAGGGCAGCAGACTTGAATGGGGATCATCATACACAGCGCTCAGGTATTTGTTAGCCTAAAATTGCTCAGTAATGCAAATTTAAAGCTTTAATGCTTCTTCCCAATACAAATGATTTTCTAATCTTCTCTTTGTTAATCTCCAAATTTCACTTGAACCATCATATTATGGAGAGGCTCAAAGCTGATGTAAACAGCCATCTTGACCCCCCTAAAGAGGCCAAGTAAAACAGCTAATCCGCACAAGGCGCAGATGAAAGTTAACATAAAAAGCAAGCAGTCTGACATAAGGTTCTAGGAGGTAAGAAAAGACAGGAAATTGACGATGCAACGTAAACTACATTGTTGGCGTATGATGGTGTAAATAACAGGACAGAATTTTTCAGAACAGGACCTAGTGATCTCAGAGTGTCCATGATGAGTCAGTCTTTTGCAAAGTGAAAGAGTTCACCCTTCACTAGCCAGAAAACAATTTGCTTGGTTGCCGGGAACCAATCACTGTCCTAGAACTCTTAACTGGTGCTAAGAAGATCCAATCCTCATGAAGTTGTCATAGTTACTACCAGTATAAAAGTGAACAGGTTTTCATTCTGTTTTCTAAGGCAAAGGATTGCAGCATAGAGACAGAGTTTGTCTACAGACATAATACTCATTGGTGGATTTCAAGTGAATACCCGAAATTTAAGTTGTGTGTGATGCTGGTCTCTCTTATTTCTAGAAACAGAAAGTTTACCTAGCCCCTTCCTACACCAGTTCTACTGGCATCTTGCTAGAAGTTAATAAGGAAGATTCTGTCTACCTCCTGCAAGCAGTCAACCCCGACCTCCGCCATTTTAAAAAACTGCTTCTGATATAAAAATCACAAGCCCCATGCATTAATGCACCTTAACTTGCATTAATGAATCAGCCAGCTGAGCAAAGCGTTGCCGATTCCCGCCTGGGAGTTTGAGTCAAGCCTTGAATGTAAATGTAAATGCCAAGGACTGGGTGTTATTGATTCACTGCCTTCCCAAGCTGCGGCTGTGCAGTTTTGACAAGAAAGGTCTCACTGCTTCACCACTCCGTATTCCGATCCCCGTTCTTTCTGTGATGAGATCCCACTCTAAGTTTGTAGGATCATCAATCAGTTCTGATAAGATTATACTCCTGGGAACATCTAATCAAGATCTAAATTCATCAGCCCAGCTCCAAGGACATTAATTAGCCACCACTTCTTTGTCAAGCACCAGGAGACCCAATCTTACTCTTTTGTCACACCCCGGTAGCACCGATCAAAGGTAATCAAACCTTTGTTATTCCCAGGATATGACCTTTACAGTCTTTGTCCCAATGGCTGAGGGGGCTCCCTAGCCTCAGGACACATTTTGCCCGATAAGAACCAGGGCTTTGCCCCACTCAAATTGTGCACGCGCTCCTGGATCCAAGCATTGTATCCTTCTCTAAGACTCTCCTGGTCAAGAATGCTGGCTGTTTGAAGCCCCCTTCCTTTGTGGAATGCTCTACTCCCCGGATAGGTAATTATTGCCCCAAATCCCTCAAATCTATTCCACTTTCGCCACTGCTTTTCCTAGGAATCTTGTATGCTTGTGAGTTACTTCCTGTGTGTGTATTTTCTCCTTTAAATAAAAATTACTCTTTATTCAAGACCACCAGTCTCGTCAATTTCCTTGGTGAGGGGACCCCATACAAATTGGTGGAGATTTCGCTTGTCACCCCTCTCGTATAGCCACCTCCTTGCTGCTAATTCCTCCCTTACTCACAAGGAGTCCCATTCTGGTAACTCTCCAGGCAAAGTCCATTCCAACCAGTGGGTGACAATGAACAGAATTTAGGGCAGGGGCTTTTGAGTTGTGGTCTTATAGACTCAGCTACCTGATTTTGTAAGCCATATACAGATCTTACATTTAAACAAACTTTTAAAAAATACATAGTTTTCACTGTATAGTTTTGAGGATACCGATATGTGGCAGACAATGGCAAGGTGGAGGGGGGGGGGGGAGTTGAGGGCCCATAATAATTTCAAATCAATATGGGTGTCCTTGGGTTCCTACGTCTGAGAACTGTTGACATAAGGCACCAGAATTCCAGGTCTCATCATCAAGTTTATTCTTATTTACCAGCTTCAAAGTGACTAGAAATCTAACAATATGAAATAGGGCTGATTCACAAGTGGCAAAGTTTCTTAATAATTTGATAGGAGCTAAAATCAGTGAGTCTGAAAGCTCCATTTCTAACATTAACAGTACAATCCCGAGCAGAGTTACTCCAGTCTAAGCCCATTGAAATCAATGGGCTTAGACTGGAGTTACTTTGCTTAGGATTGCGCTGTAAATCTATGCTAGCACATACACACATGCAAGTCACATCTCTTGAGGCAACAGTCGTTGAGTAATGAAACTGCATCTGGGAACCAGTCCCATCCAGCTGTAAGTTCTCCTTTCCTGTTTCACTTGCTAAATATATCTTGAAATGGGACACTGTCCTAAGGGGACAGACTCCCCTTAATCTTGAGGCATTGAAACAAGGAAAAAAGCCAAATCAAAGGTCCTGTATGTTCAATCAACAACAGACTTTCTGCTTACGTACATTCTTATGTGCCGTTAAGTCGCAACCGACTTATGGTGACCCCAGCAAGGGGTTTTCAAGTCAAGTGAGAAGCAGGGGTGGTTTGCCATTGCCTTCCTCTGCGGAGTCCTCCTTGGTGGTCCCCCATCCAGGTACTGACCCTGCTCAGCTTCTAACAAGATTTGGCTACACCACGCTTCCTTCCATCCCAGACTTCTTGCTTATGAGCCACTGAATCCATTCATTCCTCAGTAATGCATAAAGCTGCTCTTGAAAAGAACCTAGTCTGGCTATGTAGTTCAAGTGCTTCTATCTATCAAAATTAAACCCTCTCCATAAAATTAAGAGGTCATTTAGGGACTGTATCCAGTACAAAGTGCACAGCCACCATGGCTATTTTTCATTAAAATCAAACATTAAAATACCACAGTCAGGAGCCATAATTTTGAACTGAAGACAGAGGCTTGAGTCTTCATTATTATGCAGAATTAAGTAAAAGCTCTCCCACACTGTTACTAAAAATGCGTACATGGTATAGCTATCATTACAATATGGCAATATTCACATGCAGAAGACTGGTTTGGATCATGTCATGCTAGCACTGGAATAAAAACATTTTTCAGTTCCCTTGAGTGCAAGTGCTGGGCTTGTGGATGCAAAACAACTCTTGTACTACTGAGATATATGGTTACTATAACCTTCCTTCCCCTACATGCGTGTCCACACTAGTGCATCATGAGTACAAGATGTGGGACAATGAATGAGTTTGACCAGGGCTTTTTTTCAGCTGGAACACGGTGGAACGGAGTTCTGGCACCTCTTGAAAATGGTCACATGGCTGGTGGCCCCGCCCCCTGATCTCCAGGCACGGAGGGCAATCTAAACTCCCCTCTGTCTGGAGATCAGGGGGCGGGGCCACCCACCATGTGACCATTTTCACCTAGGGTGATTTAAACTTTAAAGAACTCCCCTCTTGATCTGGCTGACCCAAAGTGTGGTCCTGAGTTCCACCACTGAGTTCCGCCACCTCTTTTCCCAGGAAAAAATATGCAGACTCACATCGTATCACAGCAATTATGCTACGCATTACCATTTAACATCCAATTCAATTACACGTGGAGAAATTTCTTTCCAAGAATTAACATGGAAAACAGATTAGGAGTATAAATAAGACAGAATTATTTTTGTTTTTTAGTAAAATAGTCCCAATGAATTCATTAAACTGAATGATGCATAAGAACCTCAGTCAACAATCAAAATCAATTCTCACAGCTCTACTAAACAGTTCTGCTTCCAGCAGTGACTAAATACAAACACCTTATTTTCTTAGGGAAGGGACAGGATTAACCAATCAATTAACCAACGCAACATGTTAAACTTTATAGCCAATCAGCAGCTGAAGATTTTTAAAAATTAATTTCTAATACATCATGGTCAGCCGTTTAGCATGAAGGAGGACGAATGCTTTTAATGAGGCATGGGCCACGTGTATTACAAGTTCAAATAAAAAAAATTACTTCAAACTTTTGATATGTTCAGTGTTTCTTGCTGCTCTTGTTGTTGTGTTCTTTAGTGTTTAAATTCTGAACCCAAGGATGAAAAATGCCTTCAGAATGCTAGCAGCTGACAAATGCAGCATCACGTCACAAAGAAAACCTTATCACCAGCCGCCACACATCTAGGAGCGGCACTCTTAAGAGCATTCAACACAGAACAACAAGAGCCGACCTACAGCTCATAAGCAAAAATTAAACTCTGATTCATTCATTCAGGAAGGAACACCTTACTTTTAAATCTGAGATAGCAGTCATTGCAGAAGAGCTCATTGTTTCGGATGCGGACTTCAGTTCCAGTCTGGGACCCCCCAAGGTCGCACTCGCAACCAACGCACTGTGCAGAGAAAAAAACAATGAGCAAGAACACAATCAGCGGGGGCTATCAGAAAGGGACCCTTGAACTATTCACCCACTTGGGCAAAAGCATTGGTTAGTAATGTTAGTAGGCAATAAGCCAGCAGAGATTATAACGCTTACAGTAAGCAAACCAGCAAAGTGGCACAATCTAAAACATAAAAAAAAAGAATGAGTGAGGTTAGATCATCAAGTCTTCGCTCTCTCGGACGTGGTGGTTATTTGGCACAAAAGAATCAGAGGCAGAAGTTTTGGCACCAAAGCACTTCTGATGGACAGCATGCAGGTTGCTCACAACACTATCTAATTTTAGTTCGCCAGCCATCCCATTCATTTCCCCTAGACATCCTCTGTTTAAACTTTAATGGTTTGAAATGCTATGCAAGTTCACAGAATACCAGCTTTCCGTTTTTCAGACAGGTATGGTCACCTTCTGCCCTACTATGTTGTAGTTTTCTATTCACATCACGATGGAGAGTGCTCAGGACTTAAGCAAAAGGCCAAGTCTCCCCAAACCTTGTAGACAGGGTTCTCAGCCCTGCTGACAAATGTAAGATTTCGAGGTCACTACCTGGAGGTGGAGCGTTCAGGAGGAAGTGGCATCACTTCTGGGTGATTCTCTAGGAATTCCCTCTAACCTCTATGGTAAAGATCAGAGATACTAGAGGAAATTCCTAGAGCATCACCATCAATGCCCTTCTCCCTCCATTTTTTTCTCCCACTCCTCAGATTTTCAAGAGAGGATTATCCATTGCCAGGAGGTGAATGGCAAGCCTAGTTTCCCACCAAATAAAAAGTGCATCATGTTTTCTGCTGCCCAAAATATCATTCAAAGTACTTATATAGTTTAATTGGTGTGAATAGCTGTGACAGCACACCGGATTAAGCTCCATGCAATTAGGATGGAGATACAAATGCTACTCTTACGAATGTTCTATTAAATAGACATTTTAAAAAAATTGTCTCTTGTACTCAAGATGTCTTATAATACATATCAATTACATTAATAAAAAAACGAATGAATTAGTAATACAGTAACAAAGCCATAGGATTAGGAACCATGTAATGTCCTAACAAAACCACAATAAAATATGGAAAGATTAAAAAAATTCTCCATAACCACTGGAAAAAAAATGGCACACAATTTCCTGAAGCCATAAAATGAGCAAGCCTGAAATTCAGAGAGGGCAGATGGGTGCTACAGAAGAAAAGGGGCTCTGCCTTTGTGCCAGCCGAAACCTTCAAACTATGTTGGTATTCTGAGCAGGGCCTCCCTTGATAAAATAATAGCATCAGAATTTGGACACGAGCTCTGGGGAAAGGCAACCACAGAGAAAAGGCCGATGGGAGAAATTAGCCATGTTTCGGCCTCCTTGGTCGCCTTGAATTTAGTAACTAGTGTTATTAATTTTGATCCTTTCCAGATGGCCTGAGGCTACCAAGAATAAATGAAAGGAATTAATCCCGAACTTGATATTTCGAACATCTCTCTACAAGGGAGTTAACCAGACTGCTGCACCAAGTAGCATGTGGTTGATTACCACCACCCGTTAATTAAGCTGCCATGCCATCAGGAGTTTAAAAGTTTCTGTGTCTCCCAGGCGTTTCGCCCAGCTCTCACCTTAAAACAATGCAAATGATAACAAAGGCCAAGAGATTCGATGATCATGGCTGCTCCTTTGCCCAAAACGTTTTTACAGTATGAACACACACGCTTTCCACTGACCGACCTAGATATAGAATGAGAACGTGGCTGAGAAACGGGCTTCAGAAGACAAGATCACTCAAAAGAAACCACTGGACAGAGTAAGTAAAACCAAAACTCAGGATTCCTGGAAGAAATCTGAGAGTTAATAACCTAGAATGAAACTCTACCAACTTACCCATTCGGGCAATCAGATACAAAACGAACACTTTCATCTAATTCTTGAGCAATGCAAAATTATTGACTAAATTAAGAAAAAGAGCAATGTATAGGTTTAGAACCCCGGATTATTATTATGTCAAATATTTATATGCCACTTTTCAACATAAACACACATCCAGAACATTCAAATTACTCAGTAAATGAAATTTTAATTAAACCAGTAACATTTGTACATAAAACTAAGCAAACAAAATCCAAACAGCC
Source organism: Eublepharis macularius (assembly GCF_028583425.1). Lineage (NCBI taxonomy): Eukaryota > Metazoa > Chordata > Lepidosauria > Squamata > Eublepharidae > Eublepharis > Eublepharis macularius. Next base: position 23,347,834 of record NC_072792.1, on the reverse strand, counting down.
GCTACATGATAAACTGAAAAAGATCGGTCCGTAACAAAATGAAACAGAAAGCTGACTTCAAGATGACAACAATGGTGATTTGATGACAGAACCCTTTAACTCCCCCACTGTGAGGCAGATTTTCCTGACTAATTCAGTTAATTTGGCTGAGCTGCCCTAAGTGGCGTGTTAATCTTTGTGGTTTGAAAGTCTGTTTGTCCCACCCTGACATTCAGATATATTTTTGGCTTTTTAGTCCAGCTAGGATTGATGGGAAGAAGAGGGAGCCCTCTTCCTTTTTGTTGGAAATGGCACTGGAGATTGTATAATGTTCAAAAGGAAATAACTTTATTTAACAGGCAAGGATTGAATAAGTATAGTCAGGGACTGAAAGTGCTGAGGTAAAGTTTTGTTGTTAGTACAGAATACACTTTGAGTAACAGGCAAAATAGTTTCCTTGAAGCTTAGTTTCTTATATTTTTGGTTCTTAGCAGTGAGAGGTGTTTTACTTTTGCTGACACTTATACTAAGAATTCTTAAATAGAATTCTTTTTTCAGTCAGTGAGGTTACATTTAAGACAAACATTTCTTCTTCCCTCACTCTAGAGAGGTACCTGTCTGACCTTCGCTGTCAAACTCACTCACAAACTCTCTTTGAACAATCCTTTTGGAAACTGTCAGCCCTCCAGCTAGGTTCTAACTGACCAATCAGAGACGAGGGAGCAGCTTGTAACTCAAGCTCTCTATTCTAAGCAAGAGCAAACTCTTTCCCTCCCAGCTCTTTGATTGCTGCACTTAGGAAACCCGCTTTCAAGTGCAATCTGTCACACAAGTCCATTGGGATTCTCCAAGGATAGTATTCAAAAGTTCTGGAGCCATTGCCAAAAAGGCCTCATATCTCATGGAGGCTAATCAAAAACATGTGTAAGATTAATCCTTTAACAGAGCCTTATCTGAAAATCTCAGTTGTAGAGTAGGTTCATACAGGAGGAAGTATTTCTTCCTGTATTACAAGGGATTAGACAGATTCATGGATGACACTGGCTACTAGCCATGATGACCATATTTAAAGGCAGCAAACCTCTGAAAGGCCAGTGCCAGGAAGCAACATTAGGGGAAGACCTTGGCCAATTTATGGCTTTACAGGTTAAAAGCAGTATCTTGAAGCAGGCCTGAAAGCATATTGGTAGCCAATGCGGAAGAGTGTCAAGACAGATGTTCTAAGGACATCAGGCGAAGTCTACCAAGATCACTCTTTGCACCGATGGAAGTTCCGGAACTGTTTTTGAAAAAAAGTCCTATGCAGAACGCATTACGTGCAGCAATATAGTTCATTCTCAACCCAATGGGAATCAAGAAACAGCAAGAGCAAGTATTTCATTTTGAAGAGCATCTTTATGCTCTACAAGTGAAGTGATTTTGTGTACGCAAAGAGCCACACAGTAACAATTGATCAAAGTGTTCTGCAATCCAGGGCAAGAAGGGATGGGCACATAATGTTCTCCTTGTTTCCTGCTGGGTGCATGAACGTTTACAATCAGATGCACATTAAAAAAAAAAGAATTTCACTCCCTTGTTCACACACGCCATACAGACTGCCCTCCTCCATGCTACGATTCCGTTAAAAACTAATGCATATACTTATTTGTGACATTTTGGAGTAGATGGCAAAGCAAACCACGCATGAATGAGAAATACAGTGATAATAAAATATGTGGGTATTTTTAAAATGAAAAGTTTCTTAAAAGCCCGTATGTATTTGAGGTGCTTTAATGATGGACCAATTTCTGTAATAAACAGATTTAAGGTGTTATGAGCTGGAGTTTTCCTGCTTTTCACAGAGGCCCCCATAAAACCGGTGCTATTCGGAGCTACAGCAAGAAGGGGGAATCAACCACAAATTTTCCTCCTTTGTATGAGCTGGAGATGTAATCTTGGATCTAAAGCTTGGGCAAACCTCCACTTAGAGCCAATGAATTATATGTGGAGCATGGCTCCACCCCCTCTACTTTTCTACTACAGCCTCTCCCACAAGTTGCTGTCCCCAAAGTTGGGGATACCCGGGAATAATATGGTATGTGCAACTGGGGCTGGGGGGGGGGGGGGAAACTATCCTACAGGATACCAGACCATCCCCCGCCCCGCCCAGCATGAGTGGAAGTATCCTTCAACTCTAGATACTATATAACATAATAAACATTAGAAGACACTCTGTACTATTAAGTGCAGTCCTTACTAGATCTCTAGCATTTGCAAGGGTGGGGGGTTTGAAGAAGAAGAAGAAGAAGTATTCAACCAGTAAGTAACATACCTGTTGCGCTGGTGGGTTCCAGACTGGGAAGGCGAGGTTAGGGACTGAGAATGGGGAACAGGAGATGGAGCAGATGGGAGAATGTGAGGCAAAGATGAAGCTTTCATAGAACCGGCTGAAGACGACGGCAGGCTGGAAGAGGGAGTGCGCATGTAGGCACGGTTTGAAGTGGACACCACTGGAGGCGCATGAGGACCAAAATCTTGACTTGATGACAAAGATGTTGAAGATGCAGATTGATTCATCCAAGAATGATTCCTCCAAGAATGCGTTCTCGAAGAATCCAGATTATCTAAACTCTCACCTCTGCAACGAAAAGGATATAGATGGACACACTTGCCCCTATAGTCCTATGAGCAGTTTATTCTATTTTAGCTAGTTTGGTGTAGTGGTTAAGAGTGGCAGGACTTGAATCTGGAAAACCAGATTCCCCACTCCTCTTGAAGCCAGCTAGGTGACCTTGGGTCAGTCAGAGCTTCTCGGAGCTCTCTCAGCCCCACCCACCTCACAGGGTGATTGTCATGAGGATAAAAATAACACACTTTGTAAACCTCTCTCTGTGTGTGTTAAGTTGTCCTTAAGGTTGGTATATAAACTGAATGTTGCTGCTGCTGTTAGACAAAGGCAGTACAACTGAACGCATACCTAGAGAAGCTCCAATTCAGAGAGAGCATGTTGCATTTGTGTGGCTAAACAGCGTTCCATTGTAACAAATGGAGCTGAAGTGCAATCAGCTTCCTAGATCTCTGGGAATCAAGGCTATAGGGGGTTAAACACAATAGGAACCCTTATCTTGTTTGCACAGAGCTATCCTAAAAGATTTGTACTTTGATAACCAAACAACATAGCAAATGATAGAAGGAGAAAAAAGTTGGGTGGATATTTTGTACCCTGGCAGCAAGTACATTTACACATACATTGTTTCTTGTGTATAGGAAGACCCCATATCAGATTGAAATGCTGTATCAATCATTACTATGGAAAAATGACAAGCATAATCCTTTAATAGTTTCCCACTGCTGGGCCACAGAAGATGGCAAAAGTTCACACAGGTTTCTGAGCCTGAAGAGACTCTCAGCCACCAGCAATAAGCCTTTAAGCAAATGTCTTGAATTGGAACAGTCTCCTTGGACAATACCTCTGCCCAGGGCTTTTTTTCCTAGGAAAAGAGGTGGTGGAACTCAAGACCGCACAATGACATCACTTTGGGTTGGCTGGAACAAGGGGGGAGTTTTTTAAAGTTTAAATCGCCCTCGGTGAAAATGGTCACATGGCCGGTGGCCCCGCCCCCTGATCTCCAGAGGTCAGGGGGCGGGGCCACTGGGCGTGCGTCCATTTTTAAGAGGTGCCGGAACTCCGCTCCATCGCGTTCCCACTGGAAAAAAGCCCTGCCTCTGCCCCCTTCACTTTTACACATGTCGAGACTGTGAATAGTTCTGGGATTACATTCGCCTCCCCTCACTCTTCTCCCTCAACATGTAGATAGTAACTCCTAATTTATTTAAACATGGGATCTGCTAATGCAGTTGCATTCTACCATGAGAAGGAGCACACAATTCCAAAACCTTCTCCCAAACCAAAACTGACACAGAAGTTCCTTGCTACAGTCATGATGGCATGCAGCATAACATGTTTGTATGAAAAGGAAAAAAAAAACAGTTCATCAAGGCTCTCTCTCCCTTTCTCTTTAAGGTAAGCAGATTTTTAAAAAAACACAGAAGAAAAGAATCTTGTGTGAATCCATCCTAAGTTTAATACTTATGAAAGTCTTTTTATCACATATTTTGCAGCAAAAGGCATCGGGCAATGTCAAAGTCCAAGCTGACCAGCAGATAATCACACTATCCAGATGACCAGCAAGAGTGCTGTAAAATCTCCAAGGCCCCATTTTGCCAGTGGGTGTGAACACAGTTATTTGTCATGTTCACAGACCTCCTACCCTTACATGCAGAGTACAACTGAAGGCTTCCAAAACCAGGAAGCTGAGGACCGAGCTCTAATTTGCTACAACATCTGAGTATGGGCTTCTGAGCAAACTGAAGTTTGCCTCCTCTCCCTAAACTGGAATTCTAAACTAAGGTTTGATCCCAGTTTAAAATCCTGCATTGGGGAAAGGAAACAAACTTCAATTTGTCCTGGTGCTTACGTTCAAACATTACAGCAAAGTGGAGATCCATGCAGAACAAGAGAACATGTGGGCATGGGAAACAAGCTGTGTTTGTGCCCACCATGGAGTTGTGTTTGTGCTCAGTGTGATGTACGAATATCGCTCAGTGGTCAAGTTCTCTCCTTAATCACTCAAATACAGAAATGTTTGCTGCTTTCTCTCTTTCACACAGACACACAAAGTCTGGACAATTGTGTGGTTAGCTCCATGTGTCCAAGAAAACGTTGGATCTGTTTCTCTTAAACAGCAGCTTTGCAAGATCTTTGGCAGCAACTTTAAAAACAGAAGAGAGCTTCAAAGATCAGTGCAGGCCCCCTGGTTCCAGGATGGCAGAGCATTCTCAAGAACCATGGCTCAAGCCCTTGAGAGTGCCTGAGATAGCTCTTTCGATCCTAGCCAGGATGCACGTGTGTGCTTGCACATCAAATAGGCACCAGTGTCAGAAGCATCCATAATTCACTTTGCTGGTGTATCCACAATTTAAAAGTGTATTAACTGGGACAAGAGAAGCTTACGGGATTAATGGTGACAGTATTTGTGTTTCTGAATGGAAAAAAAAATGGAACACGCTCTCTCTCTCTCTCTCTCTCTCTTTTTGTACTTCAAATGAATGGAAATTCTTGTGCTACTCTGCTTAAAACTAAAACTGGCAAAGAATGGAAGCTGCTTTCCGACACGTGCATTACCTCCTCATTTTACTCCCAGGTAGACTGACAGACTCTTTATGCATGCTGGAACTTCGCTGCCTGATCCAGCTGCTGTCTGTGTGCAGAGATGTCTTCTTTCTCATTTCCTGAAGGATCTGCTGTCTTTCCTGCTCTGCAGGGGACAAGCCATGCTCTTTCTGAGATCTTCTCTGTGAGTCACTCGTATTCCAGGACTGCTCTGAATATTTGTTCTTCATCCCTAGTTTGAAAAGGAAATAAACTTAAAAACAAACAGAGATGCACGGCCAGGCTGAAAGGGGGAAGGAGGGAAGAAGGAGAAAGAATCGTGAAAAAAACAGAACGCAAACTTAATAAATTGTATTATTGTCTATGCCTTGTAGGATTAGTCATGATTCATGACAGAGTGCTGATAGAAAGGTGAAGCGTGTCTGTTTTCGAAAACGTAAATATAGCTCCCTGGGGAGAAGAAGGCTGGCGTCAAGTTAGCTGTGACTCATATAATCTAGTCTCCCTGGCAAAAGAACAAATCTAATGTTCAAGAATGACAATGCAGCTTGGAATACAGAGCTGTCATCTGTCTGCAGACCCTGGGACCCTCATCACAAAATAATCCAGTAGTATGGATTCTTCCTGAAAAAGAACCAACACTGTTCCATTTGTCCCGCCTGTCTCTCTTTAAAATTGAGCCCACCAAGGCACTTACCATTCCTGTTCACATGATGATCATCTAGATCAGGAGTCGATCTGGATTTATTTCTAGAAATAATGAAGGGTATGTTACAGAGGACAAAGGGCAGAAAAAATGACATCACTGTTAACAGGTTGCAACAGAAACAAGAAGTCAAAGTAAAGATCTTTGACACATTTGGTGAAATTTCGTTATGACTCCTGGACTCTATTGGAGTAAAGTAGCATGCAAACAAAGCCAGATGCAACTGCAGAAAACTGCAGCATTCCTACCAAGAGAAGAATTGGAGAAGTAATACAATCACATTGTTCACACAGACAATGAGAAATATTGGCTGTTCGAAAAGAGGAGTAAGAATAAAAAGTTAAAATGACCAATGGTCCCAGAAGGAAGTCTCGGCAGTTTATAAACTGCATCCTCCTAAACGTTCATGCCACAGTCAGACTTCATGGCAAGGTATAAATAAACTGTGACTGAGCAAAAAACAATGTTGGCTGCCATGCTCATGTACCCCCCAGCTCTCCCTGCCCCCCACAGGACATAACGCATAGCTCCAGTGGAAACTCTCCAGTTTGATCAAGCTCTAGCTTGCCGTGATGTCTGAAGGCAGGTGTTTTGGTGAACTGGAATTTGTTCTCTTCTCACCCCCACCACTGCCAGAATTTTAAATCTTGGTCAAATATCAGTTTAGAATTGTCACTTTTGGGGAGTGAAACGGCAAGCTTTGTGATTTCAGCCGAAAGAGAAAGGCAGCTGCCACGTCAGTGAGGCACTTCTTGCAGGTAAAAAGGACATTTGGATTTTATACCAGCCACCTCCCCCAACCTCGGAATGGCAGACCTGAGTGCCGATGCTAAAGTCTGTTACTGAGGGATCATCTCTTTGGAAGTAATGTTAACAATGCAAAACTTGGCAAGAACACAATGGACAGGAAATAAGAAATGCCCCATTTTATAAATGTTACAATGACCAAGGCTTAGTTTACCCAGAGTGGGGATGGCTGGGGAAGATAATACTGACCTTGACAGATCAATGGTCTGACCCAGTATAAGGCAGCTTCATGTGGTCACTGAGGTGGTGTCAATATTTGGGCTACTCAAGAGTAATCAAGGGGCCAATGTGCAATCTGTCATGTGTCTCCTAAGATACACTTGAGCAACCTGCAACATTTCAGGGCTAAATGTGCTATTTGTATAGAGAAGCTCAAGCAAAGCATTCTGTTGCCTAGGATATATGCTCCTTTATATACCCACTTTTTTCATCGTGTGTGTGTGTGTGTTGCACAACCATCTGGGAGGACAGCCTACCACAAGAGTATAATGTAACAGCAGCCACAAGAATGGCTGAAGGTAAAAATAAGAGCTGAAATTATTTGTTGTGTTATCAAGCCACTCCCATCTCATTGGCATTTGGTTGGATGGAACATATAATAACAGCAATGGTTGTTGTGGATTTTCCAGGCTGTGTCGCTGTGGTCTTGGCATTGTAGTTCCTGACATTTCGCCAGCAGCTGTGACTGGCATCTTCAGACGTGTAGCACTGAAAGATCTCTCAGTGTCAAACTGTGGAGAAGATGTCACATCTTCTACACATCTTCTCTACAGTTTGACACTGAGAGATCTCTGTCTTTCGGTGGCTACACCTCTGAAGATGCCAGCCACAGCTTCTGGCGAAACGTCAGGAACTACAATGCCAAGACCACAGCCATACAGCCCGGAAAACCCACAACAACCATCGTTCTCCGGCCATGAAAGCCTTCGACAATATATAATAACTTTGGTGCCGATTTTTCACATCTAAGACTTTGAATACCTGAAGTTCTCTTCAAAGGATTTCCAAAGTGTTCAACCGAAATCAGCTCTTTTCTGCTTTGAACGACTCCAAACAGTTTTGCAAGAGACACCGGAACACTTATCATTTGTGAATGTTGTGAATGTTGCAAGTGTGGGACTGAACACAGAAGATGGCTGTTCTACAGTGGAAATATATTTTGGGCAACAGGGCTGAAATGACACTTTCCCCATCGATGTTTTATAGCTGGCCATTAAATCTCCCCCCTCCCAAACATGGTGAAACAGGGACATAATCAACAAAGGCGGAAAAATCAGGAGCAACTCTGTCAGTGTGCTCCAATAAAAAAAGAAGAAAGAATTCTGAGTCACTTCCATGTAATGTTAGCTGCCACAGGTTTGGTTTAAACTGTGGTTTAAAATTGGTTTAACCAGGGCTCATTTTGAGGGGGAACGTGCAGGAATGCAGCTCCGGTAGTTCTCCCAAAAGGTCACATGTCAGGTGACCCCACCCACCTGATTTTTGGCCATTTTGGGCCCATTTCAGCCTGGATTGGGGCCAAAAGCCCAATTTGGGCTCAAACCCAAAACAGCCAGGATTGGGATCAGACCCAAAACAGCCAGGATTGGTCCCAAAATGGCCAGGATCAGGCCTCTCACAGGTGGTGGATCACTCTCCCACTCAGCAGCAGCCCAATCCTGACCATTTTGGGCCCCTTTTCAGCCATTTTCAGCCCCTTTTTGCAATTTTGGGCCCAATTTTGGCTCTGAATGGCCAGGATTGGGTCCAAAACAGCCAGGATAGGTGAGGTCAGGGGGTGTGGCATATACAAATGAGTTGTGCGAATGAGTAATGCTAATGAGTTCCTGCAGCTCTTTTTCTACGAAATGACCCCTGGGTTTAACCACAGAAAGTTTAACCAGCAGCGAATGCTATATGCTCTGCAATTGCATCATTATTCACCATGCAGAGATGTAATTATACAAATGAGCAAGAAAAACTGAAGATGTGACCATTCCAAACAGGGAGAGATCTTGAATTTGTCTGTACTTTCATATCCCAAAATAGCATAATCACTGATATTTTTTTCTCTCTTTAATATCTGGCAGCACACTTACTTGTCAGCACTGAAGCAGCCTGGATGCTCAGAGTTTCTTGATGTATCATAATGTCTAAAGTAAATGAAAGTACACATTTGAATGGATAGACAAGAGCCATTTGGCTGGTAGCACAGGAAGAGGCAGCAATACGAACAATAGTTCTCTACATTTTGAACAAGAAATTCTGGCAGACCCAGATTTGCATCCCAGGAACAGGAAGCTGTAGGAGAAGGGATTGACAGAGTAGGAAGTCAAACCTGTTCTTTGTTGTATAATCCACAACAGCAGCATAACAACTGACAGCAATGCTCAATGCAAAGGGGTTTTTTTTGCATTTGCAGTTTATAGGTAAATGGTGTGTGAATACAATTCTCTACAGCAACAGCCCAGGTGCATGTGGGTTTAGACTTGAGTATTAGTATGTTCTGTGGATTCCTGATGGTGCAAACTGAGATGCACATTACAAAATGTGCACTTTGGCTGACGTGGACAATTAATATTCTAGCAACATGCAGTGAAGTGTAAATATAGGCAGCAAAGGGATTACTCTCATTCATCCCCACACTTTTTAAAAACTTTGTTTTTAAAAGAGGTTTAAATTTTGCTTTTTTAAAGGAAAGGCTGTTGCAAAAATAGTCTCTTGCCAGGAACAACTTCTCAGGAACATTTTAAGTCACCACTCACACAAGGTGAAGATTATGGGAAAGCTCTTCATTCCAGCCACTAACACGTGACGTAACAGTAACATTGGAGACATTTTTCCATGGCAGGCGCAGTCCCTAGCATGAATAAAACACCTATTCACCAGAGCCAAAAGCCCTGCTAGGCGACCAGTGCATGAGCTTGGGACTACTATATGCATGATGACATCTAAATGAACCCATATTAATAGTGCAAGATTTAGGGTAGGATCATTCCTTTAAGGCACTTTGATTATGCATTATCTTACACAACAGGCATGTACTGCCTTGCAGACTAAAAATCACACAGTGGATTCCCTCAGTTCTCCTCTGGTGTTACTCCGCCACTCCATTATGATTTCAGTTCTGCTCCAATTGACTTCCAGACAGAAAGCAGAATTCCAAGTTGATAAACAGATTTCATGCATGAAAAAGGTTCTTTCTTTGAGACTCATATACTTAAGCTACATAAATGGCTTCCTCAGAGCAAAAACATTTATTCTTTGAACAGAAGCGCAACGGAAGATTACACTTTTGCAACGTAAAAGGCTTCCTGTCAAAACTAACCTCATATGCCAAGCAAAAAAAAAGGGAGGGGGGAATATGAAAATTGTTATCCCAACACAAAAAGGGATAGTTGCAAGCTTCCACAATCTGCTGGCACATTTATCTAGCACCCCAGTTTCCAAATCCATAGCAGAAAATAAATCTGTAATGCAGACCTTTGATACTGGGGCCTCTGGACTGGAATATCCCTGAGTTGTTCCACCACCTGCGGTTTCTGTTCTACTTCTTCCGGGGGCTTTGGTTCCTCAGCATAGTAGGTGTCCCTTCCATTTTGTCCCTCCTCAAGCTGCAGTTCCTGGAGTTTCCTCTCTTGTTCCACCTGCAAAGCAGCTTCTTCCTGGAGTCTCTGCTCTTCCTGGCGTCTCTGCTCTTCCTGGCGTCTCCGCTCTTCCTGGAGGCGTTTCCTTTCTTCTTCCTTATCCTGCTGTTCCCTTTCCTCTTCCCATCGTCTGCTGGTGTCATAACAGTCAACTTTACCGTTTTCATTTGTTTCCCACTGAGAAGCAGGTGGCTCCTGAGCAGTTACGGACACAGCATCTGACTTCCATACAGTTTGCTCCTAGGGAGAAGATTGCAAGATTTATAGAAATGAACAGCATATAATGTATTCAGTTTTGTGAATGTGCTGTGGCATGAGTTAGCCAAAGTACTGGATTTCGTTCCAGAAAAATTCATATTTCCCCACTAGAAGGATGAACCCAGCTGACAGGAAGGGGCTTGAACCAATGGACTGAGGAGTACAAGTGGAACAAAGAAAAGGTGGTTTCCCAGCCCCACACGTCAGCTTCATAAATCAAACTGAGCGCCATGCTCATCATTAAATGAATGTAACATCAAATAATGACTTACACATGTGAATGAAATTTCAGGGAGATCCTGCTACTACACGGAACATGCACATTCATACACTCAACTATTATTTATCAAGTTTAAAGAAATCTATCAATGTGTAAACTAGCCCTTTGGTATACTACATTTTTGAGACTGCAACCAAAAATGCAAAAAGTTTCATTTCATTGACTGGCTTTAAATTAATGTCAGTTTCTTCTCCTACAACTTGATCTGTTAGCAACTGCTGTGCAAAGGTCCTTTTTCCCCACACCTCTGTTCATCATTCAAGTTTGTCTCGCGTGCTGTGTAGACATCTCCAGGTATGGCCCTCACTTATCAAAATCTGGTAGCAACGTAAATGTCCTACAAGTTACACCATAGCTGGATTTATTTCATTTTGAACATACATCAAAATACCTAGAGATATCAGCTAGTCAACCGACCAATCACTGATACACTGTATATTGATACAAATTGATACGAATAAACTTGGTCTCCCCAGCTCTATTGTCTCTCTGCAGTGTAACAAAAACAACCATCTACCCTACTACATAAGATCTTTAACAGGAGATTCCAAGATGGGTTTCCCTGTTAGTCTGTCTGTAGCAGTAGAACAGAGCAAGAGCCCAGTAGTTCTTATAAGACGAACAAAATATGAGCTTTTGCGAGTCACAGCTCACTTCGTCAAATCAGATTCCAAGGAAATGAACCTGGAACCTGCTACCTCCAAGACAAGGACTCTAACCAATGAGCCCTCAGAGTCTCTCTGAGATGTCTCTACACGAGACATCTGACACGTGAAGAACATGTGTTGGGAGATGCAATGTTAGCTGGGAAGGGTAGTTTAAAAAGACAGAGCCAGCGGCAGTACAAAGGCTTTGCTATATACTGGAGCAGTGGGAAGGGGCTGTGAAATGCCAGAAGGAAACTTCAGCCCATTATAACCTCTCCAGGTCCAAGCCTGGCTCTGGAAGGCAGTTCCAGCCCATTTCCATTCCTCACTGCCCTCTGCTTGCCATTCCTTACAGTTTTAGACTAGAGAGGTAAAATTGATACAGCCTTCGAGGACGCGAAGATAAAATTGACAAACCCTCTCGGGAGCGACCTCCACTGTCTCTGCCTTTTAAAACTACGCTTCCTGGCTAGATTGTATCTCCTTATACTTGACAAACATGCGCCGAGGCGCCTTGTGTAGAGACTCTCTGAGTCAAGCAGCAACAATGCCTGGTGATTTGCTCTAAAACTTGCAAATTAAATATATTCAGGATCTGATGCAAGACTGGAGGTTAGTTTGCTGACACTGGCCACTGAAGGGGATTCGGCTTTACGCTCCTCACTGCACTGTTTTCCTGACCTGAAATGGCCTCAAGGGCACTATTTGTTCCTGGGGGACTACCAGTACAGCAAACCATGCCCTTCTGAGGCCATTCTGCATCAGGAAAATTGTGTGGGAAGGGGGAAGCCCTCGGCCCCTGCCCACCACACTACACTCTCAATCCAAATCAGACCCCTGCAACACCTGGGAATTTAGTTCCTGGCATCTGAAGTCTGACTGTATGGTTTGACAGTTGGGTCAGGAATATCCAGACCTGGGCCGTTTCCACACTACTCACCTTCAATTTGAACGCTGCGGAATGTTGTGGAAAAAACGCGGAAGATAGCATTTTCTCGCGCGAGTTTTGTGCGACATCGTGCAAAAATCGCACGAGAAAACGCTATCTTCCGCTTTTTGTTTGTAACGTTCCGCAGCATTCTGACTGAAGGTGAGAAGTGTGGAAACAGCCTGAATTCCTGGTAAAATATCACTGCTAGTTTGGCCCTCAGAGCATACTTTACAAAGAGTGAAAACATTGGTACTGGCGGACAGGACAACTTTTTACATTCCATTTGTTTGAACAGTCACATTTTAAGTATATCCCACTATTTCCAGAGACTGCCTTAAAAAAAAAATCTAGTCTGAAGAACAGTTCTATGAACCTCAAAAGATGCTCACAGTTCTATGGTGTTTACTTGGACCTAATAGAAAGGTATTTTTGTCAATGTGGTTCCTATTTGGACTTTTTCCCAGGCCAACACAGCTGCCAGCATTTCCTGTTTTAAAACTATGCATTCAGCTCTCAATGGGAAAGCAAAATTATGTTTTTGTTTCATGAAAGAGCCAAGAAAGGTCAAAGCACAAAGTGTTTAAGACACACCTCAGTTAAGTATTGAGAGCTCTCCTTCTCAACCTCTTGCTGTGCTTTCAGCCATTCTTCCTTCAGCTTCTCCTGCTCACGTTGGTATTTCTCCTAGATTTTTTAAAAAGAACAGTACGCCACAATTAGTTGAGTTTTTCTTTTTCTTTTTGCAATATATGCTACATAGAAATGTAGCTTCTTTTACACTGATCAAAATAAATGCATGATTGGGGATCCATGGGAGATAGTACCCCTCATACCTCAACAAGAGGTTCTACAGACTAACTACAGACTAACACAGCTAACTCCTCTGGATACTAAATAAGTATCCAGCAGAGTTAGCTGTGTTAGTCTGTAGTTGCAAAACAGTAGAGTCCAGTGGTACCTTTAAGACTAACCAACTTTATTGTAGCATAAGCTTTCAAGAACCACAGCTCTCTTTGTCGGATGGTTCTCTAAAGCTCATGCTACAATGAAGTGGGTTAGTCTTAAATGTGCTACTGGACTCTTTACTATTTATTTAATATATTTTTATTCTGTCCCTCCTCTACGGAGCTGAGGGGGAAGGGTATTTCTTGGAGCAAGCTTCCATGGCAATGAAGAGTGGGTCACAACACCACTCTTTACTTGGAATTATGTACATGTGTGGGGTGCAGGAACCCCAAAGGGACCATAACCAAGGTTTATTTCTAAATGGTATTAGGTTCAATAACTTCAAAGCCCAGAATCTAATTCCAGGACTGTGGAGGCTGGCTGTCAGCAGCAACAAATACAACAACAACAACAACGTTCGATTTATATACCGCCCTTCAGGACAACTTAATGCCCACTCAGAGCAGTTTACAAAGTATGTCACTATTATCCCCACAACAAAACACCCTGTGAGGTGGGTGGGGCTGAGAGAGCTCTGGAGAGCTGTGACTGACAAAGGTCACCCAGCTGGCTTTAAGCGAGGAGGGGGGAATCAAACCCGGCTCTCCAGATTAGAATCCCACCTTCTTAACCACTACACCAAACTGGTGTGTTTTCATAGGCCCTGGCTCTTTATATACTACCAGGGTGAGAGCCTGAATGCTCAGGAATTGAACACTGGTAACTCCTGGTAAAATCACTGGTACAATATTTTGTTAGTTCTATTCTGTGGGATATTAAAGCCACCCATTGAAAAAATTGAGAACACAATTTTGGGACTCTGATTCTCCGTCTTACAATAAAAGCTTTTGGATTGTGGCTTGTTTGTTTTACGGAGGAAATTTCTCTCTTGTAACTGGTCAGGGATCAAAAAGTAAGCCGCTGACACCCCTCCAAACGTATCTTGAAGAAGTATTTGGCCACTGCCTCTTCTCATTCATTGCACCAATGAGTTATAATCGGCATTCTTGCCAGTTCCTCCTGTGTTACTCGATAGGTTTGAAAAGAAAGTGCAAAATGATAATGCAGAAAAAGAGAAAAAAGCAACGGCCTCTGACCAAGTGGGATGGTTCTGGGACACGTGTAACTCAGGGCCAAGCTACAAGTGATGAAGGACACTTGAACGGCAAGTGAACAGACTCACGTGTATTCCTCCCCGTTCACTTGCGCTACGTGATCGAGTGGAGTGCAAGTGGGGCACAAGTGAGCAGGGAGGAATACACGTGAGTCTGTTCACTTGCCATTCAAGTGTCCTTTGTCACTTGTAGCTTGACCCTCAGAAAGAGCTTCCATCTACATGCACCTCTCTGTGATCCCTGATCAGCCACAAATGGGATCCAACCAATGGCATCTCTGACACAGAGGCAGAGGAGTTAGCCGTGTTAGTCTGCAGTTGCAAAATAGTAAAGAGTCCAGTAGCACCTTTAAGACTAACCAACTTCATTGTAGCATAAGCTTTCGAGAGCCACAGCTCTCTTCATCAGATGCATCTGACGAAGAGAACTGTGATTCTCAAAAGCTTATGCTACAATAAAGTTGGTTAGTCTTAAAGGTGCTACTGGACTCTTTTTGATTCTGACACAGAGGTAAGATCTGAGAGGTCACAAACCTTAACAAACTCACTTCCAACTGAAGTCTGCCCGGCTAACAAGGATCATCTTTCACAGATATATAATAGCCCAGCATTTCTTAGAAGTGCTTTTGGCAAACCGAAAACATTTTATTTCAGGCTGGTGGAGTATTTACAGACTCTGCAGCTGCTGGTTATTTATACTTGTATTATTTTATTGTTAGGCTATCTTCCTTACTAATTAGTTTATGACTAGTTTCTGTTTTGTACATTGTTTGTGGTACAGCTCAGAATGGAGGATTACATTTCAAACATGTAAAAATGAAAAAAGAAATAAAAAAATTAACACAACTTGGACTTTTTATGCCCTTAACATCTAGCGTAATTTTCTGCCTCATTCCTCCCCCCAAGATTATTACTTTTTACAGGGCTTTTTTTCTTGGAAAAGAGGTGGTGGAACTCAGGACCGCACAATGACGTCACTTTGGGTCAGCTGGAACAAGGGGGATTTTTAAAAGTTTAAATCGTCCTCGGAGAAAATGGTTGCATGGCTGGTAGCCCCGCCCCCTGATCTCCAGACAGAGGGCAATCTAAGGGGCGGGGCCACCGACCATGTGACCATTTTCAAGAGGTGCCAGAACTCCGTTCCACCACATTCCAGCTGGAAAAAAGCCCCGACTTTTTATGGTGACTTTGTAGTGGGCAGATTTGTTTGGTGGCACCTGGATTTTTATGCAGCTGGTACAATTGTGAATTAATATTGGTTTTTATGCTATTTGTAATAATGTTTTACTGTATTTTAATAATATATTTGTTGGAAGCTGCCCTGAGCCCGCTTGCGGGAAGGGCGGGGTATAAGCTGAATAAAATAAATAAATAACTTTTTCACTTCCATCTAGGGTTGCTAACTTCAGCATGGGGAATTTCTGGAGATTTGGGGCAGAGTCTAGAGAAGGCAAGGAGCTCAGCAGGGATGTGATGTCACCGAGAGCCAAGCTACAAGTGACGAATGAGACTTGAACAGCAAGTGAACACAAGTGGAGCGCAAGTGAACAGGGAGGAATACACGTGAGTCTGTTCACTTGCCGTTCAAGTGTCCTTCGCCACTTGCAGCTTGGCCCCGAGTTCACCCTCCGAAGTTGCCATTTTCTCCAGGGAAATGGATCACTGTAGTCTAGAGATCAGTTGTAACACCAAGAGAAATCCAAGCCCCACCTGGAGATTAGCAACCCAACCCCGATGCAGATTTCTCAGCATAAGCTCTAATACTTCTGGCAATTATTTATTTTTCGTCCAAAAGAACTCACGACACTCAAGGACATCACACAAGTCCTATGAAGATAATACATGTTATTCTGGAAGTTCAAAATATGGAGGAGGCTGCAATCCTAGACGCGGTTAAATTTTTAATAAGCACCATTGAACAAAATGGGGCTTCTGAATAAACACAGTTAAGACTAAACTATTCAGTGTGCTTTAAGCTACTTCCTGATACTGTGTTAAAACTGGCAACCAATCTTTCATTAGACCTTTAAACAGTTAAAAGTGTTTTCTACTCATAGAACAGACAGCAGGAGAGAGAGCCAGTTCTCTGTAGAGACCTAAAATCCCTGGGCAGTTCAACAGGCCAACCTGGAGCCATCGCTAGACGGTGCCCAGCCCCGCACTTATACGGGGCCTTCTTTGTGGTCTGCAGGCTGGAAGGGGTGAAGCACATGGCGCCCACCATTTTCTTGGGGGCACAGCAGCTCCCGGATGCCTCTGCATGGCTGCATGCTCAGCGCCAGGTTCAAATCACTAGCCAGCCAATCAGGCTGACCTGTAGGGCAGGGCCTCATTTGGTGAAACTTGAAGGCCAAGTCTTCCCTGTGGCCCACCTGCCGAGGTTAAATAGCAGAGCCGGCCAGGCACCCAGCACTCTGCTCCTGAACCAGCTTCAAGAAGAAGCTGAGGGAAGGAGCAGAAGAGGATCCTTTTGGGGGGAAGCAGGACAGTGAGCCCAGTTCCCTCATACTTGGGGATCTTCTTAAGGGGTCTTAGAGTCAGATACTGCAGGGACATGCCCAGTCTGGGGCTGCCGGGTCATGCACACTCCCAGGTAGCAGGGGGCTCCATGCAGAGGTGTGAGCCCACGTGAGCCCCAAAGCCTGTTATCCTTTGGTTTCCCCCTTCAGCAGGCAGGCTGAAAGGGAGAGGGAGTCATTGGCCGGCAGGCAGGTTGGCCAATGCTTGGATCTGCTCCAAAAAAGTTGCAGGCTTTCTTAAATCCAAAAAGTCGTCTCTGCGTCCTTGAGCGGCCTGCCCTCTCGCCTCCTCACTCTTCAGCGTTGGATCCGCAATGAGGCTCACCTGAAGCAGACGTTCCTGTTCTGCCTGCCATTTTTCCTGTCTCTTCCTCTCTTTTTCTTGATCCCAAGCCCAGCGGCTAGAAGCACTTATGGGTGGAACTGGGAGCTGTAACAGCAGAAACAGGTAAGACTCATAGAGCTCAAGAACTCACAGGTTTATTTACAGTCCCAAGCAAGAAGTGGACATTCAACAGGAAA
The DNA here is from genome assembly GCF_028583425.1 of Eublepharis macularius. Taxonomy (NCBI): domain Eukaryota; kingdom Metazoa; phylum Chordata; class Lepidosauria; order Squamata; family Eublepharidae; genus Eublepharis; species Eublepharis macularius. The sequence continues at coordinate 23,330,348 of NC_072792.1, read as the reverse complement.
ATGAGAATATCTAACCTAAATGTACCTGAGATGTACACTGAGGGCTTATTTTCTGGGAAAAAAGAACCAAAGGTAGAAAAGGGGGGTTCTCTTAACCCTCTTCCTGCCCCCTGCTTTTGCTTTCCAATCAATCTGTCTTGGTTGCTATGTTCCAGCTGACCAGAAAACCTGGACAGAGAAGGAGGCTGAGAGCCAAAACAGACGGGACACCTGATGCGCGGAGGACAAGAGTCAGTTTCCTGCAAGTTAGCCGTGTTAGTCTGCAGTCGCAAAATAGCAAAGAGTCCAGTAACACCTTTAAGACTAACCAACTTTACTGTAGCATAAGCTTTCGAGAACCACAGGTCTCTTCATCAGATGCATCTGACGAAGGTGCTACTGGACTCTTTACTACTTTCCTGCAAGGTTCCACGGGAAGTGTAGTGAGAAAGAACCTCTGCCAGGGAGAAGAGGGAGAGAATCCCTCGTCTCCTGGGCAGAGGTTCTTTCTCTAGGCGTCTCATCTAGTCTGCTTGGCTCCCTCTCGCCACTGCCAGTTCCCCTTGCTCTCCTAAAAGCCCTGTGCAGCCAGAGGGAACCAAGTGTGCAGGTGGCAGCGAGAGGGAGTCGATTGCGCCGGTGGTGGCCAGAGGGAGCTGGCTCCTTGTCCCTCTTGCTCCCATCAGTGTGCTCCTCTTGCTCCCCTAAAGGCACTCAGCAGCCAGAGGGAGTCAAGAGTGTGGGTGACGGTGAGAGGGACAAGGATCCTATTACTGCTGCCAGCTCCCTCTGACCACTGTCGGTGCAATCGGCTCCCTCTCGCCGCCACCCGCATGCTCAGCTCCTTCTGGCTGCTTTTGAGTGCTTTCAGGGGAGCAAGGGGAGCTGGTGGTGGCAAGAGGGAGCCAAGCGGATTAGACAAGACATCTAGAAAAAGAACCTCTACCTGGGAGAAGAGGGATTTTTTCCCTCTTCTCCGTGGCAGAGGTTCTTTCCCACTATGAGCAGAACCACAGGTGACAAAAGGCACAGATTGGACACTTGTCAGCTTCCCTCAAGTTTTGATGGGAAATGTAGGCATCCTGGTCTCGCAGCTTCGCTCTCTGACTGCTGTCCAGTGGACTTTTCAACTGTCACTTGTCCAACATTCCGCCAAGCTGCCTACATTTCCCATCAAAACTTGAGGGAAGCTGGCATGTGTCCAACCTGTGCCTTTTGTCACTTGTGGTTCTGATCTATATTTCCCATGGAACCTTGCAGGAAACCGAAGCGTGTCCTCCACACATCAGGCGTTTTGTGTGTTTTGGCTTTGAAAGGAAAGGCTCTGGGACAAGAGTTGAAGGGGGAAAATAGCAGGCAGAGAAATTAAGCACACTGGAGCCAAAACAAAGGACTGGGCATCCTGTTAGTCACTGAACCTGTTGTGTCTTTAGGAAAAAAGGTCCTAGGTGAAATAGATAATAAGTTGACCTTCCACAGGATGAGTTTCAGTAATTTCAAGGTGCTAGTATTGACCTTTAAAGCCCTATATGGCTTGGGACCAGAATATTTTAAGGATCGTTTTCTCCCATATGAACCTACCCATTCACTCTGATCGTCTTTAGAGGCCCTGCTTTGGTTGCCTATCGACAACTCGGGAAAAGTCCTCAATCAATCATGGTGCTGAAACTCTGGAACTCCATCCCCAGGGACATTCACCTTTCTCCCTCTGTCACTGTTTTCCACCAGTAGGTGAAGACTTTTTTGTTTCATTTGGCATAACCCCCAGTAAACTCTTACTGTTTCTGTAGGTCTATATGCTCTTATTGCATTGTTAAATATTTATACATACATTTTAAATATTGTTTTAATGTGTTTTTTTGTTTTTTTAAATTTTTACTTAATCAGTTGCCATATGTAACTACAACAAGTAAACAATAACAATTTGTACATTAACAGCAAGCTTTCAGACTAAACAACAACTAGAAGTTATGCCAAATAATCATATGGAGAATTGTGTAGGTGACTAGACATTAGATCAACAAAAAAAGAGAGAATTACACTCTCTTAGTATCCAAACCACTCATAGAACGAGGTATGTAGCTGACTATCTGTAGATGAATGTTGTTTCTCTATATATTCCAGTACGGGCTGCCAAGTTTTGAGAAAGGTGGAGTCATAGTGTTTTCTGTCATTTTTATTTGGTCTGCAATCTTTTCCATTATTAAATAATTCCAGATATTCAACGACCAAGTTGTGATTTGTGGGACTTTTTTGTCTCTCCAGCAGGCTGCAATAGTCGTTTTAGCCGCTGTCAAAAGTATGGCTATCAAATTTTTCTGAGGTGTTGGCATATTTAAATCATACCCCAAATTTAGCAAAATTGCTTCTGGTGCTTAATGGTACTGAAAGGTCTGTCATTTCTAATATAATGTGGGCCACTTCTCTCCAGAATTTCTGAATTGCTTCACAGCACATAAATGTTTTAATAATGTTTTAAATAAATAAATTTGCTTGTAAGTTTTGATCATCAACCCCACTTCAGTGAACAAATACTCACATCAGGTATTGCAGGTTCTGAGCCTCCTGCAGCATTTGAAGTAGTGAGGTAGAAACGACAATAAAGAGAGAAACATGTATTAATGCTCCCTGGAGAATACTATTTAAGCATTAAGCATACTAGAGGCTTGTAATGGTCTCAATTTCCTTTAGGATGTCAAGGACTCACCAAGTACCCTGGGATGAAGAAAGATTAGAGTCACACGAGACAGAAGGCTTTACCTCAGTCTTGTCTACACATCATACTTTCACCAGGGATTTTACTCTTTTTTCACCAATTGAGCAAACCAGGCAAGAGTAGCAAAAAAGGGACAGCAACAGCAACTCCAGGATATGCCAGTGACCACATCAGGAAAATGTTCAAAAAAGAGGGCACTTTCTCCTGGGTTTCATAAAGGAAGGGTTTTAGACAGGGGCGTTGCAAGACTTATATTCTTGAAGAGAGAGTTTGGCTGAGATTTTAATAGCGATGGGTGTACTTCCAGGTGGTTCTCCTTGGCTTCTTTTTTCAAAAAATTGTTTATGGTTGGATTGGATTTGATGCACAATCTTGATTTTATTGACATCGTAAGCCCCTCCCCCCGAGCTACAAGAAGGGCAGGGAAGGCTTAAAAATAAATTATGTGCATTTAAAATAAATACACTCTCAGCTGTCACATTATTCCTCCTAGCTCTCTCCCATCTAAAGCTATACAAACAATAACATTTGCAGGGCCAAGATAAGTAAAGACACCTGGGCTGGAGCCAGGAATCGGGTTTTTTCTATCTATGATGGAAGGCATATTAACACCTGTGACCGTTACACCGGGAGGAAAAATAAAAATACCACCAGGTCAGAGATCTCAGGTCAGGAGTAAAATTTCCAGTTAAGAGGAAATGCAAATCCCCTTTTGCCCTTGCCCCAGAAGGTATTAAGAGCGCGATGTTAACAGACAGTCAAAGAGGGGAATGGACCAGACTGAATGCCGGACCTGCTTCTTCCTACCCTAACAGAAGATAAGCCTTGTCAAAGATGAAAAATTCAGGCAGGCAGAGTAGGCGACTAGAGCACAGAACAGACACCTGAGCTGTTGGATGTAGGATCTGCTCCAGTTTTATTCGACCCCAGGAGCCTTCGCCTACTGGCACTAGGATAGATCTCCTCTTACTGGATCTGTGTGCATGCAGTAACCCATCAAAGGTATTACAATCCACACACAGCCTTGCAAGAATATTCATGTTGGCTTAACGATTACACATTTCTGACTTCCTCATTCCTAGAGTTACCAGTTTTGAGTTGGGAAATTCCTGGAGATAAGGGGGGGGGGTGGAGGCTGAGGAGGGCAAAATTTGGGGATAGGAGGGACATCAGCAGGGTATAATACCATAGACTCCACCTCCCAAGCAGCCATTTTCTCCAAGAGAACCAACCTCTACAGCCTGGAATTCAGTGGTAATTTTGGCCACCACCTGGAGGTTGGCAACCCTATGCCATTCCCCCAACCTTGCTCTACTAAAAACATACAAGTGCTTGTCACAAAACGATATACTATTATAACTAACATACAGCCAGTTCTATCAACTGAACTTAACTAAACCAAACCACATACTATTAGAAAAAGTCTGTGCATCTTTATTGTTTTTAAGATCTCAGCTGTTACCAATGACAACTTTTTAGTTTTAAAAAAATGCTTTACATGCTTTGTTTTGCTCATAAAAGGCATTAGAGATGTGTGTATTATTCAATTGTCAAGTGTAATCTGAAGAATACTGTTAAGGCATTAAGAAAGGAATGTGCTGAAAACCAAGGAACGTTCCATAAAAGCAGCTGAAGCATTCACCGACTGCATCTTATCTAGTGTTCCTGTAAGTCTTTTTATGAAATGCCAATTGCACAAAAATGTAATAGATGGAGAAAGCTGTGCTGTTCATCTCTTTTTGCTAAACTGGAATCAGTTCACGCTTTACAATAGTAGTACAAACCAAAAAGTTATAAATAAAAGTTTACTCGTCACTCATCTTTTCACAAATAATTAACCTAGGAGAGACTATAATAGTTATGCTATAACAAACAAAATAGCAACAATACCCCGGTGATAGGGTGGCCAGCACTGCCCCAGCAAGTGTAGGGAGATTTTTGAGGGTGGATGCTGGAGAGGGTGGAGTTTGGGGGAGATGCAGTGTCACTTCCAGGTGGTGCTCTAGGAATTTTCCCTTATCTCTGTGATAAAGAACATAGAGATATAGAGCAATTCCTAGAGCATCAGTATCGATGCCATTTCCCAGCCTTTTCCCCTGCCTGCTCAATTTCTTGTGGGCAAGAGATTGAGGCTGAGGGTTGCGATTTACCCACCGTGGGCAGGCAAATGAGCCTATCCAAGGAGAGAAGAGTGCATTCCTAGAAATATCTGCTTGTTGGAATACAACAGTCTTAATAAAGGTGCAGACTCTTTGAGGAACAAAGTGTGCAATCAATGGGTCCTATAAAAAGGCCTAATGTAATGCAGTTCTCTCTCCAGTAAGCCTCACTATGAGCTGTTATTTGGTACAGTGATGCTGAGGGCTTGAAAATAAATCAGCAACCAGCCTTTGCAAAGCATGGTATAATGAAGAGTACCGCTAAGCCTCATCTGCCCATCACAATAAAGCGCACTGGAGAGACGTGCTGATGAGTTTCTGGTTTGTTTATCTTTAGTTTATTGCAATCAAAGCAGCAGGAATAGTATTTTTTTTAAGAAGGCAGAAAACATGATGCAATTCATTCAGTACATAGCTAGATGTCACTAGGATAAAATAAGCTTACTGAAGAATCTAAAGGAAAACATTAATCTTCAAAATTATTTAAGAACATTGATAAAAAGGATGCATATGTTCAAGGAAAACAAACATTCAGTAATGCATAAAAATGTTACAACTACGAGTGTAAAGTGTCATCTTAATCACCACACCAACAGATTCCATGTGCAGAAAAATATTGAAAGAGATAAAGGAAGTGTATGAAACAAGCTACTGGAAGGGAAAATGAATGGAGGGAGAGAAGAAACATGCAAATCACGCCAGTAAACACAGCTTTATAGAATTGTGACACAAACCATTCACAGAAAAAATATCCTGCCATTTCCAATTTTTTTAAAAAAAAAAATATTAGAATTTGCGGCCGCGTAATGCCGAACAAGCATCACACACTAATTGCCAATTCTAAATAAATCTAAATCAGACTGTGCACAAATGTCAATTTTACTGTTTTTCTGAACTTGGAAAGCTCGCTTGTTAAATCTGTGCTCAGCAGAATGGCTTTTTAGAGGAAATCTGCAAACCTAGATAAATGTTTTTGTGCTTCACACTGCTCCCCCAGAAGGGACCGTGTTTGAACACACATAAAAAATGTAAAAGGTTTGAGATATACAGAGGAACACACAAAGCCCATTACCACAAAGGTAGACCCATGAATTGTAAGAAAACCCTGATGGTCCTAGGAAAAGAATGGAAACAGATTATGCAACTTTGTCATATGCCAGCAACAATCAATGGTTGAAGAAACTCAGAACCCAACACCAGAGACTTGTTAAGCAGAATATACACAGCGGGGAACAATTTCATGGAAGTACATGAAATGTTAGCTTTTTTATATTGTTTTTACCTTGTTCAAAAAACTGTGATCGCCTTTTTAAGTTTTTCAAAGAAATAGGTTCTGTGTCTATTTGGAAAAAATATGGAAATAACAGATCAGTGTGGTGTGGTCTGACTGTATTTAATCTCTCTCTGTTCACTGGATAGATGCTAGTCACTTATTTCAAGTGCATGATTACATTCAATTTATGCTGTATGGCCATTAACATCTTAACATTTGTTAGCTGTAGGAGTACTTTATTTCGCATAGTCGATATCCCAGAAAGGAAGAACTTAAGAAGAGTCCTACTTAGAGTTGTCAACTCCAGCTTGGGAAATCCCTGGAGATTTGGAGAAGAAGCCATGGGGGGCAGAGCTGGAGGAGGGAAGGGAACTCAGCACGGATGTGATACCATACAGTCTGCCTTCCAAAGCTGCCATTTCTTCCAGGGTCATAGATCCAGAGGAGTCAGCTGTGTTAGTCTGCAGTTGCAAAATAGTAAAGAGTCCAGTAGCACCTTTAAGACTAACCAACTTCATTGTAGCATAAGCTTCCGAGAGCCACAGCTCTCTTCGTCAGATGCATCTGACGAAGAGAGCTGTGGTTCTCGAAAGCTTATGATACAATAAAGTTGGTTAGTCTTAAAGGTGCTACTGGACTCTTTACAATTTCTTCCAGAGGAACTGATCTCTGTAGCCTGGAGATCAGCTGTAATTCTGGGAGAACTCCAGGCCCCACTTGGAATTTGGCAACCCTAGTCCAAAGCTCTGTCTCCATCAGTATTTGGTTTAGGACAGTGGCCAAGCAGTTGACCTGGGAGGCAGAGCCCAAGGCCTTCCACCTATATTGCTTCCTAGAATTAGTATTCAGACCTTGAATGCCTCAAACATCATTAACACTTTTAACACTGTGTCTCCTGTTATATACATTGTGGTTCCATATTCAGTGTTTAAAAAAACACAGCCAAAGCCAGAATGGAGGATTAAATGCTGGGCAGTGACCAGAAGGGGAAGAAGAATACAAAAGGCAACGTAACATTTATTATCTGTGGAAGGTCTTTTTTCCTCCTCATAGCTATTTCTTTTTTTACTCCACTTCTTTAAGAAGCTCAGAGGAGCTGATGTGCGGTTTATGGGCAGCCTCCCTTTCCAGGTTGGGGTGTGGGGGAGGGGATATTAACTTGAGAATATGGAAGACCCCAACAGATGATATGAACACATAAAGCTGCTTATACTAAGTCAGACCACTGGTCTGTCTCAGTGTCTGAAGGACAGTCTAAATACCGTCCTTTATTAAATTCTGTGGACTCTACAGGGTCTTGGACTGAGGTCTTTCACACCACTGGGGACTGAGAGCCAAGCTAGAAGTGACGAATTACACTTGCCTGGCAAGTGAACAGACTCATGTGTATTCCTTCCTGTTCACTTGCCATTCACTTGCGCTCCACTTGATCAAGTGGAGAGCAAGTGAACAGGGAGGAATACACGTGAGTCTGTTTACTTGCCAGGCAAGTGTAATTTGTCACGTGTAGCTTGGCTCTGAATCTGGAACCTTTGTTATATGAAACAGATGTTCTATCACAGACCCATAGTCTCTGCCCCCCTCTGCTCTCAGCCTACCACAACCCAGGCTAGTATCATCTATCACCAAGCTCCAAACTAGAAACATGAGACAAACCAGTAATTCTGTAATTTATTCAAGGGTGTTGGAAGGGTTGCCAGCAACAGATGGGCTAGGGGGTGGGGACGTGAAGAGTGTGTGATGTCACCAGTGTCTCTACGTCACTTCTGGGTAAAACCCAGGTAAAGCCATAGAGTTTCCAGTGATTCCTAGAACTATCATTTTGAAGTAGCAATGTCACCGTTTTTTAAAAAAATTCTCCAGCTGCTGTTTGGAGTGATGGCGGGCAATGGAACTTGTCAGTGGGAGGTCTCCCACCACAGTGGGAAGCCTGGCAAGCTGAGGTGTTGGAGTGCGGGTGTTTCAAATTATATTAATATTTTTAAGTTTTTTGAATAAAATAAAATTTTAAAAACTGAAATTTTCTTAATGTTTGTTAACCTGACACAAGCAAAAGGTTAATTGACAACTAAATAGGCCAGGGGCCTTAATGGACTTGCCCTGAATTTCAACTTTGCTCCTACCCGGGGACTGACCAAGTGGAAACCAGATTAGCTTTCACAGTGATGGACGCTACATGTGCCACTGGACATGTGAATGAAGATCCTTCTTCGACTTGTAAAAGATTTACTCCCAATCCTATCTGTGTGGCAAGCCAGAATTACAAAAAGTGATTGTGGTAGACACAGGAAGCCCTGTTACCACAGCAACGCCATTGAAATAAACGGAAACTGCAAGGGAACAGCTCCTCAGCTGAGATGCACTCTGGTTTTGTGTTACAGATCAAATTTTCCCTTTCTTTGTCTTCCTCGCAAAGGCTAAACATTTTAACACACACACACATATATAGAACATCAGGACACAAAACCAAACGCTTAGTTTCTCACAGATACATTCAAAATTTAAAACTTTTAAAAAAGAAACTGAATAGTCTTTTACCCTGTTTATTAGGAAGGAGCTTAAACAGAATCTCCCCCCTCCCCCTAAGCCATAAGGCAAATAAATCCTATAAATTGATATACCACCCCCTCCAATACTTCATTGATGAAATTTAACTCTCTCAGTCTCCTTGTTCTTCTCTTCTTTTTATATACCCATGCATGGAGTCAGTCAGACACGCAGAAATAAAGGAACTAGCGGTCATCATATGCAAACTGCTTTCTGAACCAATTAATATCCATCTCTAGCACGTGATTCCATTTACAAAAATTTGTAAAAACTGTACTCAATTCAAGTACACCGTGTTGTTAAGCAATGCCACATTATCATTCACATTAGCCCCAAACACTCCCAGATGAATGCCGTTTTACCTTTTTGCTCACTGTTACTCGTCGTGTCCCCTTGCATTCCATTGACTTTTGTTTCTATGTCCTGAAAACAGAAAGTTAAATATACCATAATAATTCTGGGGCTTTCATTTACCATCTTTCTTTTAATCCTTGAAGAGAAATACTCCAGTCATAGCATTTCTCTCGGAAGTCATATAAACTTGCATATACTTTGTAAATAATTTATTTTCCAATAAGAAGGTAGGCCCATTCGGGTAGGATTAATGACTAACTGAAAGTTGATGCCCTGATAGGCAGCAGTAGTAAATTTCCATTCCTACCCTTTGGGGTTTTGAATTAATTTTAAACACTTGTTATAAATTATATGGCATTAACATGCCCATCCAAATTACCACTGGGAAGATGGAACCATGTTCTTTATATCTTTTTTAGCATTTGTTTTTGCAATTTAAAATATTTATATGCCCTCATTTATCCCAAGCATCTCTGAGTTGAAGTGGGTAATAACTATATAAAAACTGTGAGAAAAATGCTGGTACTCCATTTTTTTTTCCCAAACAGACCCACTGCTCTGTGCAATACTCTTATTTTATCTCTCTTGCCAGAAGTTATGCGTGAGGCTTCAGAATATTAACACACATTTTACCAGGGCTTTTTTTCTGGGAAAAGAGGTTGTGGAACTCAGTGAGTTGCCCTCGGAGAAAATAGTCACATGGCTGGTGGCCCCTCCCCCTGATCTCCAGACAGCGGGGAGTTTAGATTGCCCTCCGCGCTGCGCAGAGGGCAATCTCAACCCCCCACTGTCTGGAGATCAGGGGGCGGGGCCACCAGCCATGTGACCGTTTTCAAGAGGTTCCGGAACTCCATTCCCCCGCGTTCCAGCTGAAAAAACAGCCTTGCATTTAACCATGGATACAAAAATGCAAGAGGACAAAGGTGATGCTTCTTGGACTTAATTTCTCTCACAGCATGGATGGATGGATGCTCTTTGTTGCTATTTGAGAAATAGGCAGGAGAAGGGCAGGGGCTTTCATGGAACTCACATCCCCAAGTACAAGAAGGGAGACAATCCCCAACCAAAGACAAATGACTAGGGACTACCACAAGTGGAGAACTTCTCTCCTCAATACTGAGGATGAGTTCCCTTATGTCACAATCTCAGCAACCCTTTCCAGGATCCGTTGACTTCAACAGACTTCGAAGGGGGTAACTCTGCTTAGAATGACACTGAGTGTGCCCCGAACGTCTGACAGCCAAGCCAACGCATACTTCTGGAATTAAAATTGGTGGCTCATTTAATTCAGACACCCACAGTGTGCCAGAGGCAACTGGCAGTTTACTCTGAGGAGAGATAATCTTGCTATCTATTTGCACTTCAGAAATGAATGACCCAACAGCACCGGTGGCAAAAAGGCAACAGGAAGAACATAAGGTCAAACAGTGCAATTATGTAGCGGTGCGATGGGCATGTGAGCTCACAGGTGGCTTCCATTTTGGGAAAAAAAATAACTTCCTATGGGAGCTCTCTTGTGGCACAACGGAAAAAGACTTCCTTGTGTTGCTCATATAACAGAAATTCCTCGCCACATCATTCTCACCTTTGTTTGAGCATAAATTTAACTGAACCAGCTGGTTGGGAATGGGACTTGAAACTCCCGGACAGCAGGCCTCGCTAATCATTTATCAGTAATATAACAGAAGGAGAGGCTTAGTACTCATGCCTGGAGCATCTTCTAGGTGCACCAAATGGAGAACCTCCTTGCCAAAAAGCAACCTGTATTTGCCTTAGCAACTTGAGCTTGGAATCCTCAAGCCACTAACCATTTATCAGCTTACCCCAAGACACCTTCACCAATCCTTGGCCTTGTTCATACATGGAGCACTTTTCATGCTCCTGTGCAGGGCTTTTTTCTGGGAAAAGAGGTGGTGGAACTCAGTGGGTTGCCCTCGGAGAAAATGGTCACATGGCTGGTGGCCCCGCCCCCTGATCTCCAGACAGAGGGGAGTTTAGATTGCCCTCTGCGTCGCTTGGCAGCGCAGAGGGCAATCTAAGCTCCCCTCTGTCTGGAGATCAGGGGGCGGGGCCACCAGCCATGTGACCATTTTCAAGAGGTTCCGGAACTCCATCCCCCCGTGTTCCTGCTGAAAAAAAGCCCTGTCCTGTGTATGCCTATCAAGGAATCTCCTAGTCTCACTTAATGTTGCAGAGATATTTAACTGCTCTTTCATAGTTACAAGGAGACAACACCATATTCCACCCCCCAATGTCAGATAGCAGTTTGGGCAACTCGAAAACCTGTCTTGTACCCAGCCTCCTCTAAACTAATCCAGTTTAATGTGCAGTGTATCTTCTCCTCCATTTTAAAAAGAAAAATTTGATGCCTAAAGAACGATCACAAATGGACTCTTCTTTATCTCCTCAAAGCTGGAAAGGCTGTGGAGAGACTGGAACATTCTCTCACTGTTGGTGGGAATGCCAATATGTCGTTAATTTTTGGGAAAAGGTTCTTACTAAGATTAAAGAGATCACTAACTATGGTTTCCATTCTTTGAATATCTGGAAAACAATAATATCTGGGCTATGTCAAAATATCATAAATCTATTCTTGACCGGTTATAACCATTTTTAGAAGTTTAATTCTCATCTCTGTTACCTTGCATTTGTATATAGTACTGTTATTTGGTTCTTGATTGTGTATTACTTATTTGTTATTTGTTAAGCTAAGCTATCATGTAATTTGTAAATTATCTGTTTTTTATTAATAAAAAAATTATTATTAAAAAAAGAAGAAAAAGAAAAACTGCAGATTCTGGCCTATGGTACTGTGCCATCTTTGTGTGTTTATTTTGGACTAAACCCTCCAGCATTTTGAAGAATTCTACAGAACTTTAAAGCTATACACGCTTCTTTGATATTTTGATTGGTTATAATAACTTTTATTCCTAGCAACAATCTGAATTGCATGCGTAATGCTGGGAGAAAACAGCATTTCTATACTATTAAAAAAAGGATTGTTGCCAACTACTTTTTTAAAAAAACCATTTAATTTTCTATCTCCAAGCAACTTCTATACTCATAAAACAATTTTTTAATTTGAATTCAAATACTGAAAAGGAAGAATTGTTAAATAACAACAACAACATCTGATTTATATACCGCCCTTCCGGACAACTTAATGCCCACTCAGAGCGGTTTACAGTGTGTGTTATTATTATCCTCATGACAATCACCCTGTGAGGTGGGTGGGGCTGAAAGAGCTCTGAGAAAGCTGTGACTGACCCAAGGTCACCCAGCTGCTTTAAGCGGTGGAGTGGGGAATCAAGCCTAGTTCTCCAAATTACAGTCCTGCCAGTCTTAACCACTCTTAACTACTACACCAAACTGGCTCTCTTGCACTCAACTTCATAACCCAGTTCCCAGAAAATGAATAACCTTTCCTCTCAAAGATTCACATACCTCATTCTGGAAACTGCTGGATAAGTCTTTTGGTTCTGATATATTTGGACCTTTGGCTGAAGTGTGGTCGCCAGATGTCGCATCAATCCATTTGCTTTCTGGTGTACCTATAATGTCGGTAGCCATACTGGTGAGATTGAGGATTTTGTGCCTTTCATACGGCAGGGAAGGCTGGTCTTTGCCCCAGTCTGATTGGCATGTTGGAATCAAAAAAATTAACAGTAGACAGGAAGGTGTGAAAGTATAAAGAAAAAGAATTAATGAAAATACATCCAAAGGAAACATAAAAAGAATGATGAAAAAGAATGATGAAATAAGAGGTAAATTGGAATTTGAATGTTTAAGAATGTTAGGGCTTTTATGAATAGACCGCCTTCCCCAAAAAAGCAAGAATTAGTCAAAAGCAAGCACAACACACAAGCTAACTTTCCTTTTACAGACTTGGAGCAGAACTGATACATGCTGCAGGAATGCTTACATGGGGACATGGATAGCCTTTCAAGAGCTAACATTTGGGATACAGGGATACCACTAACTTCAGAGATAACCTTTGCCAACAGGATCGTATAATGAACAAACATATTTGATTCCTTTTGTGTATCTGGCCAGAAAAATGATAATCGGAATCTATTATGTCCCGACCTGGTACCATCACCATCACCAGTGGAATGCTGTTCTGTGAAAAGGTTATCTCTGGTTTGAGGAAAGAAGCTTGCTATTCAAGATATTTACAGCGTTTGAACATGCAACTGTATTTTAAAAAATCCCAAGACAAAACAAAGCAAAAATTAAAGCCACAGAACTATACCCACAACAACAGGAATACTAACCGACAGGGCTCATTTTGAGGGGGAACGTGCAGGAACACAGTTCCGGTAGTTCTCCAAAAAGGTCACATGTCAGGTGGCCCCCTCCCACCTGATTTTTGGCCATTTTGGGCCTGTTTCACCCAATTCGGGCCCAAAATAGCCAGGATCAGGCCCAAAACAGCCAGGATTTTTTCCAAAACGGCCTGGATTGGGCCTCTGACAGGGGGTGGTGGATCACTCTCCCACTCAGCAGCGGCCCAATCCAGACCATTTTGGGCCCCTTTTCGGCCCTTTTCAGCCCCTTTTTGCCATTTTGAACCCAATTTCGGCCCTGAATGGCCAGGATTGGGTCCAAAATAGCCTGGATAGGTGATGTCAGGGGTGGGGCATATGCAAATCAGTTATGCTAATGACACACTTCTAGTGACGGCAAGAGGCGTGGCATATGCAAATGAGTTGTGCTAATGAGTTCCTGCAGCTCTTTTTCTACAAAATGACCCCGGCTAACAGAAAACGTAAAATTTTGTGATGTTGTTGCAGTAGACTTTAAGAAAACAGAACTCTCGCCCATCACAGGAAGTATACAGGCAAAGAACAGTCACCTTGTAAGTCAGAGTATCATTGCTCCAACCAAGAACTCACCCGTCTTCCCGTATCGCCTAACATCCATGAGGAGGTTTCCAGTTTCTAGTGCACCTCTGATGGCTTCTTCCCATTGACTCTGGTCCATATGCAAGACTTTCGTGCCATTGATGGACAGGATTTCGTCATCCACGTTCAACTGGCAAAATTCTGCAGGGCTGCCTAGTAACAGTGGGGGATAGGAACAAGGTTACTTGCACGAACATCTGCAGTGACACAACCAAGCAGCAACTGAGTGTCATTTTTAAAATGTTTCTTTTTAACTCTGGTGCCTGCAATTCATCCCCCATTGTCAGGTTACCCAATTGTAGAAATTATCTGAAAAACACTGAAAAAAATATCTACTGTTCTGTTAAGGACTAGTTCCAGGTTTTCCACTTCTAGCTTGGGAAGTTACTAGAGATTTGGAGGCAGTACCTGGGAAGGGACTTCTGGGCCATTTCCACATGTCTTACCTGCCTGCGGAACACTGCGCAAAAGACCCGATTTCGCGCAAAAGTCCCGGATAACAGCATCTTCCTGGTGCGATTTCGTGCGAGAAGACGGTATCTTCCGGGTCTTTCGCATGATGTTCTGCAGGCAGGTAAGACATGTGGAAACAGCCCTGGTTTTCCCAGACTCAATGGTATACCATAGAGTCTGCCCTTCAAAGCAACCGTTTTCTCTGGGGGAACTGACCTCCATAGTCTGGAGATTGGTGATAATTCTGGGAGAACTCCAAGACCCGACTTGGAAGTTGGCAACCCTAACTAGCTGTATGCAAATAAATCAGGCCGATTACCAGATGAATGAGGCCCAATGAATCAGAATGAATCAGGCCCAATGAATCAGGCCAAGGCCTTCCCCTGATGTTGCTTCCTAGCACTGGGTCTCAGAGGTTTACTGCCTCTGAATTGGGAGGCTCCCCTTACCAGCCATGGCTGCCACTGAATCTCTTCCCTGAATCTATCTAATCTCTTTTTAAAAGGCTGAATGAAGAAACCAAAAGACAACCGTGCATGACATTATCATGATGCCAGAATTCTATGAGTTAACAATACATAAAAAGCCTTGAATTAAAGATATCCATGCCTGCTACTTAAAGCACCAGTATAGGGTTAGATCACTACCATGGCCTAGCATTCCTGCTGTTCTGTATCGAACTATTCTCTATGTTCTTTAGTGCTCTGAAACCTATTCATTTTCTCCACCTACTTTTTGTTTGCCCTGACCTGGATCAGGTGACCTGATCTTTTTGTTTGCCCTGACCTGGATCAGGTGACCTGATCTTGTCAGATCTCCTAAGCAGGGTCGGCCTTGGTTAGTAATTGGATGGGAGACCTCCAAGGAAGACCAGGGTTGCAGAGGCAGGCAATGGCAAACCACCACTTAGTCTCTTGCCAGGAAAACCCCGCCAGAGGTCGCCATAAGTCAGCTATGACTTGAGGGCACCACACCCACACACTTTTCATTTAACATTGCAAGGAGTCGTTACAGCCCAGCCGGGGTATGGAGCAGATTCCCTCCTGAGAACAAGAATATCTGCCGATATCTATTACAAACTCAAAGTTGTAACTGATGTGAACCATTTCTTTACTGCAGAGGTCAAACTCTTGTTTTATTGGCTCCAAATACAGATCTGGGTTAGAATACTCAGAATTTTCCCGTCTCCTCTCGCACATACTGAACCCTGAATCCTGGGTCAACAGATACTTTGATCCCAGTTCCTCTTGTTAATCCTCCACAAATATAGATTGTGTATGGACTATTAGGCTAGTGAAGCTTATTTACACAAATAGTTCACAAGCAGATGATGGTGGTTCAACACCTTTGACACTCTCTGCCTTTACACCATGGTGGCTCTCAACCACTTTAACACATGGGGCTCAAGCTTGACATTGCGTATAGCTCAGTGGACAGTGCTAAATGGACAGCCCTCCGTTGCAGGCTTTTGCAATGGAGGGCTGTTGTCGGAATGCAGCTGAACCAAACATCTTGTATCATGATAATGCAGCAGCATATGAGATGTCATTACTTGATTCTATGGTGGCCACTCTTAATGAAGAAAAACACAAAAAAATTCATCCAGCTCTGTTTTTCTGGGCTAGGCTTCAAAGATTTTGTCCCTCTCGTGTTTGCTGCAGTCAGACACCGAGAACACTTAATTATTAAAACCTTGACTTCAGACCTGTTCAAATGATTTCTACCATTAAAGGATTATTAAAACCTCAACCTCACTGTGTAGCAAATTATACTATATAGTTCCCTCTCATACGGCAAGCTATTGACTAAGGCCTTCAAAGAATTATCTCAGGGACTGAGAGGAAGATATAGGCCCCAAATACACAAACTGCAGCTTCTGCTCCAGAAGTAATTATGGAAGTATACACAAGTGGCTTATGGTGCTTGAAGGTAAGAAATGCCATCAAAGCTATTTTAAGTTAATCATTCTTTGTAAAATAAATGAAAAACAGTTTGAAACCCGTAAGTTATTAAAATTGTCTGTTCAGGTAAATTAAGAAAAATACTATGATCTACAAGCACCTTGGTGGTTCAGGAATCAGACTAGGATTTGGGAGACCTAGGTTCGAATCTGCACTCTGCCACACAAGATTGTCAGCTGACCTTAGGCCAGTCACCCACACTCCGCCTAAGTTACCTCACAGGATTTGTTGTGAGGATAAAATGGAGGAGAGGAAAACAGAGTAAACACAAACATGCACATTGTTACTACCAAAATATGTGACCCTGGAAAACTGTGCGTAAGACTCCACAACTGCTGTGGGAAAAGCAACTCTGGGAGGGGGGCATGAGGCAAATTGGAGGGTGGAGAACAGATTTTAAAAACCCATCCCCATCACATTCGTAAGGATCTAAACAGCAATTCCCTCGTGGTTCCTTGTTTCAGTTATCCGAGACCCTGATCACAACTAAACCCTGAGGGGCGTACCCAGAAGATTAGGCACATGGCAGAAGAATCTCAAGAGTTACAGCAACTATTCCTACAAATTAGCAACTATATTCTTCTAAAAATTTAACACGAATAACTAACTCTTATTAGTTTGAAGAGGCATACAGAATTTTCGAGCCACCGAAACAAATACAATCCCACCAGATACTCTATGATTTGCTGCCCGCCGGGGCCTGCAAAAATACGTGACTGGTGGGTCGTGCTCAGAAAGAGGTGCATGTCTGTGACAAGTTTTTAGTTTTGCCCTCAAAACAAAACGTGCATTAAGGTCATTATACAATTTGGCTTTTGTTAAAGTGAACATTACAGAAGTACTTAAGACTTCTGTCCTACCCACACAGGAAAATCCAGTTTCAAGCGATTTCTGTAGCACAATCATAGTGCAGTACCGTGCCTAAGGCTGTGGAATATCTGGCACGCCATTATTTATTCAAGAGATCACTTTAACTTCTGAAACTTGGCTGTGCTAATTTTTTCCTAATTGTAAAAAAGAACATTTTTATTCAAAAGGTAACTCAGAAGTGACAGCGGGATTTGAATCCAGTGGCACCTTAGAGACCAAGATTTTCAGGGTATAAACTGAGTCAAAAGCTCTCTTCTTCAGATAAAAAATGACCATGTTTTATGATGCTGTGGTGGATCTTTGACCATGTAAAGTTGACCATGGTAGCTAACGATGGATGATACGCCCTCTTTTTGCCTGCCTGTGAATTTCAAAATTTACTAAGTAAAACAAATTGAAAAGTTAGAGGAATGTAATGGAGTCTACCTCCGAATGGCAAAAATTGTTCTACTTCCTTTAGGTCCAGAGTCCTAAACTGAACATACATAGCAGTAGAAAAGAGCAAGAGTCCACCTATAGCACCTATGAAACTAACAAAATTTGTGATAAGATATGAACTTTCACAGCTCACTTCTTCAGATACAGCTAGAATGTTATTCTAGCTAAAATGCTATTCTAGCTGTATTTGAAGAAGTGAGCTGCGACTCACAAAAGCTCATACCCTACCACAAATTTTTTTAGTCTTGCTCTTTTCTGCTGCTACAGACAGATTAACACGGCTATCCATCTTGGTCTATACACAGCAGTGTCTGCCCCCCGCCCCCCGTCTTGAGTGTTTCTCCGCCATTCATCGCAGCTTTCCTTTCCACGTTGCTGCAGCCTGAATTCTAAGGATCAATTTCAATCAACTGCTTGCTTCCCCATGGCAACTATGTTAAAGAGGTTTAAATAGTATTTTACCTTCATCTATGGACTTGACAAAGACCCCAGAAGGATTCCAGTGCGTAGTGAACCCAAAGTTCCGACTGCTTCCTGGTTTCTGGTTTATACTGATTCTCATATCACTGAACTGGCCCTGAAAAAAAAACACAACCAAATATACACAGAATGAAATATAACACTGTGGTATCTGGTGTCACAAGCACCAACACAGAAGAAAGTCTATCCCCTAAATAAGTGAGGCTACTGACAATGTAGGCTTTTTAATTATCTATCAGGTAGTTATAAATGTTTGTCATGCTGCAACTGTTTAGTCCAGTTGTGGATTTTTTTAAGTTCTGTATTTAGAGATAAAACTGTGCTTGTCCCTCACATTTGAGGGCATCTCAGTTAATTATTTTCTTTACAGACAGAAAGCTGAAAGATGCCTGTTGCCCGAGATCTGTAGCTCAAAACAGAAAATCCTGGCAATAAAACGTTTTTACTTCTGTCTCGCAAATTTGGGGCATGGCTCGCCTCATAAAACTGCAGTGAGGTTTCCAGTTCAGAAATGACAAAGCAAAGAGTGTGTTGTGGTGTGGGAGTTGCCCTTTATTAAGTTTCGACAATCCTTGCATGGGCGGTGTGTGGATTTCCAGAGGCAGCCAGGAACACATCGATGCTTGCAGAAGGCAAGATATATTTACTCATCAAATCTTCACACGCATCACAAAGAATTGTGATTTAATGAGTATAGGCAACTGGATAAGGAATAAGTATAGGCCAAGGCACCCCAATTATTAGAAGGAGCTGAAAATGGAAAATCCTTTGCTGATAACATCTCTCATGTGATCCAACTTGGATGCCTGCGTCATTGTAGGTTCTTTGCCAGAGGTGCTAGAAGCTACCCCTCATCCAAGTCGTAGGGATCATCTTGGCTTGTTCTCCTTGACTAAGATGATGAACAGACCATTTGTAATGTCAATCTGTGCTCATTGTAGTTAATTAAAAGCTGCGGCTTGTTCCTCTAGCCAGGATGATTAACAACTCCTTGATACAAAATGGTTTACCAAATGAACTAAAGGAAGGCAGTAGGTTTAACCTTTGCTGGGAAAAATAAAAACTTTCCATGGCCAGGCGAGATCTGGCATATTACACATCAGCATTTTATTGACTGATTTACATTATTTATAGTTCACTTTTCTCAGTGAGACTCAAGGCAGATTATATAGCATCAGCTGATATGACCTACGGCGGGAAGATCGTGTGAACAATGCAACAGGTTGCAGCAACAGTCAGAACACAGTAGTGTAGTCTGCAGCAGTCCCTATCCCTTTCCCAAAGTTTCTTTCTAAACCATTTGGATACAACACATCCCTCTTACCTGCATATAAAACCCCTCCCAAATAATTCAAGTTTGCAGAAAGCCAAGACAGTGTGTCTTCCCAACTTCCTCAGGTAGGCCATTGGACAAGATTGGGGCCACAACATAGAATGCACCTGTGCAGACAGTTGCTGATTCTGTCCGTTTGCAGGGTGGGACCTGCAGAAGGCCCAATTCAGATGAGCAAAGCGTGCATGGCAGAGCATAGAGGGAGGCAGCCCTATAGATACATGGGACCAAGGCCATGAAAGCCAGTTTGGTGTGGCGGTTAACAGTGCAGGGCTCTAATCTGGAAAGCAGGGTTTGATTCCCCGCTCCTCCACTTGAAGCCAGCTGGGTCACCTTGGGTCAGTCACAGCACACTTAGAGCTCTCTCAGCCCCACCCACCTCACAGGGTGATTGTTGTTGTGGGGTTAATAATAACATACTTTGTAAACTGTTCTGAGTGGGTGTTAAGTTGTCCTGAAGGGCAGTATATAAATTGAATAATGTTGTTGTTGTTGTTGTTGTTATTTGTATGGAAGAGCTAATACCCTCAGTGAGGGAGGGAGGACTGAGTGGGTGGTGGCAGAACAACTCCAGGTATACCTAACTGAGGTTTCTTTTTCTTGCATGTTAACGGGCATAGATCACCATGTAAAATCTAAAATGGGCTTTGGGGAACACTGAGAAAAATGGTTGGAACTGATTTTTTTCTTTTGATGCTGCTGCATATCAGTTGTTTTCCTTATATTTTTGGCTGCCTCTACTTTTATTGATTTTGATGATTTATATTTTTTAACATATTTGTTTGTTAGCCATCCTGAACAAAGGAAGAGGCATGGTATTAAAATCTTTCATTAAATGTGTGCGTAAGTGTGAATGCATTTCAAAACACATGATGCACACCCTAAAGCTGCTGAAGCAACATTGCAGTAATCCTTTGAAATCTGACATCTTTGTATTCAGAAGATACATTATACAAGTACACATGTTTTATAAACATATGCCGGTTGGTTAAGGGAATGAATAGGCAGGGAAAGTTTGCCAACAAGGATTGATGGGCAGGTACCAGAGTGACTAACCCCTCCCATGCCTCAGCAAACCCCCCCATCCCAAGGGCAGGAGGGCAACTGTATACACCATCTTTCCTCTGCAAATGGCCCCTGAATTTCACTTGTACCACCAACATGGAGTGTTCACAGAAATATCCTGATTATGAAGAAAGTCTGAAAATAGGATTTCCTTCCATCAAAATGGGGGGCACAAATACACATGAAGGTGACAGATTGAATCAGACCACTGATTATCATTGTCTATAGGGTTGCCAACTTCAGCTAGGGAAATTCCTGGAAATTTGGGGAGTGGTGCCCGGAGAGGGTGGGGTTTGGGGAGGGCAGAGACCTCAGTGGGGTACAATGTCATAAAGTCCTCTATCCAAAACTGCCATTTTCTCCAGGGGAACTGATCTCTGTGGCCTGGGGATCAGTTGTAATTCCAGGAGATCTGCAGCCACGACCTAGAGGTTGGCAACACTAATTGTCTAGAAGGACTGGCACCAGCTCTCCAGGATCTCTGGCGGAGGTTTCTCTTATCACCTACTATCTGATCCTTTTAACTGTAGATTGAGGGGAATGAAACCTGCATGCAGAGCAAACCAACCACTCAACCATGGCCCCCTTCCATAAGGTGCACCTCCAAATGGTTAAGGACCTTTGAAATAATCTCCCCCCAAAAATCTGGTGTCCACACAGAACACCACATCCCGATTACAAAAAAGAATTGTGAAAATATGAGTGTCAGAGTAAAATGGACATGGGCACTTACATCCAACTGAATAAGCCAAGTGGTATGTTGGGACAGTGTGGAATTCCACTGCCAATTTACACACTACAATCAAGTTCGGATTTGGGAGAGGACAGGGAATGGGATTAGCTGCAGTAGCAGCCAAAAACACAAGGAACATAATCTCCCTTCACTAACAATATTTGTATTCAAGCACTTGGCCCTCCCTTATTCTTTCATGAGAAAATACATGGGATACATGATCAAGAGACATGAAAATTTGTACACACATAGTCCAAGATACGTGATTACAACACAAGCTTATTACATACCTGCCAACTCTCCAAAAAATCTGAATGAAAGCCAAGATGGAGCTACTCTCTCTTTCTTCATGGTCTGATCTTTGTACTATACCCTCATTCTGATCAGTTTTACCAGCACTAAGGTTTCCAAAACAAGGAACATACTTTAATTAAAAAAACACCCTCTAATATTCTTTGGTGGGGCAGTCTATTCTACCACCTCAAAAACTGAATCTGAACAATTGAAATGAACTATAATAGCGACAAATTATTGCATGATTCAGTGCTCTGCAATCATATTCTTAATGTGATGGCAGTAGCACCCCTTGGAGGAACCCCCTTTAAATTTTATCCTCCAGTAAAGTGCTAACAATCCCCTTTGAGCTACAAACGGAATAAAAATATTTATTTACATGAATTTATAGTCTGGCTGGCTCATCCTAAAGGCAGCATAAAAGTGAAGTAACTCTAGTAAAACAATGGCCATTTCCACATAGATTATCTGACTCAGGGCCAAGCTACAAGTGATGCCTGACACAGGTTGGACACTTGTCAGCTTCCCTCAAGTTTTGATGGGAAATGTAGGCATCCTGGTCTTGCAGGTTGGCCCTCCAACTGCTGTCCAATGGACTTTTCAACTGTCACTTGTCCAACATTCCGCCAAGCTGCCTACATTTCCCATCATAACTTGAGGGAAGCTGACAAGCGTCCAACTAGTGTCCGGCGTCACTTGTAGTTTGGCCCTCAGGTTCAATACCTTGTGGAATCTGGGTTTTCCCACCTGTTTCCTCACAATATCATGCTGCATTCATGCCTTTCTGTGGTTTCCCCAGCTTTTCTCTAGTCTTTCCCAAACTGGGTTTGCTCCAAAGTTGTAGGAAAGATAGTAAAGCCTGGGCAGCTGCTGGGTGGGTGGGAAAATTCAGGTCTTCCCAACCACGTGGCCAATGTTTTCCCTCACCTGACCCTGCAGTGGCCATTTGCTCCACCCCCCCCCCAATCTTGGGAGGCGTTTATTGTTTAAAAAACAATACTACATTGATATAACAATATACTAAGCTGTATCAGGTTCTCTGAAATAAAGTAAACATCTAGCCCCTTCTGCTGTAGAGTTCTGTCTTTCCCCTTAAATCTCTGCAATGGAAAGTAGATCATTTCAAAGATACGTCCCCTTTCCTTCTTAACATTACAGGTGCTTAAAAAAATCCTGGAAAACGGAAAACATGTTATCTTTTTGTCGAAGGCTTTCATGGCCAGAGAAAGATGCTTGTTGTAGATTTTCCAGGCTGTAGAGAGACACTGAGAGATCTCTGTCTTTCGGTGCTACACCTCTGAAGATGCCAGCCACAGCTGCTGGTGAAATGTCAGGAACTACAATGCCAAGACCACTGCAATGCAGCCCGGAAAACCCACAACAACCATGTTATCTTTTTGTCTGCGTGAGCAAACTGTTCTAGTCTCTGGGGTGTAGGGTGTTATTTATTGCACTGAAGTGAAACCAAGATCAGATTTCTACCTCACTGAGGCTCATAAGGAACAAAAGAGCTATTACCTACTATTATTTAACTCTTATCAATTTTCCAGTAGCTACTTTGTTTATTTATGTTAATCTTCAAGCAACAGTATCTTTACTTGGCGGGACTGCAACCTTCAGAACAATTTTATAGAAAAAGAGTTTACTGGGGAGGTTATGTCGGATGTTATTAAAAGCTTCCAGCATCTCTGCTCACACACAGAAAATCAGAATTTACAAAGTTCACATAAATATGAAATGAGAACATATACAACTCTACCTTTACTTCACAACTGCTGTGCTAACCTCGGATTTTAACATAACAGCAAGGTAGTACAGCAATATAATAAAAGGTAATTAAAGTAACATTTAACTGCTGGCTTAAACTTGTCTTTTGGTAATATAGAACCTGGAGTTATCTGTACTAAATGCTGTGATTTCAGGTAATCGGATTATGATGTGGTCATTTTATTTTGAGATATTTTAGATGTTTGTTAAGTGTTTTAATTTTTCCTTTGAAAATGTGTGGAAACGTCTTATTTTTACCTTGATGGAATCAATGCGTTGCTACTACGGCTCATTTGCTGAAGCATTAAAGACAGACCAATTGATTGGGATTAAGATGGGAAAGAGGAAGAGAGAGAACAATGAAGCAATTTCAAGACCAAAGAATAATGCTCAATTTTATACATGCAAGAGATTGAGGAGGGAGTGAGGTGGTAAAATGAGGAAGACTCAAGGTGGAGGGCTTTCTTTTTAGAACATTCTCTGTGTTTTATGCCGTTTCCCCGTGTTTTAAAAATAGTGCCCTGCTTATGGAATTCTGGCAGCTTCTCCGTGTGATTTCTGATGTCACCGTTTCCAAAATGGATGCAGGCAGTTATGATTCTGTTTTCATAGCACCACGAAAACGGAATCATAAGTGCCTACATCCATTTTGGAAACGATGACATCAGGAATTGTGCAGAAAAGCTGCCAGCGTTCAATGATTGGGGCGACCGTTTTAAGATGTGGGGAAACGGCCTTAAAAAGTTCCCTTTAAATACGTTCCCCTTAAATAAGAAGCCAGCTCTACAACCAAAGAATGGGAATATCCCCATCTTCATGGAAATTTTAACATGAAAGAACATTCAATAGTCCAATAGCACTAGACTAGAAATGTGGGATGAAGGGGGAAGGGAAGCATCACTAAGAGTCACCAAGATGTGCGGGGTTTTTTTACTTCTTTAGTTCAGACATTGCCAGATGCTTCCCTACTTTATTCACTCCTGTATTTATTCTAGTGGTTGGCACATATTACAGCTTTGAGTTTAATTTGGACACGACCCTACTTTAAGACCATAATGTCAGAAGAATAGTGTTTTGCAAGAAACGCACAAAAGCAGCCTGCAATTCAGTTTATTTTAAGAACGGGTCATCTAAAGTAAATATTATTAAGGAAATCTGGTTAAAACAGAAGTGTTAGTTGCTTGTACTAATAAATACTTTTAAAGAAAATATTACAGTTGAAACTGGGAAAGAAAACCGAGGCTGCAATCCAAACTAGTGAAAAACTGCATTAAGTTGCATCAAGAAGTTAAGTAAATTGGACGGGAAAGTGGTTTCACAAGAGATATCTGTGTCTAAAATTTCCTTGCCCTGCCATCCACAACACTGCTAGGAATGTAAGGAATGCTCTTCGCTAATCATTCCCCAAAGCATGTTGCCATCAGCTTCTCGAAGACACAATGGCATTGAAGCCACTGGCTGCTGACAACCTCCTTTGTTTACATTTGTAATTAGAGAAAGATGGGAACAGCAGAGGTTCTTAACAGCACCTTCTAAAAATGTATGGCAAGATTAGTCCTGAACACTTCTGTCACACTCAAGTTGCAACCCAAACGAATGAAAAGCTACACATTTGGGAGAATCAGGTATGCTGCCTAGGCTCTCAATGACATTTTGGCTGTAGCAATCCCAGGAGCTGAAGAGATAAGCTCCTGTTCAGTTTTTAGAGTGACTTATCTCTTCCGCAGTGGGAAAAGCTGCAATCGTCTCACCACACAAATCAGCAATTGTATTTGCCTCTCGTGACATTTCCCTCCCATGGACAAATTCATGTCCATTCTTTGGATCATGGTTTCAGTATATGATTTTGTAAAAGTTACAAAAGAGACTTGTTTCAAAGTTCACGGACTGGGACAACAAAATAGAGGAACAGAGCAAGATTCAGCAAGTCAGAATCAGATGTTCAGCTTCCCTAGCCTTACTTATCCATTTGTCCTTCCAGGATAGAAACACCACTTGGTGACTTGATACTGGCCTTACTGCAAGTCACATAACACAAAACATCTCTGAAGCCCCTGCAAATCAACATAAGCACAAAACTAGCTCAACAAGCCTTCAACAAGAGAGAGAGAGAGATGCATTTTTGATGATATTCAAGTGCTCTTTCAGACTGCAATTTGCTCACCAATTCAGCACCTTCAAAAACTTGAAAAAAATGTTTTTTTTCGAATTGTTTGAAACTAAACTGAATCAGCAAGAGTTTCTCAACAATGCTTTGCCACGGCTTTTTGCTTCCCCCAGGCTGTCTTCCGATCAAAAGAAATAAAATCAACATAACCCTTGTCTCACAACTAGGAATAAGCTTTCTACAGCTAGGACAGTTTCCTTTGGGGAGGCTTTCTGTTTCCCCAAACAAAGCACTTCTCCTGGACTAAGAAAGCTTTCGACTGCTGCATCTCAAGTTCCCACGCTGGCAGTTAGAGATACTAAATGACATTTACCAAGGCTTAAGGTGAAATGGTATTCTCATGGCCGCCATGAGGGCACCATCACCATCAAAGTGATTTTAAAATGCCACAAAAGCCTACAGCACAGTGGTCTTCTCCCCACTACATCTTTTCAAGTGCTAAAACAGTTGTGTGTGTGGGGGGGGAGGGGGTTGAAGCTGTTTTGGCACTTGATAAGGGGCAGGGGGGGACAGGAGCTCCTCTGCCAGTTGCGTTGCAGGCCCAAGCCTGCACAGTGTTTTTAAAATCACTTCAAAATAGCAGCGGCAGCCATGAGGACACCATCACATCTAGTTCACCTCTCAAAACCTTGGTCACTTTAATTTTCACCGGGTGAGCACACACAGCACAATCCTAAAGAGAGTTACTCCCACCAGAATTTCTTGAAAGCAATAACCTTAGACAGGAGTCAGTCAGCACAGGACTGTACAGTTAATACCAAGGCTCATTTGGAGGGGGAACGCACCGGAACGACGTTCTGGTAGAGCTGAAAAGTGGTCATGTGGGTTTTGGCCCTGCCCATGTGATTCCTTTTCCTCCCCTCTGCCTCCCCTCCAAAGGAGGCTAAGATGCTTCAAGTCATTCTGCTGCTTTATTTTCATCCGTGAGAGTGAGTGAGTGAGTGCAAGCTGGGTTGCTGGGCTTGGATCTCCAAAGGAGGCTAAGCTGCTTCAATTCATTCTGCTGCTTTATTTTCATTCATGACGAGTGAGAGTGAGAGAGTGAGAGTGAGCTGAGAGCAAGCTGAGCTGCTGGGCCATGATCTCTAAAGGAGGGTAAGCTGCTTCAATTCATTCTGCTGCTTTATTTTCATTCGTGACTAGTGAGTGAGTGAGTGAGTGAGTGAGTACAAGTAGGGCTGCTGGGGCTGGGATCTCCAGAGGAGGGTAAGCTGCTTTGAGTTCATTCTGCTTTCTTTTCAGGAAATACCTGGAGATTTGGGGGGAAAGGGGCCTGAGGGGAGGGTGTTGCCTTCTGACACACTTCCGGTGATGTCAGGGGTGTGTGGCAAATGCTAATGAGATATGCTAATGAGTTATGCTAATGAGTTCCTGCAGTTCTTTTTCTACGAAATGACCCCTGGTTAATATAATAGTTCTAAATCTAGGAAGTTAAAATGGTTGACCCCATAATGGAAACGTTCTTGGCTGTGAAGAGCCTGGGGAAAAGAAGAGGAGGAGGAGGAAAGCTGACAGCCAAGGAGTGCCAATGGCAGCAAGTGCAGAATTATATAACCCAATGGTAGCTTTCAAAGGCAGTGCCCCATGATGACCCAAGGGAATAGCAATGAAGCATGCTGGATCAGCAGCTACACAGCCAAACTGCATGCCAAATGCAGTCGCTGCACAGGTGTGGCACTTCTCACAATCACACCTGCTTTGAATTGCAAACCTGGCTTCATGGTGATCAAAAGACAGCTTATACTCAACAAAAAATGCTAATTTTGAACTACGCGAGCTTGAATATCAGTGGCTTTTTTGCAAGGTTCTCATCACCTCTGAAGTCTGTTATGATGAACCAGAAAACAAGCCTAGTCCCAAGCTGGAGACAGTAGACATACTTGACGGTCTTGAAAAGAACTGCTGAACCACTGTTTCATTTCAAGACCTAGAACCGCAAGACATAAGTAATCGGAGGGTTTCATACAGGGAAAGAAATTCTTCGAGTCATTAGGCAGCCACCCTACACATTCCATTTTCTATGGCACTTGCTAAGTTTCTAGATAGACAACTCCCTTATCTCCCTATTCAAACTGCTTCTCTCTCTTCCACAAGGCCCATTTCCATAACAAAGCCATTCTTGAAGAGACTTAGACAAACCAAGCTGCCACTTAATGCCTCACAAGCAACCTTGTCCCATCACCTGTTGAATTCTTCTGGGCAGAGCCCATATCACTCCTACACCCTTCTATACAATACTTAACACATTGCTGACACTGAACGAAGCGCTAGGCAGCAGAAAGGTTAGTTATCTTTCCATACTCACTTGTACCCTTGAAGCCGCCGTCTCTTGAAGACTTCTCTCTTCCACTGCTGAAGATACAGCTGTAATCAAGTCTTGCTCTGATTTAGGGCCAAGATGAACAGTATCTGCAGGTTGGTAGGGAGAAGTAGCATTCTCTGCAAGTGGATCTCTTGTCCTAGACTTGTCCTCCTCGGCATTTCTTAAGTTATTCGGAGACGGGCTTTTCTCAGCCTCCGCTTTAGAAAACAAATTGCTGGTGAATGTACGTTGAGTTCTCTTGGATGCGTCTACTTCTCCATTATGTTTTGAGGCATCATCCATCTAGAAGAGACACAAGTTTTGCGTCTGCAACTTTTAAGTTTTCTTAAAGACAATTTTCAAAACTGGGTGCAGCACTAAAGAGCGTTAAACACTAGTCGCCTTCGTGTTTTATCCAGGCCCAACACACAACTTCATAAAGGGTCTTTATTAATGCATTTCATAAAATGATGATTGTATTACCCTGACCTGAGCAATCTCAAAAAGAATTGCCCACAAACACTGCAGCAGAGCAGTGCGGTTAAGTGAGCAAGCCCTTTAAAATCATAATTTGGGGTAGTAAACAATGCTGAAGCGGCATAAGAGGTAACTGAATGTCCCATTAAATAATGCCATAAAAACTATTTAATCTTCGTTTTCTTCAACAGCTTTTTTATTGGCCTTTAAAATGCACTTGTTAGTAAAGAAACATCTGACTATTTTAAGTGTTTGTTTACACACTATGTAATGTTTTGTTTTTTTAAAAAAATCCTACGGAAAAAGAGAAAACTAGCTTGAATTAGCTAGAGAACAGTTTCCCACAAACACCTTAAGACGAAAGTTTTTACCGTGAACGACCTGGGAAGTGATGAGATTCCTCTTGAATGCACACCAAAAGGTCTTGGTGTAACCACAGATGTTAGCCTGGCAGTATCAGTTTTCGAGTAAGTTCTTGGGAGAGAAGCTGAAACCCGAGCTGACCCAATTGGGGCACTGACTGAATAGTAAGCTGACAAAGGGGGCTGACTCTTTTCTTCTCTCGTGCTTTTAGGTGGAACTGGAGTTTCAACGCTTGCTACGGTCTCTGTTTTTCGATCACTCTCTTTACCATTTTCTTCGCTCTTCAGCAAACAGATGGCAGCATCATTTTCAACAGGGTGATCTTTTGATGGTCCGGAAGTCATTTGCTCTTCGTTGAACACACTGTCATTCGACAAATACCTGGGTCCTGCTTGCTGCCGGCTACCACCACTGTACAGCCCTTGATCTCTGTCCTCTCTAGAGACCAAAGGAAAGCATATTTGCAGCATTAGCGAACTACAGAAACAGGTGGGCTTCCAGGCATCAGTTCTTTATTAAATTCATTCTAAAGCAGAGTCTGAAAAATGTGCAGGTTTTCTGGTTATTATTCAGTCTTCATCTATGCACTCCTAAACAGGGTTTTCATTTCTCTCTCTCTCTTCATTTCATATAAATAAGACCCATGTGTGTTGTCATTATATTAAATATTGCCTAGAATGACCTGTTACCCTCGGGCAAGTTTTAGAAAATGTTTCCCAAGGGTGAATACTTGATTTGATGACTAATGAATTGCTTCCTATTGCAGTTCAATGACAGCTTTTCAGATTAAAGGATTGAACACAAAAACATAGAAATATCTCAGTATGAGTCCCTAATTTAAACAGTATGAACCTAAGATGTCATAAAAACTTTAAGCAAGTATAGAAATTATTTTTAACCTCTTAAGTAAGCTTACATTTGTCCTATATTCCACTAGGAACACAGTAGGATTCAGGCTACAGATGGTAACAGCCAGGTGTGAGTTTTGTAATGTTCTTTTATAAAAACCAGCAAATGCCTGTGTTATTTTTACCAGAACTAGTTAAACAAGAAAATAAAATTCAATGAGAAACTCAAGCCACCTCCAACTAAGACTGCTGAACAGAAAGTATACATGCTGGGATCTCAAGCGCACATACTTGATAGTAAGCCACATAGCAATAAACAGGAATCTTCCAAGTTTACAGTCAGGATGTAAATTAAACCAACTCTTCTAAGCATTGGTGTCTGAAGAAAAACCCTGAACTGAAAGTTCACTTATTCAAAGCAATGCACTATTTATTCCTTTTAAAAGTCCCATTAAGATGATTAAAAGCACAATGCAAATAATTTTAGTAGCAGATAAAGTTGCAGAGTTCCATTTTAAAGAAAGAAAGAAAATAAAATTATAAAAAATGAAAATGCTGTACTTGCATCTGCATACACAAGGCTCCAATCTTAAGGACACTTCCAACAGAGTAACACAGTTGAATGGTTATTTCCAAGCAAACATACTTAGGACTTATTAGAAATGCTAATCACAGTTTAAAGAGCATTACCTGTCCTTCTGCATTTGTTTCAACGATTTGATGCGTCTCTCAGAACTCTCAGAAGTTCTCCGCTCAATTTCTTCTCTCTCTTCTTTTTTCTTCTGCAAATCAGAAGTGTAACTCTTGCGGCGGCTCTTCCATTTTGCCAGATCCTAATGCAAATCATATAAACATGCAATATGTTTTCCACAGTCGTCAGTAAGAGAACTCCTCTTGTGAAAGGCCAGGTATCGCCTTACCTATCCAAGACTGCTCATTCTGACTGGAAGCTCAGGTGCCCTAATTTTACTTTACCTGTCTAGTGTTCCTGCATTCTCAGGTATCTTCCTAAAAAAAAAAATTCTCGCTAACAGAACTGGAAAGCAACTGATTTCTCTACAGCTGAAGAGGCCAGTCATAAGCTGGACAAAAGTTCAGTAACAAAGATTTTGCAAAAAAAAAAAAAAACACTCACATTGTAAATTTTTTTCAAGCCTCGCTTACATGGAATTTGAAGTTTAGAACATTTTTGTTCAGGCAAATAAGAACAAAATCTAATAAAACTGGTTATATCCTTATGAAATAGCTTAGAATATTTTTGTCTGTTTCAAGCTGGATGTCGTTCAGTCTTTTAGGTTGTCCCTCAAATTATGGTGCGCAGATAGGGTCACAATGGAGGCCCAACCCAACGTGTACTATATTTATTTTTAAAATCCATTTATACCACACCTTTTTCCTCAGTGGGGACCCAAAGCAGCTTACATCCTTCTCCTCTCCTCCATTTTAACCTTACAACGACCTTATGAGTTAGGTTAGGCTGAAAGAGTGTGACCGACCCGGGGTCTCCCCGCAAGCGTCCACGGCAGAGCGGGGAGCCCAACGTGGGTCTCCCAAATCCTTGTCCAACACTCAAACTGCTGCATCACACCGGTTCTCTAATATAGACAAGTTTGGTATCCTAATTTAAGAGGTACTTGTCACGTCAGAACATTTGAGGATGAGTTGTCCTATTCCAGAATGTTAAGAACATGATCTTGGGAAGGTGGCAGGTAATCTTCCCCGCCCCCAAATGTTCTCCCAGTTAAAGTTGCTTCTCCTTGATGGAACAGGATGAAGAAGCTACAATGGAAAACTCTTAAGGAGAAGGACCATTCCTTCTTCATATCCACAGGTACATGCTGTCAGAGTGTGAAAATAACTCTGGCAAGATTCAGACATTGTCAGATCATTCTAATCTAAATGACAGCTAAGTCATATGATCGTCCAAGGTTGCAAGGTTGCATCAGCCAGATGTGCTGAGTGCAAAAGTAAAAGCTGATTGGATGTAAGTTATATAAATGTACTCTGTGTGCAGTGTATTGAGTGCCTGCATAGGTATCAGAGTCTGGCGAAGCACTTTGCCGCTCTGAGTTGTAAAGGCTATTGGACTGTGTATATATATATATATCTGTAAATAAATCTGTATATAGTTCACCTTACTTGGTGTGGTCTCTGCTGCATCTAACCTGCTAGCCAGTAAGCTGCTAGAAAGCTTTGCGTCACATGCTTATGAGCACCCCCCCCCTCCCCTGCCCCCACCCCAGTTCAGGCCGATTTTTGGAAATCAGAAAATTTCATTTGAGATTGTGGTTTTTGCTGCAATGATAATGTGCGTTAACTTGGAACTGAGCTCCGGAGAAATCAGATGCCCTGGTGTGTGTTCACCGGTTGTCTTAAAGGTATCTTGGCTATACTGAACACGCAGTGCCTATTCTGTGCATACTCCAGCAGAACGGAGTAGATTCCCGTATTTCATACACTGCATGTTTGCAGACAGAACATTTCATGCTGGAGAACCAGTGAGGTGTAGTGGTTTGAGTGCTGGCCTAGGATTTGGGAGGCCCAGGTTCAAATTCCTGCTGTGCCGTAACAGCTTGCCAGTCACACACACTCAGCCTAACCTACCTTACATGATCTTTGTTGCAAGAATTAAATGGAGGAGAGGAAGACTAGGTAAGATGCTGCATAGGGACAGTAAAATTTTTACGATGCCACACCTTATTTAATTATTTACCTCATTTATACCCTGCTTTTCTTGCCAATGGGGACCCTAGGGCATTCTTTATTGTATGTAACATAATGTTTCACTGCATTGTTCCCCAGTCTTGTAATCCCTCCTTTACTGTCTTTTTATACTAATTTAATTTAATTTATTACATTTGTAACCCGGCCTCCCTGTGAACAGGCTCAGGGCGGGTAACAACATTTTTAAACTACAACAACAAATCCAGTATAAATACAAAATATAAAACTCAGTTTACAACCATAAAGACACATCGAACAGCCGCAAAGATGTTAAGACTACACACCTCTTCAGCAATCAGAGGAGGTAGGTTTTTAGTGCAATATTCTCTAGTTTTGTCTACTATTCTTACTGCATTGTTTTTAGTTATAATCTACACCAAGTCTCAGTGAGAAATTCTCACTATAAATGAAGTAAACAAACAAACAAACAGCTTGAGATAACTCTTGAAACAGCTCTTGGGGGGGATTATAAATGACCAAGCAGTCTTTAATACTTAATACTAACAAAAGTCATTCAGAACAGTGATTCTTATAGAACAAATATAGACAGCCAGTGTGGTGCGGTGGTTAAGAGCGGCGGGACTCTAATTTGGAGAACCGGGTTTGATTCCCCACTCCTCCACTTGAAGCCAGTTGGGTCCCAGCTCTTTCAGAGCTCTCTCAGCCCCACCCACCTCACAAGGTGATTGTTGTGGGGATAATAATAACAACATACTTTGTAAACCGCTCTGACTGGGTGTTAAGTTGTTCTGAAGGGCTGTATATAAATTGAATATTGTTGTTATCATAATCATCATTGTATTATTATTATTATTAATAATGATGATGATGATGATGATGATGATGATGGAAAAATCTGGTCCCATCAGTGGATTAGAAGAGCTGTTAGATAAATGACCAAATATTTGGTAATAGAAACAATTGCGTGAGAACATTCAAAGAATGAGCTATTCCCATTCCAGGGAAACCAGCTGGTCAAAGATATGCAAGACTCCACTGGTAAGTTTTCTAGTGAAAGTCAACAAATCAAAGTTTTTGACACTTAAGGAGCCACCATCCTAACCAACACAGCTACTAAAGGGTAGCTTGGGAGAGCTATACCCACAAGCAATGCACTGGCAAACGTTTTTCATACTTAATTATACAGCTCATCTGAAGAACGGCCCTCTCCGCACATCAGCTGGGAGAATGGTGCTTGCCCTAGCTCCATGGAAGGGACAGCAAATTGCAAGCCTGTCCAGCAGGGCATTTGGTCGAGGGGGCATGGCCCTGGACGGCATTTAACCCCTGGAAACAATTCGTGTGGCCCTAACTGCCCCATACCATTAGAAACCTCTGATCCATCCAACAGTGGAACTTGGATAAATAATAAGGGAAATGTAGGTTCTCAACCCATTCTCCCCTTGTAAAGAAAACAGAGCGGACAGGTCTGGTAGTGGAGAATCAGCAGGCAGGAAAAAGTAACACTTTTCACTGCAAATGCCTCCAGAAGTCGTTTTCTAACATTCTCTCCCCCCACCTCTAGAGGACCCCAAAACTCTAAACAAGCCCAGCTGAAGGGGTGGGGGGATACAGGACAGATTAAACATTGTCCTGGCCACTCAATCTTCCCATTCAATCTTCCCTATCCTACCCCTGTATTTAAGGCACATGTTTGGAGTGGTAACACAAGAGTTCTACTCTTACAAAAGGTAGATAAACATCTTGAGGAAGTTGATAAGCACAGCAGACAGGAACAGCTTCTACTGTTTCATTGTCTGGCATCTAACAGCCAAAATATACCCTCTGAGATGGAAGCTGGCTTTCAGGCAGTCACCAGCAGCTGCCAACAGAACACTTTCATAGGTCTATGAAGACTTTTTCTCCATCACTTTCATTGGATAAGGTCAAGTCTTTAAACCAAGAGAAAACAATTCTCCTAGTCAGGAGTAGAGATGGGCATGAACCGGGAAAAAACCGAACCATGTGGTTCATCAAATTTCACGAACCACAAACTTTCACGAACCTGCCCCTAGTTCGCAAACCAGTTCGTTTGGTTCGAGAAAATGTCACATCCGGGTCAGAAAATAATCATTTCCGAGTCAGTAGAAGTTCACTTCCGGGTCAGCAGAAGGTCTGCAGGAAGTCCATCTCCTGTTGCCTAGGAAACTGATTGATTGGCACCAGGCTGCCTGCAGTGACAAACCAAAAAACCAGCCTACAAGTTCGTGGCAGTTCATCAGAAATGGGATCTGACGAACCGTGGTTCATGAACCACGAACTGGCCTGGTTCGTGCTTAATTTTGGTTCCTATTTCAGTTTGTGCCCATCTCTAGTCAAGAGATGCTCCTATCTGTGTATTATTCTCAAAATTCTAACCTCTGCCAATTTCCCCCCTTCATACACACACACTTTAATTTAGAATATTTCTCAGAAACATGAAAAAAGGCCTTCCACTGTATAACCAATTTGTTCAGAAAAGACAGCAAAGGAACTGCCCTCTTCATTTGCATCCATACCAAAGCAATTGTGTGCACTTCATCTGTTTGTTTGTTTGTTTGATTGTCTGCCTTTCTCACTGAGAACCAAGGTGGATTACACAGTGCAAGTGAAATACAGTACGATCAAAAGGTACGACATTCACCAAGCAGGTACGGTAATGAACAATAGTTAGTACATTTAGTGAAAACAGATACAACAGGGCACAGGAGCAGAAAATTTGGAGATAAGCATAAAGTCAAGCATAGAGATGAAATCTTTCTGAAACAATTCATAACTAATTTACACAGCATGTTAAGCAATGTGGAAACTCCCTAGTGGCACATATCCCTTTCCCTACCCAAGCATTCCTCTGAACTATTTCTTATAACACAGTCCTGGAATCTGGGTAGAAAGCCCTCCTGAGTAATTCAGTTTTGCTTAGTTTGTGGAAAGTCAAGAGAGCAGGAGTTTCCCCGACCACCTAAGGCAGGCCATTCCATAAGGTGCGGGCCACCACAGAAAGCACGTGTGTGGGATACACATGCTAAGAAATGCTGTGACTTAAGCAGTCTTCTAAGTTTATTCACACACACTGCTGCAGAAGAATAGACATTGGCAGGGCACTGTTTTATATACTTACTTCTTGCCATTGTTGATCTTGCTCCTGTAGCTGCGACTTTATTCTCTGTAGCTCTTCATAACGCACTTGACGAATAGTTTGTAGCTCTTCTGCACTGACATCATTCAGGGATTTACTCCTAAGAGGAGACACCATTATTTTAAAACGTTTCCAATTTGCCTTTAAGGAAGGTAACAGCCCTGTGGAGAGGGAACTAGGATATCTAGTAAGAAATAATGGAATTGTACCACATAGAGCAAGAGACTGAAGGGAAAGAAAACTTGGTGGAGGCATTGGTGTTTATATTCAGTTGCCAACTATGATATCAAACAGAATTTGTCATACAATCAGGGCTCATTTCGAGGGGAAATGCGCAGGAATGCAGTTCCGGCAGTTCTCCAGAGAGGTCACATGTCAGGTGGTCCTGCCCACCTGACTCTCTGCCATTTTGGGCCCGTTTCAGCCTGGATTGGGGCCGAAACGGCCCAGATCGGGCCTCTGAGGGGTGGTAGATCACTCTCCCACTCAGCAGCAGCCCGATCCTGACCATTTTGGGCCCCCTTTTGGCCATTTTCAGCCCCTTTTTGCCATTTTGGGCCCAATTTCGGCCCTGAATGGCCAGGATTGGGTCCAAAACAGCTAGGATAGGTGATGTCAGGGGGTGTGGCATACACAAATCAGTTATGCCAATGACACACTTCCGGTGATGTCAAGGGGTGTTGCATATGCTAATCAGTTATGCTAATGAGCTCCTCCAGCTCTTTTTCTACAAAATGACCCCTGCATACAATTCATTTCTAAAAGCTGTATAGAAGCCAATATATATATATATATATATATATATATATATATATATATATATATATATATATATATATATATATATATATATATATATTTAAAATCTTACTTAATTCTGTTCACCCAAAGTTGTGTTATCATGCAGAAAAATGGAACTAATGTAGGCTTCCTTCAGGGACCTATATGGAACACACTGCCGTGCCATTTACGATCAAGAATGCCACTAGGCTGCGACTAGCACGGCCTATGGACAACACTGGTGCTATTTTAGCCATACATTTCCAAACTTTACCTTGTCATGGACACAGGACTAGAAGAAAAAGGGGATAAGAAACCCCAGATTGATTTTACTGTAAATCCCACTGCAATGTAATTTGACAACAGAAATCAGTATGCATTACAATACACACTCCCACTGTTTGCAGTACAATCCCTGCAAACACACATACAATTATATGCTGTGTCTTGTATTTTATGAATGTATCCCACTTGCATGACCGGAAACCAAAGTGTTTCTTTCATCAAATTATAAAACAGTTCTACTGAAAATAATAATAATTTTTTTTGCTCATTTTTTATTAGTAACTCAGGTGGGATAATTCTCTACGAAAAGAGCAGGGGGGACTCTGTACTCCAATACTGAACATGGGCCAGGGTATAAAGTTACTGTAATTAGAAAATCTATTTTTTACTAGGAGTACAGGAAATGATAAATGAGAATTATCTTTCCTTTGGAGGTATCGTGTAGTAGATTGCCAGTGACACAATTTCCTAATGGGCAAAATGACAGAACTACTGAGATATTGCAAGAAAAATGCCCCTGATGTCCAGGACAAGGTTATAAAGAAATATATACCTCAAAGAAAACAGGCCATTAGGGATCAAATAGACCAACAACAAAAAAAAAGGTTCCTTTTCATGCTCAAAACTTTAGAGCAGCACATTTTGCCACTGTGCTATCACATACGACTTTCCTCTCTTCTCTTCTTTTTTTCTTTTTTTTCTGACTTGGTAAGTGGAAGACTAGACTGTTTGCCACTGTGACATGGATTATGGGTGTAGTCCTAAGCAACCTTAATAAATGATAAGTATAATTGAACTGAGCGGTGCTCCTCTTTAGCATGAACACACTTAAGAGTCAGCGTCACTCTAAACAAGATGTCGGGGCGCATGTTTGTCAAGTGCCGGGAGATGCAATGTTAGCCGGGAAGTGTAGTTTTAAAAGACAGAGCCGGCAGAGATCGCTCTGGATGGAACAGATTCTTTCACAGCCCTCCACCACCTCTGGTGTGCCAAGCTGTCTCTCCTTCCAGAGTCTTTGCCCTGCCACCCTCGATGCTTAAAACTTTGAATTAACTGAGTCTTGGCAGAGCAAAGTCTCCAGAAGAGGA
Source organism: Eublepharis macularius (assembly GCF_028583425.1). NCBI lineage: Eukaryota > Metazoa > Chordata > Lepidosauria > Squamata > Eublepharidae > Eublepharis > Eublepharis macularius. Next base: position 23,292,870 of record NC_072792.1, on the reverse strand, counting down.
GACAGTTCAGCATGCCAGAGAAAGTGGAGGGCTGTAAGAGAATCCGTCCCCTTCGGAGTGATCTCCACTGGCTCTGTCTTTTAAAACTATACTTCCTAGCTAACATTGCCTCTCCTGACATGTGAACAACATGTGTCAGAAATCTTGGGTAATCTCATTCTCCAAGCTCTGGCTATTCTTTTCTAGCTTCCATAATTGGTTTCTCTATACTTAATCTGAACAAAGGGAGTCACGAGAAAGGTAAGTATATATATATTTAAAGTTTATCAAAAAAAACCTGTAATCAATATGTTTTAAAGACGCCAAGTAAAACCCTTCCTACAATTACACTTCCAAGGAAGTCAGTTAATAACTGAGTAATGAACGTGCTTAATACAACAAACACAGAAACCAACACTGCTTAGGTTTAGCCACCTTTAAGAAATAGAAACTCCAGCCTAACCCTTGCTGATTTTGGCAGCCTAACACCACTTATTTATGGATTTTGGTGAACACTTATCACGAACCTGATTCATTTCCAAAAATCATTGCCAAGAAAGCATTAGACACATTACACAACAGTGGAAAAGTCACAAAATGCACGTGCGTGATCTAATCTGTGATACAGCACAGCGTTCGGCTCCCAAAGGTCATTCTACATGCATTTGATGAGACAGCACCATCTAAGGCATATCACTCGTGTTTCCATCAGGCCTGGAGAAAAACGCACCGTCTCCTTAAGTGTGTAGAAACGGACAGCTGAAGTTTTCATGGCAGGGAAGCAAATGCCGCCTAGTACAGAACATTCCATTGAGCCCCTCTTAAAGGGACAGGACTTTTTTTTCTCTCCAAGCAATGACATAATATCATGCTCAGTACTACTGCCCTTTTGTTTTGGTATTACATGCGAGTATTCTTCTGCATGGCTTTATATGTTTTCTTTGCACATTTTAATCCTTTTCTTTCCCAGCGAGGAAGATGAACTCAACATCCTGCTTTCAGCAATTATAATCCGATATGAGTAATTAAAAGGAAACTTTATATTGATACTGTGGTGGGTGGAGGGACAAGAGAAATTCTCAGCAGTGGCCGAGTCCAAGCACAATGGAAGAGTGCCTTTCCTCTGGTTGGAATGGCTGTCTAGGAAACAAATATGCTTAAATATAGATTATGGTTTGTCATTATCATAAGACTAATTGAGCAAATAGCCATGCAAGAGTAATTATAGCTGCCTAAGATTAAAAGCCCTTTCCACAGCCTCGCATACCGTTTCACACACTGAGATGGGGTGTGGAGCTGCTATCAAGATACAGCAGCCATAGTCTAATTTCCCCTTCTCTGCAATATCTAGAAAAACCTGCATCATGTCACATGATTGTTTTGTCGCACACACCCCCCCCCCCAGCAGCAGCCCTATCACAAGTTACAGTGAACAGATGTACACTCTGCATGTACATACTGTATGTCTGTTTCAAAGGAAGAGCCAATGCGTGTTTGCATGAAACCAGGAACCAGCACCTAGATAAATATGGGAGTCCGATCACACATTCAAGTGTATACTGTGCAAAGATTCTACATGCATTCACTGTAAGCTATGAACTTGCCTACTGGTAGGCACTCACATTGAAGAAGGATAGACGAACTGAGCATCATGTTATAATGTTATATGATTTATAATATTATGGAAGTAAGGAATTAGACCTGTGCCCACTGCACACGTCTAATTCCTTTCAACCGATTAGCTGTATTGAGCTGCAGTAGAACAGCAAGATTTGAATCCAGTAGCACCTTAAAGACCAACAAGCTTTCTAGGGTATAATCTTTTGATCATCAAAGTTCTGAGGGACCTTTGATTCTTGAAGGCTTATACCATGGAAAGTTTGTTGGTCTGTAAAATGCTGCTGGATTCGAATCTTGCTCTTCATAGAGACTGCTATTGATTTTCATGGTGTAATCTGCCTTGAGTCTCAGGAAAAAGGTGAACTTTAAATACAGTAAATAAATTATAACAACAACTTCGGCTGAAGTGTTAGAGTGGACACACGAGTTTCATGAATATGCTAACTACTTACGTACATAACAGACCAATAGCTGAATTTTTGGGGAAATAGAGGGATTTCTTTGATTAATTAGGCCAGAACTAATATTAATTAAGATAACTTACTATAAAGATAAAAGGATGAAACACAGGGAATGATGAGTAAAATAGTTGACATTAAATTTTGTATACGTAACCAAGGAGAGAGAAGATTTATTATACAACTAAGTCCTGTTATTAAAATTCTTTTAATTATATTTTTATCAGTTTAACTCAATTTTAAATGTAGTGCTTGTTTAAGTTCTAAATTAATTTCAAATATACTATTTGTATAACTTAGTATAAGTCTCAAATCAGTTTCAGCTACTGCCTGTATATGCATCTGAAGAAGAGAACTGTGATTCTCGAAAGCTTATGCTACAGTAAAGTTGGTTAGTCTTAAAGGTGCTACTGGACTCTTTTCTATTTTTGATACTACAGACTAACACGGCTAACTCCTCTGGATCTATATGTATATGCTTTATTATGCACTTTCTATTGTCATATCCTATCTTTTCTTTTTAATAAAAAGTTCTATTTAATAAAAACAATAAATTATAACAACAACATGCAATACATAGAGCTATGATATTGCCACCACGGTTTATTGGTACAGCAGCAGGCATAGCCTATCCTCAAACATAATGTTGTGGTAGCAAAACTGTTCCTCATTAACATTGCTGGCGGATGGTCACTAGCTGCTGGCCAATAATAGGGGCTGGCTAACCATGGAAAATACAGACTACGAGCCAAGCTACAAGCGACGAATGACACTTGCCTGGCAAGAGAACAGACTCACGTGTATCCCTCCCTGTTCACTTGCCATTCACTTGCGCTCCACTTGATCAAGTGGAGCGCAATTGAATGGCAAACGAACAGGGAGGGATACACGTGAGTCTGTTCTCTTGCCAGGCAAGTGTCATTCGTCGCTTGTAGCTTGGTTCTACGTAAGCAAGATTCAAACACTGTCTGAAGGTCACCACCACATGCCAGGCATCAGCAACAGAGAACTTCGAGATACTAGAAAACAGATGCGCTTTTTCCCCATACATGCAACCCTTTTGCCACAAAAAGCCCCTTCGAAACCAAGTGCTGAAACTGCTATGCAAACCAGGCAAGCACTATAAAGTATAAAGCAGCATGCACAAGTTGCCTCAAGCGCATGTTTTCAGTGGCTGCCACAAATGCACAAGTTAGTTGGTTAACCCGTTCTACAGTCTGGTATACATTTGTGTTCTTTCGCCATTAAACTTACCCATGCTCATCAGAAAGCTTTTGAAACAGCCTAGGAAATCAGAAAACCAGAACAAGTTCATATTACCCATTCCATTTTCATCACGTGTAAATCAAGACCACAACGTTAAAGCACAAGATAACGAAAACAATTAATATTAAACTGCCAAAGGAGGAGGAAGAAATATGAAGTTCCATGACCATTTGAATAAGTTTGCGGAGACCCATTTGAATTCAGAGCCTCAACATGCACGGATAACCATCTCCTGGTTTTGGCAGGACCACAACAGATACACACAAAAAGTTCATATACAAAGCTTCCTTCCCAGTTTCCAGTTAAAACGGAAATGGAAAGACGATTCTTTGAATCACGGCTTCACGTTTTTTAATATACTGTCAAATGCAGAGACGTATCAGAAGCTTAACACATAAAAGCCTCAAACATTAATTCATGATTTAGATGTTCCTCTAACAGCTCTTCAAAACAGTCACAAAACCAACGTTAGGGCCACAATCCAGTTCACGCCCTATGTGTAACATTTTTGGCATGTAGGAAAAGAGGCTACTTAGAGAGGGATAATGGGCAGCAAGGAATACAACGCCAGGAGAAGGCGGAGGGTGCATTCTTGGAGAATCCAAATGAGGTACCATGCCACAAGAATCTTCTGCATGGTAACTGTCCCTTAAATTTTGTTAACTGTGTTAAGCTTCAATATACAATCACAAAACAAAATCCAGAACCACAAGTGTTCAGCTTACAGTTGCTTACTTTCCAATGAAGCATGCACAATGGGTTCTTTAGAACGACACAGCTGGAACTACACACGTTTACTGAAGAACTAAGGAATGCCTTAAGTAGAATGAAATGGATGCAGAAATTTCGAGATGAGAAACGAACGTAAGAAACCTCACAGAGTATGACCAAGGATCATCTCTTTGTGAAGATAGATGTTGTCAGCATCGCCACCTTACGCTCACTACAGTCCAAACATCTTCTGAGAAGGTTGTCAAATCCTCCCACGTTAGGGCTAGCTTTCAATGCAGGGTTTAACTTGGAGTGAGAAAGTGTTACTTGTTAAAAGTTTTAGTGGCATCACTTTTTTTAAAAAAAGATATCAGCCTCCAAAGATCGATGTGGCTAAAAATTAACACAAATGAAAATGCTATGAATTCACCAAATTCTTTCAAGTCCTGATTCTGTTTTGAGCTAACACCAGGAAAAATGGAATTCAGAAGCATGACAGACTCAAAATTACTAAAAAAGGTTGGGCTTTTCGAAGCAGGAAATGGGTCTCTTCTTAAGCTCAGGGACAGCTAGCTAGGCTTTTCATTTGATCACGAGATTGAAGAGGGAGGAAAAGCACCAAACGGGAACAAGTTCGCCTTAAAGTCCTGCAAGAGAGGCATGATGAGTTTCAGAGTCCCTCCCTACAAGATAGTCAGCCGAGAAACTACAGTGTGTGCATGGATCCCTTGCACGTTCCTAAAATGGCCTGAATCAGAGTTAAAGACTTGGACAGTGAGGGGAGATGCTTGGAGAAACGGTTCTTTCACCTTTACCTCCTCCTCATCCACAGGCATGTCCATCAACATGGTTTTAAGAGCTTTATATTTTCATTAGAAAGTTCTAGGGGGGGAAAAAGGTCACAGGCAAGAACAGAGTTTTTATTGTTAGTGAAACACGCCAGTATTCGAAGCCTGCATATTTCCACGGATGTCTACGGACAGGTACCAAGTAGTGCTGGCTGCCTTGTTTCTGTTATCACAGAGAGCAACAGATCTCTCCTGGTCCTTGACTGAACAAAAGTTGGGTAATTTAGGTGGGGGAGTTAAGTTAGTCCAGTGATTGAACAGTCCCGTAACCTCTAAAATGTGACATCTGTACTGTTGATGAGTTTGATAACCAACACAAGGACTTACAGAATGATACACAAAGAAAGCCAAACAGGTTGAAGTTCACACCAAGACATGCACAGCTGAATACAAAATGCTGCTTTTTCTTCATTACAAGCCCCATTTTCCAAGTACTCTTAACACAAGCACAGTCCATGCACGGCCAACGAGCTGACCTTTCCACCATCTGTCGTTTCTTGTGCTTGATTTTGCTGGCCTCTCTGATAGCCTCCCACTTTTCTAGATCTTCTTTGCTGCATGTTCCTGGGGAAAAGCTGGTTGGCTGCGTATGAATGCCCACTTTTAGCAGTTCTATCTTGCGGGCCAGCATATCATCCTTCTTTTGGCAGGAAGAGGGTAGTAAGACCTTTCCACCGCTTTCATTGGTTGAGGTTGTCTTCTTCTCAAGCAAACAAAGAAATTTGGCCTGGATTTCTGGTGGAAGACTCCAAGGATCCGGAAAAAGAGCAGCCTGGTATCGATCAGGGGCACCCGACAAGGGCACGTCTCTGTTCTGTAGCTGAGCCTTACGGACCGTCAGATCATCTTTTTCTAAATCTGGAATTACCGGTTCACCATCTCTGGGCTGCAGAACTATTTCCCCTTCTAAGCGAGGACCTCGCTTATAGGACTGCCTAAGATACTCAAAATCTTGGAGAACTACTGGATTCACATGGGACGCACCAGTCTTACGAACAAACAAATCATCATTCTCCAAATCTGGATAGAAGCCTCCATTTTCAGTGTCCCTTTGGTCGTACCCAGGCCTAAAATAATTGCTTTTTCTGCATGTTATGAGCCTAGGGCCTGAAGAAGGATCAATTTTGGTCCTAGTTTCGGAGGACAGGTAGTCATCAGAACATTTTTGCAGGGCCCGGAGAAATAAAAACTGACTGAGACATATAAAAAAACATACAAAATGATTAGAGCTGCATTAACCAGTAAATACAGAGACTTCATTCTCACTGAAGTGGTAATTATGAGTCTTATGTACCTTTTCAGACTGCAGGTAAATGCCATGCAAGGCTAAATGCTTGAGATAAAACAAGTATGTCATGTGGGAAACTATGCTGTCAGAAGAAGCCTATCCCTGACACTGTAGTTTTCTGTATATTTTTTTTTTAAAGGGAGGAGCATGAAATCATACGAGCCTCCACCTGAAATGGCACAAGGTGAGAACAAGGCCTGAAATGGCACAAGGTGAGAACAAGGCCTGAAACTGCAGACAAAGAGAGGCACTATCTTTGGAACTGAAAAGGGAGCATGCTGCCACATTAAAACACGGCTGGCTTTGTTTTCGATTTCTTTATGGACAACATCTTTCATTCCAGAACAGCAGCGGTAAGGCATCCAAGCCACTGGAGGAAATGCACAGGGAGCACTGACGAACACAAAATGGTGAGTCCATTTACTTTAGTAGTGTGAATCTGGTAAATTAACAACGTAGGGGCAATGTGCAGAAAGTTAAAAGCAGCTTCCATGTTTACTGCTCGTTTTAACATTTAGCAAACACTGCTTTCCAGACACACCAGACAGCACAGCTCATGCAACTGCAGCAACCTGGGTAGATCAGAAGAGCTGCTGATATTTCCTTCTGCAGCTTGTGACGGTGACTGCTCCGTGCCTTCAGCTGCTCTTTTAAGGAAGTTCGGATCCCCTCTGCAAGCGTTATCCAAACTATCAAAGATGAAATTGCTTGGCTGGACTTCCACAGCTTGCTCTTCAGAATCTTTTTTTTTACTGCAAAGTAGCACATAACAAGTTGCAGAGCGGGCGGGGGAGGGGGGAATCAAGAAACACGCAAGTTCTGCAGTAAAAATTGCATACAAGTGGATCTATTTCAATACACAATGCTTAAAATAATTGTGGGAAAGGCAGCATGCCAAGATTACTTGAAGTGCTATTCAAGTTTCAACTTCCACCAACAGCGAAGAAGTTCACCCCCTTCCAAAAAAAAAGGCACTTCTTTGATCTGAGCCAGTTAAAAATATTTCCATAAAAAGATTAATATCTGGTGGTGAATTTCAAAGAGCATGCAAGGCAACAAACCTGAATCCTTGAATGTCCATATACCATTTTTTGGAAAAAGATATCCTGTCAGCTTTTTTCCAGTGTAATTCTTCTCCAGGAGTCCAAGACTTGGGAAGAAACTTATGAGAGGCATCTTTTATGTTTGACACTGCAGCATTTATTTTGCGAACATAAAGGTCATCTGTTTCAATGTCTGGGGTGCCTATTGTCTTTTCTTCCTCCTCCTCATCAAAATAGCTGGAGAAGTCTGAAAGGACGTTAGCTGTTGACTTGAATTCCATCTCTCGTTGTAAAGCTCTCCTCTGGTTACTGCACAAAATATCCAGTCAAGTTATACTTTAAAACCAACTTGCCGTCAAATACACAACAAAACATTTTTGGCTAAAAAAAAATCACAAACTCTTGTGAATGAAGCAAATGACTTTCCGGCATGGAAGCTCTGTAACAGAGTAAGTAGGTGGATTTTTACTGAAGGCTTGTGTTCCCGTTGGTGAACACAAAATGTTAGGAATCTGATTACTAAAACTGAGGTTACTTATAAGTTTTTTGTTTTTTAAAGGCATAAATTCTGGCTGTTCAATGCATTATTACAGAAAGGCTTTCAGGGACAAATTATTTGGATCCATAGAATTAAAGCTAAGACCTCATTTAACTAAACTCAGCAAGTGGGCCACCTAGACAGCATCTTGGAGTATCAGGTTTAGAAGGATCACTTTGTTGGATGTAAAGGAATTTGGGTGCTGAAAAGTTCAACGGGGCTCTTTTTCGCATTTTGCCAAGTCATCCATAATCATGTCTGGCTGCTTCCTTCCAGTATTCCAGGTCATCACTCTGACAGATCACCTGTGTGCAACCTAGATGCGCAAAGTTGCATTCTGCTGTGCCATTTTACTTGAATTAGAAAATTAGCAGACTCTTTTCCTCATCTGGTGAGATCAGCCAAAACAGAATCAAAGCAAAACAGAATGAAATCACATGCCTTGTGACCAGCTCCATTACAACTGCAGAATAAACCAAAATCAAGTTATAGAAACTATGAAATAACGATTTAATGCACCATTTTGTATTGGAACAGCTGTATCAGTCTAAAGCTACAAATAAGAACCAGTTCTACTTGATTTAAATGAACTTCAGTATAGCACAAACTTTTTCAGACCCAGAATTAGAATAACCCAGAGGTTACTCCCAATTATCTAAATAAGATAGTTTCAGGTGGGTAACTGGCTGCGTTGGTCTGCAGTAGAAGAGCAAGATTCGAATCCAGTAGCATCTTAAAGACCAACATTTCCAGCTTATGCTACTGGACTTGAATCTTGCTCTTCTGGCCCTAATAAAAGAACTAAAATCTGTATTACACAATATACATGGGAGAGCAAAGTGTGTATAATAAGTTATTCATCACTTTTAATAACCTTTAACCAGAAAGTAAAATGCATTCAAAATAGTCTGAAGAAAGCAAAATCGTATTCCCAAACTGCTCATTTAATTAAATCCAAAAGATTCTGAAAAACACAGAATAGAAACGGTTTCTTCAGCTTGGTGCAAAATGTAACTTCCTTCTAACTGTGGTTAGGAGATTGGGAGCCTGCTCAACCTGTCTAAGCGTCCATGGTGCACAATAACCAAGGCATTAGCGCTGTATCTTCATTAACTTGTACCTGCCTTTGTAATTAAGAGTCTGAATGGATTTGCAAATCCTAGTTATTGTTAAGTGCTGATGCAACCTTAATGCTACACCATAGTTAGAACAATCCATGTAAGAGTGGGGAGGATGGAAGGAGTTCATGTGCCCCTAGCATGCCCTTGATTTCCAGAAAGAGCATTACATCTACATCAAGTTTCTTCATAGCAACAAGATTATCCTTGCCACAACTGAAGCACTGAAGAAATGTAAGTATCGCATTATTACCTGGAGAAGGTTCCATCTGGCTCAGTAAATACAGGACTTGCCCAACTTCTTCTGTTGTCTTCATTCTTTTCTGTTCTCTTCTTTCTCAAAGGTGCTGGCATATATGTTGGTGCTTTGGTTTTGCCGGGTAAAAAACGATTGAACTCCGCAGCAGGCTTGGGTTCAATTAAGGAAACCCTGCGATAGGACATGTCGTCTTTACCGGGATCATGCATCCTTATGCGTGTTTCAGAGTCTGTGTCACTTTCACAATCTTTTAAAGAAAAAAGAAAAAAAAACCAGGACACACAAAGACAATCCTTTGTGGTAAAATTTCAGCTGACGATATTACAATATAAATAACTTGTTTTTTTTGTTACAAACACACAAAGTACTGTTATTATTAGAAACTTGCTGTGATGCTGTAGAAAGATCTGCTGGACTGAACTTTAGTTTGCAGAGAGGTATTACATTCCTCGTATTACTATCTTCTCTTCACCATCTTACAAAATAAAATGTTCCTCTCCAGTCATTTGCTTTGTTAATCAAATGATATTTCTCATTAGAACTTGTATGGTTTACTATGACAGTAGAGCCTTATCTCTACGGTAGATTTTTTTTTTTAAAAAATTCTCCTATTCTGGAACACATTTTTAAAATGTTATCACAAGCAAAGAAGGTATAAAGACTCAGGGAAGAGATTACAGACCGTCAGCTAACAGCAGAACACTTATTAAAATGGGGTTGTTGCTACTGGAAACTTCAATAGTGCTGGAGAAATGTCACAGTCATGTTCATATGGAATGCAGACTCAAAGCGTCTCTCCTTAGCAAAGGGATTTAAACATTTTAAATGAAAATCCTGGAATAACGGTATATCTTTTTCATTACTTTTTATCAGATAATATTAAAACACAACTGTCCACTTTTATCATCAAGAATAAACCCAACGGTTTATATCCCAGTGAAAAGTATACTATAAAATATGACTAGTTACCATTTTCTATATATTGAAAATAAATGTTATAAACACTTCCCTGTAATGAATCAGGGGGAAAGAAAGCTGAGAAATGGGATTCCCTAGCACTTTTTGGTTAAACGGAGTTTTGCAAACTTCCGGACTGGTAGATCTTACACTTAACCCCTGGCTAATACAGCTAAAGGTAAGGGAAAACAACAAATAAGTGTCTCCTAACTGAGGGATACATAATTTGTATCCTAGCTTTCCATTCAGCGAAGTATAGAGGTTTGTTTGGTCCAGGGCTTTTTTTCAGCTGGAACGCGGTGGAACTGAGTTCCGGAATCTCTTGAAAATGGTCACATGGCTGGCGGCCCTGCCCCCTGATCTCCAGACAGAGGGAAGTTTAGATTGCCCTCTGCGGCACGGCGCGGAGGGCAATCTAAACTCCCCTCTGTCTGGGGATTGGGGGCGGGGCCACCAGCCATGTGACTATTTTCTCTGAGTTCCACCACATCTTTCCCCAGAAAAAAAGCCCTGGTTTGGTCCCAATTAGACTTCTTAGAGTGGGCAAGGCTCTTTCTTTGGAGGAAAGATTCACACTTAGCTGAGCAGAATGGTGGGATATATAGCTCAGTATATTTCAATCAGTTGCTAGACAGTCAATATTTGTTCAGTGAAAAATATTTTGTGAAAAGGCTCTTTGAAGCTGGGAGGAAAAAACACCTGAAATAAGCCAAAACACAGAAGTGCTTAATCCCTATATATCCTTCTCTCGTGCTTACTTAACTACAAAATAAAAAAAGGCTAACTGAAAATTTGATAGGAACATACCTTCACTGCAACCTTTTAGAGTTATGTCTGAGGAAAGGCTGGCGGAAGATCTTGAGCCAAATGAATCCAAGCTATCAAATGAATCGTCTCTCTTATGGCTGGCAGATGAAGAAATGGAGTCGCTACGTTCAATATACCAAATATCGCCGTACCCACTATCCCTTCCACTCCGCTTGGGACTGTTAGATTCTCCAAGAGCCTGCAGGGATAAAATTTAACCAAACTGTGTCTAAACGATTTTTATCCTTCAGATGCTAACTTGGACAGGGTTTTTATAAGCAGATGCTTCCACCTTAGCAAAAAGGATTTTAACAGAAACGTGATTTCGGTTTTATAGTATGAATATTTTTAAATGCACACACACAGCACACCTAACAACAGTTAAGATTAAATATAATTTCAGATCACTAAGTGAGCCCAAAGCATTATGCTGGAGGAAGAGACACAAATCCAACTCCTCTGAACCCCAGTTAGACTTCCGGTTACAAACACAAAAGCAAAGAGAGCGTATGGAGCTAGTAGAGGCCGAGACTTGCCTGGTTCAAGCCATCCCTTCCCTCAAACGACCCACCTATAAAACCAGTGCCTAAACAGGTTGTCATGCAGAATATGTACATAAAACATTTTCCACACTTGAACATCTTACCTTTGACAAAGCTTGGCCTAACAATTTTTCAAAGGCTTTTAAATTAAGGTGTGGGCCATTGTAATAAGGGCTGCTGTGAGCTTTTCGACCCAGCCAATATAATGTTATCAAAACCTAAACGAACAGACAAACAAAAAGGAATCAAATAAAAGATATTTGTGAAGAATGAAGTTAGACAAGCAGAGGGGAATCTTACTATAAAGTATCACACTCAGTTCCAGGTTCTCCATAATACATTCAAAGTATTATGGAGAACTTCGTATGATTATTTCATTTCCTTCACAAGTCCGACATTTTATAATTCTCTCTCAACTAGTACATGTGAGTCTTCACTTTCAAAAATCTCTTACCAGGTCCTTTTTCAAACAGATAGTGGCCAATGCTAGCCTGTTCTGGCCAAATGAGGAATATCCGCCTTACTGTCTTCTGTTAAACCTCATCAATATATTCTCCAGCAGGAACAATTTATGTCATAGCCATCACGCATTCACAGGCAGAGCAAGAAGAAATACTTTCTACGGAACTATATCTTCCCTTTGTACTTTACTTGACCACTATAGTTGTGTTAGAGTGATGGATCTAGAAACTAGTTCTTCAGGTAAATCTCAGCATAGAGCCAGGAGTAGAGAGAAATACTTATTCAATGTCCACACGCCGTTTGATACTAGGATTACCATTTTCCCAACTATGGCAGGCAAACTCCTATCCCACCCATGCTACATCAATTTAGCAATGGGGGGAAAAGTAGAAACAACATCACAGCCCCTACAACACTTTAGAAACTTCCTGTAATATCTATGGCCTTTACCATAGAGATTAGGGAAATTCCTAGACTGTTCCATCACTTCTGGGTAATCACTTTGAAGTGACATCACAGTGACCAAGATGTTCCTCAAGCCCTGCCTTGAGACTGGCAACCCTTTCTGATATCTAGCTTAGGATTCAAATGCATGTAAACAAATGTACATTGGCCACACCATGGGCAACATATTTGCTCTTACATAGACATTCCAGTTCTGTAAACAAGATTATTCTTTATTCTAAAAGTTCAAGAATTTTTTTAAAAAAAATGTTTCAGTGGCATCTCAAAGAGAAAATTATATAATGGAACGATTTTTTTTTAAAAAAAGACCTACCATTGTTTTTTAAAAAAACACAATTCAAAAAATGTACACAATTGGGAGAAAGCTACATAGTTAAGAGTATCTCTACACAAGACATCTTACATGAGTAGGATCGAGCGAAAGATCTTACACTTGTTCTCCCATTGAAGATACAAATGCACTGCTAGAGAAACAGAGTACACTTGGATATAAAACCACACAGCAAGTAAGTCACTTGAGCATCCCCAAGACGCTCGAGTGACTTGTGTAGAGAGACTCTAAATTGCATAACTTTATTACTGAGATGAACAGCCTGGATCGTCTTGGCAGGGAACTCAGGATTTTATTTTTTTCTACACAGAGTTCTCACCTGCCCCACGTAGATTGCAAATCCTTTATTTTTAATCAAGAATCCTTGAATCCAGATTCCATTCCACTGGATTATGAGAAAGTTGTATACTGAATAGTTCTTCTCCATATACTTTTTAAAAAGGCATTCTATGCTCTTAATTTATACAAGATCACACACAAAAAAATTCCATTTATGATATAAGCAACAAGCCTGAGGCCCAAACCAGGTTTTAGATGGAGACCCACGTGAGAAAAGGTAAGCCTACAAGCATCTTAAAAGCGATGGGGGTGCCACGCAATTTGGAGGGCAGAAATGCAGGCAGAGTCTGTACTTGCAATCCATCCTTCCTTACTTTGGCCACAGCGAACATGCAACTTAGGTGGGCAATAGAGTGTAGGGCACTAGCAGTGAGTGGATGTAAGGATTGAACTACCAAGCCCCTAGACCTAGGTCTTCCACTATATATTTAGCTTGGCTTTTATTATTTGTATTCATGGTACATATTAACAAGTTTCCTGCCACATATAATCGCTTATCTGATATAAACGAACATAAAGAGGACACTGCATATTATTTAAATCAACATGCTAAATAATTTAAAATAGCACATCTCTTCTAGTGCTTGACAGACCTCATGCACAACATGAACAAACCCAGTGAATAAAATCCCCCTAATTTTAAAGTTATTTTCATGGGCATCAAATCAACAGAAGTCAGGAACCACTTTGATGTGCATCTTACATTTTTCACTCTTCTGTTGGTTTCTTCTTGCCTAAGAAAAATACAAAGAAATAAGTCCATTAATCTATACCAATGCTCCAATTGTATTTACATGGCAAAAAACTGACTACCTCAATCTGTGCACTGGCAGAAAGCATAAAAGCACCCCAGCCCCCTTACTCACCTGGGGACCCAGGCTGCAGGCCGTACAGGGGAGGGGGGGGACAGCACGGTGGCTGCCATGTTGTGGTGAGGGGTAGGGGAAGAATGGGGGCCGAAGAGGCTCTCCTGCACACTTCTGCCACTAGCCCTGGTTGGGGGAGCTTGCCCCCACCCCTCAGCACTTGGCTTTTGGCCAGCATCCCGCGCAGCCCTCCCTTTTGCCACAACTTTGGAGTGAGCATGCAGATTGGGCATTAGGCACTGATCTGTTTTGGGGGGAACAGGATCCACAAGCTCAGTTTCCCTATTATGGGGATCCCCTTAAGGGGTCTAGGGAGTGAGGCAGGTGTAGGTGCATGCCCAGTTCGGGGGCTGTCAGTTCCCACTTGCTCCCAGGTGTAAGGGGAAGGGTAGGTGTACAGGGGTGTACACCTACATGGCATCCCACAGACTTTCATCCCATGGTTCCCCCTCTCAGCAGTGGTTTGAGGGGGCATGGGGTCAAGCGTTTCAACCGATGCTCGGATCAGTGCCCTATGTAGTGGCAATGCTCCACGAGCTGACATACCAATAAAGTTGTGGCCTCTTTCAGCTCCAACAGTGTTATCTGTTGTGTTTTTGTTACCTAGCCCCCTCCCGCCGCTCTCCTCCCCCATTCAGCACTGGCCTGTTAACTTCAGCAAATAAATGGCAGAGCCTAGTACTGTAACACCGATTTCCTAAACACTACTGCACCCCGTTGAATATAAGATCCAATAAAACTACATGGCAAAACTGGACAAGAAGCATCTGTTTGGTAAAAAAGGAAATCATACAAGTGTATCTGCAAGAGCAGATTCAAAGCTGTGAGGGAAAAAATGAGCAAGAGAGGTGGATGAAAGGACGACATTCCACTGAACCTGCCACAGATTTTTCCCCCAATGCAACAGAACTATGGTTGTTGTGGATTTTCTGGGCTGTATAGCCGTGGTCTTGGCATTGTAGTTCCCGACGTTTCGCCAGCAGCTGTGACTGGCATCTTCAGAGGTGTAGCACCAAAAGACAGAGATCTCTCAGTGTGTGTGACACTGAGAGATCTCTGTCTTTTGGTGCTACACCTCAGAAGATGCCAGCCACAGCTGCTGGCGAAACGTCAGGAACTACAATGCCAAGACCAAGGCTATACAGGCCGGAAAATCCACAACAACCATCGTTCTCCGGCTGTGAAAGCATTCGACAATATAAACAACAGAACTATTATCACAACTGAACTAACCAAACAACAAAACTAAAACAATATCATGTTCATTTTATGTCCTTGTTTGTATGTCATAGCCAAGTAGCTTAACTGAAAAGAAAATTGATCAGGAAAAATATTCTATAAATTGCACTCTGTGTGCTTCAAATGGTTTAGTAAGAGTGAGATTTCCTAGTAAAGTCACTCAAAAAAGTCAATTACAGCTCGGAAACCACGCTTTGACTGGTATTGTATACCCATTCGTGTTACCTAATTTTATGAAACAATGCATTTTTACAACTCATCGCTGCCCAGGACTTAAAATGAAAACCAACTGGGTTTACCCCGCTAGGCATTTTCCACTATTGAAATAAAAGTGGACTACCTCCATTTCAAGGAACATCAATGGAAAATTAGATAAAAACACATATTACAGAGAAAAAAATGTTAACATTAAGGGTCAAACTTAGTCATGGGTATGTAAACGTAAGTGTTGCTATTTCAGTGAACAAATGAAGAGATGGTATTACTTATACAAAACATCTGGGTGATAAATATAAAGCTTTGCATTTGCACTGATGCCAACACACAATGAATTACAGTAGCTCTTGTATTGTTTGAAAAATACAGTTCAGCCAGCATGGCAGTAGAAAGCCATGACCAAGATGCACAGTTTTATCCACTGTGAGCTGTTACCCTATGACACATGTTCATAACATATGTTCACAGGCATCCCAGTCTCAGGAACGTATGCAACATGTATCAGATTAAATGCATTTGAGGGCTGGAGATCACATTACTGTATACATGGGAACATCCACAAAAAACACCTCCCTAGGACAAGCAATTCTAGACCATAATATTTTCAGGTTTTCATTACTTAGACTCCCAGAAGCATATTTTGCATACTTGCAAAAATTGTGGGAAGCTAGCTGTGGCTACAGAGAGAAGTCAGCGCTGATGGATGCTCCAACTTGACTGGGCGTTAAATGAAAGACAGCTTGCAAGAATGGGATGAATGGTGCTGCGAGGCTTTGGGGATGAACAGGAAGAGATTGTGCAGAGGTGCCCAGTTCAGCACGGGTGAATACAAATAGCCTAATGTTGTTTTACATGCACACTTTTCCTGCAGATGGGTTGGAAGTCCCAGGGCTATTTTTCAAGGTCAGTTCCCTTCTGAATAAGACAAAGCAGTATGCTCTTACAACTACTCAGAGCTGGGGCTACGTCCCGACTGCGGAACAGTTTCTACCCAGACTCCTGAGGAGGTGGAGTGTTTCCAGCAACAGTCAACTTCAACTGTTAACGACCAGTTCAGCATCTGACGAAGAGAGCTGTGGCTCTTGAAAGTTTATGCTACATTTAAGTTGGTTCGTCTTAAAGAGGTGCTACTGGACTCTTTACTATTTTGCTCCTACAGACTAACACGGCTAACTCCTCTGGATCTATGACCATTTCGGCAAGCATTTTCTAGCCCCTCCAGGAAGCACCTTTTACCATTTCTTGACTTTGCAAAGCCATAAACATTTTGTTTTGTTCTTTTGAGGGAACAAATACTAGCCATTGGACATAAAATGTAGAATTGAAAGATGGGCAGGGGGATCTAGAGAATGAATGCCATTTTATTCAAGAAGATATCCAACAACTCTCACAATTGTTCTGAGACACGTTTCCACCAGCTTCAACACCAAAAACTTTCCCCTGAAGTCTATGTACAGAATTGTCCTAAATGTAATGGAACAATTTCAAATGCTTCATAATGGATCGACGGTGTCCCAAAGAAAAACACTCACACAATTGTACTTTCCCCCCCACTCACTCAACATTCCGAACATTCTATTACCCTCCTCAAGTGTGAAGTTTGCTGTATCTAACTCTTTGTAAGCTTTATTCATCTGTTAACTTCCTTGGGGTGACACTGAGCAAACAGAGTTGGGCAGCTCAGATCACACTTGTATTTACATCTGTAAACATGAATGTTGCTCTTTGTTCTGAACCCAATGGAGAGGCTGCAGCAACACAGCAGGTAGACTGGTTAGTTGGATAATTCAGCTTCAGATGGATATGGGGTAAAGAGGGTGAAGGGAGAAGTGTTGTCCAGGATGGCCACCTTTCAACAAGACAAATTATAAACACCTCCGGCATTCAGTGAAAGTAAAATGGACAATACAACAACAGTATTTGCGTGACTACAGCACTAACATGGGTTGGAGTTGCATAATTAAATATATAGAGTTGAAAAACAGAAGTTGCTAATGCCTGAAAGTTATTATTGGTATTTATTAGAGATGGGCACGAAACGGAACATGAACTAAAAAGAACCACGAACTGGGCCGGTTTGTGGAAGCTAGTTTTCCATGAACTGGTCTAATGGTTCGTTTGGTTCGTGTTAAACCGACATGCCCTTTTCCATGCTGCTGCTAAGTGGCATGGAAAGGGGCATTTAAACCGGCGGATCAGCTGCTTGTCAGAGAGATCCCTGACAAGCAGTTGATCATTTAAACAGCGGGGCTTGGCTGCCCAGCTAGGAGTTCCTGGAGCCTAAGCAAATGGCTACTCCTGTACGTAAATAGACACAAAAAGTGGGAAGTTCCTGGCCGGCCAGCCAAGCCCCACTCAAACCCCACCCGCTCTGAGCAGTGGGGAAATGGCCATTTAAACTGCGGGTGGGGCTTGGCTGGCCGGCCAGGAGTTCCTGGCCAGCCAACCAAGCCCCGCTGTTTAAATGGCCATTTCCCCACCACTCAGAGCAGCCATTTAAACAGTCCCACTGTTTAAGTGATCCGCTGCTTGTCAGAGATCTGCGAAGTGGCACGGAAAGGGGCATTTAACCCTCACGAACCACGAACCGGTTCACAAACTTGCCCCAGTTCGTGAAAACGCACGAAACACGAACTACACAGGGGTTTTTTTTCGCCGTCTGTGCCCACCTCTAGTCTTTATTAACCCAAATTACAATGTCAGTGTTGATGGGCAACACTCATGTGCCAGACATTTCAACATGACCCTGCTTCGGGTGCCTCTGCTGTCTGAGGCTGGTTGGGTGGCAACCTGAGAAAGGGCCTCCTTGGTTTTGGCACCAAATTTTGGACTTCTCTCCCCAGGGAGATCTGTATGTCCTCTTCTATCAGTTTTCTGCCAGCATGTGAAGATATTTTTGCAGTTTTGTGTCTGGTGTTCCCTCACTGATTCTCACTGACCCTTCCTTCTTGTTCATGTCCTTATGTGTACTGTTTTAATTATTTTTATATAATTATGTATTGCTCTTATTTTAATACTTTGATAGTTTGATGCCTTGGGGACCTAAGGAGGATGGAAAAGCAGCTCAAAATATTTTTAAATAAATAAATAAGACAACTTGTTCAATTGTTTTTGTTTTTCAAGCATATTTGTTATATCGTCTTGGCTTTCCGGAGATGCCCTTTGTTCTCAAAAGGCCAATTCTGAACAGAAGCCAAGCTTCCATTAATGTTAATTCAGACACACAGTCTTCCTTCACCAGAAATAATATCTGTAAGTGTTTTTGGATTGAATATGGACAGAATTCTTGAAACAGAAATAAAAGTTACCCAGTGGATGGCATCTATTGCATGCCTGAGAGCTGTAGCATCTGATTCTTTTGCATGGCCATAGGCAGCAAGCTTTTCTTTTTGTTAAGCTTCATTTTTTTAATAATATATATCAGGCTAAAATTTGCTGGGATAGAGGTTTGGTCCTTCTACTACTCTAATTACCTCCTCTGTACGCTAAATTACCTCCCTTTGAGTGCTCTGCGTCACTGTTCAAGCAGCTTTTGAAGTTCATCCATCTGCCCACACTATCCCCACCCTTGGACAGCTGCACATTCTCTTTTCCATCAACTGCCAACTCTCAAGCTGATCTCCAAATCACAGCCAGGCAGCTTGGACATGTATCTATCTGCTCTTGGCCATGTTTCCGTCAGCCCATCCTCCTAAAGCCTCATGGCTGGGATAGAGGAAAGAGAAAGACGAGTCCTTGTGAACATTGGCCTTCTTCGTTTTCAACAAACTAAAAGCAACCACATGCCTACATAGGAACACAAAAGGAGCATGGAGATAGGAGTTAGAGTGTTGTAGGATCTCGGAGACCCAGGTTCAAATCTCCCCTCTGCCATGAAGCTGACTGAGTGACCATGAGCCAGTCGCATATTCTTCACCTAACATACTCCACAGGGTTGTTGTGGGGATAAAATGGAGGAGAGGAGAATTATGTAAGCCACCTTGGGTTCCCACTTGGGAGAAATATGAGATATAAATAAATTAATATATAAAAGAAGAGGGATGAGACACCATTGTGAAAATTCACAAGTCTGACTGTAAGATCTTCTATCTGGGCTTGCTTTAGTTGCAGTGAAAGCTCACAGGAGGGGTGGAGGGTGTGTGTACGGGAGGGCGAAAATCTGCTGTGCTCATTTTAATTCACTCTTAATTTGCCCTGCACCTTTGAGACTAGTCAGGCTAGAAGCCAGACAATCACCCCACGCCACTGGAAGATCTTCCGATCTGAATGTTAACGCATTTATTTAAATTATGTATTAAGCTAGTTTCCCACGCTTCCTCTAAGAAGCTCAGGGCGGGGTACATGGAGCTATTCCATTGTATCCCAACAGCCCCTGCACAGCAGGCTGAGAGAGAACTAAACTGAATGTGGGTAAAATGAGGATCTGCATCCAGATGCCCATAGCTCAAAAACAACCTTGTCTCTTCAGCTTAATAATTATCACGCACAGCGTCTCCATGCTTTCAAGTCACATAGACTCGAGCCTGTACCTGTAGAGACGGTAAAGGACTGCATCACTTCTAACTGCATGCAGAAATCACATTTTTTCCCCACAGACTGCACCTTACCCAGCCTAAGTTCTCTCAATTCTTCCCTCCTCACTCCTGTCAGTTTCAAATACAGCAGCAGATCTCATTTGGAATACTGTGTACAATTCTGGTCACCACACCTCAAAAAAGATATTATGCCACTGGAAAAAGTACAGAAAAGGGCAACTAGAATGATTAAAGGGATGGAACACTTCCCTTATGAAGAAAGGTTAAAGCGCTTGGGGCTCTTTAGCTTGGAGAAACGACAACTAAGGGGTGACACGATAGAGATTTACAAGATTATGCATGGGATAGAGAAGGTAGAGAAAGAAGTCTTTTTCTCCCTTTCTCACAATACAAGGACTCGTGGGCACTCAATGAAATTGCTGAGCAGTCGGATTAGAATGGATAAAAGGAAGCACTTCTTCACCCAAAGGGTGATTAACACATGGAATTCACTGCCACAGGAGGTGGTGGCAGCTTCAAGCATAGACAGCTTCAAGAGGGGGTTGGATAAACATACGGAGCAGAGGTCCATCAGTGGCTATTAGCCACAAGGTATAGATGGAACTCTCTCTCTAGGGCATTGATGCTCTGTATTCTTGATATTTGGGGGGCAATCAGTGGGAGGGCTTCTAGTGTCCCTTTCCCACTGGCAGACCTCCTAAGGACACCTGGTTTTTGGCCACTGTATGACACCGAGTGTTGGACTGGATGGGCCGTTGGCCTGATCCAACATGGCCTCTCTTATGTTCTCTTATGTTCTTATCGATGTAAGTGAAACCAGGTTCATTTCAAGACATTTTTGTTGCTCTCTTTTTCTTTGAATGGTAATCACAAAAAAATTAACAGAAACACACATTTAAAAAAGTAAGAATAGGGTTTGCTACCACAATACTGACTAGAAACGAGCTAGCCTGAACATACCCTCTTTTGAAGAGTAAGCCCCAGCCAGTCTAAAGGGATGAGGCATGTCTAACACACCCTTCAGCCCCGCTGAGCATCTAACTGCTCACTACTTTGTTTGGATACCTTCTTTTGTGCTATGAATGAATATTATAACTACACACGACATTTGGACATGAGTTGGATCGGAGTTTCCCCATCCCCATTCCTTGCAGACACACAGCTGTTTTGGGGACCTAATTATTAGAGAGTCCTAATTATTACCCAAGTGCCGCCGGCCTCTGATCCAGATCAGAACCACAGCTTGGAAGTAGAGACGGGTTTTAAGCCTCCTCGCCCTCTCTAGTCTTCCCTCCCCCCGCAACCCCATGCCACAGTCCCAATGCAAATAAGGCCCTGTGACGCTCGGGTAATACGTTCCCCACAGCTGTCGTGTGGCTGCAGGCAGTGTGAGTGGGGTCAGGAAAACTCCAGCCCAACTCACGTCCACACATCCTGTGTAGTTTGCACCTTATACTGAGCCAGACCACCAGTCTATCGAGGTTGGTATCATTCACTCTGGGCAAGGTTGTTTCCACATGTCTTTTACCTAGTGCCATGTGGCGCAATGTCGTCAGAAATCGCACCAGGAAGATGCTCTCATTCAGTGAGTTTTGTGCTAGGTGAAGACGTGTGGAAATTGCCCGGAGTCTAGACTGGAGATGGAGGTATTTCAGTTCACCTACTATTTGATCTCTCTCTCTGTTTTTTTAACTGAAGATGACAGGGATTTAACCTGGAACTCGCTGCATGGAAAGCAGGTGTTCCAAACAGAGCTCCTATTGATTTCACCATCGCTCCACGTGTGATTAGAACAAAGGAGCTGGCAGAGGTGCTGTGTTTTAACAACGTTTGTATTTAAATAATACACTGCGGAATGTAAGAGCCTCCTTTATTAGCTGAGTCTTTCACTACTACCACAGTAGAGTACTTCTAGAGCATTGTTCTCCTCGGTGGGGTTGAAGTCCAGATGATGTCTGCATGTGTGTATAGTTTTAAGTGAGCCCTCAAGAACTGGTATCTGTTTGCTCCTCAAGAACTGTATCAGAGGAGCCTCTCTTCGCTCTTGTGTTTTGGTGCTGAGGGTTTGCATCTCCGTGTGT
The DNA here is from genome assembly GCF_028583425.1 of Eublepharis macularius. Lineage (NCBI taxonomy): Eukaryota > Metazoa > Chordata > Lepidosauria > Squamata > Eublepharidae > Eublepharis > Eublepharis macularius. The sequence goes on along the minus strand of NC_072792.1, from coordinate 23,270,902 downwards.
GCATCAGTGTTCTCTGTGGGTAGGTATAATCTCCACGCTGGGAGCGCTAAAGAGACTCTCTGAAGCTGCTGGGGTCACTTGTGTATAGGCTACAGAGCAGGACTGAAGGGAGAACTGGGAACAGGTTAAGTGGGCTATCCAAGTCAGGGCATCAACACACTGTGTGTTTTATGTGCCATCAAGTCACCTCTGACCTATGGAAACCCTATGAATGAAACGTCCTAACATTAACAGACTTGCTCAGATCCTGCAAACTGGAGGACGTGGCTTCTTTTATTGAGTCCAGCCATCTTGTTTTAGGGCTCCTCTTTTCCTGCCTTCCACTTTTCCTAGCTTTATTGACTTTTCCAGAGAACCTTGTCTTCTCATGATGTGACCAAAGTATGATAGCCTTAGTTTTATCGTTTTAGCTTTTAGGGAGGGTTCAGGCTTGATTTGATCTAGTACCCCACTTATTTGTCTTTCTGGCTGTCCATGGTATCTGCAAAACTCTCCTCTAGCACCACATTTCAAATGAATCCATTTTCTTCCTGTCAGCTTTCTTCACTGTCCAGCTTTCATATCTATACATAGAAAATGGGGAATACCATAGTTTGGATTATCTTGATCTTGGTTCCCAGAGAGACATCTTTATCTTTAAGGATCTTCTCTGGCTCCCCCACAGCTGCTCTTCCTAGTCTCAATCTTCTTCTGATTTCTTCATTGCAGCCTCCCTTTTGGTTGATGATTGAGCTAAGGAACAGAAAATCTTGAACAATTTCAATTTCCTCATCAACACACTATTTTATAATAAATGTCAATTAGCCACTACATTCGCTTAATTAAATCCATCCAACTAATTACCATCCAGAGTGTACCACACGATCCAGTTATCTACCAGTTTCTCTACACATTACTTCTTTTATGGGTTCTCCATGGAGCCATCCTGCGCTCTGTGCAGACATACATCAGATTGTGGAATTGGCTTCTATTAAAAAACACAAGAACAAATGGACTCAGAAAGCTATTGCTGGGGGGTGGGGGACGAGCTCCTGCCTTTCTCTCAAGTTTTTTTCCCTGTGCAAAACCAGCACAGGGTGAGAGAGTTTTCCCTTTTCTTGTGCCACATGTGCACACAATAATTTCACACAGAGCAGCAGAAATGGGGAAATGTGTCCCCTCTACACTGTTTTTGCATGATGATGATGAGCCTATTTGCATGATGTCTTTTTAAATTCCTGAGGTGATGCGCAATGCACAAGATGGCTCCATGGAGAACTCGTAAAAGAAGTAACTGCGTAGAGAGACCCTGTGGTCAAGGTCTAAATGATAAATGTATCTACTCCAGGCCTTCAGACAGGTACAATGACACGCAGTATTTTTATGATGCATTCCTAAAACTACAGCACTAACACCTGGGGAAGTCAGGAAGCTAAACAAAGCCAGAGGGTTAACTTGGGATCACCTTCTACGAGGCAGAGTCAGTCAAGGCAGAAACAGAATGCCCTAGAAATCACCAATAGCTCTTTCTAAAGCACCCCCAACCTATCAACAAAGATCTCCCTTTTTTCTCATAGACCTGTGGAAGGAGGAGAGAAAGAGGGTCTTGTCCTTGCTTGCAGAGCACCCCTACATGAAACAAGTACTTACCAGAAACAACAGGAAATCCAGACACTGGCTCCTGCAATTAGATAATTCTGTTGTGCTGTCTAGTCAAGCAACACCATCACAGGACTGACCATGACGATCACGCCATCAAGATTTATTCAACTGCCATTATGGTAAGCATAATGTGCCAGCCATGCCCTTTTGCTATTTACATTGGCCAAACTGGTCTATCTCTACAAAAAGGAGAGTAAATGGACACAAATCGGACACTAAAAATGAAAACACTCAGGAATCATTTCAAACTCTCTGGACGTTTGGTAATAGGGGATTTCAGCAAAAGACAGATCTGAAACTCAAGATGCTGAGCTAGAATCCATACGCAGATTTGACAGCGTTAATTTGAGTCTCAGCTCTGGAGTGCCTAACTCATTACACGGCGCAATTGTCACCCATTAGTACATTCTGTACACTGTTCCACTTGTTTTTCCAACCAAATGGAAGTCAACAGACTGCAAGTCTTAATGAATCTGATGAACTAGGCACAACTCATTAAAGCTTATGCCGCAATAATGGTGTTAGTTTTAAAGGTGTTCCTTTGAAGTGAGGGTGGTGAATGGAAACCTGCATTCTGATGCCACAGAATGATTTTTGGTTCCCATGAGTTAATAATACATAGTGCTGTTTTTACCTGGATGGACCACTGACAGCAGCAATCCTGAACCAAGAGTTGAGTGCCCAAGTCCTTCTAAATCAATAGGCCTTAAGCATAAATAAATGGGTGGCGGGTAACACCCAAGTGCTACAAAGTCCTGCATAACTTCTCATGGCTCCAGTAAGACTCAAATCTCACTAGACCACAATTAAAAGTTTTAACATACTGTATATCAGAAGATTAGAAAGGCATTTGATGATCAAAGAAAGTAAATCTGACAGTTTGTTAGAGAAACTTAGAGCTAAGCTACAAGTGACACCTGATACAGGTTGGACACTTGTCAGCTTCCCTCAAGTTTCGATGGGAAATGTAGGCATCCTGGTCTTGCAGCTGTAATGGAGAGCCAAGCTGTAAAACCAGGACGCCTACATTTCCCATCAAAACTTGAGGGAAGCTGACAAGTGTCCAACCTGTGTCAGGCGTCACTTGTAGCTTAACTCTAAGAGGACTTGTAATCAGTTCGTAAAAATGGATGTCCAGAGGCACTATATGGCCTTAGAAAAACAGTGTCAGCCCACCCCTCCAAGGGGGTGTCCCCATCTTCTTGTTTCAGAAGAGAAAGGAAAGGAGAATGTTGCCAATAAATCAGTGGAACATGACCATCTTTTTCAAATGCCCCAAAGCAACGTAAATAGCAGAGTGAATGTTGCGTAAAGTGAAAATAATTGTGGCTACTCCAACTAATGCTGTACCTACTCAACTTCAGGGACGAGAGATGGCTCCTTCTTAACCATCTGCTGTGAGATTTTAAATGTTACTCCGAATAATTTGTTTCATATTAGGCAGTTTTCTAAAAGAAATTAAACATACTTTGGGTATCACATATCTGAATATATTTGCTTGGCAAAAATAATCTTGCCTGTGTATCAAGTTACACGCCAGAGTACTTATTCTCAAAGATTGTGGGTACAGGCCAAGACAAGCTTATCAGGGTTAAAGTCAAGGTGCGCACGCACACACTTGCAATCTGCAGATCACCAAAGGATTTCAAGGAAGGGGCAGATGCAAGCATCCACGCCCCTCTGCATAAATACAAGAATGGCTTGGATGAGCAAATAATAGGTGTGGACACGTCCCTGTGATCCTATGGTACAGCATCTGCTTTGCTTGCAAAAGGTCTCCAGGAAAAAAACATCAGAAACTAGGTAAGGTGATGTGAATGATCCTGTAGTAAAACAGGTACATTCCTGGACTAGTAAAATCCAGGGATTCTGAGAAAGTCACAAAAAAGAAATTGTCATTGCAAACATGCTTTGCCTCATCAGATCACTGTTTGCTTGCAGATCAAATCAAATATGATTATGAGCAGCTCTACCTCTGTGCAATAGCAATAATTGGCATGGTAATGGGCTAAGGAGCTGCTGATCACATTATTATGACCTGGGTCATCACGGGTTAGTTCTTTTAAAAGCAATTATGATGTATGTGCTGCTTCTAAGCATGCACCATAGGTGGCCTTCCTCCATCTCTTCCCTTGCTGTCCCAAGCCTGGAGCCTTTCCTTTCCCCCCTTCTCCATGTTCTGCATTTCCCAAAGATGCACATTTCTGCAGCTAAGCAAGCCTTGGTCAATATTACAAAGTCCCTAGCCTCTAGCTGTGCCACAACCTATCCACTGATGGTTCTCTCAGATATTTGAAAGCCTTGGTTAATTTCATTTTCAATACAGTCCTGATGTATTATTTTGCAAGGGAATATAGCTGCAGAAGTAAGACCTGAATTCAATTTGACCAAGGCTCTCAATTGGGAGGAGCACACCTTCCAGAAATATAACATAACAATGGCTCCTAGCTGTGGAAAACTCACCCCTAACCTGTTTGGGGTTGGAGGAGCATAAAATGGTTTCTCTTTGAGAAAACATTCTTTGGTTATTTGAGCAAGTGGATAATGAGAGGTGGGGGAGAGGACAGCTATGGCAAATCACTGTTCATGTGTAGTCTGGCCAATTATTTACAACAATTCCAGTTATTTCTCTACCTCTGAAAAAAACCAAAGAAGCATTTGAGGATGCAGAGAGAAATCTGCAAGCTGTCATTTGAACAGAGAGGTAATCAAGCATCCTTGGTAAAATCGCTAAAAGTCACTGGGGTGACCCCACAGGATCCAAAACAGCTGGGCATGCAGAAAGATTCTAAGAAGTGCCAGTGATACTCTAGTACAAACTCATAAGCTGAACATCCACGAAGGCATCTAACTGATGTGTTAGATGTCAAATGAGCCACGACAGTACTTGAATATAAGGTACCTGTTTTCTATTCTCTCCCAAAATAATCAGTCCTTCCCCCAAAGCATTCTTGTAAGTACTTTAATCCATTTCACCTACCTAGACAACCAGTATATTGCCATTTTATTGCATGAAATGCAGGGACCACAGTGCTGTACTAGGACTAACGGAAACTTGGATTCAAATCCCCATTCTGTCATGGAAGATCTCTGGGTGACCTCAGGCCAGTCACTCTTACCTCACAGGGTTGTTGTGAGGATAAAACAGAGCTGAGGAGAACTCAACTGGAGGCTAGGAACCGAGATCCATGGGGGAAAGGACAGGATAAAAATGTAAATAAATATAGCATTTTAATTATTTGTAAAGAATGCCATGAATATGGTAGGGTACCAATAGCACTGTTTTATAAATAGTTTTCAATCTAGTCCAGTTGGGTGAAATTCCTCAAAGTACCTCCCAGGAAGTTGTCATCTGTTAGCAATGCCTCAAAAGTTCCTCAACCTTGTAAAAAAAAAAAGTAAGCATGAGAGCATGTACTGAAGGTGACTCGGCAACCATCACGTAACTGTGACAAAGTGCTCATTTTTTTAAGGTGAAGTAATTCCTACCTCAAGTTGTTAAAAGTAATCTGTGTGAAGAAAGGGCCAGAGTTCACTGCAAAATGTCAAAGTTAAAACTGGAATTGTACCTACAAACGTCAGGAAGTCCATATTTGGAAGTCGGTACACAAACCACACTCCACAGCCACATAGGCTACTTATTTGGAATAAAAAAGGTAAGTTTGCATGCCAGCCCTGATAGATATCTTTTCAAAGTAACTACCATCAAGACACAAACACTATCGTGACATGACCACCAGTCTACCCCCATGAATCTCTGGGACTGCATCAACCGTCCCAGAGATTTTTTTATCTGGTATGCCAAACAAAAAATGCCTTCCCCTTTATCTAGGAAGAAGAAACTTGTCCTTCAGACGAAGCTCCTCTCTGAATGAATTTCAAGTGAGCTATAATGGGAAACACTCAATACCAGAGAACAGCAGCATTATCAGTTTACAGCAATGTGCAATAATGATAGAACTGTACGGAAATATGACACACAGCTGCACCTCGAAATTAAACATCACATGCGTGATGGTGTGCCTAAATGTTTGCAGTTCTAAATATTTTAGACAGCTTAAGCCATCAACATATACAGGGATTCCAATGATCCAATAGAGTTGACGTGGTATGGAAAACACATCCTATGCATGGGTCAATAGTCAAAAGACAGACGCATTCAGCTAAAGTGGAAGTAATGTTCCAAGAGTAACTTTCTTGGATTCTAATGTTTACTTCCTCAGATCTTAGTCTTTGCTATGATTTAGTCATTCAGTTCCACTTCATTTGATTACATATTTAAGGATTTCATATGATACTTATGATTACAGAAACTAGAATGTGCTGGGATTAATCCCTTGTCAAACACTGAACGGGAGAAGGATGAGGAAGTATCAATCTAGCTGCCAGGTCATTTTAAGTCTTCGTGCACATTCCTGGGCGTGACAATGCTTCAAAGTATAATCATATTTCCTTTTGTATATACGATGCCCTACCCAGATTTATCACTGAACATGAACTTCAGCCAGGAACTAAATTAGCACTATTCAAGTATGCTGCTCTTATGCCAAAGATCAGTTGTCTCTGCTCCTGCTTTCTCTCCTACACAGCTTGCTTGCCTCGCTTTTCGCCAGTTCACACAACAAGAGCAAAGCTTATCCTGAACCATACCCCTTCACAGTTCATATTCCCCTAGGGGGGAAAAAAATATCGACATAAATCAGTCCAGAAGAAGAGGTCAGCCTAACCTTTGCCAGTGGCGATACAAATTAGTTTGTAGCTATAAAATATGCCATACTTTAAGAGCTTGTAATTTCACACTTAACCTTAATTGGGAAAAGAATACCCTACACTTAGGGTAGCCAACCTGCAGGTAGCACCTGGAATTACAACTGATCTCCGGACGACAGAGATCAGTTTCCCTGGGGGGAAACTGGAAGCTTTAGATGCTGAGTTCTATGGCCTTATACCTCGTGCGGGTTGTTAATTTTCCTGGGAAATACCTGGAGATTTGGGGACAGTGCCTGGGAAGGTTGGAGTTTGGGGAGGAGCGAGACCAGTGGAGATTTGATGGCCTACAGTCAAACTTCCAAAGCTGCCATGTCCTCCATGGAAACTGAACTGTAATCTGAAGCAGTTGTAATTCCAGAACTCTAGGCCTGACCTGGAAGTCGGCAACATTATACCCCAGTGAGAGCCAAGCTACAAGTGACGCCTGACACAGGTTGGACACTTGTCAGCTTCCCTCAAGTTTTGATGGGAAATGTAGGCATCCTGGTTTTACAGCTGGGCTCTCCATTACAGCTGCAAGACCAGGATGCCTACATTTCCCATCAAAACTTGAGGGAAGCTGACAAGTGTCCAACCTGTTTAAGGCGTCATTTGTAGCTTGGCTCTGAGGTCCCTCCCCAGGCCCCATCCCCAAATCTCCAGGAATTTCCCAAACCAGAGTTGGCAACCCTACCTCACTCCACTTAAAGCTACTAGCAATGCTTAAATGATATCCTCAATTGTTCTCAATTTGGGGCCTTTTAAAGTCACTTCACATTCCTCTTGTAAATAAAATCCTTGCCTGCAAACACAGGAGAAATTACCTGGGGTAAAGGTTAGAGCAAACCTTTCTTCTTGATATGTTTCCATGCAGAAGTCCTTTTTCCCCCACAGGGGAACACGTAACCTCTCACCCCCAAATGAAGCTTGAAGCAATGTCATCGAGAAAAGATTTACCACAGACCTTGCTAAACAGTCTGACCAAAAATTAGGAAGGGAAAGCCAGAGAACATGCAATGGACGCCTGGCCTAAAACAACATCCAGAGGCCACACACTATCACCAGTCATTCAAAGAAGGCCTTGTCCCAGGCTCTAATTGCCCCACCGTTCCCTGTGGCTAGGCACAGATGTGGCGTTTGGCACTGACCGGATTTCGCTGTGGCAATCTACTCCTAAGAGAGACCCAATTGTACAAGCCTTTGTTTAGATCCCTAAACTCATCCTACATAATTAGTTAAAACTTTTCCCCGGTAGCGTCACTATGAAGAAAAACTCCAAACATGCTAAAAAGACTATTATGGCTCCCTAGCCATTCTTCCTCACCCTCCCTCAAGCCAATAAACTGGCATTTGACACCACACAGAAGAAGTGGATTTTTAATTGGATACAGACTGAGGTATATGTTAATTAAGTCCCCCTACACTAAATTCTAATTGGCCAGGACTTCTCTTTCATTCAGGGGACTGTTTTCTTCTCAGATTTACTGGGTATACTAACTCACTAATCTCTCATGGGCTGAATACAAACCTTGATTGCCAAGACTTGAAAGAAAAGGTACTGCGTAATAATAAATATCAACATTATTTTCAACTGGACCAAGTCTCCCTGGAATTTTGTCAAAATCCAGAACAAATCACAAGTCTGTCAGGTAGACATAGAAATGAACAGCCAGCCAAGATTCAGGTAGGAGCGTAACGCTGTTCAGATAACTGTACACTACATAAAACTGATGTTTGTTAGTCTCTCCCCTACTGCAAGTGACAGATTAGATTTAAAATTTGATGCCGAAACTGTTAGAGAGAGAAAGAGGAATTTAAGACTACCCACGTATGTGGGTGAGCTATTTCCCCCTCCGCAGTCTAGTTCTCTAAGCCTCCAAAGAGTACAGAGAAATATTCATAACTGTATGTCATGCAGTAGGAAGGACACCATTGCATAACTCAGAATATCCAACACTTATCCAACACTTATTAAACACAGTTAAAGACAGGCTGCAAGAAGGATTTCTACAGGAAAAATATAGTAATGGTACTTTTTTCATGCAGCAGAGTCAGGTACTTTTTGAACTACAGTCTTAAAAATAGTTTAATGCTAATCTTGAACTCTGAAATAGAAATATTTATGCAGGTTCCATATTTTTTAAATAATCAGCTCTTAAAAAGTAAAAAAAGACCCGTTCATCACAGGAAGAATTACGACACACTGAAATGTTCTGTTTAGCTCTACCAGAGATTCTGCAAGTATTTTTAGCAAGAGTTTCGCATTTCACCCTATAATAATCTCAGTCGTATGACCTCAAGACACACTTACTTCCTACAGAAGCTAAGATTTATGCCTGCTTAGCCTCCTTGTGCTGAAAACACATCCATGAAAAACTCGCGGGCACACTTCTTTGGGGTGATTAACATACCCAAAATCTAGGTGGTTGTCCCAGCTGATTAATACATGCGCATGAATCAAGCTGCAGTGTTTACATGTTTGCAATCTCAGTGCTGAGAGGCAATAATTGGGAGCAGGAGTTCTCGAGCTCTCCTTCGGGAATTTTCAGGCCTATCTTAGCTGCCTACTACCTGGAGAACAGAAATCTGTCCCCCAGCTCTGTAGCGTTGTCTGCCAACTACGATTTTGAAAGGGCTCTTGTCTTTATTCTGTACACTGCATCTGCCTGCTACGGCCAAGACACTCGACCCAGAAAAATTAGGGGAGAACAAGATTCAGACATTACTGACCATTTATTGATTCACTTCTGCCTTTCACCCCGATGGGGACCCAAAGAAGTTAGCTCACATCATTCTTCCCTTCTCCATTTTATTTTCACAACAACCCTGTAAGGTAGGTTAGGCTAAGAGAGTGTAACAGGCCCAAGGTCACAGTAAGCTTCTGTGGCAGAGGAGTTTCAAACCTGGGCCTCCCAGATCCTAGTCTAACACTCTAGCCACGACACTACGCTGGCTCACACAAGTTTACTCAGTATGTAAATAAACAAGAGCCTAAGGAAAATAATATCTCAGATATACAAGTCCAGTGCCCTATTGCGTTTTTTAAAATGTTTAAATAACAATATTGAGAGAATGCATAAACTGAAAATGACTGAAAACAACTACACAGACAGCCAGATTCTGTTTACTTACAGAAGATCCAGTTACTACATGGAGTTCCCACAAGTATTAATGATTTGAGTAATAAGTGCCCGAAGGTGAACGCTATTCTGCAATAGACAGGTGTACCGTAAGAGTAATTATGCCATACTGAACACAGAACATTCTGTAGAGGACGGATTCCATCCGCAAAGGGAAGAGTCCACCAGGAAATTACTTTGTGGTTGGCAACTCTGAAGCAAAACACAACCATTAATTTCATTTTAGCTTTCACCGGGGAATGTTGGGGCATCAAAAGTGAGTTGCCTAATATTCCTTTTAATTATATTCTTTAAAAGTATGCTACGATTGGTCATCTTGCTGATTTTTAAAACACGCTATGAATTGGGGAGGAGGGGAAATATTTTAAAGGGATTACATAAATATTAACCTGAGATTGAAAAAAAATAAAATGACCATGTGATAAACTATACTGAAAGCTGCAATTATCCCTGTACAACTTAACCTAATGTTTTTAATACTATACATATCAGTATTCAGAATAAATCTTTTTGTATTTGCGAGCATCTACCAGACACAAAACTTAAGATTCCTATAATCATCTTAAGAAACAGAAGAAAAATGTTTCCTCTTTCAAAGCCTTGTAAGGTTTGAGAGTTGGTTTGTCTTAAAGGTGCTACTAGACTCTTTCCAAAAGCACCATTATGACCTTCCTACTCCAAGATATCAAGGCAATACCCTAAAATTAGACGCCTCCGAGCAGAGCACAACTATGTGCTTCTTTCACTTCAAGGCAATACCAGAAACTCCGAATCAGCCAGTTTCACTGTTCATCTCGTCACTAGTCACACCAACACCTAAACATGCCTGCTGGCACTCTTTTCAAGTTGCAGTTCAGGTTGATAGTTAAAGAGAAAAGAATTGAGCAACCTGGGCCCTGGAACTCTGTTCTGGGTTTCAGTTTGTTCCATGTTATAGTGACTGCAGCTCAAGACAACATCATGCAACTTCTAACCACTCCAAGTTAATTCCAGAAATGAACAACTGTTGTTAGATATTTGGGCTTCGCTACCGTATTTTGGAGGCATGATGAACGCCCTTGAACTGCCTGCTCTAGAGCCAGTATGGGGGGTATTGTTATAGTGTTGCGTAGCTTTCTATTTTTAAATGGCTGGTATTAGTCTTGTATCTAAAAGAATAGAGTAGACAATTAGAAAAATGACAATATGCTTAGCCAAATGAGCCCGTAATGTTTCTCTATTTTCCCATTTATGGATGAACACCGATGAAAGCACTTTAATTGTACAGGGTACTGCAAGTGTCAACAAAGCCATCATTTTCACACCAGGATGTGTAACAACTGCCAATACAGAATGTGAAATAATTCATGGTGTTCCTTAAGACAAAAACTCGTGGGATAGACTTTACGGGACTTGCAAACAACCAGGAACGGGCCACTCATCCAGGCTTGGTCTGCGTACCTTTCTCTCCCCTCGCAAACGTTAATTTCCCTTCTCTTTCTCCATCATTTTGCCCCCTCCCCTCTCTCGGACCATTGGATAACAAACAGGGTAGGGATAAAAGTCTTGAAATAGAACCTGGGAAATTCTGGTTTAAATTCTCATGTTGCCATGGAGCTCACTGGATAATGTTTGGCCAGTGATGAACTCTCGGCCTAACCTACCTCACAGGACTGCTGTGAGATTTTTTTTTAAAAAGGTAAGGGAGAACCATGTATCCTTCCCTAAAGTCCTTGGAAAAGGGGTGGGATTATCTAGAAGAGCTAGAACTCCCATTCCCTCTTAAATCCACACAGGGCTTTTTTTCCTGGGAAAAGAGGTGGTGGAACTCAGTAGTGGAATTCAGGACCGCACAATGACATCACTTTGGGTCAAATGGAACAAGGGGAGAGTTTTTAAAAGTTTAAATCGCCCTCGGCGAAAATGGTCACATGGGCGGTGGCCCCGCCCCCTGATCTCCAGGCAGAGAGGAGTTTAGATTGCCCTCCGCATCTGCAGCATGGAGGGCAATCTAAACTCCCCTCTGTCTGGAGATCAGGGGGCGGGGCCACCGCCCATGTGACCATTTTCAAGGGGTGCCGGGGTTCCACTGCATTCAAGGGGTTCCACTGCATTCCTGCTGGAAAAAAAGCCCTGAACCCACACAATGCTGGGCATCTAGAGGAAGGGTGAACTACTGTTAGTGCCCCTCTCTGGCACAGCTCTAACGGCAGCTAACCCTCCTTTCTCCCTCCCTTAAATGCTGTACATCAGAGAGGAAAGAAAACTGGCAGAGGATCAGCATCCCCATAATATCAAAGACAAGACCATGTGTGCACAGCCTTCCAGTGCCTGCCTCAGTGTAAGCAAGTGAAAGTGGGGTGCCCTGTGCAGCCAGGCAGGCAAACACTTGGGGGTCAAGCAGACCCCTTCTTATGTCTTCCTCTCTCTGTGTGGCGGGCAGGAGAGAAGAAGGGACAGCAGCCCGTCCTGCAGAGTCTGAACTGGGGCTCCGCTGTGTGTTCCTTTCTCTGCAATGGGAACTGTGCCCCTTTCCCCACTGGAGGGATTCTGTTCTGGAGAGGATATGCCTAGGAAATTCTCTCTCTGGGCCAAGCTAGAAGTGACGAATTACACTTGAATGGTACGTGATCGAGTGGCGTGCAAGTGAACAGGGAGGAATACACGTGAGTCTGTTCACTTGCCATTCAAGTGTAATTCGTCACTTCTAGCTTGGCCCTCTGTTCAAGAAAGGCAATCCTATGCAGTGCTCTCAAGGGCGGATCTTCGTTAGGCCGCTGGTTGTTTATTTCTCCTTTTCCATAAGGGAAGAATGACAACCCTTGTATTCCTATATAAGCTTATAACACATAGGCAACATTCCTTGGTCTCTTCAGGCAATTCTTACATGCCTCAGGCGACCAGCGAGTGGCTATTCACAAGTCCCAATTCTGATTAGTATTAGGTTCTCTAGGGGTTTAAGCAATATTGATTTCACAACATTGTTTACCATTCTTGGCAACCCCCACAAGCGTACACATTACCTTTGCCCTTCTCAGATGAACGGAAAGGTCCAAAATTAAACCCATCCCCTTATGTTTTTGTCTTATCAATTAGTCCCTCTCCAGCTTTTCAACAACCACATATGCGCTGAGACGGAGGGCACGCTTGGCACCCTGACATGGCCCAACAGCCCAAGGAAACATTTCCTGCATGCCATATTTACCTTAGTTACACTTGTTAACGACAAAATTCTTGGCAACATATTAAGGACTTTGTCCTGCTCTTTACTGTAGCTCATAAATGTCCTTAACCAAAAAAAAAAAAAGGCAGCTCTGGAAGAACAGGAGGTTCATGCTTATGGCAGGAAGTGAATTATTATGCAAGATCTGACACATTTTTTAAATCTTCTAATGAAACCAGCTATAATAGCAGCAATTATAGCCTGAACACTAGCTTTGCTTTCCATGAGAACCCTTTTTAAAGGGTGTTTCTCATCCTAACATCTCTTAATCAGATTCTGACTGGTGAGAAAAAGGATTATCCTTGGGAATACATTCACTTAGTAGCCAGGTAGTTCTATATAATGTTTTCTGAAGTGCTTCACAGACAATATTTTCAGCCCTTTATATATTATTTATATAACGGCCCTTTAACACCACAACCGCACAATATGGCAGAGGGAAGCTAAGAGGTAGTGGTTTACAGCCAAGACCACCTAGTGAATTCACCACCACAACTTCCTGGGTCAAAGTTCACCGTCAGAGTTACCTCCACAGTAAGAGTGCATCACACAACATGCTAGCAGCCCATCTACCAAGCACAGAGCAGGTCTATGTCCAGCCCTCTAGATTACAGATTTCAAGATCCGAGTGATAGTCCAAAAAGGTGCATGGATCCTATACACCGAGATTAGCCTCTTGGTAATTACAAGCTTACAGCAAAGGTTTCCATTTTTACTTTCGTCTTTTAAAACGGCCGAAGCTTCTGTTTTGCATCTTTAAGCAATGCAACCATTAATTAGTACAGCAGCTTAGTGAACTTAAAATGTCAGCAAATACCTTTTAAAAATGTACTGAAGCAAAGCCTGTCCAGATTAAATAGTCTCATTTTTAAAAAAAAACAAAACAAAACAAAACAGAAGATACAAATGAAAATTAAGCAATTGTTAACAGGTAGTCATGTATATGAATAACAGCAACAAGGCCAATTAAAAACAATACTCTCTTACGGTTCTGAAAGTTAACTCATAAACATACAGCACACTTACTTGACAGTAACTCGATTGGATAGATCTTGAAGGTCACCCGGATGAAAAAGCTGAGCTTCTTTTAATCCAAGGTTTTCACAAGCTTTCAAAAAAACATTTATATTATCCTGTAAAAAAGAAAACGGAAAGCGATTGCTTTAGTTTAAAGCAAATGTGGAGGAAGGGATTGCGAGTTGATCAGCACAAACTCCAAAAGTTTCAAAGTCCAGAGTGCAGAGCTACAAAGAACCAGCGTCTTCTGGATCATCAATAGTAATATTTCATACAAATCTGGAGGCTCAGCGATCTCCCTGACTGACAGAGACACGTTAAAGATTAGCAGGTAGAAAGCAAAAATGCTCAGCCAGTCAGCAGCAATCTCCACTTTGATGTCAGCTCTGCAAACAAACGCCCTCTTCTGAAGCTTTTCATTGGCAAGCCTCACCTCTCACATTTAAAAATAACTCTAGCTACTGACATTCACCCACCCAGAAACGGTTGGCAACGGAGGAACGGGAAGGCGGGACTCAGTTTCTATGATTACAGCTCGACTGTGGAAAACTGCACCTGGAATCTGACTTCGGTTTCTGAGCAAGCAAATGTGAGTCAGAAAGAAAGCAGAGAAAGCAAAGGAAACGCAGAGCAGGAGAGGCAGCACAAATGTATGGTTTCCATTGGGTAAACTAGTCAACATAGGTGTGGTTTAAAGCACTGACATTACACCTGCTCTGACTGAGGAAGGCAGAGAATGCCCCAGGAAGAGAATTCTGCAGATCGCCTTTCCACTTTCTGCTGAACAGCCTGTGTTCATTTATTTGCTGTAGTTATGCCCCACCTTTCTCTGCAATGGGGTCCCAAAGTGGCTTACATATTTCTCCTCTCATTTTATCCCACAACCACCTGTGAGGTACGTTAGGCTGAGTGTGTGACTGGCCCAGGGTCACCCAGTAAACTTCCATGGCAGGGTGGGAATTCAAACCTGGTCCTCCTAGATCCTAGTCCAACAATTTAACCGTTACACCGCAGCGGCTCTCATCGTGTTGAAACGACTGTTCTGTGTTCGGTCCCACTGAAACCACTAGCAAAACAATTGCTCATTACACCTTCCAAGTCAGTCCAATAGAAATATCACACAAGACCAAGCACACTGATTGATACAATCCTGAATGCTTTGATGTGCTTTGTTCCAATAATTTATCGTGCCTGCAGAAGTAGAAGACCACCAACATATGGCAAGGAAGTCTCATAAAATGTTTAAAAGTGATTTGCCAGGCACTGCTTTTCATCAGTAATCACTGGTCAAATGTATATACAATTTAAGAAAACAGACTTCACACACTGACTCACAGCAGCAGTGTCAGAGAACCATTCACTAGGGTTGCCACCAATTTATAATGTTAACAGCTTTTAAGGAGTTCCCTCCATAAGTAACGGACTTCCCTACAGATGGGAGTTTGTTTGGGCATATAAATTCTGTCCATGCAAAAAGAGGGACCGTTCCTTTCGTTTCAAGAATGAGGCCAAAAGTGAAAGAGAACAGCAGGAGAATGCCCTGAAAATGCATTCACTAGCAAGGGCACAATGCAAGAGAAGCCATGAGCCAATTCTCTCATCTTATTCAATGTACAAGCAAACCTACACAGCTGCTTTGAAGGCTGGGGAATGGAGCACTGACTAAAGGCCAAAATACACAATAAATATAATACCAGTGGGGGACACGGTTGCCCAACCTGACATTGTCACAGTTATCGTTGTAACTCACTTTGAAAGCGTTATGTTGCCGTTACGGAGTCCAAAGAGAAGGAAAAACCACAATAAATTATTATTTGGGGGGACAAAGTTATGCAACATGGACTCTCACAGTTGCAGAGGATGGACCAGTTATCAAATCCCATGTTTTGATTTTATGGAGGTAAGCACTGTTTACATAAAACCAGCTTAAAATTCTCAGAGCTGTGTGTGTGTATAAATAACATACACGTATAGTGATTAAATTCAAGTTAAAGGTCTTCCTGGCTTCTTGTCAATTCCATCTGGGCAGCACCCTTCAAGTTCTTCAGATGTTTGCTTTCCTCATTGTTTAAATACACTGGGTGGGAGTTGTATGTTCCCTTATGTAACCATTGTGAATTCCGGAATGCACACCCCGTGCATGACACCACACTACTCAGCTGGGACAAAAGACACCTTTAGCAGAAATACAAGTTATGGCACATCTTTAACAATCAAAAAGAGAGGTGTGGGGCTAAATTAAAAAAAAAAAACCTCCCAAGCTATCCAGAATGCTTCATCCAAGCCAAAGTGAGATTTAATTCTCCAGTACTTATATTGGACTCATCTTCATGCTTGCCTTTCCTTCATCTTCATGCTTGCCTTTCCAGTTTATGCACTACGCCAGCTGAAGCTATGTAAGCAAAACCAGAATTCTGCTTAACAATTTTAAATAGATTAGCATAAATACATGCAAAGAGTCTACAAGTCCAAACCTAACATTACAAATTCAACGACATTTAGCATTTATTTTAATCACCTTAAACTGTTTTAGGGTATTAAGGGAATAAAATAAAAATCTGAAGGACTGCACATATCAACAGCTACATGAGTATAATTTCACACACTGTGCAACCATACCAATGATATTATCATACTAACAGGGGTGCATGGAAACATAATTCAAATAATTGTTTAATATTGGAGTTCATATTATTGAAAGTTAAAAAACAAAGAAAAACCCCCCCTCCTTTTCCAAGATATTCCATGTAAAGAATGATTAACATTAAAATCTAAAATGATGATCTCATTTAAAAAGTTAAACCAAAACTGCATTTTCAAAATGCTCTGTTCCAACTGATTACACATTATTGCATGCAGGGCTTTTTTTCAGGGGGAACGCGGGGGAACGGAGTTCCGGAACCTGGAACCTGCGCAGCGCAGAGGGCAATCTAAACTCCCCTCTGTCTGGAGATCAGGGGGCGGGGCCACCAGCCATGTGACCATTTTCTCCAAAGGCAACCCACTGAGTTCCACCACCTCTTTTCTCAGAAAAAAAGCCCTGATTGCATACTTAAAAAAAAATTATCTTACTTTCAGAACATTTCACTGGCAGGCCACACAGACATTTACTCCACCTTCTCATATTCTTGGCCAAACAAAGAATGGCATTTTATGAGTATGAACATATAAACCGCTATACTGGATCTGGGGAATGATCCATCCAGACTGTCTCTTCTTAGTGATCATTTTTATATTCACAAATATACCTGAGAATAAGATGCTTCATTCAAGTGTTCTAATCTAAACATGGGCAACTTCTGGGGCCCAAGTACCAAAAAATAAGATGCACATTTGTGTGTTGGTGCGAAAACCAAGTAAAGGGGATGGGGAAGAGATGAGTTGTACATGGCCAGATAAACTGCTGATGTTGCATGATGGGAAAATAAGACTGCTTTAGAAATAGTATTCAACTTTTATTGGGCGAAAACTTCCTTTGGATTAAAAAACATGGCTTAACTGTAGAGCAAAACTGACCTTGCCTTGTCTAGGGGAGGAGACAGCAGAGGGTGGTGGTGGAGAAACTTCAAGATTTCCTAAATATGTTTGGCCTTGATTCTTTTTAACCTGGCTTCAAGGCCTGATTAATGCACAAAGACTCCATCCCTTATATTGCTATCAGATCTTTCATCAGCCTTCAAAACAGCAGGCTCCTCAATATGAGTTAAGCATTTATTGCAGAAGATTGCATTAAAAGGAAGTATACTGGAGGAATTAAATCCTTTTTTTTGCTGATCATATTCCTTAGGGTGTTTGATGTACATTAAAATGTGAACCACCAAGATGGAATCTTTCCTACATGCGCCCCAGGGTTCTGTGTTCTGTATTGCTTTTCAATATCTATGTGAAACCCTTGAGGGAGACTGTCTACAGCTTTGGAGTATGGAGTCATCAATATGTTGATGCTTTTTGTTTATGTCAGCCTCTGTTCCCAGCCAATGGCTGTCTGCCACAGTCATGTGACTGAAGGAGAGCAAATTAAATTTTAATCTAGACAAAACAGAAGTGATGCTGGCTGATAAAGCCATGGTCTTGGAAGGTATTATTACCTCTCCAATTCTAGTGGATTATAATTAGATATTGATTTTATTTAGTTACAAAGTTTATATCCTGCCTTTCTTCCCAGTAGGGCCACCAAGGCAGCTAACAGAATAAAAACTTACATAATTTTTAAAATTCTTTAAAACCAAACAAAAATACATGATTCAAATAATTAAAACCCTGTTTACATGCACATACAATAGATAAAAAATACACATACATAAAAATATCAAAACATAGGGCAGGAAGGAGAGATCACAGAGGGAATGCCAGAGGAACAACAACAAAAAAGACTTCACTTTCTGATGGAAGATGAGCACAGAAGGGAACAGGCGAGTCTCTGTGAGGGAAGAGTTTCAGAGTTTTGGTGCCACAACCAAGAAGGCCCTCCCTCAGAAGGCGGAGGCACCCAAAGCAGGGCCTTCAAAAATGACCATAGCTGCATGTCGGGTAGCTTCAGAAGGGAATAGGTGGTTTTCGGGTATGCTTGTCCCAAGCTGCATAAGGGTTTAAGGATCAACACTAAATACCTTGAATTATGCCTGGAAAAAGATTGGGAATCGGTATAGAGTAATACGTTCCCCCTATGACCCACTGCAGTCAACACTCTGGTTGACTCCATTAACAATCTAGAAGAATTGCTAGGCCCTGGTTTTCTGATGCAGAGACAAGTTAATTTATATTTATTAAAATAATTATACCCAATAATAGAAGCATTGCTAGGCCCTGGTTTTCTGATGCAGAAACCAGTTAATGTATATTTATTAAAATAAATTATACCATGGCTTTCCTCTCGGCTCAAGGAATCACCCAAAACCACATTTTACTCTCTGCAATTGGTGGGGAAGTTGTCCTCTTTTCTAGATTCAGCCAATATAGTCACTTTGATCCATGGCACAGCAACTACTGCAATGAGCTCTACATGGAGTAAGCCTTGTAAATAATAAAAAAAAATCTTCATCATGTGTGTCCCTCATTTACTATCTGAAGCAAACTGCAGTACATATTACTGATTGCCCTTTGTTTACTAGTCCAATTCAAGGGGCTTGTTTTGTTATGACCTATCAAATGTCTTCCTGGGCTGCAACTTCACTGATTAATAGAGTGCAGTCAGATCTGAACAGCTCACCAAGGCCATTCCACCACACAGGAGCCACTGCTGAGAGCATTCCAGTTAGGGCTGCCAGCCTCCAGGTGGGGGCTGGAGATCTCCCAGAATTGCAATTGATCTTATGCTGACAGAGATCAGTTCCCCTGGAGAAAATGGCTACTTTAAGGGGTGGACTCTATGGCATTATATCCAGCTGAGTTCCCTCCCCTCCCCAAATTCCACCCGCTCCAGGTCCCAAATCTCCAGGAATTTCCCAACCTGGAGCTGGCAACCCTGGTTCCAGTGCAGGCAGAAGCTGATCAGGAAAGCTGATATTAGCATTGCGATATTAGCAATGCAAAACTGAATTACTTTGTTGGCCTTCAAGTATATTAAGATTCTCCGGCTAACTAATTTGTCTAACTCATCAGCTTTAATTAGTTTGTTTTATTCTAAGATATTTTTACAAAAGTAATTGTAACCTGCCTAGAGTCCTTTTGGGGAGAAATGTGGGCTAAACATGCCTTAAATAAACTGAAACAATCAGTGGTTTTGTTTTTCATGCACACAGTTCCTTCCAGTCATGACCTAGGGCAACTGGCAGGAGGGCTGGTACAGCAGTGGGGGGGGGGGCATGATGGTAGCTGTATCCCTACATCACTTCTGGGGAATATGTTGAAATGATGTAAGGTAGCTCTAGGAATTGCAGGAATCTCTATAAAAACCATAGAGTTTCCAATGATTCCTAGAGCTGCCCTGCATCATTTCCAGGTTTTCCTCAGAAGTGACATAGGGACTCAGCTGGCACCACAGCTTAGAGTGGCAGCAGGCAAAGGGAGCTGAGGGACATGGAGTCCCCTGCACTGACCGGGGGATTAGCAAGCCTACCATGACCACAGCATGGCCAACCAAGATTACACCACTGTTTCTGAAGGGGAACAAGAACGCTTGCTGTGCCGCTAATTCTAGTCTTCCTTGATCTTCCCAGTGAGCAGGCATCACAGGTAAAATTTTCTGCCTTTTTTTTGGTTTTGTTTAACACCCATAAATATATCATCTCCACAAACATGTACTTTTGTTGTGTGTGCGTTTTTAAAAACACAGACATTAGTTTAAACTTCATCTGACCTTGTAGATGGAATTCCAACAATCTATACCTACAGTCTTGTAATAAAGCTGCTCAGCGACTGAAGCCATCAACAAAAGAATGTTTACAATTTAAATTCTGTAAAGGAAGGTTACAAATTCCACTGTGGTAAACTTATCACAAAAAAGACTCTTGTGGAACCTTAAAGATTAACGGGTTTATTGAGGCATAAGCTTCCATGGGGTAGAGCCCCACGCTGTCAGATACATGAAAGGGATACAGAGGTGTGAACATGTTATCTTGTATACTTTGGTGTTTCACCTTATTCCCCTTTACCCTCTTGATGCCTGAGAATTCACTGATCTGAGGATTTGGGGTCTAACACTTGAAAACTTTTCCTTTAAGAAATCTGTTACTCTGTTAAATTGCCATATATCTCCTTGTCATTTTCAGTAAGAGCAATAACAGCCAAAAAAAGGGCAGTTTCAGTTCCTGTCCTCTACTCCAGACCTTTAGGGCTACATCCCACAGATGGGCCAAAACAGCAGTTCTTATCTGAAGTGTCTGAAGAAGAGCTGTGGCTCATGAAAGCTCATATCCTACCACAAATTTTGTTAGTCTTATAGGTGCTACTGGACTCTTGCTCTTTTCTACTGCAGCAGTTCTTATGAGTTTGAATAAGCAAGCTGGGCCCTCCCCAAAGATATTCAATTCTAAATACCTTTTGTATACATCCTCGGCCATTCCCTTTCTTTTCCTACAAAAAGAATTCTAATATTTTATTCCTCCTTTAAAACAACCCTTGTGTTTCGGCCCACTTCTCTGCCTTTTTGAATTGTCCTATTTTTGTAATGCCAGCTTGGAGCAGCAATTGAAGTGCTGGACTTCCATGGGAGAGTGGGGGATTTGGACCTCGGAGACCCTCCTCTGGATCTATTCATTTTCTATCAACCCTAAACCTGAAATGGACACTGATATTCACATATACTGAAAAGCGCATGTCCCATTATAGCTATTTTACAAAATGAGAAGAGAATATGTTGGACTGGTAGATAGGCAACTAAGCCAGTGTTCCCCACTTTACCACAAGACTATGGTGGGCAGTGATGCCACTAGTTTCATACAAGAAAACAAAAGCGCCATCCCAGCAGCCAATGCATTTTCTTCATTCTCAGTAACATTAACATATAGCCCCATATGACTGTGATGTCATGTAACAAAAGGCCACTTTCTACAACAATATGCTCAGTGGTGGGAGGAAGGAAAAAACAGTGCAGCACTAGTCCTAGCATGGTTCTCCATTTTAAACAGCTGCAAAAGGACTTTCTTGGTCCTTCAAGGCATAAAGAACTCTGTATAGAGCACAAATAATAGCAGGGTGTAAGGATCCTCCCACTTTTACCATCTCATGGTCTATTTTCCAATGACAGATGTTACACTCTTCCTGGCTATGAAAAAATATCATGAGTGGTCCCCTTAAGACTTCTGCCAGGTCATCTACTCCATCCTCTTCTCTCCTCACTGTGAGGAAGTAGTAAACATGCAAACCACAGGACCATTTAATTCAGATGTTCATGCCTCCCCATGATAAGAAGAGCAAGCCTGGGACCGACACTGGACTAGGGGTGTGCGCTTCGGGTATCCGATTCGGAAAGCTGTGGTATTTCCGAATTGGGGGCAAATTAGGAAATCCCAAATCAAAGCTTCTGGGGCCCCGAATGGTATTTCCGAATTGGAGGAAAATTGGGAAATCCCAAATCAAAGCTTCGGGGCCCCGAATTCCCCTCGGCTGCCCGCTGAAGTTTAAAGGGCCCTGCTGCTTGCAAGTGGCAGGAAAGGGCCCTTTAGACTATCCCATTCCCTACCCTTACCCTCCTCACCTTCCACTTACCTGGCACCGTGCTGGAGGAGGCAGCCCTCCCGCAACCCTGCTGGCCTTTGGTGGCTACGGCCGCGGCGGAGAAGGCCCTCTCTGCCAGCCAGCTGGCTGTGCTGGCTGCATGACGGCAGATACAGCGGGGAAGGCTTTCCACTCACATAGCCGCGCCAGCAGACCATGGCGGCAGCAGCAGGGAATGCCTTCTCCACCGGCCAGCACAGCAGCAGCTCCAGTCTTCCGCCTGGCCAGGTAAGTGGGGGTGGCGGTGGGTGTTTAAGGGTGGGAGTGGGCCTCCCCCCTCCCCTGTCACTTCAGTATGCTCCAAATCTTTACGGAGCATACCGAAGCAACTTAGAAATCTGAATCCGAAGCGCATTTCAGGTTTTTTCGGAGTTTCCCCCCACTTTTTTGGGTAAAGCCGAAGCAGGAAACCCGAATATTTTGGGGGTGCACACCCCTACACTGGACTGGACTTCTCCCTGGAAAAGAAACGGGGACAGAAGCCCAAACAGATTCATATTGTTACAAGGGAGGAAAAAATTAAAATGAATTTTTGATTCCTTTAGACTCTTTAAATGGAAAATGCTCTCTTCTCTGCTGTTCAAGCCACCTTGTCCCTTTCCATTAAATAATGGGTTTTCTCAAGAACAGCTTGGCTTATGCAGCACTGAAAGTCCATTCAAAGCACAGATTTCCTTTCTGCCAAAATAATACCTCAAAGCAAGAGGGTGAATTAGTAGGGGTGGAGGGGGAGAATGTCTAACGGCGAGTGATTCTAAAAGCATGATTTTGAAGAGCTGTGCCAGGGTGCTGAGCATGCAAGATTAGCAATTATCAGGTCCCTTAATCATTGCAGCCAGGTGAAAGACTTACCTGGCCAGAGAAGACTTAGTTTCCTTTCATGATAAGAACTGTTTAAGTAAATGTCACCTTCTGCACTGAAAAACCACCAAGTCTGGTCTGGCCTCAAAGCAACCACAATACCAACCTGGCATCTATCCATGTGCATTCAAAAGTACGTTAAACAGATATATCTATACAAGTTCAGGATAGACTACAGGGAGTGTGCATTTGGGAGAGGGGACACAATCACGCTCAAAGTTTGTAATTATGAATGATGCAGGAATTTCTTGCCTCTCACTTTACTGTAGTACTAGAACTCTGGGCCACCCACTGAATTACTTCACAACATATATAACACGGACATCAGACCCCAATGTGTGGTGATGTCCATTAACTTGTATAAATTCATGGAAAACTTAATAGAACCTCTGCATTCAGAAAGACTGTAAAACAGTGCGTAATAATACTTTAAGTTCTATATCTTCAGAGTTTTCAATCTGCTTCATGTATATTATAATCCTGACCATAATCTTTTACAGCTGATCAATATTATCTCTATATTACAAGGGTATGGAAGCAAAAGAGTGGCTTGCTCAAGGTCACTTAATGAAGGTCCTATCAAAGGTTATACACAGACTGGCGTCTATATGCCTGACAGTTTAGTCTCTTAGTCGCAAAATACTATACCAGCTTGCATCAATTACCTATAAACAGATGCTAGAGATTAAAGGGGGAGGGGAAGGCCCCTTCCTCTGTTTTGAGATTCCAAGAAAGCCCTCTTACTGCCCATCATCGAAGACAGAATGGATTTGTCCAGAGCTAAGGCCCAATCAAGCAAAATTATTATGTATTTAATGTGATTTTAAAAGGCCAGTTGCCTTCAATGTTTAACAATATATTTAACATCTTCTCCCATCTTGTTTTATTTGAAGAAAGGAAGTCACATGCAAGTCCAAAAGGCAACTTTTACTGAAGTTGTGTCTGTGGGAACTGCTAGACTCGTTTCTTGAAAACCAACCCTGCAGCTTCACAGTCAGTAACAAAAGCACACGAGTGTACCCAGGCATAGAAAATTATGTTCTTGGGGTGGATGAGTTGCTATTGACAAGTTCCTGTATTTTGGAGAATCATAGTTATTTATACCGTATTTTTAACATTGAGATGTTTGTCTGAGCAATGCTATTCTCTATTTTATGGACAGTGATCCAAGAATGACTTGTTTAAGTTTGTGACCAACATGGTCACAAACATGGAAATCCCAACATGGGATTTTGACCTCTAGATGTTATTTAGTTCTCCATCAATGACACTGAATGCAGTGTACATAAACCATGCAAAAACACAGTAAGGAGATGAGGAGGAAGAGAATTACAGCGGGTTCGTGATCTAAAAACCACATTCAAATCTCACATTTGGCCTTTGGGGGAAAAGGAAAGGCATCTTTATCATGGGAATGTCAAGGCTAACTCCATGGAATGTATTAAAATACTTTTTGATTTTTTAAAAAAGTCTTCTTTAGCAAGACATTCCACTGTTTTTAGACATTTTCTAACATACCTTTTAAGGATTACAAATTCAGTTCAATATTCTTTAATAACTTAAGTATCTACGCCACTTTTGGGTTACTTCATCACCCCTTTTAACTAGAGCATAACACAAGCAGATCTATATTTAAAAAAATATTTCCAGGCCACAAACTAGAGATTTTCAAAGTCATAAATAAAGCCCTTTTATACATAAGGAATCCATTATGCTGATCATAAAAACTCATGATACTGCCGTTAATTCAGGAGCTTGGCGCTGCATGTCAGAACCAACTTAGTGCTGCACTCCATTTATTGGGAGGGGGAAAGTATAGCCTATAAAAAGGCCTTTGGTTTTCATATCAAGAAGACAATAGGCTTTTGTGTCTCATTATGCATCACAGATGTATTAAGATTACTTATTGTCTTTACAGTATATGGAAAGAAAGAGGGATTGCTCACAAGATTGTGGAGGTCAAAATTCCCAGACACTAATCTCTGCTTACTGTGCCTTTCCATCTGTATGAGGCTAGAGGAGTAAGGCCCAAGTTGATTTTACTATCATCAAGCTGCGACATTGACCAATGCAGTGAATCAAAATTTCTGATGAGACATTTCTAATTGGGTCATCACATAGCATTGAGGTTAGCAGTGTGCCAAATCTGTGTGTGAAACTTTCTAGCACAAGAACTGTGCCTTTGATAGGTGCACACAGGGCTCACTGGAACGCCGCTCTGGCAGTTCCCCCAACAGGTCACGTGTCAAGTGGCCCTGCCCACCTGACCTTTGGCCATTTGAGGCCGTTTCGGCCTCGATTGGGGCCGAAACGGCACGGATCGGGAAAATGGCCACTTCCGGTCATTTTGGGCCCATTTCCGCTGGGATTGGGGACAGAATGGCCAAGATTGGTCGGTGCCGAGTGGAGGAACCCTCCCCTGCCTGGCCCTGTTTTGGCCATTTGAGGCCCATTTCGGCCGCAATCAGGGCCAAAACTGCCAGGATTGGGTCAGTGCCTGGTGGGGGACCCCTCCCCTTCCCTGCCCCGACCTGATCTGGTCCGATTTAGACCCAATCCAGGCCAAAACATGCCCAAAATGGCCATTTTGAGCCATTTTGGACCCTTTTCAGCATGGATTGGGGCCAAAATGGCCCTGATCGGGCCACTGACAGGTGGCAGAACACTCCTCCATCTGGCAGCAGCTGAATCCTGGCCATTTCGGGCCCTATCAAAAGAATTATGCTAATGACACACTTCCAGTGATGTCAAGGGGTGTGGCATATGCTAATGAGTTATGCTAATGATTTCCTGCAGCTCTTTTTCTACAAAATGACCCCTGGGTGCATAGAATACTGCCAATCCTCCATGTTTTCTACTTCTTTGGTGTTTTCTTCACAGGCCCCATCAAATGCCAGCTGCCATTTTTTTGGGTGACAAAGCTTTTTTCCCCCTTTCATGATGGCATCAAGGGGGCATCCATTAAAACAAATGCAGCTACAATGTTTTTGAAGCCTCTTATCCACCTTTACTTACACCAGAAAAAGCAGTTTTTCCCTCCCAGAAAAATGGGAATTATAGACAGGAAGCTATCCTCTTTAGGCAACAGATTATAAAGGGGAAGGAGTCTATTTTCCTCTCTCGTCTATACCTGTACACAGGGGTCATTTCGTAGAAAAAAAGCTGGAGGAACTCATTAGCACAGCTTATTAGCATAACTCATTAGCATATGCCACGTCTCTTGACATCACCAGAAGTGTGTCATTAGCATAACTGATTTGCATATGCCACACCCCCTGACATCACCTATCCTGGCTGTTTTGGACCCAATCCTGGCCATTCAGGGCTGAAATTGGGCTCAATATGGCAAAAGGGGGCTGATAATGGCCGAAAAGGGGCCCAAAATGGTCAGGATTGGGCCGCTGCTGAGTGGGAGAGTGATCCATCACCCGTCACAGGCCCCATCTGGGCCATTTCGGCCCCAATCCAGGCTGAAACGGGTCTAAAATGGCCAAGAGTCACGTATGACTTCTTTAGGGAACTACCGGAACTGCATTGCTGCGCGTTCCCCCTCAAAATAAGCCCTGCCTGTACATGTTACTTAGAAGTTAGAAATGGGGGGCGGACTTTTAGAGTTTGTATTTGTGCCATGGAGTGTGAACAGAAGAGAATGCCAATACTCAGCAGTGATGGCACAGATATTTACTCAAGAGACCACAGTTGAAGAAGAAATACAGTCTCAAAAATGCTTGACTTCAGACGGCCATGGCAGTGCCCTGTAAGTGTTAAGATCATGGCAGATTGCAAACATGCCTTATCCACCCTCCCTCAGGGCTGACCACACAAGGCCTGTGCTTGATTCAGGAGGCACACGTTCTTCAAAGACCACAAAACCATGAAGAGCGAGATGTACCAAAATTCTCTTCTTACTAAAAAAGAAAAACACATTTGTTCTGGCTTAACTAGTTTGTGTAACCTGGCTTGTCAGAGTGCCAGCTGTTGCTGCCGGTATAAAGACAGACAAATATAATGTGGTATAATCCCCTAACTGCTACACGGTAAGGGAAAGTATGTTTATTTTTATATGGCACCTGTCACCTTTGATCACCTTAGCGGCACTGCTGTACTTAATTGTCTACAAACAAGTCCATAAATGGTGTGTTTATGGTTTCACCCTTAATATTATCCCCAACTCTTCAGGACACACCCACACTTATCAAGCAAGTGCAAGAATGGAACAACTGAGAAAAGTTTGTGCATGCCTCTACCTTAAACGCACAGGAAAAGGAAACATTCCTATTTGAAGGCTCAGGGTAGCGTTGCCAATATTATAGTGATAGTTCCCCTGGAGGAAACAGCTGCTTTGGAGGGTCAACTCTACAGCATTATACCCGACTGAGGTCCCGCTGCTCCCCAACCTCTCCCCTCCCCCAGGTTCCACCCTCAAATCTCCAGGGATTTCCCAATCCAGAGCTGGCAGCCCTGTTGGTGGGTTGATGTAAATATGCATTTGTCCACACACAAACTCGAGACATACATTCTCCAGTATATATATAGAACTGAGCTTATGTGCAGGGGCACAATGCTTACACTCTGCTTACACTGGCTAATTCTCAACATGCCACCTCTATAGCGTGTTTCTGCTGCTACTTGTGTAAACAAGGCCTAGCCTACTACAACCATCACGTTCTACCTTAGGAGCTTGTCTAGGGCCTTTTTCAGCACAAAGTTAATCCTAGACATGTCCGGTTAAAAGGATGAGGAGATGTAAAAGACCTCTGCCTGCATTCCTGGAGAGCTGCTACTAATCTGAGTAGGCAAAATTGACCTTGATAGACCAGCTGTCTGACTCAATATAAATCAGATTCATGTGTTTAAAATTCGATGTACATCTACCTTCGTTCCACTGCATAATAAACAAGGTATCTTCTTCTAGACACATGTAGAATGTTGTTCTTGCTTAAAACCAGAAGAGCACTAGCATTGGTACAGTAGTTTATTACATACTCATTCCACATGTAGCCTCCACTGTTGGGGTAGTCGATTATATTTCTGTACCACATGTGCCTTCTGCTGTTGGAATAGTTGATTATATTCTGTTTACTTCAAAGCACAAGGTGCCATATAGATCACATTTTACGTGATCTATACTCATTCATAGAAATATGGAGCTGAAAGGTACCCCAAGGGTCATCTAGTCCAACCCCCTGCACAATGCAGAAAATTCACTTACTTCCCTACCACTCACCAGTAACCCTTGCTCTATGCCCAGAGGAAGGCAAAAAACCTCCAGGATCCCTAGCCAATCAGGCTTGGAAGAAAATTCCTTCCTGACCCCAAAATGGCAATCAACATTGCCCTGGGCCTATAAGAAAGTGCCACAAGAGCCTGGCACTGGCTCATCCCTTCCTGGCCTCCCTCTCACCATCTAAATTCATACAGAGTCATAAAACCAACGTTGCTGTCAGGCGGCCATCCAGCCTCTGCTTAAAAATCTCCAAAGAAGGAAAGCCTACCACTCCCGAGGAAGCCTGTTCCACTGAGGAACCGCTCTGTCAGGAAGTTCTTCCCAATGTTTAGCTGAAAACTCTTTTGATTTAATTTTAACCTGTTGGTTCTGGTCCAACCCTCTGGAGAAACAGAAAACAACTCCGCTCCATCCTTTATATGACAGCTCTTCAAATACTTGAAGAGGGCTATCATTCCTCTCAGTGACCTCCTCTCCAGACTGAACTTACCCAGCTCCTTCAACTTTTCCTCATACAACCTGGTCTCCAGACCCCTCACCATCTTTGTTGCCTTCCTTTGGATATGTTCCCACTTGTCAACATACTTCTTAAACTGTGGTGTTTGCATGATCTCGACACTATACTTCTGTTGATGCAGCCCAAAAATCACATTTGCCTTTTTAGCTGCTGCATCACACTGCTGACTCTAGTTCAATGTATGATCTACTAAGACCCCAGATCCTTTTCACAGGCACTACTGCCTAGTCAAGTTTTCCTCATCCTATAATTATGTTTTTGATTTTCTCTATCTAAATGCAGAACTTTACATTTACTTTGTTATAATTTACTCTGTTATCGTCTTAACACATACCATTTCCTTATATATTTTATTTTATATTGCAGAACTTCTCCAACCAATAGCACAAATTGTTCAAGGACATTTGCAACAGTAGAATGCCACAGACCAGGTGAAGGTTTACATGCAAAATAAATTCAAACTAGATCGACTCAGCACATTTTTTAAAAAGGTATGTCTTGCCTAGAGTTATGCTCTGCAGTTGTTAAAAGGGATGGTAAAATAACACCAAAGTGGCTTAGATACTTAAGTTATTAAAGAATATTGAACTGAATTTGTAATCCTTAAAAGCTGTATTAGAACATGTCTATAAACAGTGGAATGTCTTGCTTTGGAAGACTTCTTTTTATCAAAAGCATTTTAATGTATTCCACTAAGGGTTTCTCAACACAAGACACCTCAGAACGTGTTTGTCAAGTGTAGGGAGATGCAATGTTAGCTGGCAAGCATGGTTTAAAAAAGACAGAGCTGGCAGAGATCGCTCCTCAGAGGGTTTGTTAATTTCATCTCCCCCCTCCTTCCCTAAGGCTCTGTCAGTTTCACTTCTCCAGTCTAAAACTGTGTGTGATCACAACCAGAGGGCAGTGAGGAATGGAAATGGGCTGGAGCTGCCTTCCAGAGCCAGGCTTGGACCTGGAAAGGTTATAACGGGCTGAAGTTTCCCTTCTGGCATTCACAGCCCCTTCACTCAGCTCCAGTGTATAGCAAAGCCTTTGCCCTGCCCCGGCTCTGTCTTTTTAAACTACCCTTCCCGGCTACCATTGCATTTCCCGACACGTTTTCTTTAGATGTCAAATGTCTCATGTAGAGATACTCTTTGTCAACCTTGAAATTCCTATGATACAGTTATCTGTCCTTTCTCCTCAAAGGCTAAATGTGAGATCTAAATGAGGTTTTTAGGTCATGAACCAGCTGAATTACTCTTCCTCCCCATCTCCTTACTGTGTTTTTACATGGCTTTATGCTCACTTCATTCAGTGTCATTGATGGGGAACTGAATACCTTCTAAGGGTCAAAATCCCATGTTGGTCATGGATTTAAGTTATTCTTGGATCGCTGTCCATAAAATGTGAATTATAACTTAGATCCAGAATAGCATTGCTAACATTTTAATGTTAAAAGTACCATATTAAAAACATCGATTCTCCAATTAATTCCCAGCAGGTGGACCAGAGGGAAGACTTTGCCCTAAAGGTCCATCATCAGGGATTCGCATCACAAGCCAGCCAGCCTGCCACTGATTGGCTGGCCAGCAATTCAGAATCTGGGGCTGTCAAGCACTGCAAACTTGGCAGTTGTCATGTGCTTTACACCTTCACCCTGCAGACCACAAAGGAGGGCCCAAGTATGTCTGGGACGGGGTGTTTACAGATGGAACTTTATACTGCTGAAGTTCCTTGGTACGTGTGCATATACTTATAAATACATTTTCACTCAATAAGTACTTTAAAAATACTACGCATTATCTTCTCTTGCTTCTCTTCTTTTCCACCAATCAAAAAATATTATAGGGAAATTTACTCCTCTCAGAACTCTGCTTTGGTACCTGACAACATGAACGCTACGCAGAAAACTCTGAGATGCTTTATTTCCATTATAAATATATCAATATCAGATGGCTTGCATTTAGAAATGGCAAAAAAAAAATTAGACATCAGGCCTGGGTTCACCACATAAAGCACCCGGGGACATCTTTTTTGGTGTCCACCAAATGTTATTAGAAAGTGGAGGGGGACAGGTAGGGCTTTTGGCCAGCATGGCTTATGACAGGCTACGGGCTACTGAAGATCCGATTGGCTGAGCATATTTAAAAAAAATGTTATCGGAACCAGCTGTCTCCACAAGGATCTTCACTGTGTGGCTGAAGGTAAGCTGCAAGAATATATTTTTAAACAATATTCTCATTTTAAAAGCCATCCTGTTAAGCAGAAATTCTGCCTGAAGTGTTCAACTGTTACTATTAGAATTATGCATAAACTCACTTCCTGACATTTTCTGGTTGACACCAACTCTTGTGGCAGCCATTTTGTGGTTTGCTCTGCCTTCTGCAGCAGCCATTTTGTGGTTACTCTCAACACCCTGTGTCAGAATCCCAGTGGTGCTGGTAGGCCCAAAAAGGTTGGGGATGCCTACACTAGACACTAGACATGGGCACGAACCATGAGAAAACCGAACCGTGAGGTTCATGGCATTTTCAAGAACCAGGAACCATGAACTCCCATGAACTGGGGCAAGTTCACGAACTGGTTCACGAACTGGTCCCATGAACTGGGGCAAGTTCACGAACTGGAACCAGGAACTCCCATGAACTGGGGCAAGTTCACGAACTGGGCCATTTAAACAGCAGGGCTGTTTAAATGGCTGCTCCCTGTAGTGGGAAAATGGCCATTTAAACTGTGGGTGGGGCTTGACTGGCTGGCCAGGAACTCCTGGCCAGGCAGCCAAGCCTCACTATTTAAATGATCAGCTGCTTGTCGAGGATCTGCTCGACAAGCCGCTGATCCCTGGGTTTAAATGCCCCTTTCCCTGCCGCTTTGCAGTGGCAGGGTAAGGGGAATTGCTGTTTAAAACGAACCAAACAAACCAGTAGACCAGTTTGTGGAACTTCGTGGAAATGAGCTTCCACGAACCACTGGTTCGCGAATCACGAACCCAGCTGGTTCGTGGGTTTTTTTGGTTCATATTCTGGTTCGTGCCCATCTCTAGATACTACCCTCTTGGATTATGGTTTATATCTTTTAATGGAGAACAATTCAGGCTTTGGAGACAACTTAGGAACAAGCTGTTTAATGGCCCTCTTGCATTACTGTACATAATGCACCTATGGTCCCCATGCACCAGAACTAGCAGCATGGCCCATTTGCCAGTTAGAGACGATGGCCTGCTCCCTGCCACCAATGCAGAAGGCCAGCAGGGCAGGTGTTGCTAACCCAGAGACACCGGATGACCTCAAGGGTTAAGGCAGTGCACCAGGACTTTAAAGCTGTTGATTCTGACCACATTTGGAACAACTTCTGACATGCTGAATTGCTCTTCGAATTCCCATCCCCCACCTGCCTTCAGACCTCCAGCTTTAACATTATGCTATGTACGCAACATCTAGCCATCACTAACAAGCATCTGTATAGAAGGTTCTCCCAGTTTTAGCTTGGTGCTATTTTTGTGCTCCACAAATGCGAGAGAAAGGCCTAGAGACAGCAAAATGCAAGATATCATAACCTGTACCAGCAGCATTGCAGCCGCCCATCTTTTATATATGTGAATCTGGGAGATGTATGGGATGAACTCACAGATATGTAACTTTCAGTACTGGACATTTTATACAGAGAGATACATACACCTGATGTCCTAAATCCACAAACCCCAATTCCTCTCCATACAGGTACATCACAAAGTAGGGCATTAAGTTGTCCTGAAGGGCGGTATATAAATCAAATGTTGTTGTTGTTGTTGTTATTAAGCACAATAGATGCCAAAACTATATGTAGATTATGTTGTATATACAACTAATGCAATTATAGGCCTAAGAAAAATATCTTTCCTATGTAACTGCTTGGGAATTATTTCTTCTGCATAAAAAGGTACACTCTTCAGCCAGAATACAGGATTGGCCTCTCCGTATGAAGAAAACAGCTTTTGTTTCTTCTTATGGAAATGCTTGCTTCAAAACACATCGGTGTATTATATGCAGGTTAAAAGCCCAACATTCATGGAATGCTCTATGCAAAAATCGTACAGATGGAATTTGCCAGTTGGAACACTGCCCTTTTTGCAGTGCGCAATGGTCTGTTCAAAAACAACCAAGTGCATTAATCTTCCCCAGACATTTTCAAACGAATTAACATCTGCATGCACTTTGTGACAAATGGCCTTTCGAACCATTCCACAGGTTCTATTGTTACCTAAGCTTACTCCCTTAGCAGAAGGAATAGAGAGGTGTGCCTTTTGGTGTTTATGGTTTCTGAGGGAATCCATCTCATAAGCATTATTTACTAATAAGGACATGTTGCCCAAGCAGACAGCCTTTTGCTAGTAATTAAGCTTTAACTGCAACATTTTGAAGTGAGCAAAGGGAGAAAAAAGCCAGGGACATTAGCTCTTCCAGCTGATATCGTCTCCTCATTCCAGATACAGAAAAAGTGCTCTCTAGTCCCTTGTCCTTCCAGGTCAATCAGAGCCGTTCCCTTCCTAAGCAATTCTACCACATAGTTTAAGATAACTGAGAAGCACACCAACTAACCTGTTGAAACCACGGATATTTTACTTAACTGTACCAGAAATGCTTACAAACCTTGACTGGATATCAGCTTTTGAAGGCAGATAAGTAGCTTAACACAGCAATCCTAAAAACACTTTCCTTATAATTAGCCCTACTGAATAACAGGACTTACCTCTGAGTAGACCTGCTTAGGATTGCTCCTCAGAGGCTATTAAAACTACAAGATCCACTAAGCTACATTTACTCAACATTGGAATAGTTCCTCAGAAACTGGCCATGTTAATCTGTTTGAAAGTAGGAGATGTCTCTAAACTTTGGGCATTACAACCAGGTTAGTATTTCCTCAGTGGAGGGGTTAATATCAAGGAGCCTCGGAGGGTTGGAATCCAGAGTTCTGTCAACAGGAAGTGCCAGTGGTCACAGATCTTTCCTCTGTTCAACTCTCCAAGCAGTTCTTTCCTTTCCAACCCCAGGAAAGTTGCAGAATAATAGCCACAAGGACTGTGAGGCTGCAGTGAGGGAGGGGAGGGGAATGAGAGCCAAGCTACAAGTGACGCCTGACACAGGTTGGACACTTGTCAGCTTCCCTCAAGTTTTCATGGGAAATGTAGGCATCCTGGTCTTGCAGCTGTAATGGAGAGCCAAGCTGTAAAACCAGGATGCCTACATTTCCCATCAAAACTTGAGGGAAGCTAACAAGTGTCCAACCTGTGTCAGGCGTCACTTGTAGCTTGGCTCTGAGAATGAAGTTGCTCTGCCTCTTCTGTCCGCTCCACTCGTAAGAAGAGCTAAGAGGGAGAGGTCTCACCAAAGCCGTGCAGCTTTTAGCCCGTGCATCCATCCAGAGCATCGAGCTATTAAAAGTGTGTTACGAGAATCTAATAATGCAAGTATGACACTGCATAACATCACTGCCTTGAAACACCTACGCCCACGTCATTTTTTCCTTTAAAAATGAAATACTATAGCACGTTATTTATTTGGAGACAAAAATCAAGAAAATCCACATGGTAACGCTGACAGTACAAAATGTATTTCATTACTTACCAGGCCGGCTATTGGCGTTGACAGGTGATTAATCTTTTTGATGACGCCAGGTTTGATCTTGTTAATTAGACTACAAAAAAAGAATGAGAGTAAGCCATGCTTTGTAGTGTAATTTCACTCTAAGGCTGAATACACAGATGACTAAAGTTAATAACTCTTGCAAACACTTCTCCCTTACATTATTTGAACCAGTTATAATAAGATTTAAAACTGATCTTGCATCTGATCACCTAGTATATTTGGATGCAAGCAACAGCTAAAATATTCTAATTGAGTGCCATGTGCTGGATTCACTAGACTCAAAACACCAACTCAAAACACCAAATTACAGATGGAGTTACTCTGGTTTCTCTTTAGATTGCATAAATCTTTCGCACAGATGGAGTTTATCATATTGGTTTGCAAGCTTCTAAATTCCTCATTCAGGAAGGAAGTGGACAGTGGCACTTTAAAGGAAATCATTGTAAAATCACTCCTAAAAAGAAGACCTCTACCTGCATCCCAACTATACGTACCCACTGATTGCTAAATGAGCCTCATTTCCAGTCACTGATTCTGTAGTCACTCCATTTGCTACCTATCAGCTACTGTGCTCAGTTCAAGGTATTGGTTATCACCTACAAAGCTCTTCATGGCCTCGGCCCAGCATACCTATGGGACCGCCTCCCTCCCTATGTTCCTCTATGGCAGTTTCGCTCATCTGAACAGGGTTTCTTGCAGGTGCCAGCCTGTACATGGGTGAAATCAACAGCAGCCCGTACATAGGCTTTCTCTGTGGTGGCCCCCTAACCTGTGGAACGGCCTGCCTGAGGAGGTCAGGAGAGCCCCCTACACTTTAGCTTTCCACAAACGACGCACAACCGAATTATTCAAAAAGGCTTTTGTATTGTAGGGAGGGGCTCTCAGATGCTTCGCTAATGAGTTAAGGACCATAGACTTCACCATTATGTTGCCTTACATACTACCCATTGTCTTAAATATGTTCTCCTATGAACTACTTGTGCTTCATGTGGTCTAATGTCAGCCCTAGAATTGCTTATGTTCTGTTTCAGCATTTCTTCAGCTCCATATTGGATTCTTACTAACGCTATGTCTTTGTAAACTTGTGTTTATTTACTCTATGGCACTGTTTATGGAAATATCCTTGAAACTGACTGCACTGGACTCACACTTGAGTCTCAGTGAGAAAGGCAGACTATAAATTACATAAATAAAATATAATAAATAAATAAAATAATTTTGAGTAAATGGTTTAAGCAGTTGATGGTGATCCAGCTCAACCCACCTCCCTAGATTAAACCAGTTCCCTATGTTTATTTCAATGACATCCATCCTAGTTCTAAGATCTCTCTCTCTCTCTCTCTCTCTCTCTCTCTCTCTCTCTCTCTCTCTCTCTCTCAGGTGGACAGACTACACTGAGAGATAGAAGACCCTCTCTGATCACCCTGGACCTCTAAGCAGCTTTCAGTACCCTCAACAATGGTACGTTTTCAGCATCCCTTGTGACATGGATGCCACAGCTGGTTCAATTCAGTCTCAAAATGCTATTGGAGCAGAGTCTGGTCCGACTTGTAGGGATGACTCTCTGTGAGGGCTGATGAGGTAAACAAGCTATTCACACTTTAGAAATGTGCCCTACCCCACATCAAGAGTGACACAAACCATTTACACAGGTAAATGTCTAAGAGAAGATGTCACCTAAGCTGCTTTGAAAGAAGCAGTAGATCCCTCCCCCCTAAGAGGATGTGCTCTGCCTAGGGTTTTTTTCTGGGGAAAGAGGTGATGAACTCAGTTGCCAGCACCTGGGGCAGCTCCTGGCAGAAGGTGGTGACCCTGTCACCACATGTGCACACGCGAGGCACACGCACGCCTTCCAAGGACCATGTGATGATGTCATTTCTAGGAAGTGAAGTCATCATGCAGGGCGAGGCCCCTTTGAGTTCCTCCCTCCCAGCTGAAGCCAGGGGAAGGCCCAAAACAGGTGCTTTAAACTTCAGCTGGGGGAGAATTCCTCCCTCCCAGCTGAAGCCTGAGGAAGCGAAAAGGGCACTTTAAACTTCAGCTGGGAGGGGGGATTCCAGCAGGGCAAAAGTTGGTGTGCTCCGAATCTTTACGGAGCATACCAAAGGGGATTAATAAGCAATTAGTCCTCCAGGGGAACTGATCTCTGTCTGGAGATTGGTGGGCAGGGCAACCGGACACGTGATTAACTTCAAGAGGTGCCAGAATGCCGTTCCACCACGTTCTGGCAAAAAAAAGGCCCTGGCCCTGCTTAAACAACTGTGGCCCAGTCACTGACATTCAAATCCTAGGCAAAGTGGTAGCTGCCTCAGATGGAAACAGGCCTGATTGCCTCCATCTTTGCCAGCAGAGCTACCGGGAAACTCCATTCCTTTTCATTCTCCTGGCCCTCTCCGTGGCTCCAGCACCCATAAAATTGAGAGATGAGACAATTTTATCATCTACAACCTGGCAATCAAGACTATAATGCTGAAGATCTTCTACTGTCTTAAAACAGCATAGCAACAGGTAAGAACATTTCCCCCCAGTTTGCTCATAAACACTTAAAGACAAAAATTATAAAGTGAACTATCTATAAACCCTAGCCACAGAACCAAACAAGTTAGAGCAATGTGGTTTTGCATTCTCAGAAAGCTTTCCATTTTTAAAGACTATCATCCAAGTCAGGACGCACATAACTCACAAGTAGGTGCTCATTACTACGAATGGGAGCCTCAGATGAGGGTTCCCATGTGCCAAATGCCACAAATTCTCATATTTGGGTTGCCAAAAACATGACAAGACAATCAGAAACACGCATTTTCTAAAACACCCGTTAGGTATTTTTCAGCTCTAAGGAAGAACCACTACCTACACTTTTCACTCATGACAACTTTTGAAGTACATTTCTCTGATAACCACTGATTTCTTCAAAGGTTTACCAGCGTATCAGACCCAAAATTTATCCAATATAATTGATCTAGAAAAGAATTCTACACCAATTTGGATCCTTACAGCAGGTACTGGAAGAGATCAAAACTGGAGAAGCAGGAGAAACCCTATTTTAGCAACACTCTTTTAAGTTGTTATCTTTGGTGTATCCTTTTACTTAGTTTATGTTTTAATAATTTCAGAAAGAGGGGTGTGAGGCCCATGCACATCTCATGAGTCTTAAGAGGAAAACTTTCCAACGAACACCAACATAGGGTCATTCTGGTCCTCAGTTTTGATGGTGAAGGACAGAGCACTGCAATGATCAAATTTGAGACCCTGGACTTAACATTGTTCTTCCCCACCCCGGCACTGTATATTACTTAACTGGCACAGACTGGGCGAACACATCCCAGGAGCAAGCAAATCTCGGTGGCCCTAGCTGGAAACCATAACTGCTTGTTACCCTGGCTGGATACATAAAGCTGGCCCCTATCATCTACTCCTTCACCACCACAACTCAGCTTGGCTTGCTCCTAGTCAAAGAATCCCTCCAAAGCAGCAACCAGGCAGGATCTTTCCCAATGATCTGAAGTGCCAATTCACCACTAAATTTCACTTACTTCTCTTCATGTGTACTCCTCTACTGACAGAATCAGGGTGGTGTAATAGCTAGAGTGTTGGTCTACAGATATTTATCTGTCACCTTCTCTCACTGTCCTCCGCCAAGTGCATGAAGACTAGAGATGGGCATGAACTGGGAAAATGGTGGTTCATTGCCGTTTGTGGTTTGTCGCGTTTAACGAACCACAAACCGGCATGAAATTGCCCAGTTCACAGACTGGTTTGTTTGGTTCATGAATATGTTACTTATGGGGGTAGCAGAAGGTCTGCAGAAAGCCTATCCTTCTGTTGCCTAGGAAACTGATTGATTGGCTCCAGGCTATCTGCAGTGACAAACCAAAAACGAACCAAACGGACCAGCCTAAAAATCGTCACGGTTTGTCAGAAATGCCCACTGATAAACCACCGGTTCACGAACCAAAAAAGGCCCAGTTTGTGATGAACTTTGGTTCATATTTTGGTTCGTGCCCACTTCTAATGAAAACTTGTTTGTTTTGTCTGGCATTCCCTCTGTGATCCCTCCTTCCTGCTCTATATTTTACTTACAGTTTTATGTGCTTTTAGTGAGTATTTTAGTTTGTGTTTTAATAATTCCTATGATATGTTTTTATAATATTTTGTTTTAAGTGAAAACAGCCTTGGCAGCCCTGACTAGACAGAAAGATAACATAAGAGTTTTGCAAATAAATAAATATTGGTGAGATTCTTGTTCTAATCTCCCATGGAAAACTCACTGGGTGACACTGGGCCCATTACTCTGTAAATCTAGCCACAGAGTTGTAGTGAAGATAAAATAGAAAACAGAATGGTTAATACACAACATAAATTACATCAGATGCAAAAGCACACACACACACACCGCCTCCACAGATGCAGTACAACCTAATCCTATACATATATTCTCAGAAGTAAGTCCCACCATGTTCAATAGGTTTATTCCTAACTAAGTACGTATATAAGAATGCAAACCATCAAGAAATCTCATAAAGACTTGGGAAGTAGAAGATCAGAAAAGATGAAAATGAACAGCCAGGGGATAGTCCAAACACATCCGCCACCTGACATCCTCTACCCCCAGGCCGAGTCCAGGAGCAGAAGCAACTGTCTC
Organism: Eublepharis macularius; assembly: GCF_028583425.1. NCBI lineage: Eukaryota > Metazoa > Chordata > Lepidosauria > Squamata > Eublepharidae > Eublepharis > Eublepharis macularius. The sequence continues at coordinate 23,232,143 of NC_072792.1, read as the reverse complement.
CGTGGTCAACACACACAAAATGCAAAGGAGAAGCAGGAGCATTACTAGTTCCTAGGAAGATCTGCAGCTTAGGCACCGGATGCTTCAAATATGCAGAAACAAGATGCTATTGTAGTTAAGAATGTTTTAATTTATTTCATTTTATCCCACTTTTCCTCCAAGGAGCTCACAGCGGAATATGTGCCTCCCCTTACTCTAAACAACCCTGGGAGGTAGGTTTGGGACAAGATCAGTTTTCTGGATGAGCAAGGTTACGATCCCAGGTACAACACAATCCTAGGCATACTTTCTAACTAGTATACCACACTGTTCTCGGGGCAAAGAAGATGGTGAAAAACACTAATGCGGAGACACAAGTGAGTAGCACAAGATTAACTACTTTCAGGGAGGTTTTTTTTCAGCAGGAACGTGGTGGAAAGGAGTTCCAGAACCTCTTGGAAATGGTCACATGGCTGGTGGCCCCGCCCCCTGATCTCCAGACAGAGGGGAGTTTAGATTGCCCTCCGTGTCATGAGGCATGGAGGGCAATCTAAACTCCCCTCTGTCTGGAGATCGGGGCCGGGGCCACCAGCCATGTGACCATTTTCTCCGCGGGCAACCCACTGAGTCCCACCACCTCTTTTCCCAGAAAAAAACCCCTGGCTACTCTCATTTAAGGCAGAGAAAAAAATTCAATTTTAAAGCACCTGCAAGTTGTGCTAGCATTCTTAAGCATAAAGTACCAGTTTACTGCTGGGAACACTGAGGCTCAGAGAGATACATTTTGCTCATGTAAATACTAGCTAGACAGGACTGTCAAATTATTTATGAGCATTTTCTTAGTCCTGTACCTCTGGTAAGAAACCTGATTGTCCTTTTCCTCCACTGCATGTTTACAGACACCCCCATCCCCAAGTAGCTTTACCTAAGATTACAGACAGACAAAAAGAGAACAGAATTGCTGGAGAAGATGCAGAGTCATGGAAGGATCCTCACTATTTCGCAGACGACAATCAGGACATTTCTGCACATTAATACTGGAGGGGGACAAGGTGCATGGCAGCTTGGGGCGGACAGAGAAAGGAAACAAAGGAAAAGAGGCAGAGGTGTTGCTAGATCACATTACTGGAAATCTGCACTCTTGACTTCTTCCCACACTGTTGCAGCATGTCTCCAAGCACATGGCAACTAGTTGGCCACTGTGTCATAACACGATGCTGGATTTGACGGACTAATCTAGTAGGGTTCTCCTTAGGACAACCCGTATTTCAGAGTAGGACTTGCATGGCAATTACACATATCACAAACAGATACAGCACTTCTCTCTCTAGAAGCCACGTCTTGCTCCCACAGGTCTGTAAAACCAGAGTGGTGCATCCTTTACCATTCTACAAGATGTCTGTGCATTGTTTCCTTCTCCTTCCCTTGGACCAGGTTTCTCCCATGCACATCCACCTCCTTTCCACTTAAGGAATAGGGTATTTAGGATTTAGGAAGGCCCTGGAAAGAGATTGTTGATCGACCAGAAATCTGCATCTATTAGGCAGAGAGGAAGCTCCATAGGCACAACTGGCAAGTTCTAGTTTGAGGATAGGAGAGATGAGATAGAAACAAAACACGAATACATTTAAAATGGCACTTAACGTTTATCATAGTTAATTATGGTGCTACAGGATTGTAGGACCATTTTAGAAGATACAATAGAACGTGCTGCAGCTAAAGACCCTGGACGGACAAAGAGGTAATATTGAAAAATCTGCCTACTTTCAATTTATAGATGCTGATACTGCGTTTCTGGACCAATCTGCACAATAAATTTTAACCTCCAGCTTTGTCTTGTTACTTACTCGCAGAGCAGGACTCCGTTTTCCAAAGCAGCACGAAAACCCTTGTTTCCAAAACTTTTCCCGGTGACTGCCTGCAAAACAAACATACAATAAGCTGCCTTTTGAGAAAATAACTAAGAGAAAGGTTGAGAGAGGTCATGGCTCAAGTGCCAAGTTACGTATTCCGGCAATATTCAGAGATAATTGGCTTCTATCCCTTATGGTCTTTCTCAGGCAAATATAGATGCAGGGTATTTTAAAGCTTACCTTTCAAGCTACTCCTTCCTAAACTTGATTTTCTTCTATATTTTGTGTAAAAATTATTGGCCTATGCCCTACCACTCTCCCAAACAAAGCCTGAAGCCTTCTTCCAAGAAGTGGCTGCTCTTCCAACTGAAGAGCTACTGCTTGAAGCATCCTTCTTTAGGCTGAATGGAACTTCCTCCATCCTACTGTAGGATACCGCCCATTGTGTTAAATAAATACAAAATAAAAAGGTTTCCTGCTTAGAAAGCAGGAAAAACAACAGCACCCATTTAACTCCAGAACACGGGATAGGATCAAATCATCTGTTCATTTTCCACACATGGAAGGTGCATGTGGTATAGGAATATAATCGACTACTCCACCAATAGTAGCACCATACTGGTTTTAACCAAGAACAACACACCACAGATGTTCTGATCCAAAAAATTTCATAACCCTCCCGAAAGAAAAGTGGAAGTTGTTGCAAAACAAATCGTATCTTGATCTGCATTTGCAATAAGGGTGTTCTCTGGTACTCAGAGTAAAAGCCAGTCTGTGCTGAGTAAGATGGCAGACTTTTTTCTCTATCTCCGTATCATTTATACTCAGCTTGAGTTCCAAGAAAGGGTTACATTATCCCAGTTGTTCGCATTTTAGGGATCAGGACCCCAAAGTCGGTTTTTGTAGGTGGTTGTGAGGCAGGAAAAGATTGGTTTAGGACAAGATGGGAGCTGAGGCTCAATAGTAAATTCAGGTTTGCCTCCACATATAGTGTGCAAAATGGCCAAGAAATATACTCTGTTACTCAGTAATGTGAAATACTTTATACATTACAAAACATGAACAATATTCATGTGGTTCAGTGCTAGCCAATGTGAGATTCCTGTATTTTATATTGGGAATGGGGAAAGCAGTGTGGAGCTACTTTGAACAGTTTCAAGAGCAACGATTTGAACTTTGGAGATCAAAGTAACAACAACAACAACAACATTTGATTTATATACTGCCCTTCAGGACAACTTAATGCCCACTCAGAGCAGTTTACAAAGTATGTCATTATTATCCCCACAACAGTAATCACCCTGTGGGGTGGGTGGGGCTGAGAGAGCTCCAGAGAGCCGTGACTAGCCCAAGGTCACCCAGCCGGGTTCAAGTGGAGGAGTGGGGAATCAAACCTGGCTCTCCAGATTAGAGTCCCGCACTCTTAACCACTACACCAAACTGGCTAATAGGATGCATGCCAATAAATTTTGAAGTGGTCCCAAATGTAAGAGTAATTTTAGAAACGAGTGCCACTTCAGAAAGATAAACTACAAAGTCATTTTTTTTATGAACTACAAGTTCTTGGCCTTTCAGTAACTTTTTGATTAATTCTCTTGAACGCAGTCACACTGTATATTGACCCCCATGTAAATTACAGCCAACATTTCCATAGGTAATGAGTTAGTCTTCAACAATTCTGTGTGTGAGGCAAATTTGCATTGATCATTAGAAGGGTGATGCAACCGGTATGACAAAGGGTTAATGATCATAGAGCATGCTAAAACGGGATGCTGAAAAACCAAAGAAAGACTTCTCTAACTAGCCTTGAGAGAGACAAGTAGAAGTGAAATAGCTGCAGTGTCAGCTTTGCCATTTCAGTGCCCATTAATCACAATCGGTAGAGACAGGGGAGGAGATGGATTCATCAGCAGCTGCACGGAAGTAAAACACCACCCCAACAGGCAATGCACAGTATTCTCCATGTGCCGCATTAATGCAAATTATGTTAGCAAGATGAAAATCATCTCTGCATTTGTAAGACCGTCTTTACCCCAGGGAGAAGATGCAACCATTGTTCATTTGCATGTACTAATTAACTTAAACATTCGAAGTCAGCCACCTGGAAAGAGGCAAAAGTCAAGAGCAGGATTTCCAGGGCTATGGGTTTCTTTACACCAAACCTCTTCTATAAACTCTCACACCTGATTGAGGTACAAATCAAACGCTTTTTGCTACAAGGCAAGTCAATGGAGAGCAACTCTACTGCAAACAAGTTTGTACAAACGAGCCCTGCGGGAGTAAAGAGTATAGAGCTGGCCTTAAGTAGGGTGAGATTAAGGGGTTTTATTTTCATATATTCTTCCCTTCAGTTGGGTGCTAAGGAGCCCTTTATGGCTTGTTCTGTGCAGCTATGTCATTACGGCACAGCTGTTAAGAATTATGATTCATACTTTTAACCACACAGCTTGATAATCTCTCACCAGAAGTTCAGGCCAGAGGTGTGGAGGATTTTTTTTTTGCGTAATGTGCTTAATTGATGTGAATAAGACATTTTGTTTCCGACCTAACACACTCAAGTGTCAGAAGAACTAAGATTGATGATTTGCTTAGAATTACTTTAATTTACTCCTCTTTTTGATTGGTCTGTATGTATAACTTTGTTTAAGAATCTACATTCATTAACCCATCTGTGTTTCTATGCTTCCTTGTCATATCTGGAAAACTATTGATTAAAACATAAGAGAAAAATAAGTCTCGATCTTAGTGCATTTTCCCCATTTCTTTTCTCCCATACCAACATCTAGCAGTGACCAGCCTTTCTTTGTAACAAAGCAACACTAATGTATTATGTTTTAATTTTGCTGAACAAAGTTTATGGATGAAGACTTGATCATTCTTACTGACATGTGGTTAGCTACATACCTCAAGGCTAAGCCATACACCGAACATGGGGAGGTTTCCGTTTTCATGTGATATACTGGTTTGTTTAGAAGAGTTACCACGTGCGCTTGGCATATTGAGTCAGTAACTTGCCACCTCAGGAATTCTGTGATGATTTTACATGAGGTATTTTTAGCCCATAGCAAATCAGAACGTTTGCATTCTACTCCCAGGAGAAGGAGACTTTTGCTGTCTTCCGCTGTAGAGTTGCAATTTCAACCCATCTAAGAGAACAGAGACTATCTAGCCTTCTGCCTATATTTCTCCTCCTAAAAATACTGCCTCCTACAACTTCCTTTAAAAATTTGGCAATGACTTATCAGATAAGAAGCCTCCAGAAGGGAAGGTTTAAATTTTTTTTACAGTATGTTGCAATTAATGTCTCATGCTAAAAGTACTCACACTAAAAAGTCCCCTCACAGCTGTGAACAAGGTAAGCTGAATCTTTTAGATTTACAGTGCAATCCTATGGAGAGTTACTCCAGTCTAAGCTCATTGACTTCAATGGGTTTAGACTGGAGTAACTCTTCATAGGATTGCATTGTCAGTCTCAGGACCAGGTTAATCTTTTCAAAAAGTATACTGAAGCTTCTCTTTCAGGTAGAGAACAAACTATTTCTTACTGGAATATTATATGGTGAGGAATGGTCCAAGTAGTAAGACACAGAGTAGGAGTAAATATGTTTTTGCGTAACGTTCTGGAATACTACATTCACAAAGCTGCTCTTTCGACCAGCCTTGGATTTTCTACATAAATGCTTGCTGTAAGCAGTAAGGATGGACAAAGATCCCTGACTGCTCTTTCACCAACACGGCTACTCCCATGCCACTGACAGCCCCTTGATACACAGATGTTGGCAGGTACTGAATATCCTCCTCTTTATGCCCTGAAAAAGGTCACTTGATCAGCCTTGGGACTCAAAGACACAAGAATGGGCCATGTCATTTTCTTATTGTTGGTGAATATTTTCCAGGCTGTTAAGGTCCTGTCTTGTTTAGAACATGCTCCATAAGAAATCCATCCTTTCAAGCTTAAGGTATTTCTGTACGTTTAGAAAAAGGTGTTCCAAGAAAGCTCCACTATCCTAATTGTAGCAGTCTAATTTTGTCCTGTTACAGAAGACAACAGGAATTACAGGCGTACTGAATTAACAGGTTCTCCTAACTGTTTGGGTGGCTTGTTCCATAACTAGCACTTTACTAAAAGCTAGTTTACGGCATGAACCAACATTGTCACTGTAGGGTATATAATGCCACAGCAACAGATTGCTATCACATGTTATTTGCTGGAAGGACAGTCATACATAGCATTGAAAAAACTACTTCTGCTAAGCAGTTTAGCAACCCAGGATTCTCATCAGAATAAAGAATGAAAAAAGAGACACAAATCACCACATGGTCCATCTGGGATTTACTGCTAGAATGAAGAAGAATGCGAGGGCTGGACTCCAGGCCAGCTATTTATCTGCGTAAAAATCAAGTGTGATGTGTTTACTCATAGGAGTTAAGTGTTATTACTCTAGGGGATAAAAACTAATTAAATACACACTTTGTGACCAGATACAATTCTAATGGCCTCGCTTTGTTAATTTTACAGAAGTCACTCAGCACATTAACGCTTAAACAATGAGCGGCAGTTTTTAAACACACGCTGAAATTATTTCAGAGACAGGAGCCAACATAAACAACTTCAAGTCACGCAAAACACACTGAATAACTATATGCATCTCACAGCAGAGTCTGAAGGCACACAATGCGCCCATCTGATGAAATTAAGGTGTTTTGGGGGTGGGCTCGGTAGACGGATGGAAGCCAAGAGGTTGACCTACATAACACTGCCTTGAGCTCCATGGGAGGAAGGGGAAGATATTCATTTATTCTTCTATTGATGAATGTTTATAAGCCTTAAAGTGCCTTCATGATTCAGGTTACTTATACAAAAAAAAGTAATCAACACAATATTAAATAATATAGCTATTACCATGGATTTAGGCCAATATCATTAGACCAACCATCTCTCACTCTGAGGCATGTGCTACAACTTCCCTCGTTTTATGTATCTTTGGGTATTGCACATAAGGAATCAAGCAGATCCTTCTAATTAGTTCACAGGAGTTTTTTTAAAATTCTCAGTAAACCAGAAAAAAAATCTGAGCCTACAGTATCCTAGCTGCTGTGAATGGGTATCCTTTTACACAAAACAGGTTAAGTGGCACGTGTGAGATTTTTCTGAGGGGTAAGAAGGGCTCCTTGCTGCTCCAGTTAGATATGGAGAAACTCCCAGTGAACTACCTGGAAAGAGGAGGAAGAGGCATCAGGAAAGTTTGGTAGGCAATACCTAAGCATGGGGTTCTCCTGGTACTCAAGGAGAAAGAAAGCTACTGTCCAACAATGGATGTTTTCGCACAGCCAGAGCCTCCGAAGATCGCTCGAAACTCACAGAACAAAGTGTCTTCCTAGCGCGATTTCCCAACACGATCCCATTTAATGGCGCGATTTCTGACGTCATTGCGCCATTAAAGGGGATCATGCTGGGAAATCACGCTAAGAAGACGCTTCATTCCATGAGTTTCACGCAATCTTACAGGCAAGTGTGAACATGGCCAACAAGACCCACATGTGAAGGCTTCATGAACTGAGAAGGCAGACTAGGGTTGCCAGCCTCCAGGTAGTTAAGCTAAACAAAACAAAACAACGGGGATACAACCGGCACGCCAAAAGCTAGCAAATAATCCAACCGGTAGGCTCATTCACAAAAAATCAACACTGGTTAGAAAATGTGCATAATTTATCAAGTGCAAAAGTGCAAAGTGCAATCCATCAAATACATGTACAATAAATAATCAATAAATATGTACAAATTCATACAACAATTATTTCAAATAATTGTATACAGCATGTATATGGATTGCAGATTTGAAATAATTGTTGTATGGATTTGTACATATTTATTGATTATTTATTGTACATGTATTTGATTGATTGCACTTTGCACTTTTGCACTTATTAAATTATGCACATTTTCTAACCAGTGTTGATTTTTTGTGATTGAGCCTACTGGTTGGATTATTTGCTAGCCTCCAGGTAGTGGCTGGAGATCTCCCGGAATTACAACTGGTCTCCAGGCCACGGAGATCAGTTCACCTGGAGAAAATGGCTACTTTGGGGGGTGGACTGTATGGAATTATGCCATGCCGAGGTCCTTTCCCTCCCCAAACCCCACTTTCTCCAGGTTTCTCCAGGTTTCACCCCCTAGATCTCCAGGAATTTCCCAACTTGGAGCTGGCAACCCTAAGATAGACGTTTCTTGTGCTCCTTTGCTACTGTACTTTCTTCTAACACCGTTCTCTTGTACCTACCCAGGGAGAGTTCTTTTCTAAAGAAAAATCAAAAAGAGTCCAGTAGCACCTTTAAGATTAACCAACTTTATTGTAGCATAAGCTTTCGAGAATCACAGTTCTCTTCGTCTCTTTTCTAAAGAAAAGGTAGTGGGACAGATCAAATGTTATTTTCAAATTCAAAGAAAGCTATGAGAATGGAAGGGAAAAGTTTGAAGGATCGGGTGAGATAGTGCTTAGCTGTTTTAAGCTAATAAATAAAATAGTGGGTATTATTTTGCCCAGGGCCTTCCTAACGTTTAGTATTCTACTATGTAACCACTTTTAAAGAGGAAGCTTTCCTCCTGAAACAGAAAATAAATAAATAAAAAGAACTACTGCATATTACTTGCTATTTTTTTTAATGCAGCTTAGGTTTGAAGGTTTATGGTACAGAAGGTAGATTTTTTTTTAACTATACATAATAGAGGCAAAGTAATGTTTTTTAAAAAGGCCTAGGGAAGAAAAGGAAGTGTGCCATCATGTTGCCATGCCATAACCAGTCTGTTACAAGAAATGCAAACAAAGTTCACCCCACCCCTCCCTCCGAATTAGCTAAGACTATGAGCAGAACCACAAGTGACAAAAGGCACAGATTGGACACTTGTCAGCTTCCCTCAAGTTTTGATGGGAAATGTAGGTGTCCTGGTCTTGCAGCTTGGCCCTCCGACTGCTGTCCAATGGACTTTTCAACTGTCACTTGTCCAACATTCCGCCAAGCTGCCTACATTTCCCATCAAAACTTGAGGGGAGCTGACAAGTATCCAATCTGTGCCTTTTGTCACTTGTGGTTCTGCTCTCTATGTGATGCTAGGTCAGTTCCCTGATTGCAACGGACACCACTCTTGCGGTCACAGGTTTCACAAAGCTGTCTTCACTCCTTTTTGTCATTAATGAATGCCTAAAGAATGCATTACATAAGGAGGTATAAGCTTCACCAGAAATGGTGTAGTTTCACATAGCACATTTTACATATGGATAGTTCTCATTTCTAGAGGAAGTAACCAAAAGAAACATTCAGCCAAGCTGCGCTCAACATCCATGAGTCATTCTCACTGGAATTAATGGAAATACTCCTTGAAGAGATACCATTTAAAAAAATTAACAAAGTATGTTGTAGGGTAGGAGCTTTTGTGAGCTTTGTGAAAGCTCCTACCCTGAAGAAGTGAGCAGTGACTCATCTAAGCTCGTACCCACCCTACCACACATTTCGTTAGTCTTATAGATGCTATTGGACTCTTGCTCTTTTCTACTGCTACAAACAAACTAACTTGGCTACTCATCTTGATCTATTTACAAAAATGGAAGCAAAACTTCGACAGCAAGTTATTCATACGTTAAAGTCATTGTTGGGCTCTGTCTCTCTTCCAGAAAATGGTTTCTGCTAGAAGCAGTAGGAGACAACACATAGGGGAAGAGAGGTCTGATGAAAAATAAAGCGGTAGAGATCAGTAACAGGGTTTATATCCAGCTGGGCCTGGCAAATTGTTCTATGCTTCCTACTCATCTGGAGGCAGTGCATCTGTTATGTGGCCCTCACACCACCAGCTGGTTACAATCTCAAGGCACCTCTTTCAGCCATGTTCTTCCTAGCAAGGAGGGAGAATCAACCTCCCTGGATCTTCTCATTCCCTAGCCGCCAGCAGCAGGAGCCAGACTAGTATGCCCCTTGCCCTGGTGTTCTTCCAGGGAGGGAGGGGATACAAACTCCCTGCGGGCCAAGCTAGAAGCGACGAATTACACTTGAATGGCAAGTGAACAGACTCATATGGATTCCTCCCTGTTCACTTGTGCTCCACTCGATCCATTGGAAGAGGGAAATCTAAACTCCCCTCTGTCTGGAGATCAGGGAGCAGGGCCACCAGCCATGTGACCATTTTCACCGAGGGTGATTTAAACTTTAAAAAACTCCCCCCTTGTTCCAGCTGACCCAAAGTGATGTCATTGTGTGGTCCTGGAAGTGTGCACGCACTTTGTGCACGCGCATGTGGTACCAGGGGCACTACCTCCCGCCAAGGGTTGCCCCCTGTGCTGAAAACCCACTGAGTTCCACCACCTCTTCCCCCCCCCCAAAAGTCCTGAGTGCAACAATGATCTGAGTTCCTAGAATAAAGGGGGGAATGAAGTGATTTGAGTTCTGAAGTCATAGTCCCCCACCGCCAGGAAGTATACAAAAGCAACCCGGCTTATCTGCACTCTGGAATGGTACAGTTCATTCTACACCTCATTCTTCAGCATGGTTGAGCCAGAGTTTAGAACTGATCTGCACATTATTACTCATTAGATGTCAGTATTTAACAGAAGAAGAGGCCAGACTTTGGAATGCTTCCCCAGAATCCAGCAAATACAGAAAAAAAGCAAGCACCATACAGAGCCACCACATATAATTTGGAAGATTTCTGAAACTAAATTACAGGTTGCAGCAATTTTCTGTCAAAAGCAGAGCTTTAATAGCACTCCTAGATTGTACTTTAACAGTTTCCTTAGTTTCTCTGTCATTGGACACTATAAATGCAAGTTTGCAAACAGTGAGGTTTGTGACTGAACGAACACATCCTTCCTTTAGGACTGAATTTAGAGATACTGCTCAAAAGAAACCGTTGGGGGGGGGGGAGCATATACAAAAAACCTTCAGAAAAGCCAGCATTTAGAGAAGCGTTGTTTTTAAACCTTCTGCTGTTGATCCAAACATTTCTACTGTTTGGAGACAGCTTCTGAACTTAATTGGCAGTTTCTTCTCTTATAACAAAGTTTTCAATAGCCGTTTGCTTTTTCCTGCCAACCCACTCGCTAAGCATCTTTCTGGATCATCTCTAAAAGGTATGTTTGGTGGCAAAGCAAATGTCAAGATGCATTTAATAGCATTTTGAGCAACACACATGGCTTTTTCATGCACATCTCTGTCTGTGAATATACACACACATGCCAGACCAACATAGATAAGGACATATATGGCTATACTTGATAACACTTAAGAACACCAATTTTCATACTGAGGCACAGGTTGGGAATAACGGACTGCATCCAACCAGTTTTTATGCTAGTAAAAAAACAATCCAAAAAATGGCTATGGTGGGCATCATAGGACCAGGAAGGACAAAAACCAGTTAGAGAACTGGGCAAAGACTGAGTGACAAAGCTAGCTGGACCCAACCCAACATATTTTTGGCTTAGCACATAGCAAAAACTGAAGTACCAGTGAATCAATGCTTATCATGACAACCATGGAGAGAGGCGGCTGGCAAAATACCTGAAGGCTGTCACCTGGAAGAGGGCAAAGACCCATCCTCTGCTCCTCTAGAGAGCAAGGCCGAACCCACACGGCTCAAGTTTGCCGCAATTTTCCCGCCATTTATGCGCTTCTCAGAGGGCTGTTCACATACTCTCACCTCAATCCCGCCATTCTTTCGCATCTGTTGCGCTGCACCTCAGACGAGTTTGTCATGCTTTCCAACGCTTCTCTTACGCAGTTCTCACCATGGATGTGAACAAATAGAAGAGGTTCATAAAGAGACCGCCCCCTCTTAACCACCCCCACTTCCTTGTTTCTTGCCTTTCCGGAACACCGTCCCTCTTTGCCAAGCAATTCTTATGGTCCCAACTCTGTCCGAGGCATGCCCGCACCCCCATCCAGTTTATTATTTTTTTTAAGGGTGCTTTCCTAGTGCTATTGCGCAATCCCGTTTCAATTCCCAAGCGGTTTGGGAAGTGGCATTGTAAAAAGCCCGTGGAGGCATCAGGGAGGGGGTGGGGCATTTATAGTACAGTTAATAATGTTTTACTGCCGAAGGACAGCCTAGGTAATTTACAATAAGCAGGCTGTGGCTGCAAAGGTTGACTCTTTCCAGGTTTTTGTTTTGTTTTTAATTTAAATTATTGGTATAGCGAAAAATCGCTATCCTATAAATATAGTTGAGTGGTAACACAATAGTCTGTGGTAATTGGCCATGTGAACACCTGTGTTCCACCAATGTCCACAATCTTTTTCAGTGACCCATTGTGCTCTCCTGGGGCTCTCTGACCAACAGAAAATGCTACTTCGGTCTCGCATGGTCTGACCGTGTGATGCAGCGTGGTGTTTTCTACGAATCAAATGCACGACTAATATTACAAGTCATATATATGCCATAGGATGTTTGATTATAACCCCATTTCCCACCTCCTTGAGCTTAGGCGCCTTGAATTTTGGTTCTGTTCTAAAAATAAAGCCTTCATCTGGTCGTAAATATTAAGATTATACCAGCAAGAATGAGTCTTTATGTAGAAAACCATGATTTAAATCTACTCTTACTGACTACTGATTTAAATCATGATTTAAATCAAATCCACCTTGACTGATGGCAAACCAAGAAGCACCACCCTTGCTCAGAATAAAAGGAAGACATTCCTGCTATCAATAAACCCAGTGACACTCGACATCTTTCTGCACTATGTTGTGACATTTTTTGACTACCTTTGCTTCACAACACGGAGTCTTCCCTGGAGTCTTGGTAACGGCCCTTCCCTTACACCTCTAAAGGAGATAAACACTTTTGCCCTCTTCACATGCCCTCCCACAAAAATCAAAACAGGGGATGCTTTATTTTTTGCGTTAGAGAGAGAGAAGTTTCCAAGAAAAGCACCCTCCCATTTTGAAACTGTTCTTCAAAACAATGAATCAAAATCAAGAAATGCCACTTTGAAGTTAAGAAGCTGAGAATATGGCTTCTATGGCCACAGGAGTGGCTGAAGAGCAATCAGTCCTCCATCTTCAACCATGAAATGTCACAGGTGGAACGACTCCATTATCGAGATTCCTGCGGGTCTAGCTACAACTGTTTCTGTTACAGCAATGTGTCCTAAAGTGTGTAGCAAAGTGTGTAGCAAATTGCTATCCAGCATAGCCTAATGATACATGGTACAATATTACCCCAGGTTCAGAGCCCATGCCAAGCTTCCTTAGCGGCAAGAGATAAGAGAATTTGTTTCTAGCAAAAGTACCAAAATAATTACAGTCAGAAGAGGGAAGATGGACATAAATCTGGCAAAGCAGGAAAAAACCGGGAACATTCGATGATTTGAAAGAAGAGCTTTTATCAAAGGTCACTTTTTAAATGTGCGTAATATTGTTCAAATAATCTGCAACTGGAAAACATTTGAGGTGTTTCTAAATTACTATTTCTGCTCCAATGCAAACAATAGCTTGAGGGGCAGACATTGCTTCCTATTGCTGTCCCCAGAAACCCTTTCACACTTGGGTTTTGTCACTCACCTTCTCATGCAGCTGCTCTAGCCTTTGATTCCAGCCCAAGTCAATGTGGCTTTAACAGCCCCCCCCCCACATGCAGCAGAACCACTCAGAACTCTGACAACATGCTGGAGATGAGCTTAACAAGTTAGACAGAACCCTTTTCTCTTATTAGGGTGCGACCCATGGAACAAAAGATCAAATTACCACCCTGCCACATAAATGTAGGTTGCTATGTACATTACCCACATACCAACAACAGATTAACAAGCCAAAAGCAGGCAAGAACTATTATTATGTATAAAGCCTCCTACAGAGCTAAAGGCACTGTTTTCTAAAGCTGCCCAACAGAAAATTGCGCTTAGTATATACCACTCTCTAAGGAGCTTGTGCAGATCTGCCCTCTAGAAAACTAAAAACGGGGAGGGGGGCACACAACATTAGTGCACGTCAATTGCTCTTTTTATCACGCTCAGCCTGGGAGCTTCTGTCCTTAATAGCAAGGCTTTTCTTAAAAAAGGAAAACATGGAACCACATGGTGGTATTTACTTACATCATTTATACTCCACCTTTCTCCCCATGGGGTGACCTAACACAGCTTACATCGTTCTCCTCACCTCCAGTTTATCTTCAAAACAACCCTGTGAGGTAAGTTAGGCTGAGAGGGTGTGATTGGCCAAAAATCGCCCAGTGAGTTTCCACGGCAGAGCAGGGACTTGAACACAGCACTCCTGGATCCCAGTCCAACACTCTCACCTCTACACAGCTCTGTATTCGCTTGCAAAATCAGGATCCTGGTCACAGACATTCATTCTATCCTGGTTTGTGCTGAAAAATCCTGGTTGCAGCTTCTCAGTTCTTCCATTCAAAAACCTGACTATCACCCCAAATCTGCGTAAAGGCAAATCTGGACAGCAATGTGCTTCACGGGTGATAAGAAAAGACACATGTCTCCTGCACCTGTACCATTGCAACTGTTGCCCATCTGCAAGCTCTCTCACACTGCAGTGGCAACCAAAGCAAATCTGGCAACCAACACATTTTCCAGATGCTGGTAGTGGAGACACAGCTGGACGGAAGTCATCTTACTTCCCATACCTGTGCTGCTGCTGCTGCCCACCTTTGCACCCAGGTAGGTTGCAAAGGTACCGCTTTAGAGCCTGCTTGATTGGAAGAGGCAGTATTGGAAGTGGTCCCTGGGTCAGCAGAAGATAAGATAATATAGTTGGACATCCTTCCAGGTCAATATCCTAATACATAAAACAATAGAGATTTTTCCAAGTTGACATCCAGTATTTCACAGCTTGCATTAAGTATCTGTTTCCAGTGTTTTCTAATTACTTAACGTTCCCCCCATACATTCCAAAATGACTCTAGTTGATTCTTATATCACCAAAGATTAGAGGAACCCACACACGTTTTTGCCAGGGGACTAAGCATATGATACCATATGTAAACTATGTTTTAGCAATCCTTGTAAATAAAGGAAATGGGAGGAAAAAAACATAGTTAAGAGTAAGTGTTATTAATAAACTTCAGATCTGGCTTTATTTAAGGAAGCTAAACAACCCATGGATGATTTGAGAGCTGAGTTCACCATATACTAACCATAGATGGATCTCACTCAATATTCCCGAATGAAGTCCTGGTCAATTAGAAGCAGCACAGAGAAGTCGTATTCCATGCCTCCCCCACCGTCTAGAGATGGGGGGGGGCAACCAGTGTCCTTCTCTGTGGTCACTGCTTAATTATGAATCCCCTCCCCACAATCAAAAACGATTATTTGCCCAGACATTTTGCAGTCTTTTCTCTTAGTTATGCACTCAGGTTTTATCTGAATTGAATCTGCAGCTTTCATCTGCTGCTTTATCGATGCCATATGCATGAAACACATACAATGATCTAAAGGTCATATCATGTCCCTGCTTTGAAGGTTTCCCAAGACTTGTGTGGGAAGCTGCCTGCAGCCATGATGGAAGGAGGGATTAATTTGGTTGCAAATCAGTGAAACTGCAAACACACTAAGAATAAAATAATTGCCTATTCGTGGGGTGCAATCCACATCTTAATTATTTTGGTTTGCACTTCCTTTTTAATCATCGTGGAAGGTGCTCTTTGGCATGACAAAGCAGAACAGCAGCAAATGAAAATGTTTGGGTGTTCCTTGGGTTTCTACTCTATTTATATTTAATTGTGGTCAGTGAAATACATTTGGAACTGTGATCTCCATGAAATGCCATTTCAAATGCATGCTATTAACCTTGTAATAAAAAGGTGCCTCCCTTGATGTTGCCTGAACTGCTCATATATGTTATATGAGAAGCCTGAAGCATTATTTTAAGACCACAGTGGTTTCTATGACCAGCTACCTTTGGAATGTACAGAATATCTGAAGTCCTGCCTAGCAACTCAAAACAAAAGAATGGCTATACCATGTAAATGCTGCTTTTTGGATAGCAGATCGATGGCACCATGGCCATCTCTATTACTAGAACAAGGCAATTTTCTAAACAAAAAATGATAATGTTAACATCCAGACTTGTAGAGCAATTGAAGAAACTCCTACTTACTATTTAATTAAAATTTGTAAATATTTTTTTATCATTAGCCAAAGAACTGTCAAAATGGAGTGCTGGCTAAGCCTTGGGATACTAAAAAGGGGCAGTAAGTTGTTTGTTTTAAAATTCCCTGCTTAATCTTTATTATCAAAGACAATCTTATTTCTTTGAATAAGATTTAGGACTCTGTTCGGTATGATGACGTTACATTATACAGTGACATTTTTAGAAGGATTTGCATTGGTCCATCACCCAAATCCTAAACATATTTAGGTGGAAGTCCCACTGGGCAGCCACAGAACTTGCATACAAACAATTGTGCTCAGGATTAACACTGACATTTAGACTAAATTTAGGACAAATGGCTAAAAACTGTTCTCTGCATAACTACTCCATGTACTGGTTTGGTAGGGGATAAACTGAGAGGCTCATTGCTTCAATGGGCCAACCTCCATAAACATCGCATCCTGGCAAAAGCTTCTCTACAACAGAAAGCAGCTATTTCCAGTTTCAGAAGGGCACACAAAGGAAATAAGCACCTTATACCGGGTTATTCTGAAAGCCTGTGAATGAAATGGGAATAACAGCATACGAGTTAAGTTTTGCTTCTAGAGAAAAACAGAAACATACTCTGCAGAAAGCGAAACACTCAGAAGTGCTCAGGCGTTGGGCTCAGAGGTTACAAACTTTGCAGTGTTTATTTATGAGCTGATATTAAAAGTGGGCAAGATGCGTAAGAGGTTTGATACTGGCTATTCTGCATTGCACGTCGAACTAAAGTACCCTTGGCGCCTGCCTTCTAAAGTAAAGCTCCTGTTGACCCTTCCAGTCCAGGGCAGTCCATTCCAGGGCTCATTTTGAGGGGGAATGCGCAGGAACGCAGTTCAGGTAGTTCTCCCAAAAGGTCACATGTCAGGTGACCCCACCCACCTGATTTTTGGCCATTTTGGGCCCATTTCAGCCTGGATCAGGGCCGAAACAGCCCAATTTGGGCTCAAAATGGCCAGGATCAGACCCAAAACAGCCAGGATTGGTCCCAAAACGGCCAGGATCGGGCCTCTGACAGGTGGTGGATCACTCTCCTGCTCAGCAGCGGCCCAATCCTGACCATTTTGGGCCCCTTTTCAGCCATTTTCAGCCCCCTTTTGCCATTTTGGGCCCAATTTCAGCCATGAATGGCCTGGATTGGGTCCAAAACAGCCAGGATAAGTGATGTCAGGGGGTGGGGCATATGCAAATCAGTTATGCTAATGACACACTTCTGGTGATGTCAAGGGGTGTGGCATATACAAATGAGTTGTGTTAATGAGTTATGCTAATGAGTTCCTGCAGCTCTTTTTCTACGAAATGACCCCTGGTCCATTCCATTTGGAGTTCAAGAATTCAGAGGCTTTTCCTGGCACAGCTACCCATGATCCTTTCCACTGCAGATACCAGTGGGGATTTAGTCTTCCATATATAATATGAGCATTAGCACTGAGCTACGCCTCCCTTCGTCCAACAACAGCTAGGATCCTCCACCCTTGTGTACATTCCAACCTGCTTAGTCCATATTACTGTATGTATCACTAGCACTGATCAGGTGTGGCTAAAGTGCATTACTATACTTGCTAGACAAGTTTAACAGAATATTCAGACGTCTTCTGCATGTAAACTATGCCACTCATCTTAAAACATGTCAAGCTGCCATATAATAGCCACTCAAACCTTCTAAAGTCTAGAATCACTATCCAATAACACTTGGCAAAATACATTATGATCATGAATATGGAAAATGACTTTGAATTCCCAGATTAGCACTTAAATGGCCAAGTGGTTTGAAAAGTAACATTTGACTCTTTAGGTAACACAACTCTGGTAATGTATTTCCTCCCCACTCTTAAAAGTGGTAGCACAGGGTCTCCTGTAAAATTGCCTTAAAAGAGGTATTAAAATGTGGTGCATGTCTATTTTTGAGCATGTAGCACCTTTAAGACTAACCAACTTTACTGTCGCATAAACTTTCGAGAACCACAGTTCAGATGCATCTGACAAAGAGAACTGTGATTCTCGAAAGCTCATGCGACAGTAAAGTTGGTTAGTTTTAAAGGCACTACTGGACTCTTTTCTATTTTGCTACTACAGACTAACACGGCTCACTCCTCTGGATCTATTTTTGAGCATAGCATTGATAAGCATATGAACTGGTCCCCAGGTGCCTGTGAATAGGCAGGAATTTATATCTTCATATAAACAGTATCTTCCAGTTCATACAAATGCCAGATTGAGACCAGTCTTTGATGTGGCTTTGCTTCATCCAAGGGACTGCCACACGAACAATTCAACATGATCTATTGCAGTCTGCACATGTTTCATATACATCAGAAGCCAGCATGATAGGAATCATGACATACTTCAGAAGGAATTTGACACTGGATATTTATGACATGTTTATCTCGGTTTCAGACTTAAAGGCAGTAAGACAACAGGATGTGGGATTGTTGCACAACCACCAACTCCCCAAGAATGCACAGTTGTCATAACCCTCTATTACAGCTCTGGAAACAGCTGATCCCCCTCCCCACCACAAATGCCTAAACCACAAGAATGAATTCTTTGTTCATTCTTGGCTATGTTGCACATAAGATACAAAGCCACTGTAATTAAAATATTCAGAAGCAAGAAAAAGGCATCAGGAATAATAATGAAAAAGATACTTGCAGTAATATACTCAAAGCTGCTGGTTTTGGGGGGAAGCGGGGGGGCCCCCTGAAATATCTGAATTACGCAGTGGGCCTAAAGGTGCACTACAAATCCAAGCAAGATGGCTACAAGTACCCAACAATTACCTGCCACTTGTTTAATGACATATTCTAAATTTTTACCAGGACCAGGACAAATGCCTTGGAATCTGGTATTGGAACCCTCCAAAATATACTAATGAAATCAAAATCATGTACTCTGTTTATGCAGATATGCATATAAATTAGTATTTTGCATTAGGACACTCAACACATAACCCAAATCCAATATTCCTTATTTTTGTACAAACTGGTTGGGGCAAGGCTGGCAAAACATGAAGGTAAGTGATGCACCCTTTTCTCATGTCTGCAAACAATGAAGCTAGAGACGACACACACAGGACGTACTCACAACCTCCCTCTCTTCTCACAGAAAATCTCAGCTGCTGCCTTCATGCTTTCAAGTTTATCTGTAATGCACAAGGGGAAAAAAGTCTTCCAGGCAGCCATAGGCTGGACCCAGAGATACATACATGTACCAGTGTGCTGTTCACATGGTGCAACACATGAGGAAGGGGCTAGATTTTATCAGACTCAACAGCACTAACCATCTGTTCTAGCACCATCAGTGACTGCCAGCATCAGGAATCACTCGCGCCTGTTCTGATCAGAAGATAAAAGATTTCCACGCTAAGATTAGCATCTAGAACAGTCAAATTTTCATGTGTGTGTGTGTGTGTGTGTGTTAGAGACAGAGAGGGAGAGAGAGACAGACTGCTGCTCAGCTGATAATCCCCATTCTGGATGAGAAATGGTAAAAAGGACAATCAGTTTAAGCTAATTGGGATGGTACAGTAGAGATGTAATCATAGAGACACCATAAGCATACTTAGTAGGGATCTGCATATCGAAAACCCATCCTGGTACAGCCCCCTGTTGATTCCAGCATCCCTCACTGTTTGTGCCCTTCCAAAAAAGACCATCACCATCCCCTGCCACACAACTGAAGGCTGATGTGAAGTTCATATACACAAAAAAGGTTGGGAAAGACACAGAGGTATGTTTGTGGGGTGGGGAGATCCAGACGTGCTGGTGAGTTTGTGACTGAGTGGCAAATCATGAAACTGGTGTAAAACGTTGTCGTATGTGGTTGGATATTGTGCCTCATCACATGCAAGAAACGCGCACAGGAACTTTTCTGCCCTCTTAAAGTGACCTCATCAACAGGACACAAAGGTAATTAATCATTTTATTGCCACTGTCACAGCCCAGGAAGTCAGAAAAAGTAAACGTAAAGCAGGATTTCTTTTCCAAACGTTGTTGGCTAGCACAAGCCGGTGATGCTCTGCTCTCCTGCTTCGGTACCAGCCTGCCACTACGAGTTCGCTTGCAGTTTCCCGCCATAGGAGTCTGTGAAACGATGAGCATGCGCCACTGACACTCACCTACTTCGGGGTCTGTTAACACTCACCCTCTTTTTTGTACATACTGCAAACTCGGTGAGTCGATGGTATTCCGTGTGATTTTCGTGCTCTCGAGTGCAAAAAAAGCTGTCCCAAAGCCTCCATTAGTTCCTCCTCCCCTTCTCCCCACTGAAAAAAACAGCCATGAAAATCACAGGAATGGAAAAAAAACACTAATGAATTTCACCCTCGACTCAGCGACACTCACTGGAAAACCACTTAATCATAAGAACACTTCACTCAACAGCCACAGATACGAAACACAACGAAAATGTTTAAATGCATGCCCCTAATATTTAGGAAATTAGCCATGCTTGCAAACTTAAATTCCCACTTCCTTCCTTGTTCTAACCAAGATTACACCGGCACTAGAACTAACCAGGAATCGCTTGACCTTGGGGGGTGGCGGGTCAGGCAGCTTTTAGCTCTGGTTTTAATTCCTTTGTTGAATCAAACTCTTATCACAACATTCTGTCCTGAATCATTCTGCTCCACTTTGGCTTTTAAGTGATTCTCTGTTTGAGGAATACTGCCATCCTAGGTCAAAACTCCATTTTTAAGACCAAATGCTGTACATAATTAGTACGCTTTAGAAGATGTTTCTAAATGACAGAAGGAATCTGTGTTCCTTTACTGACCTCTGCTGTTGTGATTTGGGATTTGTGAACCGGCTAGTACATTTTAACAGTAAATTGCATTAATGTTTTTTTTATTATCTATCTATTTATCCAATCTACGTTTTTTATAGCTGGCCACTAGGACCCAAGGCTGATTATATAGTGCAAGTCCATGAGGTAAACAGATGGGACATTTAATAAACCATACAATTGGTACCACTTTAGAGACAGCTGAGAAAAACAACAAACAGGAGCAGTTCCAGGACCAACTTTGAGATTGTCAGAGATCTGGAACCAGGGCTTTTTTTCAGCTGGAACGTGGTGGAACAGAGTTCCGGAACCTCTTGAAAATGGTCACATGGCTGGTGGCCCCGCCCCTGCTCTCCAGACAGAGGAGAGATTAGATTGCCCTCCGCAGAGCGGCACAGAGGGCAATCTAAACTCCCCTCTGTCTGGAGATCAGGGGGCGGGGCCACCAGCCACGTGACCATTTTCTTCTAGGGCAAGCCACTGAGTTCCACCACCTCTTTTCCCAGAAAAAAAGCTCTGCCTGGAACTAAAGGCAACCTCTGAGCAAGGAAGGACACTAAAGGAAGAAGTTCTTAGCCAGCTAAGGCTGATGGGCTCTCCTGTGACGTCACTTGGCAACTGCCATCCTAGGAACTGCAATAGCCCTGTCTGGCCAGTCACATTAATGGCGCCAACAGATGGCTGGCGGCTCCCTTTTCTGTCCAAGCAAACCACCAGGTTGACTGACAGCCACTGAAGCCTTTTACATTCTCCACGTTCTTTCCACCCAGGGCTACTTGAGATAAGCGTTTTAAAATCAGACAACTAACTGTCTCCATAGTGATATGTGGAATTTCATTAACGGGGGGGTGGGGTGGGGAGAGCACTTTTTGCTAAATGAAGTAACATGGTTTGAAATACCAATTGCTGGTTCGGTTCTACCACGTTAGCCAACAGTTAAAAACAGCCCTGTGTGTGTGAACTTTTAAGAAAAGTTCCAGGATATTTTGTAAACTAATGCAACAGTATGGCTTTGCAGAAGAGTCAGTTCAGTAATTAGGACAGGTATCTGGAGAAGGGGGCATACAAATGTTTTAAATAACTACAGAAGTACCGGTGGCAAAGGAACGGGAATATCCCACCACCCAGTGTTTTTCCTTGGGCAGTGAAGAAAGACCATTAATAGTCTGGCACATTGTTCCTCCATTTTAAAAAAAAATCATTGTGAAAGATCTTCCAAAATATTGAATTCAGAAAACCTAAGACTTATAGAATAATTAGGTCCATAGCTAGGGAATTAAGTTATCCCTTGAACACTTTTCCAAGTAAAAAGCTCACACTAAAACAACAGAAAATTATCAGCCCACTTCCATATATCTCCATTGAACCCATGGATGATCAGAAACTGCCACGTCTCAGTCCCTCCCACAAACTGAAATTAGGATATTACGTGGTAATTACCACCAACTGAGTCCCCAATCTACACTCTGTGGGCAAAGTAATTGAGAGAACAATGGTGGACAAACTCTGGTAGCGTTGCCAGCCTCCAGGTGGGACCTGGAGATATCCCAGAATTATATCTGATATCCAGACAGCCGAGCTGAGTTCCCACAAAGAAAATGGATGCTTAGGAGGGTGGACTGTGTGGTATTATACCCTGTTGAGCTCCTTCTCCTCCTTAACCCCTGTCTTCTCTAGGCTCTATCCCCAAATCTCCAGCAATTTCCCAACTCAGAGTTAGCAAATCTAACTCCAGGTCTTCCTGGACAACACATCTACATTGGACCTTTGTAATCTGGTTTCAGACCAGGCTAAAGGAGGGGGCACCAGGTGCGGCTGCCAGCCACCAAGAGTGCACCAGAACTGGTGGCTCACTGCCCGGGAGGCTGAGCGCAAGGTTGGAAGGCCCTCGCCTGCCCCGTCGATGGGGTGGCTGGCCTGCCGCACAGAAGTGACATCATCACGCAGCACCAGGAGCGCGCGCATGTGCACTGCGCACACATGCAGAGGGCTAAACAAGGTTTGCACCGAGCACCAGCAACCCTAGATCCGGCCGTGCTTCCACCTTCGACACAGTGTACCATGCCATCTTGCTGAGATGTTTAAAGGCAGAAATAGGTATTTGGGGACATTAGTTTATATCCTCGTGACTGGGATATAAAGGCTCATGATTTCTCCACTCCTCCTCATATCTGAAGAAGGGAACTTTGACTCTCGAAAGCTTATACCCTGAAAATCTTGTTGGTCTCTGAGGTGCTCCTGGACTCCAATCCTGTTTAGTAAAATGCTGAAGGAAGAAGCCTGCGTATTTGACTTTGTGGATGAAATCAGCCTAAGTGGCAACTGACGGAAAGGTATGTTTATCCTTTCGGTCTAAGTGGCAACTGTGTGGAAAATTAGTCCTTGTGACTGAGTCTGTGGCGAAAATTTAAAGATCTGTTCTTGTTTTGAAACCATCAAGTTTATGAACCATTTTGAAACCAACACACTTTAAATTACTGTGGAACCATGGTCTATTTCTGGTTAAGTAAAATGCCTTTTCCAACTGGAATATACGATCCTTTGTTTACTTCACCCCCCACCCCCATGTGCTGGCCCTTCTGTCATTCTACCATCCATAGCTAAGCCTTCTGATAATACAAGTCCAACTGAGTGAAAATTAAAGCCTTTGGTGGAAGAGAAAATCTAATAAATCAGCAATGTACAGGTCAGGGAAGCAGCAATGTACAGGTCACATAAAGGGGGCAAAATGCCACAGTACATATTAACACCCATTCTGCAGTCATACCACTGCCTGCCCTTTAGTTATCAGGTACAATTCAAAGGATTAACTATATCACATGCAAAACCCTGCATAGCCTTGGACTCTCCTATTTGCAGGGCCATCTCTACCTGCTATGCTCCTCCACGACATCTTTGCACATAGGGTTGCCAAGTGTCTATACCCTCCCAGTGGGAGGGACCTGGCACTTACTTCGTGTCAGCGGTGTGCTCTTTCTTCGTGTGCACATTCTGGCACCTGTGTGACGGCATCTCTTCCAGAAGGGACGTCATCACATCAACCATGAGAGCATTTCCATGTTCCATGGGAAGCCAATTCAGCCCATTTGGGGCCAAAATCAGCCCCAAAGAAAGCACGGGAGCAGTCCCACGGCCAGCACGACAACGTTCACTTCCAGGAGTGACATCCTTCTGCACCCTGGGAGCATGCACACCACACGCATTCCTGGGGTGCTTGCTGGTGGCAGGCGACCTCTGGGGGCTTGCCACCTCCTGCCAATTACTGGTGGATCGGCGGGCAAGGAGGAAAATCTCCACCACCAGCGGCACCTGGAAACCCTATTCATACATCAAAGTAGGGCCTTCTGCAGGTACCACCTTGCAAATGAGCAAGATCAACAACTGCCTGCTCATGTGCAGTCTCTATGTGCCCCCCCCCACCTTGTGGAATGGCCTGCCTGATGTGGTCAGAAAGGCTCCCATACTTCTGTCATTCCATAAGCTATGTAAAACAGAATTGTTCAGGACGGCATTTCTATAAACGGAAAAAAAGACTACATCAACACAAAATGGTTCCTAGTCCTATTAAATTGCTTATTAGATGTCTCGTTCTGTTGACTGATTGCATGGACTTACACTATGTAATCCACCTTGAGTCTCAGCGAGAAAGGAATAAATGAATGAATAAAGAAGGAAAAAGGAGGAAGCTTTCTAAAATATCCAGATATAATATTAAAAAAACAATTAAAGGTTTATGGAAACTAGCCTGAGATGACTAGTATGGAGGTCTGTTATCCTGGAAGGGGATTGGTTTACCTTATTTCATTGCAACCATTTCACGCTACAAATTGTGTTAAGAATCTTGGGGCTTTGCTAGATCAAGACTTTTTAAGACAGTCTTAACTACTGCTGCAGCTTGGCTAAGGCTGCCTTTTTTCTGATCTACACCAAATTTTCTGTATATCAGCCCTCTTGGACAGGGCAGTGCTATTCCTCTAACTTCTTGTCTGGATTACTACAACACATTCTACATGGGGATGCCCTTGTAGACAATTCAGCCGTTTCAGCTAGTTGAAGTGTGGCCATTCAAATTGTCATCCAGAAAGAGATGTTTCTACCACAACAGCCTCCTTTAAAGCTAGAGCTAGAACTAGAGTTGAGTTATAAAACTCACACCTCCACCCTCTTTTTATGTGTATGATGTGCAGGGGAAGGGGAAGGGGGCCCATCTAGGTTACTGGTAATTATGCTGTGGAAAATGAGTCTGTGATTTCACTGTCTATTTACTGTAATTTTATCTACTGCTGCAAGCCACCCTGAGCTCACTTGCGGGAAGGGCGGGCTATAAATTGAATAAATAATAAAATAATAATAATACTCTTGTTCGACTCTACCCTCTGCCGTTCTGGCAGGAAAGTTTAAAGCTGTCCCTTACTCTCTTAGGCTTTGCTCCTGTCCCCTAAGAGAAACTGACTCAATGGAGCACATCTTCTTTAACTGCCCAAGTCACAGTAAAATTAGAGTGGAAACCATCAGTCCATTAGTAGAAAGATTCCCTGGAAGTTCAAATAAAATCAAACTTGATTATCTTTTGTCTGATTGGAATCACCAGACAACATGTCAAGTAGCAAGATTCTGTGCCCAGGTTTACAAGCAACGTAAATTGCATAAGGCAGACAATGTATTTTAACCTTTTAAACAACTAATTTATGATGATCTTATTTTTTTACTCTTATATTTATTCATCGTTCTTCCCCTGTATCCAGTCACAACTGTTTTTAAACTGATTTGCAAGTGGTTTTATATGTACTGGTCGCAGATTCTAATAATAAACTTGACTTGACTTGACTAATAATACTCTTCTAACTTTCGGCTTGCTTGCAGGTTCAAGATCCTGGTTCTTACCATAAAGTCCTTCATGAACTGTGCATCACGCTATGACAGCCGGTTTGGTGTAATGGTTAAGAGCAGCAGGACTCTAATCTGGAGAGCCAGGTTTGATTCCCCACTCCTCAGCTTGAAGTCAGCTGGGTGACCTTGGGTCAGACACAGCTCTCTCAGAGCTCTCTCAGCCCCACTCACCTCACAGGGTGATTGTCGTGAGGATAATAACAACATACTTTGTAAACCACTCTGAATAGGCATTTTCCCATGTGGACTGTTATTTATGCATGTTTTTGAATTGATGGATTTTATATGAGATGTTTATTGGAATGTTATCAGCCGCCTTGGGGTAGTAGTGGAAAAAAGGAGATAAATGCTTTAAAATAAAATTAAGATGGTATTGGATATTAAAATCATGCAGTTGCAAATGTACACAAAATGTTATATAACTGAACTGAAATGTATACTAATTTGCATTAAATTCTCACAGTTGGGTAAATATAATTATGCAATGAATTTTAATCATGAGAAATAGACATTCACTCAAGCATTACAACTTTACGACTTATGCAGCAAGATAGAGTGTATAAGACTAAAATCCCTAGTATTTAGCAATTAAAATATTCACTGCTGCCAAGTTACGTTGCAACTGCAGAATTTTCAGAACTATTGTTTTGAAGAATTATCATTTGGCACATTGAAAGGATCTCATTAGTTTGAAACTAATAGGGATTGGTCGTTGCATAATACACACTGAATTAATTTTAAAATGATTATCATGGGGAGGGGATGTCAAGTAGAAATAACCTCTGATTGTTGAATGAGAGACCATGACCTTGCGAAGCCTTCAGGTTTGCATAGTCAAATAGCAGTTCTTTAAAATTCATAAACTGCCAAAATAACACAGTATAAAAAAAAATCCCCAGCTAGAGCTGCACAAGTCCCTGTGCCAAACTTTTCTCTCCTCCTTCCTCCACAATTATAAGTTTAGGGGGGGGGGAAACCTTTTGCTTCTAATGAGATAAAGATGAAAGGTGGAATTCCAAGAATTCACATGTTTTCTCAATGTTTATTTGTTATGAAAGAATACTTAAGACTATCAACAGCACGGAAGAGCAAAGCTGGTTACTGAATCCAGCGGCTGAGAAGGCTGAAGTTCAATCACATTGCCTCTTCCATGGATGCAGCCCCACCTACAAAGAGATCTGGTATCTCTCAAAGCTATACCTTGTGCAATTCTCAGCTGGAACTGTTGTTTTATAGATATGCTCTTCAACGTTTTATGGCTTAACAAGGAGAAGTAGCTGTCAGGGCCTAAGGAGTAAAGTTGAATAACCTCAAACTTTAACCATATGTTGAGAAGCAAATCCATCACACCAATATTTGGGAGGAGGTACCGCCCGGACATTTACATGTGCACCCAGTTGCTGATTGGTTACTGCAAGCAGAGGGGGGAATGAGGAAGTAAAGAAGATTCAGCCTAACTTCTCTCATGTGAGCAAAATGAGTTGACGTGGAAAAACAGCTTCATGCTGCTAAGAAGTGAACGAAATGATTTTCACCTCTGGAAAGTTTGCCTTCCGCACGAATATTTGCTTGGAAAGTTTGCCTTCCGCACGAATATTTTTCTCTGCCTTGGCTTCTGGGGGAGTGCTTTCGGAGGGAGCTTCTGCCTGAAGTTGTGCTGTAATCCATCTGGACTTCCCCAACCTCAATATGATCTTTATTCTAAACTGGCCTTACTCTAATCTTTTTGGAAAGAACGCAGTCCAAGCATGTTTGCGCATCACCTGGAAGGAATACTGCACGACTTCTTGCTGCACAGGTCCCGTCCACATTAGCACCATTTCCCTACCATTAACTCTTCACAAGTTTTAACAGAGCCATTACAGTGTGTTTATAAGGCACCAAAAAAAGTGTTGGCAGGTCACCACAGCAGCTGTGGTAACCAACCAACCATACCTCTAGATCCAAAACACAATGTTGCTGAAGAACGAAGAAAACAAAGGAAAGCTGCAATGTCAACTCCCGTGTGTGGAAGCTCCATTACCCTTGTGCATGCCTCTGCATTCACAGCAGGATGAAAGCAACACGAGGAGTCCTTCATGTAATTCAGTCACAAGCCCCATGGACTGTCACCTTGCTCCTGTTCAGCTTTAGCTGAACCAGCCAAAGCTGGTTGGCTGCTCAGTAACCTAAACATGTCATGTTTCCTTCTGTTCAACCAAGCATAATGACGTTATAACATTATGATGTTATAAGACCACCATGCTTGTTCTTTTTTAAAAATAAATCCCCAGTACACCACAACCCTACTCCAAGTAGACATTTTTGTTTAGGATTTATGACCTCTCCCCCTGCATGGTCCAAAAAGACAACACAACCAATATAGCCGTCACTTACTAACTACTGTCGCATTAAAGAATACTTGACACGCTTATATGCAAAATTACAAAATTTACTCATACATAAAGTGAATTCTAAAAGCTCAGTAAACCAAATTCTGTTTACACAAACATGTTGGAACATATATCACACCCTCACCTCTACTAGAAAGGAAACAAGGGGGGGGGGACATACAAGCCAATCCCCTGATGTTTGCAGAACCAAAATAATTATAATAGGGCTAAAAAGCCTCTACACAAATTCATCCAGATATCAATATACAAATGCACATATATGTTGCCAGAGTCAATGGTCGACAAGTAATCAATTACTAAATTCGAATCGATATTTTCAAATTGTAACTGAATGGGTCAGCTAGCAAGAGGTCCCGTTTCCGGTTTCCCCTTCTTCAGAGCAGTTACAAATCCAGCAATTCAAATAGCATATCTCACAAAGTTACGGCTCACTCACTGGCGTACGCCAGTGACGTCATAACATCAACATGACGTTATAACATCAATAAGTTTTCTTCATTAAAAAAGTGTGCCTTGGAAAAGGAGGGGGAGGAGGGGGGAGAGGAAAGGGGAGGACGATGGAGAGACCAATCAGCAAATAATGGCCTGCAATGGTGGGCAGAACAGGGGACTGAAGGAGAAAAACTGAAAGGAAAATTCTGCACAACTGAAAAAGCAGACTCAAAACCGCACTGAGAAAAACGTCAGGGAAAGCGTGGGCAGAAAATTCAAAGAGAAACCTTGAAAATGCTGCATTTAGAGTTAAGCACGGAGAATTCAGAAGAAAACCAGAAGCAGTATGGGGCCAGAACTGGAGGAAATCGTCAGTGCAGAAAAGGCCTTTATCAAGCTTGGCTTCTGAAATACTGTTCATGTAACGGCAACGAGTTCATGCAGAATAAAGCCATGGGGGAGTTAAAAAAAATTCTACTTGCTAACTAGGCAATGAACAGCAAAACTTCAGGATTCACTGGAATAACATTCAAAGTGTCTTTGATAAGGGAAGGGGTAAGAAGGGCATGCATAATTGTCTAACCCCCTCTCTCTAACTCCTTTACCCAGTTTGCACTGTCATGTTTCCTTCTGTCCAAGACCGCTACCACTTAAAGAACCATCCCACTTATTGCGGCATACATTTTTAGGCACTATAGCCCACTTTATCAGATGCATGATGTATATCCTCACTTTGCAGGGATGTATATACATGGTACACAGGGGGAAGAAGTTCACAAATGAAAGCCATGAAGTACAAACTGTAAAGTCTATCAAATTGTGCCGTATATAGAAATATAGAAAAGCTAAGAAAGAGAAGCCTTTTTTCAACAGTGGTCACTGGCAATAACAGCATCTTTCTTGCTATGCTGATTTAAGATGGAAAGAGGGACAATTATTTTCGATAGGTGGAAAGATGTCCCCATTATCAGAAGAGGAATTCAGCAGAATCCTATCTGCTTATAAATTTAGATTCTAACAGATTAGTACATACCAAGTTATTGCTCTACCATAATTTGCAACCAGAAAGTTGCTTTGTAGGCAGCTGCAATCCATGTACAGAATGCCACTTAAACCAGCATGTCATGCATTTAAAAAAAAATTGGAGAAAAATCATGGCCACGGAGAAGTGGCTATGCAGACTCAAAACACTTGCTCCTTTATTGCTCTTAGAGGTATTTAAGCACTCCTTGAATTTTCTCCTTTTATTACTTTACCTTTCTATGGAACAACCAAAGTAACTTAAAACCAAAAGTTAGATTATGCTAAAGATTCACTCAAGTTTTAATAAGGAGCAAAAGCCACCACTCAAGCCCTATACTACTGTGGGATATGAATTATCCTTGACAGTTTTCATTTATCATACTTCCAAGAAGAGTCTATTACCTCCATTTAGCATTTTTACAGAAGAATATCCAGCTGCAATGTAACGCTGTCTTTAGGGAAGCCTGCTTATGAAGTATGACCTACC
This sequence comes from Eublepharis macularius, assembly GCF_028583425.1. NCBI lineage: Eukaryota > Metazoa > Chordata > Lepidosauria > Squamata > Eublepharidae > Eublepharis > Eublepharis macularius. Next base: position 23,202,171 of record NC_072792.1, on the reverse strand, counting down.
ACCGTGTTTCTGAAAACCTCACGCAGTGCAAGCCTTTAAAGGGAAAAAATGATAGTTTTGCAAATGAAACCTGAAACGAGGGTGGGAAGTGACGAGATTCGAATACGCAGTTCATAATATCATGAAGCATCTTACAAATTAAACGTGTGATGCTAAAGAATACCTAGTTTTTTTTTTAAAGTTAAGTACCAAGATAAAACCAGAAAGCAATCTTAAAATAAGGCAGGGAACCATAAATACAACCTTACAATTTTTATAAATTAGCATAAGACCAAAACAAGAGAGATTTTGCTGCATATACTTAATATATCAAACACATATTTAAAGCTGGACAGCCAGGACATGAGGTGTTTTGTTATTTTCCTTTAAAAAAAAAAAGGATGCTGGAATGCTGTTAATCTGAGCACATTCACTTAGCAATTTGTAAATGATTAGCTCCACGTCCCTGGAACAAAATGAAAAGCTTACCCAAACCCATTTCACTTGGTTATTAGTATTTAAATGAACCATGATTTGAAATCTTAATTCCAAAAATGCAGCACCCAAAGAATAAGGAGAAAGCCTGGTATATTAATATGCAACCCAAGCCTGCCTAAAGTTTTGCCCCCTTTGACAGAAGTAGGAAAAAACAAACCTTCTTAGCAAACAAGCTGCACATACTTAAAAGTGTCTGTCCCAGTTATGCACAAGTGATACAAACCCTTGGACTAGTACCAAGATGGTCACACTTAAGAGAGCAGGAAGCTTGTTAACATTTATTTATTCCTTGACAGCACATTTGATCAGTAAAGGTGAGAATACATGAAGTTCTATTCTATTTCCAAGCAGCCACTTCAAACTTATCCATCACTGATCACTCTTCACTTGGGCCTGGCCCTGTACCACTCCATGGTAATACGGATGAAACAAATGATTACTGTGCCAATGGCAATTTCTGATTTTTTTTTTAAACAGATGAGTTCGATGTCCACCTATTAAAGGAGGAGGCACCAACATATACATAGATTAACTATTTTATTGCCTGTAAAATAGCCATAATAAAGTAATACAGATAATAAAAATAGTTAAGATTTCTTAGACACAATTTAACTCATAAATTAGTGGATTTTTTTCAACCCCTGGACTGGTAACCTTACGGGGGGATGCATCTGCTGGGTCACAGCCCCCAATAAATTTGCCCCCCCCAAATGCACTGCTGTTAATGTGCATGAGTAGAAAATGAAGGAGCCATGCAGACACTGTGCGCAGGCAGGAGCAGCAAGATCACTAAGTGTTGTGCTTATTCCTGCTTGCATCTGACGAAGAGAGCTGTGGCTGTCGAAAGCTTATGCTACAACAAAGTTGGTTAGTCTTAAAGGTGCAACTGGACTTTTTACTATTTTGCTACTACAGACTAGCACAGCTAACTCCTCTGGACTTATTCCCGCTAGCTTCACTCTCCTCCAGCTCCTCTCTTGACCTCCTACCAATGGGACCACCACCTTCCTCCAAAACCATCCTCTCTAAAACCACCAATGGACTCTGCAGTCGTGAACCCAAAGGTCTCTTCTTCTCAGCCCTTCATTCTCCTTGGCCTCTCCGCTGCCTTTGATACAGTTCATCACACTTCACACCTTAGATTTCTTCAACTCTACCCTCAGTTACTGCCCCCCCCAATTGCTCAGTTCTTCCACAGGGTTTTTTCTCTGCTTTCCCACTCTGATCCCCCCCAAGGGATCACTCATTGTCCCCCCTCTCTTCTTTCACCCTAATTATACTGTACTAAAGATCGTTTTAAATAAAAATAGCGTGGCAACTCGAGTTTAATTCAGGCTTTCAGAAGAGAAGCAAGAGAATCTGTAGTTAGGAAAACAGAGGGTGTGTAACAACCTTTATTTCAGTGTGGCTCATGAACAGGTTCTTAGCAGAATGCAGGACCACTTTCACATCAGTCTGCACTGCCCAGCCTTGGACATACAGCTATTTTATGTGGAAATGATACACACTGTAAACAAAACTAGAATTAGCACTAGAAACACCCACCTCTATCTTCTATTGTTCAAGAGATAAATATGCTTTTCATCACACTTGGGTCACACTTTTCCTTTAAAAATAGAGAGAGAGAATACATGGAGCTATCCCAGTCTATTCCTACAACTATTCTGTGGGGTGATGATTCCAGCAAGCTTTATAGTAGTTGCTGTAGTATAGCGGTTGAGTGGCTGAGATGCAACTCAGCACTCTGCTGGTTCAAATCCCACTATTATCAGTTCAGCAGGTGGCCTTGGGAAAACCACTCCTCTCAGCCCCAGCTGTACTGCGGGAATAACAACACTGACTTTGTACACTGCTCTGAGTGGAGCACAAATGTGTCCACAAGAGCAGTATATAAGCATAGTTATTATTATTATAGTTGACAGATCTCCTAGGCAGAAATCCACAAGTTTTGGCTGGGCTGGGTAGCTATTATCATTAACTAGCTCATGAGGCTCAGCTTCCTCACTTTATTTTTAATATTTATGAGTCACCTCTATGCCAGAAGAGCACATTAGGAGACATAACAACCAACACAATATAAACTGAAAAATATATAAACCTTAAATGCACAGTTCCAACACCATGAAATAATTACAGTGAGGTTGATTAAAGTGCTAGTTTATCCACGGTTCATTCAAAATAGCTAAGTGGTTTCAATAGTCCATATTCAAACTATTCCTTGCTGAGGTAAGTTGCCTGAAGATTCCACAATGCTTTGTGTGGGGAACCCTGGAGGGGTGTGTGATGTATTCTGGAGAGCCGGTTAAGAGCAGTGGTACTCTAATCTGGAGAACCGGGTTTGATTCCTCCCTACTCTTCTGCTTGAAGCCAGCTAGGTGACCTTGGGTCAGTCACAGCTCTCTCAGAGCTCTCTCAGCCCCACCCACCTCACAGGGTGATTGTTGTGAGGATAATAACACACTTTGTAAACCGCTCTGAGCAGGTGTTAAATCCTATAAATTGAATGCTGTTATTTCTGACAGGTTGTCTAGATCAAGAGTCCCATTTCTTTTTTCAAAGAATCACATGCAATATTCAGGCATCTCATCCAGGCATACAGACATGGTTTGTTTCCATCAATGAAAAGTGGAGTGCTTTGGGGGTGGAAGGCACGTGAACACGCCTCCTAGGACACGCAGACGGAGCAAAATGACATTACTTTTGGGAGTGATAGGGCTGCCAGCTCCAGGTTGGGAAATTCCTGGAGATTTTGGAGATGGAGCCTGGAGAGGATGGGGTTTGGGGAGGGAACGGGCCTTATTAGGGTATAATGCCATAAGGTCCACCCTCCAAACCCACCATTTTCTTCAGGGGAACCGATCTCTATGGCTTGGAGACCAGTTGTAGTTCCGGGAGACATCAAGCTACCACCTAGAGGCTGGCAACCCTAGGAAGTGACATCATTATGCAGGCTGCAGCATCATGCTGGGTCAATTTGGAAATCTGGACCCCAAACGAGCCAATTCTTTATAAATCACCCCAATATGAGGTGCGGGAGCTCCCCAAGATGGCACTCCAGGAAGTGACATCACTGCCAGGAGCATATTATGGGCAAAGCAAGCATGCAATGATTTATTAAAGGTGAGTGCCAGGTCCCCCCTCCCCATGGGAGGGTAAGGGGGCCTGGCAACCCTACACGGGATACAGCTTCGCGCAGCTTCTAGCAGGACAAGAACTTGGATCCAGCAATGTGCAAGCGGAAACATAAATAGACTTAGCACAGCTCCACTTGTGTCAGATCTTCTGCAACATTTACAGTTTTCCTCCCTATATATTATAGTGCCCAGAAACTGGTTGCACAATATTTTGTGCAAGAGGAAACACAACTGAGAATACAAGTTTGACAGTGCAAGAAGCCACCATTGTCTTTTTCTTTCACTTCTGCTTGTGCAAGAGCCCTACCCCAGTGTAAGCAGAAATTTTGTATGGGATCCAACTCATAATGTTGACAATGCCACATTTTTCACATGCACCAACTCTATTTCAGCCTTCACAAGGAGAGTAAGAACCTGATTTAGGGTAATTACCCTATTATTGGCATCTTGCACATTCTACAAGTTAGAAAAGGTAACTACCTTGCTTGCACCCCAGACACTTTCTGCACATTATTGTGGCATCCTCCTCATTTTCATTCATAACGTCTTTGGAAAATGGCAAATGAGTCAGAGCAAGTTTTTACCCCCTGCAATAACTCTCTAGAAAGTGATCAGGTCACAGGGCAAACAGAGCAATACTCAAGGGTCTGTAAAAGTCAATACTCAAAAGCCTAGCAGACATGCTTACATCAATCAGAGCCATGAAGTACATGCTAAACCGCCTCAATGAACGTCAGTAGAATTTAAAACATGTTTAGCTTTGGCTTGTTGGTCCCCTAAGGGCTGTTGGACATGGCTACCACATAAAAGCTTAATGCTATGAACATCAAAGCCTTTGGAAATCACACTAAAAACATGAAGAGAGGAGACGGAGGAACGAAGCCAAGCTACACCTCTCACAATGACCTAATGCAGCAACCATCTAATTCTGGCTGCTTTCTGCACAATTCATTGCTCAGTCAAGGCCACTGCAGGCCATACCCACTCTGCTCTGTATTATTTACAGGAAATAGGCCATCAGGTAGACTCCGCCGTACAAAGGAGCAGGATGGCAGGGACTCTTGTTACACTTTAAAACACGAGGATGCTAATAATTGCTCAGCTCTGCCTAGGATGGAAACTCCATGATGTGGGGACGAGAGAAGGGGAAATCATTGTTTGAAGCCTATCGATTGTCATGAATGATCGGGCTGCAATATGAACTTCTGAATTATTTTATAGTTACTCCACAGGTAGGATCAGGGCTCATTTTGAGGGGGAACGCGCCGGAACGCAGTTCCGGCAGTTCCCCAAAGAGGTCACATATAAGGTGCCCCGCCCACCTGACTCTTGGCCATTTGGGGCCGGTTTCAGCCTGGATTGGGGCCGAAACGGCCCAGATCGGGTCTCTGACGGGTTGTGGATCACTCTCCCACTCAGCAGTGGCCCAATCCTGACCATTTTAGGCCATTTTCAGCCCCTTTTTGCCATTTTGGGCCCAATTTTGGCCCTGAATGGCCAGGATCGGGTCCAAAAAAGCTAGGATAGGTGATGTCAGGGGGTGTGGCATGTGCAAATCAGTTATGCTAATGACACACTTCTGGTGATGGCAAGGGGTGTGGTATATGCTAATAAGTTATGCTAATGAGTTCCTCCAGCACTTCTTTTTCCAAAAGAAAAAGAAGATTGGCTCTCCATTACAGCTGCAAGACCAGGATGCCTACATTTCCCATCCAAACTTAAGGGAAGCTGACAAGTGTCCAACCTGTGTCAGGCATCACTTGTAGCTTGGCTCTGAGTTTTGCCATCTTTTGGGCATGGAGCAGGGGTCACTGGGGTGTGGTGGGGGGAGGTAGAGACCTGGCAATCTGCCCAAAAAATTGACTTGATTAAGGCCATTTTATATCTTTAATTTAAAACAAGGATAGTAAAACTATTGACATGTTTTCACTGGAAATCATGGTAGCATGCCAATATTCACCCCTTTCAATGCTCCTCTAAGCTTGTCAGCTATGACCTGAAAACCCTAGGCACGTTACATTTCACAAGAAAGACTGGGCTTTTCTACAATTAGGGTTACCAGTCCCCTAGTAGGGGTGGGGGATCCTCTACTCTCACCTGGCCATTTTAGGGGAAAGGCATGGGAAGGGGCCTGGAAACACTGGGGAAAACCCAGCAAATTCCAAGATCTATAAATCTCAATTACAAACACACACACACACAACTGATAAACTTCACTTTGTGCATTAACACCCAGAGCAGACATTAGATTTATACAGGGCTTTTTTTCAGCAGGAACGCGGTGGAACAGAGTTCCGGAACCTCTTGAAAATGGTCACATGGCTGGTGGCCCCGCCCCCTGATCTCCAGACAGAGGGGAGTTTAGATTGCCCTATGCGCTGCTCAGTGGCACGGAGGGCAATCTAAACTCCCCTCTGTCTGGAGATCAGGGCGCGGGGCCACCAGCCATGTGACCATTTTCTCCAAGGGCAACCCACTGAGTTCCACCACCTCTTTTCCCAGAAAAAAAGCCCTGGATTTATATCAATATGCCAGTGTGATACCTCCTTCCAAGAAGCTTTCCAATCTACAGTTATTCCAAGTCAGTATCAAGAGAAAACGGACAAGCTTCTCCTGATGGTTATACTGCCCAACAGCCAATTTATCGAAGATGTGATAAGCAGAGTGCAATTTTCTGAAAACGGAAAGCTGCCTGCCCAAACACTATCCAACTTAATGCAAGCCGTATGACTAACTTAATATTCCTTGTGGGTTTTTTTCTTACAAAGATTTAACCAAGCAAGAGTTCTTTAATAGTTCACACTGCCACATTTAAACTTGCTTCCCGGCTGCCACATGAAGCCAATTCTGCCCAAAGCAGCGAAATTGCAAAAGATGACAAGTACTTTAGAAATCGTAAGCTTCATTGCATATCAAACTGAATCAACATCATGCTGTTTTTTAGAAAAAGATACTTGGAAATCTTACCGCAGGTCTCCAGTCAACGACAGTGCAAGTTGTGCTCTGACCAGTGCTAGCCAGGAAGCCTCCAGACAACTTATTGTCCACAAGGATGCAGACAATATAATTGGCCTCCCCAGAGTATTGCCCAGGGGGAAGAAAATCACAAAAGAACAATCCAAGATTAAAGCCAGAACCTCTTGGCAGAAAGTCTCAATCTCAGAACCATAAACTTAACACCCCAAAGCATCTGGTTGACCATTCCTTCTAAAAACCAATTGGCTGACCCTCCCTTTTATTAGAGGTGCCTGCTGGAGATGCTGTTCAGAATGGGAAATCGACTGGCAGGTTTGCATCTTGGATCAGGGTACTGCCTGTGGAAGTACAGGACACAAAGCAAGGAAGTCTGTAAGGCAAAGTGGAGACAGAACTGTGCCAGGAGGAAGTATGATGGAATTCTGGTGAATGAACTAGCAGAAGTTTACGGCATTCCACATGGATCCAATCAGTTACTGGAGATTTGGGGGGGGGGGTCTGATGAGGAATCTGCTATTTATTTTCTGCAGTTTATTGCTTACTACATCCCTCCCTTTGTGCAGGTTAATTTGAAATCTGAGGCACAAGCCTCTGGAATCAGTCAAAGGGCTCTTGGCCTTGACTCGAAGCACATTGTCCTCTTTTTCTCATGTCAGAGCACCATCACCAGCTCGGGAGGTCCTTCTGGATCATTAGCTGATTATTTCTATGGGGTGGGCTCTTGGGATGGAAAGAAAGGAAGGTAGGAAGGATTAGATGGATGGATGGATAATCATTTTATGAGCCTCTGACTCCTAGTGTGGGAGAAAAGTGTGGTAAAAGTATTCTAAATAAGTAAATAATACTCTGTTTTATATATTTTAAATGAAGCAAGTATGCAACATAAACATCCAGTGCTCAGTAATACAAAGAAAACTAACCCCTGTAATGCTACTCTTGGACTTACTGCCGTCTGGCAAAGTAGGAAGTACTTACTGACAGCGGTTACAGTCATTCGTCTTCAACTTCCAGGAAAGCAAGGAGGAGGAGAGATGGATATGGAATCAAGTCACGACTATCCCACCACATCCATGGAACTACTGGGAGGTAAAGTCTACGATTTTAGTCAGTGTAATTTTCTGGTGTGATGGGTAGGCGAGCATGAGCTTCATGCATGTGCCTCCCCCCCTGGTGACTCGTCCACCAGCCAGGTGAGTGGAGGCAGGGGCTGGGGGCAAGGGATCTCCTGCCCCAGGTGGGAGGGGGACATCCTTATCTCACACACCTGTTTACCAATATAAGATATCTTTTACAACTGATGAAGCGGGTGCCAGTTAGAGCTTTATGCCTACAGTAGCAAAGCTTCATTTTCCAAATGCCAAGTATCAGATATCTCACTAATACAATAATTATGGTCCCCAGTCCCTATACCCTCCCGGTGGGAGGGGGGGAACCTGGGACTTATCTGATGTAGTTTCCTCATGCACGTGTGCTCCTGGAGAGGTGTGATGATGTCACTTCTGGGAAGTGATGTCATCACACCAGTTACGGGCGCGCTCCTGCACTTTGAGCAGGGCTAATTCTGGCCTGTTTGGGGCCAAAAGCTAAGTGTGGGAGTATGACCACAGCCAGCATGATGACATCACTTCAGGAAGTGACATAATCACATCCTACTGGGAGTGTGCCCAGTGAGCCTTTACCAGGTTACCTGTCAGTGGCAAGCGATTGCTGGGGGGGTTTCCCATCTCCTGCCAATCACCAGCGATCAGCGGACAACGGGACTAACCCCTGGGAGATTGCCCACCACTGGTGGGCAACTGGGAAGCCTAACAATAATAGAAATAAAATCCATTGATTTAACAGTTCTTAACACATAATTAAATAATTAAATAACTTTTAATTATTCAGAGGCAGAAAAGTTCTAATCTCAGACTTCGTAAATGCTTTAACTAGGGTTGCCAGGAGCCTCCGGGACTAAAGCAGAAGTGCAGGGGGCTGGGAAGCACCAGGGATACTTATTCGATGCGTGTGTGCTCCCACACTCCCCTATCCTGCCAGAAAATAACATTTTCCTGCGTAACAGAGGAGCCCCAGGGTGTATTGAAGCCCAATTCAATAAAAATTGTCTCCAAATAGGCAATTTTTACTGAACTCAGCTTCAGCATGCCCTGTGGCTCCTTTGCTGCTGGCAGAACAGGGGAGTGTGGGAGCACGTGCACACTTCCCCCCGCGCCGTGCCTTCCCCACCCTGCTGGCCAGGTGAGCAGGCCCATGGGGCAGCAGGTGAAGGCAGGATTCAGCAGATATAGCTTTAAGTCTAAGCAAGAGGTATTTTAGTACCACAAACACAAATTATGGTCACATATTTAAGACAGAATACTAGCTTGTTGCCAAGCAGAAATTCTGGAGGTTTTCACCAAATTGTCAGAGAGGGGACCTGATTTTTGTCTGCTCCGTAATGCCTTTGCTGGCAGGAGCCAAACAGGCCTTGTTTAGACACTGGCTAGGCCATGGCTAGATTGGCAGGAATAGGGCAAGTTGCTCAGGATATGTAGGGTTAATCGGATTAGGACAAAATAAAGGAAAGAGGGAAACAATACACTAAAGGACTATACAGAAGAGATGGAAGCATGACAGATACCTTTGAAGAAGTATCTTTTGATGAAGAACCAGAAATCCTAAAAAAAGTGAAAAGCTGTTTCTTTTAAAGCCACTGGGAGAAACAAAGCACTTGGAGTAGATGGAATGCCAATAAAACTATTTTAAGCTACAGAAATTGAGTCCATCAAACACTTAACAAGAATCTGTCAACAAATATGGAAAAACCCCAGACTGGAAATGCTCAGTCTACATTCCAATTCCAAATAAAGGGGATGCCAAAGAGGGCAGCAACTATCAGATTATTGCATTAACTTCCCATACAAGCAGAGATGCTCAAAATTGTACAGCAAAGACTCTTACCATATATGGAACGAGAAATGCCAAATGTTCAAGCTGGATTCAGAAATGGAAGAGGCACTAGAGATCACTTTGCAAATTTACAATAGATAATGGAACATACCAGGGAATTTCAGAAGAAAATCAGCCTGTGTTTTATAGATTACAGCAAAGCTTTTGACTGTGGGGTTTATGAAAAGCTATGGATAGTGTTAAAAGAAAGGAGGGTGCCACAACATCCGACTGTTTTGATGTGCAACCTGTACTCTGGACAATCTACTACTAATCAGTTTTAGAATACCTCATTTCACCCTTCTATCTAATTTCTTTACACAGTGCATGATTTTTAAAACATCGTGTCATCCTCTCAGCTGCCTTTTTCTCGTAAAAAACTTTTAAAATGCCCCATATCTACTAATTAAAATATTTATAATTTGCCTTTACTTTTTGGCTTAGGGCAGCTTACATAAACAAAACATACATGGCATAATAAAATCCCTAATTATAATCCCTAATAACGCCCCCTCCCAAATGTCTGCTGCCTATACTCCATTAGGTCCTAACAAGTAAAATTGCCTTTGGGTACCTCCTAAAAATTTCCAGAGACAGCATCCCCCTGAACTCCATACGGAGTCCATTTCATAGGATAAGATGTTGGTCTTTAAGGTCCTACTGGGCCTAAATCTTGCTCTTCTACTACAGACCAACATAGCTATGCACCTGAAACACACTTCATAGGATGAGAGCCATGACTGAAAAATTACTGGCTCTGGTTGAGAGAAGCCACCCAAAACAGCTGGTAGGTAGTAGCCGGAAGACCACCACAGGCACAAGAGGAGATAGATAGGGAGAACCAGTCTCTTTAGAGTCTTTAGCCTTGCTTTATGGGACAGGCTGTGATCATTTCAGTTGCCCTTCCCTGCCCTTTTTCCAGCTCTTCAATATCTTTTGGGAGATGCGACAATTAGAACTGTACACAGTATTCAAAATACAGCTGCACCAGGTACCTGAGTAAGGCATTACTAAACTTGCAGTTTTGTTCTCTTCCCTTACGATCCTTAGCATGGAATTTGCCTTGTATTCACTACAGCACACCGAATTAACATTTTCAGTGAACTTCCGCCACAACCCCATGGACTTTTTCTTCTGCCAGCTGAGACCTTCTTCTCATCTGCCAAATTAGACCCTTGTCAGCATGGGTGAGAAATTAGCATTTCCAATCCCAGTGTACATTACTTTGCACTTACACTGAGAGTCTCTCTACACAAGTCATCTTACATGGGGATGCTCAAGTGACTGACTTTCTGTGTGGTCTTATGTTCAAGTGTCCTCTGTCTCCCTAGCAGTGCGTGTCTATCCACAATGGCAGAACAAGTGTCAGATCTTTCACTTCAGCATTCCCGTGTAAGATGTCTCATGTGGAGAGAGAAAATTTCATTTACTACAGTGTGGCCCATTCATCCATCTGGGAGAGGTCCTTTAGAGCTTCTCACAATGCCCTTGTGTTTTTACCAGCCTGAACAATATGGTGTTACACCTGCCTCACCATTCACCATGTTTATATGGATGTGAATAGCATCCGTCTCAACACAGATTTGTAGGTTACCTTCCCAGACCACAAAAACTCTCAGTTTATTTCCAGTCTTTGTTCCGTCAAAGGAAACTCCTTGTCTGGTTTGACAAGGTACCTTTGACAAGTATAAAAACATACTGGTCCAAATCTACTGGGTTACCTGTGTCTACATGCTTGGAGACGCTTTCAAATAACTCTAAGAGATTGGTAAGGCAGGACTTCCCTTTACAAACACCTGTTTCTTCTCCAGCAAGACTCATTCTTATACATGTTTAACCATTCTGTCTACTAGTATGCCCAGGACAGAAGTTAACCGGTCTATAGTTGCCCTGAGTCAGAAAAACCCACCATTCTTTTATTTTTTAAAAAATCAGTGCCTGATCTTCTGGTGCATACGTTGATATTAATGACAAATTCTCTATTTTTGGTAGAAGATTAAGCAATTTTATTTTTGAGTTCCCTTGGGAGCATCCTATCCAAATGTGATGATTTGTTAATTTTTTGTCTATTAAGGCTAGAACTAATACTTTGGATGCTTTAAGTTTCTTGCACCTTCTCTGAGCTCAGTACAGTTTTTTGCAAGGTTTAATATAAGTTAGCTCTGGTGTGTTCAAAGTTTCTATTTAACACAGAACAGTACTTAACACCACATTAAACAGGACAGAGGAAATTGTTTCTGAAGCTCCGCCTCTAAAAAGTCAGCCCTGGGGGGGGAAATGCTTGCATTTTCACAAGAGAAAAATCAAAGCCCCGATTCTCGGGGAGGAAGATGGGGCTCTGCCATTCCACCCATATGGTCCTTTGAATGACAAAACAATCCTTGCTTGTTTCTCAGATCTACAACCCTGAAACAGACAAATGTTTGCCAACATTTTAACATGGCTTTGGTGTCATGATTAAAGCTTCAGAACGGCGCAGTGTGAACATCTTTTTTAATATATGCCAGATCTAAGGGTTAGAGATAATTAAAATACAGAAAGTCTGGCTTTACCCAATGTAGACACCAAGCTGTACTAGAACGCATTGCTTATAGGTCAGAAGCAGCACTTTAAAGCAGCAACCTATGAAAATAACGGCGCTGACTCAGAAGTGAGTTGGAACCAGTTGGCATGAAATGCAAACTTTAGTAGTTGCACCACACTGTAAGAGAGAGAACTGCTTGAACACATTTAACTCATTGGAAAGCAGAATTAGGAAACAAACATAGAAAAGGAGTAGAAAAATATATTCAAGCGGCTGCTTTTTTATTGTTAGGTGAAGAAATGGAAACTCATTTAGTAGCATGGAAACTCTTACCCACCAAAGCTAATTTGAATGACACCTTGCTGAATACTACGTTTAGCTCAGAGAAAGCACAAACTTTTTCCTGGACATGGGCAACCTTCTCATTGCTGAACATATGCTCGTGTATCATTCAGCTCACTTTACTAATTTTCATTCATTGCAAATACTTTTGAATTTCAAGTCTCCTAAAGATGCATTTGTTTCAGCACCTCCTTCCCTATCTTTGCTGCAAAGGTACCCTAAAAGCCAGGCACCCCCTCACTCACAGCACAATTTGTGTGTGTCTACAGCAATCATGGCATTTTCCTTTCCCCCTCTTTATACACTGGTTGTTGCTAGCAGCACAACAGGAGTCAGATGTTATGGGTGCAGAATGGAGAAACTTGCCATGCAGCTGCCTTACCACAACTGTGGTGTGATGTGACTTCGCAGGGTAAAAGCCAACCAGACAAATATCAGTGATATAGTTGAATTGAGATAAAAGTATTAAAAGCTGAAGGTAAGTGTGACTATATGTTGGGGTTTCCTGTACCAGATGGCTTAGAGCTCATAGCTGGGGTAACCTCCTTGTGACCACTTTGCAATTTTTTGCTTGAGTGGGAGCTTTAATAACCACATGCTTGGATTATTCATGACATGTACTCCATGCAGAGCTGTTCTTGAAGGACGTTTGGGAAGTCGTGTTTGTCACAGAACAGGGGCCCGTTTTATAGGGGGAGGCGGCCACCACGGAGCGCATTGTGCTACTTATTCGCACTCTCCTGCAATGCAAGGAGTTGGCGCTGGTCTATAAGGTTTGAACAGACTTGAGTCCTCCTGTACCCAAGGGAGGAACTTTTTCCTCAAGTTTCTCCCAGCTCACCAAGGATAACCCGGTTGGAGAAACTGCATTTCAGATCTTATCCATTTAGGAGGTTAAAACAGTGATGATCCAGAAAAGGACCTTTTCAGAAGTTACTCTGATTTTGTGGAACCCCAGCCCAGTCTGACCAATATTAGTATTTTTCATCTGCTGGCAAAGAAACTGGGATTTCCCCAAATGCTTACACATCTGTCCTGAGCTCAGATGGAAGTTTATACAAAAGTTATACATGCGAATTGTTTTGTCTGTGTGTGCCATTCTTAAAGTCTGAATGTGTCAGAATTTGTTCCAGATTATGCAGAGCTTTGACTATTAAGATGTAGGAAAGAGTTTATGACTACCATCCATTCATCCTGCACCAACCAGTCTACAATCAGAGAGGTAAGCTACAAGAGACGAATTACATGAGGATGGACTTGTGAAGAGAGCCGCTAAGTTAGCCTGGAAGCTGAGTTGTAAAAGAGATTGGAAGGCTTTGTCAATTTCCCGTCTCTACAGAGCCAGCTGCTCAGAGGGTTTGCTAATTTCCTCTTTGCCTCTGGGAAGGCTCTGTCAGTTTCACCTCCTCTTCTAGGAGCCAGAGAGGAAATAAACAAACCCTCTGAGGAACAATCTTTGCAGGCTCCATAGAGAGGAGAAATTAACAAAGCCTTCCAATCTCTTTTAAAACTCAGCTTCCTGGCTACCAGTGCAGCTCCCTTCATGTGAACGTCCTCATGTAGTTCATCTCTTGTAGTTTAGTCCTCACTTTATCCAGAAAATGAACCATAGTTCCCATAGTGAGTGTAAGCTACTTTCTATATTATTTTCTGCTTCACTATTACAATGTGACTTTCTTTTCAGGGAGACTGCAAAACATTTTAAATTTTTAAAAACAAAAGTTATCTACTTCTTATTAGCATTCTTCAGGAGATTGCTTATATAATCTAAGCATATATATCAGAATAAAAGGTATGGAAGCCATTTTTAGTAAAATTAGTAAAATTTAGTTTTAAAAGTCTGCATTTTCCTGGCCCTACACTGCTTCAGCCAAGAACTCAAATGCTTATTAAAAACTTTAAAAGTCAGAATTGCTGGGCTGTGTGTATTAGTATTTGACAAAACGGTGTTCAAAAACAGTCTAACTTCCTCTTGTTTAAGTGCTGACAACAGAATCAAGTATGGAAAACATTATCTGACATCTGTTCACTCTTGAACTATGAATAAAATATCAGTACCCTTAAAAAAGCTCATGAAAGCTTTAGGTCATAGTTCAAAAAGACAGAAGCAAGGGAGTAGCAAGAGTTCTGAGACGATTACAGCTTGCAGGCCATAACTCAAAAGATCAAAAGGAAACACAGAAAACTGCAGTAAATTCAACTGGTATGTTGAACTCCAACAGATTGTCAGATATGGTTTAAAGGGAAACTCGGTCTGGAGAAAGCAAACTATGGTTTGTCAAGAACAGAAGCGTTGTTGAAGGTGAAGAAGCATGCAAACGTGCTTTCAAAGCTTGCTGATGTCATATCAAACTATGGAACCACGTCCCCATACACAAGCCATGTTCCTGCACTTAACCCACTTTCCTGCTATCCTCTAGGAAAATAGTACTAATGCTTGTAAATTGAGTTATTTTTCTTTTCTGTGATCCAAAGCAGTAACAGTTCCAAGTGATTGCTATGTGTACATATATGTTAACTACTTTAGGGAAATTTCATGCTACACAGTAGTCAAATACTACCAAACTGTAGCAATTCTAACACCTGAACTGCAACTGTTAAAAAAACTCCTGGTATGAATTCATCAAATCAGCAAATATCCTTGATAAACATACACTCATCTTCTTCAGCATTATAGAAATGTCTATGCAAAGGGCTAGCATGGATAAAATTATCTATTTCAAGGTGATAGCTAACAGGCATTACATTTTTTTCTCACAGTCAAGTATTTAAAGGGTAATAGAATAGCAGTCAAGCTTCGCATCTCTCTAAAAGTTATCTAAGCTCAAATGGGTTTTTTTATGGTACATATATCTTGGAATTCAAACCCGACAAGGTATCAATGAGGGTACATTTTGGTTACTGCCTTGGTAATGTAATCCTATGTTTGGTTCAAGAACACACACCCAAATCAGATTTATTTTAATAAAGTAGTTTCCTTCTGTATGCCTTTGTGGATCTACAGAAATTATAGGCAAGCCATTCACAAAACAGCTAATAATGCTGAAACATGAATGCAAGCAAGGCAAAAATGTGAACTCCTTTGAAATAATAACATTCGATTCATATACCACCCTTCAGGACAACTTAATTCCCATTCAGAGTGGTTTACAAAGATTTTCCTCACAACCATCATCCTGTGAGGTGAGTGGGGTGGGGAGCCGAACTATACAAGATGAATTACACATGTATGACATGTGAATGCACTTACACGCGTTTCGCGTTGCTTTCCTGTTCACTCGCACAATGTGGCCACACTGCACTCGATCCCGTGCTCGGATTGGCATGTGTTTCTTCCTCATTCCTCCCAGATTAGAGATGGTATCCCATGATGCACCTTCTCTTTGCGCATGCTCAAACTTTCCTCTGCAACTTTTCTGAGAGGGAGACTTGTTTACTCAACTGGACATATCGGGGCGGGGAGAGCGCTGGGTTTCTTAGGGAGGGATAACAGGGGTTCAATACCTCTGCTGAGATCTTACAGCCCTGCCTGCCAGGAAGGGGGAGCATCTATGCAAAGGAAGTGGTGGAAAATCCCCACATCGGAAGCCACAGCAACGTTTCTTGCTGTCATTCAGAATCAACTTTCCTGTCTGTTTGTCCCCAGCCACCTCCAATCTCCATTATTATCTATGGAGAAAACTATGGGGGCTATCCAGGGGGATGGGGGTAGCATTTTGCAAACTAAATCTACAAAATTTTCAAGGGACCTACTGATAACTGTCCTCTAAAGACCCCCCCCCCAAGTCTCACGACTGGCCATTTTAGGCCCCCTCAAAGAAGGTGCCATCAGCCACCCTGTTTTTCACTACTGTGAAGAGAAAATGACAGGAACTGGAGAGACCCATCGATCATGCCTTTCCTGGGATTCAATCTCCATGAAACTTGGGGGTTCTTTAGAGGATAGTGACGAGTAGGTCTCCTGCAATTTTGGTGGATTTTGCTTGCAAAATGCCATCCCAGACACCAAGATAGCGTCCCTAGTTTTCACCACAGGGAATAATGGAGACTGAAGGTGGCGGAGGTCACCTTCTTTCAGGGCCCATAAAGTGGCCCCCCGAAATCCAATCTTCATGAAACTTACGGAGTCTTTAGCGAACAGACAGAAGTAGGTCATCAGCAAATTTGATAAAATTCGGTCCTAAAATGCCCCCCCAGATCCCTGGAAAGCCCCAAATCGCATTTCCCATTGGAAATAATGGTCAGATTTCATCCAATTTGCTCTTTATTGCCGAGCCAAACTGGAGAACGAGTTCCCCCCACTCCATTCTTTTCAGGTTCTTGTATCAGGCATGTTTCTGAACTTTTGCACAGATGTTCAATCATGTTGCCAAGATCTTTCTTCCCACCTCCTCCTTATCCCAACCGAAGATGCTGCACGGAGAGGAGGAGGAGTAAGTTACAGGGGAGGAGGGTGCAGGACGGAGGAGTAGGAAGACGGTGGCATCAACTAGAAAATGGGACAATTTAAAACATGCCATATTAAAAGCAAAACAGTGTGGGTGTAAGCCAGATCTAAGGGCAAAAAGAGGGGAGAGGAAATCGGAAGCCGCCCAAAATTGACACTCTGCAATGACAACTTGCAGATTATGACTTGCTGATTATGACTCACAGCTGCGACAACACCAGTTACCTGACACGTGCACGGACTAGGGCTACAGGACATGTGTCCACCCAGGATAAAATGGACACGGGCAGGTAGGAACAGACATGATTCTAGACACTCGCATAGCCTCGTGTAACTCATCTCACGTAGCTTAGCTCTGAGATAGCTGTGACTGACCCAAGGTCACCCAGCTGGCTTCAAGTGAAGGAGTGGGGAATCAAACCCAGTTCTCCAGATCAGAGTTCCATTGCTCTTAACCACCACACCTAAACCAGGAGTTCCTGCTAATTAGAATCAAAGTATCTTTTACAGGATAGGTGTGGTGATCTTAGACACTGCAGCGGACATGAACAACAGATCCGGCTGGGAAATTTAGTCTGGGAGAACAGGAAGCAGAAGGGAGGGGCCTAGACTGCTCTACTGAATGAAGTAACAGTTGTAATGCCTGTTTTTAAGAATTACAAGAAACCTTTTTTGGAACATAAATTGTATTCTGTTACTTGATACAAAAACGGGCAGACAAAGATATTCCTGGACGGAATGGTTTAAACCTCATCCCCATATAGAAGCTTATGGAAAACCAACATCTTAGCAATACTGGAATTAGAAAGGTGCATTTTGCTCCACAATTTTTGTCCTTTTTTTAAAAAAAGAAGAGACACGCACAGACACACCGAGGCAGCTGTGGGGGCTGTTCCTTGAAAGGAGAGCCACAGAGGTACATTTAACTCGGAATTCTAGGTTAGAAATCTGGGAGAACCTACACATCTGGAGAGGGAGGAAGGCAAAGACATTACTGGGAACAAGTCAGCTAATTCCGGTATCCCCTTTCATATTCAGAGGAACTAGCTGCTTTCCATGTACAGAAGAATTTTTTAAGTTGCCAACCTTCAGAGCTCCTAGAATTTCAACTGATCTCCAAACTACATAGAACAGTGCCCCTGGGGAAAAAATGGCAGCTTGGGAAGGTGGACACTATGGCATTCTACCCCACTGAGACCCCTCCCCAATCCCTGCCCCTCCCTAGGCACCATTCCCAAATCTCCAGGAGTCCCAACACAGATCTGGCAACCCTAAGATACCCCAAACCCACTCTGTGGCATCAACAATCCTACTGCAAGTGGCTCAGAATCCAATTGCTGAATAAGGCAACTGTTACTTAGCTGCACTGACCTTTGTTCATATTACAAACTATAAATCAGGTTTGTTGTAGGGAGGCAGTTTTGCCTTTAACAGACGCATCTGGATCTTATCCATGAATTACTATGTGTAGTTCATTAAGCTGCAAAACAAACGTTACGCTGCAGCCACACGCAAAGCCAGCTTTGGTACACTGCAAAATTCCCGCAAAAGGTTTAACTCTCTCCTTGAAAATCCTCCCAGACTCACATTCACACCACACTGGGGGTGAGGGGCAATATGGCTGGCAAGGATGGCACTTGGGATTAATATGCTATTCGTGGCTATGGCGTATAATATTATTTGGACATAAGAAAAGCTTACGGCGCGCCAGAGAAGGAGTTCTCACCTGAAGGAAATGAACCCAGGCACGTTAACGGACTCTCCTGGCTTTAGTTACCAAGCCACTCCATTTCACATGTTTCACTGCCAACATATCCTTACACTGGATAAATTTCAAATTAAGATAGAAATGCCCCTCCCAGCCAAAAGCTCCCCTTTCGCCTCTCCACCACAGTGAAATGCCAATAACCACCTAATAGAGGCTTAAATCTATTCCTTATGCAGATGTTCCAGACCTGAGCCAAGTCCATAGCAACAGAGCTATAAAAAGCACTCAAGAAGAAAAAAAAAAACGGCCCACCCAGGTTTTACAATCTGAATGAATTACTTGATAGAGAAATATGCAGGTTTTGCTTTGTCTCAAATGTTATTCATCACACACATGTGTGTGTATTCATATATACATATTCATATATTCATTCCAAGGTCAGAGAGATCTCACCACAAAGCCCATGCCGAACTCTGCGGCTGCTGGAAAGTAACTACTACTTGCCAGTAAATATTATTGTTAATGCTGTTCCTTTAGGCTACACAAGAAGAGACTGAAAGCTCATTATTCCATTCCCCCCCTCCTCACTCATCTCCCCCATCAAGCCATACTGTATTGATTAGACTCATGCTCTTGAGAAGGACTTAGAGATGGAGGCGGCTCTTCATGCAAATTCAGGAAAACTGCCCCCGCTGGACATCCTTTCTGCCTGGCAGAAAAGCAAACCAGGAAAATATACAGTAGACAGACTGGCTTTAAAACGCGTTCCAGAAATAGAGGCATCTGGCGGCCACATGTTAGACAGTCATTTCCCTAGACTTCATCATTACGTTACATGGTACTTCATTTGAAGCCAACGTCTCTCTCTCTCTCTGTCTCTCATTCCTCCTGCCCCAAAGAATAAATTCTATCTTTACCATGAATCTACTGACCACTACACCCGAAGACATACTTTTGTGCAGTTTCCCCCACACTTATTACCTTTAAATATTAACAGCCTACTCAAATTATACTTTGCTATTCTCGTTCTCAGAAGATGACCATTCCTTATGCACAAAAATGACATGTATAACAGTTTCTATGACTGAAAGCTTGTCAGAGGTTCCTCAATGAGTAATTCAATAGCCATGGATCAATGTTTATGAAATACAAATTGTCCAGCACTCACTCATCTTGCAGTACTTTTCTCAACTATGCAGTGTGTGTGTGGGGGGGTAAGGTTGCCAGGTGCCCACCAATTGCTGGCAAACTCCCCAACAGTTTGCCCTTCTGCCCACCCACTATCGATGTTGGAAGTGTTGGACTGCCTGACAATCACTCACCACCAGCAGGCAGCCTGGGCACATGCTGCCAGCCCGCCCCCCTCTCTCCCTGCTTTGTGCCAGGGCCAGTCCTTCAAGAATCAGCCCAAAATGCTATGTGCATTCCCACACCCCATGCAATGACATCATTTCCAGAAGTGACACCATCGTAGGCAGGGCCAGGAGCATGCACAACGATCGTCCCAGTAAGTACCACAACACCCTGCCATCCCACCAGTTGCCAGGGAGACCTGGCAACCCTGGGGGGAGGAGTCTTCAGTAGGACTGCCAATTCTGGGTTAGGGGATTTCTGGAAACTTGGGAGTAAAACAGGTAAAGGGCAGGGTTTGGGGACAGATGAGACTTCAGTAGCGTATAATGCCATGGAATCCATCGTCCAAAGCAGCGATTTTCCCCCAGCCAACTAGAGTTTGCTAGCTCCTGGTTGGGAAATTCCTGGAGATTTGGGGGGTAGAGGCTGGAGAGAGTGGGGCTTGGGGAGGGGAGGAACTTCAGCTGGCTCTAATGCCATAGAATCCACTTTCCAAGGCAGCCATTTTCTCCTGGGGAACTGATCTCGGTCACCTGGAGATCAGTTGCAATTCCAGGAGATTTCCAGCCACCACCTGGAAGATGGAATCCTAAGGCCAACTCACATCTGTCACCTGGAAATCACTTGCGATTCTGGAAGAACTCCATGCCCCACTTGCAAATTGACAATCCTCTCACTCATGCAGGGCAACAGGGCTAAGCAGTGGTTCACATGAGCCAGTTGTTCAACCCCACCATGCCCCAGAATTTTCTATAGACGTTTCTGCTGCTGCAGTGAACTGTCATGGGACTTGGCCAGCAGGAAAACCTTGCTTGTGCGCCTGGATAAAGCACAACTCCTAGCCTTCCAGACCTGTTTGTGACACCGTATGAACAACTTGGTCTCTGCAAGGGGCCCATGGGTTCAATTTCTTGAACCTGGAGGGGGGAGAGGGGGAGGAATCCAAAACACAACAAGAGTGCAGTATGTTTTAAATTAGGAACAACAAAAATATCCAGAGAGAGCAAGCACAAACTTTTGAGTTCCCCGGAATTTTTCTTCAGGCTGGAGGAGGGGAATGTATCAGGGTACATTGGCAGAGCCCAAAAGTCTGACATTTGTAGCTTAATTGTGCTGCAGACTTAATTCGATTACCTGATGCTGGGTATTAATAAATCTGAAGATGCCCCAGAGGCTCTTTGGATGAAGAACCAAATATAAAACTCCTTTTCAAAATCTAAACAAGACTTGTTCCGAAAAACCATATATGCCTCCCTCCCTTTAGACATGATAATTTACCAGGCTCAAATTTTCTTTCTTTTTTTAAATCCATGCATGCCAGATTGCTTTGGGACAGTTGCCTAGCAATGCTGGCAAAATCCATCTTGCCTCAAATAAAAACTTGTGGAAACGAAACGTTTCTTCCAAACTAGCACACATCAGGAGCAGCTGTGATTGTGAATATGACCTCCACTGCTAGTTGAGAGACCAAAGACCATCACTCCACCATCCCTCTCATACCCTCACAGCAATGCAGACACCCCTGAACATAAGATGCCATGCGTGTGCATTATGTGGCTCAGTTACACAGCCATTTGTTGTAACCATTCACAGAGAGATCAGCAGCCTGGGGGTGCTCTATGTTTCCAAGAATTAGAAGCCAAAACCTGCGGAGAAGAGTCACATTTTTCATAAATCCTACTCTGCCACAAGTTCTGGAAAAAGAATGCAAACTTGTATATCACATGAAAGCCCTACATTCCTAGTGACCAAGCATCCATCAAACGTCGCCTGTGGTTTTTCAGATCATTTGACTATTCAGACTCCAGTTGATTTTTAAAAAGCAGGTCACAAGGGCAGTTTCCTAATGAATAAGCGGGGAATGCTATTTGCACAACATGCATTTTTCACCAGGCTGGGACAGTCGGAGTTGTTTGTTGCATTCCTAGTTCCGTAAAGCTAGAAACACGGCACCAACAATGAGAACTGAGTTCTCGCGCATCCATTTTTACTCTTCTACGATGGTCTCTTATTTTGCTCAGGCTCTTTTAAACCAGGACAATTAATACTGCTTCTTAGGGTTGCAATTGCTTCCAGGGACAAAGTTCTTCTGGTATGCCAGTGACTCTTTAACAACCAGAGTTATGACAGAGAGTCAAGCTACAAGTGACGAATGACACTTGAATGGCAAGTGAACAGACTCACCCGTTCACTTGCATTCCACTTGGAGCACAAGTGGAATTCAAGTGAACGGGGAGGAATACACGCGAGTCTGTTCACTTGCCACTCAAGTATCATTCATCACTTGTAGCTTGGCCCAAAATCTCAAACGAAAGGCAGCAGACTAAAGCAATGTGACATGAGCCCTATAGTAAAATAAAAAAGGGCAGGCCTAGGCACTTTATGACATGGTCTCACACAGCTCTCCAGCCACATACACCCAAGGCCTGCCAAGGGACTGGCACACATAATCCTTCTGCAGCATGAGTGTGTAGAGTTCAGGAAGAATATAAAGACCAAAAGGCTTATTTAAGATACACCCATAGCTACTACACATAGAGCCAGAAAGAAAATCTGAGTTGTTCATGCAGAGGTTCTTTCATTTTCAGACATGAATTTCCTTCTACATAACTGAGAAAGTTCAGAATTTAATCCCATCCTCCACAAGGAAGAGGTCCAATTTGTACAACTCTCCTTCAGCCCTCTAATAAAAGCTTCCCTTGTCTCTCCTGATAAGAGGAATACAGAACACCTACTTACTCAGCACCTAAAGTATTCCCAACTAGAACGGAAGCGCCACTTTCTAAAATGTATTCCACTCTTGAATTCATGTCTAACACATTTCCCATACTGAATTCAAAACTGTCATTTGTTCATCTGAACAGTTAACTGAGTAAACATCGAAGCACATTTTTCTTTCCATTAAATGATGAATCTCATCTGCCATCTAATGGTCGTGCCATTTTAGTAAAACAAAAGAATAATAATAAGTTCACAAATGAAATCAGTAGCTTTCTATACTAAGCGTGTACAGGCTCTTCCTTTTCCTGATGAAGACAAATAATCAGGGAGTCAAATCTATTTACTCTGAAAACGGACCACTGAGTTCACACCCAAAGTTTTGTCACTTTTAACAACCAGATGAAAGAGATTAGCAGCACGTTCATTGTCTTCTCAGGTTTTCAGAGGAAGTGTTTTGCCAAATACTTTGAATTTGTCGAAGACAATGACATTCTAAAACAAGTGAAATTCCCAAGAGATGTCTACTGCCTGACCGGCAAGAAACCCAAAACAGTTAACTTCTGGCGTCTTTATGAACTTTCCCTAACTTGCTAGAATGCACACTAAGAAAGATCAGCAAAATCACATGGTGCAGTTTTACTACTACAGAATACTGGTCTGTATGCTTGGACGTTTCCTATACTAAAAAAACAACAACAAACCAAACCCTGCACATAGAAAGTTAACATGCTAGGAAGAGCCCTAGACTCTTCACTCCATATATAACGCCCCAAAAATGACCTGCAACTGACTAGATAAAAGGCTGTCTAGGGACCATGGGTAATCTGCTCTGAGATTCTCAAAGAAAGAATGTGACGTAAGTTAACACTCGTACATTTTAATCCTGCCCTTCCTCTGAAGTCCTCAGGGTAGTATACCTAGTTCTTTATGCCAGGAATGACTATTTCCACAACAGTGGAAATATAAG
The DNA here is from genome assembly GCF_028583425.1 of Eublepharis macularius. Lineage (NCBI taxonomy): Eukaryota > Metazoa > Chordata > Lepidosauria > Squamata > Eublepharidae > Eublepharis > Eublepharis macularius. The sequence goes on along the minus strand of NC_072792.1, from coordinate 23,178,594 downwards.
GATTCTGCTCCTGTTTGGGTTGTGACAATTGTCTGTTTTGCTTAACATTTCCATTTCCAAACAATACCCGTTCCATAAAATTGTCTTTACTGCCATGATATATGTGTGAAACTTCAAATATTATGGGGGGAAGTGCTTTTAGCACAGTCTGTTCTCTTAGTATTAGCACAGTTTCCTCTTCATTTGTACTGTTGTGACTACAAGGAAGAAAGGACATAGTTAAAAGACATTTGCATGTAGAAGTCTTGAAGTATTTTCAGAAAGAATGTTGTAATCATAAACCTAACACTCAAAGGTATCAAGAGCCCCTTATCAGGCTAAAGGCAATGATGGCTGGTGACTGCTCGAAATTCCTGGGACAGGTGTCCCATTTCAGCAGGTTTGTAGCCGTTCATCACAACTGCGCAAAAGTCTTGTTTTAAAAGTTAAATAATAGCACAGAAGTTTTTAATATTAGGTTAGAGTTATTGTTTTGAAATAGCTGACTATTTCCATAGAACAATGTTTTTAAAAGTGGTCCTTCATCTTTAACAAGAGAAATCAGATTCTTCTCCCACGCCCTCCCGAATCAAGTTGGTTTCAAACTCTCCAAAGGTCTAAGGGCTCGCAGGTGCAGGCTTTTGCTTAGTCCTCTGAAATAAGGAATCTTCTCATTCAACACTGAAATTTCTGTGTATGCTGTTTGTGGCGTGTGTGAAGATTGTTAAGGGGAGACGGAACACAGAACCCACCTGTTTCTATGCTGAATGTATACTCCAGCCAAGGTGACTTATTTCAGGAAAATGACTTCAACCTCACCTATCAAAATACCTTCCAGAAGTTTAGAAGATCTGCCCTGCTGCACACAGAGCATTGAATCAAGCAACGGATTATCAATCCAGAATAGGAAACCAAATATCAAAGGACGTTTGACTGATTCCTTCCTGGACATGTGGATGAAGTTGTGCTGCTATGGGATGGCTGTTCTCCCATCCCTCGCTTCCCAAGAATCCATTTCCAGTATTCGAGTATCTACCTTCCCTCTTTCAAATGCTATCTCAGCTCTGCTTTGGATACCTGATTCCTAACTGCTGTCCTTTGGGACTGAGCTCTTGATAGCAAATCTTTACATGGCTACAGACAAGTCTCTGTTTGGCCTCTAATGTCTGAGGACCTGCCTGCCTCGCTGGTAACCTGACAACGTCTTATAAAATTCCAACCCCTTCAGAGGCCCCATCTCACTCAAAGAAAGGCAAGTTGACAAATAAACGACGTCTCCATAAGTAGCAGCAGCAACAGTTTCTAAAGTTGGCATCCTATCCAAGCTGCAGTGAACGAGTATGATTTTGGAATACATTTCTCAACTTGTGCTTGCACTCTGGGACACAGAGCTGACTCGCTGCAGTCTTAGTTTCTTTTCTATTGTGATAATATTGTTAAGAATTCCACAACTGCCTTGTTGGATCATCCACAGCTGGCTGCCATGAGCCACTGGCCCCCCACTCAAGACAAAGAATTCTGCTCGTAGGATCACATTTGGGCACCTTTACTTTCACAAGCAAACAACAATATGTTTGATTAGGATATTTTATTCCAAGTAGCTTCTTCGTCTTCCAAAGTGACCGAGGCTCTCAGAATTTTGTACCCTACAGCATCGCCACATAAAGGCTAGCTCTTTTTCCAACAGTGGTAAGACAAATGTTCCGAAAGCTTACAAAATTAATGAAATTAACCATGCCTGAAGTTAAAATATCCATGAAGTTTGGGGAGATATTATACAACACCATGCGATGACTCATCTGTATGAAATTATTAATTGCATTTTAACTATTTTAGTTAACCATGTATGTTTAGCTACATTGTGGAAGTTATCTTTATACTTTTAATTAAAAAATAAACATGGTTTTGCCTGTTTCGAGTTTAATGTTTTATTGATATTCCCACTGATTTCAGGGTCATTATTACATACGTTAGCATGTAAAACGGCTTTGGTTTTGATTATATTCACAGTGTGTTTCGTCAGCATCAAGAATATCAAACCACAACCTACAGACAACCATTCAAGATGATAAAAAATAATCCACAACAACAACAACAACAACAACAACAACCCCATAACACATATTGGCAGATTTGGTGAGACTGTATGAAAAGATACTCTATAAAATTAAATTGACAGCTGATTATATCTGACACACAATGTAATCAAATAACCTTTTGATTAACAAAAGTCTTACAAAATTTCCTATAAAAGATAAGGGCAATATCCACCTTAAGTAGAAACAAACTTTCTTCCTTCTTCAACACAAGAAGAAATACTTCTAAGATGGTACCTTCTACAACAGCCGTCTAAAAACAAGATATGTTTTCCTCCCTCCAAAGTATTGTTCTGTCTACTTAAGTTTGATCTACTAAATCATACGATAATCAACTAAGATCTCTCCGATCAGAGGACACATGTAGGAAAATATGCTATTTAATCCCATCACGCTTGAGTGGTTCAGTTACACTATCCCTTCATATGAAAGAGAAGTGTTAAAATATTAGTAGCAAGTAAATGGCGTCATTCTAAAATTCCTTCTACACCCAGATGGAAGACTCAAAGTTGGGAAATGACTGAAATGGGAATGCTTGTAAAATATGCAAGACTAAGAGAAGGCAGACAGTCAAAGACCACAAAGTATACAGTATGAATGAACTCTTTTTTATTATCTATCGGAAATAAAATAAATGTGAATACAAGATAATCCTCCAGATAGATACCAATTCCTCCTGTTCTTCAAAGTCATCTTTCAAGAACCGATTCCAGATGCCCTTGGCTTCTGAGCTTAGACAGGTGGTTAGTAGGGACTGCATTCTCTGCACTGCTGCTCTGGTTGAGGTTTAACATTCCCAGAAACTCTTAGCAGACTCCTATTCTACTTTCCTTTAGGTGCAATCCTAGGTTTCACTGCTTCTGATTTGTTATTAATATTGCTGTATGCAGATTGTATTAAAGCTTTCTAACGAAGGTATTTTACGCTGTTCTCATAATTTGTAGAAAAAGAGCAAAGGTCCAGTAGCACCTATAAAACTAACAAAATTTGTGACAGGGTATGGAGCTTTCATGAGTCACAGCTCACTTCTTCAGATACCGTTAGAATGTGAGACCATCTGTCCTTATAGCTTGGAGAGTGGAGTGAATTGTCACAAACAAAAGCTCATACCCTACCACATTTTTTGTTAGTGTTACAGGTGTTGCTTGTCTCTTGTTCTTTTCTACTGCCGCAGACGCAACTACCCATCTTGATCTATCTTAATTTGTGATTGTCCTTTTTGTGGTTTGTGTTGGAGATCACTTTGAGCAGATTTAGAAGTTCTAAATAATAAATACATCATAAAAAATTTGTAACCATACGCCTGTATAAAGTGCTGATTGTCTTTTAGCAGAATTATATAGTGAAAACTAAAAAATGAAATAGAAAAGAAAGCCAGTGGTCACACTAAAATCATTATTTGAGAATGCTAACTAACATGGTAGACTGTTCTATACTTTGACTCTCAAAAAGCTTTGTAATAATGGTGACTTAAAGTGTCTAAGTAAACCCAACTATCATGGGATAAGAGAATGGGTTTTTTATAGTCATAGGAATAACAGAGCAGGAAGCAGATGGTAGGAATGAGTTGAAATTTTCACAATGGAGGGAAGCAAAGAGTGAGGGTCTACCAAGGATTATATTTAACTTAAGAGTCGGATGCAAGCTGCCTGGCAATCAAGCTTGCAAATAACAAATTATTCAAGATGCTGAAAATACCAGCAGACATTAAAAAAGCTCCATGAGGCAGTCTCAGAAAAAGATAAATAGACAAGTGGCAAATGAGATTTCAAATAAATTCAAAGTATGCATGCTAACCGAAAAATAAAAATATTGCAATTTTACGTATACACCAAACGGAGATGAACTGACTGTGACTATCCAAAAAAGAAATATTGAGGATTCGGTTTCGTTTTCTCCGCCATGTCGGACGCTCCTCTTCGCTGGCTCGAGAGGAAGCGGCCGAGCACCCTGACCGGGCGGCTGATCTGCGAAGATTAGCCCCCAAAACTCCCAGTGAGGGAGGCTGGGTCCAGGACGCTGCGGGAAGAGCCCCCCGGAATCAATGCGGGGGGTTAATTGCCCGTTTGTCCCTACGGAGGCCGGCGGACGTGCGCGGCGCCTCGAGTGCTGCCGGGCCATGAGAAACGGCAAAGAGCAGAACTAGGCGAGAGCCTACAAGTAAGCGAATTCCTTCTGTTATTACAAGCGTACGTGAAGGAGAGGTGAGATCTGAAGCTAAGAAGGCTCACTCTTCCCCTTTGCTGAGTCTCAAAATTTGGTTGGCGCCCCCCCCCCCCAAAATGGCAACAAAAAAACAAAGTCCTGCCCTTGGCAAGTCAGTTTCGGCTGCCTTAAAGGGAGAATCGCTGGAGGAAATTGTACGGAGGGCGGTTGGTGAAGCTATAAAACCCTTTGTTGACAAGCTGAATGAAACAGATCAAAGGGTGGGCTTAATTGAGAGCGAAGTGAAAACCATCAAGGAAGCAGCGGGGGGGGCAGAGAAGTCTGCTCGGGAAAGTGCGTCACTCGTGAAGGCTATGAATAAAGAGCTTAAACTGGTGGAGAATCAGTTGATCGGGCTACAAGTGGAACGAACACAGACAATTTTGCGCCTCCAGAATGTGAAAGAGGAGGAAAACGAGGACTTACGGGGTCTTGTCTCGGAACTATTGGCGACACCCACGAGGGCAACTAAAGAAGAAGTTAAAAGCGCCATTTTGGAAGCCCGTCGGGCTACTTCAAAGTATGCAATGAAGCGTCAGTTGCCGCGCGAGATCATCATCGATTTTTCATCTAAGAGGATCCGGGACACTATCCTATACAATTCATACAATGCGGATTTGGACTTCTTGGGCAACAAAATTAAGATATTGAAAGACGTCCCATTTCTAGTCCGGAAAAGACGTTTTAAGTATAAAAAGTTCGTAGCTCTTCTGAGAGAACGTGGAATAAAGTACAAATGGTTATTTCCGGAAGGAATCTGGTTCACCCATAAAGATCAAGCCTTTAAGATATTATCAGAAGATCAACTAAGGGATTTTGAGGACAGGAACCCAGAATTCCAGAGCACCAAGCAAGACGAAAAGGAGAAGTCTGAGGGGGAGGGGGAGGAAACGAGCACTGCGGCTGCAGTTGCGCAGAGAGAACTCCGTCCGGGACCCAGGAGGGGAAGAAAAATTTAACTTGAAATTAAATTGTAATTTGCATTTAGTAAGGTCAACCACTCCATCAATGTAATATAAAGCTTTAACTTTTGAATAATGGCAGTATGAAGGGAAAACAGAAATGTAGTGTTTAGTGTTTAGTGTTTGTAGGGTACCTTCCCCTTTTTTCCACCCCTCCCTCCCTCTCTCTTTTTTCTCTCCTCTTTCCTATCCCTTGTGCTATTGTAGTCTTTTGTAGTTACTGTTTTGTAGGGTATGTATGTATGTAGTAGTTGTATGTTAGATATTGAAAATAAAAAATTATATAAAAAAAAACAAAAAAGAAATATTGAGGTTGTCATACTATGCAAACAACAGCTTGGTGCACAACAGTGAAAAATGCAGACTCTGTGGAAAAGAACTTGAAAGAGAGAAACCAATATTGCAATGCCTTTGTATATATCTAGGGCACGGCCATGTGTGCAGTGCAATCCTAAACAGAGTTACTCCCTTCCAAGCCATGGACTTCAATGGACTTCGAAGGAGAGCATAACGCTGCTTAGGAATACCTGGCAGGAATTCTTCATTCAGGTTTGATATCAGACGTGTCTCTCAAAAATGATACTGCAGCAGTGGAAAAGGGACAGAAAAGGATAACTACAATGATCAAAAACCTTCCCTACGAAGGCTAAATTTGCGGGGCTTTTTAGTTTAAAAAAATGGTATGGAAGAGACAGAATATGACAGGAATGTATAAAATTTATTTATTTACATTCTTTATAGTCTGCCTTTCTCATTAAGAGCCAAACTACAAGTGACAAATGACACAGGTTGGACACTTGTCAGCTTCCCTCAAGTTTTGATGGGAAATGTAGGTAGTTTGGTGGAATGTTGGACAAGTGACAGTTGAAAAGTCCGTTGGACAGCAGTCGTAGGGCCAAGCTGCAAGACCAGGACGCCTACATTTCCCATCAAAACTTGAGGGAAGCTGACAAGTGTCCAACTAGAATCAGGCGTCACTTGTAGTTCTTAACAGAGTTAGAATGGGTCAAAGTGAAGAAAGCAGATTAAGAATACTATCGCTCGTAATCACCGGACAAAATCAACTGGCAGGTCCAAGACAAACGGAAGAAATGCTCACACTGCATAATTAACTCACAGAATTCACTTCTGTAAGACCTGGTGACGGTCACTAGCTTAACATAGGTTTAGAAGGCTATACAGTTCTGTGAAGACTTTGAATAGATTTTTATCGATACTGGCTAACATAGAATTTCCATGTTCACAGTAAGTGTTATGTCTCAACACCAGCAAACTTATATTGACTCTCTTCTTTTAAGTACCTTGGAAGCACTGAGGCAGCCACAGTGCAATCCTAAGCAGAGTTACTCCTCTATGCCCATTGAAATGGGCATAGACTGCATTAACTCGGTTTAGGATTGCACTGAAAATGCCTGACCAGGAGAACCTTGGCCTGATCTCATGGTGTAGCACTTGAGTTTGCAATACACTGAAACCAAAAATTCTGCCCTACTTTGTGTGAGAAATTAAGAATGGAAGTTTGGAAGAGGTGAACTGGTTATTTTCTTGTAAAACATCCAACGTTCAATTCAAGCACAGTCTGAGAGGTCCAAAGAAGAGCCCTTTAGAACTAGAAGAACATCAAGTGTGCTTAAGACTGGGAGAAACCACTGAAGACGACTCCTGAGTTTCTTGATAGGAAGACACTTGGCATGGCACAAAGCAGATTTCCATCACTCTGGGAGGCTTTGCTTGGCAGGTAACACAGGCCAGCACGACAGCAAAGCAAGAATCATATATTGTTCACTACTTGATGGTAGATAACCTTTTTCATCAAGAAGGAAGAGATCCCAATTCTCAAGTCGATGGAAGCTTGCTAGGTACTTCAGTTTGGTAGGCTGGAGTTTCCCTAGCATTTCTCTACCAAAACTGGGGAAAAGGCCACAGATGCATCACGGCCAGGCAGGCGCCCACCCTCACCTGAAGGAAGTCTATCTCCACCACATCCAGTGCTGAAGTTGGCCATCAATGACAACATACAACTCCTAACTAACATTCGTAGTGGATTAAACCTACACAACAGAAGGCCACCATCTAGGATCGTCCCCAATTATAATACACTGCAAGAAGACAGCAAGAGCAGGGGAAGAGTAACACTCGTGCAGTGCCATCAGACCACAAATAAGTTTGAAGTAAAACACAGTCAAGTATGTAAGCTATGCACCTAAGCTTTGGGAGAAAAGAAGAAAGCCACAGAGTAATTCACTTATATGACACAAGGGAAAATTCCTCTCTTATCCTTAGTAGAACAAGCATTAATGACTTGAGGATAAAAGCAAAACCTAATAGCCTTCATCACCCGCTCAAGAAGAGTTCTACCCTGCTCAGTACTCTTCTTCATAAAAGCAAGTACTTAGTTGCTAGTAATTAGATAATTATACTTTTGCAAGTTTTTGAATGTGACTTGAGATAGAATTATAGGCTTGTCTCTTTAAAATGCTCCCAAATCTATAGCTTCCTTAATCCCTACTTGTTTCATGCTTTTTCTTCATTAAATACTCAAGACTCAGAATAACGTTTATTGCATTATGTCAAAAGCCATCACAATCAAGCAAATAAAACATGAATAATAAACAAAACTATAATAATAAAAAGCACATAAAAGTACATTAAAACACATTAGCACCTTTAAGCACAGCTCACACCTGGATTTTCTTAGCTGCCAATGTGAACTGTGCTATTTCATAAGAGATTGGAAAGAAGGAGTGTTCGTTTTTCCACCACAAGAGAGGAATCAGTGTCTTTTAAGACTTCCCCAAGAAATGTATTTCTGGGCTTCGTGTACAAAGGGCAGAACAAAAGATAATGTGGAAGGTCTTTGGGGACTGAAGCTCCACAAATACAAAAATGGGCAGTAATTAGTGTGTGTGTGTGTGTGTGATGACTGTCTAGAATGGCTGAAGGCATGATTTGAAACCTCAGAGAAATTGAAGCCATTCTAAGATTAGGAAAGGTGATTTGGGTCAAATAAGAGGCTCTGCCATGGTCCCTCTTAAACAACTTGAACCATGGAGATTTACTCACTTTCATTAAATACATTACCTTCTCATAGATCCAGAGGAGTTAGCAAAGAGTCCAGTAGCACCTTTAAGACTAACCAACTTTATTGTAGCATAAGCTTTCAAGAGCCACAGCTCTCTTCATCAGTGCATATCCTCCATGCATCTGACAAAGAGAGCTGTGTTTCTTGAAATCTTATGCTATAATTACCTTTTCAGAAGTTGTAAAGTCAATGGGAGGGATCCAGCACAAAATTTCCGCTTGCGCTAGAGCTCTTGCGCGAGCTAACATACCAGAAAGACTGCAGTGGTCAATTGTGCTTGGTCATACTTATTGTATTTCCACAGGTCTGCCTGCATGCGCACAACATCATGCAAACAATTTCTGGGCACAATGATATACAGGGAGGAAAACACTAGGTGTTGCACAACATCTTGGGTAAGTGGAACTATGATAAATTCATTTACATTTCTGCTTGTGAATCACTGTATCCAAGTTAACGTTTGGTCATGTAGAAAAGTGTGGGCATGTACATCGATATTAAAATATTTCCATAGTTGCTTCAAAATTCTAACCCTCCTAATATTTAACATTTGTGAAGGACAAAAGAAAGCCAGTCTGGTTAAGCAGAGTATAGAATATGGTCCCCAAAGCCTTTTTAACTGGACCCTTAGGAACCCTACACAATTTTAATTAAAGCATAGATGACTAGCACAGAAGGGGGAAATAAAATATTTTAATTTTTAAGAATTAGAGAGCCTTCATACAAGACCATAAGCGTGTATCTCTTAATGCTAAACCAGATTAGCTTTATCATAAAGCCCAACCACTTCATGGGGGAGGGGGTGTCAGTTTTTGAAGCAACCCATTCTTCTTATTCTGGTCTCTCCCCCTGAATCCAGATGTTCACATCTGTGGCCTAAATATTAGTATCATACAAAACGATTCCATACGTCTCCCCTTGCAAAAAATGTCACGACTTATTCATTGCTGTTAATGTTCCAATTACATACTACATTCCAGCACACCTGGTATGTCAAGAAAATCTTCTCTTGTGTATATCCAATCTATATGCTGTAAACTTATAGGCTCAAAGTCTATATACACTGAGAAATTCTACTAGCCAAGGTTGGTCAAGCCTTGAGAGAATACTTAAATTTCCTGTTTTCCACTTCTTGAAATAACAGAGCTGCAGGAAAGCGCCCCAGAATGGGTCCCCCCCCCTTCTTTTAGAAGTCTGATGAAATACACACCGATATTCCTAGAGCTGGCAATACATTTTCCTGAGAACCGTTAAGATTAATACCCGTAAGGCATCATTTTTCAAAACACCATCCAAAGTGAACAAAACACTTGCAGCTATTCATGAAGTGAAGCTCGAAAGTAAGTTTGAGTTTTAGGGACTCGGCCACTTCAGACACCTTGTTAAATTTACAGAACAGCTGCACCTCTTTCGGTTACATTTTCAGGTTTCCAGGAATGAAGCAGACACCTCTGAGGGAGATTTCTGACAACCAGTTCCTCAGGTGGCATTCCATCATCTTTGATGGATCTACGGGAGTTCAAGTCGAGGACTAAATTGTCCCCTTAAGTGCCGCTCGCAGATCTGAACCTGGCCATAAAACTCAACATATGCTTTGTTAAGTGGAAAGGAATGCATCCCCCACTCAGTGCCTGCTCCTCTGTAAAATACAGGAGACGGCATCAAAGGGGAAAACCGAAATGGCCTTGAAAGACGGAAAGTTTAGTTACCCAAATACAAGCCTACACTCCTTGCATTTTTAACCAGCAAGTGCCCGTTATAGCAGCTTGATCGCATATGGAACTATTTATTCGTTTTTACTTAATTCATTTATAACCTACTCTTCTTGAATTGAATAAATAAATACTCTTCTCCCCAATGGGAACCCCAAAGCAGCTGACGTCATTCCTCCATTTCATCAACAGGTAAGTAAGGCTGAGAGTGTGCAACTAGCCCAAGATCACCCAGCAAACTTGCCTGGCAGAGTGGGGATTCGAACCCAGGTTTCCCAGATTGGAGCCCAACACTCTAACCGCTACACCACACTGGCTCTCCAGCATGAGATATTCTCTTTGCAAACACACAGGTTATGAAACATGGGGATCCATTCTGTTCCACTGAAGTATGAAACAGATGCCCAGGCCGTTCGCTGTGGGTTCAATACAGTCAAGCTCTCTTTAAGACAACAGGTAAACCATGCACCAGGGCATCTGACTACACCGAAGCGCAGTTCCAAGTTGATGCTCGTATCATTGCTGCAAAAACCGCACTTGCAAGTGAAATGTTCTGATTTCCAAAAATTGGCCTGAACTTGAGCAAGAGCTTTGCCTCGGGGCCTGGATTATGTAAGTGGGTTGCACTCTCCATAAGAACTGCGTATCTGAACACACCATCCTTCACCTTACGGGCTCTTTTCTTCTATAGCCCCTGCAGGGGTCTGAAAGCACGGAAGCCTCAAGCGTCAACTTTGAGCACCCCAAAAGAGATACAAGACAAGTAAGAGATGTGAGATAGTTTCAGGTGGGCAGGTGTGTTGGTCTGCAGTGGATCTGAGTCCAGTGGTATCTTAGAGATCCACAAGGTTTTCAGGGTACGAGCTGTCTAAAGTAAAACATATATACAGATCTATGATATATACTTTCAGAGTCAAAGCTTCAGATACAGGGAGGAGTGGAGATCACTGAGCCTTGATCTGGTTCTTCATTCCTGTACCTGAAGAAGGGAGCCCTGACTCGGCAAAGCTCATACCCTGAAAACCTTGTTGGTCTCTAAGGGGGCCCTGGAGTCGAATCCTGCTGGTCTAAGAAATGCAAGTTCCTTCCACGCCCGCCGAGAAGACCCTCCCACCCCACTAGGGTTGCCAGCCTCCAGGTGGTGGCTGGAGATCTCCTGGAATTACAACTGGTCTCCAGGCCACAGAGAGCAGTTCACCTGGAGCAAGTGGCTACTTTTGGGGGCGGACTCTACGGAATGATGCCATGCCAAGGTCCTTTCCCTCCCCGAAGCACACTTTCTCCAGGTTTCATCTCCCAGATCTCCAGGAATTTCCCAACCTGGAGCTGGCAACCCTACACCCCACCCGCACGCACCTGCACCTGCACCCAGCCCAGTCCCTGGGAGCAGGGCGAGGGGCTTCCCCAGCAACCGCCTCCTCTCCATCCACCCCCGCACGCCAGTCCTCAGCCCGAGCCACTTGGGGCGACCCGCGGGAGAAGGCGCCCCGTCCCGCCAAGCCCGGCCCCGCCCGGCTCACCTCCACCCAGCGGCGCGCCTCGGCGAACGCCCCGTCGCCCTCGGCATCTTCTCTTCCGTCCATGGCCGGCCGCGGACACGCGCTCCCCTGGAAGAAAAAGCGAGGGGGGGGGCTCAGGGTCAGCTGCCTCCTCGCCCCTCAGGGAGCTGCTCGGCAAGGAGGCGCCCTGGCGTTTGCTGCCCTCTCCCACCCGCTCCAGCCGAAGCGAAGCGAAGCGAAGCGACGCGCCCCACCCGCGCGGAGGGCGCCTCAGCCCGCTCCCCTCCCCGAGGCGCCCCGCTTTGCCCCGCGCTCTTGGCACGCGCCCTGCCCGCGCGGGGCTCCGGGGAAAAGGGCGCGCCCGGCTTCCCTCACCGGCGGCGGCTCCCGCGTCGCGCCGACCCGCTCGGCTTCTCCTGCGCCCGTTAGAGACGCACCGCAGCGCCCCGCCTGCCCACCTCCGCCGCTCCTGCGGGCTGCTCCGGAGCCGCCGCAAACTTTCTTAAACTGGCCGGAAAGCGGGCTCGCGACACCCACCTGGCGGCAGGTAGACAGAGCGCAGCCGGAGCGCGCGAGCAAGCGCCCGGCCGCGCCTCCCCTCGGAAGGCGCGCTGGGCTGGCGAAAGGGCGCAGGGCCCGCCGAGCGGCGCCGGGTCCCGGTTGCTCCGGAGGTCCAAGAAGCCGGCCTTCCTTGGCTGTAACTCGGCTGAGAAACGAGGCAAGGTCTGGCGCTTGCCAACCTCCAGGTGGTCCTGGGGCTCTCCAAGAATCACAACCCCTGGAGAAAATGGCTGCTTTGGAGGAGAGATTGTATGCCGTTATACCCTCTTGAGGTCCCTTCCCTCCTCATACCCCATCCTCCCCGGTATTACCCCCCAAATCTCCAGGAATTTCTAGGGGTGCCAGCCTCCAGGTAGTGGCTGGAGATCTCCCGGAATTACAACTGGTCTCCAGGCCACAGAGATCAGTTCACCTGGAGGAAATGGCTATTTTGGGGGGTGGGCTCTATGGAATTATGCAGTGCCAAGGTCCTTTCCCTCTCCAAACCCCACTTTCTACGGGTTTCACCCCCCCAGAGCTCCAGGAATTTCCCAACTTGGAGCTGTCAACCCTAAAAGCACAGCTGGTAACCTTCAGAACCTAGCAGTGCAATCCTAAGCAGAGTTAACCCTTTCTAAGTACATCGGGTTTTGAGGGGGGGTGACTGCTGAGGATTTCACTGCAAATGGTTTTAACCCTTCTTTGATTTGATGCTCCTAATCAAGAAACCTCTTGCCATATTATCCAGTTCAGCAAAGGGTTAAAGTAGGAGACTGTTTTCTAGACACCCCCACCTCCCTTCTTTCCCTAAGTGCACATATACTTTTTTCTCACAGTCTGCATCCATGTTCCACCATTGTCAGCCATATGCTTCTCTGGGACTCTTAAAAACATTGCATGAAGGCAGCAGCCACCTGCTCTTCAGAGATACGCTGCCATTTAACTGATCATCACAAATAGCTGTTGCGTGTCCTTCATGCATTTGTCTGAACTTTCTAAAAGCAAAGGAAATAACTAGCCACATAGTATGGCAATAAACTCAATAAAGTAGTGGAAGGTAGCATTACCAACCTTCTGAGGCGTTTTGAAGATTTCCCAGAATTACAATTGATCTCCAAACTACAGAGATCAGCACCCTTAAGAAAGTGCTTTGGTTTGTGCGAGAAAATGCCAGCGGGTGCCAAGGGAAGGGGAGTGCCTCGGAAAGCACTAGAAAGTTGGAGAAAATTCATTTCCACAGCTGGCCTGCGCACTTGCAGTCTCAATGAAGAACAGGGTTGCACCTACCTGCAACTGTTGTTTATCGAGTGCTCTACTGCGCAGGCACACATGGGAACTGTGCATGCGCTGGCCTGCATATGCGCAGTTCCCACATGGGACTGCACAGAAGACACGACAATGAAAACGGGGTTGCACCTACCAGTAACTGTTGTTTATCAAGTGTTGTTCTGTGCAGGTACACATGGGAACTGCGCATGCGCTGGCCTGCGCATGCGCAGTTCCCATGTGAGACTGTACAGAAGACACAACGATGAAAATGGCTGTTTTCGAGGGTAGAATCTATGGCATACCCTGCTAAGGTCCTTCCTCTCCCCGCCCTCCTTTAGCTTCACCCTCAAATCTCTGGGAATTTCTCATCCTAGAGTTTAGAAGCCTAGGAAGTATTTTCCTTTTCTGGACCAGACCTGCTGCTAATCAGCTTCACTGGTCATCCTGAGCTTTGTAGTAGAGGGAGAAGACCTTTTTTCCCCATCTACATCATACATGATGTTTGACAATTGCATAATTACAGCATCCATTAGTAATTCTGTATCCCTTAGTAACTCTGTACTGTGAGAGCTGGTTTGGTGGTGTGGTTAAAGTGACAGGCCAGTCACACTCTCTCAGGCCTAACCTACCTCACAACATTGTTATAAGGATAAATGAAGGTGAGAATAGGGGCATTTGACAGTTCAAAGGGCCCTTTCCTGCCTTGCAAGTGTCAGGATCCGCCCCCCTTGTCAGGTCTTGCAAGTGTCAGGATCCCGCCCCCCGCCACCTGATAGTTTAAATGGAACTGCCTGCAAGCGCAGGAAAAGTTTATATGGCCATTTCCTGGGGAAATGGCCATTTAAACTGCCCCTTTACGACCCAAACGAACCAGTAGACCAGTTCGTGGAAACGAGCTTCCACAAACCACTGGTTCGCAAACCACGAACCAGCCTGGTTCGTGTGGTTTTTTGGGTTGTAATTCGATTCGTGCCCATCTCTAGCTAGCAGATCACTGTTTTTTCCCCCAGGGGTCCTTGCACCCACAGAAGTGCTAGCAATGGAGGAAGCACGAGCCACAATGGAGCAAAAGCTTCATAGTGGGCAGACAGAACTGCAAACCGAAGAATGTCATAGGACCCCTCTGCACCCCTGCATTTGCCTACCTCAATTATCCTCCAGGCACAGTCTTAATGATTCTGAGGCTCTAGGCAAAAGTCCAGGATGGGGACCCAGATTCACTGCCCTCCCCCATACCAGGGCCAAGCAAGGAGTGGCTCTCCCGTCATGTGAAGTGGGTGGGAGCCATAGCCAGAAGCAGGAGCCTTGGATGGAACAGGTAGAAATGGTTGCTCTTAAGATGAGTGCCTGAGCCCCAGATGAATGAGTGCCAGCAGCATCCTTGGGAGCCTGCTCTTTTCTCTCCCCTCCTCCATTGGAGGTGAAGCCATCAGAAGTCAAGACCCTCCCGAGCACGGGGTCCCTGTTGCCCACTGGCTAAGACAATCCCGGGTCACTTCCACACAGAGATGACGTGACAATTCTGAACAGCCTCAAACACCCCTGAAAAGTGGTTTTGTTAGGACCGCTGTGGTGGTATATTGGTTTATGGAACCTGCTGATCTCTCACTCCTTTTTTCTAAGGTCCATTGTGCTAATGTAGGTGAACCCATTTAAATGCTAGACAGGATTACAAGTAGACTGGGGTGTGGGGGAGGGGTCTAACTGATGCATTCTTTTTTATTACGTGAAGAGCAGCTTGGATTAAGATGGCTAAATATTCTCTGCACTTCCGTGATGCCTTCAAAACAGAAAGCATAGTAATAAAGAGATCCACGTAGAACTGCCTGTTCAGTTAATCAGAAGAAACGTTTCTGCTAATCCTCTCGTAGCTACAGCGCATCGTTTCTTCCTATGTTCTGCATCCACAACCCACCACCGAGGAATCCGTGGCTTTTACTTAAAGCAACCCGGACGTCAAAAAATTGCAATGGATTCTAGAATTTTCAGGAAGTTCGGGGCAAGGGTTGGCATGAAAGCTGCTCCCACGTTTTGGTAAACTTTGGACCACTCCACCCCTCCATAAAAGCAATTTCCTTATCAGGAACTAACACAGTCGATATCAACTACCACGCTACTCCAAATGCTTGCTTATTCCAACGTCACCCCAAGCCCAGAGATTGTGGCTTTTGTTCCTGCCTGAAAGAATGCAGGCCTTTGTGACAGTCGCGTGGGGGAACGGAAGGCATTCTGTTTGCTTTATCTGTATCTATCATGCCTTTTGTTGTCTCGGAAAGTCTAACAAGGGGAGATGTCAGGAGACAGATTCACAGTGTCGTGTGACAACTCCAGGTGCCTCTTCCCCCATACAAAGACGAAGCCTCAAATATTTCAAATTGTTATCGAGGCTGTTAGGCTTGCACACACATACCCCATTCCCCCACCCCCTAGAATATAGCTCATATTTAGCTTTATAGCCAGAGAGTTTATAAGTAGGACTAAATATACTGTTGTAATTGATGTTCTTCACACGCCAGTTTCTGAAAACCTAGCTGAAGATCTTTAGTGTAATCTTAAACTGTGTTACACCCTTTTAAAATAGTAAACAGTCCAGTAGCACCTTTAATCAACTTTATTGTAGCATAGCTCCCTTGAGAGCTGTCGCTCTCGAAAGCTTATGCTGCAGTAAAGTAGGTTAGTCTTAAAGGTACTACTTGACTCTTTACTATTTTGTAACTACAGACTAACACGGCTAACCCCTCTGGCTCTTTTTAAATGCATTGAAATCAATGTGTTTAGAAGATTTCAAACTTTTCTAAGGATTACACTGTTAATACTCCTGCTTCTAAGCTTACCAACTCACTATTTAACTCACAGAGAGAAAAACCAAAGAAACTCAAGGCATAACTGTGAAAAGATTAATTCAGGTCATTTGTAAATGTATATAAAGCCTCAAAGAAAAATAGACATTATAGAGACACTATATAAACATTGTAATCTATACAAAATGTTCTTCTAGTCAGGACATTCCAGGGTCCTGCTTCAATTGCTAGCAAATAAAGTTTTGCACAGTGGGTTTGGGCACCTTTGACCATCACCCTCTTACAGCTAATGAGCCACAAGGTTTACGCTGCAAAGGGAGAGGGTGTACATTCAACAACAGAAATGGGGGATATTTGAAACAGCCTCTTTGTAGGTTACAAAGGCATCTATCAATTGGCCGGAGAGATGTACACTCCAGTGCATCTGAGGAAGTGAGCTCTAACATTGAAAAGATTTTAGTCTGGATTCCTGTTTTATTCTGAGGCTACAGACTAACACATCTACCCATCTGCACATAGGCAGAAGCAGCTGTCGGATCACATAGCCTCTTGGTCTGACAGGGCAGAACAGACCTTCACGGCCACCTGTCGCTTCTTGCTAGAGCCCTGTCTCAAGCATCCTTTATTTTCCATAATTTGTTCTTACAGCCAGCTTTCCAGGATCCTCCTTTAACAGCCTTGCACGGTTATTTCTTTCATAGGATCCAGGTGTCTTCTTGCAAGGTAGCAATCCTGAGATAAGCCTGTTGCATTCTTCCAGCACTTCAACACCACTCTCTTGTGTGTGGGAACATGTGGTTCTTGTTTCAGATACGACAGCCATGCCCTTTAGTGTTTTATCACAGGTTCCTGTGGGTTCTTGCATGCAACATGCAAGCTTTTAAAATACCTGGGTTTTTAGCTACATAAGGATGCAAAAAATGGAAAAAACGAACTGGGACAAGTCTATGCCTCCAGTTTTACTAAGCTTCCTTTTAAACACGAAAGTGGGGCTGTATCCATCCTTTGCTCACTCAGCCAGGGCCCTTAAAAAATGAAAGGTGTGTGGAGCTATTTCTGTCTTTTCCCTTATCCAGTACATCCAGAGATTTAGGAGACTGCTGTCTCCCCAAAAGAGAGATGTATAGAGCTGTCTCATTTAATCAAAACTAGAGATGGACACAAACTGAAATATGAACCAAAGTTTGGCAAGAACCAGGCCGGTTTGTGGTTTGTGAACCAGTGGTTCATCAGAGCCCATTTCTGACGAACTGCCATGAACTTTAGGCTGGTTCGTTTGGTTCATTTTTGGGTTCATCGCTGCAGACAGCCTGCCACTGATCAATCAGTTTCCTAGGCAACAGCGGATGGGCTTTATGCAGACCTTCTGCTGACCTGGAAGTGATGATTTGCTGACCTGGAAGTGGCGTTTTCATAAACCAGACAAACCGGTTCGCGAACCAGGGCAGGGTCGTGAAAGTTCGTAGTTCGTTGCGTTTAAACTGCACAGTTGTTTTTTTCCGAGTTTGCGCCCATCTCTAATCAAAACTTCAATAGCAAAAGAGAGTGATGAGAATAACATACAAGTGGGGGGGGGAGACTAATACCCTTTAAAAAATCCATTGTGCATTCATTTTCATTTTGTTGTTCTTCAGGAGACCCTTTAAGAAAAGAAAATTCACTTTTTTCCAGGTAGCCCATCAGACAGGCACAAGAGAGAGTTCAAAAGACCCTGGATTAGAGAAGTATTTCCCCCTACCTATATAAAATCACAAACAGTGGCTGGAGGCTCTGGATCTCTTCCACTTACAGAGACACTGATCTCTGGCAGAACCCTCCTGCTGGACGAAAGCACCTCCAACAACAGAACTGATCCGTAGAATCTCTCCCAGTGCATATTATATTAAACATTTTAAACACCTATTTCAACAGTTTTAAAGTTTCCCTGAAAAACAGCATTGTTTGAAACATATCTATTTAACCCCCCTCCCAATTAATTTGCTGCTCCCCAACAGAAGTTTATCCACCCCCTCCTTTCAGCTTCATTGTGGGGTACAGCCTCGCTTTTTGCCCTTCAGAGGCAGTTAGGATCTGCTTTGTACATTATGAAACACACCTCAGCCCCTCCAAAGCACTTCAGAATATTTTGCATGACTTTATTACAGATATTAGACACACAAAAACGGCTTAAAAGCTCAGTGTCCGATTGGTGTCTGTTTTTTGTAGGCAGCTTTCAGATGAGATATTTGGCAGCGCTGACGAGAATAAGGACGGAAGAGGTCACAGGTCGGGATAATGAAGAAAGTCTGCTGAAGAGTCACAGACCATCTGAATGGCTTCAAGCTGGGGGTGGGTGGGAGCTGAAGACATTCCCTGAAGATACTAAATTAGCTGGGCAAATACAAGAGCCATTTGCTCCCCTATTGCAAGGATTCTTGGATATTTGGTGTGCTCCCAAACATCTGGAGAAGAGTAAACATAGTTCCTCTCTTCAAAGGAATAAAACCCAGGGAGTTATGGATGGGTTGAGCTTGACTTCTGTTAAGTCACAAAAGCAAGTAAGAGCCACTTGCATGCACCCTCAAGGAAACAGGAATAAGCAACTAGCAATCAGTAAGGGCTGAAAAACAAGACTGTTAGACAATCTGAGTTTTCGTCTCTGAATTATTATTTGGCTCCTGCCATAAAGGAATGGTAATACGTTCAGTCATATTTTTGACCTATTCCCACAGAACATTCTCATATTGGACTGTAGAATGTGTAATCGATCATGGGAATAATTGCACGCAAAGCGAGATAAATTTACCTAATTACTTCAGTGAAAGGATAGATCAGAGGTCCCCATCCTTTTTGAGCCTGCAGGCACTTCTGGAATTCAGACAATGGGTGGCGGACGCAACCACAACAGAGGTGGGGCCAGCCAAAAATCTTCAGGGAGTGAGGCTGTGCATTACTCTAATAGTAACTCTTCAAAGTTTCAGGCAGAAGCTGTGTCTTAACAGGATGCCTTTTAAAACGCACATATTGTTTAAAAATATTTTCTTGCATACACGCAACTTATCTTCAGTCATACAGTGAAGAACTTTGGGCTGTGGTGGAAGCTGCTGCCAAGGCAGCATTTCAAAAATCTGCAAAGCCGATCAGATTTCCAGCAGCCGGTCAGAGGCCCTGTTGGGCAAAAGCCCCACCTGGCCCTGCCCACTGTCTAAAAAATAATGAATGGGTGCCAGGAAAGGTGCCTAAGGGCACCACAGTGCTCACAGGCACCACAACGGGGAATATTGGGATAGATAGTATGTGAACTCACACTCATAGCTGACACAGGCTGATTCTGCACACGTTGGATAATGCACTTTATCAATCGTTTGAGGTGGATTTTTTGTTCCGCACACAAAAAAATCCATTCCAAATGATCTATGAGGATTAAAAGTGCATTATCCAACGTGTGCGGAATCACTCACAGCTAGCCTTCCTTACTGTTGTTCAGGAATGTCAGAACTTCTTACCCTCAGAAAAGATTTCCACATGGATTTGTTTGCTGTGAAGCCTGTGTGCATCGCAGAGGACTATGGGGCACATTCTAAGACACTCTCAAGCGATGTAGTGTCGGACATCACCACTATGCAGCACTACATTTGTTATAGAGCCTTATATGAGAGTAAGATTCAGGTACAGTAGCTCCTTAAAGACCAACTAGATTTCATCCGAGAGGTGGTCAATATATGTACCAAGAGAAAAAAAAACGATGCTTCTGGCTCCCTGATGGAAGAACGGAGTGCTTTTAAAAAATGCCACTGTGGGGCATCCCTGTTTCAGTATATATGCCTATCAACTTTTAATTCACTTAGGAGTATCTTATCGTTGGCAACTGTTTATGGGAAAAGCTCGTGATAAAACGGAGAAGGCCACTTCAGTTCCTTTGTGAATTGGAACTCTCCTGACCTGCTGCACACACTTCTGCTGAGAAGGATCTGTAGTGGTTTCTACTGTTGTGAAGAGGGTGTTCCCCAGCTGTGGCCATGGGAGGATGTGCAGGTGGCCATACCTGCAGTTGCCTGGTTAGGTAAAGCGAATGGTCAAGCCGTAGCCGATTCATGTGACCTCATGCAGTCCCACCTCATGGGGTTTTCGAGACAAGAAGGGAGTAGACACGGTTTGCCATTGCTTTCATCTGCAGAGCAGCCCCAGTCTTCCTTGGTGACCAAGGCCAACCTACTTAAGTCTTCAGGCTCAGACCAAGACGAAGCTAGTCTGGGTTATTAAGGCCGCTTCAACTGTCTGCTTACCGCAGTGCAATTCACCTGTGTTTCTGTTAACAAGATAATCAGGACTCCTTACATTCACAAAAAAAGTAGTGTGAGCCACTACACAGTGCTTTTTGTGCTGTTGCTTTGTTATCATACTTATATAGTCATCTGGAGTGGAAAGTGGAAAATGCCCTGAAGTCATAGCTGACTTATGGCAGCCCTGGTGGGGTTTTCATGGCAAGAGACTAACAGAGGTGGTTTGCCATTGCCTGCCTCTGCAGCCCTGGCCTTCATTGGAGGTCTCCCGTTCAACTATGAACCAAGGCCGACCTTGCTTAGCTTCCGAGATCTGACGAGATCAGGTTCACTTGGGCTATCCAGGTCAGGGCATATTGTCATCTAGAGTCACTAAAAATAACCAAGGAGAATGAATGGTCCACAAGAGGCATAGGACAAATCGGAATTTTAATCTGCGTCGACATGTTACTTGGGAGGTATCAAAAGTGTAATCATGACAAAAGCATAATTGTTACGATACTTAGACACACGGGGGGGTTTTCACCACCACTTAAGAATAACTTAAGCTGCAGTCAGAGCAATTGCATTAAATCTTAATTCATCCGGATCACGTTCCATGAATTTCTTGCATACTTCTATTGCATCCTAGTGAGAAACCAAAAAAAAAAAGCAGAAAATGTAACTCAGTTTACAGAAATAATGGTACAAGCCACAGGACTTATTTATTGTCTCACTGACAGAATATGCACAGGGAAAAAGTCTTTCCCACTTTTGGTTCAGCAAGCTTTCAGAACGATCAGAACTGAATTTTAAGTCCAAACTGCAAAGAGAATACTGCCAACAGTGAACGGTATTCACTGTGCAAATTTAACCGCTGCCATTTGAAGCTATATACCTGATATACGAGAGTTACAGGGTTACAACATCAAAAAGAGTCCAGTAGCACCTTTAAGACTAACCAATTTTATTGTAGCATAAGCTTTCGAGAATCAAGTTCTCTTCGTCAGATGCCTGATCAAAACTGGGCAGATACAGAAGAGGAGGAGAGAGGGGGGAAAGAAGGGGACATATATCACAAGGAGACAGAATGCAATTAGCATAGAGGCAATCAAAACATTCCTTTGCTTGGAAATGTAAACATCTCCTTTTGGTGTGCAGTCAGTTTGTAGCAGTGAAGGTATCCAATTCCTATGTAGTATAAGCCTTCGGTAACCACAGCTCTCCCTGCCAGTTGCATCTGACAAAGAGAACTGTGGTCCCCGAAAGCCCACACCAGGCGTCACTGGGCTCCCCCAGATCACGCCTCTGTAAAGAGAATCTGTTACCTGTGGTAATGTGATAACCATTCATAGTCTCTATTCAGTCCCCGCTTGACAGAGTCAAATTTGCATATGAATTCCAATTCAGCAGCCTCCCGTTGGATTTTGTTTTTGAAAGGTTTCTGTTGAACCACAGCGACCTTTAAGTCTTTGGTGGAATGTCCTGGTAGATTGAAGTGTTCTCCCACTGGTTTTTGGACGTTTCCATTTCTAATGTCAGATTTGTGTCCATTTATTCTTTTGTAACAGACATGTAATTTTATGTCAGTAAAACGCTGGTGGTACAAAGGTGCTTGAAAATCATACCTCTAAGAACGTGTCATCGCTTGACTGCCCGTGGTTTATTGGGAAAGGCTTCCGTCCATCTGTTGTGATAAACATACTTATTAATATCGCTTTAGGAAAGTCCAGATGAAACACCGCATTCAGAAAGCGACATCTTCTCTACCAGCAACAACAGCACTATGGTTTTTCTTAATGCTTTCCATAAGTTAACCGAACCGAACCTTCTTCTCTTTTGACACTTCCAGCATCAGCTTATTGATGAAAACCACACAGCCGGGAATAATCGGGCTTCGGTTCTTAGGGTCTCGTTTCATGCTGTCCACTTATTAATTGATCATAGCCATCAATGATATTTAAGAATTCTTCCACGCAACCCAACACAGTTGCGAGTATCATGAATATACAACTCATTCATAAAAAGCTCAAGTCAAGAGGACCGTTGAACTTTGTGTTGATGTTAACTGGAAGTCACAAAATAAAGTCTCAAGTGGAAGTTACGTGGCTGCTTAGGTTGACATATTGGGCTGCATCCTGTCACTCTACTCAGCTAGGACTGAAGCCCTCCTCTGGAGGGTCTCCTCTCCTCTGCAGGAAGAAGGCTCCACATTCAGCTAACCAGCATGGTAGGATACAGTCTAATATTAAACAGAGAGTCTGTGGCAGATAATAACCATTTTTTGCTCTTCATAAGCATCTTGCACTAACGAGTCTTTAACAGATGGGATTCTCTAACAGCAACAACAACAACATCATGGCAAATATTTCATCTAGAAATATGCACACTATCAGCATACACCCAAAGCCCTCCCCTACTGGACTTCCGTATTCAGGCTGATACGGAATCTCAATTAAGCTCCCATGGCTAACAAGCTGTTTCCATATCCCCCACAACAGCTCTTCCAAAAAAGCTATTTAATGTAGCAGCCACAGATACCAGGACATTTTTCTAGCTTCTGCCCCCAAGCCCGTAGAACTTGTCAGGCTAGACTGTCTACAATGGATTAGAAATTGTTGCCAAACTACATGTATTTGTACTAAGATAAGCAGCTTAAACCGACTATGAAGCCCATCCAAATAAGGTTCATTATGAAGTATTACATTTGGACCCTTTTTGATATTTACTGCAATGGACGGCCTCTGAATGTCTCCCAGTCCAAGAGGCAGTTAGGAGATACACATTCTTGGTTATGTTCCACAGACCTAGAGCTGAACGCACCCATATTTTGCAAGCAACATTTTTTGATTCAGTTCCCAAATTAATTCTGGGAAAAGGCATTGGAAATGGTAACCTATAAATATAAACGGCCTAGCTTTCTGTGTTTATATATGTGGTGCTCCTGGAACCAAAAGCAAACTATTATTTGGACAGACTAGTAAAAGCAGATTTTAGGAATTTGGGGTAATTATAATTTACAAGCACATTTTGAGGGCTGCAGTTGCTCCGATTTCTTTTTGAGTTTTGCTAATGACTTGTAATAGGAGTGGGGGCAGATCTGAAAGGTCAAGTAAGTCCTGCTGGCAGCCATTTCTGACTACGTTTATACCCCACCTTTCTTCCACCATGGAACTCAAAGACAATTTATATAAAAGATACCACCACAGTAGCTTACCAGACCCCGCTTTGCTTAGCTTTAGCAAGATTGCTCTATCATGTGCCCTCCAACCATACACAGAGATCTTTTAATCAGAGGTGGCAGGGGCTGAATGCGATGTTCCACATGCAACTCATTCTCATAAAAAGTATCAAAGATGAGAATTCTGCTTTTTTTTTTTTAAAAAAAAAAACTGCCCTACAGTCCCAGAGTTCAGCTGGAGGAGACAGACCTGTGACTCGATAGCCCATCTCTTTACATTTCCATTAACAGCTGGTGGGGGAGAAAGGATTCCCTCTGCCCTACCTCTCCCCCTGCCCAGTGTTCCACTTCTTCCGAAAACACCATTTGCACAGATATGAAAACCTACAGTGCCTTAAGTTTTCCCCATTTTGCAAATATCTGCTCCAGGCAAGGCATTAACTCCCTCCTCCGCAAGTCAACTCGCACACTCACACAGCTGCTGTTAATGGATATTTAAAGAGACGAGATCTAGCTTACAGATCTCCAGTGTCTCATCTAGCCGAGCCTTCCCTTATTACATAGGCTTATAAAACTCAAGGCAGAAAAGGGCGTGAAGCTGCTGCTTCAAAACCTACGTTTAAAATCGGTGCACGAAGATGAGGAAAATCCAGCATTGCGTAATAGTTGGAGCGTCAGACCAGGATCTGGGAGACCCAGGCTGAAACCCCTCCACTGCCATGGAAACTTGTTGGGAGACCCTGGGCCAGTCACGCCCTCTCCGCCTCACCCACCTCACAGGGTTCTTGTGAGGATAAAATGGAAAAGGGTCCCCTTTGAGGAGAAAAGCAAGGGTGTAAGTGTATTGTCGAAGGCTTTCACGGCCAGAGAACGATGGTTGTTGTGGGTTTTCCGGGCTGTATTGCCGTGGTCTTGGCATTGTAGTTCCTGACGTTTCGCCAGCAGCTGTGGCTGGCATCTTCAGAGGTGTAGCACCAAAAGATCTCTGTCTTTTGGTGCTACACCTCTGAAGATGCCAGCCACAGCTGCTGGCGAAACGTCAGGAACTACAATGCCAAGACCACGGCAATACAGCCCGGAAAACCCACAACAACCAAGGGTGTAAATGATGTAAATAACATGTTGGGGGAAACCCTGTATATCCAGAGATTGGCAATCATGCTCTCTGCTCTTTGTAAACGTTTCACTGTAAAGCAACAGCCACATGCTATGTTATCCAAACCTGTCTTAAAAATGTAAGACAGAGTTGCCCTGTCCTGTGTTTCTGTGAGTGTTTACACAGCAAGCCTTACGGGGAATTATGACTGCCGGGAATATAAAATCATCTAGTTGCAAATCAGAAATCGACACTGCTGCACACCTAGGCTGCATCCAGATGTCATGTATAAACTCAATTAAAGAAAAAGGTGCACGAACCTGATTTGTCATCAGGTTCACGCATGCACCTAGCACTTTCTAAAAATCAGTTAAACAGTGGCTTTGGTTATCTGGGACATACGAATGCACCTCCATGGGTAAATCTGAGTGAGAACCCTGATTAATTGGGAGAAACTCAATCCGGGGCCTGGACTAAAATCCTGGTTTAGAAGTTAGATTTAGAAACTGAGGGGACTAACCCCAGTTAACTCTTTTGCATACATTTGACCATAATGGATAACCAGAGTACATGTTTAACAGCAATTCCTAGAATGTTTCCTTGAGTATGGTATCATGTGAAAAGGCATCATGAACAATGAGTCACATAGAGAAATTCAGAATTTCAAACATGGATCCAGATTCCTGAACAGCACCAACATAGTTCACTACGACTGGCACCGCACTGCATCTTGAGCATGTCAGTATCCTAATAACAAGGTATCCCAATTCGGAAGAAATCATCCATCACACACTCAAGATAGTGAAGAAAATTCTACCGGTCATACGAAAGTATGGATTTCTTTCATTGAAAGCTGTTTATCAGCACAGTTTACTTTAAAAAAACAACAACCCCTTTTCTCCTCCTGCGTTTCAACTCAATGTTCTAATATCCTGGGATTCTAAGAATGCTGCTCTCAACAGGAAGCGTGTAATTATTTTTGGATAAATGGTAAATTGTAGTGAGACTTTCAAACAAAAAAAATAATTAATTGAACCAGGTTATGACTTTTTAAATACTTACTGCCATCCACCTTGGCCAAATGCAGAATAAAATCCGAGATTGAATACAATCAAGTATTAGGAACTACTGTATATAGCTGACAATTTATTCCAGTTGTAGAAAAGGAGAGCAGTTTGAACTTACCCAATTCATAGAGATTGCCACCAACGTTTACTAATGCGATGAAGTGGAGATCTACCTTTTCATCTATACTAGGGGCCTGCGAGAGAAGAAAGAACATGTACAGATGGTGAATGAAACCCTATTTAGGTAAAATAGGAAGACATTCCTCTGAACCTTGATTCAAAGCTTTGCGACCAGAGGGCTTCTAAGGACTCAAAGGACACCTTTTCCCTGACTGCTGAGCCAGTCCACACACCTCTAGGATTCAGGGACACAGGAGTGGCTGCCAGCCGGGCAGGAGTCCAGCCCTTCTCCATTTTGAAGACCGCCAATAGAGAAGGGATACTGATAAAGGATGGAAGGAATGGTAGGCAGGAGTTAACATCATAAAATAAATCTTTCAAGAAGACAAAAGTGTGCACGCACATACACACAAGCACGCACAAGTTTACTGTGCACAGAACCCCACACCAAAGCAATTATGCTAAAAAATACCACAGGCCAGGCTGGATACAATAGATCAAAGCACACATTTGCCGTTAGGGCTCAAGCCCACCCGCTTCTTCGACCCCATCCCCTCCTTTACTCCCTTACCTTGACTGACTTCCTGCTTGTGGCAAGCAATCATTGCCATTAGGTTCAAGGCAGCACACAGTTTAGCTTGCTCTTGCCCACTAAGCTGTAATGGGAAGCCTCTATCAAACCACAGGTTCCAGTCCCGCTTTGAAGGTCGAGGGCAGAACCACAACCGGCTAGCTCCCATTTAACAGCAGGCTGTGGTTTGTCGGAGCCAGGGAAAAAGGGGGAGGGGACCACAGCACACGAGGGAGGGAGAGGAAGAATCGGATCAAACAGCCAAAGCATGATCTCACTTTTACCCAGCCAGGCCTCAGGGCCTCCCATTTCTATGTTTTCCCAACCGGGCAAGTCTGTTCAAGTCTGGAAAACGGCACAGGATGGAAGTTTAAGCCTCTTCTCTCTATGTCCCTGATCCAAATTAGGGCCACCCACACCTGAGAACAGATTCAAAGCTCTGAATCTCCAGCACACGTCTGCTTTGACAGGGCGGACCTGAAACAGTGTGGCTAGGCCCTCAATCCAGAGCTGACCATCCACACAGGCAAAAATTAATAACGTCTTCTCAAAGCATTATCCTTATTTGATCTAAAAACGTCAACAAATTTGACCATTACAGTATTACAAACACCAAATTCCTTAATTTGTTACAGCAAAACAGCATTCGCTTTAAAAATGTATTGACACTTTTTTTTTTTTACAGCCAATTGTTACTTTAGAAGAAAAGATTCCAACCTGAATTTGAAGGAACATTTGACCAGTTATAACTTAATATAAAGCTTTCTGTAAATGTGAATGATTCACTAAACTTTTTCCCTATTTGGCTTCTATCCTGGACCGCAAAAAGACCAGCCTACAGTTTCAGATTTTTCACAACTGAAACAGAGCAAAGTAAAGCTTTTAGTACTTGGCTGCTTGCACCTTGTACGCTGATAGTGCTATATGAAGATATCACTTAGGGCTGGGGCCTGAATGAACTTTTTGCTCATGCAAGATACTCTTCTGCTCCCCCTCCCACTGCAGCCCTCTGAGCTCCCCAAATTGCTGCTCCTGGGGGATACGGTGCCCTCAAGAAGTGCATGAGAGGCAAATAGGGAATGTGCAGCAGGAAAGGAGAAATCGACAGGAATTACTTCTCCCCTTCTGCTAGTAGAAAATTTAGTCTGGATCCAATCCAAAAATTATAAAGTACCAAGGAGACAAGAAGTGAAGGCTCGGTGGGAGAAGCAAGCAATTCTAGAAAGCGAGCAGTAGAAACAAGCTGTGCTCTGCCACAGGTCTGCTTCCTGCCCTTGCTTGTAAATGACACTACCATTTTAAAAAAACAGCAACAGAAGATAAGCTGCCCCCCCCTCTAGCAGCATTCTTGGTTTCATGGAACACATGGCACAACTTGACCTCAGTCGTTCTACAGGCTGTCTGCGGATAGTATCCAACTGGTCAATTGACTGGCATGCTAACCTTTCAGTCTCCTTTCCCCATAGGGCACAATCCAGTGTCAATTTCCTGCACGGTAATATATTCGTAAAACTTCCAGGAGGAACCTCCAAAACATTCATGACAATATCCTTTTTTGCCCCTAAGCTGGAGGCAACAAAAGCTTCCACACTGTCAAACCTGTTCTGCAAATCTGAGCATGAGAACTGGAAATACAGAGAGAATTTAAAGAAATAATTGAAACAGATGTACCACTGTAGTTTAGCGGCCCCTAATGTCAGACAACCCATCATTATCCAGGTAATGGCCTAAGGAATATCCACCACCAGGGCTTTTTTTCAGCTGGAACGCAGTGGAATGGAGTTCCGGCACCTCTTGAAAATGGTTACGTGGCCGGTGGCCCCACCCCCTGATCTCCAGACAGAGGGGAGTTTAGATTGCCCTCCATGCTAGCAGCACGGAGGGCAATCTAAACTCCCCTCTGTCTGGAGATCAGGGGGTGGGGCCACCGGCCATGTGACCATTTTTGCCGAGGGCGATTTAAACTTTAAAAAACTCCCCCCTTGTTCCAGCTGACCCAAAGTGATGTCCTTGTGCGGGCCTGAGTTCCACCACCTCTTTTTCTTGAAAAAAGCCCTGTCCACCACACACCAATGTTGACGACCAGAAGTTAGATCCAGTGGAGGATTTCCCCGTACAGAAGAGGAGGTGACTTCTGCCAATCCCCTGCTCCTCCTGAAGCCTTCCAACTCCACCCTTTGTGCAGTTGCCAGGAGTCCCCTGTCCCCCAGAAACAGCATTTTGGACCACAGCAAGAAGGGGAGGGGAGGACATTGCGCTCCACTGATGCAAATCCCTTCCATCAGTAGAGATTTAGTGCAGGATCCAAGCCAAGCATTTGTAAAGATTGTTTAATATCAATACCAGTTTTGAAACCTTAGATTGCCAAAGCAGCTTCCAGGAGTATCCATTTTACGGTGGCTGAAGTCAGAAGAGTAACCAGCCCTCCAAAGCCAAGGCTCGTAGTATTAGTAACCAACTGCGCTCAGCCAACACCCTGCTGCAAAACATGTGCCGTATTTGCAGAAATGTTGCCATAAGCAGATACGCTGGCACATACTTTGAGGTCTGGGGTATTAACTGGAAGGCTGGCATCAGAACTGGAAGAAATTCAAAGAAGGAGAGCTGATTGAAGGGGAGGGGCTGTGGCTCAGAGCAGAGTTTCTACTTGGCATGCAGAAGCCCCCCGGTTCAATCCCCTGGCATCCCTTGCTAAAGGGATCAGGTTGCAGATGATACGAAAGACGTCCACTTGAGACCCCGGAGAACTGCTGCCAGTCAGAGCAGACAAGACTGACCTTTCTGCCAATGGACTGACTTGGCATAAAGGCAGCTTCACGCGATCAAGAGGTTGAAATCCCTTTCCATAAAAACATCTAAAAACAGACTTCAAGACTTTTAAGTTTTCAAAAAAAGCTACTGCTAGAGGCGAGGGCATGGAGGAAGTTTCCAAAGAACTATGCGAGGAAAAGTGTATGGAAAAACCTCTCAAAGGTTATCAGGGAAGAGATGTGTGGATCCCTGCTTTGAATGCTTAAAGAAGAATGCTCTGAATGCTTAAAGAATGGGCAAAAAGAAAGGATAAGCTACTGGTGCCTAGGCTACATAGGAATTTGTGGTTTGGTGTGCAGACAGACTCCAGTTGTCATGGGACAAACAGATGCACTGAACAAGATTCCATTCCTCAAAGGCTGCAAGCTCTGCATTTGAGCTGCTAGTTCCAGGGCTACTAGCAGTGTACCTTGTGCTCTTAGGCCAAGAATTACATTAAGGTGTGACCATATATACACACAGAGGACATTCTCCAAGAAATTCCCTAAGGTAAGCACACACCAGAGGACGATAAAGTCTCTTGCCCATCACTTTTTTTCATCCCTAGCTGCCTCCTGGCCTTAACATGCATTGCCACACGTCTCCAAGTCTTGCTTCACTATCCCTTTTTGGAATGAGATATAAGAAGCAGGCCTGAAAACATCCAAAGAGGTTTTTATTGATGAGCTAGAAGTTAGTTTCTGCTAGGTATTATAGCAGTGGTCGTATCTGTAATAAGACAGCATCCATTTTTATATTCTTTATAGAATTAGAGAGACACCTATATATTAGGGAAAGGGTAGGTTGCCAAATGAGAGCTCTTTCATAATGGCCGCAGTGTGCCCACCCTATTTGGCCAAAATCCTGGAGAGAAGTCCCACATTTCACCAAATCCTGGACTGACACTGCTTTTTTTGTGCCCGGGGAACAGACCCGTTTTAATTGTTCTTCACATCTGCATGTACATCTCTGTTCTTACACATCAGTATCTTGGGTATCCATTGTTTTATTTTGGTTTTAACTGGAAATGTTTTTAACTATTGTTGTAAGCTGCCTTGAACCACAAGGAAAGGTGGGGCATAAATGTTTTAATAAGTAAATAAAATAAAATCTGTTAAACCGCCACAGTGCTTGTGAGCTAGCTTGTTCAAAGCAGGGATCGATTGACCTGGGCACAGCTTTTTACTTGAACATCTTGGAACCTGCAGGAGCAGTGGTCTCTTGTCACTCAGGAGGGGTGTAAACATGAAAGGTGACATATTTTGAGAAAGCCCATAGGTACGATAGCTGCTCAACTCCCAGTGCACCATGTGCCTTGATGCAGGTTTTTTTCCCCCCCTTAGGAAGCTCTCGTACAAGGAAGGGGGACTGCTCTCACTTATGTCAGCCATACCAGGCTACTGAAACCTTCCTAGTTAGCAAAGCCATTCAACGACACACACAGGACATAGACCTACAAGAATAATGCTTCGTACTGAAGACTGGTTTCCCGCCATAATTTATAGAAATGTCATCCTGTTAGGCTCTTGCCCTGAAAACCCCGTCAGGGGTCACCATAAGTTACCTATGACTTGAGGGCACAATTTCATTTTCATATTAACAAAGAAGCCAAGAACATTTTCACATGTGAAGCCTGTAATATTGGTGATATGTTACATGGTATGGGATGGGGGGGGACCATTTTTAGCTCAAATATTAGTGTTATTGGCAGCACAGAGGAATTAATGCTCAAGTTTCCCTCCGGGGAACAAGGGCTCTCCTGAACTAGAAAGCGTTGGGGATAACAATTCCTGGGGAATCAAAAAGGTTACAAAACTGAACTTATAAATCGCATGTTAATATATCGGGGGAAAGGGAGATTTCAAGGGAGATTGGCACGATTTAAAATTCTTTTTTAAAAAATCAACTACGTTTTAATCACAATGAATAGAACAATGGGCAATTTTTGCCAATAGCTGGAAGATTTTAATTATAAATGCAACAAAATCAAGAGGCTAAGAGAATGTTTAACCCACGTTTTCTTTCCTTTTTTAAAGAGAGATTGGAAAGCGTGACGAGCAGTGAGCTCACGATAAAGCAAAATGACCGGGGAAGTCCTGCTTAATCAGATGTAAAAGAAACCAATTTGGCAGAGAATTTAAAGTCAGCAGGCCCAGATGAAACACCAATGAGAAAGAAGAGGCAGCGAGCAGATGGGATAGAAGCAGCAGCGCCCACTAGAGATCACCATTTGGGGGGGGGCTTATTACGAGAGAATCTGAACGAAGATCTTAAAAGCAGCCAAGCAAGTCCTAAAACAGACTGGCGGAAGTGGAAAGAAGGATCTTCAAATCTAAATGTTGAGTGGCAGGTGCTGCTGCAGAGAAGAGATGGAGACATAGAGAGAGACAGAGAGAAAGCTACACTTACAACAGAATGGAGCGCAATAGATGATAATGATATTGTGGGCCGCCAACGCTGAAGGCAGACGGGTGGACTTGTCGCCTTTACGGGGCTTGTAGCTTTTGCAGAAGCTACATGATTGCATCTGATCAGCGTCAGGGATGCAGAGCGACGCAAGGGAGACGCCTTCATTTTGCAGTGGCTAAACTGAGGCTGTGATGAGGTGGATGGTGAGGGCAGCAAGGAGGTCGGTGACTACATGAATATTAAAAACAAAAAAGAGAGACTTTACCTACTTGGACTAAAAGGCAATCATACAGCTTCACTCGCCGCTACACGCTCCCATTTAACCAAAGAGCGCGCTGCACTGTTCTGTTTTAAACAACAGAAAACAGATTGAGAAGAATGATTTTGAAACATTTAGTTGTATCCAAATAATCAGCAACTGCATGCCGGTATGAATTTCAGGAATTCAAGCAATAATCTCCCAAGGAATTGTAAGAATTTTTCCACTCAGTTTCAGGTGGGTAGATGTGTTGCTCAGCAGTAGAAGAGCAAGATTCCAGTCCAGTAGCACCTTAAAGACCAACAAGATTTCCAGGGCGTCAGCTTTTGAGTCAAAGCCCCCTTTGTCAGATCGAGGAAGGGAGCTTTGACTCTCAAAAGCTTACACCCTGGAAATCTTGTTGGTCTGCAAGATGTTACTGGACTCGAATCTTGGGCCCCTTCCACACATACTTAAAGGGCTGGCCCACTCACCGAACACTGGTGGCTTTTCCCCTTGACTCTAGACGTCTGTATTTTCAAAACGGTCGTGGGCTGTTTGGCTTCTGTTTTTTGGGCACTTTTTCTGGGAGCGCACTTTCCTGTGGTCCCAGAAAAGGCGCCGAAAAAACGGAAGCCAAACAGCTCACGATGGTTTTGAAAACACAGACGTCTGGAAACAAAGGGAAAAGCCGCCAGCGTTTGGTGAGTGGGCCAGCCCTTTAAGGACATGTGGAAAGGGCCTTGTTCTCCCACTCATTAGGAGGATAACCACAGGGAATAAGATAAAATCAAGAGAACAATCACTTTGTCCCCTCAGAAAAATATCCATGGTAGACAGGGCAAAAGTGGGGAGGAGAATGCTAGAGATGGCTTAGAAAAAAAAGAGCTGGAAACACTTAGATTCCCCTTCCCCAAGGGATTTTTTCAAATTTTCTAAATGATAAAATTGAGGAATTTTGAGGAACAACAAAAACATTCCAATGAATTTTTCCTGTTAGAAATCTAAATCATAAAAGGGTTTTACTTTCAAAAGGTATTATATGAAAATTTTATGTAAGACAGCCAACAGCATTGTATATATTTCCTGCGTATAAACATTTTCAAAACTTTAGTCTAAATGTGAATTTTTAAGCAGCAAAAAGGCTGTAACTTTTAATAAATGAATGCTTAAATTTTCACTTTTATAAAGTTTATACATGAGCAGTTAGTCCTACCTACTGTCACATATGAAACCGTTTCTGCCCATAGGATACACAGCCTGCCAATGGCATCTGCTTCGAACTCTTCCCCAATGAAATGAGTCAATGAGACCTTCTTCCACCTTTGTGTCTGAAGGGACCACCCATTTGGAAACAGCTGCCTCCCTTATAGGAAGATGCTCGGCTTGGAACTTCCTAACATTCTATGATTGGGCCCACTGAGTCCAAGACAGCCATTTTGAGGCGATTCCACCCAACACTACATGTTTTCAAAATTCCAAAAATGCACTCAGATTCAACAAGGCCAGGACCCCCTGGGCTAGACTGTACAATCCGCAGAATTAAATTATCTTTTCCTGCAACATTCTGCTTTAGGTAGTTTGCGTGAGTGGGATTCCGTATGCGGGCACTTGTCCATAAACAAATACCATGAAGGTAGATCAAGATGGGTAGCCGTGTTAGTCTGTCTGTAGCAGTAGAAAAGAGCAAGAGCAACAGTCCAGTAGCACCAAGACTAACAAAATTAGTGATAGGGAATGAGCTTTTGTGAGCCACAGCTCACTTCTTCAGACACAAAGAAGTGAGCTGTGGCTCACGAAAGCTCATACCCTACCACAAATTTGTTAGTCTTACAGGTGCTACTGGACTCTTGCTCTTTTCTACAAATACCATGACTTTTCGGCCTTCTCTCTGAAAGGCTGTTTTCTCATATGAAAAGAAAATCTGTGATTTTCTTGATTCTCCCCTTGCAACGGCAACTTTAATACCTTCACGACCTCTTTCAGACAGCAACTGAAAAAGCAATGGATGGGTTATCAGGTGAAAAATTCTGTTCCGCTATGTGCAAAAACCTGTTGTTTCACTGCTGACAAGTATATTGTTCCAAACACTAGCACTCTTAGGACAGAACAGCCTGCATGTGCTCCCCCTTCCATAGCAGTTTCATAACTGGTACAACCAGGGCTCATTTCGAGGGGGAACGCGCAGGAATGCAGTTCTGGCAGTTCCCCAAAGAGGTCACATGACAGGTGGCCCTGCCCTCCTGACTCTCAGCCATTTGGGGCCCGTTTCGGCCTGGATTGGGGCCAAAACGGCCCAGATCGGGCCTCTGACGGGTGGTGGACCACTCTCCCACTCAGCAGCAACCTGATCCTGACCATTTTGGGCCCCTTTTTGGCCATTTTCAGCCTCCTTTTGCCATTTTGGGCCCAATTTTGGCCCTGAATGGCCAGGATTGGGTCCAAAACAGCCAGGACAGGTGATGTCAGGGGGTGTGGCAGATGCAAATCAGTTATGCCAATGACACACTTCCAGTGATGTCAAGGGGTGTGGCATATGCTAATGAGTTATGCTAATGAGTTCCTCCAGTTCTTTTTCTATGAAATGACCCCTGGGTACAACGGATTTTCTCCATTCTCATATCTCATTATTCATTTATTTGCGTCCTTTATAGTCCGCCTTTCTCACTGAGAAAGGCAGATACAGTGAGAGCCAGTACAGTCAATACTGAAGACATTTCAATAAAACGTGCAATGGGCATATACATACAGGATTTTTTAAAAACTACAGCAGTCCAATTCAGATCTGAAGAAATGCTGAAACAGCATAAGCCATTCTACTACTGGCATATCAAACAAAATAGGAACTACCTAGTAGGATCATACTTATAGCAATAGTAGTGGAATCTATGGTCCCTCGTTAGTTACAGCAATAGTAGTAAAGTCTGTGGTCCCTCCCTCTTCCTTTACTGATGAATCTTTTTGAGACTACTTCTTTACAGTACAGCCCTCCGATCTGAGTAAAAAGCCCTCTTGAATAATTCCATTTTGCATTGTTTGTGGGAGACCGGGAGAGTGGGAGCTTTCCTAACCTTCCATAAGGTGGGGGCCACTGCAGAGAATGCACATCTATGGGCAGCTGTTGATTTTGCCCATGTTCAAGGTGGATCAACAATACTACCAATGAGAATTAGAGGAATCAGGCCACTCTAGATGGGATCATACTCCCCCTTCAAGGATCAGGTTCACAGCTTGGGAGTGCTGCTGGATCCAGTGTTCACCTGGTGCCAAAAATAGATAGCAGCTCGAAGGATATGTTAGCTTCCCCTTTTCTTGTGCCTCGTTTCCTACCCCAGTCCACAAAGGCATAAATAAATAACCTCTAATCAGGTACTTTAACTAGAATGGATCCAACCATCCTCCATGTGGTCTTCCTCCAACCTAAGGAGCCCTCCTGCAAAACTGAGCCAAAAAGGAAAAGTTGGGTATAAATATTTTAATAAACAAACTTTTCTTAGCGGAGTGCTGGATCCACTCCACTGCAAGAAGTGATGTTGAGGGAATGCCAATTCTAGGGCACTTTAAATACTTAGGCCTAGATCAATTCCTAGTGCCCTTAAAATCCCTTTGAGCCTAAAACCTAGAAGACTCCAACAGGTTATGGATAAGTTTGTCAGTTAAATCCTGTTGGGTCAGAAAAATATTTAGGCAAGCTGCAGAATGCACACCTTGACAAGCCTAGGGGTTTAAAGTCCTCTCATAAATGAAATGCCAAAGCACCAGATATTTAACTTTGCATTCCTTCACATCTCATCCTTGTTTGAGAAGAGAGGTTTTTGCTTTATTTTTTTCTTCTATTGTTAACCTAGAAACAATAAAAAAATAAGCTTTAAAAACATGGCAAAACAAAAACGTGGGTTGGGCAGGTTAACAATGGCAGGAAACAATTTTATAGCATACATACTTTCACTGAAAAATGGGGCTTGGGAATTCACATAAAAATGTAATTAGGCCATCGATGGACACATAAACAGCATTTTATGTGTTCAGGGAAGCAGGAATTGAATAGATTTCAAAGTGAAATGCTTTCCATTACTTATTCAGATATTAATGCTTTCCAGTACTCAGTTGGCAGAATAAAATCGTTAGAATA
Source organism: Eublepharis macularius (assembly GCF_028583425.1). Taxonomy (NCBI): domain Eukaryota; kingdom Metazoa; phylum Chordata; class Lepidosauria; order Squamata; family Eublepharidae; genus Eublepharis; species Eublepharis macularius. Next base: position 23,142,604 of record NC_072792.1, on the reverse strand, counting down.
CTGTCACATCTCAATTAATGCCACAACAGATTGATATACGATGCCCCTCAATCTTTCATTTATACACATGCATGTGCCAACCAGCATCTTATCACTCAATCGCTTTCAGCGAACGGTAGGGCAAGTTATGTGTAGGAGGCGGGGTCAAGCGACACAAAGTTCTCGTTTATAGATGATGGCCAGTCAACTTATGCAAGTTACCACTTCATATTGCAATCCAATTAAAGAAAGAACATATATGTACAAACGTAGCACATATGAAAAAATAAGCATATAAATCTTGGGTGAGTAACTTTGTGTTTCTATTGGTTTATTTCAGCTAGGTGTTCACCAAAAGCTGTATTTTCCATGCATCCCAGCTACTTTATACAGTTCTTGCAACTTGCATAACAGGAGGACAAAGATCTCTGCTGCACCTGTGGTTTGGGGAGCTAGCACACATGCATCAGCACCCCCAATTTATACATAACTAGCTTGATACCTGTGCTTTGCTACAGTATTTAACTACTTTAAATCCATTTATAATACTTATGGGTATGTAACATTTTTTAAAGTTGATTTTGTAGTATAATAGCATAGTACCAACTGTCTTGAGAGGGGGGCGGGAATGAGGTGTGGAATGTTGTGAGGCTCAATCAGCCTACATATGCAAATGACCTTGAAAGGCCAGCCCAATCAGGGAAGAGTGGCTGAGCTGGCAGTGGGCAGGGGTGCAAGCAGGCAGCAGCCTGCCAGCCACACAAGGAAGCTGTATCCCTTTGGGGAAACACATTTTACCCCTTTTTACCCCCTTGGGGGCAAATTTCTTAAAACCCCTTCTTAGTGGGTGTTATATCATGAAAGGAATGTTCTTCTCAAAGTTCATGTTTCTAGGTCCGGGGTTTAGCTGGGCATTGATGAATCAGTCAGGACACTTGTCTTTATATACATCTCACACACACACTAAAGAGACTTGTGCTGGCATAAATACAATAGACTTATCCCTCAACTGATTTTAAGGTAACGTTACACTTTTTAGTAGCAAAGAAGCCATTGGCTCCCACGTTGTTCCTTTAATGGACACAACATCTATGCTCTCTGTAATACTGTAATAAAAAATGTGTCTGGAAAAATGGAACAGAGGGCTTCCAAACCAGGCTTGGTCATATTCTCATTGGACATCCTTAGGACGTTACTACTGATCTTATGGTTGGGAACATTAAGCTTTTATATCAAGGCCTTCTACCTGAACCACGTACTACCATTTACAAGGGTACCATTAAAAATGTGTTTTGAATTATGCCCCCCACCCCCAAATCAAGAGGCTATATAGCCCAGGTTGCATAAATACATATAGCCTCATTTTCCATAGCAATAGAAGAGGGTTTGGCTGGAAAAAAAACCCACACATGCCCATTTCCAGCCCATTGTTCTACGGTTGACTGAAGACCTGCATTTCCCATGTCTACACCCACGCAGCCCCACTGCATCACACTAATCCAATGATAATCCTTTAGCACTGATGACCTTCTACAGCATTTTCAACATAAAGCCCATTAAGCGACGGGCCCTAATCCCACAGGGAAGCTTTTCAATAGGAGACCGCGCTATTAATCTGCTACTTATTTCACTGGGGAAAGCACAATGAACGGTGGGCACACAAGACACTCTGAAGAACAGTTTGTCCGCATTCTTAAGTACAATCACTTAATCTTTCCTCCAACCCACGTTAAAGGAATCTGACCTCTTTGCTTTAAAAGGCATTCCAAAAACTCCTATCAGAAGCCAGCCTCAGTTCCTCATGTGTCAAGTGGGATTAATTTTTGCTGGCCGGCCTAACATTACAGGATGTTATGACAATTAGCGACAAAAAAAGAAAAAGAAATTGGAGGCTTTGGGGCAAAAGTTAACATAACAACCTATTCTGCCTGGTGGAACACCTCAAATCATGGAAGGATCTTCGTAGAAAATCCTTGCCTTGGAAGTACCAGGTTTTTATCCTGCTCCTTCTTCCAACCTCAGGGCAGTATGCATTCTATCCACCATTTTATCCTTACAACCATCCTGTGAGGTATATTAGGCTAAGAGAGAATGACCAGCCAAAGGTCACTCAGTGGCCTTCATGGCTGAATTGAGATTTGACCCCCCCAAATCCTGTTGGAGAAGGAACAGGGGATTTAACCCCTAGACCTATTTCAACATACCAATCACCAGTTCATAGATCTCAAAAGAGGATCTTTTGCTTGGAACAATTTAAGCTAAAGCAAGGTTAGGTGCATATTATAGCGTTGTTGGTGATTTTGGAGCAGAATTGAACTTCTTATGTGTTTCCTTTTAAAATTGGAAACTGCTAGCTCTCAAGTTCCTGCTTAAATTTGTCCTCTGCACAAAGGAACAGCCATGGCAGCCTTGAATTCATGCCAATCCAGTTTATTTTTAAGTGTAACTGGGAACGTATGAAGATTAACTTTACATCTGAGACATTCAAAAGCCTGGCAACATTTGGCGTCATTCTAATTCTTTGAAGAGCAATGAATCAAAGTAGCACTAGAAATCCAAATAGTGGCAGCTGTAGATCTAAACGGAACCTTCTAACCAAATATTTTGGAACTAGTTTTTAAAAACCCTAGAGTTACCAATGAGCAGGCTGAAGACATTTTGAGAATTAACCTGCCTGTCATATAAATAATCTTAATCTTCTTGAAAGCTATCTGGGCACCATAAAGGCATTATTATACTTGTGCTGTTTCTGAATAAATCTCAATAGAAAAAGTTTTTTTCCTGCTTCTCTGGATCAACTCTAAAGTCAAGCTAATCTTCTTCAAATTTACAATTTACCTGACAAGTCTGTGTGTTATGATTTCAAACCCTTTACATCTGCTTCCATTTGCTATGGCTAGCGTTTTAGACACATCCAAGACGGGCTGTTCTAGTTTCAAGAGCAACTAAAAGGGCCTGTTACCAGGATCAGCGAGGGTCCATCTAGATCAAGAGCCTCAGCGTACAATAAGGTAAGAGCAGCTATGTACTAAGGTCATCACAGCTGTCACAAACCCTGTCCACATTGTCTGCTTTGTTCAAAAATACCCTGACTTATCCAGTCTGAAGCAACGTAATAGGTGAAAGTGGCATGCGGATCAAAGCACGGAGTGCGAGATGGTGATTTTAAATGGAACCCAGAACAGAGCAAGCAAGCATGTTATACCCATCATTTACAAAGCAGGAATTAGTTATCTAAACTTTTAAAAGCATTGCTTTTGAACTTCTTGTTTTCTGGAGAGAACAGATTTTGCTGCTGAGACACGGATAGTTTGAAAAATTAATACTGTTTAGAGGAGAACTAATCTTAGAACAAGGAGATGAAGGGGGCAGGGGCAAGGAACAGACATTCCTGAAGGAGACTGCGTGGACTGTTCACCAACGATAACACAAAAACATGGCTTGTATGTCAACACAGAAAACACCACATGCTCTGCAGGAAGGAGGGAAGTTCACTGCAGGGCCTTTTATGTTATTCCTCAGCCCATAAACTGTAAGGCCAGATAAAACAAAAGACTGTTTGAAACGCTTTGCAGCAGCAGGGCACCCTGCAGCTCTCGAGTTTCCCATCTTCGCCACTAACAGTCCATCTGAGTGTCTGAACATTCTTACGGCATTCCAAAGGGAAGATACAGATAACCGAAACTGCCAAGCTAGTCAGAGACCAACATCTGTGGTCAGGTACCAAGAACAGATGAGCAACTCAGCTGTGGTACCCCAATGAATCTCTCCGACGCGTTTCTTGAGCAATCTCGATCTACAGATCAACGTACGCAGGATGAACTCAGAGGCTGCAAGATCAAGATTCTGAGCCTCAGTTTAGGATCACCTTTTATCTCTCCTCACCCATACACAAAGCATCTTTCATAGTATATGCTAGTCAAAGACAGAAAAGACATACCTAATGTAAAAGTAAGCGAGGACCCATAAGGAACTTGCGGGTGCAGCTATCCAATTCCCCCCCCCCCACACACACACCTTTGCTTCCTTCCCTCTCATCCACTTTTCTCAGCTTCTTTCTCCCTCCTCCACCCTTCTCTCACTTTACGTCTCTCCCACTCTATCACCCAATCACTCTTTCTGCCTCCCTCACACCCTCTCTCTCTCTCTCTCTCTCTTTCTGACTCACTTCTGCATTCTCTCTTTTTGGCTCAACAGCCATGGAAGCAGCAGCTCTCCCAGCCACCTCGCAGCTTCACCGATGCCACAGCAGAGACTCTTTCAGCCACCCCACAGCTTTAATGATACCATGGTTAGGGGTGTGCACCCGAAAAATATTCGGGTTTCCCACTTTGGGTTTACACTCGAAGCAGGAAAACATTTCAAGATAACCCAAATCCCCAAATGGAAAGCTGCTTTGGGATTTGGGTATTTAAATGCTTCGGTATGCTCTGTAAAGATCTGGGAATCTTTACAAAGCACACCAAAGCTCAAAGCAGCACTTTTCTTGCTGTCTGCAAATGGCAAGAAAAGTGTTGCTTTTTGCCTGAAACTTCCTGAAGTGATACAAATTGCTTTGGGAAGCTTTGCTTCAGGATTCCCCAATCAGCTCAGCAATGCTGAGGCCGATTCGGGAACCCCGAATCTTTCCAAATAGGGCCCGATTTGGGTTAAAAACTCGAATAGGAAACCTGAAGCACACACTCCTAGTCATGGCAACTTACCCACCTGCAGTTTTACTACCTCAACAACAGTGACAACTCCTCCCCTGCTGGCCTGCAGCTTAGCTTTGTCTGTACTTGTAGACAATGTTTTTGTTGGGGGGTTAACCCCCCCCTTCAACTTTTTTTATACGTCTCGACTTTTCTACAAACCAGGGGGTCCACCTAGTTCACTGAAAAATCTGCTTTCTGCCACTGTGGCCCTGATCAACAGAGTTAAGTATCTACAGATGAGGCCAAACTTGCCTATTAGAATATATGATGTTAACACGCTTATGTCACGCAGGACTAGAAGAAGTTTTATAGTTTGTCCAGCTGTGATCCTGAGTATTCATATTTATAACTTATTGGAACACTTTTTAATGCAATCATAATATCTCTTCAGTGCAGGCACTTGGATCATAACTATAAATTGTTCTCACAGAAGTATCTCAATCCCATTCCTAAGCACTTATTTGCTAGCACAGCAAGTCTTGGATTCTGGCTGTTACTCAGTTTGTGGTCCATAAAATATCTGTTTAAAAAATTCTGGCTCCAACCACACATACTTGAGGGTTATCTAAAAATTCAATGCAGCGAAAACATGGTTTAAAACTTGCAAACCCATGCTTCTATAGTACATTACTTTTTAACCCTATACAAGTTAAAAGGGCTGGGCTGGATCCAACACTGCATTTCCGCAGGCACTGCTGCATGTGATGGACAACCCCCCACCCAGCAGCCTGAAATCCCTGCCCCCAACCTCCTGCACCTGGAAGAGTGGGGAACTCCTCCCCAACCAGGGTTTGGGGTTGCTCTGGGAGAGGGGAGCCAGGGAAGTGTGCTCTGAAGGTACAACTGTGCTGAATCAAACCCACCATGTGCAAGAATTCTACTCTGCTTTTTGCTATCGTAAGACTATTTTAAGAAAGCTTTACCATGCCTCACTAGTTTGGATAGCTCCAAATCCAACACAAAATATTAGACTAGATTTGGCTGGGAGTGTAATTGTAGCACATGGGAAAAAATGTAGTTTTTTAATCCAGGGCTCGGCGGTTGGGGGGGGGGGCGGGGGCGCAAGGGGAGAAAAGAATTTAAAACATACAAAAAGACATAGAATGAACTCTTTAAAAAAAACAGAATTCACTTCTAATGCAATAAACTAATTCTTATTAATGTGTCTGTAAAAGGGCCCTCCATTTTTGTGTTCTTGAAACAGTGACTGAAGAGCCGTTTCGTCTGTGGAATATGCAGGGCTTTTTCCAGCTGGAACGTGGTGGAACGGAGTTCCAGAACCACTTGAAAATGGTCACATGGCTGGTGGCCCCGCCCCCTGATCTCCAGACAGAGGGGAGTTGAGATTGCCCTCCGCGCCACTCCAGCCATGTGACCATTTTCTCCAAGGGCAACTCACCGAGTTCCACCACCTCTTTTCCCAGAAAAAAAGCCCTGGGAATATGTAATCGTGGGTGCGCACAAGTGCAATCCCCAACACTCCCCCCCCCCCCCAGCTCTAGGAGGAGGCACAAGCTCATTCTTCTTGCACAGAACCTCGGAGAGGCTTGGAAGGCAATGAGAGGTCTCGTTACTTCGATCCTTTCCAAAAACAGGAGGAAGTCTGGGAGATTCTTCCATCTTTCTTCAGGCTCAGAGGAAGAGCCAGGCCCTTGCCAGAATAATGGAAGCTTTTTCCAGCAGCAAGGTCATTTGTGGCTATTTGTGCAAAATGTATCGTACAGGACAGGACAGCTGTAGCTGTTGGTTAAGATGCAGAACTTCCGTAAGAAGCCACCTTGTAAGCGGATGCTGTTTTGCGAGTTAGCTCCGCAAGAGAGAATTATTGGAGTCAAATCCCATTACTGCTATGCCAATGGTACTGTTTTTGTCTCTTATAAAACAGATAAATAAACATAAATAAAATAATAAATAAAAATTTCCCTTGCCGGTCTAATAGTGGCATAAACAAAGGCTCCAATTCAAACCCAAGAAGAAAAAACACACTGTACACTTATTTCTCTACAATGTGGAATGAGCTTCCTCTCTTCTGAATTATACTCCTAATGCACGAACAGCAAGCAAGACGGTATTTACCCCATCTAGACACAGACCCCCGCCTACATACACTCAATAAGAGGTGCTTTAAAACCCAATTTATAGGACTTGGCTCTGGAAAATTGTAAATATTATTCTGTACAGACACAGAACCCCTACAGAGTCTATGAGCATGGACCTTGGAAAAAAATGACATGTAATCTCCATCTTTAAAGCAACCATGTCAGAGAGTTTTTATGCCTTATTATTTGACCCAGATTCACCAGATAATCAATATAAAACTCCCACATATGTAAGAAAACCTTGCTAAGAAAGACAACAGGGAACATGTACTCAAGGCCTCAGCAAAGACAACACTGATGAAGCATACAGGCAAGACACACATCACTCCCCTCACCATCCATACACAATGCCCTTCTCTCTCATAAGCACATTCAGCTTCCTTGCCAAAGGAACACAAATCATTAGGTAATACTCCAACTTGAAGGTTTTGGCCACATTCCAGTATCACAACAAACTTTCCTCCATTCGACCAACGTCCATTCAATATAGTTTGCTCTATATTGGAAGGGGGGGGGGAGGAATAAGAATTAAATTTTAAAAAATTAAATACCTCAGTCTGACCTTCATGGGCACTGGATTCATGAGTAAGACGAATCGCCTGAAATTTCAACATTCCTCATTAGATCTTCGTGCAACATAATACAGGTTATAAAGTTGTCATTGATAGCAGCAACCAGAACATTAAGCCGTATTTCAGAAAGAACGTCCCCTCGGACCCAACAATGAATAGTGGCTCAACGCAGTTGTTTGCACTGAGATCTAGAGTAGTGTTTGATCCTAAATAACATCAGCTACCACTCTGAAGTCAATTATGTTGCTTATAATAACAACAACATTCAATTTATATACCACCCTTCAGGATGACTTAACACCCACTCAGAGCGGTTTACAAAGTATGCCATTATTATCCTGAGCCCATTTGTGGGGAGGGCGGGGTATAAATCAAATCAATAATCAATAAATAATAAATAATCCCCACAACAACAATCACCCTGTGAGGTGGGTGGGGGTGAGAGAGCTCCGAGAGAGCTGTGACTGACCCAAGATCACCCAGCTGACTTCAAGCAGAAAAGTGGGGAATCAAACCCGGCTCTCCAGATTACAGTCCCGCGCTCTTAACCACTACACCAAACTGCTTACAAAACCAGCTATTCACTTTGCCAAAGGAAACCCGGGCAGGATACCAATTCCTAGGTTTTCGATTAAGGCAGAGCCACCACGAATTTGCTGAAAGTCGGCTGGGCCATATAACTCTTGTGTGTTTTTCATATTGCTTACTGCCAATCAGTCACTCCAAGGGTCTTGGCAGCTTCTCCCACCTGCTGCCAAAAACCCTTTACCAGAAAAGGCCAGCGATCGAGATGAGTCAGGGTGTGTTACCCCTGCAGTATATTACCAGCCCTTCTACTAACAGAATTTTCCTTTCCATGGAAAGCTCCTGGAAGTATACTGGGCTCTAGCAGTACTTCAAGTGTAATCCGTGGCAGGGACCAGTCTATTTTATTTTTTGCATAGAGCTTAGCGTACACTTGTATGCAACTGAATAAAAACAACAGTATGCTTTAATTTACGGACTAGAACTTTTGCTATTATTGGTGAAGCTGAGAGGTGAAGCATTCATCTTTTGAGAATATTTTGGGTCTTTGTTAGGGTAATAATAACAACAACAACATTCGATTTACGTACCCCCCTTCAGTACAAGTTAAAGCCCACTCAGAGCGGTTTACAAAGTATGTCATTATTATCCCCACAACAAAACACCCTGTGAGGTGGGTGGCGCTGAGAGAGCTCCAGAGAGCTGTGACTAGCCCAAGGTCACCCAGCTGGCTTCAAGTGGAGGAGTGGGGAATCAAACCCGGCTCTCCAGATTAGTGGCCTGCGCTCTTAACCACTACACCAAACTGGTAGCAGGAAACAAAGTTTCCCATGACACAGGAAATGATTGTATTAGTGGTTACTGAAGAAATGATTGAAGAATTTGTACTGACTGTAGTCTTTGAAAAAGAGATTTTTGAAACGGGCATGATAAGGATCTAGACCACCCGTTAGAGGAGTTATTATCACAGAAGAACTGATTTACTGCACAAGGGATAAGCAAGGACTTTTCGTTCTGTGAATTCTACGGTCAACTGCCATGTTTCATTGACTTTGTACTACCGCATGGTTGGAACATCGGGCATCTTGGAGATTGAATGGCATTATAAGGACTGGTGTTTGTATGGTGCTAAATGAGCATTTGCACTTTATCCATATGTGCAATTAGAAAGATAAGAAGCACTTTGAGCACACAGCACTTTATTGTTATTAATGTAGAAAAGATATTAGACGCCTGAACAAATGTAATTTCTGACTTGTTGATTTCTTACATGTGGTTTTCTTCCTATGATATTAACTGAATCATGTACGTGTGTAAAGTTAGGAATAAATTTGTAGACATAATTTACAACGTGGGTAATTAATTTCTTTGTATAGTTGGCACTCTTTACCACATTGCTCTCTGTGAATTGTTAGCCTCCAGGTAGTGGCTGGAGATCTCCTGGAATTACAACTGGTCTCCAGGCCACAGAGATCAGTTCACCTGGAGAAAATGGCTGCTTTGGAGGGGGGGCTCTATGGAATTATCCCGTGCCAAGGTCCTTCCCCTCCCCAAACCCCACTTTCTCCAGGTTTCTCCAGGTTTCACCCCCCAGATCTCCAGGAATTTCCCAACTTGGAGCTGGCAACCCTACTCATATCACAGGCTCATTCCTTTATCCAAGACCCAGACAATTTCACAGAACAAGAAACGCTAGAGACAATGTATGACAAATAATATACATTAAAAGCGTTGTACTGACTTCATAGGTTTCTAAATATTTGGCTCTTTCTTCAGGGCTCATGGATGCAGAATCATCCAGGAACTTTTTCAATGACGACTGCATTTCTAGAACAAGTCAAGAGAATGAACATTACAAGACTCTCACCCACATGCTGCTCACTGTATTTCCAGCCAAAATAATTATTTCATTCGGCCAGTTCAGAACACTAATGGCATAATGGAAAACACATCAAAGCCATGATTACGCTCACCAAGATAGGCAACAAACATGACCAGTTTATCAACGTGTTTCTTAAAGCAACCCAAAACTACAAGGATAAAGAGCAATTCAGAGCATAAAGCTACATGCTCGCTTGAAAGTGCCTCTGAAATAAATGGGAATCTGTAATTGCGGTCAGGATTTGGAGGGCAGACATCTAAAGGGACTTCACTAGATCCGCTATTTGTCTCTAAGTTTTATTGAAAAACATTATTCAGGCAGTTGTGATCTTCCTGCACTACAGTCAGCGTACACGTCTTTATTTTTTCAGCCAGTCCCAGATGCAAAGCAGTTCACGAGCGCCATCTACCTTTGAAACAAACAAAAAAGGCAACACAACAATGAACTGTTTACCAAAGTTAATTTTATCCCTGTTGTTTGCGATGGCGTGTATAAGCCCAATTGTCCCACAGGCATTGCTGATGGTTTGCTTCATAAAATACACGGAGGGTTTGACTTCTTGTCCCTGAGATTTTATTCTCTCTTCCTCTTCTGTTCGGAATGTTTCATACTAGAAACAAAAGGAGAAAAAAACACAACACACTTTCACTTTGCAAAAAATAATAATAATAATACATTCGAATTCCAATTTTAAAAACATCAGTTCCAGAACATTCACCCAGTTGGGAAGGGGTGGGGAGAGGTTTTTTCTGTTCCCTCCTCTTCCAAAACAGAAAGCAGTGAAGGCCTGCTGGTGTCATTATAAAGAGAACCTAGGAACAAAGATTGTTCTAGTTTTTGAAGAATTTTCCCAGTGGGAGACTTTTTGAAACATCTGATTTCTTCCCCGCTGTTTTATTTCCAGCTCTTCTATATACATGGGTCAAGTGCCACTTGTGTTACATTCTCAGCATGATAAATTAAGGCAGAAACACTACGTTCTGGTAAAGAGAGCGAGTAAAAGGAAATTATTATTAAATACAGCTTGAAGCAAGCTACGTGGGCTCCCCCACGTTAAAAGCATTGTGCCTTCCCTTCTGTTAAATAATGAACAAAGCACAATATGGACAGTTTCCTTCATTATGCAAGGCATTTTATTTTCATCTCCTGCTACGTTTTCTGTATACAGAGGCTTTAATCTTTACCTACAGTAAGCCTTCAGGATGGGTGGGGTCCGCCTCCCAGCTGGCCACCGTCATGACTTCCCCTCTCTAGGGGCTCCGTTCAGACCTCAGAAACGGGATGGCCGTCAAGTGTTGCTTCACCTACAGCCCTCGCTGCCCTCAGAGAACAGTGATGCCCTCTCTCTCTCATTCAGCCTCTTCCACTTCTCTTCCACTTCTCCCTGGCCTGTGTGCAGAGCCTTCTTTTATCCCCACCCTCCTCCTTAGCCACACCTTCCTATCTCCACCTGCCCTGTCTGGGCCCTGCCCTTCCGGGTTCCTGGCCGCCACGGCCTCGCATGGAGGTCGGTTGGGCACTGGGGCTTGCCTGACACTTCCCAAGTTCCCTGGCATCTACCCAAGCGATGGGGAGAGGTGGAACCTGGACTCAGCTGCTGGAGGGATGCTTCCTATCCGCAGCGCAGAGGTGGTTGCTGGCACAGCTTGTCCTCTCCAGCCACATGAGGGCCCCGTGTGCGAGCCTCCCGAGCCAGCCATGAGGCTGCCTCATGACAGAGTCATCAGCCCAAGGTATGTCGGGGCTGGCTCCCAGAAGCATTGGTGGGAGTGCAGGCAATAGCCCTTCTGCAGGTTGCTCAGAGTAGCTGAAGCTCTCTCTCTCTGGTGGTCTGGAGGTAAGGTGCAGGCTTCGGGGGGGGCAGTGGCTAGATGGTGGGTCTGCTGGGCTGGGAGGACTAAGTGCAATCCTAAGAAGAGTTACTCCAGCAATCAATGGGCTTAGACTGGAGCAACTCTTCTTAGGATTGCACTGTAAGTCTGGGGAGGGGTGCCCACTTAGGGTTGCCATCCCCCTGCTGGGGGTGGGGGATCCCCCAATCCCCCCATGCCCACTTACCTGGCTGGCGGGGGGGCTTCCTAGAGCACCCCCTCCCGGGGTGGTGCAGCACACCCCTGGGTGCGGGGCACGCTCCCACACCACGAGAGCAGGCAGCAGCGGCAGTAGAGCAAAAGCAGGTGGTGGTTGCAAGAGCATGCTGCTCTCACCGCCCCTGCTGCAGCCCGCTCTCTCGCCACGGCCGCTGCCGTCCCAGTGCAGCCACTGCTAGCAGGGACAAGGGGTGCGGCAGTGGCGGCAACAAGAAAGCAAGCTGCAGTGGCCACAGCCTGCTCTCTCTCTCACCGCCGCTGCCACCGCGCGCCCCTTGTCCCTGTCGGTGCTGGCTGCACAGGGGCGGCCACGGCTGTGGCAAGGGAGCAGGCCATGGCCACTGCAGCTCGCTCACTCTCTCACCGTGGCCACCGCTGCCCCTGTGCTGCCTGTGCCAGTAGGGACAAGGGACGCGGTGGCAGCAGTGAAAGAGAGCTGCCCGCTCTCTCTGCCCTCCCTGGTGCGTGTGACATCGTCATGCAGGCAGCTTTGACCCTGCGTGATGATGTCACTCCCGGAAGTGACATCATCACACCCCCGGGAGCTCGCACGCAGCCAAAACAGCAAGAGCGCCAAGTGGGTAGGAGCCAGCATCCCGGTCTCCCGCTGGGAGACGTGAGGGACCTGGCAACCCTAGTGCCCAGCCATCATCTCCGGGCACCTACCAACTTTCCTCAACACGCGTAAAGCATCAGAGATGTCGACTAAAGAGGGAAGCGTATCGTATCACTGCAGTATTACCAAACATTCTCAAATGGAATATCAAGCCTCAGAATTTGTACTGGAAAGCAGAGGTTAGAAGGCACCGTGACTAGAGACCGGGGCCACTGCCCTCAATCGTCAGAAGATTTCTTTAAGCCTGCATACATTTCCCCAAGAGTTAAATGCATCTTTTAGAAGAAAACATCAGACAAGGCATACACAACGGGCCGCACCAGGCACCATCTGAGAAGGGAAATGCTGGAAGGCTGCTAAGATGGTGCCTGTTTTTTGCAGTTCCAGCGCTCGTATTAAAATCGACATATTTGACTTCTTATATATGTATTATTTTTCTTTGGGTTTTTTCCTTCAATTTTTGGTTCTCTTCTTTTTCTCTCCTTTATTTCCTTTTTTATTTTCTCTCTCTTTTCTCTTCCCTTCTTATTGGGATTTTAAACTTATCAATGGAATAAAAAGTATTCAACAACAACAACAAAAATCTACATATTAAAGAATGAAAAGCCTGCTGCCTAGTTCGTTGGAGGCCAGTTTAATAACGGGCCTACGCCTGCCTGCTATTCAAACATTATTTTCACAGCCAGTAGAGCTAGTGCTCCTCCAATCTTGCAGAGATAGATATTCAGAAAAAATGTTATTAGCTTGTTGGTGAGAAACAATATACACATAAACTTGATAACAACAACATCAACAATATTTGATTTGTATACCGCCCTTCAGGACAACTTAATGCCCACTATGAGTGGTTTACAAATTACTGTAAACCACTCAGAGTGGTTTACAAATTATTATTATCCTCACAACAATCAATCACCCTGTGAGGTGGGATACATCACTGTCAATGAAATCTTGTAAGGAGTCACTTTCCTATGACTTCTCAAGATGGCTTTTAGTTGGACACGTCCGTTATCTCATTTTTCCATCCATCTTGTTCTAGTCCTGCCCTCCCATGAAGGAAGAACGCACACACAATTCTTCCCTCTTCTATTTTATCATCACACTGTTGCTTTCGGAAAGCCCGAAAGCAGGACATAAAAGGATACAATTAATTGCTATCGGTATTACGATGAGCCAGCGTGAGAGCAAGTATGTTATACAGAGTGTCAGAATACAATCTAGGCAAGTCACACACACTCAGCCGAACCAATCTCCCACAGCTGTAGTTGGGATAAGATGGAGAAGAGGAGAATTATGCAAGACATCTTGGGGGGAAAGATGGGGCATACATGAAGTAAAATAAAATAAAAAATGCTGGACTAATGTACTTTTGGTCTGGCCTAGCAAGGCACAATCATTGAAGGCCATTCAACCACCTGGAATCCTACCCTAACTTATCACTGAGAGAAGTATGAAGCTTTCCCCCAGCCTAAGGAGCCTTCGTCCACCTTAAGCGGCTCTTCCATTGCAGGAAAAACCACTTAAGCTGGATGAAGCCTCCTTAACATAAACAAAAGCTCCTTGGAGGATCATTGCATTCACCCTGTTACTCTACTCCTTTTCATACATGTTCTTATTGGCTGTATTTCAGTTTTCCTGAAGCACCAACACAAATGAAAGCAAATCAGATGTATTTTAGAAACTAGTTTTGTTTATGCATTATCTTTAATGTACAGTGTACTGTTTGTGCAACTGACATACAGCACGATCAGCTGCCATGGCTATTTGCTCTCCCTGGTAAAGTTTAGCATATTCTGCTAATGTAAGTGGAGCATCCTACAAACGGGACAACTCAGGGAGCTGCTTGTTTATCGAGAATATGCAAGTTCTCTGCTTTAGCAGAAAGTGCAGATTATGCCTATACTAGAGATGGTTTCCATAAGAGGGAAAATGATCTATGAATGTGAAATAAAAAATCCTTTTAAATTTATTGAACTTTAAAAAAAAAGAGAGAGAGAGAGAGAGAGAGAAAATGCAAGCTAACATTTCATTATGTAATGTCTACTTTTGCCACCGTTCAGTATAACAATAAATAAAACATGTAGGGTTGGATCCCGAGATTATCTTTTGCTAAGCATCCTTTCAAGGGAGAAAGAGTTCCTCCAACGGAGGTCAACTCTTTGTCCTATACGATATTGGAATACCTTCATTAGATTTTTTTCCAGAAATTGTGAATTGCTCCTATTTGAACTGAACTACCTCCTACTGTATCAAAAGACAATGTAGTTCCTTGCTGGTGGATAGAGATCCAAGGATCAGTCTGGCTTTGGCCAAGCATCTCTTCACCATATTTTCCTTAAAGAAATAAAGACTCCTTATCCGCTGCTCAAGATCATTGGATCAATGGAGCTCAAAAGGAAGGCAGGCAATGGAGAACAACTTTTTCTGAAGAAGAAAGAAGTCGCAGGATGGAAAGGAGTCATAGGATCCATCCCACAATGGATGGGATTGGGGCTGGATCCACAACATCATCAACGGAAAGCACATGGATCTTTGCCGGGTTCAACTGTTTCCAGAAGTCCCGACCTCTGGAAAGTCGATTCCCTGGACCCAGGTGAACTAGCAGCCACATGTGTTCTGAAGCTGCAGTGGAGAGGGGGAAAGGGGTGCAAAAAAGCTATGAACACCATTTCACGTTCCATTTATTTAGGGCTTTTTTTCTTGGAAAAGAGATGGTGGAACTCAGAGGGTTGCCCTCGGAGAAAATGGTCACATGGCTGGTGGGCCCGCCCCCTGATCTCCAGGCAGAGGGGAGTTTAGATTGCTGCTTGGCAGCATGGAGGGCAATCTCAACTCCCCTCTGTCTGGAGATCAGGGGGCGGGGCCACCAGCCACGTGACCATTTTCAAGAGGTTCCAGAACTCCATTCCACCGCGTTCCCCCTGAAAAAAAGCCCTGCATTGATTTAGATTTGGTGTCCAACTGCCAGCAGAGCTGGGTTTGATTCCCCACTCCTCCACTTGAAGCTAGCTGGGTGACCGCGGGTCAGTCACAGCTCTCTCAGCCCCACCCACCTCACAGGGTGATTGCTGTGAGGATAACAACACACTTTGTAAACCACTCTGAGCATTAAGTTGTCCTGAAGGGTGGTATATAAATTGAATGTTGTTGTTGTTGTTGTTGTTATTAATGCAAAAAACCATTAATTTGTGAAGCCCTCATGTTGCTAACCTTTATCATCAAGCCCAAACGCCCAGGAGGACTCCCTTACAGGGAAAGCCACACTAGCGTATTTGTGGACTGCTATCCGAAAATTACAGCAGCCTCTGAAAACACAGAAGTTGGTCATCCTATCCTGAAGCATTCAAACTGCAACGTGGAAGAGCTGCTTAAAAAGATAACCTCAAGTATTAACTTAGAAACTTATCCTTTCAGGCCACGTTAATAAAGAATACTTCCTATCCAGCATTAATGAAACAAGGTCTTCTTTTGTTAGTTCAATATTAAGATACAGGTGTTCAGGTGTGTAATCAAGGTCTCAGTGTAAAAGGTCCCAATATTTACCTTTTCGGTTACTGGAAATAGTAGAAGAATAGCACAAACGGGCCTCGGCACCATGCTTAGCAGCTCTGGATCCATTCCGTACACATCTACAAATTGCCAGCTAGGATGTATGCCTAGCTGCCTGAGGAACTAGTAAGGGAAAGAAAGACAGATATTAAACCTCTCTGGTAAGTAGATACCTTAAATTTTACTACAATCGAGATGATGGTTTTGTTAATTTTGATACAGTAGGACCAGGCAGTATACCTCTGAGGAAGTTTTAATGAATGAGAAAGAAACTGAAATTGATGATAAAGAAAAGAAGTATCTGCTTCTGAATGAGGGGTAATCTCAACTGTGGCCAAGATCGAAAAGCCATGAAAGTGTCATTTGTGTTTAAGTGGACTGTGGGCTTGTGATCTTTAAACAACCTCTTTCACACAAGTGTGTGGCTGCACTGCAAAAAGCTTTTCAGAACTTGGGAGTGGTATAAGCAGTCTGAGGTAGGCACGGGGGTTTGTAGTTTCAATAAAGTCCAATCGTTCCGTTGGGCAAGCTCCAGGGGTCATTTCATAGAAAAAGAACTGGAGGAACTCATTAGCATAGCTCATTAGCATATGTCATGCCCCTTGACATCACTGGAAGTGTGTCATTAGCATAACTGATTTGCATATGCCACACACAACATCACTTATCCTGGCTGTTTTGGACCCAATCCTGGCCATTCGGGACCAAAAGTGGGCCCAAAATGGTCAGGTTCGGGCCGCTGCTGAGTGGGAGAGTGATCCACCACCTGTCAGAGGCCCGATCCGGGCCGTTTCAACCCCAATCCAGGCTGAAACGGGCCCAAAATGGCTGAGTCAGGTGGGCGAGGCCACCTGACATGTGACCTCTTTGGGGAACAGCCGGAACTGCGTACCTGCGCGTTCCCCCTTGAAATGAGCCCTGGCTTTGAGTCTTTGAGGGCATCTCTCTACATGCCCGACTGTGTCAGCAGCCACAAACAGGAAAACAACAATAATTCAACCTGAACACTCATATCCACAGAAAAATGAAAGTCTGGTATACAGGAATACTTAAAGATTAATCTCTTAACATAAGGTTCCTTTATGTCTCATGATCCCTATACAGAACAGGTTCGGATATTTTTCAAGTTACACTACATGAATGGATTGAAATATTTTATAGAAGCTATTCCTGTTCCTAGTTCTTTTATTTAGGAAACACTGCTAGTGATACCTGTAATCAGTCTGAATAAGAGCATATCAATGCAGGAGACTTTTTAAAATGTACACTTAGTGCATAAGACTATAAACAGTCAGAGGCTGGATTCAGACTGGAGTGGAGAATGCCCTCAAGCCATGAATGACTTATAGCAACCCCTGGTGGGGTTTTCATGGCAAGAGACTAACAGAGGTGGTTTGCCATTGCCTGGCTCTGCAACCCCGGTCTTCATTGGAGGTCTCCCACCCAAGTACTAAACCAAGGCTGACCCTGCTTAGCTTCTGAGTTCTGATGAGATCAGGCTCACCTGGGCTATCCAGGTCACGGTGGAACTCAGACTAACTTTCCATTAATGGAGAGCACTTCCGTCAACAGAACAGAACTTTTCTGCCCTCTTCCTCCAGCACTCAAATGAGATCCCCAAAATGCTGCTCCTCAGGGAACTCAATGGACAGAAGTTTTGCTCTGCCAACAGAAGTGCCTTCCATTATCAGAAATGGAACTTTGGAGCCAACCGTGTATCTTTAAAGGCTAAAGGAACACCTGGCATGGCATTTGTTGTTCAGGTAATTCAGAAAGCCATATGAACTTTATACTGCAATTCCACTGCTCAGATAACAGGGTTTTCCCCCCTCCTGTGCCAATTTAGCTCACCTAGCACGTTAATCGGAGGCAAGAACTGACTTTCACATTTGAGTTAAACAGATTCTACAAGGGTCACTTAAGCAACACGAAAGGAAGGAGGAAGAAACCTGCCCTTGGCATGGTCACCCACCAGCGTATCTCCTGCACCTTCTCAGAGGAAATCAGGGCAGAGTGCAAGGGGTCTTCTCTTATTTTATCCTGACAATAATCCTGTTAGGGAGGGGAGGCTCAGATATGGCTTTGGGCCAGCTGCTAAGCTTCATAGCTAGGCAGGGATTAGAATTCAGCTCTACCCCGGTTAAGTCTTCTGCTCAATCTAGTACAGCAAAAAGCACATGCACATGCACAGCTGCCACATGGACCGAGTCGCTACACTTACCAATACTGCACTACCATAGCGTTGCTAAGGGGCTCTTAGCCTAGGCGCCCAAGTACGTTGACCGCCCCCACCCCAAAAACCCCACAGGCCCACCGTGACTCTTCCACAATACATTTTGCAGATAAAACTGCTACTTAGATGCTGCGGTTGGTTCCGTTAAATCTCAAGATATTATTATAACGCAGCCTGGTCCTAGTTGTGTGGATGAATTTCAGCTGATGACGCCTGATGACGTGGCCAAGCTGCTTAGAAGTGTGTGGCCCATCAAGTCGGAGATCAACTGATAGTGTCAAAACAGACTAGGTTGGTCAAGTGGGTCCAGGAGATAAACATCTCCCTGCAGGAACGTGAACTCCAACGACTTTGAACGAGCCCCCTCGAGAAGAAGGTATCCCTGGGCCCAAACGTCCTCAGCAACTGCCACCCAGTGGCCAACATTCCATCACTGGGCTTGAGTGACTACGGAGCTTCAAGCTGCCTGGAATTTCAATCCAGAGTCAGTCCTGGCTTTGGGACAGAAACAGCCTTGTCACACCCTGACAGATGGTCACTGCTGGGAGAGTGCACCCCTCTTGATTCTCCTGCACCTCTTGGTGGCTTGCAACGCCATTGACCATGGAGAAGCTGGCTGAGCTGGTGGTTCTACTCTTGGCTAATTCCTGACCAATTCCAGAAGGTGGTGCTGGAGGACTGCCGCTCAGCCCTACAGCATAATCCATCTCGGCTCCCGTGCTTTTTTACCATTTACATGAAGCCACCGGGGAAAAATCACTTGGGAATTTGGAGCTACCAATATGCAGAAGGCACCGAGCTCTAGTTCTCCTTATCAGATAAGGCAGGTGGTTCTGTGAAAGTTCTGAATAGGTGTCCAGAGAAAGTAATGGGCCACTAAAACTGAAGCTCAATCCAAACAAATCCTGTTGGTCAGTGACAAAGATGCCTTGAGGAATGAGGAGTCAACCTGGTCCGGATAGATCCGCTTTGTAACCACAGCATTCCATGCTCTGATCACATTGAGGACACATTGCTGTAAGCAGGGCTTTTTTTCTGGGAAAAGAGGTGGTGGAACTCAAGACCGCACAATGACGTCACTTGGGGTCAGCTGGAACAAGGGAGGAGTTTTTTAAAGTTTAAATCACCCTCGGTTAAAATGGTCACATGGCTGGTGGCCCCGCCCCGATCACCAGACAGAGGGGAGCTTAGATTGCCCTCTGCGCCACTCCAGCAGCACGGGGGGCAATCTAAACTCCCCACTGTCTGGAGATCAAGGGGCAGGGCCACCAGCCATGTGACCATTTTTAAGAGGTGCCGGAACTCCATTCCACCGCGTTCCTGCTGAAAAAAAGCCCCGGCTATAAGGCACTTGATGTGAGGCTACAATTGAAAAGTGTTTGGAAGCATCAGTCAGCCCAAAATAAAAGCATTCAGGTTCTTATCAGAGAATGGATAGAGAAAATGCATCCACCCTGTGCGGAAAGATCTACGCCGGTTGCCCATTTGTTTCCGGACACAATTCAAAGTGCTGGTTCTTACCTTCAAAGCCCTAAATAGCTTGGGTCTGGGGTACTCGAAGGAGTACCTCCATTGTTCTATCCAGGCCATCAGTTAATGAAGCCTTGCTCTTTCTGCCTCAGAAGGGAGGCAGGCAGCAACCAAAGACAGGTGGGTTTTTTTCCCCCCTGTGGCGGCATCTCATCTTTGGTATTTTTATTTATTGAAGCAATAAACAAAAGATAAAAGATAAAAAAACAAAATCATCTAACAAACAAACCAAACTAACAGCACATATAAACATAAAAGAGAAAAAAGAAAAGGGATAATAATGAGAGGAAAAAGAAAACATAGGGAAAAAAAATAAAGACTGAATAGACTACAAGCGGGGTTCCAATCTTCTGCGTGACTAAATTATTATCAATCATTTTCAAATTTTCACTTACTCTATGTTAAGAATAAAAGCCCTTTTTTCTAAAGTTCGTATTCTTTAATCCATAAACCCACATTCCATCAAATCGCTATTATCTATAACATGTAAAAAAGTCTATAAATGTCATCTTTGGAATACCCTCCCCCGCAAGCCAGTTTGGTGTAGCAGTTAAGAGCAGCAGGATTCTAACCTGAAGAAATGGGTTTGATTCCCCACTCTTCCACTTGAAGCCAGATGGGTGACCTTGGGCTAGTCACAGCTCTCTCGGAGTTCTCTCAGCCCCACCCACCTCACAGGGTGTTTTGTTGTGGAGATAATAGTAGCATATTTTGTAAACTGCTCTGAGTGGGCATTAAGTTGTCCTGAATGGCGGTATATAAATCGAATGTTATTATTATTATTAAGACCCACCTGGAATCTACCTTAACTTCTTTTAGGTACCAAGCTAAAAACAGATTAGGGGTTCTCTCTCTTAACTGGTTTATAGTCTACTTCTGGCCCAAGACTTATTTTACCTACAGTATTTTAGACTATACAGTATATGTTTTATGCTGTTATGCTCTGGCTGTTTTAATGATATTGGCTTCTTTTTCAGTATCTTGTCCTAGTAGCACTCTTTGTTTTATTTGTTTTAAATGTAAGCTGCCTTGAGCAGGTCACTGGAGAGGTGGCACAAAATTTTTCTAAATAGATAGCTGAAAGCCAGTTTTCTTATAAAACCAACATGCTTTGTGCCTACAGTAATTTGTATAAATAATAACTGGGTGATTCCTAGGACTTTCAAATTTTGATGATCAAGGTTGCAAGAATCATTGTTTAAAAACAAGCTATTTTTAAAGGCTGCTGTTTTTAGGACATCCAATACAGTTGTCTATCTGAAATTTACACATATAATCAAGAGTCCTAGCTCCTTATGGAGGAAAGCTGTAATTACTACCATCAAGCACCTATTTACATCCTAACAAACCTTACCAGGAACATGCCCTCCATGACAAACAGGGCTAATTCGCCCCTTTTTCCTAACTCCACCAGACACCAGGCCCTTTAACCCTATCTAGTGCAATGGCCAGAAGCAAACGATCAGAACAATCAGGAGGAGTTTGGAGGGTAAGTAGGAAGCAAGAAGCGGTTTAAAATAGCTACTTCTTCAGAGAGGGCTCTGAAGTCTAAAAGGCAGGTAAGGAAAAGCGCTCTCTCACAGAGTCACTCTACACGAGATGCCTCGGCGTGTGTTCGTCATGTAGAAAGATACTATGATAGCCAAGAAGCGTAGTTTTAAAAGACAGAGCCTGTGGAGATTGCTCCTCAGATGGTTTGTTAATTTCATTTTCACCTCTCTGTCAATTTCACCTCTAGACTAAAACTGGGAACACAACCAGAGAGCAGGAAGGAATGGAAATTGGCTGGAGCTGCCTTCCAGAGCCAGGCTTGGATCTGGAGAGTTATAGTGGGCTGAAGTTTCCCTTCTGGCATTTCACTGCCCCTTCGCACAGCTCCAGGGCATAGCAAAGCCTTTGCCCTGCCGCTAGCTCTGTCTTTTTAAACTACCCTTCCCATCTAACAACACATCTCCCGACACGAGTTCTTCCTGTAGAGAGACTCATAGTCTGACCTCTGATGGAAGCAGATGAGTTTTGTGCCATCCCCCGGAGGGGTGGAAGTTGGTCATTAAGTTCTTGAACTTGGTCTTCCTAGGCAGTGGGAAGTTAATAGGCAGGTTGATATCTGGATGGTATTATTTATTAAAACACTTATAACCTACCTTTCCATATAGTTCAAGGCAGTTTCCCATATTAGCTCCCGTAAATGCTAACTAAGGTTTGGGAACCCTGTGGAGAACTCATCAAGGCTATGTCCAAACAGTAGATTGGCAGTTTCTGGCTCTGTAATGGTCTTTATAAAAATATAGATAGTATAATGAAATTCTCTATGTCCCATATGTTGTGACAAACATAGTTAAATCTTTCTTTAATATCAAAATGATTCTTTCCCCTTCCAGGGAATCAAAGTTCTTGCTTTTATTACCTCTGGACTCCTCCTTGGTTCTCACAAGCAGATAAAGCTGTTCCTTCTAAATAACCTAGCTGGGGAAAGGTGAAGTGTACATTCACAGCACACCTTTGGAAGGTGAGAGCACACTTGAAACCTCACTGGTAGGATTTATCACAAAAAAGGCAGCCTATAGAAAATTCACTAAGTAATTTCAGTCAGTTCTAAATATCTTCCTGGCCACACAGTTATTTGAACTTATCCTGAGACGGGCAGTGGTTGGAAGATGGTGTACAAACTGAGAAACAATAATATACTACCCCAGTGTTGTATCCGCTACAAAAATACCTCTGCTGTTGCAGCAGCATGCCTGTCACATCTTCGAATGAAAAAAATTGTAATTTCATCACACCAAAGATCAAATAGGCCTTCTGCTTTAAGAGAAGTGACATACTTGCATTAATTTAGAAAGCAGGTAACACTTGCACTAATCACAATAAAATCATAATGAAAAAGACACCTAGCTTTATCAAAACGACTGAGCATTTTTTGGAATGTCTGGAAATGCCAGCCACCTTTTGTTCTTGTCTGGTGTCAACAAGAACCTTTGTGGGCAACATTTAGTAGTTTATTCCCCATTCCCAGGCCCCCGTTTACTAGGGAATAACAATCAGTAAACTCTTAATTTATAACTGAGACCATGAAAAGTAGACTATTCATAGCAAAATCAAAAAGAGTCCAGTAGCACCTGGATTTTGCTACTACAGACTAACACGGCTAACTCCTCTGGATCTATTCATAGCAGGATCTCTCGTCTTAGTCAGATTTCAAAACTGTGGTCTAGGTCATCTCTCACACTCTCTTGGAAAAGGTGCAACCCCTTTACACGCAAAAACAGGGTACAGAACTTTAATTAAAGACTAAACCAACCCTGCACCAGATCACACAGAGATAGCAGGGTTACACGGCAGCCTGTTCTACAGGTTACACACCGCTGGAACTCAGTAGATCTTGACAACATGCATGTGGCATATATGAGCCTCCAGCAGAATTCATGTCAATCTTTCATAATGAAATCCATCTAAAAGATAAGCGTGTTTTGCAAGTACTCATCCCACAAGTTTTGTCTCCTCCAGCTTTGCACAAACAGGGTAACTGAAGGGCGACCCTAAACCTCATGTGGATATGCATGACCTTTCATATTCTGCTGAGATGCTGCTCTTTATGCCCAGCGATGGAAGCTAGGAGTCTGTTCTGCAAGACAGGGCTTGCTTGGCAACTGTGGTCTTCAGCAGGATACTAGTTAGACCTCCTGACCTTCAGACACAAAGTTTCTGCCCCAAAGTAAGTTTTCAGTGCGCTGCAGGTCTGTTCTCATGTGGCTACTCAACTGTTTCTTTCTGCAATGTGCCCTTTTTAAATTGCTATTTGAGGCTGGTGTTTAGATTGTTTAAAATTGCATGGGTTTTATGCATTTTTGACTCAGTCAAGCTGGGATTGAATAGAGACTATGAATGGTTATCTCATTATCAGAAGTAACTGACTTCCTTAACAGAAGCAAACTGATGTCCATATCAGAAGCTGCTGTTTGCATCTACTCCACCCTCCCCTCTCCACCTATATATCTGACCAGTTTCTTCTTGCCCTCCATGCATCTGACGAAGAGAACTGTGATTCTCGAAAGCTTATGCTACAATAAAGTTGGTTAGTCTTAAAGGTGCTACTGGACTCTTTGATTTTGCTACTACAGACTAACACGGCTAACTCCTCTGCATCTATGCATTTTTTAAAACTTCTACATAAAACCACCTTGGCCGATATATATTTAGAAGAACCCAAGCAAATCTACATATGCCTCTCCAGCTGGGGGAAACGCAGCACCACACTTCACTATGGCAGCAGTCAGTCACACATGCTGCTTCTGTGGTTAAGGACAGGTGCGGGGACTCGAGTGCCGTGCAATGGTAGCTGTTATCTCAGCACTTCTGCTCCAATTCTGACTTTCCACGACTCGAGGGAGGGAACAGCAGCTGCCGTAGTATATCACTGCACTGAGCTCAGTCTGTATGTCAGGCAGGAGGGGCAGAGAAGCACACGTCTCATTTCATCAAAGGAGATCTGACGACTGCTTCGTTACAAGGTTGAGATATGACACGGTAATCTGATTGATGTGAAGCAACCAATAAGGAAAAAATGGACAGGTAGAGAGAAGTTTGCTAAATCCAGTAAGCACAGAAAGATGGCTGAAGCGAGCCAGATTTGCTATACTGAAAGAAAAACAAAGGCACGCAGTCATCTACCAGACAGATCTACAAGGAAATCCCTCCAGGAATCAAGCGTGCTGACCCCACTAGGTTCTGGGCATGCCAGACTCGTCTACTGTGAAAGATCCTGTTATCACATGAGCAATCATCAACTTACCTTCTTGGAGGCCACTCTGAGGGCCAGTCTAGACATGGCAGTGTCCTTGTGGCCACCACAAGGAAGCTGCCATTTTAAAATGCTGTGAGGGCCCAATCCTGATGGTGGCTGAGGCACTCCTGTCCCCAGCTCCATGATTTATCAACAGCCGTAACAGCTGCACCCCCCCCCGCCATCTTGGCATGTTATAAGACACAGGGTGGGGGGGGGAGACTAGAGCACCATACTGCGGGCACCATCAAGACTGACCCTTTGTGGCATTTTAAAATGACTTTAGAATGGCAGTGTGTCCTTGTGGCAACCCCATCTAGTCTGGCCCTAAGACAGACAAAGGAAGAGATCTTACACCCCTAACACCAGCATAGCACTTGGGAAATATCCAATTAGAGCTTCGGACACATATTCTCATCTCAGATTTGACATACATTCCAGAGTTTGTCCAGGGACACTCATCCAGAACTGCTAGAATGGGTTCAATAACCATTTCCCACCTAGCCTGGTTACCTGTAAGCCTACTTCCACTGATAATTTCAAATTGCGACACCCTTCTTGTTCCTCTGACCCACACTCTCAAAAAATTCCTTTCTTCCTTCCTCATCAACTTGGTCCTGAATTCTACCCTCTTCTAATTATTGCCACTTAGCAGAAGGCTGTCATGTTGCTGAAGCATTCAGGAAACCCATTTCCTTTGCTCTCATGTCACCCAGGACTGGTCATACAGGACTCAAAGCCAGAAGGATGAGAGGAGTGGCAGAATGCTAAAGTGGCACATCACCGTCTGCATATTTTACACGCAGGAAGGGAGTCTTGGGGTGACACAGGCAACCTGAAAAAACAACGTTATACCTTAGATGAAGCAAGCTCCAGCCTATAAGAGCTTAGGTCCTGATAAATTCGTTAGGGATTTCCTTTTGCTTTGGAGGCAACAGGCTAATACGCCCGCCTCTCTCAAATACATACAAACAAGGAGGGATTCATGAAATGGGGTGGCCAAGCAAGAGGCACAAAGGGAAAGTGAGGCAGAACAGATATTACAAGAGGTGTAAGCACTGAGAAGAGATTTAGAGAAGTGAAATACTGGCCATCGCTGTTTATAAAATAGCACAAATCTGCCGAGTCAGTTGCTTTTCCTTTTTTTTTTTTTTTTTTTACAGATTACCTAAACAGGTAGGAATTTCTGGCCTTTTCGCATTTATGTGCCATTAAGCGATACACACTCACTTAGTAGTTTTCCTCCTACTACGGCTTTAAAATCCAAGTATACTGTACCAACTAGGGTTTCAGTCAATTTAAACTGACCTGAACCATTAATCTGTGGCCAGAGTTCCTATCACATCAAAGAAGGGGTATCATCACAACTTACTATAAATCCAACCTAAGGAGAAATAAGCTATTTTTTCAAATACCCTATTATTACACAAGAGACAAAGGCTGGTTTCACAGGAGTTGACAATGCTTTTTTATAGCATGACATACATCCCTTGTTCATGCACCTCAGAGAAACAAAATTAAATTTTATATTAATCTTCCATTCATCAGCTCAATTAAGCTCTTATTCTAGTTAAGATTCTGGGGAAAACCAAATAGTGAATTTAGTATCATTTACGAAAATGCCTAACACTTTGCATTTTCATGATGCATTCCCCCCCACCCATCTGAACCACCTTCAAAAAATTAAGTTCCCCAAAAGCATACTCTGCAAAGACAGGCAAAAGCGCCATTTTTTTGTGGAAAGGCCAGAAGTAGAAAGAGAAAATCCTTTTGTTTTAGGAACATGGAAGACCGCAAACCCAAAGGGAGAGATCACTACTTAAAGACGAAACAAAAAAGCAGGAGAAAGCTGCTCACCTGATTCGTGACCTGAAAAAGAACAAAGAAAACAGAGGTTGAAGGTAGCTGTGTTGACCCAAACCAAAAGCCAAACAAAAGCTGTGCGATACCTTTCATTGAGGCTCACCAAAACACTACAAACAGTGTGCTAAACATTCAAAAACTTGAATACTGCTGTGGGATACCTGGCAAGTCTCTGGTCCTATAAGCCCCACCACTGTAAACCAAAACACAAAAAGGAGAAGTAGGAAGGCTTTTAGAACTATCTGTCCCAAGATCTCCAGTTTTATTGGTTTTAGATTACTACTGTCCATGTTTGTTAACACTGACATAGACAGAATTAATGCCACTGTTTTTCTATTAGATGGGAGCATACAGATCTCTTCAACTGAAAGTTTTAGTTGTAAGCCACCATGCACATTCTTCAATTTACTGAAATACTTATACTCTTCCTTTTGTCTACAGGCACAAGGCAATTAACCTCAATGAACGAACCTGCTTCACACTACTTCTTCCCATCACTGGCCAGAACAAGAAAAATTGTGATTTCTCACTTGTGACAAGTTTTCACCTATTTTAACAAAACCTGGGGCTTCCCATCTAATATAGGCATCAGCTAGATATCTAAATGCATGTCAGCTAGATATCCTAATGGTCTCCATTGTCCCTGTTTGGATTTTAATTTTATATAGTTACATTTCGTCCCATATTTTCTGCGTTTCATGGTTCCTTGACCCAATTGTTTGCTTTTTATACTCTTACATAAAATTATTGCCATATAAAGAGTCGCTCATTGCATCTACAGAAGTAGGCTCTAGCCTACAGCAGCGGAAGAGAAACCCTGTCAATCTTTTTGCACCCCAGACACAAAATGACTGCTTAAGGGAGGATTCTCTGATTGTAAATGAAGAAAACAGCTTTGGTTCCAAAAAGTTTAAAACTGGAATTAAATTTGCGGTAAGCTTCAAAGCACACCACAAGGCTCCTAATTATTGGGATGAAGAAATTTATTTCTTCTCTAGCATTTTTTCTTCCCCCCTCTTGCCATGCTTTCTCAGCTGAACCTTTCCAAGTCTGACATAAAGTGGCAATTTGTAGCACCTTTTGTGGCACAAAGCTTATTCCGGCATAAGCTCTTGGGGGTCTTGACGAAATGCAATGAATGATTCCTGGCTAGGAAGACCTTTTGTGCTGGAGCACACCACACAGGGCACCCCCAGTCCATTGGTGCCTTCTTCCAGCCCGCCCCCCATACCCACCACGCCCACTTCCCCCATAGGGTTGCCACCTCAGGGCCGGGAAATTCCTGGAGACTGGGGAAGGACCTCAGTGGGTGAGAATGCCATACAGCCCACTCTCCACGACAGCCATTTTTCTCCAGGGGAACTGACCTATGTCGCCTGAAGATCAATTGTAATTCCGGGAGATCTCCAGGCTCCACCTGGAGGTTGGCAACGTTCCCCAGCCTGTCAAAGGCGCCGTTTCCCCCTCCCCCCCCCCCGCCGCCCCTTTGCCTTCAGACACCCTCCCCCCCACCACACCAGCCGGGTCTCACATCTGGGTTCGCCTCCAGGGGCAGCCAGCGATGAGGGTCCATTTCCAGCCTCCGAAGGGAAAGAGACACAAAAAAGAAGGGGCGGCTCCCCGGCTCTCCCGCGCACGCGCACAACCGTCCCGGGTCGACTGACAGCTCGGCTCTTCCCCCCTCCTTCCCGAATGCCTCGCGTATGGCCGCTCCGCCTCCTCCCTCCTCGTTTAAAACCCTTAGTGTGGACTGTACCAACCACACAAGGGATGAGGGGGGAAAGAAATAATACAATCCGCCGTTTCTCTTCTCATCCCATTTAGAACGCTTGCAGATTTTTCCCCCCACGTCTCAATGATTAAGGCACGGGCCCGGAGGGAAAAGAAAAGACCACTATTACAGTTCTCTCGTTAGCCTCCCTCCCCCATCTTGGCTTACATGGGCTCTCCCGGCCGCCCTGGCGGAGCGTCTACTGAGGGCAGACGCTGGGAGGTTGCGGGATTGAGGTCACGTGCCACAGCTGAGGCGACAGAATGGGAGGGGGGAGCGCTCCTGTCCAGCATTTGCCAAGTGGGGCTTTTCTTGCTCGCGTTAGAATTGTAATATAATGGTCACCTTTTAAATGAGAAATTTGGAGTGGGGTTATTGGTTTTTAAACTGTAATGATTTATTTATTTCTTAAAATATGTCTACCCTGCTTTTCTTTTGGTTCAAGGTGGCTTACAAATAATAATTAAAATTAATTTGTGAGACACTAAAAGGAAACACGTCATTAAATAAACACAATTTCTTATGTTGTTTTTCTTGCATTTCAAGGCACCTTTTTATATACATTGATTTATTTACGTTGTAGACCACCTTTCTCACTGAAAGTCAAGGCGGATGACAAAGACAGTTCAAGAAACAGTGATAGGCTATATAAATGTAAATTTGCAAGAACCACATTGTGTATGATCTAAATTTATGCTGGATTAATACATTGTTAGTCTTTAAGGTAGAAAGAAGTTTACAAAGTCTATTTAAGTACTATATACCTCCTGTTTGCAACTGTTTTACAATATGTCCCTCAAACCTGTGGTTTGTAGAATGACAAGAATGAGAATGACAATTGGGATGTTGATCATTTTGGAATATAGGAACACACTGATTTCCCGATAGATCATTGGGATATGTTCAAATAAAAGGGACTGATCTATAGGGAATCTATCCACTCTGTTTGTAATCCTGGGTTTAAATGGGTATTTACAACTAAATGTAAATACTTTATACTTTTGATGAAGCAGTCTCTGATCTATGGATGCTTTATGCCACCATAATTCTGCTAGTCTATATGATTCCACTGGATTTTTCTGTGACTGCAGCAGGCTAACGTGGGTACCCTTCTACAAAAATCTAGAGATCTCTGTTCCAGATCCTGTGGGTGAAAAAGGTCTTTGGTCTTTCGTATTCATGTTCAGTAGTGTCTTTTCTTGGCACATATTTTTTGTCTATTCCATTCTCTCTCTTCTTTAAACAAGCAGTCTGATCAAGAGTTCTGGGGGATTTAAAAGCTTGCACATTGTTAGGTGTTATTTGGATTTTCAGTAATAAAAGGTATTCCATTACTTTTGTCTGAATTTTGCTTTGGACCAACCCTTCTCAAGGGCAATTTCTTTCCATGATTTGGAACAGGAAAGAGCAAGGCCTTCCAGCATTCCAAGAAGGCTTCTTCTTCCATCCTCTGGTGTATCAAGGTGGAAATTTTTACTTAGGCTTCACTTGCCCTATATAAACAGGATTGTGGCGTGGGAGTTGAAGTAAGTCTTGTGATATCCAGTTTCAACATGTAGTCTTTGTTCTCATACTATTAAATTTTTCATTATTTCAGATATGTCAGAGTGCTTGGTAGCAAAATAATTCTTTTAACATACAAATGTGCCGCTCCCGTTTGCCATCTTCATTCCAGTAAAGCATTAAAAGAAGAGACTTGTTGGATCAGTCTTGTCCTGTATTCCAACAATGAGCAGCCAAAGGTTTGATTGGAAATGAACAAACAGAGCATAAAGACAACAAAGAAAACCGTGCTACATCTCTGAAGATGCCAGTCACAGCTGCCGGCGAAACGTCAGGAACTACAATGCCAAGACCACGGCTATACAGCCCGGAAAATCCACAACAACCAAAAAACCCATTTGCCTGTCCCTCGCTCCAGTACTTGCAGATACACTGTGTCTGAACATGGAAGCTCCATTTCTTCATTTTATATTTGGGGTTTTTTCCCCCTCTGTAAACTGCCTTGAAGACATTATAGAAGTAAGGCAGACTAAAAATATTTTTAAAGAAGTAAACAAATATATAAAATTTCCCTTGTGAGATATGGGCTGTTAGCATAATATGGGTTTCCCCCCCTTCTAACATTGAGTGATGTGATCTAAATAAAGTTCCCCTTGCCATACATTTGGCTGGCAACCAGTTTTCATTAGGTAATACTGCTTGGACCATTAAGGAATTATTCATGGTTATTTACACCAATTTCCAGCAGTCAATATGGATCAATTACTTGAGCATAATATCCCTCTTAACTCACCCATCTTGGCAAATAACCACAATTCTATGGGCCTTCCAGAGGCCCATTCTTATAATTCTTTCTTAATTAATACTTGCTTTGGATTTTTTGTTATCGTATGAACTTTTATGGGCTATGTGGAATGCACATATGTCCACTCACATGTTTCATTCTGATATGTGGGGTGGGGAGAAGAGCTGCAGTAGAGAACACATAAAAAGCAAGGGCGAGATGTACTTCTTCAAATGCACAGCGATCAGGGAGCCACAGCTTATCATACCATTCCAGCGCATGTTTGCTGCATAGTCTCAGATGTTTTATTATTATTTTTATTTTATGTCATTTATAGTCCACCTTTCTCACTGAGGGCAGATCACACAGTGTGAGATTAATACAGTCAGTATCAAGGACATATCCAGCGCCATAAGGTAAAAACAACAAGTTTACAGAGACATAGCATTAGCAAGAATCCAATACAGAGTTGGAAGAAATGCTGAAACAGAAAAAAATTCTAGGGCTGACATTAGACCCACATAAAGCACAAGTAGCTCATAGGAGCACATATTTAAGACAACAGGTAGTACGTAAGGCAACACAGTGGTGGTCTATGGTCCCTAACATATTAGCAAAGCATCTGAGACCCTCTCCCTACAATACAAAAGCCTTTTTTAATAACTAAGTTTTGCATCGTTTGCAGAAAGCTAGGAGAGTGGGGGCTCTCCTGACCTCCTCAGGGAGGCCGTTCCACAGGGTAGAGGCCTCCACAGAAAAAGCCCATGTACAGTTACAGTTATGGTGTGTGTGCATCACTTTTGATATGTTTAGCAGCACAGAAGAGAAATTAGTGTGCTAACAGGCCACAAAAAGTATAAACTGTCTTCTTTAAAATTCAGCTTTTGACAATAGTGCAGCCTGCTTAGCTGTAGGTACAATTCTATGCATGCTTACCTGGGACTACATGCCATTGAACATAGTGGGACTTACTTCAGAGTAGACATGCCCATGATTGTGCCGTGTAGCATTAAACATCAAAAAGATACATTAATGGCAATATTTGGCAGCAGTGTAAATACTGCATTGCACACCATTGTGGTGTAGTGGTTAACAGTGTGGGACTACGATCTGGGACACATCTGGGATCCTCATTCTATCATGGAAGCTTGCTGGGTGAACATGAGCCAGTCATGTACTTTCTGTCTTAGCCATAGATCCAGAGGAGTTAGCCGTGTTAAGTCTGCAGTAGCAAAATAGAAAAGAGTCCAGTAGCACCTTTAAGACTAACCAACTTTACTGTAGCATAAGCTTTTGAGAATCACAGTTCTCTTCGTCAGATGCATCTGCTTATGCTACAGTAAAGTTGGTTAGTCTTAAAGATGCTACTGGGCTCTTTTCTCTTAGCCATGACACTATGCATAGGATAAGCAGATGCTAAGGAGAGGGTTCGTCTAGCGTTAGGTTTAAGAGTGAATCCCACTACGTCCAACCAAGCTAGCTCCCAAATAAACGTTCATCTGATCGTAGCCTTTATAACTACATGGAAGAAGAAAGTTTTGACCTGCAGAAACGATTCAAGCTGTATCTCTTCTCTCAAACGCACGCCAACCCCGGTTTTGCAATTACTTTCCGAGATCAAAAGAAAGCATTTTTTTAGGAGGGGTGACCGTGGGCGAGATTTTCCCCATGGTTGTAAGAAGCTACAGTTCTCCTTTGCGTAGGAATCGGAATGATTCACTACTCCGAAGCGAGTCCCCCGGAAGACAAAGCTCACATGCAAACAGGAGCCCAGTCCAAACCTTCACCTCCCGATCCTCACCAGTGTTTCATTCTCCCGCCCCTAAAACCGTAAACGAGAACCGTAAGAACTCCTGGTTGGGCGAGCGTAGGAAGCGCTGCCTCGCCTTGAAGCTGAGCCACGGGAGGGGAACTGCAGCTTCCGATTGGCTGGCAGGCAACGTTCTGAGTCAGAATGTTGCTTTTTAGTAGCCTGGCAGCGACCAATCAGGGCGCCGCTGTCATTGCCCGAATGTTGCAAGGTTCGTAGGCGGCTGGTTTTGCCATAATGGCCGCGGGAGCTGCCGGGATGGTGTTGGGGAGGCCGCTGGAGCCCTGGGGTGAGTCCTGGGGCGGTTTCGCGTGGCGCAAAGGCGAGGAGGGGGGCGTGTGCGTAGTTCAGGGATGCGGTAGCTAGATGGGTAGGGAAAGAGTGTCAAAAAGAAGGAGCTGCCGAGCGTGTAGCCCTTACCTCTGAGTAAGCCCGAGTGAACGTGACGGGGGCTATTTGGGGGTCAATCAGTGTGCCTAGGATTGGGTTGCAATTACAGGGAATTGAAGGCCGCGCTGTCTGCTTGGCTTGAGTCACCAGCTGCTCCTTCCTGTTCACTCATTTGTCACGCGCGAGCAGCTCCTACCCGTGTTTTACTCGGAAGTAGGTAGTTAAGGTCGCTGGGACTTGGTTTCCAAGTGACTAGGCTTGTTGTGTTGCAACCTGGCTATTGCAAAGCGTCGATCCATCTTTGCCAGCGGGAGGCCGGCTCTGGGCAGTTCTCTTCTGTTTAATCGGAAGTGATTCCTAAAAAGTTCGGTGACACGAATTCCCCAAGTCAATAGGCACAGCAGCCTAACCTCCCTGTGACAAAAGTCGCTGCCGTTCCAATTTCCATAGGAAAACGAGGGTGGTGGCACTAACGTCATAAGACAGGAAGGCTGATGGGGCTAAAAAAGGAATCTCATGGCTGGCGTTGACAACTGGGCTGCTTCCACACACGTTGGATAATCCACTTTCAGTACCCATTAGTGAACATTTGAAACTGATTTTCCATGTGTGGAACAAAAAATCCACTTCAAAAGGATTGCGAAAGTGCATTGAAAGTGCACTATTCAATGTGTGTGGAAATGGCCCTGGTGTGGCACTTGAAAGGTTACAGAATAATCATGGTGTGAGCTTTTCTGGACATTTCATGGGGGGGGGGGTGTCTTCATTTTTTAGTAAGAAAGGGCCATGCACAGTTACTTTACAAATGAAACCAGAGACCAGTATCTGAATGTGAGGTCTGTATCACATGGATTGTATCGAAGGTAACATGGGTCTGTATCACATGGATTGTATTGAAGGTAACATGAGAGTTACTAAATGTACATATAAAGAAAAATCAAGCATGTACTATACATGGCTCGTACATCTGTTCACAGACGTGTGTGGAGAAAAAATATTATCAACAGCAAGGTGTTAAGGGCCATGAAATGCAAGAAGAGTAGACTGTGTTGCTTTTGTGTAAAACTCACATCTAAGCTCAGTAATCGTTTATAAGGGCGGTAACTGATAATAACATCCAGTCTCCTGTTTTGCTACACTAGTAAACATCTACAGTAAGAAATGCCTTGTCTTTATTCAAGACTTAAGTAGTACCATCAAATTTCCTAATAAATTCCAATAATTCATTTAGGTGTTTTCCTTTTATATTTCTTTTGCAGAAGACCCATAATGCTTAATTCAGTAAGAGAATATCCCTGGAGACAGAAATTTTCTCCCACTGGTTTTGAAGTACTGCTGTCTTTGCTTAAAAAGTTTATTGGGGGGGGGGGGTGATACCATCTCTCCAGAGAACCTCCCTGCCTGAGGCGGCTTACGAAATGTAAGAAAACCATATCTACCACCCAGCCTCTGTTAAACATCTGTGGAGATGTTTGGGTAGTGGATTTTTTCTTGAGAAGTCCCTGCGGAAGTAGTAAATCCAAGAACAGAATATTCAGGGGAAGACTGGTTGACATATAAAGAGATTCTTGAGATAAAGCAGAACAATTATTTGCTTAAAGGCAATGACGAATTGCCATTCCAATATGGATGGTTTCAATATATGCAGATAAAAGACTTATATGAGAAAGACAAAAGGAAAAATGGTTTTAGATTACAAAATTCTGAGATTGAGAACTGTTTGCTTCGGGGGGGGGGAGAAAATAATTTCTAAAATATATAAGATATTACTGAAATGGTTTACGGAGGAGGAGGTTGTTAAAGTTCAGATGGTCAAATGGGCAATAAATTGTAATAGGGAAATTTCAATGGAAGCTTGGGAAAAGGTGTGGAAAAATGTAGTTAAAATTTCAGCATGTACCACTGTGCGTGAAAACGTATATAAAATGTTGTATAGGTGGTATTTAACACCGAAGAAGTTGGCCAATGGTAATAGCCAGATGTCTGATAAATGTTGGAAATGTAAGCAGCATGAAGGTTCATTCTATCATATGTGGTGGACTTGTGATAAGGCTAAGCAGTTCTGGGGGGGATATAATAAAAGTTATGTCAGATATTTTACAAAGGAATATAAATAAAACCCCGGAATTGCTGTTATTATGTATGAACCTAGAAGATTTTGATAAAATGGACAGAGTTATGGTGTTTTATATGATCACGGCGGCCAGAATGTGTTATGCACAGTTGTGGAAGACTCAGGAGATACCATCTATGGAAGATTGGATTCTGAAAGTTTTGAATATGGCAGAAATGGACAAA
The DNA here is from genome assembly GCF_028583425.1 of Eublepharis macularius. NCBI lineage: Eukaryota > Metazoa > Chordata > Lepidosauria > Squamata > Eublepharidae > Eublepharis > Eublepharis macularius. The sequence continues at coordinate 23,107,633 of NC_072792.1, read as the reverse complement.
TTAACAAGGAAATTGAAAGAACAAGAAGAATTGGAATATACAGTAACTTGGGAAAAATTCAAGAAATATGTGGAGAAAAAGTGGGACATGAAGGGGAAACTGTGGTCTTGGAGAATTAAAGGGGGGATAGGAACTTAACTTAAGGTCAAAAAGGGGTATATTTTATTATATTTTATTGGATTAGTATGGAGTTATAGTGTTATAGTAATAGGTATTTAAGGAATAGTATGTTACACATATATATGTATCTTTTTAGTTGGTATATTTAGTAGTAATTATTATATACTTATAAAAATTTTATATTTTTAATTAAGATAAGTAATATAGCAAGTGTAATAGTTAAGATGAGTAAAGAGATTTGATTAGTATGCATAATATAGATATACAGTATAGACTTTAATAATCTATATGATATACTTATTAGATTAAGTTGGGTATGGAAAACTGCTGGGAGTCACTAGAAAAGGGGGGGGGAAGGATGGGGAAATAGATATGGGGTAGATAATGTTAATGATTTCTGTGTATGTTTGTGAACCCATCCAATAAAAATTTTTTTAAAAAAGATTTTTTCTTGAGAAGTGCTGCTATACTGTTTTAAATATTTATGAGGTTTTTATCTGTATTTTAATATATATACATTTTAATATATTAATATATATTTTAATATATACATTTTAATGAATTATACTGTATGTAGTCCGCCCTGAGCCTGCTGTCGCGGGGAGGGCGGAACATAAATTTAATTTAATTAATTAATTAATTAATTTAAAAAAACATCAAGAAAGTTATTACAAACCCCCATTCAAAACACAGAACCGAATAAAACACGACACCTCAAAATAGTTTATAAAATGATGTTTAAAAGATCAGCCCCTTAGCTGAAAGGCTGGGGGGGAAACAGAAATGTTTGGGCCTGGGGCCTCACCGCAGGTTCCAGGCAGGCCTCAAGGAAAAGGGCATGCCGCAAGTGGGGCGCCACCACTAAAAAAATACCCCGTTTGTTTGCTACCCTTCTCACCTTCCAAGACAGGGCCACAGAGAACAGGGTCTGTAAGGAAGATGTTAGCTGGCAGGCTGGACAGTATGGGAAGAGGCAGCCCTTCAGATATTCTCTGGTCCTGAGGTGTAAGACGGACTTGTTTGGCTTATGTAGCTAACCCTGCTGCCCACACAGTGGCTATGACGGTGGTGCTGCTAGAATGGCCAAGGGGTACGTGGGAAGGATGCTGGGGAAATGGGATAGGCTAATTCACTCTATGGGCTGTGCTTTAAGGATGCCAACATAAAGTAATGATTAGAGTACCGGACTAGGATATGGGGAGACCTGGGTTCGAATCCACATTCTGCCATGGAAGCTTGCTGGGTCAACATTGGGCCAGTCGTGCACTTTCAGCCTAACCTACCCCACAGGGTTGTTGTGAGGATAACATGGAGGAGAGAAGTACGATGTTAGCTATGTAAATAAAATAAAGGTTGGAAGGGTGCTGAGAATAAGATTGCAAAACCTCAGAGTTTGATGTTTCAGGGTTTAGCTACCTGCAAAGAATTTCCAGGGAAAGGAATAAAATAACATGGTGAAAAGCTGAAAACATCAAGAAAAAACTCCACAGTGCCTATCCATGTATGTTCCCTGCAAGATGAAGTGTGTGTGTGTGTGCACGCGCACACACACAATTTAGTGGCATCATTTCTGGTCCCCTGTCTCCCTCCTTCATGTTGGGAGGAGAATGACTGGCAGGTGGTTAAATGATTGGCAGCTGGTTATTAACGTGGGTCTCATAAATGTATTTTGAAACTGACGACAGGAAGGAGGCATGGTCCTGCATGAAAAAGGATTAGAATCTCATTTTTAAATAATGAGGTTCTGTCTCCTCTGTAGGGATCTTTAGGAGACTTATGGACTCTAGTTTATTTACTTGCTAGGATTATGCATAACTAGCAGGTTGCAACATTGTTCTGCCCTTTCCCCTTCTATCCTGACAACAATCACACAGCTAAGCTGAGTGTGTCTCCCTGCAGAGTTGCAATTCAAAGCTGGCTCTCCCAGACATTCTAACCTCTACTAAATCCTACAAAAAGGAGTGAGAGGCTGCTGTTAGAATGAGGCAGGCTGCTGGAAAGGAACCATATACAGGGAGGTTAAGGGCGTACAAGCAAGGGATGAGCTTCATAAACAATAGGAATCACAGGGACAGCATGTGCATGTGTGTAGAATTGGAAAGGGTGTTACAGAGCTGCAGGCACGATGTGTGGAGAAGGGTTGGGAAGCAAAATGAAGCTGGCTTATAATTTGCCACCTGCCCGGTCGCCCACACACCAGACAGTCTGGCTCATAAACAGCTGGCCTCCAGCTTGCACAACAAAAACATTTCTTGCACCAAAATACTCGGGAAGACCTGCTCAGCCACATACAGGAAGCCCCCTGAAGACACACCGTACCTCTGGAGTTGCCTGTAAATTCCAAGTCCTTTAGCTTCATTTGAAGCTTGAGAGCAGCTGTTTCATGTGGATTTTGATCCGTCTGTCTCAACCATTTCAAGCAATTCTGAGCTACATCTGGAAGAGAGTAGGGGGGCAGAAACAAAGCAAGGCCACCATTAAAAGAGATGGGATTTCGGGGTACTTTTTGTATGGGCCAGAGCATGTCTTTCTGAGTGCTTTGTTTGAAGAATGCTTTTCTTGCAGTTAGCTGGAATTGCATGGACTATCAGGGTAAAGTTTTTTTAAAAGTCTCAAGGTGACCTCTTATAAAGCTGTTGTATGCTGAAAAATACTTTTTAAAAAATGACTAACGCTTGAGCATTCAGACTAGTAAAACATGGTGCCTGTGCTGGAAGGGCTTCATTGGTTGTTGTGGGTTTTCCGGGCTGTATTGCCGTGGTCTTGGCATTGTAGTTCCTGATGTTTTGCCAGCAGCTGTGGCTGGCATCTTCAGAGGTGTAGCACCAAACGACAGAGATCTCTCAGTGTCACCACTGATCTCTGTCTTTTGGTGCTACACCTCTGAAGATGCCAGCCACAGCTGCTGGCGAAACGTCAGGAACTACAATGCCAAGACCACGGCAATACAGCCCGGAAAACCCACAACAACCATCATTCTCCGGCCGTGAAAGCCTTCGACAATACAAAGGGGACAGCCTTGTCTAGTTCCCCTTGCTATATGGATATCTGTCAGATCTCAGAAGCTAAGCAGGGTCCACCTTGGTTAGTAATTGGATGGGAGACCTCCAACGAAGACCAGGGTTGCGGAGGCAGCCGATGGCAAACCACCTCTGTTAGTCCCTAGCCATGAAAACCCCAGAAGTGGTCACCGTAAGTCGGTTGTGACTTGAGGGCACTCTCCACCCCCGCCGTCGGGCCAATATATTAAATTTTTTGTGACTTCCTGGAACCCTTACGTATGTCAGTTTCATACTTCTCATGATCAAAGTTTCTGCCAACACCATAGAAAAATACTGGGTTCTCTATTTAATAATTAAATGATACATATAAAACCACTTGTTTTTGAGCTGGCTAAACTAATCTAAAAGGAATATCAGTAAATATAATATATTGGAATCTGCAGAAACTTTCAGCTAAGGGAAAGTGGACACTTTTTGGCTATTCCTCTTTCCTTCCACTGCACATCTAACCACCTTGTTGTTCCATGAGAGGTTCCCAGTTCCCCAAGGAGTAGCATTTATGATGGCAGTGAATGGGAGGCAGTGGGGAAATCCCAGTCCATCAATGGAAATCCCTTCCATCAGTTGGTTTCCAGGCCAATAGGTGTGAACAATCCTGTTTAACAGTCATGTGGTTCACATTTGCGTCCCACAATTCCTGCAAGGAGCTCGGAGGGGGAGGATTACGTTACTCAACATTGATTTTGTGAACTGACTCACAATTAGGTAACTTTTTTTTTATTTTGTAGATTTTGGCAGCACAGCCGATATCTTTAAAACAATACCACAAGATTTGCTTGCAGAGCTGGTAAGTAGCATCTATCCTGAGCCCTGACTTATGACACTAGGAAATGTCCTTGTTAAAAATAATTTCGTATCATTTTGATAGCATTCTTGCTGTGTCATGCATCTTAACAGTTTTCAGTGATTCCCTTATCTTTGTGTTTCTGGAGCGTTATTTTTCTGCAGGTGTACGGTAGCCTGGTCATGTTGCCCCCCCAAGGGACTAGAATGTTTTAGGCTGTTGTTAAGATCAGTAGTAAATATGTTTCTCCCCTCTACCACCTCACATTTAAAGAGAAAATATTCATTTTTCTGTAGTATCATTTTCAAATGCTTTTGCATCATTTAAGTGTGATATCATTAATACAGGAATATTTTGTCGTCCTAGCTCAGGCTTTGCATTTAAAAATATAAAACATAATTGACTTATACTGTAAAATCGAAAAGAGTCCAGTAGCACCTTTAAGACGAACCAACTTTATTGCAGCATAAGCTTTCGAGAACCACAGTTCTCTTTGTCAGATCCATCTGATGAAGAGAACTGTGGTTCTCGAAAGCTTATGCTACAATAAAGTTGGTTAGTCTTAAAGGTGCTACTGGACTCTTTTCTATTTTGCGACTACATACTAACACAGCTAACTCCAGTGGACTTATACTGTGTAATCGTCCTTGAGTCTCACTAACAGCGCAATCCTATGGCCGGCCCCAACACCGACGTGGCTGCACTGGTGGTGTGGTGGCGCCGCCGGGCCGGATCCTGTGCCAGCGAAGTGTGGCCGCAGCAGCGCCCGCAGCGGCGCAGAGATGCAAATTCGGAGAACCAGAAAGTGTTGTGGGCGGGTCTGATGCACGGCCCCCGCCAGGCGCAGCCAAAGGGCGCTGTTCCTGACAAGCGTCAGGGGGAGGGGCCAGGAAAGGCGCAGCCTATGGGCAGCACGCGATCCCGGCCAGGCCCCAGAGCAGCAGGCAAACCGCGCCCATGCCGGCAGACTGCCTCGGCTCGTGTGTCGGGCGGGGCTCGCAGTCAGGAAGGAGAGGGGTGGGCGTAGTCTGAGAAGCCTTTCCCCCGTTTGCCCAATGTAGCACCAAGTCCGTGGCGGCTGCGTCCAGAGAGGTTGGCATGGGACTGGCAGGCGCCCTGCCATGAGGAATCCAGGGCAGGAGCCAGTCTCTGGCAGCAGGGGACAGCCCCCAAGTGGCACCGAAGGGGAGGGCTGGCCTGAGGCCGCCACCAAGAGGCAGACACAGCGGGCCTGCCCCCTCGTCCCCATCCCAAGGCAAAGAACACAGACACCCATTGCACAGAAATCAGCCTTTATTATTATATCACCCCCCAGCAGACGTGAGGAAGGGGAGGCGTGTAGGAGAGCCGCCTGTGCAGCAAAACACCCCACCCCACCCCCAAGGCGGCAGCGGCGGTCACCGGTGAGGCTGGCGGCCGGACCCCCTTGGCCGTCCACGGGCCCGGCCTCTCGCACGCAACTGGGCCCGAGGGAGGGGTGCCTCTGGGGCGGGTGGAGCCGCTGCAGCGGGTGGGGCCGGAGGGTCGAGGATGGCGACGAGCCGCCCAAGCAGGGCTTCGGCATGGACTTGAGAGGCACGGACCCCTTCCCCCACTTCCAGTACCGCAGCCATGAACTCCCGGCCGCGGTTGTTCGCCTCCTCCCATGCAGCGTGCACCTCTAACCGCTCCCTCTCGATCGCCGCCCACATTGCGGCTAGTGTCGGGGGAAGCCGCTGGGCAGGGCGGGGGCCGCAAGCCCGTGCGCCTGGAAGGACCCCCTCCATGGGCCCCTCCTCCTCAGAGGCGGAGCCAGGTCCCTCCCGCACACGGCCCATGGCACCCGGGGGTGGGGGGGCTGGAGGGGATGGTGCTGCAGGCTGGGACAGCTCCTCGAGCGGCTCTGTCGATGAGGTGTCCTGAACCGGCGGAGTCCCAGGGCCACCTTCACCCTCCACCGACACAGGGAAGCCGAGCGACTGCAGGAGAGCCGCTCCGGCAGCAGAGGTCCTCCGGGAGGGTGGCAGCTCGCGCAGCTGGGCAATCACCTCCCCGCCTATCTCCAGGCGCATGGTCCCTGCTGGAGCGAGACATGGGTGGGAAGAGGCCCCAGGGAGGGAAGAGCAGCGGCCCAACATGGGCTGCCACAGGCCACCGAGCCGGGCCAAGCACAGCCATTCCAGCTGCGGCCGCAGCCCCTCGTCTTGAGACCGGTCGGCGCCATGAGGGGCCTTGGATGTGTGGCCGAGGCCGGCGGCCGAGCCGGTCCCTGGCCCCACCAGCAGCAGGGCCACAGATACATACCGTGCTCCGGATCCATACTCCCCGACGGGCCCGGTTGAGGCTCCTCGTCGCTGGCAGCAGGGGCTTGCTGTGGCGGTGGAAGGGCTGCCGGTTCCTGGGCCCCGCTCTCTGCCAGGGGGGGCACAGACTCCGCTGCCTCTGCCTCCGCCTGGCTTGGGTCTGGACCCTCAGGGGCCGTGCCTACTCACGGGAGAGGCCCTGTCACACATGTGCCACGATCCATACGTCCCCCCCCTCGCCTCCCTGAACCCACAAATACTAACCGGGCAGGACCTCAACGCCCAGGCCGCCCACCACCGCCTCCGGGATGACCGCTCGCATGACCGCCTCTGGGCCTGGGAGCCCCTCGTCAAGGGCCCGCTCATAAGGAACCCCCTGAGACATGAGGAGGCACACTGGTTTGCGCGCGGGCCCGAAAGAATCATTCCAGCGCTTCATTGCCGAGTGAGCAGTGCGGGGCGCGTTGCCCATAGCCGAGACCCTGTCAGCTGCCATCTGCCAGAATGCCCGTCGTCGAGACCGGGACGAGGCGCCCCTGTGCGTGCTCAGGGCGACCTCCGCATTCTCCACCACGAGCCCAAAAAGCAGCACCCTCTCGGCCTCCGTCCAGTTTGCCTGGCGCTGGCTTCCGCCGCCACTAGTGCTCTCAGCAGACATGGGGGTAGTGCCCGCTGGAATGTCCGGTCCCCGAGATAAGTGGTGGGAACCAGCCACCTAGTCATGTGCTCACCCATCCCCTCGGCAAGATGGAGGAGGGCACAGGGGGTGCAGGACCGGGAAGGGTGGCTGGGACGGCCCATGCAGCGGACAGAGGACCTGCTCCTGAGCACCACTTGCAACGGGCCGCTGAGACCGGTAGGCCTGCTGCTTCCAGGTGCGTGGGGGGGGGGTTCAGGGTGCTGGAACTCAACCTGCGTTCCTTCCAGGCAGGACCTCGATCATCCCCGCCACTGCCGCCGCGGCTCCCAGCCATCCGGACCAGCCACCTCCTGCCAGCCGTGTTTGTCCGAGCGGCCCTCAGGCGGCGCCGCCTCAGACGCCGCCGCCGGTTCCAGGCCAGGGTGCCATCCCTGCTCCTGGGCAACATGACTTGCCTGGACTGCTTCCGCCTGGACAGGGCAGCCATACAGGCTCTGTGCGAGGAGCTCGCGCCCGCCCTTCAGGGGCAAGCTGCGGCTCCCTGGGGCATCCCCGTCCTCCAGAGGGTCCTGCTGTCCCTCCGCTACCTTGCGACCAGCTCCTTCCAGGGAGTCATGGCTGAGGCCTTGGAGGTCTCCCAGTCATCCGCCAGCCGCTGCCTGCATGCCTTCCTGGACGCCCTAGTTGGTCGGATCCGCGAGCACATCCACTTTCCCACCTCAGAGGCAGAGTTGGCACCCATCCGGGCTGGCTTCTCCTCCTTTGCAGGCTTCCCCAATGTGATTGGAGCAGTCGACTGCACGCATGTGGCCATATGCGCTCCCAGAGAGGAGCCGCAGGTCTACAGGAATCGGCACCGGTTCTACAGTATCAACGTCCAGGCAGCCTGTGACCACCAGGGGATCTTCACGGACCTCGTTACCAAGTTCCCGGGAAGCGTCCACGACGCACAGATCTTCACCACCTCCGGCCTGAACAGGCTCCTGTCATCATGGCCTGAGGGGAGAGGCTGGCTCCTAGGTCAGGAGTTGGTGGGGGAGCTGTGAGGGGACGGGGATGGGAAGGGAGATCCTAACTCCGCCTCCCCTTGCAGGTGACCGTGGCTATCCATTGCTGCCTTACCTCCTGACGCCATACCCTGCGGATGAGCCCGCCGACAGAGCCAACTACAACCAGGCCCACCGGCGCACGAGGATGGTGATCGAACGTGCTTTCGGTCAGCTGAAAATGCGCTTCAGATGCCTCCATCACACGGGCGGCCGCCTGGCCATGCAGCCGTTCACCGTCGCCAAGCTTGCGGCTGCCTGTGTCATGCTGCACAATATTGCCGTGCGCCAGCAGCTCCCCTTGCCAGCCACAGAGGGCCCAGGCGAGGACCCCTGGCTGCCGCCCGCCGGTCGCCTTTCTCCTGATGCCCCTGCAGAGGCCCAGGATCATGACCGAGCTGTGCGAGACAGGGTCGTGGAGCACCTGTGGCATGCTGCGTGCTGAGGGCCATGCCTGGCCATGGGGGGCTCGGCCGGCCAAGCACTCGCCCCTTACGCCCCTATGGTGTCCCAGGCGGCCCCTCCGAGTCCCCGCTCCCTCAACCCCTGCATGTAGAGAGCATGGGAAAGCCGCCCCGGCCAGCAGCCACCGCCCCCCATGGACGGGCTGCACGGGAAAAGCAGTTAACGAACTTGTCTTTATTCCCAATCGATTCCAGGGCTGCATCAGGCGCCCAGAGAGCAGCTTGCCAACCCAGAACCCCGGCCTCAGCAGCCAAGAGGGTGAGGGCTAGGTAGCGCGTCGGAGCAGGGGGAGGCCAGCGGCCCCGCCACGGCATCCCCGTTACAGAGCAGGGGCCCGGCTGGGGTCCAAGATGCCTGTGCCTGGGATGGCATATCGGCAGCTGCCCGGCCGTCTGCAGGGACGGGCTCCAGCTTCGGCCGCTTCCTGCCAGGCCCCTCCACTGGGTCACCCTCTGGGTCTTCAGCGGGTGGCGGGTAGCGGGGTGGAGACCAGGCGGTGAAGCCCCTCCCAAGTTCCTCCTCATCTGGCGAGGGGCTCCGGGCGGGCGCCGCTGTGGGGGCAAGAGGTGGGGGATGGGAGCGTCAGGGCCCCAGTGGGCTCTGGGGTTGTCGTCGCGGCCGCAGGCCGCCCCACCCCACATGCCCGTGCCCCTCCTGTTGGCGAGACTCACATGGTGCCGCTGCCCGCGCCTGCTGGAATGCCCCGTGAACCCGGTCCATGGCAGCCATCCACCTGTCATTGATGGTCCCTGCAGAGGGGGGAGAGAGGGAGGGGGGCACCCGTTGGTGGCAGCCCGGCATCTGCTGCAAGCACCTGCAACCTGCGCCTCGACGGAAGTGGCTGGGACGCCTCCGGGCGCTTACGGCCTGCCCTCTGTGGCAGCGGAGGAGGCCCCCTGGATGGCGCCGAGGACCCCGACTTACTGCGCGCGGGGCCCGCAGCCACCTCCTCTTCCAGGAGGTCATGCTCCACCTCGCACAGCGCCGTGTCTAGCCACGCTCGTATGAGGTGGGCCTCCTCCGCACGGCCAGGGAAGAGCTCCTCCAGGTAAACTGGCCGCGCAGTCATCGCACCCTCATCTGCCAGGAGGTCATTCCCGGCTGCCTTGGCAATGAGCTGGGCCCCGAGCCTGGCCGCCCACTGTTCCCGCCACCTGTCGCCCTCCATGCAGCCGGGACCGCAGCCACCTCCTCTTCCAGGAGGTCATGCTCCACCTCGCACAGCGCCGTGTCTAGCCACGCTCGTATGAGGTGGGCCTCCTCCGCACAGCCAGGGAAGAGCTCCTCCAGGTAAACTGGCCGCGCAGTCATCGCACCCTCATCTGCCAGGAGGTCATTCCCGGCTGCCTTGGCAATGAGCTGGGCCCCGAGCCTGGCCGCCCACTGTTCCCGCCACCCGTCGCCCTCCATGCAGCCGGGACCGCTGTGGGTATAGTGTTTCTGTGCTGCCCACCGAACTACACCGCCCGCCGGCATGACCTTGGAGGGTCTGAGATGTAACAATTCCCTATCTTCTGTCTGGCAGCTGCATAGTTCATGGATAGGTTCAGCACAGGCCCCCCCGTCTCAGACCTGTGGGTTGGAGGGGAGGGGGCCGCGGTGGTTGGCTTCCTATGGCCCCAGGGCCCTCTTCCCTTGCGGGGATGCTGTGCTGCTCAGGTGCATCCTTGCGGGACGCGAACCCTTGGGCCTGGCTGTACGTTGCGCCGTGGGACTGGGAATAAAGCTCATCTACACATGGACCCGTGTCTGCCTGCGATACTTTGGTGAACTGCCAGCCATATACTGCCCTGGCACCATGAGTGCATGACCAGGCCCGCGGTGACAGCGCATCCCTTCCAAGGGGGGGGGGCTTAGGATGCACAAGGACTGGCCAGGGGCCGCTCTGGCATGTCTTCCATATTGCCCTAACGCACCTGCCCTGCCTGGCATGCCGCCCTGAGCTGGGGCAGTCACGCAACCTGCCATCGGGGGGCCCTCCCGGGGCCTGGGGTCGCCACCCAGCCTGCATGGCCCGGCCGGGGAAGGGGCACGCTGTGGCAGCCAGCCGGGGGGCCTCAGGCTCCCGCATTTTAGCAACTTTGCGCAGCTGATGCGCTCTTCCACTGCCCCTGTGGGCGGGGCCAGTGGCCTTCCCTGCAGGATTGGCGGGGCTGGCAGCCTCGGAGTGGTTCCCCCCCGGCAGGGCAACGCGAGCGGCCACAATTGCTGAACGCAGGAGATGGCGCCAAGCCAGGGCGGAGCCACGTGCAGCCTCGGACACACCCCACCCCTCCCAACAACCATGGCCTGTTGGCGTGGGAGGCTGGCAACTGCTCCACGGGATTGGATGCGAGGCAGGACGCCCTGGGGTGGAAGGTGTTGGAATGACCAATGGGGCTGCTGCAGACGCCCGAGGGGCTGGACCCACTCTGGGAGGCGGCCGCTCATGGGACTGTGTTGCTGGGGCTGCGGCTGCGATGGGGGCGACCCTCCCCAGGCGCGCGAGACCTCCTGCCCGGGATATGGCATCCGCCTGCCACCACCCTGGATTCTCCATTGGTGGGGGCTAGGGTTCCAGCGACCGGACCGTTTGCCCTGCCATCTCCCGCCCCCTTGCAGCGGCAGCTCGCACCACCCTCTCCCTGGCTTATCGGGTGCCAGCTACTCTCCCCACCGGGGATTGATCCCCCTCCCCGCTCACATGCCCCGCCCCAACCCTCTACCTGGCCATAGATGCAGGGGGGTTAGCCGTGTTAGCCTGTGGTAGCGAATTCAAAAAGGGTTCCGTAGCACCTTTACAACTATCCAATTTTATTGTGGCATAGGCTTCTGAGAATCAAGTTCTCTTCAGCAGATGGGTGGTACAGACACTGGTCAAATACAGAGGAGGAGGGGGGGAGGAGGAGGAAGGGAGGGGGCGGGGAGGCAAGATGGGGTGTGTCGGATACATTTGTGGCAATGTGCAGGTGGGGAGATGTGACGGGAGTGTTGGGGGAGGGGCGGAGGACGAAGTCAGACTCGCAGACACAGAAGACAGTTGTTGTACATCTCGTTTTATTGCACTGGAAAGAGCGGGCTTGCATTTAGGCTGGCGAGGGAGCCGGAGCATTCCACACAGCCCTCCTTCCCGCGCGGAGGGGCGGGGCTGGGATGCAGGCCGCGGCGCCACGGTGCTTCCTGGGCTGCAGCCAACCGTCCGTCAGAGATGTTTGGGGAGGGCGGGGCGCGGGGGAGCAGCCATGCCCTGGACGTGCCTGTGGGGGAAAAAGACACGTGTGGGCTTTGCCTCGTTCCACTGGCAAGGCAAGCCCCACACTCCGCCATCCGGGGGGGGTTGCACATGGTCGAGGGCAGCAGCTGATGCCTGACGGTCTGGCGAGGATGCACTCAGCCTTGGGAAGCCTTTACCTTTATGGGAGGGAATGAGCTGGTCACAACAAACACCTGGCCACATGTGGTTTTCGAGGCGCCTGCCTCTGAGGCAGCCAGGGGCGGCCATGGTTGCCCCCCACCCCTGCTGGGCCTCACCCAAAGCGGCAAGTGAGCGGGTGGGTTCAGGTGAATGGGCAGTTTGCACTAATCTGCGGAATGCCCCCCCCACCTCCTCCTCACCTGTCAGCGCTCCGTCGGTCATCACCAGGTGGGAGCGCCAGAGTCAGGGCACCTGCAAGGAAACGGGAGAGCATGCGGTTAATTTGCAAAGTGTCATTCCCTTCTGCCACGGAAGGGTTAGTTTGTTTGTGCTTAGTTAGAAGCAACTAGCATGCATGAGTCCAGTTAGCTGTTGAGTCATTCTTTCTATCACGGTAGAAAGAGAGTTAGGCAGACATTTGCACCTCTTCCCCTTTATGTGAAGTTCCCCCGGTTTTTCGCAAAGTCCCCCGAGTGCATTCTGCGCCTGCCAACGTGAATGCCCTCAGCCCGTTTCGGTTTTCAAAGGGGCAATGCCACTCAGCAGACGGGCAGAGCCTCCGGCCGAGTGCTCACTTACCTGGGGGTTTGGGCGGCGCTGGCCGGATGTTTTGTAGGGTGCGGTCGCAGGTGATTGGGTGCAGAGAGGGGGGCTCGTCCACGCCGGGCGCGCACGCTGATTGGTCCCCGGGATAGTTCTCATCCTATGCTCCTTCGGGCCATAGGGGCGGGGCGGGGCGCTCAGAGAGGGGGCTGATTTTTCGCCGTTCCATGGACGCCTATGGGCTACGCCTTCTTTTTCCGTGGCGTAGCTTTTTTGCGCCGCTGTGGGCGTTCCCGCTTCTGGAGGAGCTTAGGGAGCGGACTAACTCCGACCCCGCCTTGCTCCCCGCCCCCCCCCTGCGTCGGCGTAGGGCTCTACGCCACTCCTGCGCCGCCGCCCGGGTGCCTGTGGCTTGCACCGGTGCTGGCCCGCCGGCGGGCCAGCGCCACGTCCCAGCGCGGGCGGAGGGCCACTTACGCGGGCGTACGGGCTAGATGCGCGGTTGCAAGCCTTAGTTCGGTTCCTGTTCACTTTCTCTGCCCTTCTTAGGATTGGGCTGCCCGAGAGATGGACTATAAGGAATGTAAATAAATAAAAATATATTCTAATCTGTCTAGATCAGGGGTGGGCAATTGTTTTGGCTCGGGGGCCATTTTGTGGGAGCGGAGGTTAGTGGAGGGCCGCACCTTTTAAAATGATTGCATTCATTAGTTAACTTTGCATTTCAGAAAAGGTATAAATTGTATCATAAAAATCAGTAAATATAAATTAAATAAAATAGTGGTAGTTTTATTCAATTTATTTATTGTGCTAATTTCATATCATTTATAGCTGCAAGCACATTTAATTTTAGAATCAGTTTAATGACTGTCTTGGCGGGCCACAAAAAACTCTGTAGCAGGCCGCATGTGGCCCGCGGGCCACAATTTGCCCACCCCTGGTCTAGATAATACTTTCTTTATTAGAGAATTAATTGTGGCTTATAGAACCGTCTCTCTCGTTCAGATGTCATCAGCTCTGAATTGAGAAGTCGGAAGCTGTCATAAGGTTTGGTTTGATCACTTTTCTAGACCCGATTGAGCCTGATGACAAAATAACACTTATGACTCTTAGCCGATGAGGCTTTCTTGATCATCTTTTAAATTTAAATGATTACCTTGCAGATTAAAGCCGATACAGGTGCGTTTTTGGCAACACTTGCTAGAAGGAAAGAACAGACTTTCCTGTTCATTCTCTGCTTTTTGCTTACTGTAATCCTTTCTCAAAATAAGCCCGAGTGCCTTGAAATCTTTTGCTTCGCTGATCAAAATGTACCCTAGACAATTACGCAACAAAACCTTGACTCAATCTGCAAGTTAAATCCTGCTGCTCTAGCAAGTTACTCGAGTTGTCTCATCAGAGTTAGGCCCACCATGAGGCTGATTGCCGGTTATATAAGTTTTATGACTATTTATTGCTTTTTGCTGTAGAAGGTGGCATGCCAGTGTTCTGGCTCAGGAGCTGAAAGTCATGAGCCAGCCTTGTATTCCCGAAGACTACAGGTTGGTTTGTTGCTTTGCCTTTTTGGTATTAATTTGTGTATCTGCATTAAAGGCAAAGGATTTAGATCGCTTTTCAGGAAATGGAGATTTATAAACTTCATGAATCATACTTGCAAATATGTAGTTACTGTCTAATTAACGTTGAAATCTGTTTTCTTCATAGTGTGGGCAAATTATCCAGTATCTTCAGTGTCAGATCCCAGGTGTAAATACTGTGGAATTATGTCAGGTAAAACGGATTACTAGCTTTTGTAGGAAAGCTCTTATAGGTACATTTTCCCCGTACTATTTTCATTGTGACACTTTGAACTGTGTTTGTTTCTGTAGAGATTTCAAGCAGCTGGGATTGAAATTATTGCTAGTGACCTGGCAAAGGTGGTTAATGTTGTTTCTTCTGTATTTAGGTAAGCAAAAAAAAAAACAGTCTTTGGTTCTCCTGTATTTAGCACTAAGCTATGCAGAGAAAGGGGGAAATGTTCGGTAGGTGAGGGAAGGCCTTTGGTTGAGGAACGGCATCCGTCCCCTCTTCCATCTTTTGCTCTGACTGCCATGCCCCATTTTCCATCCCACTCTGGGTACCGTTCCACATCTGACCCTGTAGAATTTGAGTTTATACCTTTTATAGTGGCCTATGTATTTTAACAATGCCTGGAATTGAACTACTGTGATTGGTTATAATATTTATAGCTTTAAGTGTTTTTAAGCCTATATTTATTGATATTTTGTTGATGTTAGTTGCACTGAGCCTGTTTTGGGGGAGGAGGAGGACGTGATATAAATCAAATCAAATAAATATACATGAAGCCTATCTCAGTATTTTCTTAAAACTGCTTTCCCACCACCCAAATGTTATGGAAATTCTAGATGTTCCTTAGGCCTAATTGGATGGCTTGTAGTTCAATGTTGTGAACTCAAAGACATAAACCATTCTGTTTAATGATGTGGCTTCTAAGTTCTTTTTTTAATGGAAACAAAGAATTCTGAAGGTCTAGTCCTTGCACACAGGAGGTGAAGGAGTAAGCCTGTGTGAGGACTGTACCACTTCAGAGTGCAGGTGACGGCTTTCGAGACAGAATGTTTCTTCATACAAAAAGATCTTTTCCACACAAAAAAAGAAGGGTTCTACTTTAGCCTGATTCTAGGTGATCCTAGAATTGCCTTCTGCCCATGGAAAATAGAGCCCCAGATCTTAATCTCTGAGTAGCACTTGGCTCTCCAGGGTTTCAAGTACAGAAAAGTCTCTTCCAGCCCTGCTCCTGTGATCTTTTTAGTTGTAGTTGCCAGGGATTCAGACTCTCTAGAAAGCATGTGCTCTACCACTGAGAACTGGGACAATGGGGTTCAACTCCCTGCTCAGTTTTGTGGGCCTAAGACCATTTTTTTCTGGAGAACCTTGGCATTTTTTGAAAACTTGTTGGGGTTCCTTAATGAGCTAATTGTGAACTTTTGTGAGAGGCATTTTGCTAACTCATGCTGATCTTCCTCCTAATATTTGGAGTTCTGTAGAAGAGTTCTGTGTGTTCCTGATGGCCTTCAGCTCATCCAGAGCTTTAAGGGCTGGTTGCATTCTGCATACGAATTTTCCTGTATCGGAGAATCTTCAACAATATACAGTAGGGGAATCAGAGACTCAGGATGCTCATCTGTAGATATGGAAGGGGGTGGTCACTGAAAGTTTATTTTTATTTATTTATTTTATTTTATTTTCCCAACCAATTCCAGTACATTTGTTTTTTAACATATTTTTCTTGTGTCTCTGCAAGGGAAGGGGCTAGAATCTTACCTCCCCCCCCCCAAAAAAAATTGAAGCTGGGAGTTCAGAGAACCTGATAACTTATCATTACAACGCTATGCTATAATGATAGTTTTGTGCCATTTTTTAAAAAACGAAAAAGACCTGGTAGCCCAGGGGAGGGGCACGGGTAGCCACATCCCACACCAGAAAAAGCAGCACTGTTCGAAATGGCCACAGCAATTCACAATAATACAGTTCATAAACAGATGTAAATGCTGTTAGAAACTGCCACCCCCACGTTGTTGTACAGGAAGTCGGGCAACAACTGATAGCAACTGGGTTAAAACAGAAATATGAAAGGGGCTTTAGACGGAATGAATACTCTCTCTCAGCACTCTGTCTCAAATCTGCAGTTCTCTCCATCCCGTAGGATGCAGCTACCATCCAGTCACTGTGCACTCTACTCACTCATCCAGCCGCCCTCCTCCTCTCATCAGAGGCCTGCATTTAAACCCGCAGTAAACATATATTCAAAACCCCACAATAAGACCCAGAGATAAAACACACAAACTGATTTACATTAAAAAACATTATAATTAATAATTTTTAAGACCACAGTCCTCTTTCTCTCTCTCTTTTTTAAAATAGTACAGCAGCAAAAGATAACCTCTCCACTGAAGAACTTTCTATGAGGCTAGGCAGTGCAGTCGGTACTTTGCCAAAACAAGCGTTACAGGTTATTCGGCATGTGTGGAATGAACAGGGGAAATCCATCACCGGGTCTGAAGATGCTAAAAGCAGAGGAATGGTTGGCCAGGTAAGCACCTCAGGACTAGTTTGCAGCGGAACGGCAGACTTCAGCAGAGCACGGCTACAAAAATGTTCAGTAGGGTTTTGGGGGGAGGGGTGGCCTGCTTTTGCCAAATGTTGGGTTGCATTTGCAGGGGCCGGGGGAAGCCTGATGCTTTATAATAGCATTGCTTTTTTCTGGACGTCCTTCCGGAATTTGAATTATATATAACTTTAAAAAGCAACAACTGGACAGTTGGGGTTATAACTGAATTACACTACTTGGTCGCAATTCTGTTCAGACACTCGTTGGCTCAGAGCCAAACTGGAAGTGACAGCGGCCAAGGATCCTTCCCGTAGCCACCGTCACCATTGTAAAAACAATTGTAGTTCTTTGAAAAATTGCTTTGAGGGCCTAATCTGGATGATGCATATGGTGCGGCAGCCCCAGGAGCTCTTCCTAGTACCCCTCTCCACACCTTTTCAGATGCTGATACAGTAATGAAGGGAGCTCTTTTGTACCCTAAACAGCATGAGGGGGACAAGAGCTCCCAGAGCTGCTGCCGCTCACGCGCAATCTGGATTGGGACCGCACGGCAATTTTAAAGACCTACACATACTTTTAGAATGGTGACCGTGGCCACAGAAAGCATCCGTGTCACGTCTAGTTTGGCTCTCAGTCTTCCTGTTAATACGCATGGGCTGTATATTGCAGGTCGTTTTTGAAAACTCAGTTAATCAAGAATATATCAAGAGGTATGGATAATGGGTGTGTATTTTATGACACCAATGGCTCCTTAGAACAATTAACTGAAAGAGATTGACTCATAAATCCCTCTTCACCCCCGTCATCAAAGTTCTCTGCTATCCTGGACATCAAAATTATCTCCTGGAATGTGGCCGGCTGGTGGAATAAGGCCAAGGATGCTGAATTTATAAGTTACCTTAAGGGTTTTGATGTCATATTACTTCAAGAAACGTGGTCTCAAAGCCAAATTCAGCTGGAAGGCTATAGATCCTACGCCCTCCCAGCTTTCAGGACTAACACAAGAGGTCGCTTCCAAGTTGGTCTCTCTGTACTGGCTTCCTTACAGTTAAACTCGGAACCTATTATTTTACAGAAGAATAGCCCTACGGAGCAGGCTATTAAGCTTGTTTTTGGGCCTACTGAAGTGTGTTCCATATGCAGTTATTTGCTTAGAAACTGGTTTAATCTTAGTGGAAACAAGGGCCTGGCTTATGACATTTAAATACTGGCTACGGTTACATTATAATTGTGACCCTGGGAGCTTTATATATCAAATGCTTTCAGAGTCCAATGTGTCAAATTGGTCAGCGTATATCGTGGAAAAAATGGAAGGCATGGGTATATCTGTGGACTCACTGTCTATGTTAACATCAAAGGCTGCATTTCAACAAATTAAGAGTAGGATGATAGATATCGAGCGCCAGAAGTTATATAGCCTGGCTACTAAAACCTGCTCTCCCCTGAGCTTTGAAATTCCTCTCACTGTAGGAAGGATGGCTCCATATCCTGCAGGTGCCACAACTTCATAGAGCGTTCTCTCTGGCCGGGTGCAATGCTATGCCTTCGGCCATTCTACATGGCAGATTTAACAGGATAGACTATTCAGCTAGATGCTGTCTATGTGAACAGAAATGTGTTGAGTCAGTTACTCATGTCCTTTTGCATTGTCATTTGTACGCTGGTATACGTCAAACATATTTAAAATCTGTTCTAGCTCGTATGATGGGTTGCTCTGACTCGCTCAAAGTCCATAGACTGTTGAATGATTCCTGATGTCACCGAGAAGGTGGCTGAGTTTCTCCATTCCGCTTTGAAGTTGTGTCAAAGGATATCGCAGAAATAAGCTATAATTGTATCTATGTATTTGTAATGTAGTATCCTTTTAATTTTGTTTTTCTTTTTTTTGTAAGTGGATAACTTGAATTGTTGATATATGCCCATAAAGGCTAACTTGAACTTGAATTCATTTAAATCTCTTGGAGATTTTCCAGATATATTTCAAATCAATCAGACTAGGCCTCCCCTCCCCCGGTCTGTATTTCGGGTCATAGAATCTGATGTGTCTTGTACATCAGATTGGTGGGCTGAAAGATTATGGGGTGAATTTTGGGGCTTGGGTTCATGTCCACAGGAACAACCTCTTTCCCTGGCAGAACGAGATTCTCCCGCTCCATGACCCTTCGCAACAGCCTGAAATACCCCCTGAAATCCTGTTCCCGAGATCCTTTTTCTCCAAAAACAGGATTTCAGGGGGTCATTTCAGGCTGCTGTAGGAGAGGGGAGGTGGGCAATCTCATTTTGTGGGTGCAAGAGCTTGCAACCTACGTATATGCTATTGTGGATCCAAGTCTGCATCTGGTGGGCTGGAAGATTCTGGGTCTGTGTGATCTTTTTGGTTATGACTTCTGTAGCCCAGAATTTTGCTCCATGTTCAGGTTTCATTTTAAACTGTTTATTTATGTGAAACTTAAAAAAAATATTTCTTTAAAATCCAATTTAAAAAGAACCATTTTTTAACTGCAACCTGGTGACTTATCGGTGATACAAAATATTATATTGGGCCTCCTTAAGACTCAGTGACTATCCCACAGTGTATAGCGGTGAATTTCCAGAAATCCTAAAGTTCCTGTGAACCTTATTGAGTGTTCCTCAATAACAAGATGAGTAGGAGCAGTCCAACTTCCCCAGACAGCTGTTTGCTCTCTGCTTTTGATCTTCCTTTGTAATGTGGTACTGCATGGCAGTGTTAGCTTACACTCTAAAGTTCCCTTTCAAGTTCTTCGGCATTGGTGATGCGTGGCTTGACTGATAAGAACCTGCATAAACATTTCCCAGAATGTTCACCAGCATACAGGATCTCTGTAGAAAGTGTTTCCTCAAGGCAGAAAATAGCACAAGCATGTAGGATTTTTTAAAAAATGAGTTGAAGAATTAAATTGGTAAATTCCAACTGTGCAATATTATTTGCCCCTGAATGACAGCTTGGATTCCCTACCAGTTTGATGTAGTGGTTAAGAGCGGCAGGACTGTAATCCGGAGAGCTGGGTTTGATTCCCCACTCCTCCGCCTGAAGCTAGCTGGGTGACCTTGGGTCAGGCCGACCTCTCTCAGCCCCACCCACCTTGAAGGATGATTGTCGTGAGGATAATAATAACGCACTTTGTAAACCACTCTGGATGGGCATTAAATCGTCCTGAAGGATGGTATATAAATCAAATGTTTTTGTTGTTATCTGTTCCATAGATTTTGGATTGGTCACAGTGAATGGTTCCTCAATAAGTGTCTGGATGGTCTGTAAAATAGTAAAGAATCCAGTAGCACCTTTAAGACTAACCAACTTTATTGTAGCATAAGCTTTTGAGAGCCACAGCTCTCTTTGTCAGATGCAAGATGGATGGTCTGTGTTTGTTTGCAGCTTATTGATTTTCAGTGGAAACTGGGGGTGGCCGTCGGCTCGGACAGCTGTCGATCGTTGAAATGCCCTTACGTTACGATGGCAATCAAAGTGGCTGATGCTTCAGGGCACGTCACAAGCAAATCTTTTGAAATGACAGTCCCGCAATTTCAGGTATGTAGTATCAACTTAGTCTATCTTAAAGGTTGTCATGTATTTCTGAAGATCAACACTAGCACATGATAGAATGGGACCTTGGTTGATTTCTAGGTATATTCGGGCCAAACGACATGTAGTTAGGAATTCCATGGTTGGTACGCCCGCTATGTCATAAGCCTCAAAAAAGCAGCTGTACGTGGGGGATGCTATGGATTCGGACTGCAGTGTCAGGTAACAGAAAGTTCACTTCCCTTCCACCACGTTGGGGGAGTGTACTTTAAGCCACAGTAGCACACAAAGACGATAAGCACATTTTTAAAAAACCCAGGCGCTTGTCTTGTTTCTTTGAAGCTTAAAGCAACAAGGCAGGGACACGTTTGATGGAGGAAATGGTGCTAGATGGGGAGAGGTTGCCCTGATTTGTACGTATTCTTCCCTCACTGGCTGTCTTTTGGGGCAAATGACATATCTGGAATTTCAGCGACGAAACTTCAGCGTCAGATTTGGCCCTTGAAGTTGGAAGACTAAGAGGATCTGATGTAGCCTGTCATTAAAGCAAATGAGAAGGAAGTAATGTCCGTACTGAGTATTTGAAAATTAATGTAGAATTCAGTGCTAGTGGAGGTAAAGATGGGCATGAGCACAGATGACTTGCAAGGGAGGTTGGATTCATGGAGAAGAGGTAAATCAGTGGTTGCTAGCTGTGGTGACTGAATAGAGCCTCCATCTACAGAGGCAGTAAACCTCTGACTACCAGTGCTGGGAAGCAACAGCAGGGGAGGGCGATGGCCTTTATGCCCTGTTTGAACCTTCAGGGCTACTGGTTGGACACTGCGTGAAACGGGATGATAGACTAGACCAGTGATGGCGAACCTTTTTGAGCCTGAGTGCCCAAACTGCAACACAAAACCATTTATTTCAAAGTGCCAACACTGCAATTAAACCTGAATACTGAGGTTTTAGTTAAGAAAAAACAACTCATAGTTGTCCAAACTAATTAACCTCTCTCTCTCTCTCTCTCGCTCTCTCTCTCGCTCTCTCTCTCTCTCGGGAGCCACAAATGAAAATAAAGCAAGTGCAATCAAAGCAGTTTGCCCTTCTTTACACCAGCAGCCCGGCTTGCAGTCAGTCAGTGTGTCTGTCTCTCACTCACTCATAAGTCACGAATGAAAGTAAAGCAAGTTAAATCAAAGCAGCTTACTCTCCTTTAGAAAGCCAGCCCCAGCAGCCCGGCTGCTGCCTCCGCTTCCTGCTGCTAAAGAGACGGGCAGCAGGGAGGCAGCCTTGAGGAAATCATGTGGGCAGGGCCAAAACCCATGTGATCTCTGCTCAGAGCTACTGGAATGCCGTTCCAGGCGTTCCCCCTCCAAATGAGCCCTGGGCCTAGCGATCCAGCAACTTGGCTCGCGTGCCCACAAAGAGGGCTCTGCGTGCCAGCTGTGGCACACGTGCCATAGGTTCGCCATCGCTGGACTAGACTGATCACTGGTCTAATTTGGCAGGCTATCTTGTTCTTGACTGGGTAATGGCAAATCTATTGTGAATTTCATATAAGCTTAAGTTGCAGAATTAAGAAAATATCAATAACAGCAACGGCAATCACATTTGTTGAAATAATAGGTTTGCTTTAAGCTTAAGATACTCTTACATGTACACTCGGTCTGGCTAGACCTTTTCAGAGGCTGAGATTTGCAGTTCTTCAGACCATCGAGAAAATGGTGTCGCATTGCCCAGGCTTCCTATCCCAAGCTACTACTGCTTTGCCGCTGTGCTGGACTCACTTGCTTTTGAGCTGCGCCATCTCCCCTGGTATCCCTGGCACAGCATGGCAGATGTCCAGTGAAGTAAGAATCTCCTGGCAGGGCCCTTCTTAAAGCAAGTTCATATCTAGCAGTCTGGACAGGTCTAGGAAAAAGTGAAGGCCATTCTGGCTTCCAGATCCTGTAAATGTGCATCGCAAAGGGAAAAGGTCTTCCCTCCCCCTGATGCTTTTTCTTCCTTCCTTTGGCATCAGCTGAGCCTCTGCTGGGAATACTGGAGTCCAGAATGAGCCACAAAGGCAAGTGGGCTGAACAGGTTAACCAGAAGGGTGTTGTGATGGACAGGTTCTGCCTCTCGCTGGGATAAGCAGCCAGTGAGAGCTTGTACAATGCTGGGGCTAATGGCGGTTCTGTTAGAACAGTTGGAAGAAGAGAGGAAGCAGTCTAAAGGGAGGGATTGTCAGAGCTTGTGAAGGGAGCGGCCTGAATAAAGCTGACTTCTGAGGACTGATACTTTGTGATTATTGGCTGCTGGAATGAACTGGGATTGAAAGTTCAAATGTAAGGAACAATGTATCCCTGGGGTTGAGTTATCCAAATGTTGTTGAAGTTGTAAGTTAAGTTAACTCCTTTTTACTGTTTGTACCCTCTTGATTGGATGTCAAGTGTCGTCCAAATGTAAAACACACATACATACTCCAACCTTTCTGGCTTGGATAGGTCTTAAAAAGTGCTAACCAGATGCTAGTGTACACTTATGAATACCTGTAAATAAATAAGTCATCTAGTTCAGCATTCCATGAGGGCACTTGGGTAGAAACATGAAGGTGTTCCCAAAAAGCTCGTAAAGCTATTTATGGCTGCAAAACTCTTTCATGCATGGCATTTTTCCTACATGTACCCATAAAAAAATGCATATGTTGTCTTTTCAATCAAAGAAGACACACAATGCATGTATTTTACAAGTGCGCAATGTCAGGGAACTGGGATGGGCAGTGGCTCTTTGCCCACAGATGAGCATGTGTGTTTATTGCCACATAACAACCTGGCACAGATCTAGCCTTATGGTTACGTGCTCCTTTCTGTTCTTTCCGCCCCTCTCACGCATGGTTTTCACCCTTCCTTCTTTAGCATGGGCTGTAGCATAGCCTTTATTTTATGCTGGTATTTTTGAGTTGGTAAAATGCTGGCGTATTTTATTACGTGTTTTGTATGCTTTTGTCTTTTATTGTATTGATGTTGTTACCTTCCCTGAGCCCTCTTGTGGGGAGAGCAGGTTAAGGTCTAATAAATCAAATCACCGCGATCATCTCACAGAGAAGGTGAGGGAGAATTTCTGTTTGAGAAGCCCATGGAGTCTCCCAACGTGTGCAATAGCCCTGAATGAGTCTTTAAGCTCTTATAAATATAAAGCTTCCTGTGCTATGCTCTTCATTAATGCAATGTGAAATAATTTTGTATCTTTTCCTCTTCCATTTTAGAATTTTTACAGTCAGTTCAAGGAAATGGCGTCTGTTCTCGAGACTGTTTGAACATCATTTTAGCAGCTGGTTTGAACCAAGTGGGCCTTCCTATCTTGCTTATGAGACAGACTATTTTTATTAAGCAAAATATCCTCCTGCGTTTAATAACTTTTGTTTAATTCACCGCTGCATGAGTGAACCTGAGAGAGCTCATGAGAGAGTGTATTTCCTCATATCACGGTGAGGTGATTTGTTATTTCAAGCTTTGAGGCAAACCATAGTTTGCTGATACTTCACAGTTGGCAAATTGTAGTTTGCCCTGTAAACCAGGCTTTGGAACAGTGCTCATATTCCCAGTTTAAAATTATGTTTTTGCTGGCAACTGCAAACCACGGTTTGCTGATATGTTTGCACAAATAAACTATGTCTTGCTGCACACCTGGACTTGCTAATTTCACCGTGCTTGGAGGGAGGCGGGAATATGCCATCTGGAGGATCTGGCAGCAAACTATGGCTTGTTGTGTCCATCTACTTGAACCATTCTTGTTTGAAGGCACTTCTGAAGACTTTCGACCTCTACTGACTTCATTTTTTTCCTTGTTGACTCCAAAATGTATTGCTGAAATGCAGAACTCCCATCACACACAAGCACCCAAGAGAAACAGAAAAAATTAAGGCATGATATATGAATCTTAAAATTTTTGTCAAAACTGTAGCACTCCCATATTCAGGGAACTAACTAAACTAGCAGCGTGGATTGTATATGGTTATGTATAACTGGTACGTTACTAACAGCAAAATGGAATGCCATGCAATATTCTGGAAGCCAAAATTCCTTTCTTATAAAGAGCATTTAATTAAACTTAATAAAAATGTTGCTATACCTTTATCCCCATTCTACTGTTGCTTTCATCACCCTGGTTCAAACGCAATAGATGTTTTAAGATGGAAGGTGGTGTATTAAAGGCCTTGTTCACTGTTATGTTTTGCGCTGTGATAGAGAGTCAGACTAGCTAGCCTGGCAGGCCTTCCCTGGGAAGGAAATCCCGCTGATCTGTGTAGCTGCGACATAGAAGGCCCTTGGGACCTACAGCCATTCCTGTTCCCCCCTCTGACAACACAAGGGCACAGAGCAGGGTGTTTCTGCTTTAAAATGATCAAAGCCACCACTTTGAATTGGGTCCAGACACGACGTGCAAATGCAGACTGGCACGCTTCTTAATGGGCAAGGGGGAGCCTGAGCACAGCTTGGCAAGGTGAGCCCTGCGGAAGTGGAGACCTGGTGCTGGTTGCATTAGGTTTGGCAGAGAAGCAGGAACAGTTAATTGGCAAACTTTACAGCCCGGAGATTAAGGCTTGTCATCTCCGTCACGGGAAGACTGATCTGTTGCAATATTGAGATTATTCAGCATTACATTAGAAATACTAATTGTCCAGTGTTCAATATGTATGGGCATTTCCCTCTTCTCCTGTTAGCGTCTGGTCTGTTATAAAAATATCTCTGCCAACAATCTGGTGAGGGTATACAGTTGTTGGTGCATTCACTTTATTTTAATTGCGTAAACTGGTTTTGTTTTGTGTTTTGCTTTATACTTTATTAATTTTAGAATGATAATAATGAGAAGCAGAGTACATGCTTCTAGTGGATCACGACTAGAATAAAGCATGCTGTTGGTGCCGAACAGGTCCTGCAAATAGAAGTCTACGGCTAATAAGAGCTTCTCCTGGGAATTCCCACAAGTAGACCTGAGACTCTTCATACAATTGTAAATTTTGCCAGTAGTTTTCTGTTGAGGAAATTCTATTTAAAGATTCTTCCCCGGAATACTCAGGGAATATGTGGACCCTGTTGCCATAATTTTCAGATTAGTGCCTTTTTATGACAGAAGCTTAATTGCTGTATAATTTTTTCACAGTTTTTAAAAGAAGAGGGAATACTTGTTTGGAGCTCTGAAGTCGAGGGAATACTTGTTTGGAGCTCTGAGTTAAAAAGGGAAATAATGTGGTAACTGATAATTTATCTGTTATAGACCTTGTTTTTCTTAGACAGAAAATAATGACTGAAGTGGGCAAGAGTATAGCATTTTCCTGGTTACTTGGCCTAATATGTAGGGACACGAGGTGGTCATGGAAATAACAGATACAAATATGTTTGATACTCTCTCACTCACACATTACTTTCTTCTGTGCTGAGGGGCAGAGGAAAATGTACACCTAAGATCCATAGCAGCTAGAAATTTTTGCTCAGAAATGTAAGGAGCAGGGCTTTTTTAAAGCAGGAACGTGGTGGAACGGACTTCCCGCACCTCTTAAGAATGGTCACATGGCTGGTGGCCCCACCCCCTGATCTCCAGACAGAGGGCTCGGCGGCGTGGAGGGCAATCTAAACTCCCCTTTGTCTGGAGATCAGGGGGTGGGGCCACTGGCCATGTGACCATTTTCACCGAGGGCAATTTAAACTTTAAAAAACTCCCCCCTTGTTCCAGCTGACTCAAAGTGACGTCATTGTGCAGTCTTATGTTCCACCACTGAGTTCCACCACCTCTTTTCCCAGGAAAAAAGCCCTGGTAAGGAGTAAATAAAGATCAGGGCTTTTTTCCTGGGGATATGCACTAGTACTTCTTTCCACACCTCAGCCAGTAGGCTTGGGCACCCAAGGTGAACTTCATGAGTGCTGGCATTTTTTTTTTAAATACAGACTAGAAAGTCTGGACAAATAGTTTGGTCAGAGAAATGCCACATTCAAATAAGTGCAAGTCACTTCTGTTCCCGCTTTATCCAAAAAGTGAGGAGCAGAAGGGGGCATGAACATATGAGAAGGTCATGAGTAGAGAGGCCTCAGTTCCAATCCAGTATTTCTGACTGATGTGTTGGTAGATTATGAAGGAAGAATGACCCTCCAAAACTTGGTGTTTTTACTGTACCGAAATGTCGACACTCTCACGGGAATGCAGAAAGTCAAGTCAATCACCTTTAGAAAAACACAAGTTATGCCTTTCTCTAATACTTTTAGAGTTAGCTTAATTTAATCCACCAAGTCTACTGCTTAATGAAATGAAAAATTATTGCCCCAAATTACAGCTTTATTTCTAAAAATTTTATTCAAGGAATCTGCCAGCTTGTCTTCCAGTATATACCTGTAAATTACAGGACAACTTGAGAGCAGGAGTCTTGAAATCTGTGGATAGGGGGCCGTAGCTCCACTTAAGTGACATATGCAGTGGGCAGTCTCCTCAGACAATGGCTGCTTCCACACACGTTGGATAATCCACTTTCAAACATTTGAAACTGATTTTCCATGTGTGGAACAAAAAATCCACTTCAAAAGGATTGCGAAAGTGCATTGAAAGTGCATTATTCAACGTGTGTGGAAATGGCCAATGGGTCCTTTTGCTGCATTTTTACACCAGGAATGATTGAGCAATCACAACCTATGCAGATATCCAGCAGCATTTGTGTATTATCAGACGATGAGTAAGGTTGCACGAAACCTGTGCTTAATTTGTGTCTATAATAGCAAGCTAAAACATCAAGCTGCATTATCCTACTTTCAAGAGTGAATGCAACTGAAGAACTTTCTCATAAGTCCCTGTGAAATAGCTACTGTTGGGCTCTAAGGATAACCAACGATAGCAGGATTAAAAGATAAGCCAAATGAGAAATAAGTGGATAAGCCTGACAACGGATGAGGAAGATTATGGGAAGCGATGTTGTGAATGGATACTTGGAGCGGTAGAGAGCAGGAGTTTGTAGCGATGGTGGTCTTTACATCCCATTTGTATGCATAGTTGCTCTAAAAGGAGGGCTTTTGATTTTACTGTCTCTTATATTGATAGAAACATACTTCATTTGCAGCTGTAAATTGTCTCAAAGGGGAAAGCCATCAACCGAAAGGCAAGGACTGATGTGCCGTTTACATGAAGTGCTTCAAAAATTGAGTAGAAGAAATCAGGACAAATGAGGAGATCCTGATTAGGAGTTCCTTTCTTTTCACCCCTCCTTTCTCCCCAATAGGAATCCAAACCATCTGTTCTCCATTTTATCCTCGCAAGAAACCTGTGAAGTAGGTTACGCTGAGAGTGTGTTACTGGTCCAAAGTTATCCAGAAAGCTTCTATAGCAGAGGGGGGATTTGAACATGGATCTCCCAGATCTGAGGCCCTAACCATTGTAACACCTCAGCTCTCTGGAGTGAAATTTAGCCTCACTAGAGTTGAAAGTTTGCTTGTGTAAATTAATAGATGCAGCTAGACATGGTAGCAGAAGTGTGTGTCAGAACTGGGTTGATGGCAAATCTCTACCAAAAAAAAAGGCACAGGCTGTAGCTTGTTTTCCTCTCTGCTTCAAATTCATCTAGTCATCTTTGGCATGTAAGAAATGACAAGTATTACAATGGGAACTAAATCCCATGAAAATTAATGGGAGCTGTTTCTGAGTACACACGGTGAAGATTAAGCTGCACTTTTTACCTTGTGTTCATATTCTGCAACTGGAGTAAATACATTGATCTCATACAGCTGTTGTACTGGAAAACTGCTTGCTTCCTTTCCTATACTTAGGAAGGGCACTCACTCATTTTATTCTTCCAAACTGCCCCTCCCTGCATTGCATAGTGCGATCCGTGGGGGAAATGGAGGCTAGTAGAAGGATGGAAGCTGCTTTAGGTCCCCCATTGGGGAGAACAGCAGCGTGTAAATGCAGTAAAATAAAAATCTAAATGGATGGTATGAAAGAACAGAAGGCTGCTCCAAGGTAAAGTGGAACAAAGCTCCTGTATTTTTAATAGATGCGCAGAAGATGGGTCACCCCCACACACAAACACACAGGTGCAGTTGCACCTGCTGAAATTTGAGTCTTTTGCACAACTACGGAAGATGCACAAGTTGCTGTGTGTGCTGTCTAGCAGAAAGGCAGGACAAAAGTTCCAAATACATCAGTGAATACAAGGACTCTGCTGTCCTTTGACCACTTTCAAGCAGCAGTTTTCAAGCGGTCAACCTCCAGGGACGGCTTCCCACCAGCTTATGCTAAGGAATCCCATAAGGTCTGCCACACAGAATCCTAATGAGAGAGTCTACTGTATGCTCTAAACTGCATGCAAAGTTGCAGTGAGGCCTACTAGGCATCACTCCCATGCTCTGTGAACAGAACGGGTGCCTTGGGCGGCGATTCCAGGCAACTTGCTTGAGGATTCACTGGTTCTCATTTCCAAATAAGCATGCGTAGACTTGGCCTATAAGAATGCACCCAGCATGTGCCTTGCAAGGCACACTTCCGCATCTCATTTTATAACTACCACTGCTTTGTTTTCTTCCATGCCCCTCCCGCTGATGTATAATTTTCCATCTTTATCGCTTTTATAGTTTTGCTATTCCTTCCTCTGTAGGATTCCACACCACAACAAGCATTTCTCTGTTTTATTTGCTGCCCTGGCTTTCAGCTAAAATAAGCTCACAGGAATAAGATACAAAAGAAAATACATTAAAATCCAGTACAAACGTTTTCTGTGGAGGCATAATGGTGCTGAACTGGATCCTGGCAAGATGGAGAAGGGTCGGCCCGCTTCTGTTTGTCCCTTTGACAGTCCTTTCGGGGGGCAGTTGAAAGCTTCTGCCTGTCTTATGTAAGTAGGCTACAACCTTCTTCTCTATCTCAGAGCAGAACCACAAGTGACAAAAGGCACAGATTGGACACTTGTCTGCTTCCCTCAAGTTTTGATGGGAAATGTAGGCAGCTTGGCGGAATGTTGGACAAGTGACAGTTGAAAAGTCCATTGGACAGCAGTCAGAGAGCCAAGCTGCGAGACTAGGATGCCTACATTTCCCATCAAAACTTGAGGGAAGCTGACAAGTGTCCAATCTGTGCCTTTTGTCACTTGTGGTTCTGCTCTCAGAAATTGGTCTCTGGTTCAGTCTGTGATGTTGCTTTCCTTCTCACAAGTCTACATCCCTTGTGAACCTCAGTTGCAATTCTTCACATGTACACAGCTGGTAAACCAACTGTCCTGTTTTCGACAGTTTGATGAAAACATTTTTCTTCCTCATTTCCTGTCTCTGTTCCCATTACTGTGAGCTTCACTTACCGCTTTCTTCACATTCAAAAACACAAGACATGCACAGTCCAGATTTTCTGATAATGTCTGTTTTCCCATTTTAAAAAAAAACTGCAGGCATCCACAGTAACATTATCCAAAGAATATAGGCCAGTCTTCCTCAGCCTACTATTGAATATGCTTACAAACCATTTGCTGTGAAATCCTAAGCAGTTATTACAGTCTAAGACCATTAAAATCCCTCCCTTCAGACAGACATTCTTAATCTAACCTACCTCACAGGGCTGTTGTGAGGATAAAATGGAGGAGAGGAGAATAATGTAAGATATTTTGGGTCCCCATTGGAGAGAAAGCTGGGGTATAAATGAAGTAAATAAATCAATGGCTGAGTCCCCATTCTGGTCAGCAGTCCTCTTGTAGCTCCATCAGGTGTTCATTGTTGTTTTTCCTTCAGCATTTGAGGTGTTTTTTTTTTTAATGGACAAGGGTGATTTGTGTATTTCAATGAGTGAACAAACCTCTCTTTGAGCTGAGGTAGCTCTGGCAGGGGAGGTGTCACCCTAGATTGGGTGGTCCCAGCTGAGGGGGGAGCAGGCCGCCTGGCCATCAGCCCACTGGACTGTTCTCTGAATGGCCAATCTGTCCCTGAACAAACAACGATGGTGATGGATGGAATATAGCTTCCCAGAGAACCTTGCTAGGCCTCAACACCTTATCGAGAAAGTGAAGCTTATGGCCCGCTTGCATCTCACAGAGGACCCATGTAAGATCAGCTCAACATCATGGCCTGAAAAAAATCTGCATTCTACCCTTCTCTTTCCTTAAATTTTGTAACATCCAGCCTGACAAAGACTTCTGGTGAGCTCAAAAGCTTGCACAGTTTTGTGTCAATTGGGTTGATCATCATAAAAAGTATTATAGAGATTTCTTCTTGGTTTTAAGTGGGCAAACATGGCTGTACAGCCTTTTCCAATGCCAAAACCAAACAAACAGCCCAAGATCCCCTCCAGTGTTATCTCCCCCCCCCCCCAGGTTTTTTCCTCCTTGTGATTTTGCTGCATTCTTCTGAAGTCTTTCTACCAAGCAGGAGCAAACCCTCTCTTGGCTCCTCTCTGGACAAATGGGGTAGTCAGGATGCTGGGAGACATTTTATTTTACTAAAAGAGGTAGTGACGGCTGAGTGCAGTTATCACCTATGCCCAAACAGTTCTGAGTCATCTGTACACATGACATATTTGTACTTCCAATTTACACTGGTTTAACTGTAATCACACCCCTCAAACCCTTTCCCAAGAATGCTGTAGATCAGAGTTTGCATCTCTGCTCTCAGTTTCTTCTTCTTTAGATACTAATCAGTAGCCCTTTTGCAGGGATTCTTGGTTAGGAGGCAAAGAATTCTGGTTTGGAACTGGATTGGATGTTTACACTTCACTATTGCTGACACAGTGGGAACACAGATAACCCATCCAAAAATAGAGAGTTCTGGGGACAAGGAAGGCATTCTAAAACCAATGAGTGTCTACTATTCAAATATTGCCCTCCCTCTCATATATAAAGTGTGTTTTTGCCCATGAGGGATGAGAAGGAACAAGGCTAAAGGGAATACTGGGCCAAGTGTGTGAAAGTTTGTGTGTAACAGAAACTCTAGCTAGCATGTTTATTTGATAAAATTAGTTAAATTTCCTATGCAGGACTCCAGAGCACATTTAAACATGAATTTTAAAAAAGCATAGATTCTGGGCACTGGTTTTTTTTTTAACAAATAAATCACTGAGCTCTAAACGTGCATAATTTGACTCTTAGGACAATTTTGTGAAAAAGGTTCGGAAGGACGTGGCCTCAGGCTACCTGTGGGTTTTTCCACATACAGCATGCTAGACTACATTTAGTTCTCAAGCTTCTCTCACCTTATACCTTAAACCAGTTTCAAGAATCATTGTTTGTACCAAAGACCCCTGGAAACAACAGTTTGGGGAGAAGGCCAGGAATTCTTGGCAAGACTTCTAGACCAACGTTTCTGACTTGGAAGCCCCAACTGTCTAGTTTTTATAACTCAGGATCTGGGCCCATACAAAGCATGTGTCATTCCCCACCTATTCCCCTTCCTTGGCGGGAGTTTGCTTGCCACCTTAAACAAACAGGCTGGACATGATGATTATTTTTTAGAAGGTGGTGGTGGGTTTTGCAGTATATGTTTTTCTCATCTATAAAATGAGAATGTGAACTCTTTGAGAGCAGGGCTTCTTCCTTCTCCTTTGATATGATTTAAAGAAAAAAAACTAATTTGTAATCAAGACTATTTAAAAGGTACCTGGTTTTTGTTACCTCAGCTAAATGCAGTGGCGTAGGTTGGGGGTATTACTAATGGACAAACAACACAAAGTAAAGGTATTAAAAACATTTTCCTCCAAACACTGCAGTGTAATCAGTTTATCTGCTTTCTAATGTTATGGAAAACACAGGAAAGCCTATCAGAGATCCCCCTGTGCCTTCTGTGGTTTGGCCTTTTCTTACGCCCTCATCCTGAACATGTGGGCAGTGTTTATTTAAAACATGTTAAACCCACAATTCTCCTAAAACGGATTCAAGGTCCTATGCCTCTTTGCAGAAGCAAATCCTAAGCAGTACGGCAGAACAGAACTCATGTCCTACTGGGGCTTCTGCCACAATAACTCTGGTAGTCTTCCAGGTGTCACAGGACTCCTTTGCGTTTTGCCTTTGGCCTTATTTGAAGTCCCATTGATTTAACACTACTTCCCAGTATGGTTGCATCCTTTGTGTATTTGTTTATGAATAAGGAGGCCTGAGGAAATACATTCAGGCTGTAACAGTGCTCTAAATAAACTTTTGAAACTGACAGCCCTTCTACACAAAAGCCAGTGGGAGAAGGACGTGGGTGTGAATTTTGCTTGCCTGCCTTCCATCTGCTGTAGGTAATGACAGCCAGTGGACAGGGGTCTCGGAGAGCTGGGTTCCAGTCTGCCATGGAAGCTTGCTGGGTGAACTTGGGGCTCTCACACACTTTTATCCTAACCAACTTCACAGGGTGGTTGTGAAGATAAATTGGAGAACAGAACAATGTAAGGTGCTTTGTGTGCCTACTGAGGGAAAAGATGAGGTATAAAGGACATAAAATACATTGGCAGCCCAACTACACATATACTGGCACTGCCTGTAGAGGATACACAAAAGGGTGGATATTAGTCTAGGGCCTACCCTCACTAGAGCACCAAAATTTGAAGATCTGCCATTAGGGGCCCTGCAGAACAAAAGAGGCTAATTTCTCATTTGTTTTAATAGGAAGCACGATCTAATCAGACCATTTCACACCCAAAATAAAAAGGGAGGGGAATGAGACAACTCCCAAATTCATGCTGCATTGATGACGTGTGGCTCCTTACTGTACTGTTTCCTCCATCATCTGTAAGCACACATGTCATTCAAAAGGGATTTAAAACCATAGCACACAAGAACACGTGCAGAATGCCTTTCCACTGAGAGCAAATTTTGTTAGTTTTAATCAAAGGATTAAAAGCACAGGACCTCTAAGGAAATAGTTCAGATCCAAAGATCTTTTGTAGTGTGCATAGCAGGCATGAAAACAGGAGCTCTGGATCCTTGTCAGTGTCGTCTACCTCACAGGATTGTTGTGACAAACAAATGGGAATCGTTTGTCTGAGGAAAGTAGAAAAGAGTGCCCAGCAGCACCTATAAAACTAACAAAATTTGTGGCAGAAGAGGTGAAATGTTGTTAGTCTTATAGGTGCTACTGGAGTCCTTTCTACTGCTAAAGACAGACTAACATGGCTACCCATCTTGATCTGTCTGAGGAAAGGTGGACTAAAAATCTGATGTACGATTAATGGCAGCCTATTGAACATTAATGCTCAGTTTTAAAAGATTCTTTAAAAAAATTATCCACCATTCTTCCAAAGAGTGCATGGCTTTTTTGTTCCTTCCAATGTATTCTCACAACAGCCCAGTGAGGTAGGCTAGGATGACAGCTGGCACCCGCACATCTTCAGATCTTGCCCAGAAATTTGCAAGTGGGGCACACAGGCAAATCCAGTTGTAAATAAATGCCTTTGGGCACTATTTACCATTTTGTGGAGACCCAGGTTTCGGGAAAGAAGCGCCTCTTTCTTCATGTGGCCATCGGGAAGGGGCTGGGCAGTTGCTGTTGTGAAAACTTGTTGAAATCCAGCCCAAGACGAAACACCTGCCATCCATGTGTGCTGGGCTTCTGGTCAGCCAATTCTTTTTCTTTTCTCCCATGGAAGCGCCATGAGACAATACTCTTGAGCAGCAGAAATAATTATGACTGAAAGAATGAAAAGGCTGGGGAAAAAACGGCTACTGACTAACTTTGGGGTCTTTGTCCCTCAGTTTAAAAAGAGAACCTGAAATTAGACATTCAGAATGACAAGCTAAGAGAGGCTGTAAGATCCTCATAAAATGGAAAGAGGTATCAATCTTGCCTCGAGGGCTTGGGCAAAGTCGATCGTTGCAGGGGGACATTCAAAAATTGGTCCTGCAAGCCTGAGAAGAATGAGAATTTAGCCCCGCCAGGCAAAAAGCCCTCGCCTGAGAAGGGCTAGTCGAATAATATCTATACATATGGCGGAAGATTCTGCTTTTTGGTTTGGGGTCTGAGAGCGCCAATTGGGCCGGGTGTCCCCACTGGCACCAACGGGAGGAGGCCGGGGGTCGGAGCTCCGGGTCCACCCTGGCCCGGCCCGGCCGCGTTGCTCCCGCGCTCGCCTTTTAGCGTCTCCTGAGGGAGGCGCGTCTCGGCTTTGTTGTGGCTGCCGGGCGGGCGCGTCGCCTGCCCTGTTTTGCGGGCCGACTGCAGGCGACGGAGGACGGGCCCGCCCCGGGCGGCGGCTTCCCCCAGCCAGCCCCTTCGGGCGGGCGGACGGGGCGGAGCAGCCCTCGGCCCGGCTCTCACTGGCGCTGTCCGCGGGGCTGGGCGGCGCGGGAGGCGGGCGTGGGCCGGCCGAGCCGCAGCAGCTCCCAAGGCGCCCCGCAGGAGGGGAGTGACTCGGCCCGGGAGGCGGCGACGGGGCGCCTCGCAGCGCCGTCGAGCGGGTGGCTGGCTGGCTGCGTGCAGGGCGAGTTCGCCGCGGCCGCCCCGACATGCGCCCTCGCTAGCCCGCCCGCTCGGAGCCTCGGAGGCGGCCAGGCCGCACGGCGGGGCCGGCCATGGAGAAGGCGGACGGCGGCGAGCCCTTCTCGCACCCCTTGGCGGCCGAGGCGGAGGCGCAGGCCGGCCCGGCGGCGGGCGAGAAGCGCTTCAGGCTGTGGTACGTGGGCTGCTCGTGCCTGGACCGCCGCACCACGCTGCCCATGCTGCCCTGGCTGGTGGCCGAGATCCGGCGGCGCAGCCAGAGGCAGGAGCCCAGCGCCGTGCCCGCGCGGGAGGTGCTGCTGCTGCTGGGCGCCTCGCCCAGCCTGCGCTGCGTCCCGGCCGCCGCCGCCGCCGCCGCCGCCCCGGCCGTCTTCATCTTCGAGCACAAGGCGCAGCACATCTCGCGCTTCATCCACAACAGCCACGACCTCACCTACTTCGCCTACCTGATCAAGGCGCAGCCCGACGACCCCGAGTCCCAGGTGGCCTGCCACGTCTTCAGGGCCAGCGAGCCCAGCCAGGCAAGTCGCGGCCCGGGCGGGGGGCCCGAGGAGCGCTGCGGCGCCTGGGACAGCGCCTGCCCCGCGCCCGCCCCGCGCCCGCTTTTCTCTGCTCGCCTCTCCTTCCCTCACGGGGCGGGATCCGGGTTCGAAACTCCGCTCGGAAACTCGCAGGAGTTCCTCGGGCCGGGCACCGCCTCTGAGCCCGGCCTGCTTCACAGGCTCGTGGTGAACTTAGGGCAGCCCGAAGAACAACCACGTAGGCCGTTTGGTTCAGTGGATGGGTTGCGAATCAGCCCTCCGCTGGTTTGAATCCCACCGCTGCCGTGAGCTCAGCCGGTGGCCTTGGGTAAGCCACTCCTCTCAGCCCCAGCGCCCCAGCTGTATTGTGTCGATGATAATAATAACAGTAACTTTGTTCACTGCTCTGAGTGGGCCACTGATCTGTCAAGAAGAGCCGTTATATAAGCACAGTCGTTGTTATTATTTTACATCGTTTATATTCCGCCTCTCTCCCCAGTGGCAGCCCAAAGCAGCTTATATAGGTCTCTCCATTTTGTCCTCGTGACCGCCCTGTGAGATAGGTGAGGCTGAGAAGGTGTTGTAGTGGTGGGCGTAAATACGACACTGATGTGTTTTCTGTTATGTCCTTGGTGCACTGAATTGGCAGAATGAGATAATTATTTAGGAGCCAGTTTGGTGTAGTGGTTAAGAGTGGAAGGACTCTAATCTGGAGAACTGGGTTTGATTGCAGCCAGCTGGGTGACCTTGGGTCAGTCACAGCTCTCTCAGAGCTCTCTCAGCCCCACCTCACAGGGCAGTTGTCATGAGGATAATAATAACGCACTTTGTAAACCACTCGGAGTGGGTGTTAAATTGTCCTGAAGGGCGGTATATAAACCAAATATTGTTATTAGTGTTATTAAGGTCACTAACAGACTTCCATGGGAGAGGGGGGATTTGAACCTGGGTCTCCCAGATCCTGCTCTAGCCACCGCACCATGCTGGCTACTCTACTCAGAGAGAGGATGAGATCAGAAAAGGAGGAAGTTTTGCTTGCAGAAGTTCAACACGTTTTTGGTCTCTGCCAGCGTGCCTTGAGGAAGAAGGCTCCACCCCCTACGATTCTGATCATTTTCTCCTGGGACAGTGCAGTGAGGTCCCTTGACAAGTGTTATTGAATAATCTCATTAATATTATAAATAGTAATTGTCACTGGGCATCCTCGGGCTAGTCGCCATCTCTCAATGTAACTTACTTCATAGTGTAGTTGCAGACCTCCAGTAAATGATACTTTCAGGTGGGTAGAAGAAAGCTGGTTAAGAGAGCTTTGACTCTTGAAAGCTTATATCCTGAAAATCTTGTTGGTCTTTAAGGTGCTACTGAACTTGAATCTTCCAGTAAACAGTGTTTTATTATCATTAAACAATTATGATCTCCCTCGGCTTCTTTTGTTTGATTTTTGGCCAACATTTCATAAGGAGAGAGGCTTTCCAAAGCTCCCCGAAAGGTAGCTCGCAGTCTTCTTCCAACCCAAACCGATATTCTGCCCATTGCACCACCTCCCTTCAAATATTTTTGGACCCACCTGGCTGGCTGTCCGGGAGGGTCAGTGGATGAAGGGACAGCGGCCTCCACAGGTCTCGCTTGATGGCTCTGTGCTGTGTGCCGCAGGATAATAGGTTCCCAGAGCGATAGTCTGATGCTGGATCGGTTAGCTGTGTTAGTTTACAAAATAAAACGGGAGTCCCAGTTCACTTCGTCAAATGTAAACATCAGTGGGAAAAGCAAAGAGGTGGACTGATTTTTCTGGCCTAAGCTTTGGCATCAGCTGCATGAGGCTAAGAGAATGCACATTTCCAGACATTAGATGTCTCTGTACCTTGGATTTGAAGGAAGGACCAGTGCAGTTCTTGTGCTCGCCCACATGATGCCCGCCATTCTCTTATCATTAAAGTGCAATTCCATTACATATCTCCCTATTTGTCATCCTGACAGAGCTTGAGCATGCATGCTAGTTTTCGTTGAGGGGCGGGGGAGTTCACTCACTCTTCCCAACCTTGTGTAATTGTTCCCATTTATAGGTACTGGCTTTATCTGCCCAGAATGGGATACAAACACTGCTCCGAGACTGAGGGATAATCTATTGACACTTAGATCGAAGTAGATGTTAAAAAAAATGTCCCATCCAGTTATAAAAGTACATTTTCATCAGGAAAAGCTCATTCTCGAACGGACATTCAAAATGTTTGTTGACTTGAGAAGGGGCTTGCACGGATGCTTCGTTTTGTTAATCCACCTTTCAGGATAGAATTGATACATAGGCAAGAAACTTCTGTGCAGGAAGGAGTTGTTGTCTGCCTCTAGAGCAACATAGTAAAAACAACCCTTTCCCCAAAGGGCAACAATTTTAAGGCTGTCTGCTCAATGAGACTGCAAGTGTAACATGCATAAGTAGTTGGCTTTAAATGTATGCTCCACGTCTCCCCAATGGGGACCCAAAGTGGCTTACAGCATTGTTCTCCCCTCCTCCATTTTATCTTTTGTTACAACAATCCTGAGAAGTAGGTTAGGCTCAGAAAATGTGACTAGCCCAAGGTCACCATGGCAGAGCGGGGATTTGAATCTAGCTCTCCCAGATCCTAGACTGTAACTCTAACTACAATGTAATAGGGGAAGGCAGCAATACACAACTAGGCTCCTAACCCTTTAAGTCTTTGGACATTTAGCTAGGGGCTCCAGAGCGGTAGAAGTAAAAGCAGTGAGGTTGCTAGAGGTCGTTTGCAGTTCCAGTTTGGGAGACACAGATATAATGTTAGTGAATGTGTCAGTGCGGCTCCACAAATGTCTCATTTAAGGGAAACGTTGAGGTTATTGCTTTTATTTATACTGAGGTAAAGTTGTGGATGTTGGTAGAACTCCTTCGGGGGAAGTAGCTTGAGCACTGCAGCGAACGCTTTTGCTGAATCCTGTCTGCTGTACCAAATCAGTCATGCAAGTCCTGTGACTGCATTAATGAAGGAACGTCTCCTACTGCTGTTTTCTGAACTGGATGCCGGGAGCCAACAGTCTAGGAAGGGGGGAGTAGAATGCATAGTGATCATTTTTTGTTTCTAATTAAGCACTAAAATACACCATCTAAATGCATAACGTGCTTCTGTGTTCACCGCATCTTGACAATAAAAAATTCTACCAATGCAGTAATATGGACAAAACAAAATTCTTATCAGGCACATATATTCCCAGATCTCAGTGTTTTTCTTTTCTTCTCCCAGTGAATTTTCCAAGCGTCAGTCAGACTTTAGAGTTCTCACTGAAATGCTAATAAGGTTAGATATCTGTATAGACCAAAGCCTGCCATCTGCTCCAATGTAGCAGCGTACTTTTGCCTGTATTGTGGCATATTTTCTCATTCTTCAGACTCCCTCCCAACTATATCACAAAAGTCTCTCCACTCCACAAATATGAAGTATTCTTCAGCTCTTTTCACAGTGGACCATCAACATGTGAACGTTACTAACAATGAAGAGAACTAAAATACAAAATAATAATCCTATGGTGAAGGGACAGATTAAAAATAATATAAAATATCTGAATAATAGTTGAAATGATTCAGTGGCAGGAAATAAAAAAGACTGCAAAATAGCAGTAAGAATGGTACGAAGCCAGTATTAAAACATCATAGAAATGAAAGGAATAGAAAGCTTAGAACACAGTGCCGAACTTTAGAATCCAGAATGATCAAAGCACAGAGGCAAAGGCAAAATTAATTAAAAAAAATATTTTTGGAGGGGGAGAATGATCTTTACCTGGCACTCAAAATTCATCAGGCTTAGCATCTGTGGGGAGAGAATTCCAGAGCCCAAACAGAGGAGGCCTAGGACTGGGCTAGGCACTCATTCAGATTCTCTGACATAAAGTTCATTGGGTGACATTTGGCCAATTACCCGCCTAACCTGAAAGATTGTCTCCTCCCATTCTATCCAGCCCACCAGTTAAGATCTGCCACTAAAGCCCTGCTCACTAGCCCCTGCCTACAGAGGAGAGCCAGGACTAGGGATCCCAGGTGCCTGCTGGTTGCTAGTGACTGGAGAGAGGCTACTGTAGCACAGTGGTTAAGTGGTTTGGCTGCAAACCAGCACTCTGCTGTTTCGAATCGCACTACTGCCATGAGCTCGGTAGGTGGCCTTGGGTAAGCCTCTCAGCTCAGCTCCCCAGCTGTATTTTTGGGGATAATAATAACACTAACTTGTTCACCGCTCTGTGAGGCACTAATCTGTCTAGAAGAGTGGTATATGTGCAGTTATTATTTGGCCTGCCCAGAGATCACCCTCTACTGGCAGTCACCCTGTGAACACACACAGTGTGTCTACTCCCAGGGTGCGCGATGACATCAGTTCCTAAAGTGATGTTGCTGTAGTCATGGGCATGTTGCTGTAGCGACGGAGCATGTTCCTATGTTTTTGTATGCCCTTGGGGCCAATTTTGGCCCCTAACGGGCCAGAATTAGCCCTGCACAGAGCATGGGAGCATGCCCGTGGCTGGCATGATGGTGTCACTTCCTGGAAGCTGCTTCCAAAGGTAAATCCCCAGACCCCATTTCCCGCCAGGAGAGGATAGGGACCTGGGAACCCTAGACAGGACATTTTCTGTGTTGGCACCTCACCTTTGGAATGCCTTTCCCCTTGAGGCTTGCCTGGCACCTATTTTACTTTAAGTGCCAGACTAAAATATATCTTTTTACTCATGCTTTTAATTAGGGGGTTTTATCGTAATTACTTTTTAGTGGTCTGCTCTGTTTTATAGGCTGCTTTATGCTGCTTCTGTCTTTTATTGTTTTTTTAATAGCCTGCTTTATAATCGCTTGTTTTTATACTGTTTTTTTATTGTAAGCTGCTTTGAGCAGGGCTCTTAAGAAGCAGCATAGAAATATTGTCCCTCACAAGGTTGTTGTGAGGGTAAGAAGGAGAATTCATGTATGCTGCTCTGAGCTTCTTGGAAGCAGAGTGGAATACACATTTAATACATTCAGGTACTCAGTAGCTGCTGCAATCTTTTAAAATAAAATCTGGATGGGCAAACGTGTTATAGAGGTCACAGGTTTCTCCTCTTAGCAGTTTCTTAATTTTTGCAAACATTTTTGCACCCCTAATAATACCTAGTACCTGCAATGCGTGCTATTTAGAGCTGACCCAGCCAAACATGGGATGAATGCTCAGGTGTTCCTCTGTAAGGCTAATGTTGGGATCAGCCCTGTGTTTTTCACCAAAGGACTCATGGGCAGTGGACAAGCTGATTGTGAGCTTTGAATGTTCCCCAGAAAGAACATTCAGCTAAGTGCTCAGCAAGACCCCAGGCTTTTCAAAAAAAGCAAGTTTTTAATCCCAGTTTAAAAAAGAATAGCCAACCATCCTTAAGAGAAAAGGTCTGCTTTGTTTCCTTGTAAGCTCTCAGGAGTGGTCTGTTGGGGCGTCTCTGCTACTTGTCTGAGCTAAGGTAGATTTAGTAAGTACTCTGGGAATCTCATCTCATTAAACCAGAACTAGGAAGATAATTCAGATTTTTAATCCCAGCATTGGGTTTTTGACAACTTGGTTTAAGTCTCATGGATTTGAACATCAGATTTGAGAACAAGTTTAATTATATCCTATTTAAATCAGCAAGAGTTAAAGGTGTTTAGTTGAGGCTAAAGTGTATCCACAGGATTTTCCTAGGAACACTCCTGTTGATTTAACTGAGATGGCATTTCTGTTTCTATGTTAGACTAATATTGAAGCAGGACAGACACTTGTATCCAACAAACTGCAATAGAAGGAATGGATTTTCTTCCCCATGCCCCATAATTTCTTTCATCTCCCAGATAGATTTTTCAAGAGGTTACAAGATCTGCATGGCCAGAAATTGCAGGGGGTGGGAGGTAGGGGTGAGGCGGGGGCATGATTGTACTTCAGTTAGTAGCTTTGTTACAAAATCACACCTTTCTCCCTTCCACACTGCAGCTACCTGACTGATGCAACTATTTTGCCCACACATGCCCTGCGATTCCAGGAATAATGTATCTGGGAGTCAAAAGGAACTGCATGGTGGGAGAGGATGATGTAGTGGTTAAGAGCAGCAGGACTCTAATCTGGAGAGCCAGGTTTGATTCCCCACTCCTCTGCTTGAAGCCAGCTGGGTGACCTTGGGTCAGTCACAGCTTCTGGGAGCTCTCTCAGCCCCACCCACCTCACAGGGTGTTTTGTTTTCGGGATAATAATAACATACTTTGTAAACCACTCTGAGTGGGCAATAAGTTGTCCTGAAGGGCGATATATAAATCGAATGTTATTATTATGTTAAACTTGGAGAATCTTTAGTGGATAAGCAGCAGTTAGGTCCATGACAGTTGATGTAATTTGCTTTTAAAAAATGCCCCTTCCAGTCCTTCAGAAAAAATCCTCCATAAGGAATAATAGAGCAGAATAATGTCAGATTCCTGGTATTTTTAAACCCAAGTATCAGGAATACCAATATTTATGGCCTTCCTATTTATTTATTTATTTTATTTAGATTTATAGCCCACTCTTCCTGCAACAATATCAAACATTACACAAAATACAATATAAATTATAGCATAAAATCACATTAAAACAACAATCCATAAAGATATCAGATAAATACAACCATGTAAAAGGCATCAACGAACACATCTGAATAATACGTCTGCAGAGAAGCCAATTAATAGAAATAGATGGATACAGCCACCAAAGAAATCCAAGGCAGGTAGGACGGGGCCTTACGGAAGTATAACAAGGCCTGGAGGGTCCGGATTGCTACAGGCCAGCGCCATAGCTGAAGAAGCCCTGGCTCTAGTTGAGGCCAGGCGAACGTTCGTCCGACCAGCGACCACCAGCAGATGTTTGTCAGAAGACTGAAGAGCTCTCTGAGGGCCATATTGAGAGAGACAGCCCCATATGTGTGCTGGTCTCAGTCCGTTAAGGGCTTTGAAGGTCAAGACCCAAATGAACTTGCTCGAGATCACAACCCGAAGCCAGTGCAGCTGACACACCACCTACTGTCCGAATCCAAAAAATACTTAAATTTTTAAAGTGTACATCCCTAGTTGCTGTAAATTGGCTGCATCTTGACAGGAAAAAAATTGAAACGGTGTCTAAGTTTGTTCAAAGCTGTATAATAATAATTCATTACAGTTTCTTTTTTCCCCAAGTTAATTTCATGCTATTATGCATCTGGGTCATCCCCTCCAAGACAGTCTTCCACAACTGAGATATATGTAATCACACACAGAATGGTTAAAAGGACGGTCGTATTAATTTAATCGTCTTGCCTGCGTAGAGGTTTGACTGGGTTCTTAGATATAAATGTTTAACATAAATACATACATCCTGGCTTTGTTCAAATCAGGAAGCCTTTCAACATTTAATGAGGTATTTATAAGAACTGATTTACAGAAGGGTCAGCTAAAAATTTCATAAATTGGTATCATTTCAGGAGTTTTCTGTGTATAGTCAGGATAGTATCGCGTGATGCAAAGAAAATAATATCCCATATAGTGGAGGAGGTAAGAATTTTGTGGGTTTTACCAGGGCGTTTTGTGTGTGTGTGTGTGTGTGTGTGTGTGTGAGAGAGAGAGAGAGAGAGAGAGAGAAGGAGAGAGATGGGCACTTTAAAAAGACGAATAGCATAGTGGAGATCTATGGAGGTGGGGGGGATTGGTGGAAATCAGTGCGACCTTGTGTATGAGAACTGGCACCTTAACTTTTTTTTTTAAAAGGTTCTGCAATAATGTTCTGCTTGTATAAGTCAGAACTGATGGCAGCCAGGCTTTGTGGAGGATGGAGATCTGTCAGTTTGCATACCACATTAGTTTCCTGGATCTGTGCCAGGAGCCTGGAAGCAAAATATGTTCCCAGCTTGTTTGTGTATCAGAATGTATTGGGTGTGAATGTTGACCTTTTTAGTTAAGGTAAACTATAGGAGGGCAAGGAGAAAAAAAAAAGTAGGTGCCTTTCAGAAGCTGTACTTCTGCAGACTTAATTAGTGATAAGAGCCCAGGTATTTTGCCA
The DNA here is from genome assembly GCF_028583425.1 of Eublepharis macularius. Classification (NCBI taxonomy): domain Eukaryota; kingdom Metazoa; phylum Chordata; class Lepidosauria; order Squamata; family Eublepharidae; genus Eublepharis; species Eublepharis macularius. The sequence continues at coordinate 23,064,683 of NC_072792.1, read as the reverse complement.
CTGTGTTAAGTCAATATAGCATGCGTTCTGAATGCCTGCTCTTAGGGCTTACGGGAAATGAAGGTCTGAAGTGGCAACTGAACCCCTGAGAGTTAATATTCCCACTTCATGTCTAGCTTGGTTTGCTCTGGCCTGGAACTTTTAATGATGCCTCGTGATTGGATGGCTAGTTGCAAAAATGTGCCAATTCTTGATGGGTTTTACAAATGTATTTGCCAGCGAAAAGACCTTTTAAAAAAACCTTTGGATATTGGAGGGTGTGTCCTCGTTGATCTTACATTGGGCTTAGGGAGCAGCAAGGAGTTTTTCTATTTTCATTTGACTTTAACTGAGTTTTTGATATAAATATTTCACAAAGTGTATTTATTTATTTATGCCACACCTTTCAACTCAATGGGGACCCTAAGGTCTCTTACATGATTCTCCTCTCCTGAGTTTTATCCCCACAACAGCCCTGTAAGGTAGGCTAGGCTGAGAGTGTTTGCCTGGCCATGCAAGTTTCCATGGCAGACGGGGCTTCAGACTGCAGCCTCTCAGATCCTGGTCTGATACTTTATTCACTACAACACAATGATATTTACTTGTGTAGCGTAATGATGATGTGGTCACTTTAAACCAAAACAGTCTTCTTTTTATTTTACTTCGTTTATACCCCACTGTTCTCCCCAGTAGAGACCCAAAGCGACTTACAACATTATATCCTCCATTTTTCCCCCTCACAACAAACCCAGCGGGGTAGCTTAGGCTGAAATCGTGTCCAAGGTCACCCAGCAGGCTTCCATGGCAGGATAGGGATTCGAACTGAGGTCTCCTAGATCCTAATCCGACTCACTAAATGCATCCAGGCTTTATTAAAATCAGAGCGCCTTCAGACTTTAATCGAAAGAAACCAATTTAGCTGAAAATTCCCAAATCCCTCCTGTGAGTCAGGAGAGGGAAAATAATGATGCTCACAAAACTTGTCTAGCTGAGAAGTGGTCCAAAGTCTGTGGAAGCCTATTAGTAGTCAGCAAATCACGGACGAGTCCAAATTTGGGTGGCCTGGAAATGTCTTAAGCATTTTGGGACACGCCACTTTGAGTCTTCACTTGAAGGGAAAATAGTAGCATGCCCTTTAAAAAATTGGGTTGTCCTTAAAGGTGCAATAACCAAATTTCAGGGCTCTAACTTTTTGGAGAAGCAACCCAATAATTTGAGTACCTCTGTGAATCCAAGAGGTCTGGCCATTTTTATATAATAGCAAGCACTGTTGTTTGCAAGTGAACTGAATTTTAGCTTGACACTTCTGTGTTGAATTCATGGTTTAAAAATAGATTTCCTTATGAAGATTGTGGTTTGAAAGGGGAAATTGCCTCCTCCACCTCTTGCCTTTGGGAAACATTTTAACAAGCTTTTTTTTTTTTTTTAAAGGATGACTTATTAAAAAGTGTTCACCATCTATAATTTATCCTTCCTTGTTTCATTTGGACTGATGTCTGTGAATCATGACGGCAAAGATGAAGATGACTATTTAAAAGTTTGCTTGCTATGAAGAAAAACATAGACTTAATATTGCTAGAACTTTTAAAAAAATAAACCTGTTTTCATATTTCACTGTGCATTCTAATTCTAATCCAGAGTGCCTTGGGAAATGAACTTTAAAGGGACACCACAGTACCTGCTGTTTTGGGAATCAGAGTAAAATCGTTTCGAACAGAAATATTTGTGTTGGATTTCTTTGTCAGATGCAACACCCTCCATTCTTATCTATTGCAGTTGGGCATGTTAAGAATATGGGAGTGGTTCATTCTCAGAAATGTCGTGTCCCATGGTGACAGGAATACGGTCAGGGTTTGAAAAGGCAAAAGTTTGATACAAGATGTTATGGCGTGACGTGTAATAAAATGCAAGAGAAACATATTATAAGCTCTTATCTAAAATAGTTATTTCATAGGCACAGCCTCTAAAGGTTCTTTCATTAGATTCCTTGTCAATAACTAGTTGTAGAGGGTCACTTTGAGGAAGAGAGGGAGGTGGGTGAACCAAAACTTTGGTATCCCCCAACATTTATTTAGAAAATCTATATGGCACCTATCCAGAAATCTGCAAAATGACTGGCAGTCAACATTACCACTGCTACCTCTCTTTCTATTCCCTCCCCCCTTACTTCTGAAATGACAGCAAAAGATCCCAAAGGTTCTCTGGCCATACAACTCTGGGCCAAGCTACAAGTGATGAATAACACAGGTTGGACACTTGTCAGTTTCCCTCAAGTTTTGATGGGAAATGTAGGTGTCATGGTCTTGCAGCTTGGCTCTCTGACATTCCGCCAAGCTGCCTACATTTCCCATCAAAACTTGAGGGAAGCTGACAAGTGTCCAACCTGTGTCATTTGTCACTTGTAGTTTGGCCCTCTGTCACTGCTGATCCCTTCTTTGGATACTCCAAGATTTCCTGCCCTTTACAGTTGTAATCATGGTAAACTGATTTTGCAATACCTCTTAACTGAGGTTTATGTAGCTAAATATCTTGTAGCTATGGCATCCTCTGAAAAAGCCCTTCACAGACACCTGCTGAATCTGCTTACTTTGCTGTTTCTTCCTAATGCTGAACATAATCAAGTGATAGAAATGCAAAAATTTAATAACTTTGCTTGTGTGTGTGTTTTCAATTATTACATCTGATAAAGCTAAGTTCCCAGTGTTTCAGGAAGTGACAAAGTACTGTGTTTGCATCTTGTCTTCACAAGTAGCCCGCTCAAAGGATGCAGATGATAAATAAATGTTTTCATCTGTAAAAGTGCCTGTGACATTTTGCTTCCTTTATGAGACCTGTATATTGTTGCCTTTCTGACTTTTTCAGTGTTCCCAAAAGGTTTTCCCTGCCACCAAAGGCTCTCACTTCAGTCCCCTCAGTTTGACTTGTAGTTATTGTTGGTAGAATGGTTGTTTGTCAGTTGTTACAGTTGGTAGAATGACAGCACAATTAGCATGTTGGGGTGGCTGTGAGGTGAAAGAGGACCTTTTATACTAAATGAAATAGACAATTTACTTAACCAGAAATAGAGCTTATTTACAAGTACATATGTGTAATGGTTTCAGAGTAATTCATAAGAGTATTGGTTTCAAATAGCTACAGATCTGCAAACGTTTTTCAAAGGACTAAGTCACAAATACATATTTTCCCTCAGTTGCCACTTAGGCAAATTATATCCACACAAAAAAGAAGAACACACAATCTTCCCTCAGATTACTTTACTCCTCTCCCTCTGTCACCAGAATAGCCCTCTACAACCCTTGAACAATGCACAGTTGCCGCATAGGCAGATTCCATCAACAAAATAAAACACACACACATCTTTTCTCAGCATTTCCCTCACAGAATAACACTCTCCCCTCTCACACGCAGACTTCCACACAGACCAACTGAAAACCTTTTTGTTCTCAGACTCAAACTTAAGTTCACTCCACCTCTCCCCCCCCCCCGCAGGGTACAGCTACCATCCGATCACAGTACACTCCACTCACCCTTCTAGCCTCCCTCCTTCTTTCCTCAGAGGCCTGCATTTAAACCTAAGTAACAAATATTTTAAAAACCCACCTTAATTATCAGAAACAAAACACACATATTATTTACACGGCAAAACATTACCGTGCCACCGGACATTTGTTTTATATTTCTAAAGCATGCGAACATGGCTAACCCTCTGCTATAGATAACTTCAGTCAGGGAAACCTAAATGGCTCTGAAAAACTAGGGGGCTGACACAGGTAAGTGTATAAAGGATTCTGGTTATGACATCCAGCTCTATTCATACTATATATTATTGACTCTGAATGTCAGTGCCTTGCCTTGTGTGTAGCATCTCTGAAGTGATCTTAGGACTGGTCCTTTGTTTTCCTGATTGCAGAAGTCGATGAAACAGCCTAACGAATCCAGGGTGAGAAATTGTACCTTAGCTGCTCATGGAGATTACCTTGTTTCTCTTGTTCCTCTGGGAGAACTCAACATCTCTCTTCTGTTCCAGGGAGTCTGTTGCTTCAGAAAATAAAGAGGAGTCTTGTGGTACTGTTAATCTGTTTATTGCCATAGATTTGTTGCCGCACAAGTTTTCATGGGCTCAGCCTTAAAAGTCCCAAGGGGCTCCTTTTTGTGTCTCCTCTTGGTTAGCACTTTTAAGCAACCTGGAATGATGACTCAGCATAACCTACTTAATGCTTTTGAGGTGGATGCTAACAAAGAGGGATTTTCAAGGACTTTGTGCCAGCCTGTTGTGTATGCATTTTCCCTCCCATTCTGGAACAGCGTTGAGTATTGCAGCTGATTGGAGTAATTGGTTGCTATTTTAGTAATGCAGAAATCTTGAAAGTTCAGAATTTGGTGGGGACCTCACTTTAAATTAACTCACAGCATTATAATATATCTTAACTCACCTGACTGTTTTAGGATTTAGGGGTTTGATAAAGAGTCTTGATTCATACTCTTATTGAGATGAAAGCCAATGCTGTGTAGTGGTTAGTATATCAGACCCAATTCTGAATTCTCTACTCTGCCATGGAAGCTTGTTGGGGTGACCTTGGTCTAGTCACACACTCTGCCTAACCTACCTCACCGGGTTGTTGTGAGGATAAAATGGAGAATGATACAAGTCACTTTGGGTCCCCATTGGGAGGAAGATGAAAGAAATAAAATGAAGTAAATAAAGACTTAACCCTTCCCTGCTCTTCCCTTTCCAGCTTCTTTATCTTAGTCTTTCATGGTATTTGGGCATGCATTTCCTACTCCAGTTCACAGATTACAACTGGGATACTAGCAATCGATCAAATGGCATGTTTGCTTTGCTTATTTTGTATGGAATATCTGACCACCTGCTTCTAGCACAAGTACAGTGTCCATATGTGTGTTTGTTTTTTTGCTAGAGACCCTAGAAATAAGAGCTATCACTGGAGATTGAAGCCCTTCTTGGAAAGCCTAACTGTGTAATCCTGAATGGAGCTGTATCCTTCTTAGTCCACTGACGTCAACGGGCTTAGAAGGGTGCAACTCTGGTTAGGATGGCACGGTGGAAGGGCTTTTGTCTGTCATAGCTGGAGAGGAAGATGTTCAGAGTAGGAGCATTTCTTGAAAGAGAACACACGAGTAGAGCTGGGAAATTCTCTGGTGTTTCAGAGGTTTCACTTGCCTTGGTGTTGAATCTGAGGGGACTCTGCTATTGCGGGCCCAGTGGCACTCAAATGGACCTTGGTGTTCCTCTGTAAGAAGATCAATAATGGCAAACTTTCCTGAAAAAAAAGGCTTGCTCATCACTCTCATTCTTGTTGTGGCTGCGGTGGGGTTATTATAGGACACATTCTTGGTCACTTGGGGCTGCATTGAGATCTAAAAGACCTGCTTGTTGTTATTTGTGAATTGAATGTGTATCCTACAACTCATCCCAGGATTCTCTGCAAACCACAGAAGTTCCATGACAGACAAGTCAATGTACTCTGTCGGTAGAAAGATTGACCGTCTCTGGGTTACAGCAAGTTGCCATCTTTCCTTAAAGTGACCTGGGAGTATTCCACCTGGATGATCTGCCTGAAAGCAGTGTATTGAGGTGCCCTGTATCCTTCCCCTATCTTTGCTTTTCATAAATGTGTTGGGCCGCTCAATTGATTGATATCCACTGATTTGTGTGGAATGCTGAAAGCCATCTGACACAATAAGGTAAAGGTAGTCCCCTGTGCAAGCACCGAGTCATTACTGACCCATGGGGGGACGTCGTACTCATTTTACCGACCTCGGAAGGATGGAAGGCTGAGTCAACCTTGAGCCGGCTACCTGAACCCGGCTTCCACCAGGATCGAACTCAGGTCATGAGCAGAGCTTGGGCTGCAGTACTGCAGGTTACCACTCTGCGCCACAATAAAGTTGAATGTTATTGGGAGACTTTGGTCTGTGGTTTTATTGAAGCACATTTTTTTCAGCTGGCACAATCAGTCCCATGATGTGTATTTTTTTTTAGAAGTGTTATTCTAACTTGATGATTGTAAAGTCAATATTGTGCAAGACAGATAAGAAGAATCTAGTTTTTTTCTAACAGGTGTCTGTGTAACAAAGTGAAACAGAAATGGTGCCCTTGCTTTGTTGAGGTAGTTGAGAATAGGCTGCAGTTAAAGGCTTTAATAAGTAATTTGCAGATAAATACAGCATCCTAAAGGCAGAACTGCTTCAGCAGGCACTCAATATATTTTAGGCTTGCAAAGGGAATACTGCTCGCATTAATTAAGTACGAACTTCTTTATTCAACTCTCTTTTCATTCTCTGGTGAATGCTTTGGGTTGCACTTGCAAAATGCAAAGAAATTGTGCTTGAATCTTTGGAAAGTCTAATTGGTCGAGAGGCAAATTCTAAAGGCTACATAATTTACATTTCCTGTGTCATTGAAACTTAATTCCTGGTATCTCTAATGTCAACCGTTTGAGAATAATTAGTTGTAATACTTTAGCAGTGTCCTTTGTACAGAAAATAAAAACACTTCTCTTGTTGTGTACCCAGATTTTACCCTTGAAAACACCCTACATCATTTTTAACATCACCTCAGCACAGCAGATCTTCTAAGACATTGTTCTGATCTTATCTGCATCCTTCATATTATTACTTTCCATGCCAGGGAAGGATAGCACACATAATAATAACTGAAATGCTTTTCTAAAGTCAGTTGCAAAAGAAAGATTTATTCCTGGTATCTGAACTCTTCCTTCCCTACTGTATTTAAAATATGTAGTTGTACATGCCCTTTCTGAAAAAATAAATCAAACTTAAACAAATACAGTCAGTCTCCAATATCTTAGAGAATCTGTTCTTCCATATGTATCTCTCTGTGCTTGGCAGGCAAGTGTTGCTGTGAGGGAATCTAACCTGATAATAATTTTAATAAACTTGAGTCCAATTTTTACACTTTATGCGTGCCTTTTTTTAAGGCTTTAGTGCAGACCCAGTGTTACCTGATCTCTTAACTGTTTGGTTTTGGTGCTAACTACGGCATAACATTTTCACTGGTGAATGGCAGCATGCAAACTGTGGTTAGAAGTGTAATTGCAAATCATGATCTAAGCTAACCACAGTTAGCAAAAACACTGGTTAAATGTAACTCTAGCCACTGTTGGCTCTGAAGGTGGCTGTAACCTCATACTGTGTAGTCCGCCTTGAGTCTCAGTGAGAAAGGCGGACTATAAATGACGTAAACAAATAAGCAGCCTGAGCAGTGAGACCCCTGTGGAAGCACACTCACTGCAGCCTTTTCTGATGTGCAGTCTTACCCATCTTCGCTGTTTGCCGCTGAAGCTGGCTGTGCACAGCATTGATTGTCTGGCTATGATATCACTAGGATTCCTTCCTCTTCCTCTCTGGGGCGGTTTTCCAACTTTTGAAATAATTGATTGCACTTTTTAAACAAAGAAGATGATGCTAGAGAACCTGCATGTTGGTTAAGATCTCCTGGAGAGATGTTGCTCAGAGTTCCTTCTCTATGAGCCAAGCTACAAGTGACTCCTGACACAGGTTGGACACTTGTCAGCTTCCCTCAAGTTTTGATGGGAAATGTAGGCATCCTGGTTTTGCAGCCTGGCTCTCCATTACAGCTGCAAGACCAGGATGCCTACATTTCCCATCAAAACTTGAGGGAAGCTGACAAGTGTCCAACCTGTGTTAGGCATCACTTGTAGCTTGGCTACCATGTAGAGCCCAGAGAGGTTATCCCCCTTTGGTGCCAGGGCAGTTTTTAAATCCACTGTCTTGGGAGTTCTGCCAAATCCTCTTAATAGAAGAAGTCTGCAGAGTTTGGAGTGTTTTTGGCTATTATTGTTGGCTGCATGTGATTTTGTTTTTTCTTCACAAAAAATTATTTCATGTATTTTATAAATAAGATTTACCCAGCAGATCTTTGTAGTGAGCTATTCAAGGGTTGTACATATCATTATTTTTAGATGTGATATTGGCAACTTTCCTCTTACTCTAATCTTACATGAGGTCCAAATTTGCAGAGGTCATATGACAGTTTTTCAAACGTGAATATGGGGAGGGAATCAAATGTTAGTTTTAAGGATAGTGTTTTTGCAGTGTGAATGGAAAAAGTTTGTATCCATTTTGTAAGAGACAAAACAAAACCCAATCTGTCCAGCATGACTCTCTCTTCTTTATAGCTTCTCTGGCTATAAGTAACAAAACAGCAAAATCTTACTATGATTAACAGATTTAATATGGAATGAGCTACTTCATTAAGTTCATAACATCTAGTCCTTCAAGTATTAATTACCTTGTGTGGAAGGCACAAGATCTGCTGTAACGGATTGTTTGAGAATTCGTATTCCTTATGTACATCAGGCTACTAACAGGTGGCAGGAAGAGGTTATGTCCGAGCTACGGACTCTATGTGTTCAGATCTCCATTCTGCTCTGCAGGCCTTATGTTTTAAACTTGTTTTTAATCTATATATGTGCACATTTATAATAAATACTTTCTAAATATGTTTTATTTTAGGTTGTAACTTGACCCCTCTGTTTTGTTCCCCTGCAGTCCTGTAGGCCTGAAGTGATACAACCTTTTGCAAGGAATTTTAAGAATCCGGTCAGACCTCCAGCATTTTTGTAACTTGCTGATATTCTGCAGTTTGCTTTATTATCAAAAAAGGCAGCACTGGCCAGCTTCTTCCCTTCATGGGGTCTTCTCCAGACATTAATCTGAGGCCCAAAACAATCAGACAGGCGTGTTCTTTAATAAAATTGGTCCTAAAAAGACCATTTGAGAAAATGTGATGATGTAATCTTGAGCAGCACCAAGCTAGAATAAGAGTCAAGTATTCTTTGCAGCTCTCTATATGTATGTTATATCAAAATATAACTTTGAAGAATAAAAACATGAGTAATCTTTGTCCTGAACCCAAAACCTTCCTTTATTGATGGGTCATGAGAACTTCAGCAAGGTCAGTAGACTTTCACCAAGGTCAATAAAATATTTTCTTTCAGAACTGGCGCGGATGAAGAACGTAGAACTGTGTGGCAATGTGTAACCTTCCTAAAAACAAATCAGCTGACCTGACACTTTAATGGGGTTATTGTACCCCCTTCACATTCCTACAGCTGCTTTATTGCTGGGGGTGGGGGTTATACTGGAGAGAGGCAACAAGCAGCCCCAGGCCCAATTTCAATCCTCTGGACTGATGATTAACTAAACAACAGAACCAAGGCTCCACTATTATCCCTTCTGGCTAGTTTCTTGAGCTGAAACAGTCAGGCAACTCTTTAACTCCATTCTGGCAGTATGGATGGTAATAGAGGCTTTTGTGTGTGTGTGTTTCTTACCTCAGTTGTTCAGCCCATGAGCCAAGACAAGGTTAATGAGGTTGAATGGGGAAGATACTCTGCCATAATGTCCAGAGTAGGCAAACCATAGTTATCTCTGACTACAGTTTGTTTGTAAACGAGAGTTTGAAGCAGGTTTTCAACTTTGGTTTGAGGGCAAAGTATAGCTTGTAGTAACCAGAGTTTGCCTGTTTCAGATGACATGGGAAACCATAGTTACTGTGAACGGGGGAAGTATGAGAGAGGACTTGAGTGCCTGGGGGAGAGGAGGAAGGATGTGCGTATGAAGTTCATCCACAACAGCAAAACCATTGTTTGGCCATGATGTCTGAGTTGGGCCTGCATTGGCTGTGGGAACATTGTCCTCTTTGTGCTGCTGGAACTAAAGTGGGTCCTTGGAATCCGAGTGCCTGCCTGAACCAGAACCCATTTGCACAATGGAACGAGAGGGACTGTGCTACTGAAAACAAACAAGTGCTCAAGTGTGCACTTGGATTTTTTTTTAAATGCTTGCCTTTAATTGAAGAGTACCATAGATAGGATTTCTGAAACGTTGTAACAGGTTATGTAACCTTGAAACACAAAAGTAGACCGTTTTTGCATACATGGACACAGTTTGCCACAACCAACAACAGCAATCACTCCAACAAAGCGCAAAATTAGCAGAAAATTTAGGACGTGTGAAAACGGTCCCGGAATAGACTAAACAAGAGGGAGACTTGTGAGAACAGTATCCTCCCCCAACCCCCACCGTAGCTCCAGTTTTCATCCCCTTTCCAGCTGACTGGTTTCTTCCCCAGGCCCGGGCCCCATCTCCATTCCCTCCTTGCTCCAGCTGTGCTTTCCTTCGCTCTTGCCCGCCTTGCCTCATCTACATCTCTTCTTAAACTCATTGAAGAGGCTGTTGCCATGACAAGAGGCATCGTTTTGAGTTACTGCAGCTTACCAAGATGCCTCCTAAATTCTTAAGATCTTATTTTGCGATTTCTGCACACGCGCAGTCATTGCTGTCACTGTTTGGGGGGGGGGGACTTTGTAATCTCCCATTTATTTTTTGAAAGAAATTAAAAGTTTTGCTCCAGCCTGAGGTGGTTCCCCCCCCCCCCCCAGGTTTGTGGAATACCCATTGTAGCTGGCCCGATTTCGTGGGTTATTTGGCCCACACAAAACAGCCCTTGGCTGTTTTCACATGAGAACTGCAAAATCGCACCAGGAAGATGCTGTCATTCCAGGCGCTTGGCGGGATGTTCCATGGCCAGTAAGCAGTGTGAAAACGGCCCTTAATGATTCGGTTTAAAAATGTCTTCTAGATGCGTTTATGTATCTAAATTGTTGCCCCGAACTATTGCCCATTAAATAACTTTCACAACATGGGTTTTCATATTAGAAAATAAACATCATAAAAACCGGAGGAAAGTATGCTTCGAACACGTCTCTGCATGAACCAGTTAGACCAGCCTGCAAGAAGACTCTGGTAAAATCATTCCATTGGAGGTATTTATTCTGGTAGCAGCTGCTATATTTAGTTGCGTGCTGCAATTCACAGTCCCATTTCATGCTACAGGATGACACACAACACCTCAGCAGTATCGCCCTAATGCTTGGGCTGACAATTAAGGAACTAGGCTATTTGCTTTGAATAGCAAGGGGCGTATGCTCTTTAGCTTGCCAACAGTTGGCAGGAAGTTTTGTATTCTGGCACCTTGGGAAAATTCTTTTCCATGCCCATTTCTTTGTTCATACCACAGAGAGATGAGGGATATTATAATATGGAAGATCAAATCTAGAACATATGTATGGGTTATTTAAAACAAATAGACAAAAACACGGAAAATAGTTCTTTCATTAGCTATTTGTTTTGAGAACCGGTGGAACTTCCATGTTCAGAAGCATTCTACCTCTGAATACCTATTACTGGAGCCAAACGACAGGAGCTTCACAACCTCCTTGTAAGCTGCTAGAGGCATTTGGCAGTTCACTTGGAATCAGAATAGGAGCTCTAGATGCATCTTGGTGTAATCCAGCAAGGCAGTTCCTATACTATTAAAAAATAAAAGGATAATTTTCTCTGCTTTTGCAGGAATCTCAGACTTCAGATCAAGAGCTTGTAAAAGATGGTCAAGATGTGTTAGTTTGGACATGTGTTTCTCAATCCCCTAGACCTATGCTTTGACATTCATATTTGTTTCTTCTTGACTCTTTAACTTCCTCTGGGACTGATTACAAAATGATTGAGGTTGCTCTTTGCAAATGTAACATGTACCTCCACCTCCACACACACAAACTAGCCTCCAATAACACTCCTTTGTCTTTCTTCCCAATATATATGAAAGCCTGTCTTGACTTTTTATACTTGATGCGCAAATCGCACTGTGTAAAAAAGGTGCGCACATGCAGGCTCGATTTTTAAAAAACTGGATAAAAGCCCAATTGTTTACATTTCTTGGTGCTTCTGAATGTTAACGAGACATGTTAAATTCTACATGAGTGCACTAACTACACTGGATGGGGCATTCATTTACTTAGTGTTTACGTAGGCATGTTGGAATACAAAGAAGTAGAATGTCTCCAGTACTCTCAAATTCTGTTTTGGTTATTCTGTACTCCCTGCAGAAAAAAATGTCCTGTCCTTTTAATAGAGGCTTAATAAGATGTTATTTCCTGGCATGCCATGAAAAGCATCAGCTGCCCATTTCCACATATTAAGCCTCTATTAAAGGGACAGAACCTTTTTTCTCCAGGCATGTTGGCAATCCTACCAAAGTGTTGCTGTTATGGGATTTAATGGTAACATTGAGGTTATGAATTCAATTATCGCTTGACGACAGTCATTAAACCAGTGAATGACCAGCAGGAACAAACCTCAGAAGGGGCTTCTTTTCCCCCCAGGACTTAGCTATCCAACTTTTATCCCACCTCAGAGGACCCCAGAGCAGTGTATATAGTTCTCCCCTCCTCCACCAGCTTATCTTTACAGCAATCTTGCGAGGTAGGTCTGGCTGCGTGATAGTGACTGGTCCCAAGTCAACCAGTGAATCTCATGGTTGGATGGGGATTTGAACCCATGTCCCAGAGCCCTAGCTCAACACTCTAACCATAGAGAACATACGTTTGATACAAGAATGAGTGTCATGGATTCCATTTGCTGAGAAAGAGAAAGTGAACGCGAATACTGCAAGATCCAACAGGATATGCACACTTGGTGAACACAATGCCTCACTGAACTGAGGGCATGGAACTTTTGAGACAACCTGAGTAGGATTTGACTGCATTACTTTAATAGTCTCTGGATGTGTAAGTGTCACCAGGTGTCAATATCTCTGTGCTGAGAAAAGCGTCTCCTACTGATTTTTGCACATTAAGTTGCTTAAGTTGTTGCTAAAAGCACAACAGCAGGGTAAGGTCTAGAGTAGGAGTTGTGTGTGTTATTGAGTAACACTGGTGTGGAGGAAAAGCTGAATTGGGTCAGTAGCGTTGCTGCAGCAGAACTGGCCCGATAAACTCACTGTAGACTCTAAAGATTTGCTGGCAGCTGCTTGGTTTGAATGTTCCTCCTCCTCCAAGATTCGCCTTATGATAGCTTCCTTTAACTGTAGTGTAGCTTGCATCAGAAGAAACCCATTTTTCCTCCTGATTTTTGTGTTATGGAAGCTTATGCAGTGTTCCAGTTTGTGGCCAGATACCGAAGAAGAGGTTTGACTAAAGTAAGTCTTAAGGTACCAGCTGCTATGCTGTTGCTCACGTTTGCACAATTGTGTAGGTCTTGTTGTTGTTGTTGTTTTAAAGGAAACAAAGAAAGTCTGTCATAATTTGCAAGTAAATGTTTCTTTCTTAAGCAGCATGCAGTTGTTGCTTACTGTTATGTGGTGAAGAGTAATTTAAGATCTTGATTCTAGTGACAATGACTTATAACTGGTGTTGGGTTTACTGGAATTAATGTGATTGAACCTGTAAGGGAGTTGAAGTTGAAAATAATGTTATGCTTTTGTCTCCTTAATTGGTGATTGGGTTAAGAAAGTTTGGTAACAGCAAATTCCTTCATCTTTAGCCACAAGAAATTATATCAAATTGATATCCTACTTTGACTAGTACCATAAATGCATATTTTGTATCTGATTGCATTTACAATGTGATTGTAGTATTATATTAGTGAAACATCTTATTTTTTTTCTGTTTTGGAGTTTATGGGCTACCTTCACAAATTCTAGTTAAGAATGCAGAATGTAAAACATTTTGAGCAAATAACATGTGTTAAAAGGAAGCCAGTGGGAATCCTCAAAACTGGGTTTACTTATCATAGAGTTTGTTTTCCTGCAGTGTAATAAATTCTAGTCTTTCTAAATTACTAACTTCCAGTATGGGAATCTTTCTCACATTGGCTTGTTTACCAAAGACCTATTGCCATAGAACCTCTGAAGTTTCCACTGGATTCTGGATCACGTGCTAGGGGGGGCACGCATCATATACACTACTGTTCATGCCTATTGGATCTTGCAGTATGACCTGAAAATGTGCCTTAGAATATGCCAGAAGTTCTCCTGTATTTTAAGATTGCAGGCTAGCTGTATGTCCCAGGAGCTTGTCTGCTAAAACTGCTACTTGCATTGAAAAAACTCCTGAACATGTCTAAGGAACCCCAAGATGGGTAGCCATGATAGTCTGTCTCTAGCAGTGGAAAAGAGCAAGAGTCCAGTTCCAGCTGTAAGACTCAACAAAATTTGTGGAAGGGTATGAGTTTTCGTGAGTCACAGCTCACTTCTTCAGATACAGCTAGAATGCGAGTCCCATCTGTAATCATTCCACTCTCCAAGATAAAAGGACAGATGGACTCACATTCTAGGTGTATCTGAAGAAGTGAGCTGTGACTCACGAAAGCTCATACCCTACCATAAATTTTGTTAGTTTTATAAGTGCTACTCCACTCTTGCCCTTTTCTAAGGAACCCAAGGGCCCCCTCCAAATGCCACTGGAAAACCATGGGCAGTAAAAGTAGTCTACAAATGTAGGCTAATACCGTGCATCGCTCCCCCCACCCACCATCTTTGGTTTAAAACCTACCTAAAGCTCTAGGCTTTATTTAAAAACCTTTAGTACTTTTAGTTGCTTTCTTATTGGGTGTTGAGGAAATGGAGAAAAATATGAATGCTTGAATTATCGTTCCAGGAAAGCATAAGGGATTCTTCTGGCACTGCATGCATTTGTATTCATTCCCTTTGCCCCACGGAAACATGTATCTGTTAATGGTTTACACCCTTCTATTATTGTAGGCAATATTTTCCATTCTGTGCGGCATCCATGTGTTTGTTTAATTGCTGTAGTGCTTTAGGGAGTAACTGGAATTGATAGATCATCATACTAGGTAATACTCTTGAAATCTGTGCACCGCTGAGCCCGTAGCCTGAAGCTTTTAATGTGAGACGTCTGTTTAAATGCTATGAAGTTTATCTTCTACCCTTCTACTATACAAACGTACAAGATGTGGAGCAGATAGATGTGAGCAGTCCTGCTGAATAAGTAGATTTGTGTACTTTTTAAATTATTTAAAATATTGGTAGCCTGCCAAATGGCGTCAAGAAGGAGAGGGAGGCTCTCTTAGATCCGAAATCTGGCCTGAAGCCAGGCTGAAATGGATCAAAGTCAGAGGCATGCTTGAAGTTTCTCTGGTAGAGATTGCTCAGAAAATGACCTATAATTGACCGCTTGTTCTCTTGCCAGTTTGTCCCCATTAAAGCCCTAATCACCAACCCCTCCAGCAGCTCCCACTGATAAGGTAAACATGCTTTGGTGGATCAGCTAATGTCCAAGTTGAAATCAATAATAGAGGAGGAAAGAAATATAGCATGATGCTGGCTTCCAAAACCTAGTTCACACTGGGAGCCAGTTTGTGGTTAAGAGCAGCAGAATTGTAATCTGGAGAACCGGGTTTGACTCCCCATTCCTCCACTTGAAGCCGGCTGAGTGACCTTGGGTCAGTCACAGCTTCTCGGAGCTCTCTCAGACCCACCTACCCAACAGGGTGATTGTTGTGAGGATGATAATAACACACAGGGCTCATTTTGAGGGGGAACGTGCAGGAATGCAGTTCTGGCAGTTTCCCAAAGAGGTCACGTGACAGGTGGCCCCGCCCACCTGACTCAGCCATTTTGGGCCTGTTCCGGCCTGGATTGGGGCCGAAACGGCCCGGATCGAGCATCTGATGGGTGGTGGATCACTCTCCTGCTCAGCAGCGGTCCGATCCTGACCATTTTGGGCCCCTTTTCAGCCATTTTCAGCCCGTTTGCCATTTTGGGCCCAATTTCGGCCCTGAATGGCCAGGATTGGGTCCAAAACAGCCAGGATAGGTGATAATCAGGGGGTGTGGCATATGCAAATCAGGTATGCCAATGACCCACTTCCAGTGACAGCAAGGGGCGTGGCATATGCTAATCCAGCACATCCAGCTCTTTTTCTACGAAATGACCCCTGATAAAACACTTTGTAAACTGCTCTGAGTGGGTGTTAAGTTGCCCTGAAGGGCAGTATATAAATTGAATGTTAGTATATCCAGATAACATTTGTGAAGCACTCTGAGAGAGGATCTCTCCAGCTGTTTGAGTAGACAGTAATGTGGTAAATAAGGTTCAGTGTAGGTGAGTGTAAGACAGTGCCCCATTGAGGCAAAACATCCTAATTTTATGCATATGCCAGTTGATAATGGTTGTCTTGCCTCAGGAAGAACAGAAAAGGGCAACAAAAATTATTAAAAGAGTTGGAGAGCCTTCCCTGTGGGGACAAATGAAAGTCCTTGTGGTTTTTCAGTTTAGAAGAAAGATGACTCAAGGGGAACATGAAAGAAGCTTATATTATTATGCACGGTGTCAAGAAAAAAGAGGGCAAACTTTTCTCCCTCTTGCAAAATAGAAGAACGCAAGGGCACCCAATGAAATTGATGGGCTGTAAATTCAGGACATATTAAACATCTCTGCATGTAATTGGCAATTATCTTGTGGAACTCACTGCCCCAAGAATGTAGTGATAGCAACTAGGTGACTTTGAAAAGGGTTTGGATAGCTTCATGGGGATAAGTCCATCACTCTTGGTTAGCCATGAAAGCTGAATGAAAAATCTGAATATCGTTTGCTGAGGGGCAGCACCAGTGGAAGGTTTGGGCTGATGTGTCCCTGTCCATTTTCACACTGCTTACTGGCCACGGAACATCTCGCCAGGTAAGCAGTGTGAAAACGGCCCCTGTTTGTGGGCCTTCTGGGGAATCTCATTGGCCGCTGTGTAGAAACCAGATGCTGGACTCTTAACAAAGCTGCTCTTACATTCTACATGACTACATGACTTCAAGCGGTGAGTAGAGGAATCTCATTATTTCCTTGACCACAGGAAGTTGAAACTGGTGATGTTGAATTTAATCCATGAATCTTTGGGGTTATTTTCTTTTTCTGAGACCTAGTGTGCAAAAGCAGATGCTATTTCCAAGGGATATGCGACAGTTTCTGTGTAAAGACAAAGTGTCTTGTAGAACCAGGACAGCTGTTAGGAAATAGAGGTTGCAGAGAAACGTGACGTGTGCTGGAATTACCTGTTCCTGGTATTTTCCTATATAGGACTGTGACTTCTTTACTGGCCCTTTTCCTTTAACAGCATACTGACGTGCAGAAATATAACAAATTCCGGACAGGCAGCTGTCTTAATTCTGCTACAGCAAAAACAATATTATGGATTATGATGGCAGCATAAATCAGATCTTTTAAACATGCCAAAGCCTAAGAAGCTACATTAAAGCATCTCAGTACCATTTTGTAGCAGCCAGTAACATAATTAGCTTTGCAAAGTTCCTTAATTTAATTGCTGTGGAACTTCATAGTGGACAAGGTAGGGGTTTGCTTGCTATGGAAAATAGTTGTCCCTGCTCTTATACGATTATTGTTTTCCGTACTTGGGGTGTAATCTACATGTGTGCACATATCCTGTTATACCTCCTGCTGGCTCCAGCTGTGCTTTCCCTCCCTCTTGCTGTTTTTTTGTTTCCTCTGCCTCTGGTTAACTGAGTACCATTTCGGTTTGCTGGGACAGCCCAGTTTGTTGCTTGAACTGCATTTCTGTGCATGCACACGCATCATTTTTGCAGCTTTAAAAAAAAACAAATATGGGGGGAGTGTACAAAGCCGTGGGTTCTCTCTGCTGTGCAGCACTGTACTGCATAGTCAGGGTGGTCATATTTTGCGGATTATTGGTCCTCAAAACTAACCGTTCCTGGGCTGTTAGAAGGAAATAGCTACACACTTAAATGGCCAATGCATGCTTTTAACCAACTGGGCTCTGGTCCACTTAAACTTATGTCCCAATATGTTTATTAGCCTTTAAGACTCTTATTTAGAAATACAGCATCAGCCTCTCTCTGTGGGATGAGTAAAGAGCAGAATCCAAAAGCAGCAATTTTGCATATTCGAGGAGGTCTTGATTGTCTGTTTCTGAAAATGGGGCTGGTTGTGGCCCCCTTGCGACATGGCTTATGAAACTGAAGGGTGTTTCAAAAACACATTGATGTTCCTGCCAAGACTTGCGATTTTATTTATTTATGTTATTTATAGTCTGCCTCTCACACCAAGGCTAACTGCACAGTGTAAGTCTATGTGGTCAGTAGGCGCACATAGAAGAAATATGAAAAGAAGCATAACATTTGCATTCAGGAATACAGAGATGAAACATTGCTGATCTATTAAACAATGCAGAAACCACCCAGTAGGATTTTATCTCTACCCACAGACAGCACCCACTAGTATAGTCTGCATTTCCTGTCACTCTCTGAACCGTTTCTTTCCAGCGCATTTCAAAGGGAGATTTTTTTAAAAAATTACCACTGATGGAAGCAAGATCTGAGGTTTGCTTTAAGTAGTTATTGCATACAGAATAAACAGAAAAGCTTTTCCTGCTTGATATCCATGAGCCTGGCTTAGGGTTGCCAGCTCCAGGTTGGGAAATCCCTGGAGCTTTGGAGGGTAGAGCCTGGAGAAGGTGGGATTTGGGGAGAGGAGGGACCTCAGCTGGGTATAATGCCATAAAGTCCACCCTCCTGAGCAGCAGTTTTCTCCAGGGAAACTGATCCCTATGGCTTGAAGATCAGTTGTAATTCTGGGAGATCTCCAGCCATCACCTGGAGACTGGCAACCCTAGTCAGGATCCGGTTAAAGACACAAAAGCAGAACCAGTTTTTTGAAATGACGTCTTTTACAATTTGCTCTGTGCAGGAAGTCTGTTTTCTTGGGGGGGGGGAATGAATTGTTGACACTATATAAAATCCATAATATTTACATTACCAGCGCTATTCTAAACAGAGTTACTCCAGTCTAAGCCCATTGAAATCCATGGTCTTAGACTGGAGTAACTCTGCTTAGGGTAGCACTGTAAAGCTCTTTACTTTGCAGATGAAAATGGTCCGAAATAGTGTTGTTGTAGTAGTGAAGAGGGTTGCACGGATCTGGGAGGCCCGGATTCAAATCCTTGCTCTTCCATGGAAGCTTGCTGGATGACCTTGGTCCAAACTCTAAGCCTAACCTACCTCACAGGGTGGTTGTTGTGAGGATAAAATGGCGGAGGGGGAAATGATGTAAGCCACATTGGGTCCCCCTTGCGGAGGGTATAAATGAAGGGAATGAGTGAAATATAGTGACTTACTGCTACCGGCACGTACTAAAATTGTTCAGAGCTTTTTCTCCCTCATCTCATCCCCCCCCCCAATACACTTTGTTTTACTACAGTATGTTAAAAATATCTATTCAGTTATTATGTAAATCTCGGGTTGTTCTCCTGACAGCACAAATGAAGAAGGAAAGTTGCCCACATAATTACAAAACACCATGGGCATTTTAAGCCACATAATTTGACTCGGAAAGGAGCGATCAGGCCTGGGTAACCTTTTCCATCATTTCTAATACAGTTCCCCCCCCCCCCCCGTAATATATTCATTTCCAAGAAACAAGTGTGGTAATATTGTTCTGTAGCAAATTGGTCACCTTAATTGACTCGGAGGATGACATTTAGAAGAAAACTAGCTGAAGGGACTTGTGGTTGTTTTTCCGAAATTCAACAGCAGTCAACAAGTGGGTGGTGTGGTGGATCATAAGTTCTGGTCCTGCTCTCAACTTTGTGCATTGATAGCCTTCTGCGTATTCGGAGCACCACTCTCAACCACGGAGCTGGCTCCGACCTGTGTTGATATTTGGGCCGAGCAGAGACAACCCATTCTGTTTTGCAAAGATTTTTGGCAATGGACAGGAACAGCTCGCTTTCAATAATTTTATGGCACTTCTTGCAAAAATGTTTGCTTATTTGCTGACAAGAGCCGTCTCTTATTTAACTGGCCTCTTTTGCCCTTAGTGAGGCTACCATGTGATCAAATCTTATTGGCCAGGTAATATGACAATTTTATCCCAATGTATTTTAGTTGTTTTTGTTATTGGCTCTGAGCCCCCTTGTGGGAAGAGCGGATTATAAATCTAACCAAATAGATACTCATTATTTGCTGTGATCACAAGTGACTCATTATTTGCTGTGATCACAAGTGACTAATTTAGCAACAGCCAGTGCTTTTTTTCTGGGGGGACGCAGGGGTCCGCGTACCCCTAAACATTTTGTGAATCTAACGGGAGAAAGTAAAAATTTTAAAATGTTGGAATTCCCGCCAAACCAACTCCAAACGTATTATGGATATTTATGTGATTTGTTAAGTTTTATGTAGTGTATGTTGGCAACAAAGATGTTTAGCTATATTTAAACTCACTAGGAGCGCTGTTTCTTACAACAAATGGAACGTCCTTGAGCATTGAACATGCCACTGAGCTCACTGGCATAATGGGTGATCGTTAGGGTGCAGACAAATACAAACAAGTCTTCTCTAAGCCACTTGGAGCTCTGGTAGTTGGAATCTAGCACGGTGATTGGTCAGTCTTGTTGCTACCTCCGATGGTGGCAACCAATTTGTGTATTTGTGTACGTTTTGTGCAGATTACAAAGAGTTTGTCTATACCAAAACTCTTTGGTTGTGCACTTGTGTCACTATAGAGGGGTTTGGTTGGTATACTGATACCCATAATTCTCATCACCGACTGTCTTCTAATGTCATTTCCTTTCACAGTGTTTCCTGAGTCTCAGATGGAAGCAAATGTTTAATCTGTGAAGTAGTGTGGTGTTTTACTGATGAAAGTTATTGTGAGCTGTGTAATATGAGGCAACGCATGTTCTTGGTAATTTTGTCCATTGACTGCACTTATTTTTTCCAAAATGAACTATAAAATGGTGATTTTCTTTAGTCAAACTGAGAGTACCCCTAAACATTTTTTTAGAAGAAAGCACTGGCAACAGCTAATTTATATAAATAGTATGCATCTGGGAGAAGCAAAGTCACTGATTTGGAAAAAAAAAGGATGCATTTTGTATTATAACTGTGCCTTTCAGTAAATAACTTACTCTCCACCACAATGTCTGTATCTGATCTGAAAAACTGAAGCTGGCAAACTCCTTTCACAGTCTAGTTGGTCTGTATGTGTGTGTGTGAAAAGCAACATCTGAGATGTTACTTACCACTGCAGCTGTCAGTATAGTAACCCTTCTCATGGCATTGTTTGCACTTGCAATGAAATGTGTTGGCGTATCACTTTTATCTTAGTTGCTGGTGATCTGAGCGTTTGTACAAAGAAAATGCTGGAGGGACGCTGTGGCTCGTTGCATGTAATGATCAGGTCTGCTCAGCCTCGCCAAAACACTTGGTTGGCCTGAACATCATTATCTTTGCCCAGGGAGTAGTTCTATACACAAGTTTCTGCTACGTTTTTCCCAGCAGCAGTGCTGCTTTTTTATTATTTAGGAGATGATGGATTCAAGATAAAAGGCTGTTGATGGGAAAGCTAATTGACCTTGCATAGTTTGGTTTCTGTGAGCTGAGTATGAGAAAACGTTAAGACACTGAAGTGTAATAAATCAAATTAATTATCCTACTGGATGCAGGCGTTCTAGGCCCAGAACCAAATCTTATTATGGGAATGCAATGAGTGAGTAACTTGGGTAGAAGTTTGTTTCCCAGTTTATAAAATGGGATGCTTTGTGCATTTGTGAGAGACATTAAAGTGGTGGCTGTGATCCAAGGAGCTACTTCAGGCTGCCTAAGGGCTTTTGTAGGCCCAGGAGAACTTAAAACATGTCTTCTCCCCCCGCCCTTTGAATAACAGACTGTCTGTACAGTATCCCAAACTGCTTTCGAAACACCCCTCAGTTTCAAAAGTCGCTTGCCCTATGGCAGAGACAGAACAGCTGTTCTGAGAGACCTAAGCCCGACTGGGCCTGCAATCCCGTGGCTCTTCAGATCCCAGCCAATGTTAGGAGGTCAGATGGTCTCGCCTCTTGTTTATTCGGTTTCCCTTTTCCGACAACACCCTGTGGACTTAAATTCCACACTATACAAACTGTATTTTTATTTCTATACTTTTATTTTTATAATTGAGGCTTTTGAGACCATTTAGTCTTCCTGGTCCTCCGTGAAGGCTATGCATGGATTCAGGGTAGGGTTTCCTCGCCCGCACGCGCTCCCAACTGCGTGGCACCGTGCAGGGTCTTGTGCTGCCCCTGGGAGTGCAGGCCAATTTTGGACTGTTTGGGGCCAAATTGGGCCCGTTTGGGGCATAAATTGGCCTGCGATGGAATGCAGGAGCTCTCCAGGGTCCTCCTGGCAGTGCTCCCCTGCTTCACATTGCTGAAGATAGTAGGCACAACAATGAAATTTAAGGGTGACCGGGTACTTGGGATCTGTCAAACCCTGTGGTACATGTGGCATACATATAAGGCAGGGGTCTCCAACATTTTGCCCATGGTCACTGTGGTGCCCCCATCAGCATTCTTGGTGCCTGCCAAGTATTTTTAGAAAGTGGTCAAGGCCAGGTGTAGGGTTGCCAGGCCCCTGGCCCCCCTGGGTCAGAGGTTGGAGGCCCAGTACCGACCTTTCATGTCCCCCCTCATGGCCAGGGGGGGCTTTTGCCCAGCAGCCTTCAGATCGACTTCTAAAGATCTGGTTGACTGCAGATTTTAAAAAAGTCGCTTCTGCAATAGCTGCCACCACAGCACAGTGATTTTCACTGTATTATTGTGTGTGTGTATGTGAGAGAGAAGTTTTAAAACAATATGCTCATTTTAAAAGGCAGTCTGTTAAACAGACCTTCTCCCTAAAATGTTGAGATGCTACTCTTAGAGTTATGCATAACCTCACTTTCTGACGTTTTGTGGTTGGCTCCATCTTCTACAGCCGGCATTTTGTAGTTGCTGCCCTCGCCCAATTCCAAAGGGACCTCTGATATAGGTTTGGGGACCTCTGATATAAGGGCTTAGAAAGAAAATAATATCTCACAGCTCATACATGTACAAACTTGGTCATTGCAATGTTCCCTCTAAGCTGTGCCGTGTTGTGAGCCAAAAATCTGCTTTGTGAACTGAAACAACAACTTGCATTAAAGTTTTGAGCATGCCTCCTTTTTTTTAAAAAAAATGTTTTTCTGTCTACAAACATAAACTACAAACTACTTTAATTTGGAAACAACAATGCAAGCAGTCATTCATACAAGGTTTCTAAATATCAAACTAAATTACTCTGCAGATAAACGCCAGATTTTTTTCACTGAGAATCTAGGCAGGTTACAGATCGAGCATAAAAGCATCCAATGAACAATGCCATACGATTACAAAATTAGAAAACAATGCAAACAACAAAGTGCCTAAGGCAAGATATGCTATAAACAGTGTTGCAGTAGAGTTACAAAGGTAGCAAGCGAGGTAGTAAACACAATATAATACCCAATAGTCACTGGAGTAGACTATAGTCTTATTCCATTATAAAGGTTAGTGACACCAGGCACAAGTCTAGCAATTCTGGGATATTTGGGATGGGTGCGATATGGACAGGGAAGCATGCCTGATCAAGGCAATAGCTGTATGAGCAGTGACAGACAGACAGACAAGCATTGTTCAATATGGTGATGTCACTTCCAGGGGAAGATCCCAAGTGATGTCGCTCCACTTAGTGACGCTCTAGGATTTCCTCTTCTACAATTATAATTCTTTTACGAAACTGCCCTGTACGTTCATTTTTGCACATTCTGCAGAATGATAGAAATGTAGGAGCCTTCCTGACCTCATCGGCCAGTCACGTGAGCCCTCACCTGTGGTTTCAGCTAGTATAGATTTGGGTCTCAGAGCAAACTGGCCCTTAACTCAGCTCTTGCCGTTTCATGTGACAGCCCATCTCTACGGGACTGAAAGGCCCTAAGTGACCTTCTGCCAGGTCCTTAAATGGCTCTCAGGCATTTTCTACTTCCCTGGAGCTTTCAGGCATGTTTTGCGAGCTCCCTTCATACTTGTTACTTCAGCTCCTGTTCTTACATACACCGATTTTCCATAATGATCAAGATGAGGTTGTCACAAAACATTGAAAAAATGGAGTATAACGTGCGAGCAGTTCCTTGATTACAGCTGTGCTGCTTTTCTTACATGTAACTTGCGTCAACAAGGTTTGAATGGTAGAATAGCAGGGAGATAAGCTTTCTTCCTTAGAAAGACCCTGAGTAAGGGGAGGGGGGCTGTACATGGGCTGTTGCCAATTGGTTACCAGTTCATTTCAGGAAGTAAAAGTTCACAAAAAGTTGTGGACACACAGAACTCTTTGAAGGACATACGCAAGCGCTAGCAAGTGGCTTATACGAGAAAAATCTTCCAGTGGCAGGAACTATCCGGAGCCAGAAACGACCTGCATTCCTCCAGTATCCATTAACTGAAGTTCCACTGCTTGTGTTGGTATTTTTTTCATCGAGGAAGAAGCCGGAACAGCCAGTCTTTCAAGGACACAGATAAAAATCACTTTTATTAAAATGTGCACAAGACAAGTTCTTACAGCCCTAAATTTGTGCTCGGCTATGCACACATTTCTAACTTGGGTTACAGAGAGGGCAAGGCATCCGAAGTTCCTCAGATGAAAATTGCTAGGTAAACAGAAATATATCGCAGACTGTTTCTGACAAGTCTGAGAGTGAATACTACTGAGAGAAGAAGTCCCACTATTCCTGTGGTATTTGTACTCTGCTGGAAAGGGGAGCAGGGTCCACTTCTAAGTACTGATCCAAAGCCCTTCATGGCGTTGGCTCCTCATATCTGCAGAACTGCCTCTCTCCCTGTATTCCACCCTGGCAGCTTCTCTCATCTGTACAGGGCCTTTTGCAAATACCACCCTGCAGTTTGGCTAAATCGACAGCTGTCTGCATGCACTCTTTAACTGTGGTAGGACCTACCTTGTGGACTGGCCTGCCTGAAGAAGTCTGGAAAGCCCTCAGAATGAATTATTCAGGAGGACTTCCTACTCAGATTATAGGACTGTGTCATAAGAAATAGCTCAGAGAGATACCATGGTAAGGGACAGGGAATGAATACTAGGCTATTGGGTACTGTTTATGATGTAGATACTTTCCAACTGGGTAAATCAGTGTTGCTAAAGATGTCATGTTAATTACTTAAGCTTTAATTCAGAAAGGTTTCATCTATGTATTCAGCTTTTTGCTTGTATTCAGAGTTGTGTGGCTACCATACCTTATTGTATCTGTTTTCAATGAATGTCCTAAATGTTGATCTTATTGTATTTTTGTGTTGTGAATGTCCTTGCTATGGATTATATTGTATTCTCTTGCAGTATGTCATCTGCCTTGGATCTCAGTGGTAAAGACAGACTATAAATCAACAACAACAATTATAATAATCTAGCTGTTTTGAACCAACGATGAACAGCCCTTCACTTTCCTTTTTTATGGGTGTAGCTTTAAGTTGATTCAATTTGTTTCTTCAGAAACCTGCAGAACGTACTACCTGGCAAATGTAATAATCTCAGGTTGCAGCTGTTGAGATGTTTCACTATACAGCTGTGCTGTACCACTGGATTTTCCAGTATAGACAAGACAGTCCAGGAGGTAAATGATCCCAGTGATAGTCCAATATCCAGTGACTTATGGATGCAGTCTGAAAGATCAAAAAGAGTCCAGTAGCACCTTTAAGACTAACCAACTTTATTGTAGCATAAGCTTTCGAGAATCACAGCTCTCTTCGTCAGATGCAGGTGCTACTGGACTCTTTTTGGTTTTGCTACTACAGACTAACACGGCTAACTCCTCTGCAGTCTGAAAGATGTCATTTTAGTCCAGTAGCCAACCTAATATCCCAAGAAGCCCTCAAGAAGCTACCCTTAACCTCATTTATTTCCCACTGGTCTTCAATGGCACTTCAATACCCCAAGAGTTTACGGTAGGAAGCTACGCTTGTCTGCATTAGCACAGCAGAATTTGAGTCTAGTGGCACCTTACAGACCAGCAAGATTCTCAGGGTATGAGCTTTTTGAGAATCAAAGCTCTTTTCTTCAGATACAAATAAGACTGGAGATCCCTCAGAGGCTCAGGTATCTTTACTCCTACTTGCATCCGAAGAAGGGAGCTTTGACTCTTGAAAGTTCTTGGTCTCTCAGGTGCCACTGGACTCAAAACCTCCTGTTCAAAGAGTCGTTATAGCTAAGCCATTGACCTGCACATGTGTGACTATTGTTTCCACATCTTTTGGCAGTTCATTCCCTAAATTATTGTGTGCATGTAAAGTGCTGTCAAGTCTACCACGAAGCCACAGCCTCTTCCAGGGCCTTTTTTCTGGGAAAAGAGGTGGTGGAACTCAGGACTGCACAATGATGTCACTTTGGGTCAGCTGGAACAAGGGGGATTTTTTTAAAGTTTAAATCACCCTTGGCGAAAATGGTCACGTGGCCGGTGGCCCCGCCCCCTGATCTTCAGACAGAACGGAGTTTAGAATCTCAACTCCCCTCTGTCTGGAGATCAGGGGGCGGGGCCACCGGCCATGTGACCATTTTCAAGAGGTGCTGGAACTCCGTTCCACCGCGTTCCTGCTGAAAAAAAGCCCTGCCCTTTCCCTTAAAAGTAAGCCCCATTAACAAAAGGTCCAACTTTTCTCTGTGGTTATATTCTTTTATCTTTTTTTGTTTTACAGATGCTTTGTGTCCCTCTGGTTACTTCCTGTTCACTCAGGCACTGGAATAGATCTTTCATCTATTTGTTTCAGGGGGAGAGTTTTAATTAACTGCTTTTCTATTTTCAGCAGACCTTGATTGTTTTATTACTTTAAAAAACATGATTATAATTTTGTAATTACACAATTAAAACCGTAAAACAAAAAGCAGTAATTAAAACCTCACCTCTCCCAAACTGAATAAGAACTAATTCAGGAATGCCAGAGCGTACCAGAGCAAAGGCATCCAGTTGCTTTGAAACAAGAAAGTGGAAAGGGATGCTACCTTGGAGAAGCTTTGGAAGAGTTTTGGTCTAAATGTGGGCATCTGGCATTGCAGTGCAAAATTAAATTAAGTCTCAGGTTGGGACTGAAACCAGAGGGGAACAAATACAGAAGACGCTGGAATGCAGTGGATTGGCACTGATGGCTTTCCGTAAAAACAGCCTGTCCTGATTATGGCCACTCCAGATTAAATGGCTAGTGGGGAACTAATCCTTGTATGGGGAAGGTCATGGATTCTTCCTCTGTGTTCCTGACGGATAAACTGTGACGGTATTTATGGCCAGGGAGTCTGCAGTGGAGTCCATTATTTGCTGCAGTGAAATGGGGTCTTTTTAAAAATTTGCATTTTCTTCGCCATCTTTTGGGTGAATGAGTGAAAGGATTGTTCACAAGTTACCATCCAGAAGATGGTGAGTGCAGATTGGGAGGAAAGAAGGTTGCATCTGCTGGGCTTATATCTTTCCCCAATACCTGTGCTGAGTATAACTTGCAATGAACAAGAACCTGATTGGAATCCTGGCCAACTGCAGGTTCCGCTAGCTTGTACAGGCCAAAACTCACAGGCACCTGCACTCACAGAAGCGCTTGTTCCCAAATTGTATTTGATGCATACAGGTGAACGGTCAATGGGTGCAATCCTGCTCCCCTCTAGTCACAATCTCTTAATCTTAATCTTAAATTTTCAACAATCCTCACACCCTTGAAATGCTGAATAAAAGTTGGTAAATACATTCAGATCTGAACTGCACATTTTACATTGAAGCTCCAGGTTTTTAATTACGGAAAAAAACTTATGCTAGTACAAGCACAGTTTTCACAAACAATTCTTGAACGCGAAGCTTGCGTTAATGAACTAGCCTTGTAAATTGGAGAAAAATATGCATGCGCCCCTCAGGTCTTGCAAAACAGACTTCTTGTCCTACAATAGAGGGAAGGGCAATGAGTGTCTCAGAGTTTTATTTTGTGTGGTCTGCAGATTCTTCTTACAGTCTATCCTGTGCAAGATTACTTGGAAATAAGTCCCACTGAGTTCAGTGGGACTTACTTCCAAGTAGACTTGGGCAACTTTAGAGTTACCAAAGTAGCCCCTAGAGGGCTCCAGTTGTGTTTATAAAGTTTAAATGGTTTTCCATAGACTGGGATAAAAAGAGATACTTGAGTGAATTAAGCAGGACAATGATAAATATTAAAGGTGATAGGACTTGGGTATCCTGGCTATCTGAGTACTTCTGGTGGACTATGATTCATCACTGAGAAGTGTCACTGAGAACTGTATTTCGACCATGAAATCTGGCTCACGTTCAGCCATTGTAGGTTTTGTTTGCATGCGTACAATGACTTTGGTGCATTTCTAGCAGATGTCCCAGGTTGTGTGTTGTAACATAACAGCCTCTCAGATATCACTGTGGGGGAGGAAGTGTGTGCTGATGTAGTGAAACACTGGGCCTGCAAACATTGATGCACAGCCAGAAAATGAGAAGTACTCTTAACTGCAAAAGTTGAGCTTGACTTTAAACCAAAAAAAAAGTAATGTGGTTTTGAGGATGGTAACTGTTGGGTCTGATGGCAATCGCTGTTAGACATTGTGTTCCTCATGAAGTGCAATCGATGTGTTAAAGGATGATGTGCAAATTTTATAGATATATAGACATTTTTAGTGAGATATATGTCAATATAGAGACAGATAGATAGAGGTCTTGTGGTGGATAGTTCAATGAATAGCCACCTGCCTGACATATTTATGTCAATAACTTGTGGCATCTCTGGTTTGCAGCGGGATGGGAGGATGTACTCTTCCCATATTCAATAATGTCCTTTGCCTGGGAACGGTTTTTATTTTCCATAAATCTGTAGGTATGCAGTTAGGAAAACTTGTGCTTAATGCCTGACAGCTTCTTCTGCGAGTTTAATCCAAAGTATCTCTGAGTGCTTCTTTTTTTCCACAGAAGTTTGCATAGGATTGCATCTTTAATCAGAGTTTGGCTTGTTAAGGGAAAACAGAAGGAAGTATACATTGTTTCAGCTGCTGCTTTCTTTGATATTTTTGTTAGTCAATATTGGCTGGTAATCCTTGGAAGTATTGAATTCAGATCCAATCTGTAGTTTTCTGTGTATCAAGCTGACTTACAAAGATGTAAGACATAGTATTTTTTTGGTGCAGAACAACATTGATCCTCTTGACAAGGAGAAGATTTTTTTAAAAAAATGCTTTATTTTCAGTTTTAACATTTTTATTACTCCAAATACAACATAACAATCTATAACATACGTTAACCTTAAAAGAAAAGCTTTTGTCTTCATCAAGGATAAAACAGAGTAATCAATACATAATACATAGATAATACAGTTACGTATCAACTAATTTCAAAAAGTGGCTAGTATGCTATAAACTAAGAAATCAAGTATTTGTGAATGTTGTTGGGTAATCATATGACTTGGGAACTGATACGACAAATTTTAAAAAAGGAAATTGAGGATTGTTAATAAAATATAGCGGGACTGCTATTTTCTGTACTACATGAGAAGATTTTTCATTCTTCTTTTTTCATGATATCCTGTAAGTGCTTTCTCAACATTACCCAGAGAAGTATGGTTGTTGTGGGTTTTCCGGGCTGTATTGCCGTGGTCTTGGCATTGTAGTTCCTGACGTTTCGCCAGCAGCTGTGGCTGGCATCTTCAGAGGTGTAGCACCAAAAGACAGAGATCTCTCAGTGTCACAGTGTGGAAAAGATGTTGGCAGGTCATTTATGTGAAAGCCTTCGACAATACATTACCCAGAGAACATTGGCATTTCCTATACAATGGCACAAGCTGAATTCTATCAGCTTTTTTCTGTCTTTATGCCTTCCTAGGGTATAAATCACAAAGTGAGCATGGGATAAAGTAGAACTGGATCACCCAAACAGAGGGCCTTCTATATCTGTATCCCATGTCTGGTTTATGAAGTCTAGACTGCCTTACATAGTAATTATCCATCTAAATACAGATCTAGCTTTTAAAAATACGCTGCTTATGCTAACAGTGGTTCATTTGGTACCTTATAAAAATATACACACTTAGCAGAGCAGAGTAAGAGTTCATCTGTTGACATTACATATTATTATGTCCACGTTGGAGCATGTGGCATAGAAGCCTAGAAGACCTGTGCACTAGGCACTATGTATAAGACTGCCTTTGGCTGGCATCTTGAAGAGCCCGTAAAGCTGAAGTAAATCAGGGTTCCCATGAGAGTAGCTCTTTTTAGCCACAAGCGGTCAGTATCTGGTATGCTGTATTTTAATGCCGGTGGAGTAGTATTTTGGCAGTCTTTTATATCTGAGTTGTTTTGTTTTTGTTACTCAAAAGGCTTAAATGATTTGGGCTTTACATATAGAGACTCTTCTCCCACCATCCTAGGGTTGTCAACCTCCAGATAAGGGCTGGAATTTTCCTGGGATTACAGCTGATCTCCCTGGGTTTCTCCTGGAGTAAATGGCATTACCCATCTTCCCTGAACTCCACCCTCCACAGCCTCTACCCCCCCCCCAAATCTTCAGGAGTTTCTCAGTTCAGGGAACTCTGTTCCTTTCCCCTTGACCTTACCCCCAAAGTCCTGTTTTGATTCTAGGACTTCTTACTCTTTTCATGTTATACTTTATGTATACCAGGTTTGTATGTATACCAGGTTTGTATTGCAAGTGACAGAACTCACACACAATAGTTAACTGGCCAGATGCCTTATCTTTTACACACTTTTCATCAGGGAGAAGCAAACACTATCTCTGGAGCCACTTTTCTTCCCCTGCAACAACCATTAACTAATCTGCTCAGGAGAAATATTGCCTCTTCCTTTAGGTAGGCTATCAAACAGATCTGACCTAGATAGCCCAGGCTAGCCCAACCTTGTCAAATCTAACCAGGTGGGCCCTGGTTAGTACTAGGTAGGGAGACTACCAAGGAAGTCCAGGGCTGCTACACAGAGACAACAATGGCAAGCCACCTCTGTTCGTTTCTTGCCTTGAAAACCCTACGGAGTTGTCATAAGTTGGCTGCCACTTGTCAGCCCTTTATACACACAAGAGAGGTCTGGAACTACTTTGTTTTGCCATTATGACCCTGGTGCTACCGATTAGTTATGGCAAAGTGGTGACAAGTTATCCAGAGAGCACTTCATTACCTCAGGCAATCCGGTTGTAGTACCAGGTCTGAGGTGTTACTTTTCTGAGGAAAAAGAGAGTTTTTGGGGGGGTGAAATGTCTATCATATTTTTATTGCAGTCAGGGCTTTTTTCTGGGAAAAGAGGTGGTGGAACTCAGGACCACACAATGACGCCACTTTGGGTCAGCTGGAATAAGGGGGGAGTTTTTTAAAGTTTAAATCACCCTCGGCGAAAATGGTCACATGGCCAGTGGCCCTGTCCCCTGATCTCCAGAGGGGAGTTTAGATTGCTGGCGCGGAGGGCAATCTAAACTCCCCTCTGTCTGGAGATCAGGGGGTGGGGCCACCTGTGACCATTTTCAAGAGGTGCCGGAACTCCGTTGTACCGCGTTCCAGCTGAAAAAAAGCCCTGATTTTAGTTAAAAATGGCTGAAACATGCTTATTGCCTCTGTAAGCAGGCAGCCAATGGCTAGTTTAACTGTAGAAGTATTTTCTTCGTGATTGCAGCCTAGCAATGGAACACCCCTCTCCTTGGAGATTCTGCGAAGTCCCAGCCCGGTGCTGAGAGAGGGTTTGTTGGTATGAGGTTTCAGTGGTGAGAGTGCAGCTAATATTTGTGTATTGCGGTAGGAATAAGTTTTGTCTTTTGCAAAATTTACTTGGGTGAAGATTGGTCCACCCACTGAAAACTTGTATGTATAATCAACAGAAGCTTTTAATGGATAGTTGGCGGGTACCAATTTCAGATGGTGGACCTAAAAGTTAAGAGCATGTGTTGGCTACCTGCAGTGGCCGCCTTATTTCTAGTGTTATTTTACTAAGTAATAAAAAAAAGAAATATTGAAAGACTAGAAATAAAGCCCATTGTGGGGAAAAATACAATGGGCTGTAGAAAGGGGAGGGTGGGCAGGCGGGTATTGCCTCCTCCTCCATGACTGATCCCAGCTGGGTGAAGGTGGGAGGGGGTGGGCAGTGCCATCTGATCTGTGTCTGATCCCAGCCGGGTGAAGGGGGGTAGGCATTGCCTCCAGGGCCGGCTCCAGCATCGCCGGCATCTGAGGCAGCTTAATGGCTGCCTCTGTGCGCATGTGTGCATACACATGCCGGGCTGCATGATGACATCACTGTGTGTGACGTCATCACACAGGGCTGGTGCATGCACGGGGGGCCTTCCAGCCCTCCCGTTCAGTTGCTCTGCGGGCCAGGCGCAGCCGGCCACCCTGGCCACCGTCTGCACCTGGCCCGCAGAGCAACTGAATGGGAGGCTGCCCCACGCAGCTGCCACCAGCATGCACTCCTGGCTGGTGGTGGCAGCGGCAGTTCCATGGGGTGCACCCCTGCCCCCAGGCCGGTGCCCCTTGGGCGCCTTAGTGCCCTGCCGGGCCGGTCTCAATGGACAGGTAGGCCCCGATTGCCTCATGCTTCGTTCCTGATCATGTCTGGGTGAAGCGAGTGGGCATTCCCTCCTCTTCCATGCTGGATCGTGATCAGGTAAAGGTGACGGGCAAGCATTGACACCTGCTCCATGCCTGATCACAATTTGGCGAAGGGGGGAGGTAGGTATTGCCTCTTGCTTCGCTCCTGATCCCAGCTTGGTGAAGGCAGGAGTGGACATCACCCCCTACTCTGCACCTGATCCCAGCTGGGTGAAGGCGGGGAGCAGGCATTGCCGCCTGCTCTGCGCCTGATCCTGGCCTGGGCTTCCCACTGCAGCTGCCTATTAGCTCCCGGGTTATCACATCCAAAGCTCTTCACAGCCTTGGTCCATCATCTCTCTTTCTCGGTTCCACCGTGGCAGCTTCGCTCCTTTGAACAGGGCCTTCGGCCAGTGCCCCCTCGCACACGAGCAGAATCAACAGCAACCTATACACCTGCATTCTCTGTGATGGCCCCCACCGTATGAAACAGCCTACCTGAAGAGGTCAGGAAAGCTCATGCCCTCCTGGTGTTCCACAAATGTTGCAAAACTCAATGATTCAAGAGGGCTTTTTTAGTCAGATAGGACTGTACTGTAAGCAAGTGGTCTGAGAGAGATTCATCATTAGGAGAAGGATAGGGGCCATAGAATTTACTACATGGATTAGATTTCTGTTGTTTTTAAATCCCTGCAAATTTGCATTTATAGACCCTATTACATTGTTTATTGAAATGTCCTTGGAACTGACTGTATCAACTTGCACAGTGTAATCCAGCTTGAGTCTCAGTTAGGGTTGCCAGCCTCCAGGTAGTGGCTGGAGATCTCCCGGAATGACAACTGGTCTCCAGGCCACAGAGATCAGTTCCCCTGGAGAAAATGGCTACTTTGGGAGGTGGACCGTATGGAATTATGCCATGCTAAGGTCCTTTCCCTCTCCAAACCCCCTTTCTCCAGGTTTTACCCCCCAGATCTCCAGGAATTTCCCAACTTGGAGCTGGCAACCCTAGTCTCAATAAAGCATCAATGTGAGTTTTTCACATAAAATACAACTTTACGGAAAAAACGGTCTGGCGCTCAATTAATTAAACTTTATATGCTTTTAATATTCCTTTAGTTAAATAAGGCATCACAGCACACAACATCTTAGAAGAGGTATTCCTCTTCTCTCTGTGTATTTTTAAAGTATTTTATCAAGCTCAATTAAAATAAATTAAATAAAATGTAAGAAAACCCTGATGCTAGATTAGAGACATTTTAAACCATCATTTAAATAATAATAATAATTCCATATATTTTCCTCCTCCCTCTTCTGTTGCACATCGCCCTAATGAATGTTCCCTTCGGTGCATCTAATGAAGTGAGCTCTGCCTCACAAAAGCTTATGGAATAAGTTTTGTTTCTCTTTATGGAGCTTCTGGGTTTCTGTTTGATATTCCTCCTTGGTTACCTACCTTAAAATCTTATCTCTTTTGTAGACACTGGCTTTTGTGCAGCAACAATAAAATAACATTATGTCAGGTGTGTGTGCATAGTCCTCATCTTGTTATTGTTGTCTTCTATTTTAGCTACAGTCTTGAAAGAGCTAAGATCTGTTAGCAGTGTTCAAAATGACCTTTATTTGATTATTACAAAGACATCCCATCTTATGAGAGAGCTTTGTTTTGATATAGAGCGGACACAGATCACTATCTCTAATTTTATGCTGTTTTTCCTTAGACAGTGAAGCCATTATGCGACACTTCCTTGTCAGAGGCTTTGTAGTGGAAAAACACCTGCTCCGTTCAATTATTTATGTTCATGTTCAAACACTTCATGGAAGTCGATCTCTGCTTCTTACAAAACAACTTTGATTTGAGTGTGTTTTCGGGAACCTGCATGAATAAAGGGTTGGAATCAAGTTGAACTGTTTTAGATGACCAGATGTATGCTTGCCAGTTCCTGTGCCTGATTCTGTAACTGTGCCACAGAGAGAAAAAGTAGATGAGTCAATACTTTTGAAATAGTTTGACTAGGACCCACATTGCTCATAAGTGAGAGATTCAAGATGAGATCTCATGACACTTTTAAGCTTAAAGATCCATTGAATTTAAAATCAGGGCTTTGGTATTCTGAGGACGAAGGTTTAATGATTTTTTTCCCAGCTGATTTCCTTTCTTTAAGCCCCTTCTCCGCCTCCCAGCTGCTAATGGGGAAATTGCACAAAGAGAAGGGAGAAATTCACCCACCCTGCTGTGTAGCTAATTTATGTCCCCAAAGCTGCATTTTAGCATGAAAGAGAAGTTCAGTAGATCTTTTTATGGATCCCCCACATGACGTATTGTCCTTAGCTTAGTTTTCACTGATGTAGTTTATTGTACCACATCAGCTTTGTGGTTGTAAATGTTTCTCTGTACAAAATAAGCACCTGCAGTAAAAAAAAATGCCATTGCTAAGCTAGAGCCCTTTTCTTGGACATCTAGTTTTTGTGTGAAGAAGCATTCACTTACTTGCACCCGCCAAAGCAGCCATTTGCTCCAAGGGAACGGATGTCTGTCACCTGGAGATCAGTTGTAATTCTGGGAGCTCTCCAGTCGCCACCTGGAACTTGACAATCTTAAATACAGGAAGGATCCAGTAAAAGGTACAGTTCTGGACCTTCCAACCTTGCTGCGTCTTGACACGTGAGGAATTTTGAGAGAATTGTGAGAAAATCATGAAATAGCTGCCATGTATTCAGAGTAGCTTGAGAAGTCTGGTCAAAAGAGAGTCAACGAGGACTAAGTGAACTGTGACTCAAGGACATATCTGAAGTTAGGTTGGTATGGTTCAAATAAATTTGCTTCGTTCAAGGAAGACTTGGGCTGAATCCACATGTACCTGCGTAGCGCTAAATTGTCAGAATGTCAATGTCTTCTTGGCACAATTTCTGATGTCATCGCGTCACGAGAGCAGCATCGTGGCGCGATGATGTCAGAAATCATGCTAGGAAGATGCTGGCATCCTGACAGTTCAGCGCGATGCCAGTACATGTGGATTCAGCCTCGAACTCTACTTCGCAGAAATGGAGAAGTTAATCAGTATGTGGAGCTTTTGGGGGGAAGGGTGAATTTGATACCCATTTCTTTTAATAAAGCTGGAAACTTGTCCCTGTGAAAGGCCACGCTTATAATCCTTTTCAGACATGGAGTCCGTTGAGACTGACTAGATGATGATGTGTTGCTATCCAGAACGGCTTTGCTGGAAGACATTCTTTGTTAACATAATGGTGATGGAAGATCTCTAATGTCATTGCCATGACCTCTAAACTGTGTCTGCCTAGACTTAGCATGAGCTTTCATCCTTTGCACTATCCTAGTTTGCTCCTGCTGTTTTAAAGATACCAGCTTCCACCTGAGCCAGGGAGCGGGACAACGTTTGTGTGTGTGTGGGGGGGGGGCGTTGGTAGGGACTGGGAAGAGATGATGTTATGAACTAACATTCCTCTCATGGCGATCATCTGGTTGTAGTTTCACAGGGCCCTCGGTTAATCGACTCTCTAATAAGAAAATCTCAAGAGTTAGGAATAGTTTCTTGACATTTCAGGATGGATTATCCTTGTGAAATTTCTCAACAATGACATAAACAGGCGTCTGTGGCAAAGACGCCTGCATGCATTGGAATGGGATAGACCTGTGACTTCCATGCAAACCAGTAACACCTTAACAGGCCTAGATTGGGGTGCCTTGGTTGGATATTGGCTGGGTTATCATGGCATGATTTGGAACACACAAGATACAGCAACTTGGCTGAAGCCTGGCAGATCTGGGCCTGGAAGGGAAGCCACATGTAAGCCACCGTGATTTCCATGGTGAAAAAAGTGACGTCACCATAGAAGTAAAAGCATGGAGGGCTCCAGTTCAACGCCAGAGGGAAACACAAAGAAGGAACATTCCCAAAAACATAAGAGAAGGGGATTAGAAAAGATGCATGCAACGAAACAAATATTAAATGTGTTGAAAGTATATTAGCAGGTACAGTATGACATCCAAGCCAAGACTTGAGAGTTGCTGTGTTTGTTCTTTAGCAGGGATAGATGTAATCTATAAGACTGGGTTTCCTCACCTTTTAAGCCTCCAGACACCTTTGAGGTGTTGACACAGGATGTCGGGTGCAACCACAAAATGGTTGCCACAGGAAATTGAGCCAACCACAAAATGAGAGGGAAATACGGTTATGCCTAGCTCTTCAACCTGTCATGCAAAAACTCTGCTTAACAGGATGCCTTTTAAAATGCACATATTGTTTTAAAATACTTTCTTGCTTACATACAGCTTACCACCAGTCAGACAGTGAAGATTCTTGTCCTGTAGAGGCAGCTGCTGCTGAAACAATTTTTTTTTTAAAAAATCTACACGGCCAACTGGATCTCCAGTGACCAATCAGAAGCCCTGCTGAGCAAAAGCTCCACCTGGCTCCCCTAAAACACTTGGTGCATTCCTGGAAAGGTATTGGGTGCAAGGATGCCCACAAGTGCCACGTTTTGGGTTCCTGCTGTAAGACCTTGAGTTTCAAGCAGTTTGGCTAGCCACTTTCATAACTCTTCAAAGTAGCAAATCCCTTTGACGTTTGAGGTGACCGATCAATAAGCCTTTAGACCAGCTCCTTAAATACAAACCTTGTATATGATTTCTAGTAGAAATTCAATATATTGTATATATACTGTATGTACACCTTTCTTTTTTGATCATGTTGGTAACACTTAAAGAGTAGATGGCAGATTATTTACTTTTGCGTTTACTTTTTCAATGTATTTACTTTTGCATTGAAAGTAAAGTAAGTGCTGACTAACTCTCAGGAGATGGCGTTTGTTTCTCGTTAATGGGTTTGTAATTGGAAATGATTACTTTTTGTACCAATTGGATTCATTTCCTACCATTTGTGTGTCCTTACTACTGAAGGCGTACTCTTGCGATCAGTATGACTGGAGATCTTAAAATGTCTGCCTACACCATGCTATTTATTATCCATAGTTTGTACTCTGCTTACGTTTCTTAAGCTTGCAAATATTTACCCATCCGTATGAA
Source organism: Eublepharis macularius (assembly GCF_028583425.1). NCBI lineage: Eukaryota > Metazoa > Chordata > Lepidosauria > Squamata > Eublepharidae > Eublepharis > Eublepharis macularius. The sequence goes on along the minus strand of NC_072792.1, from coordinate 23,027,402 downwards.
AAGGTGCTCTACTTGTTTAGTTTTGTAAAGGGAGTCAAAAAGCCTTTTAGTTAAATGCTTGACAAAATATGCATTTCCTGTGTCTGAAATATCAGGAAACGTTTTCCTTTTGAATCAGTAACGGTTACTGTTAAAAAGCTGTGTAACTATTTAAATTGGGAGAACTCTGAAAAGAGTCTAAGGAAATGCAGAGAAATCACTGCCAGTTTTGGGGAAAGAGAAACTCCTTCTGCTTATAGGAGGAAAGGTCTGTTCTTAAGTGCACAGTCATTCTTTTGTCTCTGGAATTTTGCAAAATTTGAGAATGCTGCTGCTGTTCCATTGGAATTCCAACCAAAAGGTAATATACATGTTTAAGGGGAAGAGATTGTTTCTACTTGGTTTCTACTTGTTTCTACTTATCGAAGGCTTGTGCTGCAGTGGAATTGTATGGTCTTGGTGGTGCTGCTGGACTCTTTTTGATTTTGCTACTACAGACTAACACAGCAAACTCCTTTGAACCTTTACACAAGCAAACTGATCCCCACATCAAAAGGAGCTGTTTGCATCTCCATATCAAAGGAGTTGTTTACATCCCTCCTCTCCTCCTCCCCTCCCCTCTCCTCCTCTATATTTGACCAGTTTCTTTCTGCCCTCCATGCATCTGATGAAGAGAACTGTGGTTCTCAAAAGCTTATGCTACAATAAAATTGGTTAGTCTTAAAGGTGCTACCGGACTCTTTTTGATTTTGCTACTACAGACTAACACGGCTAACTACTCTGGATCTACTTGGTTATACCTTAAAGTATAAAGTGAATCTTCATTCATCTAGAATATATTAGTTAATACAGATATTTAAAATTAACTAGCACTTGTGTTTCATTTGCATAAATTTTATAGCAGAAGAACTTTCTTTTATCAGTGAAAAATGTTAATATACTTGTTACTTATAGCATTCTGCAGGCTTCGTCTCAGATACTTATATCAGATCTTGCACATCTTTCTTTAATACATGTTGGAGGAATGTAGGGTTGATGTGTGTTTAAACTTCACATGGACCAGCGCCAGGGTCTTTTCTGTCCTGGCCCCAGCCTGGTGGAACACTCTGTCTGAAGAGACCAAGGCCCGGCAAGATTTGTCGTCTTTTCGCCAGGCCTGCAAGACGGAGCTGTTCCGCCAGGCATATGGGCAGTGCTAGGCGGAGCCCCCCTGGATGGTTGATGATGGATTGGGCCCTCCCCACCACCAGTACCCCCATTTTGAAAACTTTTTTACTGCAAAGATGCTCTGAAGTTGATTTAAATCTGATCAGTGGAATTCTGTGCTGCTATGTTGATGTTTATATTTATGCTTGTATTTTAACTGCGTAAATTTGGACGTTTTTAGTATTGTTAATTTATAATAACTGTTTTATATATTTTAACCTTTATGTATTTGTAATCATCCTGAGCCTGCTGGAAATGCAGGGAGGATGGAATAAAAGTCAAAAATAAATAAAATAAATGGAGAGATTTTTAAAAAAATCTTGTAAGCACATAGCTGTTTTATTCTGTGTTCAAGGTGATAGTCTATTGAAGGGTATGTTACATCTTTTCTGAGCCCCTTCAGAATGAGGTCAAGCTGATGTTTTGACTCTCAGTTGGAGAATTACAGTGTGATGTATGCCATGTCATAATGAAGCTGCTTTTCCCATTTGGTGACACCTACATTATAACAGAAAGTGATTTTTTTAAACGTTTGCAGACCTGAAGCCCTTGAGAACTTAAGCATCATGATGAATAGAAAGTATTTTAAAAAGCTAAGCCTCTTAATTAGCAAAGTGCATACTCATAGTTTAGGGAGTTGATGTAATTAATTGCTAAGAGTTGATGATAAATATTGTGGATGCAAATGGTATACTTATCACATAATAGTATGCCATGTGAACATCTGGACTATGCTTATGAATGAACCCTGTAGTAAAACCTTCTAGTACAAAGCTAGCATGAAGGCTGACATGCTGTATGATTTTAGGACAGTTATGAAAAAATGAGCGGGTGAAATCTTGGATAGTGCCCATTGGCTCAGGTCAGCAATCTCTCGACTTAGGGCAACTGGGTAGGGTTTTCAAAGGAAGCGATGAACAGAGCTGATTTGCCATTGCCTGCCTCTGAACTGTACTCTTGGATTCTATAAAACCAAACAGCAGGAGCTTTGAACATTTCAAACAGCAGCTTTTAGCCCAAGCCAGAATTTCTAGGCAATTACTCGACTTTTCTAATATGCAGAGCTGTTCATCGCAGTGTACCTTGGATCCTTGTTGTACTTCTGGCTGATGAAAGGCGTTTCCACCAGCAGAACAACTGGGGGAAAAATTTCTGCCAATCCCCTTTTCTCATACCAAATACCTGCTTTGCTCCACATTGTTCCTGGGGATCCAGTGATCCTTGAAGACTCCATCATCTAGGGTTGCCAGCCTCAAGGGGGTAGCTGGAGATCTTCCAGAATTACAGCTGATCTCCAGGCAACAAAGACCAGTTCCCCTGGAGAAAATGGCTGCTCTGAAGGGCGAATCTATGGCATTATACCCCACCGAGGCACCTCCCCTCCCCAAACTCCACCCTCTCCAAGCTCCACCTTCCCAAATCTCCAGGAATTTCGTAGCCTGAACCTGACAACCCTACCCTCATCATAAACTTTTCATAAATTGTGCTGCTGCAGATAATTATCCAATTTAAGACTACTTTAAAGGAAGAGGGCTGCCATTAGGAGGATCGTTAAATGGTCTGGATCTTTTCTTTTTGTGAGGCATATCAGACGCCAATTACATAAACATAAATCAATCACTAGGTGTCTTGTTAGCAGAGTTTTGTCTTTCACTACTCCCCAGCCAGCTGTTTCTTCTCTGCATAAACTCAAGTATGGTAGATTCAGATATTCCAATATATGTCAGCTGCAGTTCTAAAAGTCTTTAAAGGTAACTCTTGAGCTCATAAACAGTTAAGACCAGCCCAATCGATTCCTCCTATACATGGCTCTCATCAGCTTTATGAAGGGAGCTTCATAGTTTACCAAACGTTCCAACAAGCAGATAAAAATCACTTTTCCAGCTAAAGTGCCTCCAGCAAACAACTGTATTTTAGCTGTTTTTTCTTCCTCATTCAGCCGTTGGTATTGCAGACTTAATTATTCCTGAGAGAAGAGCTCTAAGCATAAATGTCTGCCATCTTTAAGAGAGAACCCCAGAGTCCTAGCAATGACAGCAGTAACAGCTCTTCAGTTCTTTGGGTTTATTCTGGAAATTCAGTGTGAGTTTCCTTACAGAAAGCAAGCAGGTAGAGTTCAGTCAAGTATCTTTACCAGTGATATCCAAGCCTCCTTAGCACTCAGTTAAAATTCCACAGAAGCTCCGAAGATAAAACAAGCATATAAATATCCTCTTGACTCCCAAACACTGCCTTTTGTCCATTACTTGATGGAGTCCAGCTTTCTGCTAAGGACTCTGTGAAGTGTTTGTGGGGTTGGCTTGAATCTAAGCTTTCCGTGGACAAACAGGCATCCATGGTGGCTAGAACAGCATTTTCCCATCTTCGCCAGGCCTGACAACTTTCCTCATATTTATCTCAGTCTGACCTTGCCATGTGGATCCATGTGATGGTCATCTCTCATTTAGACTACTGCAATGCGGTCAAAGTAGGGCTACCCTTGAAGATGCTCCTGAGACTTCATGTAGTGCAGAATGCAGCTGCTAGGTTGCTGACAAAGTCACCATGGTCAACTCATATAACACCGATTTTGAAGCAGCTACACTGGTTACCAATTAGCCTCCAGATCCAATTCAAGGTGTTGGTCCTCACCTTTAAAGCCCTTCAGGGTCTGGGACCCTCATATCTTCGTTTCTGCTTCTCCCATTATGACCCTGCTCCCCACTTCGTTCATCTTCACATGGCTTGCTGGTGGTTCCTGGCCCCGGGGTGGCATAACTTTCTTCCACCAGGAAGAGGGCATTTGCAGTTGTGGTGCCCTCCCTTTAGAATGCACTGTTGGAAGACACTTGTGCTCAACAAGACTTATTGATGTTTTGGAAGCTCTGTAAGGCAGAACTATTCCAGCATGCCTTTGCAATCTAATATTTTTTTGTGAGGCAGAGATCTTGAACCTCCCGTTTCTGGGCAAGGTGATTGAGCAGGCAGTGGAGAAACAGCTGCAGAGTTTCCTGAAGGAGACCTGGGCCCTAGATCCCTTCCAGTCCGGTTTTCACCCTGGACACGGGGTGGAGACATTGCTGGTCACCCTCACGGGCAATCTTCACTGACATCTGGATCGAGGTGAGTCAGCGCTGCTGATTTTAATTAGATCTTTCAGCAGCGTTTGATACGGTCGATTACGATCTTTTGACCCACCGCCTTGCCAATGTGGGAATTCAGGGGATGGCACTACAGTGGCTAGTCTCTTTTCTTCACAGTCAGGAACAGAGGGTGGTGCTGGGGGAGAAGTTATCATCCTGTTGGCCACTAATACGTGGTGTGCCACAGGGGGCAATACTCTCCCCATTATTCTTTAACATCTATATGTGCCCCCTCGCCCAGTTGGTGTGAAGTTTCAGGCTTGGGTGTCACCAATATGCGGACGACACCCAGCTATATCTGTTGATGGATGGCCGGCCTGGATCAGCCCTGGATGTCCTGGAGCATGCTTTTGAAGTTGTGGCCAGATGGCTGAGGCAAAGTCAGCTGAAACTAAACCCTGCAAAGACAGAGATCCTGTACTTGAGTCATGGAAATGTGGTTTTGGGACCCCAGCTCCCCACACTCGATGGGGCGGTGCTTACACCAGCTCCAAGAGTTAGGAGCCTGGGGGTGATCCTGGATGCCTCCCTGACAATGGAGGCCCAGGTCACTGCAGTTGCCAGGTCTTCTTTTTTCCACCTTCGACATACCAGGCAGCTTGCCCCGTATCTTTTGTCCCGCGACTTATCTACAGTGGTCCAGGCAATGGTCACCTCTAGGTTAGACTACTGTAACACACTCTACATGGGGCTTCCCCTGAACCTGATCCGGCGTTTACAGCTGGTGCAGAATGCGGCGTGTGTCATCACCGGAATGCCGATGTGTGCGCTTATAACGCCGGTATTGCGTCAGCTGCACTGGTTACTAGTCTTATACCGAATCAGATTCAAGGTTTTGGTATGAACCTATAAAGCCATATGCGGACTGGGACTGGCGTATCTGCAGGACCACGTCTCCTCATATGAACCTCAGAGGGCTCTTCATTCTAGTGATAAACACCTGTTAAAGGTCCCTGACCTCAGGAAGGCCTGCCTGGCATTGACCAGGGCCAGGGCCTTCTCGGTCCTGGCCCCAGTCTGGTGGAATGCTCTGTCCAATGAGACCAGGGCCTGGCGGGATTTGTTATCTTTCCACCGGGCCAGCAAGATGGAGCTGTTCCGCCAGGCGTACATGCGATGCTAGGCGGTGCCCCCTGGCCGGTTGAGTACAGAACATGCCCTCCCTACTAGTAACACCCCACCCCCCATCTATTAAATATTCCCTGCTAGGATGCTCTGGAGATGGTAAAGAGTGGTCGGTTGGATTATTGTGCCGCTATGTATATGTATTTTAAATATGTAAATTTGAATGTTTTATGGTTTTAAACTGTATTAACTGTTTAATGTCATTTCAAATTGTATGTTGGCTGTAATCTCTGAGCCTGCTGGTGTGGGGAGGGCGGAATATAAATAAATAAATCGTGCATTTTTAACTACCTGCAATTTTTATGTTATTCTCAGGAATAACATATTCTCTTGTGTCTGTATAAAGCGTATTTCAGCTTATGTTGGCACTAATACTTTGAATTCTTAGACAGAATTCTTCCTCAGGACAAAAGACTTCCTAAGGCAAAAGACTCTTCTCTCCTCACTCCAAAGGGAAACCTGTATTTCTTGACTTTTCTTGTCACTTACTCACTAAAATCCTGTCAGAGACCAACTGACTGCCTTCAGTCTGGTTCTAACTAACCAATGAGGGAAGAGAGAGCAGCCTGTCATTTAAACTCTCCATTCTAGGGAATAGTTAACCGTTCTCCTCCCAACTCTTTGATTTTGTTGCACTGAAGAAAGCTGCTGTTAAGTGCAGTCTGTCACACAAGTGCTCTTTATTTTGTTGTATAATTCTAATCTCACAATATGAATGGAACAAATAGGGATAGTGTTTGAACATACATGTATCAACAAAAATAACTTTGTCATGCTATCTTTTGAAGTCGCAAAGAACAAGGAATTCCATAAACTAATTATTTTTCAAAGTTTCTCAGATATTTCCAACCAGCCTTAATTCGGCAAATCTTTTTCATTATACTAACTTAATCAACTTGGTTAAAATCAAGAAAAAACAGTGGTTATATTTTCTAATCCATTGGCACTCACTCTGCAGCTGTCAGCCACATTTGTAATAACCATCACCAAAAGGGCCACCTTTACTTCCACACCTGGCACAAGGCCTGCATCTCAGGGAGGCTGACAACTTACCTGTTCTTCTGGCAGTTGCTATTATGAGGCGGGAACCATCTGTTAACCACAAGCCTCACCCCACTTAGGGTCTCCGTAAGTCAGCTATGACTTGAGGGCACAGATCTTACAAAAGTGCTGTGGCAGGTTCCCCACCAGGTGGGAAAACTGAAATAAAGTTAATGGATATAATTCTTTTGCCTTCTTAATGAAGATTCTCTGTCTCTTCTCTTTTTTTTGGTAAAGGTTCCAGATGTGATCAGCAGCATAAGGCAAGCTTCCAAAGCAGCCCTCAAGGAGGAGGTCAAACCCAATAAAGACAGTGAAGATGCCTTCTATAACTCTCAGAAATTCGAAGTCCTGTACTGTGGGAAGGTGACCGTGGCTCACAAAAAGGCCCCCTCCACTCTGATCGATGACTGCATAGAGAAGTTCAACCTGCACGAACGCCAGCGCCTGAAACTGTTGAGTGAGCAACGCAGTGCAGAATCCAGTGCAGATCTTGCTGAGAACGATGGTGACACGCCGCCTTCTCCTTTGGACAGTCCCTTTGAGGAGATGGATGACGCGAACCCCTCTGGTGGTAGCAACGTTGGGATGTTTACGATCGGAAGCCAGACTAACCTGGCAGGCCTGGCTAGCTCCCGTCTCTCGTTCCCCGAACGGATTTTGGAGGATTCGGGGTTTGACGATCAGCAGGAATTCCGGTCCCGGTGCAGCAGTGTCACTGGCGTTATGCAAAAGAAGGTGCATGATAACACCTTAAAAACGCAGTCACGGAGACGACACGCAAGCGCCCCCAGCCACGTCCAGCCCTCTGATTCTGAGAAGAACAGGACCATGCTGTTTCAGGTATGGCTTCTGGGTAATACGGCATTCCTAGCCCTTGGGGCAGAAAGCAGATGAATTTACATACGAATCCTCTTCTTTAGCTTAATTCTTTATAGAGCATGCATCGTAAACGACTAGCAGGTGACTCCATGAACTAGTAAACCCCTCTTAGTGAGTGATAAAATGCCTCTTTGTTTGCTTGCCAGAAGGCAGAACTTGAGCAGAATATCTACCGCAGCTCTAAACATCTCACATTGTGCACTGTTGATTTTCCATCTTCATTGCCCTTCCTTGTTGCTGATTAGTGCGGTATATGGACGCATACATTAGGGGAGATAAATTGCTTGGATCCAGCAGATATTTCCTTGGGCAGCAGATTCCCTGTCCCCCAAGAGTAGTATTTCAGGAGGCATTTAGGGCTGCCGTTGGAAGGGTTGCCAAAAAAAGTCCCACTCCGCAGGCAGAACTCAGTCCACCCACAGAAACACTCTGCAGGATCCAGATGGCTTGCTAGCTTTAACACTTGTTTTTTAAAATGACTCATAAAAATTAGCACATTCTACACTTGATTGTAAATATTAGCATCAGTTTTGTCACTTGCCTTGGACTGAGATTTCGCCCTCCAAACCTAGATATGGTAGTTACAGTTTGCTAACAATTCCATTTGTGAAATAAATCCAATCTAAAAAAAAAGTTTCATAGCGTTCTTCTATACTTATAATGAGCCAAAGATGGAGTTAAAAGTTGTAAAACAATTAAGGATTGATCAAGATGGGTAGCCATGTTATTCTGGCTGCAGCAGTAGAAAAGACCAAGAGTCCAGTAGCACTTGTAAGACTAACAAAATTTGTTAGTCTTATAGGTGCTACAGAATTAAAGATTGTATTTTAAGGAGTTTCAAGATTGTAGCTTTGTACCTAGATTATACTTCACATTGATTAGTGTAAAAAAACCTTCTAAGGAAATCTTCTAAATGCATAAAATACTGCTTTGAAAGAACCAAGTGTTTTTATCTCTTTGGATTATCATCTAAAATGGTGAGGATTTACATGTATATTAAATGACATAATACACTTTCAATGAACTTTAGCAATCATGTGCAACTGGATTTTCTAGTTTCACCCAGAAAAATCCAGTTGCAAACCAGTGCTAAAATGTGTTATCCAACGGATGTGAAAGTGACCATAGAGTGGTGAAGAAGGTTTTGAGATGTATCTAACTCTTAAGCCACTCCCGCTATCACTTTATCTATTCTCAAAATCAAATTGATTCTTGAAGCTTGAATTGCTTCTGGATATTAAGTGGTAAAACCTCAGTATTCTCAAACTTATTTTGCTTAGACATTGGGATTAGTCTTTCTCCAAAGACGCAATGACTTCTAGATCATAAAATTGTTCTGCCCAACTCTCGCCGCACCCTGGCTCAATTCACACACCATTCCAAAACCCTGTTTGTGCTAACCACACCAAAGAATCTTAACCAGGATTCCCCAAGCAATACTGTTTAGGAGGGTCTTCAGAGAAGACTCATGTTTTAGGTGGGTTTATTGCTTAATGCATTTTTACCCTGCCATTCCTTTGAAGAGCTTGGGGCCATGCCAAATGGCCCCCCTCCTCTCAACAAGATAGGCAGTTTGGCCACTTTGGCGGTGATTCTTAACTGACGTTGCACTGTGCCTAATTTAGGTTCATGTGGATTTGAAAGATGCTTTATGCTTCCTGAATGGAGGGGGAAACAGGGCACTTTAATGAATGAACAAAGGTCCAGCAGGAAGACTGAGATTCTGGAGCTGCTTGTCTGCCTCCTAAAAAAAATACACTACTCTGTTTCATAAGTTCATTCCCATCATTGCAATGCAACAAGCTCTGTTCGCAGAACAAGGGCCTTGGTTGCGGTTTGTCAGTTCAGACATCTAGGCACTTTCACTTGCACTGAATAAAGCACTTTCAACCCACTTTCAATGCACTTTAGCGATCATTTGCAAGTGGTTTCCCCATTCCACACAGTATAATCCAGTGGCATAGGGCATTGAAAGTGGATTGAAAGTGCTTTATTCAGTATGTGTGGAAGTGATTGTAGTTAATCTTCTTTCATTGTGATCTGGATGTGACATGAATTGAGCCAGCAAGGAAAGCAGGACTTAGCACCATGAACAGACACCAGTTTTGTTTTTATCCTCTGCCTCCTTTTTATCCATCTTCACTGATGTGAAATGAAATTCAGAAAAAGTGGGCAATGATTTCCTCATTGATTTTATTGGAATGGATAAGCACTTGTGGCCATAACACCCATTGAGTAATGTGCAGGGTTCTCAGATGGTGGATTGGGACGCAAAGTGAGAGGGAAGAGAAGGAACGGTGTGAACTGGGAGAGGCTGTTCCTGGGAAGCTTGGTGCCAAATTTGAGATCCTTCTGTGTAAAATGAAAATGTCCTTGTTGTTCACTAACAAATGAAGACTAAACTGTAAAAATTAAATAGAAGCTTGTTCATTATTAACCGATGTGAAACTTGGTGTGTTATGTTAGGGAGGAGGGAAAGTAGCATGGGATTGCTTTGCAAATAGGCTCCCCAAGGGACAGTAAGTTTTTAAAAGTGGGTCCTATAATGTTTGAGAACTGTTATGGAAGTGGTAACTTAAAGGAGATAATACAAACCCATGGAGTGTGGGTCGAAGCCAGGGAGAGACCCAAGCAAGTGTGTAAGTTCTAGAAGGAACTCTAAGGGTCATCTAGTCCAGCCCCTTGCACAGTGCAGGAAATTCACTCCGACCCCGCGCCCCCACCTCCCTCAGTGACCCTTCCTTTATGGCCAGAGGAAGGCAAAAAACCCTCTAGGATTCCTGGCCAATCTGCCCTGCAGGAAAATTCCTTCCTGATCCCAAAGTGGTGATCAGCATTACCCTGGGCATATAAGGAAGGGCCACAAGAGCCAAGCGTTGGCTCACCACTTCATGCACTCCGTCTCTTGATCTATTAGAGATCAAGTCAGAGAATCATCATAGCTGGCAAATTATCATCTAGCCTCTTCTTAAATACCTCCAAGGAAGAAACATCTGCCACCTCCTGAGGAAGCCTGTTCCACTGATGAATCAATGTGTCAGCAATGGTTGTTGTGGGTTTTCCGGGCTGTATTGCCGTGGTCTTGGCATTGTAGTTCCTGACGTTTCGCCAGCACCTGTGGCTGGCATCTTCAGAGGTGCTACACCTCTGAAGATGCCAGCCACAGCTGCTGGCGAAACGTCAGGAACTACAATGCCAAGACCATGGCAATACAGCCCGGAAAACCCACAACAACCATCGTTCTCCGGCCGTGAAAGCCTTCGACAATACAATGTGTCAGCAAGTTTATCCAAAAACACTTTTGCTTTAATTTTGACCCATAGTTTCTGGCCCATCTGCTGGGGCAACAGAAAACAACTCTTCTCCATCCTCTATATGAGAGTCCTTCAAATACTTAAAGATGGCTATCCTATCTCCTCCCAGTCGTCTCCTCTCCAGGCTAAACATGTCCAGTTCCTTCTACTCATAGGACTTGATCTCCAGACCTCTGACCGTCTTTGTTGCCCCCCTTTGGATACATTCCAGCTTGTCAACATGCTTCTTAAACTGTGGTGCCCAAATGAGGGCACCACAGTACTGCAAATGAGGTCTAACTAGAGTAAAGTGATGCCATCACCTCATGTGATATGGACACTATACTTAATTTAATTTAATTTATTGGACTTTTTGTCTGCCTTCTCTGCAAGCGGGCTCAACATAACAATAATACAGTAAAAAGCATAAACATGCATAATAAACGGATAAAATGAAAACACCACAATAAAAAAAATTAAAGCCATAGTATCCAAACTGTGGTACTTCTGTAGATACAGCCTAAAATCGTATTTGCCATTTTAGCTTCAGCATCACATTGCTGACTCATGTTCAGCATATGATCTTCTAAGACCTCTAGCTCCTTCTTTATGAAATATTTCCTGTAAACTTCTCCAATGTCCTTATTTTTTTCCGATGGCAGCAATGAAAAAGATGCTTAACAGGACCATCCTACTGGTTTGTTTCCCCCCCCCTCCTTATGGAATGGAATATCTTGTGGAATGGATTGTTAGGAATTCCAGTTTTTACAGCTGAAAGTCTATAATGGTGGGTCAAAAGAATGGGTTGTTCCCTGCATGTTCTCAGAACTGCTAAAATCCTGTTCAGTTATTCTGTTCGAGATCCTTAAGCATTGTACTTCTCCTTTTTCTCTGATTCTTTGACCTCTATTCTTGCTGGGTTTTCCCAAGTGTCTTGGGGGACCTTTGGCTCAGGGTAGTGTTGCTATAAGATGCTTTCACAACGGAGAGATGAACCTTTGGTTGAAGAACTTTTTGCATACCGACCTGCGAGTATAAATGGCTGAACAAGTATAATGAGATACTAAGTAGAGGGAAAATACTTCCAAAAAAGCTTGTAAGTAGTCACACATGTTAGGAGGCATCTCCTGACCCATTACTGGTTGGTTGTCCCTTGTAAGGCCAGAATTGTAGTTGGAAGCACTGGGGAAGAACTATGGCTCCAAAAGTTAAGGAAGCCTGTTAACTATATAACAGACGTGTACTCTAGACACATATTGGTGTAAATATGACCCATTTTCCAATTCCAGCCAATCCCACAAAAATTGCCCAAGTCTAAGGAAGATGGCTTATTTTGGCTCCCTCACTCTTAAGGACGCTTGGTTTAGGTTCTTAAAGATGCTCTCTAGTTTACCGTACCTTACCATTTTTGGATTGGCCCGTGTTTGGCATAAGTAATACTTCCCTATAGCTGCTTGTAAACCCTTGAAGTTCTTGCATGAGCTTTTCTTGCCAAATGATCTGAGTTAAAAAAATAAACATAAAATCTTAAATCTCTTGAATTGATGTGCGTTTTCTTCTGTTCAAGGTTGGTCGATTTGAAATCAACCTCATCAGTCCAGACTCTAAATCTGTTGTGTTTGAGAAGAACTTTAAAGATATCTCATCATGTTCTCAGGTAGGTGTTCAAAGTTAGACCAAAGACTGTTTGGGGGAAAAGGCATTAACATTTTGCGAGCAAATAAATTAGTCTGGAAAAATGAAAGAAAGAATGAATGTACAGAGAGATTGCTTGGTCATTATTACTTCATGCTTTCAATTGTTTATACACTTTTTCAGATAGCATTTATTGTATGAGGCCAAAGGCCATTACAGTTGAAGCATACAAGATAAACACGGGGATTTATATTATATTCTATGCAGGGCTTTTTTTTCTGGGAAAAGAGGTCGTGGAACTCAGTGGGTTGCCCTTGGAGAAAATGCTCACATGGCTGGTGGCCCCGCCCCCTGATCTCCAGACAGAGGGGAGTTTAGATTGCCCTCTGTGCCGCTGAGCGGCACGGAGGTCAATCTAATCTCCCCTCTGTCTGGAGATCAGGGGGCGGGGCCACCAGCCATGTGACCATTTTCAAGAGGTTCTGGAACTCCGTTCCACCGCGTTCCTGCTGAAAAAAAGCCCTGATTCTATGTCGTAGAGAATAGTAAAAGTAGAATTGGCGACAACTGAAGATTTGATACTTCTGAAGTGCATGCTGTACAATTATTGTCTCTCACTTGAGTGCCTCCCATACTAGAAGGACTCTAACCATAATATTTTAGATTGCCAAAGGTCATATTTTATATCCTCACCACTGAATGCTTTTGATCTGATAACTAACCTACTTATGAAACAAGCAATTTCAGTCTTGGTTCAGTCATACAAGGAAAACACGTCTTTCTCAATTTAAAGAGATGAAGAATGACAGGGCATTTCTTGATGCTGGCTCTGATCATAGTCTGGCTGAGGGCTACAAATTGTTCATCACCAATGGTGGCTTGGAATGAGAACGAGCATTTCCACATGCGCCTGAAGACGCTTTTAGCCTCATTTTGTGGGTGCGTATTTGCATACCCATTCATTATACATGAACAGTCATGTGTAAGGCTGTTCACTGCTGGATCGTGGCAAATACTACTTTTCTTCAAAAGTTGCCATAAGGTAGTGCCTAGCTACATAATTATCTGGGGTTGAGTGCATTGTACAATGTGCCTTCCTTTTTGTACAAAGTGTCTTGCTTTTTTTAACAACCACATTTCATTATTTCTGCAGATATTACATTATTTCTGCGTTCTCTAATTTTCCTAGGCTAAAATAACATCACTTGAAAATGCTTTTGAATGACTGTAATGGTAGCACCAGAGTGGTTTTTAAGTAGATGTAGGTGTATGTGTAGAACTTTGTACAGTTTGCTCAATTATGAACGTAAATGCTTTATCAGTATAATAAAGCATTTACGTTTGCCACTGCAATCACGGTCTCGCATGTTCTGCTTAATTGCCAATTATATGCAGACTTGCGTTTCAAATACTTAAATGCAGAATTAGTTAATATGGGGGGCCTCCCAGATTCCTTAAAGGTCTTTCACCTTCTGAATGACTCCCTTCCTAAAACCACCAAGAATGTAGCAATGTTTTTCTATACAGCTATAGAATGCCATCAGGAGTGGTTCCAGAAGTAATTTGGTTTTTCTATGTTTTCTGTATGGTGTACATTGTGCCAACCGATGCCAATAAAGGCTAACTGACTGACATAACATTGCATGCCTGGAGTAGCTACGTGTCAGGTGTTCACCTGTCATACCCAACAAGACTCTTTGTAATGTTTATTTGTGCTCTGATGCTCTGGGTATAACTAGGGCTGTGCGCTTCAGGTTTCCGATTCGAGTAAATTACCCGAATCGGACCCGATCCGGAAAGGTTCTGGATATCTGAATCGGGGCCAGCATGCTGAGTTTAAAGGGCCCCACCACTGCTTGCAAGCAGTGGCAGGGCTCTTTAAACATCATCCCACCCCCACCCACCTTGTTGGCGGCAGTCGCCACAGCCTGAGCCTGCGGGGCATTGGGGAAGGCTGGAGCTGCCTCCTCCAGCTCCTCCTGCCCCTCAAATGGCTGCAGCACACTGGCACCGCAGCAGCCATTTGAGGGGCAGGAAGGGCTGGAGGAGGCGCAGAAAGCCGCTTCGGAATTAAGGTATTTCCGAAATTTTTTCCCGAATCAACCCCCTCCTGCACACTTCTAGGTATAACTAAAGGCTGAAGCTATTTCTAGACTGTGAGGTGAAAGTATGCAATGGCTGTCTCTACTGTTATTTGTATGTTCTCCTACACTCCTCTCGCCTGAGCCTGGGAAGAGGCGCTTGCATGGACACCCATGACCTTGAGACTTTTCCTACATCATCTCTGCTTTTTCCCGCCTAGAGGCTTCCTCTTGAACTTAGCTGACCGTTACCTCAAGGGGGTGGGGATTTGGGAGTTCACCCATGCTTAGAATCCTATATATGCTTTATGCCTGTAGAGAATTGCCATTTCTGTCAAAGCTAGCGTACAATCCTGAAACTGGTAGCTTATCGATAAAGTTCATTAATTCATACAGTGAAGTCTTTTTGAGGGTTACCTGGCACATCCTTACGCTATGTGAATTTCCTCATCCTGTAACGAATAGTAAAAATAGTTTTCTTTGAAATGTTGAATCACCCTGCTAGGAGTGAACCACAGTGAAAATGAACCCTCCATTTCAATTACGTGAAAACAAACAAGAGAACTAATAGTAATAATTGTGGTTGGTGAGTGGGATACTTGCTTCAGTAATAAGTCCACCAGGCCAAAAGCTCTGCTGTGCATGGGAAGGCCCAGAAAAGTTGGAATTACTGCAAGAGAGAGACTCACAATTTCAGATTTTTCCATGTGCTCCACAGAGAAAAATCTCACTGAGAGTCCTGTTGGATATGCAAGAGGACTCTAAAGTAAAGAATAGACCATGTGTGTAGGACAGGTTCTCTTGATGAGGAGGTTTCTGGAGGTTTCTCTGTCCCTATACCCTCCCATCTTTACCATTAAAGGGAATACAGTGTTGGTATCTTGTCCATGGGCCCTAGACCAGACAGGGTGATCATATGAAAAGAAGGAACTGATGAAGTGACTCCTAGTGCATCAAATGGGAGCAAACAACCTCCTTTACTGACCTCTGTGGAAGCTTCGGTGTAACTCTATAAAATATTCAGTGGTTATATGGATAACCCTCTGTTGGCTTGGCCAGCTGTTGAGTGACTGTATTCTGTCCTGTTCAAAAGAGGGGTATGTGCCCACACTCACTTAAAAAAAAAAAGTAAAGTAAAACAAAACCAAGGACTAATGTTTGTCTCCACCTGTGTCCTGGGGAGATAGTCTCTAATTTATGAGACAACTGTATTTTTAAGTGCAGTCCTGTGCAGTTATTTCAGGGACCCCCGATCTTGTTGAGCCTACGGGCACTTTTGGAATTTTGAAAACATTGAGTGGATACTCACCACCAGGGCTTTTTTTCTGCTGGAACGCGGTGGAACGGAGTTCCAGAACCTCTTGAAAATGGTCACATGGCTGGTGGCCCCACCCCCTGATCTCCAGACAGAGGGGAGTTTAGATTGCCCTCCACGCCATGGAGGGCAATCTAAACTCCCCTCTGTCTGGAGATCAGGGGGCAGGGCCACCAGTCATGTGACCATTTTCTCCGAGGGCAACCCACTGAGTTCCACCACCTCTTTTCCCAGAAAAAAAGTCCTGCTCACCACCATGGGGGGAGTGGCACAGCCATTCACCAAATGTCTGCCATAGGGTCTGAGTCCAGCATCAAATATTGGAAGGTTCCTAGCCAAGGGTCTTCCGGTTAGATGAACAGATGTTTCTGTGTGGGTGCTCCTTGCAGACAGAAAGCTGATTCTCCTGGAATCTTCTAAAGTACCTGCCGCTTCAAAGAGATGGAGGAAAGTCAGGATTAGCTCTTAGCTTTGGGGGAAATATGCTTTTAGGGAAAGAAGGAAGCAAGCATCAGAAAACATAGTGGCTGGCACCATGTTGAGGATTACTGGACTAGAATAACTGTGTAAGATTGTACTGTTAATCCTGATAAAAATTACTAACCATTGGCAAATGTACGTCAACTAACTCCAGTAAAATTTGGTTATTTTTCCCGTTCTTCATATAGGGCATAAAAAACATTGATCACTTTGGTTTTATATGTCGTGAATCTACTGAACCTGGGATAAATCAATATGTTTGCTATGTATTCCAGTGTGCAAACGAATCATTGGTAAGTGTATTACAACTTCTCTTGTATTTTAATTTTAATTACAAAACCTTCTAATCCACCTCTCTCACAACCCAGGACAACCCACTGCAGGTTTCGGCTTGTTCAGTGGTTTTCATCTTAACAGTTGTAAGCCATGTTGGCAGAGTATCTACACAACAATACTCATGTGACCTAATTAAAGAGTAAAGAAAGTTTATTTAGAACTAAAATACTTGATAGTAAAGTGGAGAGAGAGACACCTCTAGTTATCTAGTGGGCTGAGAGAGTTTCCAAGAAGAAGCAGGATATTGCCTTGAGAGTAGCATTCTGGAGGCAAAACAAGGAAATGACACTCAACAGAAAAAGAGGTGCTGCTCTCACGTTCCTATCTGAGTAACCCTTGCTGGTCTCTGTAGGATCTTCTTCTCTTTCTCTTTGTGCACCAGGCATTACTTCTTTCAACACCCCTTCTCAAAGTCTAGTGTACAAAATCCACAAGAGTCATCTTCTTATGTAGACTTTCTAACTTTTCTCGAGAAAGTGGCTTGGTGAGAACATCTGAAATCATTTCTTCTTTTGGACAATACTATAACTCAACAAACTCTTCTTGCATGTTTCTTACTAGATCAAAGATCAAGATCAAAAGAGTTTATAGCCATAGGCCATCACAATTCACTAAACATTGACCAATAAACAATTAAGCAATTGTTTCTTGCTATGTAATGCTTTATATCTGTGTGTACAGTTCTCGAGTTGATCTCCATCTTTGCAAGAAAAGTCTTCCATTTGTTGTAGCATCCACTTGAGTTGACTGCACACTTCTAATGCTGATACATATTCAGCTTCATTAGAGATGCCGCTACAGTTTTTTGCTTCCTGCTTGCCCAGCTGACAGCTTCTCCATCATAGAAGAACAATTGTTCACCGGTGGACTTTCTGTCTGTAGTGTCTCCTACCCTATCGGCATATATTTATCCCACTTATCTGGACTTATCACTTGCTGGTGACTTGATTTTCAGATGTGCAGTGCCACTTAGGTATCTTGCTAGATTCTTGACTGCATTCCAGTCATTTTTGTTTGGTGACTCATTTTTCTTGCATAGTATTCCAACTTCTGCTACAATGTCAGGCCATCACCCTACATATGTATAACAGTTTTCCAGTTGCTTCTCTGTACCATTTGTTGTTGAGTAGAGGTTCATTGTTCCCATTTTGTTTCAGGTAGTGAAACCTGAAGTGCCTACTGGTCTGGCTCCTTTCATGTTCATGTGGTCTAGAAATTCTAGAATTTTCTGTTTCTGGTTAAGATAGTTCCCATCTTCCTCTTGCTCTACGTGTATTCCAAGATAGTAATTGATTCATTTTAATATGTAGTAATTGCTAGTAATTAGAATAATTTTAATATGCCTTAATATTGTAGTATCTTGCTTAATTAAAAAGATTAGAGTTTTTTTCAATAAAGATTTAAACTCTAAAGAAAGTCTCTATATACAAGAACTCACATAAAAACTTTGTCCTGAGAAGCAAGGTCTCTAAAGAGAGACTTATTTTCGGACCTTATGTGAAATTCTGAGACTGTCCCAATTTTGTGATATAAATCTCCATGCTGGATAGTTTAGAAGCTCTAATGATGGTAGTCAAGAGTAGAGATGGGCACGAACCGCATTATGAACATCAAAACCCCACAAAAATGGCAATCGTGCAATCGTGACCCGGCGGATCGTGATCGGCCACGGCCAACGATCCAGCGGTCGGGAGAGGCTTGGTTCGGGGTGTTCGGGTGCAGTTCGGGAAGCCAGACACTCAGGCACCAGCAATCTATTCCTCTGGCAATGGAGCCCGGGGGAGGCCTGAGCTCCGTCTGCCCTTTTTCTGTCGCCCTGGAAACCCAAATGGAAGCCCAGCTTTCCTTGATCAGCAGGGCTTCCTTCCAACCACGGAGCTGCAAAGCAGTTACAAGTTGGGAGAAGACACTCAGGGGAGGGAGGGGGGAGGGGGTGTTCTGTAGCCATGGGCACTCCAATCTCATCCCTGCAAACCCTGATAGGCAGCTCTGACAGCCAAACACAGACCTCCTGTGTTGCTGAATGGGACCCATTCTTATAAATAGCCATGGTCTCCCAGGCTGGGTTTCACTTTCTGCGAGCAGTGGAGTGGGACAGAGCTCTTGCTTGCCACTTGCTAGCCTTTGGGGAGAGAGACTGAGAGTACAATTGAGCTTGGCATCACCCACCGTTCCTGTATCGCTGGGAACACTGGCGCGCCCCACTTTGCCCTCCACGAACCACGATCCGGTTCGGGAACGGGAGATGTTCATTGCTGTTCGGGAATTCGGAATCGTGGTCCGCACCGAACCACGATCTGCTGGTTCGATAATTTTTTTTGGTTCGTGCCCATATCTAGTCAAGAGTGCCCTCAAATCATAGCTGACTTATGGCAACTCCTGGCGAGGTTTTCATGGCAAGAGACTAACAGAGGTTGTTTGCCATTGCCTTACTCTGCAACCCTGGTCTTCGTTCAGGTCTTCTATCCAATTACTAGCCAATGACAACCCTGCTTAGCTTCTGAGATCTGATGAGATCAGGTTCACCTGGGCTATTCAGGTCAGGACAGAAGCTCTAATGAGGTACAGATAAACCAGCCACTCCAGTTGAATCATTGTTCTATTAGTCCCCGCCCCCCTCCTCTCCACCAATACATGGTCAGCTGCATCACCATGGAGTAAGGAATATGATATGCTCTCTAGGATTTTGTTTATTTCCTTTGTTGGTTATATTCTACCTTTCTTGCTGATGCAGAGGAGTAGCTGTGTTAGTCTGTAGTAGCAAAATCAAAAAGAGTCCAGTAGCACCTTTAAGACTAACCAACTTTATTGTAGCATAAGCTTCTGAGAATCACAGTTCTCTTCTGTGATTCTCAGAAGCTTATGCTACAATAAAGTTGGTTAGTCTTAAAGGTGCTACTGGACTCTTTTTGATCTTTCTTGCTGAGACTCAGTGTGGAAATCAAAAGTCTTTGTTGCTGTCTGCACTACAGCCAATGAGAATGCGGGAATCCCAGAAGCCTTATAATTATAAAGTGCACATTTTTGACCCTGATTGTCTGGACGAATACTTTGCTCAGAAATCATTAAAAATGGAGCCGTCCCACAGTTGCAAAGAAGATGGGTGGTCTTGAGTGAGTCTAGAATTTTACTCCAGATATCAAAAGTGTATTGGCGGGGGGTGGGCGGGACTGTTCTGCTGTATGGATAGTAAATATCACCTACACGGGAGATCTGGCAACCATGGATGGCCTCAGAATTCATGCTCTCCATGTATAATTGTTAGTATTCGGCTGTGTTAGTTCATTAAAAGTTTCAAATTGAAAAGTTTTTGAGTGTTGGATGTTAGGAAAGCAACCCCAAATGAATAAAAAAACCACAATTGAGCAAATAACCAAAAGACTCTTTAACCAAGATCTCTGAAAATGAATTTTTTAGCTCTTGTGATCTATAAGACTTTAATAGAACAGGTAAGATGTGACAACTGAGTGTATAATTTGTTTGTAAAGAGTAAAATTGTTATAGCCCCTATATCTTCCAGTAAAGTTCTCTAGTCAAAGATGAAGGTCTCATTTCTTTCCTTACAATTATCATCATCTTTTTTTTTTTGGTACCCAAATATAAAGAGAGAAGTTCAAAGCTGACAAGAAGCTAATGTTATTCCAGATCAGAAAACACTGATCGTTTAGATGTTTTTAAGGTTCAGTTTCTGCTTGACAACCCAGATGTGGAAATAACTGAAACAGTAGCAAAGTTTCTCTACAGTGCCATGGCTGTACGCCCTGACAAGTAATATCCTGTATTGGTTTTGCTACACTGTTGTCCTGTTCCTATCTGTAATTTTAATCTTACTCTGTATGGACTCGTTTCTGTATTTAAAATTTTATATTATATATATGCCGATAAAGGCTTGCTTGGCTTGGTCAATTCTCCCCACCCCTTCAAAGTCTAGGTGCCTTAAACGGCGCAGTCTCCTCATTTAAAAAATAGGAAGAGAACACATATATTTGAAAAGCTTTTACTAAGGCATGAAAATGCATTTGAATTTCTATACTGGTTGAGGGGAAACCATCTAACCTTTGACCCGGTTTCCCCGTAGAGAATGCCAAGTTTGGCAGCCTTTAACAGGGAGAGTGTGGGAATCTTGCACTCCTCTGTTTGTGATGGTGTCACGGCAAGACCCAGACTGGCGTCGGGGTACAATAAAGGCAGACGAGTTGTTCAGTTGGTTACAAATGGGCTTCAGCTTTTCTTTCATTCCTCCATATCCCAGAATATTAAGGGTGCAGTACCCCTAGCTTCTCTACCATCAGTGAAGGTGTGGGATTCTTGATACATTCATTATGGTTATCAGCATGGGTCATTTCATAGAAAAAGAGCTGGAGGAACTCATTAGTATAACTCATTAGCACAACTCATTAGCATATGCCACGCCCCTTGACAGCACCAGAAGTGTGTCATTAGCATAGCTGATTTGTATATGCCACACTCCCTGACATCACCTAGCCTGGCTGTTTTGGACCCAATCCTGG
Source organism: Eublepharis macularius (assembly GCF_028583425.1). Lineage (NCBI taxonomy): Eukaryota > Metazoa > Chordata > Lepidosauria > Squamata > Eublepharidae > Eublepharis > Eublepharis macularius. The sequence continues at coordinate 23,006,396 of NC_072792.1, read as the reverse complement.
CCATTCAGGGCCGAAATTGGGCCCAAAATGGCAAAAAGGGGCTGAAAATGGCCCAAAAGGAGCCCAAAATGGTCAGGATCAAGCCACTGCTGAGTGGGAGAGTGATCCACCACCCATCGGAGGCCTGATTTGGGCCATTTTGGCCCCAATTCAGGCTGAAATGTGCCCAAAATGGCCGAGAGTCAGGTGGGCGGGGTCACCTGACATGTAACCTCTTTGGAGAAGTGCCGGAACTGCATTCCTGCGCATTCCCCCTCGAAATGAGCCCTGGTTATCAGAACTTTCCCAGCTTTTATCAAATAGTTTGTCTGATGCATCAAACCATTGTTCATGCTAATAAAGCAAGTATGAAACAGAATTGCAGCCTAAAGCGAGCATGTGCATCACAAACAATGAGCTACAGGCATAATATTCTGGAAAATTCTCCTGCAGGAACGAAAGCTTGCTCAGCACTTTACATCATGCGGTGCCTTTGACTTCTAATTCTACTCGCTGGTTTCAGACTCTGAACATTTTTTATTGTGTGATGATAAGTGGTATTAAAACGTGTGGGTTTAATGTTCTGCTTTTTGTTTTCCGTCAGGTTGACGAGGTGATGCTCACTCTCAAGCAAGCTTTTAGCACTGCTGCAGCCCTCCAGAATGCCAAGACTCAGATTAAGCTGTGTGAAGCCTGTCCGATGCACTCGCTACATAAGCTCTGCGAAAGGATTGAAGGTAGCCGAGGGCCTTTGGTTTCTTGCTTCCTTCAAATTGAATGTGTGTGTGTAAAGTGCTGTCAAGTTGCAGACAACTTACGGCAACCCTGTAGGTTGCAGTAACCTCAAGACAAGAGGTTAACAGAGGTGGTTTGCCATTGCCTGCCCACGTGTAACAATCATGGACTGCCGTGCTAGTCTCACATCCAAATACTAACCAGGGCTGACCCTGCTTAGCTTCCGAGATCTGAACTTAGTCTCCCTGATGAGGCCTGGGCTAAAAATAGATGGGGTTGCTCATTTCACACTGCAACAGAGCTGTTTTTTTGGTATGAAAAGGTTGCAGGTATAAGCCCTGTTGTGTGCATTGTTTCCTAGGATTGGTCCATAATTGGGTAGACTCTCGTACAAGATTACAGAAGCCCTGCTGTAGTTGTTTTCCCCATAAAACATGTACCTCCAGACCTCCTAAAACACTTTGGGACTGGCGCCAATCCCCATGGCAGCTATCTTTGGGTGGTGCCGACAACCTGTTATAATAACCCCAGTAGTGCTTAGAGATGCAACAAGTTTGGGAATCCCCAATCTAATCCAACATCTTGGATTCCCAAAGTGGTCAGTCAGATATTTCCTTGGAAGCCACCCAGAAGGGTGTGCATCTGGCGTTCACTATTAGTGCTTCTCATTAGGAAGGTGTTGCAGTCTCTTGATCCTTTTTTATAAGAGTTTTTATTAAAAGATTATTCCAAGTTAATTTTAAAAAATCACGAAGACAAAGAAGATAAAAAGGAAAGGAAAGAAAAAAGACAATAAGAATTGTCTTAGTATGAATTGCAGTGTCTTGATCGATTTAGTTTTTTTTGTCCTAGAAGCATTTTGGTTTCAGGAATGTTTATTCCCCTTCCTTCCGAAGTCCCCTCCTGTATAGTGGCCCTTTCTGCCCTTTGGGTCTTGCAGAGCATCAGAACTGTAGAGGGGACAGTGTCTGCAGTTCCTAGTTCCCCCTTTCCTACTGGGTGTCTCCTCTGCAGCCTGAGAAGAGAGTTGAGAGATCTGCTTGACCTGCTTCCAAGCCCCTTGTGAAGGCAGTACAGCAGGCTACCTGTGCTCAGCCAGCTCTCCTGTCGTCTCATAAGACTTTGGGGGCATCTTGTACTGCATCTCCTCTCTTTCCCCCCCTTCCCATTGCGCTGGCTAAACTGCCAACAGCTGTTGAAAGTAGTGGCTGCATTAGAGCCTTAAAAGGCCCAAACTGAGTTGCTGCTGTTGCAGCAATGCGGCAGCCCTCCTTGTTGCCCCCATCTTGGTGGATTCTGTATTGCTGGGTGACCATCCAACAAGTCCTGGTAGGTATGCTGGGAACCTGTGCCCTGAGAGGTGTTTGGGAATCAGGCCTGGAAGGGGAAAGCATCACTGTGATGCTTTGACATCACTTTCTGGTAGAGACCCAATTTAGTGTAGAGGTTAGGAGCGGCAGGACTCTAATCTGGAGAGCCGGGTTTGATTCCCCACTCCTCCACTTGAAGCCAGCTGGTTGACATTGGGTAGGTCACAGCTCTCTCAGCCCCACCCACTTCACAGGGTGATTGTCTTGAGGATAATAATAACACACTTTGTAAACCTCTCTGAATGGATGTTAAGTTGTCCTGAAGGGTGGTATAGAAATCGAATGTTGTTGTTGTTAGTTTGCGAGGCCGAGATTGATAACTGGTGGGAGATTAAGGGGGTGGAGATATGGGGGATGCCACATTGGCTGCAACGCTGCATCACATTCATCAAAAACCTGAGTTTACCATAGAATTTCCTGCAATTCCTACAGCTACCCTATGTCACTTCCATTTTTTCCCCAGAAGAGACGTAGCGACACACACAACCTACATTCCATACTCCCTTTGTTCCCAACCCCAACCCTCCAGCTGGTTGCCAGGCTCAAGATGGCAACCCTGGCTAACATAGAAGATACTGTGATACTGACAGTGTTATTTTCAGTTCCTGCAGCTTCACTGTTTTTCATTGCACTCCTGAAAACCTGCAGGAAGGGCCTGACAAGATTAGATTAGCACATCTGCAGGCCTGGGCCTTCTCTTGTGTACGAACTCTGTGGAATTCACTTCTGAGAAAGGCCTGAAAGAATCTCCATTGACAGGATAACTGCCAGTGAAAATGTTACTTTTTAGTTTTTGAATATTTGGGGGGATCTGGTCTGCTGTAATTTGTTAGTGACTTTTCCTGTTAAGTGTAGGACATCTATTTTGAAAGTGCAGCTGATACATTTCAAATAAAAGTAAAGAGAGCAGAAGGGCTTACTCAAACGGACAGAGCTTCAAAAAGCTTCAAGCAGGATTTACTCTGCCTCTCTTCCCATGGTTGCTTGCCCTGGCACGACTTGTTTGTACCTGGATTGCACTGCTTCTCTTGGCAGAGAGAGGAGTCTCACTTTCTCTCTCTGGCTTGATTCTCTTCTGAAACTGTAGATGTTATCATCACAATAGCAAGAACTTAAATATTTTTAGCTCCCTCTGGTGACCAAACAGCCAATTAATATGGTGTGTTGTGCCTTCGCTGCAAGGAAACTGAGATTGTCTTGAGGCAAGACAAAAACAGGAGCAACATTTTCATTTTCAACTTTTTATTTTTTTAATATTATATTCTGCATAATAAGTTAAGAAAGGAAAATAAATACAACCTTACACATTACCTAACAAATAGTTTCCACTTCTTAGGTTCTAGCAAGACTATAAGCGGAAGGCTTCTGCTTTGCTTGGTAATAGAGATGGGCACGAATTGGGAAAATGCCACGAACCACGGTTTGTGGTTTGTCACGTTTCATGAACCACGAACTTTCACAAACTTGCCCCAGTTCGTGAACCGTTTTGTTTGGTTCATAGTTCGTCACTTCCTGGGACTGTAGAACAGTCAGAGATATCAAACTCACAATGAAAAGTTGCAATGGATGGAGTGGGATGGAGAAAAGTTGCAGTGGGATGGAGAAGAAGATTCTGTAACGCCATCCCACAGTTTCATGGCAAATTTTTGGTGCTGCAATGTATTTCAATGGAGCCAATGCAAGTCAATTGGCAGTGGACTTTTCCTGGGGGCAGCTGCTTTGGGGGTATATAACTCGGACATCCAAAATGCAATCTTTGCCAAACTTGGAGGGTGGCTGGAGGAGAGCCTGTTGAAGATTCTCTGCGAGTTTGGCATCTCAGTCAAGAGGGCCATTCTAGGGCCCCTGGAAATGACGAACCACGAACCAAACAAACGGCTCTAAAGTTCATCATTGTTCATCAGAAATGTGCTTCCACAAATTGCTGGTTCGTAAACCATGAACCGGTCCGGTTCGTCACGAACTTTGGTTCGTATTTTGGTTCGTATCCACCTCTACTTGGTAATAACTGACATAGGTTTCTTGAGATCCAAAACTGAAATTCTTGGGGAAGTCTGAATTTTGAAATGAATAGCCAGAATCCAATAACCTTTTTCTTTATATATAATTTCCCATGTATTAATACTTGGTCATAAAAAACACTTGCATTATGGAAGTATCGAAACAGATAGGGTGCTTCTTTATGACAGAGATTAGACATTCTGATATATAAATAGTCTAAGATAACGTTATGGAAATTGACTTTTGTGCCCTCCCCCGGTGGTTAATGTACCATGTGAAAATCCAGAAAACCAAAATTTGATGCACCTATTGCACAAAACATTAGGAAAAAATTACTCTTCTAAAAATGAAACTTTGATGCATAAAATAGTGACTGCACAGGGAGACTGCACAGGGATTTCTACTAGAAACCATCTAATGTCTTTTAATGCTTGTAGAAAGCAGGGTTTTTTCTGTTTGTAAACAGAGAGAGAATTTTAGACATGAAAATTGTGCTTGTGTCCACTTTCCTGCTTTGATTCTGAGCCTATGTCCAACCTGTAGGCCTTGTGTTTGAGTATGGAACTGATGCTGGCTAACTTCTGAAGTCCCAGGTTATGGTTGGAGGGCGTATGATTGAGCAGTCTTGCTGCAGCTGAGCAAATTGGACTTTGGCCAGTGCCTAGATCAATGACCTCCTGGGAACTGTATGGAGATTGTCTAGTGGTCCATGATGGAAGAAAAGTAGGATGGAAATAGATTTTTTAAAAATAATCTGATCAAGGTCTGATTTTTATTTTAGCCTGATGTTAAAAATCTGGGGTGAGCAAGACCCTGAAAATGGCCTCCATGTTTTACACAAAGGCTGATCTTCTGGATGGTCGAATATGATTCAATAGGCTATAAACTTCCCATTAAAGTTTCAGTTCAGACTTCGTATTTGGAGGTATACGACTCTGTGCAAGCAAAAACAATGGATGTCCTGTTGAATGAATGTAACCTTTGCTTATAGATGTTAATCAGGCTATTTGAATGTTTTTTTCCTCTCTCTTTTTAAAAAAGGTCTTTACCCACCAAGAGCCAAACTTGTGATTCAGAGACATTTGTCATCCCTCAGTGACAATGAGCAAGCAGACATCTTTGAACGTGTCCAGGTAATAAATGGAATTGGTTGGCATTTCTTTGTCTGGAAAAGAGGTACAGGATCAAGCTACTAGATCAAAGACTCCGAGAATCGAAAGCATCGTATCAGCTTCCTTGTCCCCATCCATTTTGGGCACACAGTCATTCACTGTTGCCTACTATGTTGGTTCTTAATCTAATTTTAGAGGCACTGTTACTAAAAGACTAGGTAATCTACTGTCATTTAAAAATCAAACTGAGTTGCATTATAGATGTCAGAGTTTCCAAACAGATCTTACTAATTTCCCTCTTGGCAGAAAATGAAGCCTGTTACAGACCAGGAAGAAAATGAGCTTGTGATCTTGCACCTGCGACAGTTGTGTGAAACAAAACAGAAGACTCACATGCACATTGGCGAGGCTCCACTGGTAAAACCTTTACTCTCTTCTCCCGTTTAGTAATGCTGGAAGGAAGACACATTGGAGCAATATGGCATCAATGCTTCTGTGTACAGGGGTGGGGTTCTGTTATTTTAATGCTGGCACACTGCAATCCTAAGCCTGCTTATTGCCTGGATCTAAAGTTTCCTTGAAAACAATGGGACTGACTTCTGAAGGAATATTGTTCAGATCAGAGTGACAAACCAGTTATCTGTTGCTACATGTAGAGATCTTTCCTGTACAATTTACAGCGTAATCCTAGAGTTGCACCCTTATATTGAAATCAGCATACATAGGATTGCCCTGTTAATTCTCCTGGAGACCAATGAATTTAATGCTTACTGGGATGGAGAGAAACCTTTACTTTATGTGTAACAACAACATTTCAGGCCACTGACAAATCTTTCGTGCATTCAAAGCATCTTTAGTCACTGTTTATTATTATTACTGTTGTTTGTTTATAGCCTGCCTTTCTCATTGAGATACAAGGCAGATTGCATACTGCAAGTGAATACAATATAATAAATAGCTGGGACATTCACAGACAAAAATACAATATGATCAACATATTGTATCTGAAAACAGATACGATATGGTGTATGGTAGCCACAAATTTGAAGATTAACATGAAGTCGAACACATAGATTAAACCTTTCTGAATTAAAGCATAAGTAATTAACATGACATCTTTAGCAATGTTGAACTACTTACACAGTAGGAGCATATCTCCATATCAGACAGTACGCAATAGCCTAGTCTATAGTCCCTGTTCCTTACCTAGGTATTTCTTTGAACTCTTTCTTATAACACAGCCCTAATATGCCCTTTGATTGGAAGAGATTGGAGGCACCTCTTAAGAGAAAAACATAGCCAGTAGAAACCAATGGTGCACCATAAAACTCAGCAAAAAATAAGAATAGCAGAAAAAGCCATGAACAAAATTTGTGTTGCAGTTCACATATCCCCCATGCCAAATGACAGCATCTGTGACCTCCCTAAGCTATGTCAAGAGGACATGGACTTTCTTTGGGAATGAGTTTCCTCATTGCAAGGCAGTCACAGGGAATATAGTACTCTTCATCTAGGGAACTACTTATGGGAGGCAGACCCCAAGAAACTAAATGCAGAAGCCTAGGTTGAGGAAATAATAAGTTCCGTGTTTGCTTGGAACTGGGAATGTGAAACATTTCACCAGCTGTGCTCCTGCAAATCTCGCTATAGTTTTTGATAGGTTTTCTTTTAGCCTGTTTGGCCATGCATATGAAAGGTGTCAGAAGATCTAAGTGTTCTTTGACTTCATAAACTCTTTAGTTCACTTTGCTGTTGATACATTTGCTTAAAGATCCTAACTAGAGATGGGCAACAAACGAAATACGAACCAAAGTTTGGCATGAACTGGGCTGGTTCGTGGTTTGCGAACCAGTGGTTCATCAGAGCCCATTTCTGACAAACTGCCATGAACTTCTGGCTGGTTTGTTTGGTTCATTTTTTGGTTCATCACTGCAGACAGCCTGGCACCGATCAATCAGTTTTCTAGGCAATGGGGATGGGCTTTCTGCAGATCTTCTGCTGACCTGGAAGTGACTATTTGCTGACCCGGAAGTGATGTTTACAAGAACCAAACGAACCAGTTCATGAACTGGGGCAGGTTCGTGAAAGTTCATGGTTCGTGGTTCATGAAACGCAACGAACCACGAATCACCCGGTTTGTTTTTCCCCCAGTTCATGCCCATCTCTAGTCCTAACTGACTGTTCTCAAAAAATTGGGGGGAGGGGATTAATATTCGATATTGAGCTTTTAGAGCTGTTAAAGTGCTTCGCATACAGTTTCAGTAATATTTGCAAGGCAGGCCCCACGTGATCGAGGGGGGAACTGAAGCTAGTGGAGTGGCTTCCCTAAGGCCAACCTGTGATGAACCACAGATTTCTGATTTCAGCTCAGTCTCATAGCTGGCAGGCACCTCAAACACAAGCACAGCGTGTACGTTCCTGGCAGGTGCAATGATGTCACTTCTGGAAGTGATGTCATCAAGCAGAAGCTGGGAGAACATGCATGTGAGGGAGGACGGTAAGGAGAGTAACAGCACCCCCCCTCTCACTGTTGAGCCCAGGAGGCCTGTAAATCCTATACACAACTCAGGGTAGGCTGAACAATGCCAAGGAAACTAGCCTAGCAAAGACTTAAACGTGACATTTTGTCTCTCAAAAAGAGACTGAGAGGCATACAGCTCTTTCCTGCTTTGTTGCTAATATGAATGTGGGTTATATAGAGTATTGGATGTCTTCAGACCGCTATATCAACCCAAACTAGTTTGTATTCTCTCCCACTTGTTTTAGCAGAATACCTGCAGCAACTCAGTTCCCGAAATTGCCGTGAGCGGTGGCAGGTTCAAACTTGATGTTCTGAAAAACAAGGCCAAGAAATCCTTGACTAGTTCTCTGGAAAATATTTTCTCAAGGGTAAGATTACTTAGCATCAACATGTTTTTAGGATATAATTCACGGACAGTATTGTCAGCTCCTCTTACGTCTTTTGTTAGCTTCTTACTTGCAGGTTAAGTAGGAGGAGCTGGCATCTGCTTCTGGCCTCGGGCTTTCCTAAATCTGTCACGCAAACCAAAATTATGGTTGGATGATAGAGTATGCTAATTATTTTCAAGATTGCCTTGTATCCAACAGTTACTGCTGGAATTAGGACTAATTTGTGTTGTCAAAACAATGTGATTTGTACATTTTGTTGTATAATTTGTAGAGGGATTTTCTCCCTCAGCCCAGTTCTTCCGCTCACGATAGTCCCTGCTCCTCATGGCTTAGCATTGCCAACCTCCAGGTGGAGCCAGGAAGTCTTCCAGAATTACCACTGATCTCCAGGTGAATCAGTTCCCCTGGAGAAAATGGTTGCTTTGGAGGGTGGACTGTATGGCATTATATTCTGCTGAGGTCCCTCCCCAAGCTCTGCCCCCAAAATCCCAAGGAATTTCTGAGCCCAGAGTTGGCAACCATGTCACTGCTTTTTGTCTCTCCTGGCAAGGAAGGGAGGATGAGGAAAGATCTGCAGTTGGTTTTTAACTATTTAGTTTACAACACAAAGCAAGAAAAAAAATCAAGATTTTCACAGCTGTTTTTAGTAGCTCTTAGTCTTCATTGAAAGTAAATAGCTCAAGTACAGTTTTGTGTCTGGAGGTGGGGATTGTTTTTTAGTTGAATCAATATAACTTGTACTCAGCCCCAGATCTCATAAATGCAGAATTTGTCTGTTGCTGTCGGCACATGCCTAGCTAAAATTCTTGGTATCTGAAAAATGTAATATGAATGGTAAGCACATTTTTGACCATCTATAGGAAATCAATTATTTCCTGAAGAGAAACCCTGAACCTTTTACAGATTGATGTATTGTCGAAGGCTTTCACGGCCGGAGAACGATGGTTGTTGGGGGTTTTCCGGGCTGTATTGCCGTGGTCTTTTACAGATTGTTTGTGCTGATAAAGATTTATATTTCATGAACTTTAAAAAAAGATAATCCCTAGTAAATATAGCGTATGTAGAAAGCATTAATGCTCAATTAGTTTTAAAGGCCCACCTCTGTTTTAAAAAACAAGAATTGGGTGCCTTTGTTCCTCAGCTGTGTGAAAATAAGGAGAACTCTAAATGTTTGTTTATAGTCATGGTACCCTCTGCGTCAGAAATCATATCTCATTTTTGTTGTAAGATGTTCACCCTAGATCGTGTGATCTATGTGCAAAAGTTGTATATATCCATCATCAAATGTTTTGGATGTATCCATTGGAGCACTGCAGACCTGCTTGGTAAATTCTTTATCTTTTCCTGGACAGTGAACACAGCAGGGATTTGTAAAAAGAAAGGCATTTTTCAAGTGACATGCACATGGAAAATTATCTGGTTGCCTGGAAAATGTTCTGATGAGAATGTCTTTAAATCAGAGGGCGGTCAGGACTGTCTGTCTGGAGAGTGGCTGTATGCATTAGCAACCAGGTGTTAACATTTTTAGTACTGCAAAAGCTTTAGATGATAGGCCAGATCTCTAGCCTTGTTTCGCATGAACCAGCAAAGAAAAATACCAAGTTTTAGTTATCATTGCACTAGAGCACTCATTAGCAACTGAATTGTCTGGTCCAGACAGAAAGACTGAGTTGCAGTATCCAACAATGTGTAGCTGCAGCCTTGGCTTTCCTTCCTGTTAACTTAAAGGGGGTTTCTACATACTTATTGTGGGTGACACAGAATGGGGGCATAAATGAAGAGCTTATTTTTTCTTCTTCTAATGTTCTATAGGGAGCTAACAGAATGCGTGGCCGTTTGGGCAGCATGGACAGCTTTGATAGGTGCAACAACCTCTCCTCTGACAAAGTAAGTAGCTAGTTTTAAGGAGAAAACCATGCAGTTCGAGAACTTATAGTTCATAGTACAGCCTGAGCTTGACGAGTCCTCAGAGGAGGAGGAGCTGGAACAGCTGACGCTTGCTGACGGCCTTGCTCCTCCTGAGGAGGAGCAGCCTGCCTCCCAGCAGCCGACCACAGCTGAACGGTCAGATGCCGAATCCCAGCCAGAAGCTCCCCTTCCCCACCCAGAGCCACCAGCCCAGACGCAGCCAGCTTCCTTATCCCCTCCAACATCTCCAGACTATCGAGAGCAACGTCAGCGTAGCAGGGACAGAAGAGACTTACAGACCCGACGTCAATCTGCATGCCTCCAGGCTCTGAACAGGCCAGCCTTCTCAGAGGAAGGAGGGGCTTCAGAGGAGGAGACTTGAAGCAGCTGTGCGAGCTGACTGAATGCTGTCAGAGTATAAAAGCCAGAGGGAGGGGTCCTTTCAGCGTGGCTTCAACGAGTTCTCTGAGCTGCTACTGTACTGCCTGCATTTGCTCCTTGGAACTGTCTCTCTGACCTCCGACCCGGCTTGTCCTTGACTACTCCCTTGATTTACGGACTTTGCACATTCCTCGCCTTGCCAGCTGGACCTTGTTACCTGTCAGCAGCACTCTGCAGACTCGGCAGCCACTGGAAGCAGGACATACTAATGTATTGTCCTGCTAAATTTTTTTAAAAATAAAGAGTACACTGTCTGCTGTAATACTGTATTGACTGTCTTTTATATGAAACACTAAGTAATAACTTTTATCCATGTGCAGAAAGAGCCATTTGCCTCGCAGGGCTGCCATGAGCCAGCGTGGACCTCCAGACAAAGATTCCCTCAGGGCCCTTAACTCGCACCAGGCACTTGCCCAAATATCATGAGAGCCACTTGCATGATGTGTCTGCATGGCTCCATGGGCCAGTAAGTTGGTCAGAGCCCCAGAACCATGTCCCTTGCTCTGTTAACTTGTGTCGTACAAGAATAACTGCCAAACAAATTGACTGACAAGCTTGTGTGAATTGGTAGAAAGCTCGTCTCCTGTTCCGTTCAAGCCATCAAGTTCCCAGAAACAACTGACATAGACAAGTGGGCTAAAAAGCATTTTTGTGAACAAATAACTTTCTTGTAGAGGGTCTCTGAGAGTCTCTCTACACAAGACGCCTTGGTGCATGTTCGTCAAGTGTAGGAAGATGCAATGTTAGCTGGAAAGTGTAGTTTAAAAAGACAGAGCTGGTGGAGATTGCTCCTCAGAGGGTTTGTTAGTTTCATCTTCACCTCCCCAAAGGCTATGTCAATTTCACCTCTCCAGTCTAAAACTCTGTGGGATTGCAACCAGAGGGCAGTGAGGAGTGGAAATGGGCTGGAGCTGCCTTCCAGAACTGGGCTTGGACCTGGAGAGGTTATAATGGACTGAAGTTTCCCTTCTGGTATTTCACAGCCCATTCACACAGCTCCAGTATATAGCCAAAGCCTTTGCCCTGCCACCAGCTTGGTCTTTTAAAACTACCCTTCCTGGCTAACATTGCATCTTCTGACACGTGTTGTTCACATGTCAGATGTCTCATGTAGAGAGACTCTAAGACTGCCTTTATCTCTTGTCTTGTTAGTTCTTTTTATTTTGAAAGTTCCCCTGTACTTTTTTATCAGATAGCACTTTTTAGCCAACATCTTATTTTCCTAGAGCTTTATAAGAGAGTATCTCTGAGAGAAATAAACTGGGAAATTTTCATGATTTCTGGATGCAAATTGACTTTCCCTTAGAACAATAGTAGTAGGAAAATGAATGCATATGCAAAGTGCTTATTATTTATCGAATGAAATTGATTATCCGTTGTTAGGTTGGCTGAAATGAAAATAGTTTGTTGCCCAGTTTCTGTTTATTTCTTGTTTTCAAATAGCTTCTCCAAACTCTGGATTACCTTTTTTCTCCCTAGAGATTTACTTATGTTAACAGCCATTGTGATCCACAATTATGCTGCTGCTGTTACTCTTAATGCTTCCGTTTAATAATAGATTCCTTTTCCAGGATACTGCTTTGACAGCACAGGAAATCTGTGCCTGATATGTCGAGGAAATGAGTAAAGAAACCAATTTTGATTGGAGGCCGGGCTTATAGCTTCATATTCCTCTTTTCCTCCCGTCTCTGAAGGCATGCAACAGTCTTGATACAATGCCCAGTAAGCTCTAGGATGTTTTGAATGCTTTTTTGTTTTTTGCAATATTTTCTCTTAGAGAAGATGGCATTTTCAGGTCTTTGACTCAGCCTGCTTGAATGCTAATGACAGTCAGTGCCAAAGAATTGTCTCTTATTTTCCAACGAGGCTAGTAAGGCTTCAGCTTTGTTTGTTTAGCTGCAGGGATCACTCTGCAGTGTTCTGGGGTCACAAAGAAGAGAGCCTCATTCCCGTTTGACTTCTTTTAGGACTGCTCCTCCGGGGAGTCTCCTCCCCCAACTCCACCAGGTTCGCCGATATCTTCAGTTTGGCAGCCGTTTCCCGAAGAGGATTCTGATTCGCCGCAGTTCAGAAGACGTGCACACACATTCAGCCACCCACCGTCCAGCGCAAAGAAAAAAATCTCTTTCCAAGACGGGCGATCCCAAAGTGTCAGGTCTCCTGTCCTGAGACAGAACTCTGTGGAACACAGCAGGTGAGTCCGGACACAGACACTTGAGATAAATCATTTTATTCGCATACAGCTAGGTGATCTCAGGATGTGCCCGCCCCCTTCCCAGCTTTTCTTTGAAGAGGACCTATCTCGTGGGACTTAAAAATATTAGAATAATTAGCAAATTCTAGTAGGCTGCCAAATGAAACTGAGAATAGCACTTCCAGCCTATTTTGCTCAAGAGGAACCCTTGCTGAATTCAGTTGGGAATCCTCCCAAGTACATGTGCATAGGACAGAGCGCTGTGCATTTATATGCATAGATCTCTGATCAGTGTTTTTTTTTAAGATCAAGGGTTTTTAAAAAAAAATATGTGAAAGAAAGAATGCCAAATAAATAATCTAAACAGAACAAAAATGCTCAGAAGGCAAGATATAAAAATATGATAGGCTATACTTATAAACTGGAAAGCCATTCTAGTCTACTGGTAGAGTTGCTGTTTGCAGGTTAAGGATTGATCTTGGCTGCTGCAGAGGTGAGTTGAAATGAATGGGAGGAAAAACTGGGCTCTAGATTTGTGTTTTCATCTCTTGAAGAATTTAAAGAGAGAGATTTAATGCTTTATGCACAGGGTAAGACAACCAGGTTTCATTTAGAGTTGTACGAGTTCTCTTAAATTATATTTTGGTGTGTGCTTGAATCTGGTTCTGTTTGCATTGCAGTAGTGATTCGTTTTCCTTTCCATTGTTCAGTAATTTCATAACGAGAATACGTTTTGTTCCTCCTCCTGTAATAGGTTGAATTGCAGTCTTTTAAACCAGATTACTTGTAGCAATTATCTAGCTCTATGGATAGGGAGAGTCATCTTATAAAACGGTGGTTCTTGCGTTTGAAAGTCCAGAATCTTCTTCCTTGCACGTAGGTCTGCAGTTATGCTTTGTATGAGGAGAGAGACAAGAATCTCCTGGGCATGCTGTAGAGGGTTGGTTGTACCAGTTCTGGGAGCAATAATCCACCATGCTCTGGCGATCACTTTATCAAGGATGTTTCTCACATCTACTGAGGAAATGGTGTTATTAAGTAGTACAGAGGGAAGCATGAAGGCTCCGATTCCAAACATTCCTCGCATGGCCTGTCATCTATGGAGACCCAGTTTGGTATACTGGTTAAGAGAGGCAGGACTCTAATCTGAAGAACTGGGTTCAATTCCCCATTCCTCCACTTGAAGCCAGCTGGGTGACCTTGGGTCAGTCTTGGAGCTCTCTTAGCCCCACCCACCTCAAAGGGTGATTGTCGTGAGGATAATAACAACACCCTTTGTAAACCGCTCTGGGTGGGCATTAAGTTGTCCTGAAGGGTGGTATATAAATCGAATGTTGTTGTTGTTGTTGTTATCTTCTTGAGTTACTGAGACTAATAACAGGAGCTTGTTGGAATGATCTACATTGGAATATCTTCAACATATCCCTAGCTGAAGAGGAAAGGCTCCGTTTGGGGAGTAGAGATGTTTGTGCTGATTGGAAAATTGAACGTGCAACTTGGCTGCAAGGAGAGCTTTTGGCGTTACCTCCGGTTCTTGGATATCTACATTTCGTTTTTAACAAGATGTCATATTCCTTTACCGAAACTGGTAATCCCCACCACCACTCTGGTACAGAGAAGGGGAAGAATGTTAACATACGAATGATTCGTTTCGTTATTTCAATAGGAAAACCATGACTGTTAAAAATAGCCCAATGTTCAACTGGTGATAACTGCAAGAGCCCTGGTGGCCACCAATCCTTGCTGCCAAGTTGCGTATCGATCCGCCCAGTGAGCACATCTCTGCTGCCCAATGAGGGTCCTTCCCTTTCAGATAGGATTGTGTTAAAGAACACGGCATACAATCCCAGGATGGAGAAGCAAGGAGCTCAAGACTTTCATATTCGTTATTTGTCAAGTCTTACTATGAGTATAATTCATTTCTGAATTCAGGAGGTTACTAAAGCTTTGCTGTATAGTAATCTTCTAAAAAGAGTCTCACTGGACCTCAAACCAGTGCTCCATCTACTTTATCACCTTGTCTCATCCAGTGGCCAACCAGTTATCCTGGAGGGCCAACAGCAGAGGTAGAGGGCAAGACCTTCCCCTTATATTGCCTTCTAGCACTGCTATTCAGAGGTTTTCTTCCTTTAGCCACTGGTAGCCACTCATGGACCTATCCTCCATGAAACTTCTCAGCAGCAGGCAATGAATTACCTGTACTGGTAAGCCTGTGTGCTCAATAGGGTGCTCTTTTGCCAATTTTATCCCCTTTTGTATCCTTGCCTTGGGGCCCTTCTTTATCTTACTAAGGAAAGACGAGGGGGGAAGGGATCACACTATTGTCTGTCATAATAGTGACTTGCAGACAGATTTAGTGTCTTGACTTCTGTTTGTTTCCTTGTTCCTAAACTTTAATAATTAAAACAGGAAATGTGAAACATAGCTGTGGTTTAGACATACTGGGAGTGTTTCTCTGCTCGTTACAGAACTAGTGATTGCTCGGGCAGCCCGATTTCCACTCAAACAGCAAACGTCCGACAGCTTGATCCTTCTTTGTTCTTTTCATGGTTGCATGTAGATTCCAAATGATCAGCCTAGAGATGTTTAGAAGTGAAATAATTTGAATGTCATTGAATGTTTTTAATTCCATTCATTGGAAACATTTAGCCACTGAGAAGGTATCTGGAGAGGTTGGATACTGATGTTTGAAAGAAGATTTACATGAGATTTAAGAGTTCCATCTAACACTTTCCTCCAGTAGAAATGTTCACAACGTTCTGTTTTGGTAGAGCTAAGTTGTATTTGTTAACTTGCTATTAAAATGGTATGTCCTCTGGCCATAGTATTTATTACAGTTCCTTCTACATGCTGTAACTTTTGGATCAGTGGATGTTTTTGCTTTTTCTCGGGGGCGAGGGGGAACCTGGTAAAGGACTTCATCTTGTCTTGTTAGAGACTGGCCTACTGCTGTGGCCAACAGGGGTTTAAGGGTGCATTCCAGGAGAAAGGGCCAACCTAAATCAATGCAAAGGGGCTAAAGTATAAATGCAAGGAATCTAATGGTGAATTAATGCTCCAGTGCTGGACAAGCACTTTGGCAAGTTTGCATTCATATACTAGAACCCTTGAAGACAGAAACTACCTACTTCTCATGGACCACATTTGTGACTTCCATTTTTTATAAAGGCATTTAGTTCTCTCTGAGGTTTAATATCACTTAACACTGTGCTGTCACAATGTGGGCATGTGAGAAATGTAAGTTAGACGCATAGCTGCTGTTTTCTGCAGCAGTTTCGGGTTTAACTTCATGTCTAATTCAGCTACTAGAATACCGCTAGTATCGCTTGCCTCCATGTGGGATGACTTGTGTCTTGTCAAAAACATGGAAACTTAACATTTTTAGGGATCCTGTATAGGCGAGGAGCATGTTACCCAACATTGTCTTTGTTTTGAGTAATGAAATTATGCACTTTAGGTATGTTTGGGCGCTCTTACACTGATGCCTACTGTCTTTTGCCAAGTTTCATAACCCTCTTGCAAATTGTTGTGGCTATTGGCACTTATTATAATTCAGGCCAGGACTGAGCTCTAACATGGTAAGTATACATGAAGTTCTGGGAACTCTTGCGGGGTGAAATGTTGTATTAAGTACTTATTTGCAACGCTTTCTTTTATTGCCTGCTGTCAGGCCGACAATTTCCCGACGCGCTCGCAGTGAGAGTGAATCATCTGCGACGTCCAGTCTCCCTTCTTCTTTCTCTGCCCCATCTTTCCTGAAAAGCTTTTACCAGAGCTCAGGAAAACCACCTCCACCATCTGAACATGAGCTTCCCAAGAGGTGAGAGCGCTGGCTTTCTGCCTGCCCTGCCGCACTTCCCACACAGCTGGCTTGCGATAGGAGTTGCTGCTAAGTGAAATACTGGCGAACCTCTGAGCAGAGCATTCTGTGGAATTGCTTCTTGAGAGTTACGGCGCAGAGAGCCTTGCTTAACCACTGCACTGTTTTATCGTTCTAACACACACACAAAAAATCAGCATTGCCAAATCCCGTTAGCGACAATTTCATTGTTTTATCCACCTAAAAAAAATTAAGATCTTGCAAAGCTCTTTATGTTATATCCATTATCCTTTAATTTGCCTGGATTGGGAAGTCCTTGTGCTTTTTGCTGGCTTTGGGCAAGTAATGTGTGTCTGTTTCCTATGTATAAAATGAGAATAATTTTGATTTATGGAATTATTGTAAGGATGATTGAGAGAGTTACTATAGAATATTTGGCATATGAAAATTTTCCATATTTACAGTCTTTCACTCATTGCAACTTGGAGGTTATCGGCTTCTCAAACTAAATGTTCTTGTTAAATTAACAGAATTTAAGAAAAAAATGTTCCAAAGACTGAATAGTAGGTTGTAAGAGCTGGCAATGTTGATAATTTTAGTGAGTATTTCACTACTAATTAACTTCTCTATAATGTGTGTGTTGTGTTAAGGATGTTTGACAGACTAACATTGGCATGATATTTTTTTAAAAAACGCTTTACACAGAATTTGCCCTTTCATCAGCTGTGTTTGTGTGCTAATGACCAGTATCAGCACAAGTTGTTGTAGATTGTGGTTGGTAGATCCTTGGTGATGGCTCCCTTTGGCCAACCTGAATATTTATATTTCTAAAAAACAAAAGGCTCGTATTGTGATGCCACCCCATAATTACAACTGTATTGGGCTGCAGCTTTTGCTTCTTGATGAATAACTCAAGTACACAAATACAGACGGGCCATCCATCTTCTCAGATTTGTAGAACCTGCAGCTTTTCTAGCTTGGGGTTGAGAGATATGTGAAGCCAAGCTCTCCAATCTGACAGCTCTTTTCCAGCCTTAGAGGTGGGCAGAAAGATATATATTCTCACTCAGCTGGTCAAATACTTTTGAAGTCTCACAATGCCTACACGGTGGGAGCATCTATTCTGCTTTCAGTATAATAAAGTAATCTTTAATTTCCTTTAAAACTAACAGAATTTGTGGTAAGGTATATGAGCTTGCATGAGCCACAGCTCATTTCTTCAGATACAATTAGAATATCAGATACATCTTCTTCAGATACAGCAAGCTATATCTGTAAAAGTGAGCTGTGGCTCACAAAAGCTCATTCCCAGTCTTAGAGGTGCTACTGGTCTCTTGCTTTTTTCTACTGCTACAGACAGGCTAACATGGCTACCCATCTTGATTTAATTTCCTTGGTCAGGATCTGTATTTGAATGGTTTGTGAAATTACCATGGTGAATGGAACAGAGCATTGCACTACTACAAAGATGATAACATATGTGATGCTTCTATATTCTTCCCTTAATAGTTTTTGTTCAGTGATAACTACCTACTCTCAGTGGAGGTCTATGGACAATATCTAGCAGTTGTTGACTCACAACTTTGAGGATGGGTGTGGTCTTTTGGAATTTTGTTCTTTGTTACAATAGTTTGTCAGTATGCCAGTCAGTTGGTACCTAGCACGTAGGATTCAAAAGCTATTCGCAGTGATTCATTCAAAGACAGTTCATTTCTTTGGAGAATTTGAAGTACTAGGAGAGAGAAAACAGCCCCTAAGAAGAGAACATTGGGGTTGTATGACTGAAATGGTCATTGGGAAAATGTTAAAAGAATCATACTTATGAAGAAGGCAACACAGAAGACAGGGCATGTTGACGGGGAAAAAAAGTTCAGTCACAGTTCAGTTAGAACAATGTACAAATCATTTCTGTGTTGTTTGAAATGTATTTATTGAATTTATAGTCCACTTTCCCTGCAAGCCGGCTCAAAGCGGATCACATCAATTTAAAAGACATAAAATAAAACAGATAAAACCGGTAGCATAAAAGAGCAAATACACTTCAGAGATCCACACTCAGCAGCGCTCATTGCACAGTCTCGTATATAGTCGTTTTGGGCCCATGAGGGCCGCTTACAATCAGCAGATGAAAGCAACAAAAACCGGGGAGGGAAAACACTGAGAAGTACCAATTAGTGCTTATGTCTGGTATGGAAATCTGGAAATCTGGTATGGAATATATGGAAATCATATGTTATGTGACATTCCAAACTGCCTGTTAACTTAATACCTCAATATTTCAAAGGGAGAGAAATTGACAGTTATTGAGATCTTGGAGGGTTATCTTCAAGATAGGAATATAGGTGTCTGATGGACAGCCAATATGGTGTGATGGTTCGAGTAGGTAACACAGGTTTAAGTTCCTAAATGGCAACCTTGAAACAGTTACTTTTGGTCAACGTAACCCAACTCAGAGAATGGCTATAAGGATAAAATGGAGGTGGGAAGAACTATGAATGCTGCCTTCAGTTCCTTGAAGGTAGAATAGGATAAATATGTGATAGATAGCCTAAGAAAGCTGAAGCTAAGACGGAGATGGTGATTGGAAGATCTAATTCATCTCCAGCACTGTTATCTTTGAGATCTGTTTCCTGTTCCCCCCGCTCCCCCTCCAAAAGCCCTCTGAGAATAATTTTGAGATGGAAGAGAAAATGGGGAAGCCAAAACAAAAGTTATAATAGTGGGTAATAACAGTTACTATCACACTAGTGTTCTGGAACATACCAATTTTAGGAACAAAGGAGGTGACTCTGTACAAGATCTAAGTATTACTGAGCCAATTAGAACACTGAACAGCACCGTCAACTTTGATACATATAAATGGAACGTTGTCCAGAAAGTCCAACAAATTCATACTTGATTTTGTAAGAGGAAGTCTCTAAAGTGAGGAGATTCATTAGAAGGAAGCTGAAAGGGAGGGTCAAGAGTCTACATTCTACAGAATAATTGTGGCTTGCAAAGCAGTGAAAACTGAGAAAGGTCCAAGCAGGTCCAAGATGCTGCTAGCATGGATGCCAAATGGAAGGAGAGTTCTTTTTAAAAGGCAGAAATCTAACCCCCGGAACTGAGAACAAAACAAATTAAGGCAGTCGAGAGATCAAAGATCCCTGTCTCCCAGGAGCAGCATTTTGGGGAATGGGGAGGATTCTGTTCCACTGACAAAGCTGCCTTTACTCTGGATCCAAGCCATGGACTGAAAGTTTAGCGCCAAAATATTCAATTATGCATTATCAGTTACATTATACATTTCATTCTGCACATGGTATCCGAATGGAGATCAAAAATTCCTCATAATAGAGCCAGTTACAGGTAGGAGACAAATTTCAGGGCTCTGATCACCTGGGTTTTATGGAAGCAAGCAAGTTATGACATTTATTCTCATGTGGTATTTTGGTTCAGTCTAGGTCACGTATGGCCCCTCACCTGGATAGCCCAGGCAAACCTGATCTCGTCAGATCTCAGAAGCTAAGCAGAGTTGACCGTAGTTAGTAATTGGATGGGAGACCTCCAGTGAAGACCAGGATTGCAGGAAACTCTACTAGGGGTTGCCATAAGTCAGCTATGTCTTGATGGCACTCCCCACCACCAGGTTGTGTAAGAGAGGACCCAGAGAGTCTTTAATTACCTACCCCAGAGGTTCTTTGGAGCCCATATTCCACCATGCTTTACAGCTATAGAGGAGGCCACATCATCACTGGATATGTGCCATCGTAGCACTATAGCAACTGTTTGCAGCTGGATTATCCTATCGGGGAAAGACAGTCCCGCTGAGAACGATTGCTGTAGCACAATATCCATTGATGTGTGGATGCAGCCCCAGACACCATCTCCCCTCCCAATGTGTGGGAGGAGAAACGCCATAATGTTGGCTTTTTGTGGTAACTGGATAATGGTGTATTCTGCTGTTATCTACAAGTGATTTATCTCAGTATAAAGCTGGTGAGCTTCCTAACATTTTACCACATTGTATCTTGTTATAGGAGATACAGATTGTTTTAGCAGCACAGTTTGGGCTTAGGTTTTTTCTGTGTACAAGCTCAGGACAGAATAGTAAGCAAAAAAACTGGAAGTGTTTTTACCATAATGAGACCGATGTGCAGAGATGAACTACTTTGGGATCTGCCAGTTGGAAGATCACAGCTGATAAGTAGTTTGCACCTTCAGGGTAAGATTGCTTTGATTGTTACAGCTCTCTTTACCCTGATGAAGTAAGAATTTAAAGTGCTTTTCTTGTATCTCCCCCCAGTTGATTTCAAGATTACTAAGTAAGGTGACCTTGCTGTAATTTTTGTGTGTGTTTGTTTTCTGTCAGAGGAAAGGAGAAGTTGAACTGAAAGCAAACCGTGTCTGCCTGTGTGAGAGACGGCGCAAATTCTGTCAACAGCAGTAAAGTACAAATCCTTGGTCAGGTATAGCTGGCTGGTTAAACTATTGTGCCTATAGGAATGCTTCTAAAGGAGAGGAAGGTATTATTTTGGGATCCCTGTTTTGGAAAACTGCTACAAAGATTTAATGTTTCGTTTGGGGGGAGACACCTCCCTGTAATTGAGGAAAGAACCTTTTTTGCATTTGGAGAAGCTCAGCAGGCATTTATTGAAACTTGAAGGAAGAAGAAAGGACTTCTGTAATTTCAGTGTGAATTTTGGTAGCAGGTCTCTGAAAGGATCTTTGAACTAAAGAGGCTACCGATGTATGGTTGTTTTTTAAGTGGTCCTACCGGTAGGTGACGTATTTTGTATGTCTCTTTTGCTTATTTCACAATGTTTAAGCTGCTTAAGGTT
Source organism: Eublepharis macularius (assembly GCF_028583425.1). Lineage (NCBI taxonomy): Eukaryota > Metazoa > Chordata > Lepidosauria > Squamata > Eublepharidae > Eublepharis > Eublepharis macularius. Next base: position 22,985,106 of record NC_072792.1, on the reverse strand, counting down.
AAAGTGCAAAGGGATGAACCCAAAGTTCTTCACGGTACCTCTGGTTTAGTTACCGCTTCACTGCAAAGACATAGCTGCGGGGAGGCTTCAGAGGAGAATTAGTCATATTATGTCCTAAATAATGGTTATTTCTGGGAAACTTTTACTGACTCTTGTTTTCAGAACTGAGATGTAGTATTGTGAAAATATTCTGAAGCCAAAGGGTGTGTACTGCTGCATGTTTAAAAGTGCAAGGAATAACTTAAACCATAAACACATCTCGTTTTTGCCAGCACACCTTGTTTATGTGTGCTAGACACTAAAAACATGATAATAAGTCTATCAGCTTCACCCCCTGTTGTGGACTCTACCCAATAACCCCTCAGGCGTGGCAGGGGTTACTTTCTTTCCAACAGTTTTGAGGTTTCTTCCACTAAAGATCTATGCTTGGGGAAGCTATGCTCTTCGATGATGTACTTTTCACAATAAGAGACTACTTGAGAATGAATATATTGCTTCATTCTTCTTTATTCAGTACTTACATTTCCTGGTCACAGGAATCCATTTAGTATAGCTTCTGGTTAATTTAAGTGTGACTCTGACTTTGTCCATAAAAAGTATCCTGATTCAAGTTTTTACAAACATAAAGTAGTTTTTATTTAAAAAATCTTCTAATAAGATTCTTGCACTCAAATAACCAAATTAAGTTTGGGACAGATTTGTGGGAGAATTATTATCTCAGCTACTGAAAAAGGGGTGGGAGTGCAGACCTATTCCCTTCTGTCCACTCCTTGAAAGTCAAGAATTACCAAATAAATGGACTCCATATAACTTTTTTGCATTTCAGAAATTAATGTGTTTAAATCCGAGCAAGTTTGAATGAGACATGTTTTATGCTTTAACAAAAGCCCCTCACTCTTTAGTTCTCCTGTCCTAGTTTCTTCCTTTGTATAGTTCTGGGGGTTTTTTATGCGAGTAGTTGAGTTCTCCATCCTTGCTCCCCCGCTCCAGGCTTGTCTGTTAGGATATTCTAAAAACTCCTACTTTGACATTTTTGACATTGTAGAGACATTTATTTCAGAGGATTTTGCTTGATGATTTTTAAAAATTGCATTGATATTTTGTCTTTCTGTTTGTTAACAGTGGATGTTTGAGACTTGTATTTTAGGGCAAGCTTTCTGTGAAACAGGTTTAGAGTTGTGATTTTTCAGTATGTTTGACATTTTAATGATGCATGTTAAGCTGTCTGGAGTTCGATTTCAAGTATAGACTGCGGGAAGCTTTCTTTGAGTTTGTGAATGAAAACTTGTGATTGCTACTCCTTCTTTGCCTCATAATGACTTGAATCTAGTCATCCCAGATCCAGATGCTTAAGGAAGTTCTGAAAACAATGGGGTGGATTCTACCCCTATTCTACCTTTCCACTGAGACAAGTTTAATTATCTGTTAAAATATTTATATCCCAGATTTCCTTTTGGCTCAGATTTGAAGCCTTCCTCCATTAGAGGAAGAGGCATTGAAGCTGAAGGAAGGCTACACAGAGGATGATTGAATCCATCCGTTTAATTCTTCTGTTGTGCAGACTACTGCATCTTGAGATTTAGAACCTGTTACGCTATTAACACCACCATCTGTTGCTGATTTTGTTCACAAAGAGAGAATATAACTTAACGGTGGTGTGCTTTCTGCCTCTCGCATTGCCATGCACGGTAGCAGCTATATTTATTTTCATGGCCCCTTCTCACACCTTAGAGGTGTGATGGTATGTGTATGAAACTGCTCTATATAGAGTCAGATCATTGGTCCATTTAATCCAGTACTGTCTTAGTTTGACTGGCGTTCAAAGGTCTTGGATAGAGATGGGCACAAACTGGGAAAACGGCAGTTCATTGTGGTTCGTCGTGTTTCACGAACCATGAACTGGCATGAAATTGCCTGGTTCGCGAACTGATTCGTTTGTTTCATGAACATGTCACTTCCGGGTCAGCAGAAGGTCTGCAGAAAGCCCATCCCCCCATTGCCTAGGAAACTGATTGATCGGGGCCAGGCTGACTGCAATGACAAACTGAAAAACAAACCAAATGAACCGACCGGCAAATCATTGCAGTTCATCAGAAATGCCCTGCGATGAACTGCTGGCTCACAAAAATGATCCGCTTCATGACAAACTTTGGTTTGTATTTTGGTTCATGTCTACCTCTAGTCTTGGATGTGTTTTCCTTTAACAGGACCTTTAGAGCTTGGAACTTCACATATGCAAAGCACAATACTGTAGGCCCTCCTCCTAATATGCAAAGGGCATGTCACTGTCATAATATGCTGAAGTGTAGAGCACAGGTAGGTAACAAACAAGCAAAAGGTTTACTAATGGGTCTGGCATGGTAGTCAATTCATTCTTCTATCAGTAGGCAACTTGATTGATCAGATGCAACATTATTCCTTGATGGAGACCAGATGTGATTTTGATAAGCAGTGACTTTTATTTAAAAAACCATGAGGACAATCTAAACAAGTGATTTGCATGCAAGGCTGGGAAACCATATGTGCAGCTAGACTTTTTCACTTTCTTTTGTCTGCTGAAGAGCCAAGCTGCTTTTCACCTTGAGAGGCTTATCTCTGCAACAGTAGTGCATTAGGGATGAACAAAGATCTGGCTGGCTTATGCATGCTTATTGCTTCCTTGGGTTTCCATTGGTTGATTCGGCAGAAGGAACATAATTTCATAAGGACCATCAATCCCTGATCATTTTTCTTTCACTTCCTTGAGTTGTTTTTCATTTGGAGCAATATTTTAATAAACGAAAACAAAAGGGGAGGGGAGAAGCTTCTTTGAGGAGGCCTTGTCTTCGCGGCCCCACCCTTTAATGGCTCTAGAGATCATATTACAAAGAGAATTAAGATGGGCGATTAACCTGGTTCTTGATTTGCTTCCTTGCGTGCAATAATATCAAGGCAGCCAGAAAAAGAAGGCTTTGATAAATTTAGTATAAGCCCCCCCCCCACAGTGCATTTTTGCATGCACTTTTTAGCTTGAACTATCAAAAATCCTTGAAGCATTCCTGATTCTTCAAATACTGAAATAACTACGAATGCTGTTCTGTATTCAAGAGGCTGACATGAGGGGCACATAACAAATTTGGAGAAACTCATTGTCAGGATTTGAATGGTAAGATTCTACAGCATACTGTAACTCCTTTATATTTCCTACACGGTGCCCAGTTTTAACCATATTTTTTCCCTTGCCCTTCAAAACTATTAGTAATCCCAGAATGGTCGCTTGGGACCCATCCGTGACTAACAGAATTGCTATGGTTAGGTTGGCAGGCTTTTGACTGCAGTATTGTGGGTTGAGCAATTCAGTGCCAAGGGTTGACATGCATGGATATCACTTGAGTCAAGACCGGCTCGATGACTGCCATTGAGAAAACATTTAGGATCTTTTGACAACCGGTTTACATCATGCGGAGTAATTCTGCATCTTTTCAGGCTTTTCCTAGGTTGTTCCTCACTGGCCCTCTGTCGGTACAACTTCACAGTGATTGCTGGTTTGTCTCTTTTTCTCCTGCTCCTTTCTGCAGTAATGGGGAAAGACGCAAAAGGACGTCCTCTGTCTGCAGCAATGACTCTATGAATGCTGGTGGAATTGTTCTTACCCCCCGCCGGATCTCCTGGCGTCAGAGAATCTTCCTCAGGGTGGCGTCACCCATGAAGAAATCGCCCTCAGCAATGCAAAACCAAGGTCCGTGAACATCAAGAGAACTGTCTGTGCAATGTCTCTTGGTCGCATTTCTCTCCAAGAGTTGACATTTCTGTTTTGTGTGTTAAGCAAAGTGTATGATTAAACTCAAATACTTGACACCCTTGGTTCAGTATGCCACAGGTGTTCATATTACTGAATATACTTTGTTATCTGTATGGAAGATTTAGCCACGAATACATGGCTGCTACTGATCCATGTCTACTCCCATATCTCCCCAGTAGGATTTAAAGGTAAAAGTAGTCCCCTGTGCAAACACCGAGTCATTACTGACCCATGGGGGGATGTTACATCATGACGTTTTCTTGGCAGACTTTTTACGGGGTGGTTTGCCATTGCCTTCCCCAGTCATCTACACTTTACCCAGGAAACTGGGTACTCATTTTACCAACCTCGGAAGGATGGAAGGCTGAGTCAACCTTGAGCCAGCTACCTGAACCCGGCTTCTGCCGGGCTCGAACTCAGGTCATGAGCAGAGCTTGGGCTGGAGTACTGCTGCTTACCACTCTGCACCACGGGGCAGTAGGATTGAGCTTTTGAATATTCATGATAGGATGCCACAAGGCTCAGTGTTTCCCCCACGAAGAAAAAACCCACTGAATCATAGGAGGAAAAGTAGCACTGAGTGCAGTGCTCTCATACCATGTGTTAACTATAAGTGACTTGGAAGCAGGAATAGATGCATGTTCATGCAATGTGCAGTTTGGATCTTAACTATTTTTCTAGGAAGATAATGAAGGCAGCAGTGCAGGTGAATTGGGCTTTGGTTAACTGTTAATAGCTTTTAATGGCTTCAAAACCAGTTCCTACCCTTTATAATCTTTCCAGTACAAAGTCAAAACTTGGGGTCAGAGTACCTTATCTGTGCCCTGCTTGTATGAATAATCTCCTGTTGGTGTTGCTCACCAGTCTAGTGAGTGAGTAAGTGCACATTCTTAGTGAGGGCTTTGCTAGGAAAAGTGTTTTTTACTTTCTTTCCAGACGGGCTGTTTGAGACAATACCCTGCTTAAGGAACCAGTATTTACCAATTCCCAAGCTGGCTACGGCATCCTCTTTGAATGACAAGCCGGGTGGATGATACCTGATTACTGAGCCCATGCCACGTTGTGGCAGTAGCTTGGAGATTTAAGGGGGAAATATGCCATTTGGTCCTATGAAAACTTTTCAAAAGGCCTTGAGGTTTCTCATGCAAAGCATGCATTGGGTAACACTTCAAGAGCTTGGTGTAGAACTAGTCTTCTAATGGTTCATACAGTGTGGCAGCCTGATGATGGATAAGGGTTTGTTTCTTGGAACTCAATTATGTCGGTGCTCCGGGACCAATGCTAGTACTCGGCTGCCTCCCAGGTGCAAGTGAGGTAGCTATTTCTACTGCGGGTTTGGCCGAGCGTGTTTTCTCTTTATGCTTTGCTGTAATCTTTATTTAGGAATTTTTGAGATACCCTCTAGATGTTATCTTCTGGGCCAAGGAATGGAGAGAAGACAGCTTTAAGACTTCCATGATGAGGTCCACTGTAGCCTGGCTGTCTTATACAAGTGATGATAAGAATTCTTACTTCCAACCAGGGGTCATTTCGTAGAAAAAGAGCTGGAGGAACTCATTAGCATAACTCATTAGCATATGCCACGCCCTTGCCATCACTGGAAGTGTGTCATTAGCATAATTGATTTGCATGTGCCACACCCCCTGACATCACCTATCCTGGCTGTTTTGGACCCAATCCTGGCCATTTAGGGCCAAAATTGGGCCCAAAATGGCAAAAAGGGGCTGAAAAGGGCCGAAAAGAGCCCATGAAATGGTCAAGATCGGGCCGCTGCTGAGCGGGAGAGTGATACACCACCTGTCAGAGGCCCAATCTGGGCTATTTCAGCCCCAATCCAGGCCAAAACGGGCCCAAAATGGCTGAGAGTCAGATGGGCGGGGCCACCTGTCATGTGACCTCTTTCCATTCCTGCGCGTTCCCCCTCGAAATGAGCCCTGCTTCCAACATCTATAATCCCTGACCAAATAAGTCTGGAATTGTGGGGGTTTGTAGGAAAGTTCGTAGGAAATGATGGCATATTCTAAATTCTATTTCTTGAGTCTGTTCTTTCCAAGTTCTTCTGCTTCTTATCCCAATAACATTGTCAGGTGCTGCTAGTAGAGTGCTTTAATAGCAGCAGCAATAATAGTAAAGCATCATCAAGTTGCAACCTTTTCAGGGCAAGAGATGATGGTTTGCTGTTGCCTGCCTCTGCTTAGGAGGCCTGGTATTCCTTGGTGGTCTCCCTTCCAAGTACTAACCAGGACTGACCCTGCTTAGCTAACAAGCTAGTCTGGGCTATTCAGGATGCTTAATAGCAGTAATAAATGATAAATCAAAGGAAGTACTAATTGCTTTTGGCAACTACCTGTAGGGTCATATTTATTCAAGAGAGGCCCCGTACAGTTCATTCCGTTACTCAGTGTCTTGTCAGCTTTCATATTTCTTCTGAAGCCAGTTTATATAACCAATTTATTACATGTATAAGAATCCAGGTACTTCTTTGTTGAAAATAAAACCTGTGGAATTGTAAATTCTCTCTGCTCCTAGTTGGACTGTACAGTAAACCCACTGGCGTGCATCGTACTACTCCACTAACCAGTTTGAAATTTGAAACTTTCCTCTGACTTAAGTGACTTTTCCTCCAGTGGGAGAACCACTAAAGCGGATGAAGCCTTTCTAGGCTGGAGAAAGTTATGACGCTGTCCGTTGTGTTCAAAACAGAGTGTGATTAAAGACCACATTGCCTCTTCATAGTGTAGCGAGATTATGTAAACTGAGAGTTTGGTCTGCGTGATATAATAAGCAAATAGCAATATTGGTGTGACGGTCAAATCCTACGTTGGGATCATCCTAGAAGCCGGGTGAATTTGTGATGATGGCTGTGCCTCTGTATAAGTTGGCAGCCTGTGTGCTACGTGAGCCATTGTCCTCTTGGCACCTTCCCGTTGCCACTTGACCGACCTATGGGATGCTTGAGGAGGACTCCCCCAGACCTCAGGGGAAGGGGTTGCATCACTACTGTTCTTCTTGCCCAGAGTCGTGTCCGCATCACTGTGTCATGCCCGGTTTCTCCTTTTATGGCACTATCCTTTTATGGGCAGCCAATGACCTTTCCAACTGCCTGACTCCTCCCCCCCCCCGGAAGGATGGTAGGAGAAGGGGCACTGGCTGGCAGCCTGCCCCTCTTCCTCATTCTGGCTCTTCTCCCAGCCCAGACTGGCAGAGAGGGTTTGTAGGTCTCACACCCGCCCCCTCGGAACTTGTCCCCTTCTTGATGCCTCCCCTTTCTCCCAGCTTTGCATGTTCTGCCCTGTCTAGTCGGATGCGGCTCCCGGGACACTGGGGAGGAGCCTCTCCTGAGGCACCAGCTGATGACATGACTGGCTGGGCACTGGGGGCTTCTTTGGCCATCGCCTCCCATGTTTTCACTGTGGGTGGCTACGGCCGCATTCTCCTTGCCTCCATCCCTGGTGAGTTGGCTCGGGGTGGGTGGGATTTCTCCAGGCACTACTCCCTGGTCTTCACTGAGTGGACTGGCAGCGTCTTGCCCAGGTGGGAGCGGCAGTGGCTGCAAGTCCAGAATGGACTGTTGTCCCAGACATGCTACTGCTGATGTTGCTAATGGTCACCGTGCTCCACAACAGAAGTAAAAAGCAAAAACACAACAAAGTCCATGCTACAAACAACTTATGGTCCACAATGAGGAGGAATGAGCAAGACAGCGAAGGGTGAATATGAGCAACGGCAGTTAAATGCATGTAGGTTTGGTTGTGTTCTTCTGTAAAACCATGAACAGTGTAAGCAGGAAGGTTAATCCATGGCTAATGCACAGTTCTTTGCAGATGAAGGCGATGGGAGTGAGTTGTTGCCCCTGTCTCCTCTTGCACCATCTTTGGAAGAAGATCCCCTGGCTTCCATATTGCAAAACGAGGATGCCCAAGATAAAATGGGGGAGAAGAAGAACTCAGAAGAGTTGCAGAGCCTGTGGAGAAAAGCTATCCATCAACAAATACTGCTGCTTCGGATGGAGAAAGAGAACCAGAAACTGGAAGGTTAGTGAAGGTTAAGAGAGAGGCTTAATGGCACTCTGCCTTGGGAGAAACAGGAGTCTAGTGTATCGGTTATGGTGTATATCCATCTTAAGGAGCCTTCCTGTAACTTAAGTACCACTTAGGTTGGAGAAAGGCTTCAAATATTTGCTCGTTTGAGGGGTAGGATCCACTTTAGTGAATTCCCTGTAGAATCCTGGTTAAATCCATGTCACCTGCCGAATCCATCTTACTTTCAGGCAAGACACTTGGATCTTAGCTGGGAGACCCAGAGCTTTTTCTCTGGGAAAAGAGGTGGTGGAACTCAGTGGGTTGCCTTCAGAGAAAAAGGTCACATGGCTGGTGGCCCCGCTCCCTGATCTCCAGACAGAGGGGAGTTTAGATTGCCCTCCGTGCCGCCGAGCAGCGCAGAGGGCAATCTAAACCCCCCTCTGTCTGGAGATCAGGGGGCGGGGCCACTGGCCATGTGACCATTTTCAAGAGGTTCCGGAACTCCGTTCCACCACGTTCCAGCTGAAAAAAGCCCTGGGGAGACCTATAGGAGTTCAGTATGTTAAACTGTTGTTTTATTTAGCATTTTCCCTCGTATGGACTGTAAGTGAGCCCCAAGACATACACTGGTCGCCTCTGCATTGTGCAAAGTTTTCATGGTGGGTGAGGTGAAAGGGGAAGTTTCCTTGAAGGTAGGAATCTTGAAAATCATTCTCCTGGCACACAGTCTTCAGAATTAGCTTTGTTGACTTGCAGCAACTCCAAATTCATTGTGATACCACATATCACTTATGGTAAAATTGAATGATTGAAACCTGTTCTTTTCCACACTCAGGTTACTGAGGGCCTCACCCTTCAGTTGTGAAATTACTCTCTTCCTCTCTCCATTCATTCTCTGTCTGTCTGTCTGTTTGTCTCTTGCATGCATGCGCTTTCATCTGTTTAATGGTCTTTGCATGAAATATGTCAACAAAATACTAATAAACTATTTCTTTCTAATGCTGTCGAGGAGGCTTTGAATGATGACTTTGTTGTATTTACAGAAGGTAAGATGCACGTAGAGATGATTTTCTTTTCTGTTTCTCTCCAGACCACAGACTCCATTCTCCTGTGCTTTTCAAAACATTTTAGTGACTTCAATAATTCCAGTCACAACCTGAAAAGCCTGAGGGGTGAGATGAAAAGTAGAACTTTTTACACCGTCATTTCTATTATCCTCGGAGTAGGAGGTTCTTCCTGCTAGTAAATTCTGTACACTAAAGAACATTTGACAGGCAAAAAGATGGGTGCCCAGGCCAGCAGAAGTCTCATGTTGTGCTGGCCTGGATGTGAGCAAATTGCAATAGGATTTTCACTCTATACTTTGGTCTTGGGATTCTAGTGGAGGTGAAATCAGGAGGGGGCCTACAACTTAAAAGCTCAGTCTCACACTTTTCTCCCCTACTAGCCATATTTGGGAAGTAAAGAGTATACAAGATCCTGCATTTACTGAACATAATATTGTTTTGACACTTAGGGCCTAACTGTATGTTATGACATCCTTGGGTTGACCACAAGGACCTTCAATCAGACCTCTGCTTAGAACTCAATTCCTAATTGCTTGGGCGTCTGATTTTGATTGGGACTCTAGTATACAAGGAGAGGAGTTTACACCTTGGAATCATAGGAAGGGATCTCCAGGGTCATCTAGTTCAACCACCCTCTCTCCCATGCTGTTTTCCTGACCAGGAACAGACCCTGGGAGCATTGTTTGTCCCATTGGGGGCTCTGTGTATACTAATGGGCTTTCCCATTCTGTGCTCCAGACTCAGTTTCCAGGCAAACAGGGCACCTAATTCAGATTTGAGCCATGGTACATAGGGAGAAGGTGCTTACCCCCCCCCCCCCAAATCAGGCTATTTCAGGTCAGGAAAATGGCATGGAGGGGGGGGGGGAAGGTTTAAGCACCCTCTTCCTGTGCACCGTGGCTCCGATCTGAATTAGGTGCCCTGCTTGCTTGGAAACTGAGTCTGGAGCACAGAATTGGCCATGCATGTCTGACTGCCAAGTTCTCATAGCAGACCCAGACACAGTCTGAGAATTTTATAATGTAAGAACTACAGTCAAGTCAAAAGAGCTCTGCCAAACTGAGATCCCTTTCACCCTGGGGATGAAACAGTGTGCTTATATATTGCCCTTCTGGACAGATTAGTGCCACACTCGGAGCGGGGAACGAAGTCAGTGTTATTATCCTCTCCACAATACAGCTGGGGAGCTGGGGCAGAGAGGAGTGGCTTACCCAAGGCCTCCAGCTGAGCTCATGACTGTAGTGGGATTCGAACCAGAAGAGTGCTGATTCACAACCCAACCCCTTAACCACTATGTTACAGCAGCTCATGAAAGGATATGCCACACTGATTTACCTCATTGCTGGGCTGAGTGATTACAAGTCATGTGATGTTGGAAGTGGGTAGAGACCCCATTGCATTGTGGGTAATGCCCTACTGAACAAAGCCTCAAACTGGTTAAAACAATTACTGAACATTTCCCTCACGGAATTTTTATGTTGCTGTAACTACAAAACATTCACTCTGACATCAACACACCGCGCTAGATGAAAACTACCAGAAAACCCGTTTGACTCCCCAGTTCCCCATTTTAAAGAAGAAGTCCTCACAGAAGAATACTTCATGGACAAACATAATGACAATGAAGTACTCTGATTTAAGTGTTAAGGCTGCCAAATCAAGGAAGATGACGTATTTTAAGTATTTCGGTGGCAGAGGAATGGAGAAGAAAGATGGGGACCAGGGATTGTGCAAGCCTGGGGCTCTTTCGCAATATTATCTCATGCAGAATCCCCAGACCAAAACATTGCATGAAACGGCTTAGGGTGACTTGTCTTCCAGAAGCCCATAGCAGAGAACTAAACAACAACTGAAAGATAAAGTGGAAGTCTAGCAGCCTACTAATTTTCAGAGAGATTTTGAACAGCGGAAGCATATTAGTATTTCCTGACGTTTTAACTGGTGACAAGCTGCAGTGTTCCCATTTCATTCTCACACTGGTTTTTTCGGCTAACTCCTGTGACCTTGCTCGGCTAACCGTTCTCATAGTTCACTTCACAGTTATGCCTCAACATTTTGACGTGTGATGCAGAGTTGAAAATCTTTCTCCACTTGGCCCAAGAAAGCCTAGCTTTCCAGGCCCCGGTTTTGCACCTGCATCTGTGAATATGAGTGAGGTTCTCAGCCTTCATAACGTTCTTGTAAGGATAAAGTTAATAAAACATTGTTGAAGTCTTCGGGGGCTGTATTTGTCCTGCAAGAACGTGCATCCTACAATTTCAGATTGAATGCACATATGTAGCTGTCCCCAGTTAAACAGAAAAGGGAGACTGGTGGCAGAAGCCAAATGCAAAACCAGTGCCTACAAGAAAGACAAATATAAATCTCTCCTGGGTTAGTAGAAATGTAATGCTGGCTTTTAAAATAGCTTTTAAGACCCATGGAGTTGTTCATTTTTTTCCTGAAGCGAACTTACTCCTGCTGCTTTAGTTTTGGTCATAGGATATTTATTTATTTTATTTATTTATTTTCGATTTTTATTCTGCCCTCCCCACATTTCCAGCAGGCTCAGGGCGGATTACAAGATACATAAAGGTTAAAATATATGAAACAATTATTATAATTAATGATTCTAAAAACATCTCATTGACACAGTTAAAATACAATTATAAATATCAGCATAGCGGCACAGAATTTGACTGATCAAAAATTTAAAATAACTTCAGAGCACCTCTGCATTAAAATGTTTTTAAAATGGGGGGGGGTATTGGTGGTGGGGAGGGCCTCATCAACCGGCCAGGGGGGCTCTGCCTAGCACTGCCCATATGCCTGGCGGAACAGCTCCGTCTTGCAGGCCCGGCGAAAGGATAACAAATCTTGCCGGGCCTTAGTCTCTTGAGACAGAGCGTTCCACCAGGCTGGGGCCAGGATCGAAAAGGCCCTGGCCCTGGTCGATGCCAGGCGGGCCTCCCTGGGGCCAGGGACCTTTAACAGATATTTCTCACTGGAACGGAGAGTCCTCTGGGGTTCATATGGGGAGAGGCGGTCCCGCAGATATATATTAGCCTCAGCATGGTTAACATTCATCAAGTTCTCCCTTTTATCTACCGACCAAATGGGAAATGACGTGCCCTTGTGTCACCCACAATGACGCGGCCACCATTTAAAAAGATATTTAAAAATTCCACATGGGCTCAATCCTGACAGGGCCCTTGCAACATTCTTTAACAACTTCAAAATGGCAGGGACATCCTTGAGGCAGATGTATGGCTGCCGTCGCAGCTAGTTTGGCTCTAGGATTTGACGTTGCGAAACAAACCCTAGTTAGTATTAATAACTGTTAATTTACTGTTAAAGTTAGTACTGATTTATCTGTGAAGAGAGCATAACTGTGGAGCCCCCGCATTGTATTTTCTGTTGGTCATTGTAGGATGTATAGATTTACCACCAGTATCAGAATCCATATGGAGAGGATGAATGGCCTTGGCAGAGGTACTTTTATTGGAAATAAAATTGGAGTCGTTTTTATTAGGTTTGCGTGCCTCAGTATTTGACTGTGCTGTCCTAGGCAGAGTTGCCCCCTTCCAGGCCCATTGACTGTTGAAGGGCTGTAACTGGCTTAGAATTGAAGTGCGAGTTACCAAAAAGATTACGATGAGCATCAGTTGATGTTGGGCTTAATTGTGTTTGACAGTTTGGCTTGTGGTAGAAATGTAGCTTCTTTTGTGCATGTTTTATGTGCATTTTAACTATTTTTTTCATAACTTGCTAAAATTCTAGTGCTTATTCAAAACAAGCTTTAAGTCTTTTACGATTTATTTTTCTTTACGACAAAACGTTGTGGAAGGCCACCACATAAGAGCCAGTTCAGACCAGGCTGCAAATGGGCAGAACCTACATCCGCCTTCCCTCAGGCAGGTCTTGCTTCATCCTGGCTGGTGGAAAATGACCTGCAAGACGTAACCTTTGGTTGATGTGCATAAAATTCAACATATGTATGATTTGCTTGGTGTAAACTGCTAACATGTGGTCCTTAATCTGAAGCAGCTCCTGCCTTACATCCTCTTTCTGTCTCTGTGTCTCTTGCAGCAAGCAGAGATGAGCTCCAATCCCGAAAGGTTAAATTGGACTATGAGGAAGTGGGCACTTGTCAGAAAGATGTTATCAATGTCTGGGATAAGAAGCTCTTAAATTGCAGAGCCAAAATCAGATGTGACATGGAAGATATTCATGCTACTCTGAAAGACGGTAATTTATTTTGTGCAGTATGAGAGCTCTGTCGAAGTAGAGAAAGGCAAGAGTTATTTCACTCTGGGTTTTCCCATTTGAAGGTGACCTAAAGGGAACACAGGAGCATAATGCAGAATTGGCAAACCACTGGGTGATGCCATGTCCTTTTTTCTTTGTCATGGTTTTTACAATTGGAAAACTGAGTTATTGACCCCTTAGTTTAGCACTGGTCAGAATAAGCATCTGTATGCTCAGCAGTGTTTCAACAGTAGTGATTAAAACTGGGCTTCCCAACAGAACCAGATAATATGACTGCATGGGTTAAATTTAGCTTCAAGGCAAAAGATTTAAACTAAAAAGGCCCTGCATACCCAAATCATTCTTGGAGCATGCTTTTTGCAGACCAGGTAAAGGCACTATTTAGATGTCACACAACAGACCTCTGATTCCCTGTCACAGGCACATGTGTACTGGAGCTTCCTCCCTTCATGTGCAAAGTACAGTGGCAAGTTTTCTGATATGCAGAGCTGTCAATCAAATGCTAGTTTCCATTGCAATCTTGGGCTAGTTAGTATCTAAATCAGTGTTTATTGCAAATTTGGAAGGCTTCACACACTTGGGAGTAGAGGTGTACACCTAAATTTTTTTTTGGTAAATCTGAATTTTTATCCAAATCTGAGGAAAAAATGGAATCCCCCAAATTCTGAATTGATTCTCTAATTTGATTCGAGTATTTCTGAAAAATTCAGCCATTGTTTTCTATGGGAAAATCACTCAGAGATATTTAGTGTGTGTGTGTGTGTGTGTTGGGGGGGGTTATATTTCAACCAAACTTCACCAAATTTGGTGGAAACCTACTACTGACTGTCCTCTAAAGTCTAAGTTTCAGGAAGATTGGACCCCAGGGGCCAATGCTAAAGGCCTCTGAAAAATGTACCCCCAGCCACTCCATAGTTTCCTATGGGAAAAAGTTCAAAGCTGACTCCCACTGCAGAAACACACTGGGACAATGCTGCCATGGCCAAGTCACACTCCCAAATGCAAGCTGAGCTCATCCCAGACAGAATCAAACTGAAGCACAGGAATGGGAATCCTTCCAGAATCAAAGTGAAGAAAGGATACCAACATCTCATCAGAGAATCACATCAATTCTGCTCAAAGCAAACTGAAGCATGCAACACTGCTGCAGCTTAGCCCAACAGAAACAAACTGAAGCAAGGGGATGCCTTGTTCTTGTGGTTGGGCACTGTTTGGTTCTGTTCTGTGGTACTTCCCCACTGGCTGAACCCAGTACCTGGCTGCTGTGAATGACATTGGTTCTGCTGGGCTACGTTGGCCCTAAGGGTCCAATCTTCATGAAACTTGGGATGTCTTTAGAAGACAGTCAGGAGTTGTTTCCTTCCAAATGCGGTGAAGTTTGGTTGAAAAATGACCCCTCCGTCCCACCGGATAACTCCCAGAGTGATTTTCCCATAGATAACAATGGCTGAATTTGACCGAATTTTTTCTGAAAATTCGGTAAAAATTCAGGACTCCTGATTGTTGATTCAGAGTACCTGGATTTCACCGAATCAGCCAAGTTTTGGGATTTTAATTTGAATTCCAAACCTATCTGCGCACCCCTCGTTGGAAGCTTTTGATCACACTTCGTATGCAAGTAAAAGAGGACGTGATGAGATCCGGATACTTGAATGTGTCCATACTGAATGATTTTAAATAAGGCAGGGCATCTTTGTTCTTGCCAAAATAAGGGCAAAGGTAAAAAAAAGTTGTTTATAGCTGTGCTGGTCCGAAATCCAAATTCAAAACCTTAACCCATGTTATACCTTTTATTAAGATCGACCTGAAATGACAGTGTGCAAACATCCTTGTTGCTCAGAGGAACTAGGGTGCAGGGCTGCCGGGCTTCCTACTGTGGCAGAAGGCCTCCCACTGAGCTGTGTTGGGAGATTTTTTTTTAAAAAAAGCAACGTCACAACATCACTTCCAGCTAAATCATAGAGTTTAATAAAAAGTTTTGGCAATTCTTAGAGCTACCCTACATCACTTCCAGGTTCCACCTGGAAGTGATATCACGATACAGCCACTGTTACTCGCCCCCTATTTCCGGGCCCCCAACATTTCTGCTGGTTGCCAGGCTCGCCCTGGCAAGCCTATGCCAAAGGCACCAATGTGTATCTACTTGCCCACCAGCTCTGAGCACAGAGATACTGGCAAAAAGGCCTGTTTCATTCCCTGGAACACCTCCTTTACCCCCTCCTCACACACACTTATTCGTCTTTCTTTTTTTTTTAATTGTAACATTCAGCTTCAGAAAAAGTTCTAGAGAACTCTTATTGCACAATGTATAAGAAAACTTGCATGCTACTTTGTGTCATTTCGGTTGGTTCTAAATAATAAAAAACCCAGACGTGTTTTTTGAAAATTCAGCTATATTCAATACAGACTGACTTAACCAACTTTTAAACTATATCAACCATAATTAAGAACTCACAAGTGCATGAGGGGACAGCAAACCTAGACTTTAGAGCATGAAACAATGCTCTTTATGAAATTGGAAGTGTAAAGTCATTAAAATTAAATTCATACAATAAGTACAACTGTACTCAGTGCCTGAGAAGGGTTTGCAAGACCTCTGCTACTTGGCAGATGTCTGTTACCCTTTTTACCCAAACCCCCTCCAATGAGTTCATGGTGGTCTACGTGGTAGTCCGATGTTGTTTTCAGAACAACCTTATGAGTTAAGTTAGGCTGAGAGAGTGACTGCCTCCAAGGTCACCCAGTAAGTTTCATGGCAAGTAGAGATTTGCATTTGGGTCTCTCATGTCCTAGTCTGACATGCTAACCAATTATACCACACTGGTTCTCAGGAAACAGGAAAAAATAGCAGCCGTCAAAATGTACAGACAAAAAAAGAAGGCTATATTATCTGAATGTAGAGATGTCATAGAGATATCAACATGGTCCCGAAGAAATTTGTGAACCTCGGGGGAAACTTTCAGGTGACCTTCCCTATAAATTAGTAGCTCAAAACACCGGGACTGTTGTGGCCGAGAAGAAGGTATTGTGTGAATGTCTACAGTCTCCTCATCATGTATGACAGAGCATCAGTGCCCTCCAAATTCCGCCTTTTTCTTTTTCTTTTTTTTACAATAATACTTTTAATAACAAACAAAACAACATATCAATGAAATTCCAGGCAGTTTGGAATTAAATATGTACAATAACGATATTCCTCTCTATAAACGTACCCGCCTTTTTATTTCTGTGCTACTATTTTTAGAAGTCTTCAAGTTTTCCACGACATGATGTATAAAATGGCAAAGTAATGATGCAAATAACTGTAAATAGAAATTGAGTAATCCTAAGCATTTATAATAATATGATAATAATAACATTCAATTTATATACCACCCTTCAAGACAACGTAACACCCAGTCAGAGCGGTTTACAAAGTGTGTTATTATCCTCACAACAATCACCCTGTGAGATGGGTGGGGCTGAGAGCACTCTGAGAGAACTGAGACTGAGCCAAGGTCACCCAGCTGGCTTCAAGTAGAGGAGTGGGGAATCAAACCTGGCTCTCCAGATTAGACTCCTGCTGCTCTTAAGCAATACTGCTTAATTGCTTAAGTAACTTGGTTTGGTGAGTTTCTCCTCCTCCAATGTAATTTCTTTTTTTTATCTTCAGGTGTACCAAAAAGTCGCCGTGGAGAGATTTGGCAGTTCCTGGCTGTGCAGCATCGTGTACGACATCGGCTGACGAATAAGCAGCAACCCCCTGACATCTCCTACAAAGAGCTCTTGAAACAGTTGACGACTCAGCAGCATGCCATCCTCGTAGATCTAGGTAATTCAAGGATCCCCTTTTGGGAAGGAAGGTCTGCTATGCATATAGGCCAGATAAGACTCCTCACCATCCAGGACTGCTGACAGGCGCACAGGGAGATATGTGCCAGATAGGAGATCAGTTCTCTTGTGCTGTGTGGTGACTGTGCCTTACTGTGCTTAGCCATCTTGGGTTTTTTTGTGCACAATTGGTAGTTCTGTCATGCTTCTGTCTTGATTGTGGCTGTTACACATATTGTGCGTTAGAGTTAATTAGATTCTGCAACACTTCTTCCTGTGCACATAACCATTCTTAACTGTGATTCCTGCATGACGGCATGGTTTTGTGAAAGAGCCATCCATATTGGGTCAACCATAGGCAGGCTAAAAACCACTTCAGATTTTACACCCAAAGTTAGTGGTTTCTATGACCTATATTGGTTGTTGTTATGTGCCATCAAGTCGTTTCCGACCTATGGCGACCCTATGAATGAAAGACCCCCAAAATGTTCTGTCTTTAACAGACTTGCTCAGATGACCTATATAAGTTATGCAAAATAATGTGTGTGTTTTAATTTCTTTTTTTTCTTTTTTTTGCACAATTTATATTCCAGTTTTGCTAATCAAAGGGGCAGGAGCATGCGAAGGGTGGGGTTACCAAGCTTTAGGTGGGGTCTGGAGTTTTCCCTAGATTACAACTGATCTCCCCCTAGAGAGAATGGCTGCTTTGGAGGGTGGACTCTCCCCCACTAAGCTCTGCTTCCCAACCTCGCCCCCCCCCCCCCGAGCACCACCTCCAAGTCATCAGGAATTTGCCAAGCTGCATTTGGCAAACTTGATGTGGGGCGCTAACCCCGCTCCAGTATTTTCTTAAAAAATAAAAGCTGAGATTTGCTTGTTGCCAAATTCCTATTTTCAGTTTTTCCTCCCGGGCTGCCGTGGAATTGTGACCTCCATGCAGCTCCGCTCAAGCAGATCTGCTGGTCGGAATATCGAGAAAAAACTGCTGTCGATAAGCGCTATGTTCCTCGTTAAGGAAAGGAAGCTCGGGGTGATTCTGCTTTCATGCTATTTTTCTGCATGGCAGATGTTGCAACCTGCATAGTGTGAGGAACAGGGGAAGGGAGATGGAGCTGCCTCAGTCCTGACTTCACCATTCCCATCCTACTCCAGGTTTCGTAGAGGCAGATGTGTGGTAAAATGAAAAAGCGTTACGGCAATGTGTCTGCAACCACTTGGAAAACCAGTTCATTATTCAGATTAATAGCTCCCCAAGCATTTGCATGCATACTGTTTAACATTTTATTTCGTTGGTTAAATGATCCGTGTGTTCCCTGCATTATATGAACCTGTTGCCGCTTCTGTTATAAAAGCATGTAAATGACTCTTAAAAACTGACAGCAGCTCTTTCTCTCTCTCCCTGCTCTTCTTCCAGGAAGGACCTTCCCGACACACCCTTATTTCTCTACTCAGTTGGGAGCAGGGCAGCTGTCCCTCTTCAATCTTCTGAAAGCTTATTCCTTGCTGGACAAGGAGGTGGGCTATTGCCAAGGCATCAGCTTTGTGGCTGGAGTGCTGCTTCTGCACATGAGCGAAGAGCAAGCTTTCGAAATGTTGAAATTCCTCATGTATGACCTTGGCTTCCGGAAGCAGTACAGGCCTGACATGATGTCGCTACAGGTAAGGCAAAATAACAAAAATCAGTTGGGAGAAAGTTGTTGTGTTACAGCAGTGCATGTCACACCAGGTAGTTTATGGGCTGAATCCAGCCCGCTAGCCTCAGCAGTTCTGTTTTGCTAGCCATGCTTTGCTACTATGCGGTTGTATTTGCTCATTGCAGTGACTGAATAGTAGGATCGCCAGCCCTGTGCCAGAAAAAGCTGGGAGCTGTTTTGGGGTGATGCCTTGGGAGGGTGGAGTTCCAGGGGATAGGACGTCACATCCTCCGTGACATTCTTGGAATTTCGTTCACAAAAACCACGGAGACTGATTAAATTCATAGTCCATCACAGAGGATGTGCCGTTCCTTCTGAGTGGAGGTTTGGAGGATGTGAAGTCACTGTGAACTTTACCATAGAGATTGGGGAGATTCCTAGAGCATCACCACTGAGGCTCTCCCTTTTTTTTTCTTCCCACTCCTCAAATCATTGAGAGCAGGGGATTGCCCATTCTCAGTGGGCGAATAGCAAGCCTACTGAACAGACCCGAAGAGTGCAGGATAGGAAGTGAGGTGGCAAGTTGGCTTCCTTTCTCTTCCTGTTCATTCTGTTGGAACTGAGAAAAGCAGTGGCAGAGTGAAAGTGGTGGGCTGAACACTGAAATACTTGGTAGCACAATTGCTGGAGGAGAATATCGGGAAGGAAGTAACTTCAGAATTGAGAAAACTCCAAGGAGAATGAACTCCGAAATACTGAAGAACCAAAGTTGATTCCTTTTGTGTGGACCAGAGCATCCAATGCATACTTCTGAGTGGCAAATAAAACACTCATGGAATCATTGAGTGCTGCAGCTGAAGGCAACTGCTAGTCCTTCAGGATGTGGCTGTTGCAGACATAATAAAGCTTTGGAGTTGTGCTGATTTAGCAATTTAGATTCTGGGAGGAGTTTTATCATTTACTTATTATTATCGTTAAGTGTCTCTCTTCTCTCTGGCTGAATTGCCTCCCCCGAGGCAGGTTATCATAAGAGGTTCCCACCTAAGAGCCCAGAGCTGTTAATTGTTTCTTCTAAGATTTTTAATATACGGAAAGTATTTTTACTCTCTTTTTGTTCTTCGTACGCAAAGTTACTGCACATACACACACACAAAACTCATCAAATTGTACTCTAAAATAGAAAATGCTGTTTACTTTAAGTTTCAAATTTTTCAAAATGGTGTAGAAACATATATTATTTAACTAATAAAGTATAAGGAGCAAAGTTTGGTATATTATAGTATATTATTATTAGTATTAGAAATGTTTAGATCATAATATGTTATAAGTAATTAGTTTGGAGGTAAGAAAAGTACAAAATATTGAATATTATATCTTCAATATTAGATCTAAAAGTGAGATATAGTAAAATAGAGGAAATGTTTCCGGTTGTTATAAATACAAATATATCTAAATGATATATGCAGGGCTTTTTTCCAGCTGGAATGCGGGAGAACGGAGTTCCGCAACCTCTTGAACATGGTCACATGGCTGGTGGCCCCACCCCTGATCTCCAGACAGAGGGGAGTTTAGATTGCCCTCTGCGCTGCTCGGCGGCACGGAGGGCAATCTAAAGTCCCCTCTGTCTGGAGATGAGGGGGCGGGGCCACCAGCCATGTGACCATTTTCTCCAAGGGCAACCCACTGAGTTCCACCACCTCTTTTCCCAGAAAAAAAGCCCTGGATATATGGTTATTGTATTCTAGGCAATCTTTGTAATGGTCACCTTAATCTTCCTTTAGTATAATTTGTATTTTTGTTCCATTTTTGTTTTGTAACCCTTTTGCTGTTTAGAAAATAATATATATATATATATATATATATATATATATTTTTTAAAAAATGTATTCTAAAATAGCAACAAGTATATATCAGCCAGATTTAACTGCTGAGCATATTCTACTGATCAGTTGCTGATGGGAAAGGAGCAGATCAAGGCTGGGCGACGAGGAACAATTCTTACCCCCCCCGCCCCGCCCCCCACTGCAGTGTTTCTGATCTCCAGATGGAGCTGCTGTTTGCTCTGTTTGGGGAGATATTTGGGCTGTCTGCCTATTCTCTCCTAAGCCACGCAGATTCCCGATCTGACAGGCCGTTGGAGGTCAGTACTGGACAGAGTTGGCGTCTGCAGTAGAAGCTCGCCAGCTACTTGGAAGGCATAAACACGTTTTCAAGCGGCATCTGCTGGAGCCTGGTTTCAAGGCCCAGGATTCAGAACGGAGAGACTCCTGTTTACCAGCCGCCTCCCCGGTTGCTCTTGACTTTTAACCAGAGGCATTAGGTGACTTGGAAGTGTGGTGTGGGACGTGTGAATGTTTGCGCGTGTTCTCCCTGGGTACTCCTTCAAGCTGCGCCCGGATGCTTTTTGCATCATTCCTGGGTGCTCGTTTGAGGGAGCTACCCAGCTAGGTGTGGTTCAACATTTTATAATTCTTGCTTAGGTTGCAGCAGTAAATGTGTGTGTTGTTGTACAGATGTAGTCAAATACTCCATGAAGGGTAGCATGCAGAGGTGACAATATTTTGGAAATTGTGTCCTTTTCAGTGCAGTGGAACTTACTTCAGGGTAGCTTTGCCTGGAAGCACACTGCTCTCTTGACCAGCAGTTTTCTGCCTTAGGAATGGCTTCTTTCTCAAGTTTAAAAACTCCATTAACAATGTAATAGAACTTGACAACTAATCAATACCTGCCTGCTCCTCATTTCTCTTTGGAGGATATGGAGAGTCTGTGTGCTCAGAATGGCAATAAGCCAAGGAAATGCACACCATTTCCTATGGGGGTGACCAGCCTGTGGTGCGGAGTTGTTGTCAACTGAGGAGCGGTCGTTTTTGAACGATCAAGAAATTGGATCAAAGAAAGGCTTTTTGGGAAGGCTTTTTAGGGTAGAAGAAAGATGACTGGGATGGAGGGAAGTCTATAAAATGCCCAAGAAACAGAGCATTTTGCAAACCGAGATATATGTTCCTGACTCCTTGAGGAGGTAAATGAACTCTGCTACCACCTGATGAGGCGCATGAATTCCGGCAACTCAGCATTCCATTCCAGGTGTTGTTTTGGTTGCTCTGAGTCAGAGCATCAATCTATCTTGTGAACAGCAGGATTTGAGTCCAGTGGCACCTTAGAGACCAACAAGATTTTCAAGGTATAAGCTTTTGAGAGGCAGAGAAGAAGGGAGCTCTGACTCTCCAAAGCTTAAACCCGGGAAAATCTTGTCGGTCTCTAAGGTGCCATTGGACTCAAATCCTGCTGTTCTACTTCAGACCAACATAGCTACCTACTGAAAACCTTCTTGCAAAGTAAACTTTATCCATTGAGTTTTAACTGTTCAGTTCCAGATTTCAGCTTCCTGCAGGGAGTAGCTTGGCATTTTGTGATAGGGGTCTACTAATTTCTCCGCTTGAGGGCTCAGCTACACCCTGCTACTTGTTCCATGTATATGTTAAGCCATGCTCTTTTCTTTTGCAAATGCAACTGAAGGGCTTGCCTTTTCATGGAGGAAAGGGTGGGCATGAGGGGAGTTTAATCCTTTCTTCCTCCTGCTGTTTTTTGTTCCCTGGAGAACAGGACATACCCCCGAGCTGTTCTTACTCACAGGGGGAAATGCAGAGTACCCATATTGTTCATCCAAAGCCTCAAAAGCTGAGCAATGTCCCAGCGAAAGAGTTGCCACTTACCTGCGCCCTTCTCCACAGAGTCATCTTTCAGGCATTTCAAACAATGAGGAATTATCTTTGCCTAATAACATAACATTCATTTATATATATTTGATTTATATACTGCCCTTCAGGATGACTTAACACCCACTCAGAGTGGTTTACAAATTGTGCTATTAGTATCCACACGACAATCACCCTGTGAGGTGGGTGGGGCTGAGAGAGCTCCTAGAAGCTGTGACTGACCCAAGGTCACCCAGCTGGCTTCAAGCGGAGGAGTGGGGAGTCAAACCCGGCTCTCCAGATTAGAGTCCTGCTGCTCTTAACCACTACGCCAAACTGCCCTAGGGGTTCCTTCATGTCCTGTGTCTTTTACCTTCTCCAAAGTCTGAGGATACCAGAGCCATCCTCATGCCGGAAAAGTTTAAGAAATATCTCGCCAAGTGATGACTTGGGATGGTGCCCCCACCCCCAAAAGTCAGTAATGTGATGATCCTCTGGCCTACAGCGGCTTACAGCCTGCTCCAAACCTGGAAGGCGAGCTGTTGCCGCTTTTCCCATTTCAGGCAAAGCCATTAGATGAATCCTAAGATGATCTTAATCGCTTTCCCTTTCCATATGTTATCCTAGATCCAGATGTACCAGCTGTCCAGGCTTCTCCATGACTACCACAGGGATCTCTACAACCACCTTGAAGAGAACGAAATCAGCCCCTGCCTTTATGCTGCACCTTGGTTTCTCACCTTACTGGCTTCACAGTTTCCCCTGGGATTTGTAGCCAGAGTATTTGGTAAGACCTTTTTGGTACATTTGTAAAGGGAATGACAATGCTTAACTTTTGAGGTTGGCCTGATCAGAGCAGGGTTCCACCTACCCCCCCCCCTTACCCTTGTGCACCATTCGGGTGATTTCCAGTTATCTTTTTAGCCAAGAAATCTGACTGAATGAGAGTAGACCAGAAGATAAAACGGTTGATCTTTCTTTAAAAATTTGAGGCTGTGTTCAGATTTCTCCTATCCTGAAGAATCCTCTCCCCATATGAACCCCAGAGGACTCCAGTGATAAACATCTGTTAAAGATCCCTGGCCCCAGGGAGGCCCACCTGGCATTGACCAGAGCCAGGGCCTTTTTGGTCCTGGCCCCAGCCTGGTGGAACGCTCTGTCCAATGAGACCAGGGCCCGGTGGGATTTGTTACCTTTCCGCCGGACCTGTAAGACAGAGCTGTTCCGCCAGGCATATGGTTGATGTGAGGTGGTGCCTCCTAGCTGGAGGAGTACATCTCATGCCCTCCCTACTAGTTACACCCTCCATCTCTCACATATTTCCCTGCCAAATTGCTCTGGAGATGGCTAAAAAGGTGGTCGGCTAGATCATTGTGCCACTGTGATTCTATATATATGTATTTTAACTATGGTATTTAAATGTTTTATGGTTTTACATCGTATAAATTGTGATATGTAATTTAAATTTTAGTTGTAATCCGCCCTGAGCCTGCTGATGTGGGGAGGGCGGAATATAAATCAAATATATATAAAACAAACAAACAATGTCCGGGTTTTTAGCTGTGTATTAAGATGCATTTTTGTGGGCAGATAATGATGATGGTTGTTGTTATTGTTGTTGTTCTTTCTAAATCTGCTCTCCCTGCGAATGGGCTCAGAGCGGAATACAACATACATAAAATATATGAACATGTTAATTTAAGACCGGATAAAAACCTCAATAAATATAAAATACAGTATTTACACAGCAGGTATAAGCTGATCGTTCTGTCCATCCGTCACCTTTCCCATGTCACCCTGGAAACTAATTCTGCGAGAAGGGCTTGGAATTGTTAGCATAAAATTTTTCCCAGTGTTCTTTGGGGGGAAGCGGTGCAGCAAAACGGCTTGTGGAGTGGGTCCCACTAAGCACTGCTTTTCCAGTGGGCATCAGGAGGGTCAGCTGAGCCCATGATGGCTGCACCATGCAAGCACACGGCCACTGAGTGGCTAGTGGAACTTTGGTGCCTGCAAGTGAAGTCATTTCTCCACTGAAGACATGAGAGTGGGAGGAATACTTCTGTGGTGTACATTCCGTTCAAGCCTTGTACGAAACATAAACTGTTGAGTCTTTGCTCCATGTAGCTTCTAGTGCAGAAATGGCTCATGTGGCTCACATGGCTCACCGTATATATTAATATTGCTTAAGAATTAGTTTCCAAGGATTGCATGACGTTCAGACAGACTGACCCTTGATTTATTTGTTTCTTTTCTTATTTAGTGTGTGCATGTGTGCACACATGCTGGCTTGCCTCCCTACAAAACTGTTGCAACTTGTCTGCCACGCTGATGTCCACATCAAGCATATAATCTACAAAATCGCCTCTTAAGGAAACATAGTATTTTGTAATTGAGTACACGCAGCATAGATCACAGTCCTCTGAAATCAAATAAGGAAATATGTATTTAGAAAAAACAACATTAGACTATAAGAACACAATGTAAACTGAAATCATGCATGATAGTCTCTTAATGGGGCAAGTATCTTGATATTTCAAGTACTACCTCTAGTTAAGCACTTTACCTAATTGATACGTGGAACATAGTATCTTTTTGGGTTAGCATTATACATTACACCAGTTTGATGTAGTGGTTAAAAGCGGCAGGACTCTAATCTGGAGAGCCAGGTTTGATTCCCCACTCCTCCACTTGAAACCAGCTGGGTGACCTCAGGTCAGTCACAGCTCTTCTAGAGCTCTCTGCGCCCCACCCACCTTGTGGGGATAATAATCGCTCTGAGTGGCCATTAAGTTGTCCTGAAGGGCGGTATATAAATCTAATATTATTATTCTGGACTGATAGCTGTAAGTGCTTCCTTCTAAGCTGGCAATTTAACAATACCTTTCTGGAAGGCATTTGATCCTTCTTTTCTATGCTAGGGATTTTTTTAAAAAGAGAAGAAGATCCTATGGTCAAGTTCTTACCCGTATCATTTGTATCTAGATTGGAAATACCCTGTCTTGTCTTGGTTTTAATTGTTGACCTAAAGTGTGTGCACGTGTGTGAGCAACAGAGAAGAATGAATGATTTTCTTATAATGGAAATTGTTACACACAAGTCCACTGCAAGATGATTTGAGATTAGAGTCCATTTGTGGAGATTTCTTGCCTTTCCCGCACTAGGGGATATCAACCCAATTTGGCTTTCTTTGACTTGTGACCTTGGGCTTCATTTAATTAAAAACTCCCCATTGCCTTAAAATAAGGACTGACACATTTTTCCTGTGCTCTTGGAACTCTTTCACAATTTTTGTTCCTAATAAAAAGATATAGCCAGATAAGAGGGGTCCTCCAAGTGTAGAACACTCTAAAACAAATTACAAACCTCGAAGGTTATATGTTAAATATATTTTGTAATTTTTTATATTTTTAATTCTTACAAAAGTGCAAGTGTTCAAATGTGATAAATATTCTACAATAAATATACTACAGTAAATATACAGCTAATAAACCTTCATAAATAATCATAAATATTCATCAAGCGTCCAATCCTTCCAGTCCACTTTGAATTCCAAATGCCAGAGTTATAAACTGTATATTCTTAGTTCTTGTTCTATTTCAAAGCTGTTAATATCTGTGTGGAGCTTGAAAACTATAAATATGTGTGGAGTATCCTCAAATGACTGTATTGCCTAGTGGTTACAGCTGAAAAATCTCCAAGATTGGGCTATGAAAACCTGTATGATCTTGTTCTTTGTTCTGTTTCAAAACTGTTGATATTTGTTAGAAGTTTCAGAACTCTTCATATCCGTATGGAATATCTTCACACAACAACATTGCCCAGTGGTTAAAGCTGAGACCATCCAAAAATGGGCTGTAAGAGCCTGACGGGTGTC
The DNA here is from genome assembly GCF_028583425.1 of Eublepharis macularius. Classification (NCBI taxonomy): domain Eukaryota; kingdom Metazoa; phylum Chordata; class Lepidosauria; order Squamata; family Eublepharidae; genus Eublepharis; species Eublepharis macularius. The sequence continues at coordinate 22,958,975 of NC_072792.1, read as the reverse complement.
GCCAGCCTGCTATCCCGTTTCGACAATGTCTTTTTCAAAGGCTCAAATCAACATACAAATCACTCCAACACCACCACACTCATTTCCTGGAAGATGAAAGAGCCGACGGTCCATTGTGTTCATTTTTTTGTCTGTCCTTGTGTCTCTTGTATCAAATATGTTTTTCAGTTTTAATAACTGACAGTAATGAAATGGGAGATTAAATCTGAATAGTAATTGAATCACTTTTTTGTCCCCACCCCCCAGATATTATTTTTCTTCAGGGAACAGAAGTTATATTTAAAGTAGCACTCAGCCTGCTTAGCAGCCAAGAGACACAAATCATGATGTGTGAAACTTTTGAGAACATAGTGGAGTTTCTGAAGAACACTCTTCCGGATATGACGAAGCCCCAGATGGAGAAGATTATCACACAGGTAATTGCCATCCTTTCCCACCAATTTAATGCATCACGATGTGGATTCTTACAGTCTCTCTACATGAGACACCTCAGTGCATGTTTGTCAAGTGTAGGGAGATGTAATGTAAGCCAGGTAGGGAAGTTTAAAAGTACATAGTTGGTGGAGATTGCTCCTCAGAGGGTTTGTTAATTTCATCTTCACCTCCCCAAAGGCTCTGTCAATTTCACCTCTCCAGTCTAAAACTGTGTGGGATTGCAACCAGAGGGCAGTGGGGAATGGAAATGGGCTGGAGCTGCCTTCCAGAGATGGGCTTAGACCCGGATTGATTATAATGGGCTGAAGTTTCTCTTCTGGCATTTCATAGCCCCTGCACACAGCTCCAACTTCACACACCCTGCTGCCAGCTGTGTCTTTTTAAACTACTCTTTCCAGCTACCATTGCATCTTCCGACACGGGTTCTTCACATGTCAGATGTCTCATGTAGAGAGATTCTTATATTAGCTTCCTGAAGTCCTGATTCATAGATTGTGTCTGACCCAGTGGTGTTCTTCAACTTTATTTACTTTATACTGCTTTGAATCAGAAAGTGTTCTTTGCAAGCCACAACCCAGAAAGCAAATAGGAATGAGTTACTTATGTGTAGATCTTCTGACCAGGACAAATATCTCCAGCCTGCCCCTTGTCACATTGGACTGCAATCTTTCTTTGGAAGCAGAAATCCCTAGATGAGTCCTCTTGTGCATACTCGGAAGGAGAGATGAGTAAAGCTGTCTGTTCTGTGTCTCCTCTGCTTGAAGCAACAGGCTTGGGTGCCTTTCTGTTTTGGATGTACCCTGTGATAAAAGCTGTTGTGAACTCTTTTTCAGTGGGCCAGTGTAGCAACTTTACCTGCTACTTTCCGCATTCTAAAAAAAGTCCAAATAGTTGCTGACTCCATGCAAGTCTTTTTGAGTTCTTTAGATAATCCTAAGCATGCTAGCTAGAAATCGCAAACCTTTCAGACACTCCTGCTGTCACATGACTCCATGCAAGTCTTTTTGAGTTCTTTAGATAATCCTAAGCATGCTAGCTAGAAATCGCAAACCTTTCAGACACTCCTGCTGTTACATGACTCCTGTTCTTAATTTACCTGGGGAGCCATCAAAGCCATCTCACCTTAGGAGATGAGTAGGCACCTACCTGAACACATGCAGCTGCCTGATACTTTGGTCTGTCAAGGTCACTGTTGGCCACAGTTTCCCAGGGTCCTCACGTCTTTTGCACAGCCTTCTACCTGGGCCTTTTAACTGAAGAGCCTGGGGGGTTGAACACAGGACTTCCACATGCAAAGTAGAGCTCTACCACTGAGCCCCTCCCTAAAGAAGCCTGCCTTTCTCAAATTCTCCCATGTAATATCTGTCATGACCAGCATCTTTTACAAGCACACTGTTCTCCTCTTTTCCTGGTAGGTATTTGAGATGGATATTTCTAAACAGCTTCATGCCTATGAGGTAGAGTACCACGTTCTGCAGGACGAACTTCAGGATGACTCGAACCCGTGCGACGATGGCGAGGCTCCGGAGAAACTTGAAAGGGTGAACAGTCAGCTCAAGAAACAGAATATGGAGCTCTTGGAGAAACTGCAGGTAAATGGCAAAGGGCCGGTCTCAGAGTTCAACAGAAGCTATAGATCCTAGGACTCTTGACCGCTGCTGAATGTCTAAAACTTGTTGCGAGGAGGAGAGGGGTGATTAATTTCCTCACAGGCCCATTCCTAAGATGGCCTTTCCACATGCACGTTTCTTTTGGCTGTGGAAGGGAGGCATCAGGGAAGGGGGGGGGGTAAGAATTATGCATCCGGGGTCCCAAATCACATCCCCTCCAAATCACATCTTCACTGCTTTTTTAGATGTTTGGAGTTCCGCAACTTCTGCATATTTAGTTTGGCCACAATCAGGGCTTTTTTTCAGCGGGAATGCGGTGGAACGGAGTTCCGGCACCTCTTGAAAATGGTCACATGGCCGGTGGCTCCACCCCCTGATCTCCAGATAGAAAGGAGTTTAGATTGCCCTCTGCACCGCGGCGTGGAGGGCAATCTAAACCCCCCTATGTCTGGAAATCAGGGCGGGGCCACCATCCATGTGACCATTTTCACCGAGGGCAATTTAAACTTTTAAAAAAATCCCCCCTTGTTCCAGCTGACCCAAAGTAACATCATTGTGCAGTCCTGAGTTCCACCACCTCTTTTCCCAGACAAAAATCCCTGGCCACAATCATTATCCCTGTTTCTCTCTCTCATACGTGTTTTGCCATTCCCCCAAGGAATTCAGGGACTGGCATAGATATCGTTCTCCCTTCGTCCCATTTTATCCTAACACCATCCTTTCAAGGTAGGTTAGGCAGACAGACAGACAGACGAACAGTCCTGAGGGGACACCCTGATGAGATTCATGGCGGAGTGGGGATCTGAACTGGGTCCTAGTCCAGCCCTCTAGCCTCTACACCATACTGGCTTTTTAGGACCTGTATTGGACCAGGATCCACCAAATTAGTTATGGTGCAGTCCCATCTGATTGCTTTCAGTGGGGCATGTAGCCAATTAGCAGAATGTTTGGCTGTACTGTATCACTTTAAGCTGTTGGTGCAGAATTGACGTATCATCATCGTCATCATCATCTCTATTTTCCACAGTCCACCACATGTTTGGGCTGGAATTTTTGGTCCCCTCGCCGACTTGGATTTTATCCCAGATCTAAGAGTCAGTGAGGTATCTCCTTAGCACGTGGTGGCAGCATCATTATTTGCAGCCCATCTTTCTCACTCAAACTCGAGGTGGATTACAAAATATGAAAAAAAATTCAATGAAACGGCACAGATCATTAATAAACAAAACAATGCAGCGGGCTAAGATTGGAAGACGGTGCAAGCAAATAGTTAAAAAACTGATGCAAGAAAGCAATCAGTGTAGGTAAAGAACTCCCTAAAGCGAGAAAACTGTCTTAAGGTATGACATATCTATACTAAATATAGGTTTGCAGAGGTAGATGACATTGTAATACTGTCCTTTATACAGTCATAACAACAACCAGCTAAAACCATCAAAATTGACGGCTGCACATTTAAACATCTCTAAAAGCCTGCCTTCCTAAAACACAGTAAAGACAGGCCTCTCTAGGAAAGGCTTCCTAAATCTCTTGTCACTATAACAGAGAAGATAGTGCTCCCAGATTAAGCCCTTTAATGGCTGCATCTGCTGGACCTTTCTGTCTCTCATGAGTCCCTTGCAGCTGTAGCTGACATAGTGGTGTTTCCTAAACATCTGGTCACTGTCAGACACTTTCTGAATCAGAATTCAAAAGACTTTAACTTTAAAAAGTGTTATTTGCCTGGAGAAGGAGGGAAGATTGAGCATTTGGGCATGTTGTCCACTGGACTCCTGAAGCCGTAAGGTGGCAAAATCTGTAACAGCTTCTAGTATTCTGGAGTGTGAGTGTGTACATATGAGAATGTGGCCGTATTCACACTGCTTACCAGCCATGGAACATCGCGCCAAGCTCCCCGAATGACAGCGTCTTCCTGGCACGATTTTGTGTGAACTCGTGCAAAATCGTGCCAGGAAGACACTGTCGCTCCGAGAGCTTGGTGCGATGCCCCTTTTGAGTGCCTCCTTATTTTAACACCTCCATCTTGCTGTCTTCTGCTAGGCAGCTCATGCTAGGCTCCAGAGCGTGGAATTGAATTTGGAAGACGTCTTGGCGAGAGAGAGCAAAATGAAGAGCCTGATTGTGTCACTGGAACAAGAGAAGGGGGTTTACCGAAAGACTATTGAGAAGATGTGTCAGTACCTGTCTGCCGAGGCATTGTCGGCCTGTGAGCAGCTGCTGAAGGAGGCAGACTGTAAACCAAACATAATCTAGAAAAAAGCCATAAACCAAGAGCCGCAGGCAACCCCATTTCTGACAATAAAGGAAAGGGACAGACCAGCTGATGTAAAGAATATCTGCTCCACCTTACACGGGTACCGGGATTCTTAGAGCACGAAGAGAGGCCTTTTCAACATTGATATGCAAATCCCAGGTTAAATGTTTTTCATAATGTGTGTACATAAACTGCAATGCAAAAAAAATAGAGGAGGGGGGAGGTAAAATCTAATGAAGACAATTAGATTATATATATTTAGGATTGATCTACAGGTGGTGTGTGTGTGGCAGGGTGGGGGGTGAAATTTCACTAATGGAGATCACTGATAACTTTAAAAATGTCAACCTCGGTATGTTTTCTTGACATGTAGTAAAAGGAACACTGTTGTGTCTTTCTGTACATTAATTAATACTTGAAAAAGAAACAAGAATGTAATTTTTTTCCCCTCCAAAGAAAAGCATGTTTCTCATCGTAATGGGGAATTTCTTTTGTAGAGGCAATGATGGGTGGCGAGGAGAGAGGGGAAATGAGGAAAATCTCGACAAGCTCTCATGTGCCTGTAATGAATTCTACTGACAACTGTGTGTATGTAACAATAATCCCCACCGGCTGCCCAGAGATGACTTTGCTACTGAGAATTGCCAGTGCCAAGGGGATTTTGCAGCATGCCGAAGTAGCCTGGCCTTCTTTTTCCAGCTGTGTCTCCCAAAGTTGAGGAGGGAGAAGATAAAGGTCGGAAGTACCTCTTTTCGGCTCCTGACCCCTTACTCCACGAAGAGCTAAAATGGCAGCAGTCTCACCAAGATGCTGAAACTGCTGACCCGTATCATCCCAGACTGTCAGTGGGAGAGGAAATGCCGAAGCGCGCGTGCAACTAACCTGTCGGGAAGAAGGCGCTAGGTTTTTGTATGTGCAAGCCTTGTTCATAGAGAGAACGTTCAAATGTTTCATCTCCCACCTACAGCCTGACGTGGTACAGCCCAGCAGTGGGTTCCTTGCATGGGGTTTCTCCTCATCCATTTTTAGCACTTGAGGAGCGGAAGATTTGGTGTACTTTTGAGTGCAAATGGTTTGTCCTGCAATTGCGCATGTGCCGTTATTACAGGATTTCAAGGAGCCAAAGGAATCTTGTAAGACGCTTCGTTGTTTTCTTGTGTTTCAAGGACCGTTGGGATCAGTGATCCTTCCGACGTTCCTCTTTGTTGGAACTAGAGCACTGGATAAAATTGAAATCGTTTTAAGAGTTCCTTAAATATGTAAGTTCACAACACAGCAAAGATGCACTCGCCCCAGAGAAGCACGTAGGCTTTAGTTGTGTTAACTCTCCAGGGAGGCTGTAATCTAGATCTAGTGGTTGATACATTTCAGCTGAAAATATTTGCTCTGTAGCACACTTTCTTTCCTTTACTCTTTTTTTTTTAAAAAAAGAAGGCTGTAGATACCGTTTGATGCTCTTCAGACAGCTTCTGCCTTTAGCTGCTGCTCTGCGTTATTTTGATGCTGGGAGAGGGTTCTCTTCTGCCAGATGCCGGAGTAAAAAAAATAGACGATATATAGGGAATGACAAAGCTATGAAAATAGCTGTCAGTCATACACAGGAAATGTGCATTTTGGAAAATGCTTGAATTATTGTGAGGTTCAGTAGGGATTTATTATTTGTCACATTGTTTTTAATAATAAGAAAAGTGCCAAATTCTGCCAAGTTGTCTTACTCACAGCAGGTGTGTGTGTGTATGTGTGTATGTGGAGGGTGCCAGGGCTTTCTGTGTAACATGCATTATGCAAGCGACAAGCAAAATGGGGTGGGTGTGTGTGTGTGTGTGTGTTAGAAAGTTATGTTGCTTTTTTTGTGTGTGCTTCAGCATCTGTCCTCTTCTAGTACTGATGTGATTTTCATGGTTACTGTCCAGCAGGAAAAAACGGAAATTCTAGGCGTTGATGTATTAATTTTTGTCTTGCAAGAGAAAAATTGGACAGATTGTACCCAGTATTCTTTACATGCCATTAGTTATTGCCTCTTACTGAGTGACTAAATTCACACGGGATTAGGTGGCATTGCAATAATACTGTGTTTCACCAGTTCAAGGGAGAGGAGAAGCCATTTGAGCTAATTTGGTGCATACGGAATCAAGTCCCAGAGAACCGTGGAACTGTATACAGCAACAATCGAGCTGTCCAGACACACCTTGCACTTCTTTTTGAATTTCTTTGAAAGGCACAAAACATTTTACTCTGTGTTGGACTTCTGTTGACTTTTGAGTTGTTCATTCATCACCTGGGACATTTCCAATAAATGTCATTGCTGCAATTCCCTTGGCTTGGTTCTGTTTGTAATATGGATTTTTTTTTTTTAATACGGAAAGCTTGGGTAGAGAAATCTCCCCACCGCTTCCCTTGGTATGTTTAATCTGATCCAGCTCGCTTGCTTTCTGATTCTGAAGCAAAATTTACACCATGGGGAAAAACTCCCCACAAAAACATCAAGGAATTGCAATCAATACAAATAGAATGGTAGGAAAGTTATTAACATTCGAAGCCTATTTTCTCTCTGGGGGCCACTCAAAACATCTGGGACTGAACCTGGCAGCAGAATTACTGACAGAAGGAATAAACTATGCAGATACATCATCGAGTGTCATTTATTTAGAAGTATTTAGCATTGTTTGCATCATGATGTGTGATTTCTAATCTTGTAAAGATGATCGCTATTAAATATAAGCAAATTAGCCAGGCTACAGCTGTGATGGTTTTTAACGTGCCAAAATATTCCGATTGTAGTTTTGTGTATTTCATGCTACTAACATTCTGTGAAATTACATAACTTCTATATATCGTGCGAATTCATTATTTGACTAATTTGTAATTTTCCTCATCTTGGGTTTTCCAAGTTGGTCAAGAAAACTAAAGGTTGCTTATCCTTTGAAAATCTTATTCCGCACTTCCTGTGGATTCTGAGATTTCAGCAAGACACTGACCAATTGCTTTCAAGCATCTCTTCACAGCCATGAAGACTGGAAACTTGCGTTTGTTTTTAAAACGAACAGCGAGTCCTGTGCTCTGAAACAATCACAGTGTATGTACGACTTTCATGATTTTGCTTGAGGGGACAAGGACCTTGTGGTTCTTAAAAGGTAGCAAAATAACATTTCCCTTCCAAGTGAAGGGGAAAGACATGAGACCTTTTTCTGTGACCTACCTTGCAATTTCTTCTTGTGCAAAGCAAGGGTTAGGCTTGAGCGAGAAATTACCAGCAGCTTAGATTTCTCTTGCGGCAACTTTATCTCATTGTATCTGGAATTCTACTCCAAACATTTAGGACCATTGCTACCGGGGATCTGATATCTGTGTTGCCAAAACATTTTGAGGGCTTCTCGGAGTTACTGGGGGTGGAGGGTTGAGGTAAGGTGGAAAATATTTTGTTTCCTGATTTTTCTTTGTAGCTGCTTCATATTTTCTACGCCACAGTAGCCAGACTAACAGGATCAGATCTAGTACGTCTAGCCACTCCTCTGCTTGAAGCCAGCTGGGTGACAGTCACAGCTTCTCAGAGCTCCCTCAGCCCCAACCACCTCACAGGGTGTTTTGTTGTGAGGATAATAACAACACACTTCGTAAACCACACTGTGTGGGCATTAAGTTGTCCTGTAGGGCGGTATATAAATTGAATGTTATTATTTATTATAGCCAGTTTCACTCCTTGAGGGGACACTTGAACCTCAAGAGAAGAAGCCTTGAATTTTTTTTTCCTTGTAGGCCTAGATTTGAAGTGCCCAATTAATGGTTTTTTAAAAGTGCTCTAAAACTTTTCCAGTCATATGTTTGTGTAGGCAGTATCAGTTGCTCATTAATAACTCCGGAATGGACATATATACAAATCTATGAAAATAGTGTGGTTCTCATTTCTGTTGGGCCTGACTCCTGGCAAGAGAGTGGAAGAAGACAGAAGGCTTCTGGCCAGCAAAGGACACGCTCCTGATGACACCATCTACATAGCCAGTCATTTATTTGCAGCAGTCTTCTTTCTCCTTTCCCTTCCTAAACCACGGCCTATGACAGGAAGAACGGATGAAAACACAACCTGTGCTCCCAGGTCCTTAACTTTTTTACCCAGAGCCACATAGTCTCTTTTAATGCGTTCTGGACTGTGCCGGGCAATATAATTTGTTCCCATGTGCATCAGGAGCACCGCCAGCGCCAGGCTTGTGCGCGACCCCCCCCCCCCAGACTGCATGATGACATCATGTGATGACATCATGCAGTAAAGCCGGGGCCATTGACCAGCGGGTGGCTGGGGTGGCGCGAGGAGGCTGCCCGCACTCTGCACACCGTCCCAGCCGCCTGCCGTCCCTGGCCCGTGGCTGCTGCACCCGCCCAGGGGCGTGTGGCGGCAGTGGTGGTGTGGGGCTGGCAGGCGGCAGCGCGGGCCATGCACACCAGCTCTGTGGTGCGCCTCCACCCCCGGTACCCCCTCCGGCGCCCCCTCTGGCCCAGCAGCACCCACGGTTCCCACCTCACTGCCTCAATGGTGGCGCTGGGCCTGATCAGGAGGAAGGGATAATAATCTGTGGGTTTGATAAGTCTTCCTATCCTATCTGTCACATCCTGGATGCGTGCACCTGGTAGACAGCATACCTCTTGAGACGACAAGTCCGGTCGGCACACTTTACCCCTCTCAGTAGGGAGTCCCCAGTTAGCAGCACATGCCTTCTCCTATGTTGAGGAATGGAAGCTCGAGTCTTCACTTCCCTTTGGTTGTGAACTCGCAGGAAAACCTGAAGACTCCCCTCCCCCCCCCCCAAAAAGTGGTTTCTGAAGGGAGATTGGACAGTTTCATTATCATAGACTAAAAACACTTGTCCTCCTTTTAATTTTTTTTTTTTTACTTTGCACATGCGCAGTTGCGTGCAGCTACTGTTGCAAGCAGGCTTCTGTGGCTGAACAGAAATGGGAAGAAGGAAGGGAAAGTGCTTCTGGGGAAGAACAGGACGGAGATTGAGAGGAGTAGGCAGTTTCTTCAAATTCGTATGCCAGAAAATTGCAAAAAAAAAATCCACTGGAAACCCGCAGTAAAAGAAAACATCGGAGCAAGTGTGGTCCGAGAAAAATGCAGAAACCCAGTAAAAAAAAAAGTATGCACACAGTGTGCACGCTTGGGGGAAAGCCACCTGAGTTCCGAGGATGAACTACACCTCTAAGGACATGCAGAAATGGCTGGTGTCATCAGCTACTACAGACATGTCATTTTCCTATCCTGTTGTGGTTGCCTTGCACAAAAGTTACTTTTGTGTTTGTGTTTAGCCAATATAAGGATTATGTGTGTGTGTGCACCTCCCCATGCTTCATCTCATGTGGTATTCCTCAGGAGCATGGTGCCTAAAGGATTCTGAAGAAGGTGCCAGGCAGGGTTTGGGGAGGTGCATTTCAAAGGTGAGTTGCTACCACCCAAAAAGCCCTGTCTTTGGTCACCGCCCACCTTACCTCTGCAGGGAGGCACACAAAGAGCAGGGGTTTGGAAGAGAATCTCAACTGGTGGGCTGAACAATATGCTACGGAGTGAGGGCAAGTTCCAAGGCAACAAGCATGGGGGCGGGGCAGGGGGAGATGCCATTACACCATTGATCATCTCGTCTTTTTTTTCCTAATGGCTGAAGCTGCAAGGTGAGGTATTTGGGCAGAAACCGGGAATGCCAGAGGCTCAGTCGAAGAAGAGAGGGAGAAAGTTGTTGAATGGTGGAAGCTCATCTTGACCAGCCCTGTATTTATTGATATTTACTGTATTTACCAAATTATTCAAAAAGGCTTTTGTATTGTAGGGAGGGGCTCTCAGGTGCTTCGCTAATGAGTTAAGGACCGTAGACTTCACCACTATGTTGCCTTATGTACTTCCCGTTGTCTTAAATATGTTCTTCTATGAGCTACTTGTGCTTCATGTGGTCTAATGTCAGCTCTAGAATTGCTTATGTTCTGTTTCAGCATTTCTTCAACTCTGTATTGGATTCTTACTAACGCGATGCCTTTGTAAAATTGTGTTTATTTACCCTACGGCATTATTTATGGAAATGTCCTTGAAATTGACTGTACTAATCTCACACTGCGTAATCCGCCTTGAGTCTCAGTGAGAAAGGTGGATTATAATAAATAAATAAATAAATAAAATAATGAGCAGACAACACACCATGGTAGAGCAGAGATGTGGGCCCATTCAGTTCCAAGAGACTGGCTTGGTTAAAGTCAGAGGAGGCTGAGAGACCCCAGGTCTGCCCGGCTTCGGCCAGCCTGAACAGTTTCATGTTAATTATTGTTAAATATACCTTGTCATTTCAGTCTCTGTATGACAAGAGGGAAAAGATACTGGTAGTTTGCTTATTGGTTGTTCTCATCGATGCGTATCGCAATGTGGGATCGTACTGTCCAAAGACTTGAACGCCCTCAAGTCTTTAATTTTAAAGACGTTTTTAAAAATGAAGTCTCTCTTTGAGTTTCAAATGAAGTAGAACACTCAGAAGTCATGTCAGTCCTCTAATAATTACCACAACTATGGTTTTAACATGCAGTTTCCAGCAATTCCTAGAGAGGCATGATTTCACTCTTGGGGTGTGTGTGTGCATTTTCATCTTCCAGGGAGAAGGTGAGAAGTTTGTGCTCCACTGTGAGAAACCCCTTCTGTAGCCCTATGGGTTTGGCCCAGTGTTGGAGTCGGGGGGTGGTAAAATGGTATTTTGCACCTGATAGGCGGGTCATAGAACTGGCCTGAGGAAAGAATTTCCCAAGGTAATTTTTGAGAAGAAAAGGGAGTCAAAAGCTATCTGTGTCCAGGGATGAGAACAGCAAAACCTGAGAAAGAGCCTCAAGAAAGCAGTAGCAGCAGAAAGCAGAAAGCAGAAAGCCTCAAGAAAGCAGTAGCAGCAGCTGGAACGTAGCCCTGTAGCAGCTAGGACCAAAGGTGAAAGACTTTCAGAAGAGAGCCAGTTTGCTGTAGTGGTTAAGAGTGAGGGACTCTAATCTGGAGAGCAGGGTTTGATTCCCCACTCCTCCACTTGAAGCCAGTTGAGTGATCTTGTGTCAGTCACAACTCTCTCAGAACTCTCTCAGCCCCACCCACCTCACAGGGTGATTACTGTTGTGGGGATAATAATAACATACTTTGTAAACTGCTCTGAGTGGGTGTTATGTTGTCCTGAAGGGCAGTATATAAATCAAATGTTGTTGTTATTATTATAAGACCTTGGAGAGTAAGAGTACCCTTTGGGGACATGTTGTTGTACAATATCCAACAATATAACGATAACAACAACAACATTTGATTGATATACCACCCTTCAGGGCAACTTAACGCCCACTCAGAGCAGTTTGCAATGTGTGTTGTCGTTATCCTCTTGACAATCACCCTGTGAGGTGGGTGGGGCTGAGAGAGCTCTGAGAAAGCTGCAACTGGCCCAAGGTCACCCAGCTGGCTTCAAGTGGAGAAGTGGGATATCAAACCCGGCTCTCCAGATGTGTGAGGTAACGTTTCATGTGTAGTTCAAGTATATGGAAGTTGACTGGCTGCTGCCATTATCTGCCACAAAAGGTGGACTTTCTCCATGCTGACTTCCGACATGTGCCTAGTGGCACACTGAGGTGCGTTCTCACCGTCACTCAGATTTACCCTCCCTATTTGATACAACGTCCAGTAAATGCGGCAGGATCAATAAACAGCATACTTGTTATTTAGCTGACTTTGCTGGGGTTATGTTAATCAGCTAGAAAATATCTTTTTCTGTCGCCCTTGAAAGCTGTTTTCTCCCCCCCCCCCTTAAAAAAAACTGGCAATTTTAATCCTCCTCCTTTGTGTTTTCAGAGTTGGAATGCAATCATAAAAGTTAATGTGGCTCTTCATAAGGTTGCCTTCTGTAAGTGTGAGCGTCATAATGGAGATTTAGTGGGCTGTAAACAGGATGTCGAACGTTGCCCTCCGTCAAAAATTAATGATGGCAATGGAGATTAAATCATTCTTCCGTGAAAATTCAGCACATAATGCCGGGAGAGGACGGCAGGCAAGCTCAAAATAGGCCGTTCCCTGGAGATAGCCCCAAGAGCTTGCGGCTTCCTATTCTATGCAGAAGCCACGGTCCACAAAGGGGAGCTGTTGCTAACGCTAAACCCTGTGGAAATGCATGGTAATCTTTGTGTGCAGTTCCAGGTGGGAGCTGTTCTTCATATGTATGTTCTGACTTGATCATTTTGGTCTGTCCCTAAACTTTTGTTTCAAGCGTTGCTGTATGGGAGTCGGGGACTAGTTAACATGAGAACATCGTGGTCCTTAATGGCCCTGGATGTTTTCCTTTAAATGGCAATTGACCTGCAGAGGTCAGGTCTGAGGATTGTGTTCTGCAATGTGTGTATGTGTGTGTGTGACAGAAACAAGCATTTTGCAGTTGTGAAGCTGGAATTAGTCAAAGAGCTGGACTTTCTTTGTGAACTTGGGGAAGGGGGAAAGATTAAGCCAAATTAGAATCTAATATGTATTTTTGTATGCCTTTGCAGGCTGCATAGAGGAATAAATTTACCTCCATATACATTCTGCCTGGGGAATACAAGTGGGGAACCTGCAAGGATTTGCAAAGGGCATCTCATTTCCCCCATATCCCCCTCCCCAACTATTTTCTCTTTCCCTTTCTTGGTAGTTCCCATGGTGTCTACCCTTTTCCTGCTCCCTTCCCTTCTTCCCACCCAGCAGCCAACAAAGAGCTACCTACCAAAGATCCAGTTTGATATAATGGCTAAGAGGATTCTAATCTGGAGAACCGGGTTTGATTCCCCACTCCTCCGCTTGAAGCCAGCTGGGTGACCTTGGGTCAGTCACAGCTCTCTGGAGCTTTCTCATCCCTACACACCTCACAGGGTGATTGTCATGATGATAACAACAACATACTTTGTAAACCACTCTGAGTGGATGTTAAGTTGTCCTGAAGGGCGGTATATAAATCGAATGTTGTTGTTATTATTCTGCTTGGTTATTTTGTAAATAAAGCAATTATTGCAAAGAAATCTTAACTCTCTAAAGACATCATAAATCTCTAATGCCCTCTAACCCACAGAAATGTAATCCCAGCTGTGTTGCCTTTGGGACTTTTCCTCTACTGTTGATCTCCATTTCCTCACAAATACTCTCTCACATTCTAGTGGGACCAAGAAACCAAAGCTGGCTGGAACTAGGCAAATAAGAAGCAGTTTTGCTTTTTAATGGTGGCAGTCCCTGGAGTCACCAAGAGTGGGGAACAGGCTTAATTTTTACTCCAGCACTGTCTGCTTGTCCATGGAGATAGATCAAGATGTAAGCTGTGACCCTCGAAAGCTCATACCCTACCACAAATTTTGTTAGTCTTATAGGTGCTTCTGGACTCTTGCTCTTTTCCACAGCTTTAGCATGGTTTTCACTTTCCTCCATATAGTTTTCCATTCATAACATAGGGACCAGATATGTACTTGGTCCTTCACAGGGACGGACAATCATATATTTAATCCCAAACCAGACTACAGAGTAAGGATTAATGGATCCACAAAACGGAGCTGGGACAGAAAGATGATTTCTCTACAAATCAGATGTTCCAAGTTTGCTAAAAAATATGAAATCTAAAAAAAGAAAAGGGAAATTAACACACACACACACCAATAATAAAAACAATGCCTGGAACTTTAAGAAAAGAATGCCCACTGAGCTCTGAGTTGCCATTTTGGAAGTTGCTAGGCAACCACATTATTGTGAAGCATTCTAAGCCTTGGCTCCTGTGAAGCAAAGCTATGGGGAGGGAGAAGGGGTGGACTTGGACTTTGTTTGGGGAAAGGCTGCCAGGTAGAGGGAAGAAGGGAAAGCTGAAGACAGGGGAGAAGATAGATGGTGACGAGGACAACAACAACATTCAATTTATATACCGCTCTTCAGGCCAATTTAACACCCACTCAGAGTGGTTTACAAAGTATGTTGTTGTTATCCTCATGACAATCACCCTGTGAGGTGGGTGGGGCTGAGAGAGCTCTGGAAGAGCTGAGACTGATCCAAGGTCCCCCTGTTGGCTTCAAGCGGAGGAGTGGGGAATCAAACCCAGTTCTCCAGATTAGAGTCCTCTTAGCCACTATACAAAATTGGCTCTCTGGTAGGTAGCTCTTTGTTGGCTGCTCGGTGGGAAGAAGGGAAGGAAGCAGGAAAAGGGTAGACACCATGGGAACTACCAAGAAAGGGAAAGAGAAAATAGTTGGGGAGGGGGGATATGGGGGAAATGAGGTGCCCCCTGCTTTTTTATTTTTTAAAAAATATTAAATATTTATTTTATTTTAAATTTAAAATTTTTAAAAATATTTTACACAAAAATGCATTTGTTTAGACATTTTTACCGCACCTTTCTCGCTGGAGGTATCCACAGCAGTTTTCTTGTTATAGTGCAAGAATCCTGATTGGAGAAAACCTACTTCGACATGCTCCGCTGTGGGTTATGTTCCATTTCTTGTCAAGCCAGATTTCTTAATCTAAAAACATTTCCGTAAATAAAAGTTTTCTGCAAAAGGCACTGTGATTTTTGAAGTGACCACTAGATGGCAACATAACTTTGAGTACTTTCAGATGATTGACGTTTATGGTTTGGAGGATTCCCAACCTGATTTTTCAGGTTATTGTTCTGTAAAAATGTAAACAGACGGACACATATGCAGATTATGCGTGGTTGCCAGCTCATGATTTTATGAAGAGAGAGCCTCCATGAAACACATTCCTTAGTTTAATTTTACACACAAAAATTGCTGCAGAAAATAACCCCACCTTTCTTTCATTATCTTGGTGCAGGAAAAGTTCTTCTGTACAGAAGTGATGGAAAGGGAATAGAAGCAAGCTCATATATCTAACATCCATATGAAGAGGGATTTGTCTATTTGATAGTACCTACAGCGTGTTCTCTTCTGCTGCAGATTCTCATGTGAAAAAAAAATCTCCCTTGCTCTCCCCCATCTGCTTCTGGAAAAAAACATTCCTCTTCCTGTTGATTTTTGAAGCTTGGTGTCCAACAGGTTAACATATTACAGTACTCCTGGGACAAACACTCGAAACAAAAAAGACTTACAAAGCAGCAACCGTTTCTCTGCAACGGCGGGATGCGTCCCTTGGTTAAAGAATAGATGAGAGCTCATTCCATGGAGGCTTTTTGTTAATAGCGTGCCTGGTGCGATGATTAAAGCGGCGGCCGTAAAAAAAAAAACTTTTCGGCGAGTAATCCCCATTGAATGACATAGGACTTACTTCTGGGTAGGACTTGTTTGGCTTGCCCCCTAAAGTACTGAAACCCTTCAGATTATGAATTTCAGTTTCTTTACCGATGCTGGTCTGATGAGGTTCCCTACTGAAGAAAATCTGTTTTGCAAATATTTGTCATAATTTAAGATTACTGTATGCACATCTACTTTTTGCACTGTGTTAAGTCTTCCCTGCCCCCTGTTATTATTGTGTTATGGCCTATGGTGACCCTATGAATGAAAGACCTCCAAAGCATCCTGTCATTAACAGACTTGCTCAGATCCTGCAAACTGGAGGACATGGCTCCTTTTATTGAATCAAGCCATCTTGTTTTAGTTCTTCCTACTGCCTTCCACTTTTCCTAGCATTATTGACTTCTCCAGAGAGAAGTCAAAGTACAATAGCCTCAGTTTTGTCATTTTACCTTCTAGGGAGAATTCAGGCTTGATTTGATCTAGTATCCACTTATTTTTCTTTTTGGCTGTCCTTGGTATCCACAAAACTTTCCTCCAGCACCACATTTCCAATGAATCCATTTTCTTCCTGTCCGCTTTCTTCACCATCCAACTTTCACATCCATACATTGTAATGGGGGAATACCATTATTTGGATTATCTTGATCTTGGTTCCCAGAGATACATCTTTATCTTTAAGGATCTTATCTAGCTCTCTCACAACTGCTCTTCCTAGTCTCAATCTTCTGATTTTTTCATTGCAGTCTCCCTTTTGCTTGATGATTGAGCCATGGAATAGAAAATCTTGAACAAATTTCAATTTCCTCATTGTCATCTTTAAAATCGTGTAATTCCTCAGTAGTCATTTCTTTTGTCTTCTTGATGTTCAGCAGTAATCCTGCCTTGGTGCTTTCTCTTTTAACCTTCATCAAAAGACATTTCAAGTCTTCACTATTTTCTGCCAGTAACATAGTGTCATCTGCATATCTCAAATTGTTAATGTTCCTCCCACCAATTTTCACTCCACCTTCTTCTAGATCTAATCCAGCTTTCCTTATGATATACTCTGCATATTAGAAGGACCATATACATGGCACTTCATAGAGCATCAGAAATCAGGACCCTGCCTTGGAAGAATTTATGATCTAAATTTTGATAGTGGAGAGAACAACAAAGGAAAAAGGAGAGCTTAGCAAAGGATGAACACCGTCAAAGACAGAAATGCAACCTTAATTTTGGTTACCATAGGGCACACCCACAGCTCAAAACAACAATTGGAAGAAGAGATAAGTGATGACACCAAAGAGGAGCAGGCATAAACTTTTGCATGCTTCTGGTATTTCTAACAGGAGGTGTACACTCACTCAGTATGTACCACTAATGGATTATTTATTTACTTGCCTGTGTTATGTGACATCAAGTCGCTTCGGATGCATTGCGACCCTATGAATTAATGACCTCCGAAATGTCCTATCGTTAATAGTCTCGGTCACATCTTGCAAACCGAAGGCCATGGCTATCGAGTCAGTCCATCTGAATTTGGGTCTTCCTCTTTTCTTACAGCCATCAACTTTTCCTAGCATTATTGTCTTCTTCCAGTGAGTCTTGTTTTCTCATGATGGGACCAAAGTATGATCGCCTCAGTTAATGTATTATTTTATTAATAATCTGCAATAAGATTGGATTGCAAAATTAGAAAAAACATGCAACAAAAAATCAGCATAAGACATATCATATAAGCAATGCACAAATGGGATTGCATGGAATACCGTCAGAATAACATCAATAAACAATGCCGTAACCTACAGCCCTATTTTGTATACACAAGTGCCTCCTGAACAATTCAGTTTTACACATTCTGTGGAATTGTGCAGGAGCTAAATATCCCAGGAAAGGGTGTTTCCCTGCTTTTATTGCTCCATGTGCACAGAATACTCCACTATACTCCACTGGAGCAGCAAAATCAGACCCACCCTTTTGCTATTTTGGAAAACAACTTAAGCGGGGAGGCAGGAGCCCTTCCTCCCCTGCTGTGGCATTCTGAGATTGTCTGAGCTCTCCTTCATTTTTAACAGCCGTTCCCCACAGCTGCTGTGTGGCTGCAAGGAACCTGAGTTGGGTCTGAGGAACACGGAGCCATTTCTTTAAAAACCTGCACATCTAGCTTGACCCACACACAGGGCTTTTTTTTTCAGCTGGAACACGGTGGAACAGAGTTCCAGCACCTCTTGAAAATGTCACATGGATGGTGGCCCCGCCCCCTGATCTCCAGACAGAGGGGAGTTGAGCGGTGCGGAGGGCAATCTAAACTCTCCGCTGTCTGGCGATCAGGGGGCGGGGCCACCAGCCATGTGACTATTTTCACCTAGGGTGATTTAAACTTTAAAAAACTCCCCCCTTGTTCCAGCTGACCCAAAGTGACATCATTGTGCAGTCCTGGGAGTGTGCACACAATTTGCACATGCACCTGTGGTACCAGGGGCACAACCTCCCGCCAGGAGTTTCCCCCTGTGCTGGCAACCCACTGAGTTCCACCACCTCTTTTCCCAGAAAAAAACCCCTGCCCACACAGAACGAGACTTAAGGGTGGCCCCTCCCATACAGACCTCGAGGGGGAAAACAAAGACTAGGATGGCTCACTTAAGGTATACATATACATTACACAGGGATGGGTGAGATAAAAATGTTTTAATAAAGGAATAAAATAAAATAAATAAATCCTATTCAGACACATTGGGCTTTCTAAATAGTATCTCCAAGAATAAATATTCTCAAGCTTGCTTCTGACACCCTTTTTAGCAGCGATATTGAGGCTTCCATATTGGTCTCAGCATCATTTCAGAACTTCCACCCATATGGAGGGGTGGAAGTTCTTTTTATGTTTCGGTTCCATGTAAGTGATGCTCTCCTTTGGCAGTCTGTTGCTTCCATGTTAGATATCCCTGCAAGGAACCTCAGCCACAAGGGTAGAAAAAACTTTTCGATATCCCCAATAGCAACCTGTAAACCAGCAGCTACATTGCCCAGGTAAGAGTTCTCTGTGTTTATTTCATAAAACATTTCTTCCCTAATGCTTCCATCCTTCTATCTTCCGCTGGATTTTCAATAAAGTTTTAGCACTGGATTTATGGTACTGTGATGGTTAGCACGGGAACAGATTGTAGCCTCATTAAAAAGGGATGGCCGTGCATTTCCTGCCTGATCACACATCAGCAGAAAGTATCTGCCTGTCAGAAAAGTTACATCCGTCCCCAACTAATGGCTGTTCGAGGAGGAAGTGGGGGGAAGGGGGAAGAAGGAATGGCGAAGGTTGTTTCTATACCTTTAACAGAAGCTCACTTTGCAAGGATCACCTGGGAAGCTTTTCATGGCATGGAGGCAAATATGAGGTGCACCTAATACCTGCAGATCAAATGGATCTAAAGGAGCCAGGATTGGCTGGCTCGTTCTGGATGGGGTTGCACTCCTCCTTAAAGGGCAGGTGTGCCATTTGGGTGTCTTTTACGTCTGGGGCTTCAGATGGAGACACAAAACTTCTTTGTGGCATGCAGCACTTTTTAACAGGGCCCAAGAGTTATTTTTTTCAGCCAGGTACAAACTTATAACCAGGGCTTTTTTTCTGGGAAAAGAGGTGGTGGAACTCAGTGGGTTGCCTGCGGCAAAAATGGTCACATGGCTGGTGGCCCCGCCCCCTGCTCTCCAGACAGAGGGGAGCTTAGATTGCCCTCTACACTGCCAAGCAGCGCAGAGGGCAATCTCAACTCCCCTCTGTCTGGAGATCGGGGGCGGGGCCACCAGCCATGTGACCATTTTCAAGAGGTTCCAGAACTCCGTTCCACCGTGTTCCAGCTGAAAAAAAGCCCTGCTTATAACTCTCACTCCCCCCCACCAACACCACAGTTTGTCATCCCATACATACAATCTCATGAGCTGTGGAAAATGTTTGTTTTAATTAATTATCATTACATGTTCTACATTTCTGAAAAATAGCCACCTTGGCTACTTTTGTTTAGTGAAGAAGCAGCTTACATATGTTGCAGAGAAATGTTTTGCACGCTAAAGAATAACGCCTTACATGCAACAGATGTTTGGAATTGTTTGCACTAAATTTCAGAATTAATGTCATTCTTAAGAATCACGCCCCTGAGGAAGCAAGGGCACGAAATCTGCGGTAATTAGCCGGCCCCGGATCGGGTGTGATCTGACTATCTCTGCTGAACTATCGAAGAATTTACCTGTGGAACATCCACCTTGCATGTCCTCATTTCTGAGACATCCTGCACCTTTAAGAATCTTTTTGTGCATATCCATTTTCTGGACATTCAAAATACATAAGAAAACTACTTTGCTGTGTATATTATGTTTGCAGATAGGATCTGCCTGCTGTAACTGTGTTTTGTATGATCCATTGTAATCTATATAAGTTTTGGAGAGTGTTGCCATTGTAAATATTTGTGATAATAGACTTTACTATAACAGTTGTTATTTTTGTTCCTCCCGAGTATTGTTCTACTTGCTACTTTTGTTTAGTGGCAACACCTGCCTTGAGATTCCGACAAGTTTGCTAACTATGTTGTAACTTTGGGGTCATTTAAAAAAGGGTTTAACCTACCAAAGTGTTGTTGTTTTTTAATTCTAATGGACCAACGTGGCTGCAAACATGAGACCAATTAACTTTAAGGGGTTTTTTTTACCCTTTTCATTGCAAAATCATGAATTGGGGTCTTGCACAAAGATACATTTCTGCATGGGCATGCACTGGTTTTAAAGTGCTCCCTGCAGACATACTTCAGCAGAAAGGAATGGCTTCTTTAAAAAGAGAGAGCTCAAACAAGCTCAAAACAAAGCCCCAAGGAGCAGGAGCGCTCCGGCCTTCCCCCAAGCCATTTTTCTGTGCAAAAACAGGATGTGGGGAGGGGAGTTATTTGCCGACTTTGCTGCTCCACGTGGAGAATCAATGCACAGAGAGCTGCAAACTCAGTGAAATAACTCCCCGTGCACATGGTTTTTATATGAGAAAATAGCAGAGTCCAGTAGCCCCTTTAAGACTAACCAACTTTATTGTAGCATAAGCTTTCAAGAGCCACAGCTCTGTTCATCAGATGCATCTGATGAAGAGAGCTGTGGCTCTTGAAAGCTTATGCTACAATAAAGTTGGTTAGTCTTAAAGGGGCTACTGGACTCTTTGCTATTTTGCTGCTGCAGACTAACACAGCTGACTCCTCTGGATCTATGAGAAAATTGTGTTGGGGGGAGGGCAGGAGCCTTTCCTCCCCCTGCAGTTCTATTCTGAGCTCATTCAAGCTCTCCTTTTTTAAACAGGAGCAGCTCCCCACGGCTGAAGTGTGTCTGCAAGGAACATGTTAACACCAGTGCATGCGCATGCAGAAACGTATTGTGTAGAGCAGGGGTGGGGAACGTCCAGCCCGCGGGCCGTATATGGCCCGTGAAATCATTTCATCTGGCCCTAGATGTCCAGCTTCCAATGGGCCCAGCAGCTCCAGCACCAGTGGGGAGATGCTGCGAAGAAAGATGAGCGGCTGCAGCAGTGGCGCTGCAGGTGAATACAGCGGGCGGATCCCCCGATCCCCCCTCCCCCTGCTCCCACTTACCTACTTGGCAGGGGCGTGCTCCCTAGGGCACCCCCTCCCAAGGGGATGTGCTCCTGCACCGTGAGAGCAGGTGGTGGTGAAAGCAGGCCGCTCTCGCTGCTGCCGCCTCCTGCTGTTGCCAGTGCCGTCCGCTGCTGCCACCTCCACCACTGAGCGCTGGCAAAAGCGGCTTGTGCAGCTGTGGCGAAAGCAAGCGGCAGTGGCGGCGACAACAAGGGCCACTGGTGCTGGCGACAGAGCTGCGGCTGCTGCCACCGCCACCACCAAGAGCAAGCCACAACGGTGGCAAAAGCGGCTTGTGCCAGCGGTGCAGCAGCAAGAGCAAGCGGCAGCAGCGGTGACAGCGAGTGGCACTGCCACTGCTGATAGCAAGGTGCTGCTGCTGCTGCCACCACCATGAGTGGGCTGCAGCAGTTGTGGCAGGGAGAAAGGGGACACCAGTGCCCTTTCTCCCGTGCGCATGATGACGTTGCTCCCGGAAGTGACGTCATCATGCACGCTGCATGATGACGTCATTTTCGGGAGCGACGTCATCACGTGGGTGGAAAAAAGGGCGCTCCCCAATTGGCCCTTGGCAGAAAAAAGGTTTCCCACTCCTGGTGTAGAGAGACCCTTAGCTGCTGCCCCCCCCAGTCAATTTCTCTTGCAAATTCACACACAATAGATAAGATGACTAGGTGGCTTAACTGTTCTTGCCCCACGCCTGAAACTTCTTTCAACTTCTGCCATGGTCACTGGCACAGTCACTGGCAGCATGCAAGAAAAAAATCTGTAGGCTATGTGCACTTCACTGAAAATTAGCACTGTTGTTTTATATGCACTGGCCCCCAGACTCACCGGGGGCCCAGTTTGCGGGCCGTGCAGGGAGGAGGGCGGGGGGGACATGGCAGCTGCCATGCTGCAGGAGGGGCGGGGAAGTGCGGAGGGCCTGGGAGGCACTTCTGTGCACATCCACTGCAGGCCCTGGTAAGGTGAGCTGCCCCCCGCCCCTCAGCACTTGGCTTTTGTCCAAAGTTGCAGCAAAAAAGACTCCTTCTGAATAAAGACTCTGGTTTCCCAGAGATTGTAAGACATGATTCTTCCATGATTTTTCCATAGAATTTTTAGTGATTCTTAGAGCTACCCTACATCACTTCCACATTTTTTCCAGGGTTGCCTAGTGATGCCGCCAATGTCGCACACTCCTTCCGTTTCCCCAGCCCCAATCCTCCTGCCGGTTACCAGTCTGACACGCAGAAAACGGAAAGAGGAACCCGTAACATATGTTATAACAAACAGTGATAACCACAGGAGTGAGTGGCCCTAAGCAGTCAAAAACACTTAATATACTTCACAAAAAGGTGATGTAATCACACATAAATCACATAATAAACAAGTCAAAGAAACAGGTCGTGTTATGCACGCTCAATCACTAGGTGAGTCCAGGTAAGTACAAGTATGAAAATCAAAGTCCATAAAACAAGGAGCCCCGCTGAAAAGCAGGTGGAGAGAAGACACGAGGCTGAGTCAACACAGTCACATCGGCGTATTTCAGCCTATGTTGACTAGATGGTGCAGCGCTTTGAAAAGTTATATTGGTACCGTGCTTGAATTGACTAAACTCTTGGAGTATTGGAGACAACTTCCCCCAGAGGAGGTCAGGACGACGGAACAGCGGAACAAGCCGGTGCGGCTTGCAGGGCATCGTGGGCTTTGCCTTGTGCAGCCTCGAGTCTTCTCTCCACCTGCTTTTCAGCGGGGCTCCTTGTTATATGGACTTTGATTTTCATACTTGTACTTACCTGGACTCATCTGGTGATTGAGCGTGGATAACACGACCTGTTTCTTTGACTTGTTTATTATGGGGTTACCAGTCTGAGCCTGGCAACCTATCTCCTGCGGTTTGGCAAGCTGGGTCTGGCATCCCTAAAGGCACGACACTGTTATTTGGGCTGCCTATGAACACTTCTATTAGAGCCAAATGAAGCGGATAGGCTGCTGGGAGGTTCAAGTTACAGGGATCACATCTTGGTAAATTTACCTTGCTGGTTGCCATTTTGCTTCTGGGCACCATTCAAAGCGCTGCTTATTATCTCCAATCCTCTGCGCAGTCTGGTACCAGAAGGATTGCTTTCTCCTCTATGAACCAACCCGTTGGTTACAATCATCAACGGAGGCTTTACTCTATATGCTTCCACTTTCTGAGGCTACAGGTCAGGCAAGGCATGGAGGGCAATCTAAACTCCCCTCTGTCTGGAGATCAGGGGGCGGGGCCACCGGCCATGTGACCATTTTCAAGAGGCGCCGGAACTCTGTTCCACCGCATTCCCGCTGAAAAAAAGCCCTGATCATGCCCCCAGGGAGTGTGCGCACTGCATGTATTCCCAGCATGCCTGCTGGTGGTGGGTGACCTTCGGGGGCTCGCCACTTCTCGCCGATCACTGGCGGGGGTGATGGGCAAGAAGGCATACCCTTGGGAGTTTGCCCACTGCTGGTGGGCACCTCGGAATCCTATATCTAGCATGCATGAGACTTTCACAGGAGAAAGACTGTTTTATTTAGGATAGCTTTTTAAAGGGGGCTGGATGGTAACTGTGTTTTAACTCTCTTTTTAACTGTTGTTCTTTGATATACCAATGTAGTTTGTATTTTACTTAGTAGGCCACCTTGAGACCCTTTGGAAAAAAGTCAGCTCATCAACTTTTCAAATAAATAAATGAAATCGGGTCCAAGTCAATCTTTTTAGGGGACCGGTGAAGTTTTTTTTTAATCAAGTTTTTTTTAATCCCCTTGGGAGAAAAAGTTTGTTTATTCTTTCTTTTAATACTACCAGGGGCTCAGAAGCTTTCACAGTGTGCTACTTTTCAGGACAATTATACTAATTTTCATGAGACATTTTGCTGTTTTTGTAATCCTATGTGTGCTGCTAGGTTTGTTTGTTTTATTTGATTTACTGTTGTTTTATTGTGTTTGGTGTTTTATTGTTGTTTATTATGCTGCAAGCTGCTTCACAGATATTTATATGGAGAGCTGGGGTATCAATATTTTAAAGAAATATCCACATATTCGTGCCATCTTCCACATGATTTTTTAAATCTGTTTTGTATGGTTTAGAGCAATTTGCAGATGGCTTCGCTGTAGATATTTAAAAGTAATTTTAGCAAACCAGTGCTTGCTAGATCAAGATGGGTAGCCATGTTAGTCTGTCTGTAGCAGTAGAAAAGGGCAAGAATTCTGTAGAACCTATAAGACTAACAAAAATTGTGGAAGTATGAGCTTTCGTGAGCCACAGCTTACTTCTTCAGATGCAGCTAGAATGTGAGTGGGGTATGCAGAGAGGTGATGGGTGCGGAGAAATCAGCATTGATAATGAGACAGGAAGCCTAGGTCTTGATTCAATCCTGTGCTTGCTAGGCAGGGTCTTTGCAGCCCTCTTTCTTAGCAGTGGTGCACAGGTCAATCTCTAGACAACTGTGCACATATCTGGGAGGGGGAAGCGTCTCTAGGCCTGGGGAATCAGAGAGGAATCCATTCTCTGAGGGTTTGTGTGCTTTTATGGGAAGAAACTTCAAGAGGTCTGTTGAGACCCAGTGATATTGAGCTTTTTACTCAATTAATTGATTGGTTAATTAACTTTTAAAAATACTGTCTAAATTGCTTGGCAAACGTTGCTTGTGGGTGAATAGTCTAGTGTGCCTGAAATCCTCCAACAACATTCTCAGGAATATTTTTTGCCTTATAATTTTATCTAAGTGTTTCAAAAGACACATTTGGTGGTGGTGTTATTATATGTGTGTGCGTGCAGTGGGACTCGTTTGCTTCAGGAGTTTGCTGTTCGTCTCCCCTTGGTGTTGCGTGATGCATTTGCTATGAGCTATTCAAATGAGCTGTTCAAATTCTACTTTTTAAAGTTATTCCAGGCTTCCAAAAACATTGGGAGAAGCTCAGCTTTCTCCTAAGAATGCCCAGTGCAGATGTTGGGTGTAGGGGGCAGAGGATCCCCCGCTCCCACTCTCCACCCCCACCCCCACTTACCTGGCTGGCTGGCGGGAGAAGCACAGGCTTCATGGGTGTGCTCCTGGGCAGCATGGCATGCTCCCTTGGGCCCGAAATCGCCTCAACTGTTTCAATGTCCTACTGGGAATCCTGGTGCAGTGAGGTAAGAAAGAAATTGTGACAGGAAAAATCCTGTGGGGTGGTATCTTTTCCCCAGGAGATCCATCACAGGGCTACACATTTTCTTTCTCAGCATCCAATTACAAGCAAGATGGGGCAGTTTGGGAGGAATACATTTAAACTGTCCTAAGTAGAATGTGCCTATCTTAATAAAAGATCAGTAATTCCCTGATGGATGCCAATAGCGACAACTTACCGCACAAAATTTATTTATTTATACTCTACTTTTCTCTTTGATGGGAACCCAAAGCAGCTTACAACAATTGTTTTCTCTTCTTCCACTTTATCCTCACAACAACAACCCTGTGGTGTAGGCTAGGCTGAGAGAGACTGGCCCAAGGTCACCCAGCAGGCTTCCATGGTAGAATGGGGACTCAAACCTGGGCTCTCAGGGCCAAGCTACACATGACGAATGACACTTGAACAGCAAGTGTATTTCTCCCTGTTCACTTGCCCTCCACTCAATCCACTTGCCGTTCAAGTGTCATTCGTCACTTGTAGCTTGGCCCTCAGATTCTTGTCTGATACTCATTACATAGTACTGGCTCCCATACTAGACTTGGGGACAGGTTTTCCATGGAGAACAAATGCTGACAGGTAAAATCATGGCTCTAACATGCAAACTCAGAGAAAACTTTAGATTTGCATAGCAGAAACATCACAGTTTTAACTTCCACCTCAGATAATGGAAGGCCCATCGAATAGCTTGGGAATGACTGATTCTCCAGCATTGGTGCCACCTGATGATTATCTAGAGAAAACTACTGGGACCTTGGTATAAGAGTGGGACTGTGATAGACTGATACTGTACCTTTTAAAGTTTACTTTGAACTAACCAGGTGTTTGCATGTAAGCTTGGGCTGTACCACTTTTAAAAAGCCGATTCCTACTGCTCGTTTGCTTGGGTGCCAATGCCCATTTTTCATACAGGATTTTCCAACGAAAAATCTGCTTCTGCAGATATAAAGGCCTGAGCTGAGCTGGGACGGATGCCTTTAACTCCCCCCAATTGAAGAAATGCCCCCTTTTCTGAGGACGCTCCAGAGGAGAGCAGTTGAGATGATAATTATTATTAAAAACCAGTTTTTAAAATGCACTGGTTAAATACCCGCAGATTATAGTCATTAATTGCAACGGCGCCTATGAACAAAAATTTTGTTCAAGTCAAACTGTACAAACGTTGATTCTAAAACTATGAATAAGAAAATCGTAGAAGCCTCCAAATTGCATAGTTGCGATCCCCCCCCACCCGCTTTTGTTAAATTCCACTGTGCCCTTAGCAGATGTAAATCCAGGTAGTACCGTTGCTATCTCATGTTTAGAAATTGGAATTGCAGGTTTTTTTTTAAAAAAAAAATCCATAGCTTGCTCAAATTATACCAGTGCTGAAGGTATGTGATTTAAAAAGATCCCCTGGCCCATTGGCGCACATCCAATTATGTACGATATTTAGTGCTCCGATAATAACCATTTTAAGGCAACGATATTGGAAAAAGACAGACAGGGGAGGAGAACAAACGAGGTCTGACATGGAGATTGCCAGATGAATGTGACTTGAAATGAAATTTCAGTTTTAACTCAGTTGGAAGCTGACCCTTTAACCTCCTGCTTCCCACTACCGCACCGCCACACCCACAGGCCTCATTTTCATCTTTCGTCCTAGACAGTCCCCAGGATACCACGGCTTCAGAACTCCTTCCCATTAGCTGCAGGAATCCAAGATATCCATGGCAACCAGTCTTGATTCTAACCCCAGGGAGGAGGCAGCCGAATTGAAAAGGCCCAGCCTGCTCCTACATCTCCAGCTCAGTAAATTGACAGTCGAGTTGTTTCTTTAGCTCCATTAGATTACGATGTACATTTCTATCTTTCTTTGTTCCTTTCTTTTCAGCCTTGGCTGCTCTCTCTGTGTCAGCGGGTGAACTTGCTTGGAGAGTTCAATTTGCGTTGAGGTTTTCCGTGCATTTGGCTCCTTGTTTAGAGGGCACTCTTTTTTAATAAACGGGAGTCAAAGATGATGCAAGGTCGCCCAGAATATACCAAGCCTATCATTGGACTGATCTCAGAATGGATAATAAATATGTCTTTAATAGCACAGTTAAAACACAAGCTCCAATAAGCATCACCATCTCAAAAGTGTTTGTTTATGGCAGGTACTTAGGACGATTTGCATCTTCCTGATTTGGGTTGCCGATATATACCCATTTAAATTCACGTTCTGACAGTCCTTAGACTGGTGCTTGACATTGACCAGAAATAAGAGAACAAAAGAAAAGAAAAAAGAAAAAGAACAGTCTGATATTTCCAGGGCTTTTTTTCTGGGAAAAGAGGTGGTGGAACTCAGTGGGTTGCCCTCGGAGAAAATGGTCACATGGCTGGTGGCCCTGCCCTCTGATCTCCAGACAGAGGGGAGTTGAGATCACCCTCGGCACCACATGGCACGGAGGGCAATCTAAACTCCCCTCTGCCTGGAGATCAGGGGGCGGGGCCACCAGCCATGTGACCATTTTCAAGAGGTTCCGGAACTCCGTTCCACTGTGTTCCAGCTGAATAAAAGCCCTGGATATGTCAAAGTTACAGCCACGCTCTGCTTTAAACAAAAGTAAGGAAGATGGGACCTTACTGATATGCCAAAGGTGCCTGAAACATTCTTTTCTGTTCTCTTTTTTGGATGTTTTGTTTGTGTGAGACACTCCAGATTTCAACTGTTTGCTTTCGATGAAATCTGAGGACAATTTTACATCCTATTTATATTCAATGCCTAATTATACATCAAATGGAACTTAAATTCCAAGTAATTAATTATGAGGTTAGACATAGCTGTTCTAGCATCAGTACTCCAAAATAAAATAATGTAGTCTTACGAACTTAGTTAATTGCACTATATTGCAACTGGGGCAAAGTCAAAACCACTCCGGAAGGGGGGGGGGTATTTTTGCAGGGGTGAAAAATCCAGCCTTTTAGCAGCATTTTTTTTGCATGCCTTGTGAAAATGTTTGTTGGATTCATTTGCATTTCCCTATCTTCCTCTCAGGCACCATTGTCCTCACCTGTTCTCAGTGATATCCTCACATAGCCAACGCACACTGGCTTCCCAGTTCTGTGAAACGGTCCTGCTTACACCACACCTCTTTACTGTGGGGGGTAGGGGGGGCCACCCATGCAACGAATCCACAATGAGGAAGCTCTGGGGGGACTGGGCTTTTTTGTTTTGTTTTTGTTAATATATTTACCCAGTCAGAGGGGTCTGGGATACCTACACCAGTGTAGTGTAATGATTAAAGGGCCAGAAGATGATTGGGGATAAGCCACATTTGAACCCAACTCTGCTGTGGAAGCCCACTTGGGCAACCCTGGGCCAGTCACACTCTCTCAGCCAGGGCTGTATTATTCATAAGGCTGACTAGGCCGAAGCCAAGGGGCCCCGCAGGGATGAGGAGCCCGCCAATTTTTTTTGCTGAGGCACTGTTACTTGCACACTAGGGCTCCAATGGTTAAAGGCACTTTGCACTCTGTGCTGTAGCAACACACACACACACACACACTCATAAGTATACTATATATATTTATATACATTACTTTAATGCCATATTGTTTACTGGTTCCTTTTTTGTCCATATCTCTATCCCAACAGGTGACAGTAATAAATAAAATTATACTCCCAAAATGTGCTTTCCTAAAGAGTTCTACTTGCATAATAAAAATATTTTAAAAACTGAATAAAATTCTTCAGGAATGTAAAATGGATGTAGGGCTATGTACTGCAGTCTAGTACCTACTGTACCAGGGTCAGGCTGTCAGCTGTAGCAGGGTGAAAGACTGACATGCCGGAGGGGGCCTGAAATACCTGAAAGCCGAGGGGCCCAGCCATGGGTTAATACCACCCTGCTCTCAGCCTCAAGTACCTCACAGGGAAGTGATTGTATGGATAAAATTGAGGAGAATGGTGTTGTAAGTTGCTTTGGCTTCCTATAGTGGAGAAAAGAGGGGTAAGCATTTTTACCATTCTGAAATTGCTCTGTAATATCTTCAGCATGAAAGGATCTCTGTTACTGAGCAGCTTCCAGTTTGCCACAAAACACCTGATGCCAGGACCGGGAGAGAGGGGTTGGCCCTACGCAGGAGTGGTGGTAGCCTGTCAGCCTCCAAGTCCCTCTCTACCGAGGCTGCAGCCACACAGCGCTGGATACTGTGCTCGCACAATAGTTTTATTTCCACACAGGAAAATCCAACTGCAAATAACTGGAACGGGACAATAGTGCAATATCCAGTGATGTGCGGCTGCAGCATCCCATAAAGGGTCAGGGTAAAGGGAGGCTCTTCAAGAGCAGGAAGACACAATGGAAGAGGAGGAGCTCCAGGAGTGAAAGGAAAGAATGCGAGTCCTGGTCATTGGCTCAGCCACCGACTCACCCCGTAAACCATTTCTTACCTTCCGTGGAACAACTCTGCTCCTCCACTGTTTTCTATGGAATCCATTGACCAACAGAGCCTCTTAAGATCTTTGCACTGGCTAATGAGCTAGCAGTTGGATGCTCAGTGTTAGTGTGGTGCGGCCTAGCCTCAATTAACTGCTGATGTTTTTGTGTTCTTCCTGAGAAGAAGCTGCTTTCTGCTTGGACAAAAGCTCTTCTTCACCTCCACTCTGATGAGGAAGGGAGAAGAAGAGCAGACTTTGTTTTGTTGTTTGGGAGAGCTGGGTGCCTTGTTGTTGCTCATGTTCCAATCACTTAGCCTGTGTAGTACTGGTTTGTAAAGGTTAGATCAGGCAGCGCCTTAATTGCGTATCTGTAGAATATGAAGAGAGATAAACGCGTATTGCTTGGAAGAATTTGCCATGGCTAAACATGAAATGCTGACTTGATTCCAGTTCTGCCAGATATTCTTCCTTCCTTCCTTCCTTCCTTCCTTCCTTCCTTCCTTCCTTCCTTCCTTCCTTCCTTCCTTCCTTCCTTCCTTCCTTCCTTCCTTCCTTCCTTCCTTCCTTCCTTCCTCTCTCTCTCTCTCTCCTTCTCCTTTTCAGTATTGTATAGAAGTCCTATGAGTATGATCAGGTGGAGAGGATGGCTGTTTCCACACGTCCTTAAAGCCGCTCACTAAACACTGCTGGCTTTCCCCCTTCACTCCACACATCTCCAATTTCAAAATGGTAGCAGGCTGTTTGGCTTCCATTTTTTTTGGTGCCTTTTCTGAGAACACGCTTCCTTGCAGTCCCCCCAAAGGCACTGACAAACTGTCTGTTACCATTTAGAAATCAGAGATGTGTGGAGTGAAGGAGAAAAGCCAGCAGTGTTCGGTGAGTGGGCCACCCCTTTAAGGACATAGGGAAACAGCCAGTATCTGCTATGAGTACACAGCTTGCACTCAGATCTGTATGTTTTGCTTGTGCTCAATAGCTGACTAATACTATATGTGGGTGCACGGAAGTGTCTTCCTCTCAAGAGTTTTTGCTCTCTCCTTGCGCTGCCTGACTCTTAGCTCTATAAGCACCTTTCTGTGCTCTGCTTATGACACTTTGAGGTCTAGATGAGATGTGATGCTTTCTGACGGGACTAGAAGGATGATAATCATGTTTTATAGCTGTGGGAAGAAGGGGGAATTAGAGTAGATATCCCCTGGATTACTTCCCAATCCAGGGCCCCTTTTCCCTGGCTAGAGCATATTTGAAATCAAGTGACATTTCAGTCAAAAGAGACTAGTTTAGCTAAGTTGAGTGGAACATAACAAACCTGTCTTACAGTGCAATCCTAAGCAGAGTCACTCCAGTCTAAGCCCATTGATTTCAATGGGCTTAGACTGGAGTAACTCTCTTTAGGATTGCACGGTTAGTGAGTACCAAAACTTGAATTTTTATACTCCTAAAATCTCATTAGGCTGCCGTAAGATATTCACTGTGATAAATATATACAGCAGCGAGATCCACATTGCACAGTACATGCCGGGAGGCAACCTACAAGCTTATCTTTTAGCAAAGCAAATAAAACGAGGACTTTGTCAGAGACACGGCTACATCAGCAGCACTTCCCAGCATCTGTGTGCAGTTCAGTAATCTGCTTGTGGTTCGTGTCACAGAAATTCAGTCTGGCGAAAACCAGCTTGCAAAAAAAGCTTTTAGGTTCTGCACTAGGGGAATTCATGAACAAACAAGGTTTTGTGAGTAACAATGACAGTCAGATCTATGTTGACCTGAGTGAGTTTTTATGGCTTGTTTTGCACAAGAAGACAATTATGAATGCAATGAATGGAAGAGAGTGATCTGGGCAGCAGAATACCTGGGGGAGCAGCAATTGCTTCCCTCCCCACCTGTGAAATTTCCTGCATCTTTCACAATGTACCGTATAAAGCTTAGTTTGTACATGCAGGGGGATGAGTTGGCAATGGATAGAAGAGATAAAAAGTGCTGTAACTTTGGGTCTGTATGGGGGTCACACTTCGGAAGGCATCCCCATGTTAAAAACTTCCTGCAAAAATCTGAGAGAAGTTTTGATGCAAAGGTACCCTCGGAGCTGGAATTTACACCTGCAGTCTTGAGTCCGTTTTACCACCTCCGGGTACTGCATGTATGAATCACCTCCTTCTCGCCTCCCACTCCTGAATGTATGAGTCAAGACTTAACCACTTTCCAGTCCTCTGTCACACTGCGGCGTGACCAAGGAACAGCATTCAGGATGGGGCAATATGAATAGAAGCAGCTTTGGAACATGATGGCCCAAGGGCAAAAAGCAGTTCTCGCCTCCTCCTCCCACACCACTGGCCTTTTCAAATCCATCTGCTTGACTTTGACTGACATAGAATATTTGGTATTGTTCATCCAAAGGGAAGAAATGTAAACCACTTGGGAAAGCTGTTGCGGTTGGTGAAAACTGGGCGTTGCCACCTATGTGCTATGTTTCGGCTGGATTCCAGTAAATGATACATAGACACCTCCGTTTTGGTTGGAATGGCCACAACTTGATTGATTACCGCCAGTTTGGAGCATTGGCCAGGCATCTGGCATCAAAAGGCCCTGAGCAGTTCGATGCATGATGCCCCCGCCCAATGCTAGCCCCAAGGGGGCAAGTAGTGTTCCTCCCCAGCCCTGCTGGCTGGCCCTTGCCTCCTGATTCCACAGGGGTGAACCGCCCATTATGCCCTGCTCACCCCTTGAGGATCCGGCCCAATGCCTCAAAACCGCCAAACCCATAAAATTGTGACCAACCCACTGCCCGCCTGGAAAGCAGTGGGTGGGCGGGAAAGCGTCCTGCTCCTGCTGGTGCTGCACTGGAATGGTGCCAGCACATTGTCTCCTCGGAAGAGGCCTCCTTCTGCTCCTCCTCTTTCTCCTCTTGGACCACACCTGCTCCCACCTTCGCCTGGCCCTCGGTGGCAACCCTACCCACGGTGAGTCTGCAAGCTTCCTTTGAGATGGCGACAGCAGCTGTAGCAGGCAATCCTATGTCCACATTCACTCTACCTACACACACTTTCCCACATATGCTCTAAGAAACACCTAAACAAATAACGGAGTCATGCTAAGCTCAGAAACAGCCAAGAGTCCTAATCCTGTGCCTCAGGTGGTGCTGAAGAAGAGTCAATCATATACTACCGCATAACACAAAGCTTTCAGATCTGCTCCATGTCTTCAGCCTGGGCAACTTGTTACTGAAGGAGGTTACCAGGCTTACCCCTCTGCGCCAACAAACTACCCAGTCCCCTATTTTTCTTTTACTGACTTCCACACTTGCCCCCAAATACTTGGCGTTCCTTAGCTTTGAGCTCCTAGTCTCTTACAACAGTGAACTTCAGTGCTATGTTTTTCCAAGTAGAGAGGACTCAATTTCTCTTGGTCACAGTTTGGAATGTGTGATGAATCCCTCCAAAGGAATCTATTGAAATTTTTGACTTTTCTCAAGTTCCCTTTGAAAAGTTTCACCTAATTTGTTCTCTTTGGCTAATATTCAGGGCTTTTTTTCTGGGAAAAGAGGTGGTGGAACTCAGTGGTGGAACTCAGGACTGCACAAAGACGTCACTTTGGGTCAGCTGGGACAAGGGGGGAGTTTTTTAAAGTTTAAATCGTCCTCAGTGAAAATGGTCACATGGCCGGTGGCCCCGTCCCCTGATCTCAAGACTGAGGGGAGTTTAGATTGCAGTTCGTGCCACTCCAGTGGCACGGAGGGCAATCTAAACTCCCCTCTGTCTGGAGATCAGGGGGCGGGGGCCACTGGCCATGTGACCATTTTCAAGCGGTGCTGGAACTCCGTTCCACCACATTTCAGCTGAAAAAAAGCCCTGCTAATATTTATCCAACCTGGCCTGAATAATGCCATCTGTGAGCATAGGCAACACTTCTGAACAAGACATCAGTTTAATTTCCACTGTAACTTGGTTCTCTGCCACCTGCACAAGAAAGGTATTTTTCTGATAAAATACGAATTCTTACATGCATAATTAAGCAGTGGTACAGAATGACACAGCCTACTAATTTGTTGAACAAGATTCAGTGCAGTTATTAAAAAAAAAGTTTAAAAGGGAATATTGGATGAGTGGCTCATGATATGACAGAAGGAAGACAGACCTGACACTATTCTTGGAATATTATAACAGTGTCCTGGCAGAATCGCATACCAAATTGGTTTCAGTAATTTCTAAGCTTCAAAACAAAAGCTCAGTATGTTCAGTTCAACAGCAAAATTGTCTGTTTAAATATGCATGCCCCAGAAATTGAAAAACTCAGGTAAATTGAATGAATATACCCAAATTAACAAGCAAACATTGCCTGCCTCAGTCCTTAGATTGCTGAGCTGTTTATTCAGGTAGCAGCCATAGAGAGGGTCTGTTACAGTTACCTGATTTCTGGGATCCATTGAACATGCTTAATGGCTGTTTCCACATGTTCTTATAGGGACGGCCCACTCACAGAATGCTGGCGGCCTTTCTCCATGGTTTCCAGACGTCTCTGTTTGCAGAATGCTTGGTTTCCATTTTTTCAGCGCCTTTTCTGAGACCGCACTTTCCCTGATCTTTTCTTTTGCCATGGGCTGACAGAGCGCGTCTTCTGCATTCGTGGGCATGTGAATGGTTAAAGTGCTCTGATGAATCATCTAGTCACAGTTCAGCTCCTCCCCCAAAGCTCTCAGCATGAAATCGTGCATGTGTGAAGAAAAAAAAAGTTGAAAAGGAGGTGGGCAATGATGACGAAAGTGCTCGACCAAACTGCAAAGTAATTGCTTTTGGGGCGTGTGTGTGGCGGCTGAGTTTTCGGAGCAACTCAGCAAAAAACACACAAAAAGCAGGCAAAGGTAGGAACAAGCAGCTGTGTGGAAATGGCCATAGAGAGCTAGTATAGTGTAGTGGCTACAGTTATGAACTAGGACCTGGACGACCAAGGTTCGATTCTCTGCTCTGCCGTGGAAGCATGCTGGGTGACCTTGGACCAATCACACTCTCTCAGCCTCACCTACCAAAAAGGGGTGTTGTGAGGGAAAAATGGAGGGGTGGAGAATGATGTAAGCTGCTTTGGGTCCCCACTGGGTTTCTTCTCCTGGAATTACAACTGATTGCCAGGCAAAAGAGATCAGTTCTGAAGTAAAATGGATAGTAAAGAGTTAACTGGAACCTGATTATGGGATGGAGGGAAAATCCACCTCCTAGACTGTACTTTCATTTTCTGAGTTCACGTTTCTCTATACAAGACACCTTGCAGCTTGTTCTTCAAGTGTAGTGAGATGCAATGTTAGCTGGGAAGCATAGTTTAAAAAGACAGGGCCGGCATACTTAGATAGCTCCTCAGAAGGTTTGTTAATTTCATCTTCCCCTCTACAAAGGATCTGTCAATTTCACCTCTCCAGTCTAAAACTGTGTGGGATCACAACCATAGGGCAGCAAGGAATGGAAATGGGCTGGAGCTGCCTTCCAGAGCCGGGCTTGGAACTGGAGAGGTTATAATGGGCTGAAGTTTCCCTTCTGGCATTTCACAGCCCCTTCACACAGCTCAAGTGTATAGCAAAGCCTTTGCCCTGCTGCCGGCTCTGTCTTTTTAAACTACCCTTCCCGGCTAACATTGCCTCTCCCAACACATGCTCTTCACATGTCAGATGTCTCATGTAGAGAGACTCTGTTGGTTGAGAACAGAGCAGAGTGTTATATTCAGCAACTCCTGTGAGTACAGCAATTTATTACATTATTACAGTGTGATCACAAAAAGTTCCCTTGGAGAAAATGGCTGCTTTGGAGGGTGAACTTTATGGCATTATATCCTGCTGAGGTCCTGCACCCTCCCCAAAGCTCATTATCCCCAGGCTTCAACCCCAAATATCCAGAAATTTCTCAACCTGGAGTTGGCAACCCTTTTCAAGAACTGTTTTTGATTAGGAAAATAGCAAAGAGTAAGCTTTGTTTCCCTTGCACTGTGTCCTGATCTGGGCCCCACACACCTGAGTTTTAGAGGAAACAGAACTGCTGAGTTTTGTTCATTGAATTCCCTGGATCTTATGTCGTTGAGAGGCCTAAATCAGTTTCTTAACTAGTTTGGTCCAATATCATGTAAGTCACTAATGTAAGTACACTTAGGTTTAGAATAATTTGGTTAAATTGACCTCAGCTATACTTTATCTGATTTAAAAGCTGACTGTATCTCATTTCACTCATTTGAGGAAATTGATTTTGTTAAATTGGAACAATTTCAGTGAGCAGGCAAATCCCAAGAAACCATTCCACTGTACTGGTCTTAGTTTAGCTTTCTTTTCTAACCTGTTCTTAAGGAATTGACTCTCATTTTTGCTAAATTAAGTTTTTCTTGCAGTAGAAAAGAGCAAAAATCTAGTAGCACCTATAAGACTAATGAAATTTGTGGTAGGGTATGAGATTTGCTAGTCCTACAGGTGCAAGCGAACTGAAAGGAGGGAACCTCCAAGGAAACCAGAAATCTAATTATTAATCTGATTGTATAATTATTAAGTTGAAGTGCTCAAGTGTAATATAATTAAAGTGCAATCTTGTACATTCAGTATTGGTCACATTCAATCAGGGTCACAACTAATTAAAATCCAATGCAAGGTAAATCCATGTGAAAGGTAACTCCTACTGTACATATAGTCCAAGTCATCTTTATCTTTTCTTTTTGCTTTGCAGTGGTGAAGAAGACGCCACGGTGGATACTCGCTCCGTCTGACGTATCATCAGTAGAGCAGATGAGACCCAAAGAGTTGGCAACGGGCCTGCCAGCTATGAAAATTGCCTGTTTTGGAAATCTTCGTCATTGGCCAATACTCATTGCATCTCTCATCAATCATTTAAGTTAATGTATTGGTAGAAATCCATGTCCCTTTCAGTTTGCTTGTCCTATTATTTACTTATTATTTATTTATTTGATTTGATTTATACCCCGCCCTCTCCACAGATGGGCTCAGGGCAGCTAACAATATTTAAAAAATACATTAAAAGTCACAAAACCATAAAATCAATAATAATTTTTAAAAAGTCATTAAAACAGTCCAGGAGCAGGCTATTTAAACAAATATTGGGAGTCCGTATATGGCCGAGGGCAGCCCCAGAAAAAGTGGCGGTCTTAGATGGAAGAAGGAGGACACCCGCTGGCACTCAGCCACAGGCCCAGCAGAACATCTCCGTTTTACAGGCCCCGCGGAACTGTAACAGGAGACTTTTCCATTGTTTGCTGAAGTCCTGCAGGTGCTACTGGACTCTTAACTCTTTTCTTCTGCTAAAGACAGACGACCACAGCTGCCCATCTTGATCTAAGTTTTTCTTGGTGTTGGAAGTTCTGATTGCCACCCTTTTTGTGTATGGGGGAAAATATCTACATACAAATTTAATAGCGTTAAAGTAATAGTGAACTTAAGAATCTGTTGTCATAACAGTGCAAGTTGAATAATTTCATTCTCAAATTGCTGCTCCTAAGGCCCTCCATGAATGAAAGTTGAATAGACTTTCTTCCCTACATTTAGGGGAGAAAGGTTTTATTTTCAGGAAACAGATTGGGAAGGTTGTGTGTTACCAAAGGCCTTCTTCTGACATTATTTTAATACACACACTGTGTGAAACTGTTATGCACAAACTTTGTGCTTCTGTGGTATCTTTCTCTCTCTCTTAGCCAATCACAATGACAAAAAACACTCCCAGAGTCCTGTTGAATTGAAGCAAATAGATTGTTTAATTAAACAATGGATGAGCTCCCACGGGAAGTAAAGGAAGTCCCTCGTGCCCAGTGCTCATCAAAGCTACAATAGAAGTGCAAAGTAATTAATACCCTCAGGTTAATTATATTACAATATTCTAATATTTGTTACCTTATTGGCTCGTAGTCTTTGACACAGGTGTCTAGGGTTAGTTTGATTGGAAGACGCAATTCTGGGTCAGCTACCTACTTGGGGGAATTCCAAATTCTGCAGCCCCTTATCTTGTCCTTGCACTTGTTCCCCTTGGAAGGACATCTTCCCCTTTTGCCCACTTCCCTTTTGCTACTGTTACCTTCGACGGCGCCATGGAGTCTCATCTTGGCAGCCTTGAGGGAGATAATGCCTCAGGTGGCCGACCCAGCTTGCTGCATAAATCAGTTTCTACAAAAGGCTCTCTTGTACTGATTCCTATTGGAATCCTATAGGATAATATAACATATGTGTAATATTTTTATAGGTGCATCTCTACAAGCACATTCTTCTTTGGTCTTCTTGTTTCAAGTGTCATATTCTTACAGGTTGCATTACAAATACTACATTGGCTCCTGAGCATAGAAAAAGTGCAAGGCATGTAATACTGAAAGGCACAGAATACTGAAAGGCACAGGAGTGGTATATAAAATCCCTTTCTTCAAATCCATATTCCTCAAAACCAAGTTGGATTGTAGATGCTCTACATATATACCACAATCTCAAGTGGGGTTGCTGACCTCCAGCTGTAATTCCTGCTCTTCTTCTGGAATTACAACTGATCTCCAGGCTGCAGAGAAAATGGCAGTTACACCTGGAGAAAATGGTAGTTTTAGAGGATGGACTCTGTGGCATTATTCTCCACTGAAGTCCCTCATCTCTCCAAACCTCACCATCCCCAGGTTATGCTCCCAAATTGCCAGAAATTTTCTTTCTTTTCTTTTTGTCACGTAATATCTTTTATTAGAACTACCAAAATGACACACAAGCTTCGAAATTCTCTAGCACTTTTTATCATGCAGGATGTTAAAACCGAGGAAAGGGGGAAGAGAAGACTGTTTCATGCCACGATACACACGCATATATACTTTTGCATAAAAAACTATCAACAGAGCTCGTTGTGGGAAAAAATACAATGGGCTCCAGAAAGGAGAGGGTGGGCAGGCAGGCATTCCTTCCTCCTCTGTCACTAATCCCAGTTGGGTGAAGGTGGGGGGGGGGCAGGCATTGCCACCTGTTCTGCCCCTGATCCTGGCTGGGTGAAGTGGGATGGGCACTGCCACCTGCTCCTGATCCCAAAAGCAAAAGAGCGGAGGTAACCTACAATAAAGAAACTCTACAAATATCTTACAAAAACTGTATTGAGAAACGGTTCTTAAAGTGCAAAGTGCTACACAATTTTGTAAGAATAACCTCATGTACAATGTATATATATCAGAATATCAAAATTAGAAACATTCCAATATACACCAGTCAACAATTAATAAACAATATAGCAGCAATTATACAATGAATTAATAACAAGATGTAGGCTTTTCCATGTCAATGACAAAAGGAAAAGGAGGAAAGCGGCGTCAGCGTTCCAACGTACCCAGCAATCAAGCAATGGCTGTCTTTCTGCTATACGAGATGGACCACCAGAGAACTTCACAGTGGAATTTATGACTTGGGTTTTTTTGTTGAGCGACTCCTGAGGAAGAGTCACAAAACAAGTTATTAGCTGGCTCCTTGTCGAGTCACCAGCTGTGGGTCCTTGTACCCCATTAACAGCATCTGACAAAGAAAAAATGAAGAGGACCATATTAAAAAGATTACACTTGATTCACTCCTAGTTTACGGATACTTACCTCCGTTGCTTGATTGCTGGGTACGTTGGAACGCTGACGCCGCTTTCCTCCTTTTCCTTTTGTAATTGACATGGAAAAGCCTACATCTTGTTATTAATTCATTGTATAATTGCTGCTACATTGTTTATTAATTGTTGACTGATGTATATTGGATTGTTTCTAATTTTGATATTCTGATATATATATACATTGTACATGAGGTCATTCTTACAAAATTGCATAGCGCTTTGCACTTTAAAAACTGTTTCTTAGTACACTTTTTGTAAGATATTTGTAGAGTTTCTTTATTGTAGGTTCCCTCTGCTCTTTTGCTTTTGGGTTTTGATCTACTGAGGGTTGCTGCTTGCGGCACTTGCAACACTTGCGACACTGGCAGGTTGAAGGGGGGAGGGTGGGAATTGCCTCATGCTCCTCTCCTGATCCTGGCTGGGTGAAGGGGGCGGGCATTGCCACCGTCTCTGCTCCTGATCCCTGCTGGGTGAAGATGGAGAGCATGCATTGCCACCTGCTCCCCTTCTGATCCCAGCTGGGTGAAGGGCAGGCAGGCATTGCCACCAGCTCCACTCTTGATCCCAGCTGGGTGAAGGTGGAAGGCGGGCATTGCCACCTGCTCTGCTCCTGATATCAGCTGAGTGAAGGCGGGGGATGGGTATTGCAATGTGTACCACTCCTGATCCCAGCTGGGTGAAGGTGGGGGCAGGCATTGCCACCTTCTCTGCTCCTGATCCCTGCTTGAAGACAGAGAGCGCACATGCCACCTGCTCCCCTTCTGATCCCAGCTGGGTGAAGGGCAGGCGAGTATTGCCACATGCTCTGCTCCTGATCTCAGGTGGGTGAAGGCAGAGGGTGGACATTGCCACCTGCTCTGCTCCTGATCCTAGCTGGGTGAAGGTGGGGGTGGGCATTGCCACCTGCTCTGCTCCTGATCCCAGCTGGTGAAGGTGGGGGTGGGCATTGCCACTTGCTCTGTTCCTGATCCCAGCTGGGTTAAGGCTAGTGGTGGACATTGCCACCTGTTTTGCTCCTCATCTGAGCTGGGTGAAGGCGGGGGTGGGTATTGCCACCTGCTGTGCTCCTGTTCCCAGCTGGGTGAAGATGGGGAACAGGCACTGCCACCTGCTCCACTCTTGATCCCAGGTGGGTGAAGGTGGGGGTGGGCATTGCCCCCTCTCTGCTCCTGATCTCAGCTGGGTGAAGACAGGGAGCGGGCATTGACACCTGCTCTGCGCCTGATCCCAGAGTGGGCTTCCCACCATGGTGCACTCTTTGGAGGTCTGGCACTGCTTCATCTGGGCTTCCCTCCACAGCAGTGCCCTCTGGTGGCACACAAGGATAGGAAGTGAGTTGTCTTGAATACACTTAGCCTTTTATATAGTAAGATAGTTTCAGATTGGTAGCTGTGTTGGTCTGCAGTAAAAGAGCAAGATTTTAGTCCAGTGGCACCTTAAAGACCAACAAGATCCCCATGGTATAAGCTTTCGAGAGACAAGTTCCCTTCACCAGATATCTTCCACATATTTTGGTAACTTTTAAACAGCTCTTGAGGAAAGGTTATTTTGGAATCGGAGGAAAAAAGACTGAAGCCCCATGAAGAACCAGGAGGGAGGGAGATAAATAATTCGGATGCCCCCATCCTCCTCATGGCTGGAGCAGATGAAGTTTCCCCTCCTTCCCTCAGAGCTGTGTTTAATATCCCGTTCTTCCTGAAGCATGCTAAGTCACACGTGGCCTTTTTCCAGGCTCTTTTGAGGTGAGTTTGTAGAAAGCGTAAATATTTAGGGGAATCCTGTGAGAGAAATTTGTGCCTTGTTTGTGGATGGCACAAGCCAGCCACTTCATTATTTGATACAGTTTTAAATTTTTTTTTTACTTCAGTTAATAAACTCAAAAAACGTAAGATGTAGACTACAATCATACAGTCATCTACAATCATACAGTCATCTACAATCATACAGTCATCTTCCACTACTGCAGTCATCTACAGCCAGGAATTTTCCAACTTGCAGCAGGTAACCCTGAATCTCAAGAATCTGAAGTGGCATATCTGTGTGCCCCATTAATATCCTATACGTTTATCTCCATAATGCCATCGTTTTTGGCACAGAACTGGTGTGTGGCAGTTTTTATCTTAAAGTGCTGAGTGGTTAGCTTTTTATGAATTGCCTAAATGTATGTATTTATGTTTGATTGAAACTAGCCCTATCATTTCACCTGTAACCACCATTCAAGCTTGAATGGATGGACCTGTCTATTGTGCCGTTGTATTAAAAATGATAGGTCTATAAATGCTGCGGTAAACACTGCAAAGCTTTCTCTTTATTTCCAGCTCAACTTCAGTGTAGGCAAGGATTATGGGAGCTTTACTGCGCTGCCAGAAGTTCCCCAGTGATAATAGAAGAGACGGTGCTTGCCAGAAATGGAGCTGACAACACACCAAATTATTTCATTTTCCAACTTAATCTGGATTCGGTTCAGTTCAAGCAAGCTGAGACCAGCAGCATCCCCCAGGTGCGTGTGCATCAGAAAAAAAACTATGGGGGGGAAGGGGGAACGATGTTTTTGCCGTTGCCCTCTTATGCCGGTATCCCCTGTGAACATCTTTTCAGAGTTTTAATGGTTATCTAGGACGACGGGAAGAAAATGCCATGGCAGACTTTTCTTTTAAGATTCCAAAGTAACAAAGCTTGAAGAAAATAGAGATATTATGATTCTAATGCATGGGATTAGTTAACTTCAGCAGAAAATCTATTACAATAATAACTGTTCAATGGAACGCAATTGACTTTTTCTTTCCTCCCCTGAAGTCCTGCAAGATTTCAATGGCAAGATTTCAGTTATCTATTACACAGCTTTAAGGATTTCTCTTATCAGCCGGACTGTGTGTTCCTGCAGATAACCTAGAGATATGTACCTGTAAGAAAAACTGACTCACCTGGCATTTTCTCTAGGGCGTATGTAAATGCCACCTGTACGTGCTTGTGGTTTTGTTTGTTAAATTTGAAAAAGGCAGTGCTGTAGAATCTGACAGCGAAATGTGCCCCTTCATCCGTGCATTGTGGCATACTGTGTGCTTAACCACCCTTCCCATTTCTGCAGTCTGAGCAGAACAGTGACCACAATGGCTCAGGAGGAAAGTTGCTCACTGAATTCAAAACAAGTCACATTTGAATTCAAAAGTGAGGAAGAAGTTCAAAGGGAGAATAAAGAAAGTCAAAGATCTTCAGGACACTTGGAAACTATCTTACTATATAATTGAGTAACCGTGTTTCAGACAACTCACTTTGTACCCTGGTGCATCACTAGAGGGCGCTGATATGGAGGAAAACCTAGGCAAGGCACCATGTCCCTCCAGAAAGCGTGCCATGGTGGGAAGCCCAGGCCAGGAGCAGGATGGGAGCAAATGGCAATTCCCACCTCCTGCCTTCACCCAGCTGATATTAGGAGTGGAGCAGGTGGTAATGCCCACCCCCTGCCTTAACCCAGCTGATATTAGGAGCTGAGCAGGTGGCAATGTCCACACCCCCTGCCTTAATCCAGCTGGTATTAGGAGCGGAGCAGGTGGCAATGCCTAACCCCCGCATTAACCCAGCTGGTATCAGCAGTGGAACAGGTGGCAATACCTGCCCCCCCTTTGAACCAGTTAGGATCAGGAGCGGAGCAGTTGGCAATGCCCGCCCCTCCCCACATTAACCCAGCTGGTATTAGGAGCGGAGCAGATGGCAGTGCCCCACCCCCTGTCTTAACCCAGCTGGTATTAGGAGAGGAGCAGGTGGCAATGCCCACTCCCTGCCATAATCCAACTGGTATTAGGAGCAGGTGGTAATACCCACTCCCCCTTCAGCAAGCTGGGATCAGGAGTAGACATGGGCACAAACAGCATTACGAACAGAAAAAACCCACGAACAACCCAATCTGCTGTTCGCGAGCATGCTGTTTGGGAAGCCCCATCCTAAATGAACAGGTGGTCATTAAAAGCTTTGTTTAAAACTAATTGAGGCACTGATAATTTGCATATGTCAAGTCTTCCTCACAGCAACCCCCCAATCCTGTTCCTGAGGGTCCTCTTGCATCCCAGAACAGGATTTTGAGAGGTATTTCAGGCTCCAGCCAGAGGAAGGCGGCAGGAAAATCATATACTGTGGGCAGAAGCTCTTGCACCCATGGAAGTGGCTAGTCAGGATCCAGCCCTTGGAATTTCCATAAAACATTTCTTACAATGCAAGAGAAGCAACTGGCCATTGAGGCTAGCTAACAGATGTTACAAGCTAATAGACATTCAAAGCAAAAGCTAATGAGTAAAAAAATGAAATCCTGACCTCAAGGCGACCCCCTGGTGGGTTTTCAAGAGACTAACAGAGGTGGTTTGCCATTGCCTGCTTCTGCAATCTTTGTCTTTATTGGAGGTCTCCCATCCAATTATTAACCAAGGCCAACCCTGCTTAGCTTCTGCAATCTGGTGAAATCAGACTGCCCTGGGCTATTTAGGTCAGGGCTAACAGATGTTACAAGCTAATAGACATGCAAAGCTAAAGCTAATGAGACAGACAAAAATACGTATCTGTTACATCACTGGATGTGGAAATAAATACCGTTAGATCAGACTACAGCAAACACGCTCAAGCATCTACTTGCTT
The DNA here is from genome assembly GCF_028583425.1 of Eublepharis macularius. NCBI lineage: Eukaryota > Metazoa > Chordata > Lepidosauria > Squamata > Eublepharidae > Eublepharis > Eublepharis macularius. The sequence goes on along the minus strand of NC_072792.1, from coordinate 22,915,065 downwards.
TAGATGAAAACTTAGGACCGGGAATTAATGAACCAACTAAACAGCCGGTCAGCAGCAGCAGCTCTGGATATGCAGGAAACCAGATGTTCCAAAGTGTCACTTACAATCACAGATAACTCAAGAAAAGATTTATTTGAGCAGCCAAATCCCAATGGCCAAACACAGCTTGTTTTTACCTACAACAGCTACAAAATGACCACCAATTTACTATTTCGGTATTAAATGGCAGAGTTGAGAGAGCTGGGCTATTATATTCTTGACAGTATCCTGCACTATTCTAATTTGTAGCATATATTTGGCATATGCTAAGGATGAGAACATTTTCATGGGAGATGTTAGAGATGAGTGAAACACTTGATGAGGAGGGGTGGATTGGCCCCTGAAGGCCAAGCTACAAGTGACAAATGACACTTGAACGGCAAGTGAACAGACTCACGTGTATTCCTCCCTGTTCACTTGCACTCCACTTGCACTCCACTCGATCACGTATTCCTCCCTGTTCACTTGCACTCCACTTGCACTCCACTCGATGATCGAGTGGAGTGCAAGTGGAGTGCAAGTGAACAAGGAAGAATACATGTGAGTCTGTTCACTTGCCGTTCAAGTGTCATTTGTCACTTCTAGCTTGGCCCTAAGGCTGCTGGGAAAAGTCCTGGGGGGGCGGTGTCTGTTCCCAAACCAGGCCCATCCTGAGCCCAAACAAGGGATGGCAAATGTTGCAGCTGGCTGGGCTGGGCACATGGGGTGGGGCTGGCTGGGCAGGCTTTTTCTCCCTTTCTCCTTTGTTGGGTAGGGACAGGGTCCTTTCCCACCATTTCCCCCCCTCCCACTCCATCCCTAGAAAGGTATTTAGGTGTTGTGTAAACTGCATGTATGTGGCTTGGCCTGCTTAAGTCTTCTCTTGCTTTACTTATTTCAGTTATCTTCTTGGCCTCTTTTTGTGAGCTAGAGCCTGGACTGGAGCTGCATCTATGTGTCCGTGGATATTGTTAAAGTTGCCAACTTCAGGTTGGTAAATTCCTGGAGACTTTGTGGCTGAAACTTGGAGAGGGCAGGGTTTGGCCTTAATGGGATATAATGCCACAGAGTGCACCCTCCAAAGCAGCCATTTTCTTCAGAGGAACTGATTTCTGCACTGTGGAGATCAGCTGTAATTCCATGAGATCTCTAGGAAGCTGGTAACCATTGAAATTGTGCTATTGCAATGCTGTAGCAATCATTCCGAACTGGATTTTCATTTGTGGACAAGATAATTCAGGTGGTAAATTATTAGTACAGTGCAACAATAGTGGATTATCAAATGATGTATGGATTCAGTCTAGGTTTCACAGGACATTTTCTTTGGGCTCCATTGCTACCTGGGGTGGTGTCACAGTAGGCCTGGTTTCCTGCTAATCCACCTATCCACTTCTGATGCTCAAGTACCAGAACATTATCTTTAAGGAGCCTATTATGGTAGCCCATTATGGATTTTATACACCTCTTCTTTTTGCCTGCCTAGTCTAGCCTGACATTCTAAAATCCTTGAAGGCCAGGCCAGAATACTTGCATGGTATACTGGTTTATTCTGTTTTCAAGATGAGTGGAACCTTGTGTTTGGAACATAGTTTGCATTTGAAGAATCTCAGCTGCAATTTCTTTTAAAGAGCATGTTTGTTGCCCTTAGTTTTATAAAAGTAGGCTTGGAGATATGCGAATTATTGCCTGGCAAAATCTCAGAGGCCAGCAGAAAGCTCCAGAAATTTCTACATATAGCACATGTAACCATTTGGTCAATGCATTCCAAAACAGCATTGTACATCTATCATTCCTATGGAGTTGGGTTTAAATAAATTACTATGCTTAAGCTGAAAGCAATGCCCCCCCCATTTTTTTTCATTTTTTTCCCCA